>NC_138993.1:21189925-22677983 GCF_964341445.2 Mesoplodon mirus
GAACTAATTAAGAGAACTATGCCAAAACAACACATGGAGATGAAAAAGTTAAATTGGTATAGAGTGTCTCTATTCTCATAAAGGCATACATAGCCTTTTCTGAACCACTAATTTCAGAACCATTACAAGGTATCTGCTGAAGAGAGTCAAATATACAAGGCTCAGATTAGAAGCTTAATTTTCTATTTTACATTTAGAAACAAAGTATTCATATTTAAGATTGGGTACATTCTAGATGTCAGAAATGCTTTTATCAAGGAGTTGGCAAACTCAAACTACAGGTTTTTTCTTTATGTGAGAACAGCTACAGTTTGTTATTTTTTAAGCAGATTTTTAAAAATTATCTTATGGACTGAAACTATTTAACTCTTTTTCACTACCTAAAGAATATCATCAAATATACACAGGTCACTAACTACTAAGTTGGCAATGAAAATCCTACTAATTTACATTGGTTATAAAGGTGGAAATACACAGAAATGAAGGCCTAACACAGCGGTCCCCAACCTTTTGGCACCAGGGACCAGTTTCGTGGAAGACACTTTTTCCACAGATGTGGGGGAGGGTGGCTCAGGCAGTAATGCGAGCGATGGGGAGCGGCTGTAAATACAGATGAGGCTTCGCTCGCTCACCCGCCTCTCACCTCCTGCTGTACAGCCTGGTTCCTAGCAGGCCATGGATGGGTTGGGGACCCCTGGCCTAACAGACACCCACCTACCACCAGAAAGAATAGCCAGAGAACTGTTTAGGAGACAGGCTCTGTATCAGTCAGGCCCGTCCTTTCATTCTGCAAACAGAAACCGGAAAGTATAGCTCATCCCTAAATGGCACACAGATGTCACAGCCAGATCACCTTAAATCCCTGACCTTCACCAAAAGAAAAACAAAGCAAATAGATTTACTGGAAGCAGTACACTTAAAACAAGAGGTCTACACAAGAAAACACTCAGGGGACTTCCCTCGTGGCGCAGCGGTTAAGCATCCGCCTGCCAATGCAGGGGACACGGGCTCGATCCCTGGTCTGGGAAGATCCCACATGCTGCGGAGCAACTGAGCCCGTGCGCCACAACTACTGAGCCTGCGTGCCGCAACTACTGAAGCACGTTTGCCTAGAGTCCATGCTCTGCAACAAGAGAAGCCACCGCAATGAGAAGCCTGCGCACAGCAACGAAGAGTAGCCCCCGCTCACCTCAACTAGAGAAAGCCTGCGTGCAGCAATGAAGACCCAAGGCAGCCAATAAATAAATAAATAAAATTTAAAAAATAATAAAAAGAAAACACTCAGGATACTGGCCATGTGTTGACTAAATAAACATACCAAATGTATCATTAAATTAAACTGGGAGGGGGTATATAGTAAACTCAATCACCTAACATCCTATCAGACAGCACTATTAAAACACGTATTCTATCTAGAATGTAAAAACCGATACAAAGGACACAAGGAAAGGAGGGGAGGAAGGGGAGAGAGCACAACTCCCCAGATCAGGCTGAGAAACAGACCTGTTTATACCAGTCTGCCCAAGAAGCTGGAGCTGCTGAAGGCCCCCACCAAGAAGAAGGGGGCAGCCTCCTCCTCCACCAAGATACCTTCCTAAGGATGCAACCCCAGCAGAGGCCATCTCCGCAGACCCCTCCTCTGTGCTCAGACCTGTGCAGGTGACCCCATAGGGAGGAGGGATATGCTCCCCAGAGCCTTGGGTTGTGCCTCAAACTTTACTGTGGGCCTGGCCCATGAGCAGGTGATCAGCAGGTCTGAAATGCACTGACTGGTTGGCTTCCCAGGGTTGCCGAGAACTCAGCATAGTAGGCCAAGGCCGGGAGGATGCCTTCACCAAGTTCCTGTGTTCCCCCCTCACCATTCCCATATCCAGTCTCCACTGGTTTAACCTGGAGCAATAAACCTGATTTTGTCATCCAAAAAAATTAATAGACAAATAAAAAGAATTTCCAGGTTCTAATTCTGTTTAAGCACTAATACCCTATGCATTATTTTAACTCTGTACAGCACTCAAAGAAAATGAAGATACACATGTAACTGAAAGATCAGTGAGATATACCTAAGTCTTCAAACCATAAACTGGACACCAGCACTGTGTAGTTTTGAGGAGACAACCACCAGAGATTTTAATGAGAGAAGACGACACATGGTTATGTGACCATCAACTCTGGTGGCTTGTATGTTATTAATCCTCTTCTATGTCACTTAACAAAAAAAAGAGAAATCATAGAAAGCACTAATTCTATTTAAAAATTGAGAAGACACACTTCCTGGAAAAGGACAGAAAACCATATAGAATGTATTTATAAAATACAACTTGAAGGAAGGACAATCTAACAAATTATTTCTGTTCAGTTTTTTAAAATTTTTATTTCCTATGATTTCATGGCAAGTTTATCTTGATTTTTGCATCCTGAATGAGAATTAAAAAGAAAAATCCTATTTTCACCAGTATAAAATATCCAAAAGTTGTGTGGGGTAGGGGAAAGATCAAATAAGAAGACCCTACCTCCATCATTACTAACTTATCGGGATACGCTAGATCTCCAGGAGCTGGTTTATAGCCTGTGATGTCTGTCTGAATGTAGATGTGGGTTCGGTAGACAAGTCGCTCTTGTACATCTTCCAACATCTGCTTTACTCCAGCTGCAAATGCCCCCAACTGTTCAGCTGATAAAAAAAAAAAAAAAGGTCAATCACCCATTCCTTCAGATTTAAAAAATACTTTCTTTAAACAATCAAAAATATTACAAAATTGTCTAGTAATAGTATAAACCACTCTTGCTTCAGGGACTGGATGTATTCTACTTTGGTATGACTTGATGACCTTAGAAAAATTTAATAAATGTCTTCCAATTTCCTCAAATTTAAAATTGGAAAATAAATTTGCCCTTACATCTTCTTCCTGGGACTCTGTGAAATAACTTCCATTATTAATATAAATAATAATCTTATTTTTAAAGTGCTTTGTGTTTTTTAAAAGGTATCTCTATAGCTTCATACCAATCCTGAGAGATAGCTAAAGCAGCTTATTAATTAGGTTATCACCCCCATTTTACAGATAGAGTCCCACAGATATTAAATGACTTGTTAACATTCTCACAAAGAAAAATGAATAAAAAAATAAAATGAGGGAATTCGTCAGCGGTCCAGTGGTTAGGACTCCGCACTTTCACTGCCAAGGGCCCGAGTTCAATCCCTGGTTGGGGAACTAAGATCCCACAAGCCGCGCAGTGCGGCCAAATAAATAACTAAATAAAATGAGATATGCGTTTGTATAGAATTTCTTCATTTCTAAGATGCCATCAACGTTAAGACACACCAGTGATTCAGTATCAGCTTTCTAAGGGCTGGGGAGTTGGAGGCATTACACACTCATATAAATATTTACATTAATTTTAAAAATCATCTTTAATTCAGCATTAAAATGGGAGAAAATGTACATCTTTGAATGAACTAAATGCGATAGAATAACAAACTCCGGAAGAGTAACAAACCTATAGTGTCTCTTAAGGAAAGTCAAAGTAAGGACAAAAATTTCTGCCAGTAAAATGATTACCTGAAGGGTATTTTTTAAAGGTACCTAAGTATCACTAGGAAAATCATGTTTTTTATAACAATCAAACCAATTATTAAAGCATGTATTAGATGAATAAAGTAGAGCTACTCCAGAGAATTGCTTTTCTTTATTTGTAATTTCAAAAAAGATGAATTATTACTATGTATGTATGCTAAAACAATTTCTGTTTTTTAAATTAAGACTATGCAATACAGTCAATTACTTTATGTACTCTGGTAACAGCGTACTAGAAATACCCAACCCAAGGTCAGTTCTCTATGGATTTCATTTTTTTTTTTTTTTTTTTTTTCGGTACGCAGGCCTCTCACTGTTGTGGCCTCTCCCGCTGCGGAGCACAGGCTCCGGATGCGCAGGCTCAGTAGTTGTGGCACACGGGCCCAGCTGCTCCGCGGCATGTGGGATCTTCCCAGACCAGGGCACGAACCCGTGTCCCCTGCATCGGTAGGCGGACTCTCAACCACTGCGCCACCAGGGAAGCCCCCTCTATGGATTTCAGATGCCAGAAAGAATAGTAACTATAATTATTTTATTACCAATTTTGCCCAGATTTAAAAATTCTTTCCCCATTATTATTTAGTCACAGAACAAGGTGCATCTTGATTCAAAAAGACAAGGCATCAATCCAAGTTTTAAAAATATTGTTTATATAGGGATGGGGGGGAGGTAATAATCTTTTTCAAATTCACTGAGCCATAGATATAATTTAAAAGACCTTTGAAATGATCATTTCTACTTATTTACCATTATTCTGTACATGATCTTCAAGCACCTCATTTTTAAGAATCCCACAAAGTTCCGATAAAGTCTCTAAGTGAATAACGTGAATGATCAATGGCCTGAAGACATCATACAATGACACACACAGTTTCTCCAAAAGTTCACTAAAATGAAAGAATAAGACATGGTTATCAGCAGTAATCCTTTCAGTATTTCCTAATAGTTTAAAAGTCACCCTTGATTGCTTCCAGCCAAAATAAAAAATAAAAATCTACTGGAAAATAGTATGTGGGAACATTATATAATGAGAAGTGAAAGGCTGAAAGTAATTCTGTGAACTGTTTTTGCTAGAATCAGTAATCAAGCTCAGAATTAATAAGCGATCCTCAACAATTAGCTGGCCCCAGCCGAATGTCAATTTATTACAACTTCTACTTATGTTAGCAATAATTTTGTGTATGTCCTTTCAAAAACAATAAAAAATGTTTCAGTAGACTTAATTTTCCTTTTATAACCTACACCACTATGAATCAAATGGTGACATTTTCCCCAGGAAAGATAGGTTCAAAGCTCTTGAATACTTACAGACTTAGATAAACAAAACTCAAAATATTCTGGACATACACCAAGTATTTTGACAATGTTAAACATTTGAAAAGAAAAACATTAGGCTGTCTATACTCTTTATATTGTCAACAGTACTCTTCTATATATAGTATTTCATCAAAACCGTAAGATATATTTGTCTCTTCCCCTTTACAAGAGTCATAATCTTGGAATTTTTTAACAGTCAAAATCACCAATATGAAGAACCCAAAAGTAACTGACGGTGGGTTTGAAAGACACTTTGAGAAAAGTAAGGAAAAGGATTTTAAATAGTATCTACGTTTGTAAGTGTCCTTCATTAGTTAGAATCATAGAATTTTTTAAATAGAAGGAATTATTACTTAGTGTAGATAAAGGGATCTAGATACCAAGACAGTTCCCTATACAGGATTCTTACTATCATAACTTATTGTCTCCATAATTATAATTTAAACAATATGAAAGCATGTTGGCCTTTAAGCTGCACATTTATTTCAAAATAAATAACCACTGTCCCATCCAACAATATTCTGTTCACATACCCACAAAAGTTAAAACACTCCAGAGTTAACTTTAGAATACTCCTATAATATAATAAGCCATTACAGCCATTAGCGAATTTAAATCTTAAAAACAAGAGTTAGATTCTGTGTACCACCTACTCTAATTTTGATGTTGCTTTTGTAAAAAATTCGTTATAAAGTTGGTGCTCATCCTGGCATACATGAACCATAAAGGCACAGCCACTGCGAATCTGCGGGAAACAAACACACACCATCTATAGTTAGAGACACACAACAACTCCAGCGTTTATGAAATAAAGCCAACATTTTATTTACAAAGAGACTATGCATATATAATTCATAAAACAACTCCCTGAAGAACAGAAAATGGTTTTCTGCACAGTGGAACTATTGATGATTTTTATTTTCTTCTTTATGCTTTCTAAGCTTTTGACAATGAAAATTACTCTTCTAGCTGAAAAGTATTTAAAAAAATAATCTTTATGTATTTTTCTATAATCTGAATTAAAATCACACTAAAAAAAGCACTTCTGCAGCAAAAGCTAAGATTAATTTGTCTACATAAACCCAGAAACTTTGAAACTTCATCTTTCAAAAAACAATACTGATTTGTGAATCTTCATACCTCAAAAAATCAATCAAGATGAGAATATTTTGCCAAATTGAATGCTAATTACTAAACTAGATTTGTCATAACAGAAGGAAACATTCTGTAAGTTTGTTGATATGGGGACCAAAACTTATTTACCCAAGTATAGTTTCTAGGGTATCCTAACAGCTCAAAAGAAGGTTTAACATTAAACCACAACAAGCAGAAACTCACCAAGGCACAGTGATCTCTGTTATTCTGGCTGGTTAACTCTGTTACAGTACAAGTAATACTAGGGCCCAAAAGGAGTTCCCGCTGATCAAGGTAACACTGGTGGATGTCATTTAGCAGTTGTTGGTATCTGATGAAAAGCAAATGAGATTGGAGTACTGTATAAACTTCTGATTTCAGATATGTAAATTAAATCCGATCTTAAATCCCAAAATAGGTTGCCAAACCTCCAAAGCTATATGGTTACTGCTCATTTGCCCACATTAAATACTAGAAATGTTTATCTATATAAAGAAAAAACAAACCATAATGAACTACCATAACCTTTATCTTTTAAAGACAGATTTATCTTCCAAGAGTAGTGATGTTACATCTACCTAAATGAGAAGGAAATCCTGCTATATGGGAAAAGATGCCTTACAAACTCACCAGGTCAGGTCTGTGACCTTGCTCCCCAAACTGAGCTGTGTGCTACAAGAAAAAGCTTGTACAGCATGCAAGGTAATTGCTCAGAAAATATCAGGGACATAACAGACTTGGCAAAAGAGCACTTCAAGGAAGGTAATTTGGAAACTGAAGACCCTGTGGGTACTCACTCAGGTATTTTTTCAGATCGTTGTTCTATTTGTTCAATGAGAGTCTGTGGAATAAAGACAAGTCCATTAACTCCATCTGTTTTAGTTATATTTTCAATTGCTTTCTGATTATAATAGTAACACAAGCTCATGTTAGAAAGTCTGTGACAAAAAAAAGTTGAAACATGAAAGTCACCTAAAACACAAAAAAAGTAATCACAGTATTTTAGAATATTTTCTTTCAATTTTTGTATGCACACAGTTACTACATTTTTCTTTTTAAACAAAACTGGAATTATACTACATATTCAGCTTTGCAATCTGCTTTTTTTTTTAAAGATTTTTAAAAAAAATTATTTAATTTCTTTTTGGGTGAGCTGGGTCTCGTTGCTGTGCATGGGTTTGCTTCTAGTTGCAGCGAGCGGGGGCTACTCTTTGTTGAGGTGCACGGGCTTCTCATTGCGGTGGCTTCTTTTGTTGGGAGCACAGGCTCTAGGTACATGGGCTTCAGTAGTTGTGGCACACGGGCTCAGTAGTTGTGGCCTGCGGGCTCTAGAGCGCAGGCTCAGTAACTGTGGCGTACGGGCTTAGTTGCTCCGTGGCATGTGGGATCTTCCCGGACCAGGGCTCGAACCCGTGTCTCCTGCATTGGCAGGCGGATTCTTAACCATTGCGCCACCAGGGAAGCCCAAGGAACTGACATTTTAAAAATTAAGTCTCCCCAACCAGGAACCTATTGTGATAGGTTTACCATTTATTCAAACTTTTATGATTTTCTTTCTAGTTTTGTTATTTTCTTCATCCTTATATTTCCATTAAGGTTATTTCTAGGTAAATATTTTATGCTTTCTGTCACTAATATAAATGAAACCCCATCATATATACTAACTGGTTACTAATGATATGTAGGAAAGCCACTGATAATTATATAATCATTTTATGTTCACCCACCACTGAGCCCTCTTATCTACACCATTTCTTTTCTAATCAAAATTTTATCATTGCTAGTTTGACTAACAAGCAAAAGCAACAAATCAGGCACAACCTAAACCTCAAACCATCAACTAACCACTGTATCTTCTCTAAACAAGACCAAGTTCCTATTTCAAAAAACAAAAACTCCTTTCCACTGACTTTCAAGAGGGAAACAAGGAAGAGAGTGAGGTCAGAGTCAGCAAAAGCAGACTACTCTTTCTAGTAGCTTCACAATAATAAAAAAAAAGATACATGTACCAGCTCCAGTCAGCTGTATCTGGGATTACACTGATTTAAAGTATTGCATTGGCTCTCTACTTTTCCTGAATTAGCATGACATGCAACATCCTCTGTGAGGTGGTCTTTGCCATCTTTCCTTTCTTCTTTACTATCACACCCTACTGAAAGTCTTGTGTTTCAGTCTTAAATGAGGTCCTCCCAAAATACAAGTCTTTTATGTCTCTACAACTTTCCCTATACATGCTGCTCTCTCTGTATAAAATATCCTTATCAATCCCCTCAAGTCTGCTATAAATCTATGTTTTTTTAAGCTCAAGTATCATCACCTTCAACTGGAAACGTTCCCTGAGCATCACAGGAAGAGCTAGGTGTTTCCTGCTCTGTGGGCTTAAAGGACCTCAACATACACTGCTATAATGTGGAAGGACAAAGTCTACCTTTCATTCAGGTTCATTTTCCTGGTATAAACAAAGGACCTAACATACCTTAGCATTTCAAAAGGGCTGGCTAAATAAATTTCATAGCATTATCTTATTTATGTCAATAGACTTACTCTGACTTTGGGGGCAGCAGCTCGAAATTTCACATAAAATAATGTGAAGGCATTGTCTGCATTAGGTACAGATGAAGGATCCTAAAGAAACATGGGGGAGGATAGGGAAGGAAGATAATTAGCGAACAGATACTGATTCAGAAAGTATAACACAAACCATTTCGTATGGCTACTGCTTGGCCAACCAAAAGCTTACAGAGAGAAAGATTAAATACTATTATTGCTACAAATGAGAAATAATTATGTGGAGCTGTCATCTCTCTCTACTTTATAATTAAAATTTATGCTATGTTACATGAATTTTGGTGGTAAAAAGACTGAACTCAGATTCATACTCAGTCACTTTCTGAGTGTAGGACTTTGGTCAAATTACTTAACCTCTCTGAGATTCAGTGCATCCATTAAATGTTGGTAACACACACGCACAAAGGTTTTACACAGCTCAATTATAAAGTACTAACACATAGTAGGTACTAGTACTTATTAGGTGTTAGTTTCCTAAAATAAAATTTTGCAAAATAGAAAAATTCTATAGTCTGTTATGTCAGCTAAGAGCAATGGGAATGGTAAAATGCAATACAAAAATCAGTAGCTTTGAACTAAAAGCTCAAGATATTCCATATTCTTTAGAAAGTAGGCTGAAAAAATAAAATAAATTATCTTTCAGGTTTTATTTTCTTAGGAAAGAAATGTGCTCAATGACCAACTGATCTAGCTCCACTCTTATTTTCTAACCTAACACGCTGCTAATTTTCCACCTAGTATCTACTAAAATCTGTAATTTATTAATTTGTCTTTTTCCTTCTTTACTGATTATTTCTCCTGAACATAAGCTCCATGAGGGCAGGGACCTTGTTAGCTCCTTTCACTACTGTACAGTTCTTAGTACAATGCCGAGCATTTAGAAGGCATTCAATAAAAATACATTTGCTAAATACAGAAAATTAAATTATCCATCATTTGTAAAGAATCTATCATATGTAATTCTACCACTCAGACAGAACCACTTTTATTATTTTGGTGTATTTCCTCCTAATATTTTCTTTAAAAAGATAGGAAAAGAAAAAGCTTAAGTGAGAAATAGTTTGAATCTTATTTTATTATTTATCATATAGTACTGAATATTTCTCACACTGTTATATATTCTTTGAAAATAAGACTGTGACAGACATATATAATATAGGCATTTTTTCTTATTATAAATAAAATTGCAACACGTATTTATTTAACAAAAGGTAAAAAAAAAATTGGAGTTACTAGATACTAATCTCAGACTAACATTATGGAAAATAAATGAATTAAAAAAAACAAAAACAAAGAAACACCTCACCAGTTAACTCACCCTTTTTAATAACTGACTTGTGAGGTTCTGTAGTGTGTTCACAGTATATGTCTTCATGAGGTGCAAAGCTTTAGAAAGACACTGCTTAAATTTCAGTAAATATACAGGATAATCTTTAAAATTTGGCTGTAAAGGAAAGGGAAAGATTTACAAAGATGAAGCAAACTTTTAATGAAAACCAACCTGTCCTTTATGTAAAGCTATACAGAAAGTTCAAAAGAAGATCTTATGTAGATTGTAAGCTCCTTGAAGACAAATACTATGACTGTCTTGGTCATAGCCAAATTCCCTGTGCCTGGCACAAAGCAAGGGCTCAATAAATATTTGCAGTTTTTAGCAAAATATATTTTCAGTATCCCACAGACAACAAGGCTAATATGTGAGGCCCAACTGAGAAAAGAATAGGAGTTGGGTGAAATAAATACAGCTATAAATCCTTGGAGGGCAGAAAGAGATGGTGATTAAACCAAAGGACTTGTCCTTTTATTTCCCCCGCTAAGTAATAGTTTTTGTTTCCAAGGAAGCATCTAGCAAAACAGTAAGTCAGTCCAAAAATCACTAGTCCTTTTAGATGGGATAAAGTTGTGTCAGCCAGCTGCTTTTGCTATTCCAGGGGTTGCTGCAGCAGCTGAAAGCATTTTTTACATCACTACTGACAATGACTAAGAATTTACTATAGTTTTTCTTCAAGTATATTACAGAAAGAAATAATTAGTTTACTGCATAAGAAATGATATAATAGGGATGTTAAGGTTTCTTTAAAACATACAGAAATACCATGACTTACATGAGATGATATGTATGTAATACAGTCATCTAACTTGGCCAGCATTGGTATAAATCCTTCACTATTCACAGACAGCGTGGGAGAATTCAATTTCTTTAAGGGAAAAAAAATTTTTACATTTTAAGAGTCACAAAATATACTCAAATGCAGCCCATGTGTAACAATACAATAAAGAAAGGACAAATTTAAAAGAATATGGATTGAATTCAGTTTACTCCTAATGACCTTTAATGGGGCTCTTCACGAATTAGTAAACTTTATACTCCATTGCACAATGTTATATTAAAATAATACATCATGTAGCTAGATTTCCCACTTTCTAGCACTTTACAACAAAAATTTTCCACTTTCAAACACTGGCGATCTTCTCAAGGTTAAAAGATTAACTAGCAGTTATCATGTTCAGCAGTCATACTGAAAGTAAAATATAAGTAAACATATACAAATAGTACTAATATAAGGTAATATATAATATAAACATGATATTTAATATAATAGATAAAATGATAAATATTAAAATATATAAAACTATATAATATATATAAAATATAAGTAAAATGACCCAATTATTTCTTATCTTGATATACAAATAGTTTGGCAATGATTTATATTTCCCATTGCATTCCACTGTTAACTGGCTACTGGTTTTATTTCTAACTCTTTAGTAAACAATAATAATTTAGATTAATTTAATAATTTTAATAACATGATTTATATGCAGTTATTATGATTAATTTATGAGCCAGAACACAGAGAAATATAATTTACACAGAAGTCTTTATTGTGACTACCTCTTTGGGATCCAAGAATCCGTTATGAGGACTATACTTTTCCTCAAACTAAACATGAGATTAGTTTAAGAAATATTTTAATTACTATTATAGAAGCACAACCACAGCAAGATTTAAAATGGAATATTTCTTCTTATAACCTTCACAGCTTACAAATATGATACTATAAGAGTTAACCAACAAAGAGATTTTAATAGCAAAAATACAATTTAAGAAGAACTATTATTTAAATCATATTTGGAAATCTGAACTGGTAATGGTATGTTCATCACTCACAAATAGGAATATCTTAACAACAAGCAAACTATCAAGTTAAAATATCACTCAAGCCAATTTATAAGGTTAAAGATTATACTCAGAATGGGAAATATAAAATAAAGCCACTAATTCTAGAAAAAATAAAGAACAATGCTTACTGTGTTAATAGTTTCCAATTCATTAAAATAGGAAAGCTTTTGTTGAATGTTTTCAGCCAGATCAACAAGTTCCGACTTGAATTTTTTAAAAGAGAAAAATCAGTTATTGTGAGAACATAAGAATCAACACTCCAGTCTCAAAATTACATCGAAGAGATTTATACTAGACATACAGGTTTATATTAGATATATGATTTCAGAATAATGCCCAAAGATTTCTGCAATCATGGGCTAAAATAAGCAATGATTATTACAGTAAATTACATATCTTTTTATAAAATAACAGATGATTACGTTTTTAAAAACATACAAATATACATAGATAAAATTCTGAGATAAGTATAGTAACTTAAATATTCTATCTTTAAGTCACAAGTTTATAAGTGCAACCTAGATCTGTTCATCTTTTCATAAACCCCACAATTAGTATAATCACTATGCCTTGTTTGAAAAGTGTCAATAGGGAATTCCCTAATGCTCCCGTGGTTAGGGCTCGGCGCTTTCAGTAACAAGGACTGGGTTCAATCCCTGGTCGGGAGCTAAGATCCCGCAAGCTGCGCAGCGCAGCCAAAAAAAAAAAGAAAACTGTCGCAAATGTGAATATACCCTCTTCACTCTGAAACTGTACTGAGACCTAACAGCTCAAAACATATGAAAGCTTGCCCGTGCTCCTGCTGACATAAGCTTAAAAGCAGGCTGTCAAAGTAATAATTTGCATACTTAGCACAGGGCCTCATACAGAGAAATGTTCAAAATATACTTGGAGAAATAAAGGAAATTAGAATTAAATTGTATTCATCTATTTAAAAATAAAATATTAAACAATAGTCAGTCACTGACACTCTCTCCTATTCCAAATTACCTGTTCTTTCAGGAGCTGTTCACAGGCTTCATGTAGGGTTCCTGTCTTATTGGACACAAAAAGATACTGTTTCTGCAATGATTCCAGATGCTGAAGAGCACTGTTGACATCATTCAATATAGCATCACACTGCTCCTGAAACCCAGACAAGTAATCCCTCATCTGTCTAGAAAACAGAACCAAAAGGGGATTGGCAATAATATTTTCCCCCAATAAGCATAGACAATAAACAACAAAGTCTCGTTTTCCCCCAAATGTTTGCATTTCAGAAGGAAAGTCTGACCTATTCAAAAAGTTTATTATATTCAGAAATATAGCAAAAACTATGTCACAAACTGTTTCAGTACTTAGGAAGGAAAATGATTGAAACCATGAGCAATAAAAGGAATCAGCCTGGGCTTCCCTGGTGGCGCAGTAGTTGAGAGTCTGCCTGCTGATGCAGGGGACACGGGTTCGTGCCCCGGTCTGGGAAGATCCCACATGCCGCGGAGCGGCTGGGCCCGTGAGCCATGGCCGTTGAGCCTGCGTGTCCGGAGCCTGTGCTCCGCAACAGGAGAGGCCACAACAGTGAGAGGCCCACATACCACAAAAAAAAAGGAATCAGCCTTAAAGCCATAAACTGGCTTTTTACATGTAGGGCAATAAATCATGGCCTCAACTTTCAAAGACTGGGACACCAGGCCCATCCCAAGGTAACAAGTAGGTCCATCCTTCAGGTCATGTCTGCCTTTGAGAGATGGTGTGATGTCATGGAAAGAATTTTGGACTTGGAATTGGAAGACCTGAGTCCAAGTCCCAGCTCTGCCCAAGTCTCCATGACATTAGGCAAGTATTTAATAGTCACAGGCCTCAGTTTACTCGTTTGTAAAATGGGAATAATAACACCTTTCCTTATAGAGCTGCTATGAAGATTAAATGGAATCATACATCAAAGAGCCTAACACAATGCCTAGCAATAGTAGTCACTTAATTAATGTTAAATGAATACAAATGTTCAACCCACGGTCCCCAAATCAGCTAGAAACAGTACAGTCACTTCCCCCGTGCTGTCAATATACACAAACAAAACAACATAGTTCACACCCAGCCTAGCTGGCCATCCCTAAAGTCTCTTGGGTCTCTCCCTCTAAAGAAAGGCAGCAAACACCTCTTAGAGTTCCTGACAAAACTCCCACTTGATTCCAAGCCCTTCTAGAGTTATCTAAAATCAACCTCTGCCCCTCCTAACCTATTAATTACAATGTGACTTTTTTAAAATCACACAACTTCCAATACCAGTTGGAATGACCCACATCCTTTCTAGCTATTCTTAAAGAAAATGTTGCTGTTCAAGTTTTCTTTGTACCTTAATTTTGTTTAAAGGCACAGATAATGAAATGCTTAAGATGATCTAAGAATTAGGACAGCCAACAAATATAAGAGCCACATACCTATATTTAGTTCCTTCATCCTGATCCATCTGAGTCTGTAGCTTTGCAAACCATGAGAAAAACTGGAAAAATAGGGTATTACGTTGTCAACAAAACTAAAACAGAGAAAATGAAAAGTGGCTACATGCTAAGCAGCAAGTCAAAAGGGTAGACACTAAGTCTTACTGTCTGGGGCTCAGACATTAATAGCTTTAAGCCAGGAGATGATAATTTAATTGCATGGTCAGTGTCTACATTCCAGGAAAAGCAAAGTATCTTAAAAACATGGGCCATTTTCAGAGTTAAATAAGAAAGAGTATTAACACGATAATATGTAGAAATAAACATTTCTTCCTAAGAAGCTAATGCCTACCTGCTAGTTTGCCAAATTTGAGTAGGTAACATAGGGCTTTGGGTAAATATTAATGTTATCTAATAATAACTGTGAGAATATAAGCTCAGAAATAATATAAAGGAGTGGTTTAAAAACATAGCTTTTGCATCAGCTAAACCTGGGTTTGAATTCTGGTTCTACTATCAAGTTGTATACTTAAAATGAGTACATTTTATTGTATGTAAATTATAACAATGTATTAGATCTTTTTTTTAATCTAAAGAGAGATATGCAAGTGCAAATTTAATCCGGAAGATCTTTTTTTTTTTTCAAATAGTCCAAGTAAATTCATAGACATGGTGCAAGATTATCTTCTATAATTCTCAAGTGGGATTCGAAGTCAAAGGTATGCTTTATTCTCTCAAGATACTACTCTTGCCAAGTACCTTGGCTTTCGTTTCCTGAACACTGTGTGCTTGGCACACACTGCATTTACATGCATTATCTAATTTAATTCTCATGAAAGTCCTATGAGATAAGTATATAATTATCTTTGTTTTACACATTAGGAAACAAGAGACCTGAGAAGATAAGTAATTTGCCTGAGCTCACAAAGATGGTAAGTGATAGAGGTGACCTTCAGATCCAGGTTGGTCTAACTCAAGAGCTAGAGCTCTTCATCACTTTGCAGCACTGCCTCTCTTGACTTAGTGCAGAGGTCCCCAACCTTTTTGGCACCAGGGCCTGGTTTCATGGAAGACAATTTTTCCGTGGACCCGGTGGGGGGCGGGGGGGATGGTTTCGGGATGATTCAAGTGCATTACATTTACTGTGCACTTTATTTCTATTACAATTACATTGTAATATATAATGCAATAATTATACAACTCACCATAATGCTGACAGGAGGCGGAGCTCAGGCGGTAATGCGAGCGATGGGGAGCGGCTGTAACTACAGATGAAGCTTCGCTCGCCCGCTGCTCACCTCCTGCTGTGCAGCCTGGTTCCTAACAGGTCACGGACCACTAACGGTCCGTGGCCTGGGGGTTGGGGACCCCTGACTTAGTGTATATGCAATTCAGCACATTTGCTTTATGTTTCACTTGGTAAATGCCTTAGCTTTGATTCTTCTTTTTTTTTAATTGAAGTATGGTTGATGTACAGTGTTGTGTTAGTTTCAGGTGCATGGCAAAGTGATTCAGTTTTATGTGTGTGTGTGTGTGTGTGTCTATCTGTTCTTTTTCAGATTCTTTTCCCTTATAGGTCATTACAAAATATTGAGTATAGTTCTCTGTGTTGTACAGTAGGTCCTTCCTCAGCTTTGATTCTTAAGAGGACAGAAGGATGAGACAGAGGAAGCAGCAGAAGAAACTACTGTACATTTAAGTTTATAGTTGGGAATAAGCAAAAACCAAGAGATTTCACATGCCAAATTTCAGAAAAATAACTATAAGCGTTCGTCTAAAGAGCATATTGAGGTTTTTAAGAAAGAAATTACCTAGCAACAAGCAGTGAGGGGAGCGGTTGGGGGGTCTGCATGTGTGCATGTGTCCATGCACATGCACGTTGGGGGACACATTAACACAGACACATACTGGGAGGAGGTCTAAAGGGCATAAAATATCAAAACCTTAATAAATATAATAGTCTATCCAAACTTGGAATAGCATATTTTTATCTGTACTGCAAATAAAACTGGGCAACAGGTTCATTTAAAACACTTAAGAAATAACCACAACTAACACAAAATCAAAAATGTTCTAGAAAGAGACACAGCTTTGGGAAAGATCACTGGTGTTCTCCTTACTTGGTGCAAGTAATATATCCTTCTTTCTCCAGCCCCCCCCCAAAAAAAAAAAAAAAAAAAGATGTTCTAGAAAGACTTTAACTACAGTTTCCAATGTTCAGAACTTTTAATTAGACCTCTGTCTTGAGACATTTAAAACAATCAAATATCCTTAAAAATAATGCTGCCATTCACCTGCTGTGCAGTTTCAATTCTTTCTTCTTCCATTTCTAAGGAGGTGAATCCCTTCAAGAGAATGTCTTCTGTAGATTCAGGCACTACTGAAGCCTGTGCAATGGGCAGCGACTGGGATGTTAAACTGCACAAGTCTTCAATTGGGAGCTTGAAAAAAAAAGAGCCACAAAGATATTCAAATAACTTGAAAATTCTCTAAACTTAACTCAAGATTGGTATTCCATCTCAGGTGTTCTGAAAGAGAATGAAATGTCTTCTGTTAAATCATCTGATGTTAACAAGGGCCATATAATACTAACACTTATAACTAGGTTCTCTCTATATTAAATGCTGGTCTCAAAATATAAACATGACACCAATACCCAACCATTTGCAAAGTATGGTTTTTGAGTTACCTTTTGAAAACTGGTGGTGAATCTGTACTAATCCACACACCTTTTCCTACTGGAACCTCTTGTGAACTAGCACCAGTCAAAGGCAAAACCTGCGTGCTAATATAAGTAGCTGGCCCTCTCCATTATCAACACAAAAGGCTCACCTCATTAATATGAACTAACAGAAAACAAATCGTACCCGAGAATCAACTACCAACAACTATATCCCCTTCTACTATTTCTACCCTGCTGCTACACTTCACCCACATCTTCTTGCTGAAGAATTCTGAAAGTACAACTGAAAAGAAAGAATTTCAGAGTTTCCCATCAGCTTCAGAAGAGCCTTACCTTGAGGCCATCAGACCTACAATACTGTCTAGTTTGCCATTACTAAAGATATTCCAGGTGTGCATTTACCTAGGGTCATACAGACAAGCTGTTTTTGGACTTCAAAGAAAGGGAGTGTGAATGCTGGGGAAGGTAAAAGGGTGGAATTATTTCGTTTCAATCCCAGTTTCTGCCCTTAAGGCATGACATCTAAGGTCCAGCAATAAAAGACCTTAATCCAAGGCCTTAGGAAATTGCCTCCTGTCTATTTTTCTAGATACAGAAATTTCAGCTGAAGACAGTATTTTGTCTTCAAAGCTAAAATAAGCTAGATGCAAAATGCACCATCATTAATTTAGAAGTACAACCCTTTAAATATGGGGGGAGGGAATTCCCTGGCAGTCCAGTGGTTAGGAGTCAGTGCTTTCACTGCTGTGGGACCAGGTTCAATCCCTAGTCTGGGAACTAAGATCCTGAGAGCAGCGCGGCATCAAAAAGAAAGAGAGAGGGGCTTCCCTGGTGGCGCAGTGGTTGAGAGTCCGCCTGCTGATGCAGGGGACACGGGTTCGTGCCCTGGTCCGGGAAGATCCCACATGCCGCGGAGCGGCTGGGCCCGTGGGCCATGGCCGCTGGGCCTGCGCGTCCGGAGCCTGTGCTCCGCAACGGGAGAGGCCACAACAGTGAGAGGCCTGCGTACCGCAAAAAAAAAAAAAGAAAGAGAGAGAGAGAGAGAGAAAGAGAGAGAAAAAGAAAGAAAGAAAGGAAGGAAGAAAGGAGGGGGAGAGAGAGAGAGGGAGGGAGGGAGGAAGGGAGTGAGTTTTGTGTCTGGGTTCAAGTGGGGCTGCACCTTCGGGCGCGGTAAAGCACATCACAGTGTGGCCTGGTGTGAACCCTGCTCCTGCTCACTTAATAAGCGTGTTACAACGGGCAAATTACTTAATGCTTCTAAATCTCGATTTCTTCTCTATAAAATAGGAATTACATTATCTGTATCATGAGGCCATTGTGAAATGAAGAAAACACAGGTGTAAGAAAACAGGCTCCTTGGACCACTGGGAAGCTGCAGACAGGAGAAAAGTGTTCAGAAAGGTCCCCAATCTGCTTTCTCCCAGGAGGGTCCTGGATGTAGAGAGATATGTCTTACTAAGAGCATCACTGTTCAACACAAACTCTTCCTGAATGGTGACACAATCCCTGAACAGAAAAGGGCTGCTGGGCAGGAAGAATTAAGTTTCTGAAATCTGATGAGAATCTATCTCGACTCTAACGCGTCACCAGCAACTGTGTGCTGCCACCAGAGGCTCTGAGGACAGAGAAAGCTGAGCTGAGCTAAGTCTACCTGCTCATGCTCTGTGCAACCATCCAGTTACCAACAACAAGCTCTCTCCTCGGAGGCAATGCTACGTGTATTTAGCATAATGCCTGCCAAATAATAAATACAATCAACCGGAGCCGCTTCTATTTATCATATTATTATTCCTATTTATTAGTAGTAACAAAGTAAATTTATTTCTTTTAAGTTATTTATTTTTATTGAAGTATAGTCGATTTACAATGTTGTGTTAGTTTCTTGGGTACAGCAAAGTGATTCAGAAATAAGTGTGTGTATATATATATGTATATAAATTCTTTTTCAGATTCTTTTCCATTATAGGTTATTACAAGATATTGAATATAGTTCCCTGTGCTATACAGTAAATCCTTCTTGTTTATCTATTTTATATATAGTAGTTTGTACCTATTAGTCCCAAACTCCTTATGTATCCCTCCCCCACTTTCCCCTTTGGTAACCGTAAGTTTGTTTTCTATGTCTGTGACTCTGTTTCTGTTCTGTAAATAAGTATTTGTACCACTTTTTAGATTCCACATATAAGTGATATCATATGATATTTCTCTTTCTCTGTCTGACTGACTTAGTATGATAATCTCTAGGTCCATCCATGTTGCTGCAAATGGCATTATTTTATTCTTTTTTTATGGCTGAGTAATTGTATATATGCCACATCTTCCTTATCCATTCATCTGTCAATGGACACATAGGTTGCTTCCATGTCTTGGCTATTGTAAATAGTGCTGCTCTGAACGTTGGGATGCATGTATCTTTTTTTTTTTTTTCCGTACGCGGGCCTCTCACTGTTGTGGCCTCCCCCGTTGCGGAGCACAGGCTCCGGACGCGCAGGCTCAGCGGCCATGGCTCACGGGCCCAGCCGCTCCGCAGCATATGGGATCCTCCCAGACCGGGGCACGAACCCGTATCCCCTGCATCGGCAGGCGGACTCTCAACCACTGCGCCACCAGGGAGGCCCTGCATGTATCTTTTGAAAGAAGAGTTCTCTCCTGATACATGCCCAGGAGTGGGATTGTTGGATCAAATGGTAACTCTATTTTTAGTCTTTTAAGGAACCCCCATACTGTTTTGCATAGTATCTGCACCAATTTACATTCCCATCAACAGCGTAGGAGGGTTCCCTTTTTACAGTAAGTAAATTTACAAATCAGAATCTATACTGCTTCTTGGGAACAGAATCGTCTAAGTTACCTTTACAAAATTATAGTTTATTAGTAGTAAAATTCAGTTATATATGAACAGATCATGACAAAATTCAAACACATAATTCTATCAGCACTGTTTACACGATACCTAAGGAGAAAAAGGGAGAGAGACATGAATCCGGTGCAGATTTGAAAAATATACCGGAAAGCACACGGAGGCTAGGCTAAAAGAATGCTAGACAGAGTGTTGCTTGCACCCTAATAATAAGAAAAAGACAAATAATCTACAAAATCAGGTTCTTGAAGCCATCAGATAGTTGAGGTTCCAGAGTAACCAAGTAGCTTAAAATCTAGAAAAAGATGGGTATCTCCAGGCAGAGACAGAGTGAGAGCACGGGCTTACCGTGACAGATGATGGAAAACTAGATGACAAATGCCACCCGAGTAGGTAAGAACTAGGCTAACATTGCTTTCAAATTACTAAATGCTAGAGGACGGGTGAGTACAGAATGCTTGGAAGTCACAGACACAAGGGGAGTTTGCACCCACTCACATGGTCTTCACGGACCTCCACCAGGTGCTCATGAGAAAGAATGAGGACTGGTGGTGCAGGCTTAGAAGAGGAGGGGCCTGGGGAAGGTGGGGCACAAAGCCCCATCCAGACCCTTCTCCCCAGTGGAACAAAATCTTAAGACACTGAAAAAAGGGCGGCAAGCCCTATCAACCCTAAGGCACAGAGGAGAACACACTACAGCCGGGGAAAGGGAAAACAACCACTACCCCTGGAGGAGAGGCAAGAAAGAACCCAAGACCCAGAACATCAGAGGTCTCCTACTGCCGGAGGAGGGCAGAGTCAGTAAGAAACTCCACCCCTGAGTCCCAGGGGCAAAAGGCCTGCCTAAGACTGAGACTGGACGCAGAGGACAGAAAACGCCCACCTACCATCACCAGGCTATAGAGCGCCAGCAATGCTCTCCTGTGGGAGGGGCAAGAGCACAGACACCCTCTGAGACACAGGCGCACAGCACACCAAAAGCTGAGGGTTGAGAAGGAAGGTTAAGAAGGAAGGTTAAGAAGACCGTGCAGCAGCCCAGCCCCAATGCTAGGCAAAAAGTAATGAAAGAGAAGTTTGAAACCAGTGGTAAACTAAAGGCAACCAGAACAAAAACAAAACCCAAACCTAGCCCACTAACCCAAACCTCCACACTAATGACCTAACAGAGTAAGTGTATTCATTTCCAGGCATTCCTGCTATTTCCCTCAATCTCAAATGTCCTGCATACAATGTACAGTATTTGACCAAAAGTTACATTAAACAGCAAGGAAAAAAACCCAGCTCATTGTCAAGAAACGAAGCACTCAACAGAGCCAGACTCAAGAGATGATCTGGATATTGGAACTATAAAATAAGGAATTTAAAATAACTGCGACTAATATGTCAAAGGCTCTGGTATGAAATATAAATAAAATGCATGAACAGACGCAGAAGTTAAACAGAAAAATAAAAACTATACATGTCCAAGAGAAATGCTGGAAATAACCATTATTGTAACAGAGATGAAGAATATCTGCAACAGACTCATCAGTACACTCAACACAGCTAAGGAAAGAATCAGTGAACTTGAAGACAGGTCAATAAAAATCACCCCAAATTAAACATAAAGAAGAAACAGCATGGACAAATAAAAACTGAACACAACATCCAAGAACTGTGGGATGGTAATAAAATGATCTAATATATGTGTAATCTGAATCTCAAAATAAGGAGAGAGAGAGAGAGCAGGGTAGAAGAAATATTTAAAGAGATAATAGTTGAGAATTTTCCAAAAATAATGAAAGACACAAAGCTGCAATTCTGAGCTCAGAAAATCCCAAGCAGAATGCAGATGCATGTGTGCGTGTGCACACACACACACACACACCCTTAGACACATCACATTCAAACTCAGAGAGAAAACAAAAGTCATAGAGAAAACCTTAAGGCAGTCAGAGAGAAAAAGATACATTATATACAGGGGAACAAAAATAAGAATTAAAGCAGACTTATCAGAAATCATGCAAATCAGGGGACTTCCCTGGTAGTCCAGTGGGTAAGACTCCGAGCTCCCAATGCAGGGGGCCTGGGTTCGATCCCTGGTCGGGGAACTAAATCCCACATGCATGCCGCAACTAAGAGTTCACATACCACAACCAAGAAGCCCGCATGCCACAACTAAGACCTGGCACAGCCAAAATGAATAAATAAAATTTTTCTTTTTTAAAAAGCTGCATTTTTTTTTTTTTTTTTTTTTTTTGCGGTACGCGGGCCTCTCACTGTTGTGGCCTCTCCCGTTGCGGAGCACAGGCTCCGGACGCACAGGCTCAGCGGCCATGGCTCACGGGCCCAGCCGCTCCGCGGCATGTGGGATCCTCCCGGACCGGGGCATGAACCTGCGTCCCCTGCACCAGCAGGCGGACTCTCAACCACTGTGCCACCAGGGAAGCCCTAAAAAGCTGCTTTTTAAAAGCTTACGAGGGAGTTCCCTGGTGGTCTAGTGATTAGGACTCGGTGCTTTCACTGCCATGGCCTGGGTTTAATTCCTGAGAATTAGATCAGGAAATGATCTAATGAGAAATGAGATCCCGCAAGCCCACGCAGCGTAGCCAGAATAAAAGAAAAAAATTAAAAAATAAAAGCTTATGAGAAGATGCCCCCATTAGGTACATTTGCCCAGCTGTCTTCTTTTCTCAAAGCACCTGGAATAGAATGGCAAATCAAGAAGGGTGTGTTGCAGGGAGATCAGCTCGGTGCTTTGTGACCACCTAGAGGGGTGGGATAGGGAGGGTGGGAGGGAGACGCAAGAGGGAGGGGATATGGGGATATATGTATACAGTATAGCTGATCCACTTTGTTATACAGCAGAAACTGACACACCATTGTAAAGCAATTATACTCCAATAAAGATGTAAAAAAATAAAATAAAATACATGGTAGAACTATTTAAAAAAAAGGTGTGCTGGGGTCACAAGCTTTCCTGTTCTGACTACTCCTTCACTCCTGAAGACGAGATGTTGACCGAATGCCTCTGGCTTACTAGCACTGTCCTGGCTTCCAGATGGAGCAGACGTTTACCACCAGAGAGAGAAGAGCAGAGACCTAGGCTCCTGGTTGGTCCTGGATAGCTACTGTACAGCTTACCCAAATGGGGACACTAACATATTAAATACTAATTACAATAAACTATCAAGCCTTGCCTGAACAGCTGAGCAGTTCCAGGAAAAAACAAGCAAATATACCTTTCTCTCCCAAACTTTACGTCTTGCACAGTTCTGGGTTGGAGAAAATCACTTTGTAATCAATCTAATAAATTCATTCCCTAAATGAAACCTGACGTTACCTACTCTGTTCGGAGCAAATCATTGAAGAGGTATAGATGGAGTCTCAGAACCTTCCTCCAGGCACCTAACCTCTTCTTTTCTTACCTTTGGTCTGAGTGACACCTACACAGTACCAGCTCAGGATCATAACATTCTAGTCTATTCTTTTAAGGTAATAATCATTTGGGGAGAAAAGCACATGAATAATATAATACTGGCAGGTAGCTTGCTGTGTGCACTTTATATACTTGATTTACTTCTCACAACTCCCTGTGATGCAAGTACTATTATAATCCCCACCTATATAAAAAGGAAAGCTATAAACAGCTTCATGATATTTGCTGAGAGTTAACTGGCCTCTTGCTATTCAACTAACTTGCCCAGTTCCAGGTGTTCAGGATGTAATTTATCTCCTGAAAATTGTGAAACACTACAGAAAATCCTTTACAGGTTTTTATTTTGGTTGGACAAAATAAAAATGGAGGCATTCTTTCTCAGCGCCAGTGTTAAAAACAGTGGTAACAGGGATAAAAAATTCAATTCCAAAGTCTTCCCACCAGACATATAAAGGAAAAAGAGGGCTGTCGAAAGCTGAAGAGCAATGAGAAATTCCCCCTCAAAGATTCCAGGATGGGTAAATAACAGGCTGGTATTTCATTCTCACAGCAATCCAATGCCAAGGCTGCATGTACCAGAAGACCCTCACTGAACCCTTGAACTTGTCAAGCTCATCCCCTACCCAGGGCTTTGCACTGCTTTTTCCTCCAGCTGGAAGGTTATTTCTCTAGTCTTTGCAAGACTGGCTTCTCGTTTTCCATCATGAGTTCTCGCCTTAGGCGGTTACTTTCTTAGAAAGGCTTTCCCTCTTTATCTAAAAGGGCACACCTCATTCCTTGGTGTCAGTCATACCATCCTGTTTGATTTTCCTTATATCCTGGAGGACGGTTTGAACCTACCTTCTTTGTTCTTTTTCACATGCTCATAATCACCATAATTATGTCAGCTCCATGAGGCTAGAGATCTTGTTTTTCTTATCTTTCTGTCCCCCCATTCCTAGCCCCAGGTAGGCACATAATATATGTTAAATGACTGCACGGGGCTAATGGTAGGTATTATGTTGCATAAATATCAAATAATGGGGTGAAAATGAAGAGATCCCATTTACTTCACTCCAAACCCTCTCCTTCATGCTCAGTGGGAATAATAATATTTTATGACCCAAGACATTAAAAATAAAATGGGTCACTTTTCTTATGGAATACATTCACCAGAGGTACTGTGATGTCCAAGCATCCTGCTTTGGTGAGAGGTCAAATCAATTATAAACAGACTGAAATATTTATAGAGCAAACAACTTCTATTGCCCAGAGCATAAAAGACTCTGAGAGCCATGCCAAAACAAATTTCCAACTGCTTCCTCATTTATTTCAAACACACTTCCAGCACAGAATCCTAGAGGTGGACAGAGAAACCCAAGAACGAACACCTGTACTTTATGGCAGAGTGTGCAACGGCGAAAAGTGGCGAGGACTTGCAAACCAAAGTTCTTAACCTCTGAAGTGTGAGGGCAGAAAAAGTTGAAGTCTCTAAACTCAGTCTGTCTTTGGACACAACCGTGTAAAGAGAATGCTTCCAACATCAAAAGTAACCATCAGCGCTAATAAAATAATAACCGCCTAAACCTAGCCCTCAAAACTAGAAAAAGTTTGTCAAACATCTGACTACTCATAAAATGTACTTCTTGCTATTATAACTAATTGAATTGAATCACACAAGCAGTAATAAGGATAATATCCCAATGGCAATTAGGATTAAAAACGTTGACACTAAAACCGACAACCAGCATTATCTAATAATGTACTGACCCAGCTTTCAAAGAAAAATTTTTATTGCTTTGCTATAAGTCAAATATAAATCGGATCTCCCACAACCTGCACTTGATCGAGAGCTCATTGCTCAATGTGCGATGAATGAAGCTGTCACCCGGGATCAACTTTGGTCTCCCCAAGTGCCCCTATGGAAAAAGGAAGCTGGGCTATTCATTAACGTGGTAAACAAATACCAACAGGAGGCTGTCCTGAAGCAAAGCACTTCGGGTTCAGTGTCTTCTCCTTCCGGGAGAAGGTGGGCAGCAGGACTATGCCTCGCTGACACCAGGGGCACCCGGGGCAAGGCTCCCGGACAACCACCCCCACGCCGCAGGGGGCGGGCTGGGTGCCGGCGGCCAGCAGCCGCTGGACGCCCCCGCAGCCGTCCCCACGCCGTGGGGGAGAGTCGGAGGTCCGGGCCAGCGTGAGGCCTGACAGCCCGGGAAGGTGAGGGGCCTCTCCCACCGGAGCCGACACTGTGATCGGGGAGGAGAGGAGAGACCCTGGACAGGGGTCTGCAAGGTCGGGGTCCGCCGGCGCGCCCGCGGAGTAGCCCAGCCCAGCTCCCGCCCGTCACCTCACCTCGGCGGGCACGGGCAGGTCCTCGGCCGCCGCCTTCAACTCCAGCACCGAGTCCGTCTGCCGGTCGGTCAGCGGCGCCGTCGTGTCCGGTCTCCCATCCCAAAAAGCCAGCTTCTCCCGAGCGTCCCGCTCCGCCGCCGCCTCCGGCTGCAGTAGCAGCGCCGCCTCCGCCATCGCCGCCGCCCCAGCAGCCCGCAGCAGCAGGCGGGAGGTGGGAACCCCGACAGAGAGATGTCCGGGCCACTTCCGGGAGAGGGGCTTCCAGCACTGCACCGGCGGCGGGGCGGGGCGGGGCGAACCGGAATACCCTGACCCCGGAAACGCTTCCCCCGCGTGGGCGGGACTGAGGCCAGAACTGACGTGGCTTTAAACGGGATACAAGTATTTCCGGTTGGGATGTAGACGGAGAGGGCGAAGGATATAGGCCCTAACGGAAGTAGACATGCCCCTACCAGAAGTCCCTTCCTCAACATCAATAACTTTATTGTTAATGTTGTTACTGACAACTGTGCTCAGTGACCCTGCCGGCAGGGGCCTTCGTGAGCCCCGGCATCTACTGCTTTTTTCTGCTCACAGCCTGGTAGTCTCGGTTAGGTGTGTGGACTGATTTCCGTGTTGACATGTTGCCAGTTTTCACAACTTTTCCAACATCCAATAATTCCGCTGTTAGAAACCTAATTTATGAAAACACATAAAAACTCAAAGAATTATATATATATATCAGACATCATAAATAGTATCAAATAACCACCTGAACGTCCAACATTGAAGAACTGGATCAATAATTCATGGCACAGACGTGTAATTGGAATACTGTTCTGCCATTTAAATCATGTTGTAGATTTCAGCAACAAAATAAATAATGATTGTATTGGGTCATAACCTGTAGAATAGAATAAATACCCATGAGCCCATACTGATATAAATAAATGACTGAATGAATAAATAGGGGAGAAGAGACAACTCCATCTTACTGAAGAATTCCAATCAATAAATGTAGAAAGAATGAGGGGAAAGAAATCATTAAAGATACTACAGTAATGATTATAGCAGGCAAAATCTAAGGATGGGTGCTAAAATTAGTGGGTGAAAGTTGGAGGAGAAACAGAAATTTGCATGGTCTCTCTCCAAGATATTTATTAATGGGGGGGAGAGGAGGGTGGCTGTTAACTTTACAGTGGAGAAACCTGGAAGACATCCTCCCTTAACCAAATGATCAAGGTCAACATCATCACCATGAAACTCCTAATATGAAATATCAAGAAGCACACAATATTTCTTTTGTGATATTCTTGCCAGAAATGCAAAACCACATTCTAATTATGAGAAAACATCAAACAAATTCAAATTGATGGACATCCTACAAAACAATTCACGAGTACTCTTCAAAAGTGTCAAAGTCAAAAAAAAAAAGTGTCTAAGTCATAAAACACAAAGACCGAGGAAATGTTACATTTTGGGGATGAGGGAGACATGACAAGTAGATGCAATGTGGGAGCCTGGATTGGACCTTGGGTCAGAAAAGGGAGAACTATAGAATAAAATATAGATATCCAAATAAGGTCTACAGTTTAGACGATAGTAGTGTACCAAAGTTAATTTCCCAGTTTTGATTGTTGTACATGATATAGTTATGTAAGATGATAACATGAGGGGAAGCTGGATGAAGGGCACATCTGAATTCTGTAATACTTTTACAGCTTTTCTAAAGTCTAAAATTATCTCAAAGTCAAGAGTTAAAATTCTCATGTTGTAGAAAATATTTATCTCCTTGGAGAAATGATATAATTAAGAATGAAACAGTGTATCATCCTACTGATCAAAGGAAACACTTCCAAAATATTCAGATGATTAGAATTACTAATAATTATTTTCTTCCTTTTTTTTTTCAATGAGTTTTGCATCTAAGCGTAAGAGTCTTTGTTTGTTTGTTTTAATTAGTATACCTAAAACACACTTCCTCCTTTTCAGGCCAGGCTGATTCCAAAAATCTCAGAAATAAAGTTTATCCTGTTGAGTTTTGTGATGATAATTTTTCGCCAAACATCAACCTTCAAGGGCCAGATATAAGCATCTTCTCTCACAAATGTGCTTCTACTGCAGATATTCCTAAACCTATAATCATGCTACTTTCTTCTAAACATTGTTTAATTTCTTAAAATATTTTTACCAACTAGTGATTCATGATGCTAAAGGGATGCAGTGCAGGTCATGGTACTCACAGAAAAGATTTGGGACAAGGCTGAATGTCTAATCAGCTGCTGTGAGGGCAAATGAGGGGAGAGAAGGGTAGATATTCAACACAATAATGCCTGGACTATTCCTGAATTGAAGAACTGGAGCTAAGAGAGGACAGCAAAGATCCAGCAGTCACTAGCTGGCCCTGCGCGGGGGGGAGAGACAAGAGCAATGAAACAGTAACTGCAGTGTTCCTGGGGTGTTTTCATTGCAGAACACTAGCATAGAAGTATATACATTTAAACGATGCACTGGTTGCTCAAAATACAGTGGAAAGGGTAGTATACAATATGTTGAACTCTGCTTCAGACTCTAGGGCTCTGTTCTGTATGGACAAATATTATCTAGTGTGCCCCATCCCCAGAAGAAGTACAAATTTCCTATAATGGATCCACTTTTATACTCTGTATTACAAGTCAAATTTCTTCCTGTTTCCAGCTGGTGATTAGCTTATTCCCAGAAGCACTAGATGTCATGACAATTACAACTGCAGCTTTAATTTTCTACTGTAATTTTTTTTTTGACCGCACCTCACGGCTTGCAGGATTCTCAGTTCCCCGACCAGGGACTGAACCCGGGTCACGGTGGTGAAAGCGCCAAATTCTAACCACTAGACCACCAGGGAACTCCCTCTACTGTAATTTTTAACAATATTATTTATTTGATTCAAGTATTGATAAGTGTTCCCATAGAAATGTTCAAGTTGATATAGTAAACACTCATATAGCATGTATCTGTACATATGCATGTACATATAAGGCACACATGTATTCATATAATGTGTGCATGAAAAGAGAGAGAAATGAGAAGACAGGATTGCATAGGCTATCTCGGGAAAAGGACGAAGATGAGGTCAGAGGAGTCTCATCCCCAAGTGATCAAGGTCCCATATCACAGTAGATGACATTTTGTTTGTAAGGTGTTATTCAGATTTCCCTTTTGATCTCTTGATTGAAATCCTGTAAGGCAGGTTATTCTCCCATTTAGATTCAAGCAAATGAGACACAGGATGATGAAGTGAGACAACAAAGACATTTGGGAAGGTGAAGGAAAAGACCACTTTTCCACACTCTTTCTAGTGGGAAAGTTGCCAACACCTATCAAAACACAGGCTAGGGCTTCCCTGGTGGCGCAGCGGTTGAGAGTCTGCCTGCCGATGCAGGGGACACGGGTTCGTGCCCCGGTCCGGGAGGATCCCACATGCCGCGGAGCAGCTGGGTCCGTGAGCCATGGCTGCTGAGCCTGCGTGTCCGGAGCCTGTGCTCCGCAACGGGAAAGGCCACAACAGTGAGAGGCCCACGTACCACAAAAAAAAAAAAAAAAAAAAAGCACAGTCTAGACACAGGGAGATCAGATCCGTGCTTTGTGACCGCCTGGAGGGGTGGGATAAGAAGGGTGGGAGGGAGGGAGATGCAATAGGGAAGAGATATGGGAACATATGTATATGTATAACTGATTCACTTTGTTATAAAGCAGAAACTAACACACCATTGTAAAGCAATTATACTCCAATAAAGATGTTAAAAAAAAAAAAACATAGGCTAGAGAAATGGAGAGAGGATAGCTCTTTGATCCAGCAATTCTATATCTGAGAATCTATCCTAGAGAAATTTACATATTAAAAAAATAGTAGTACATGCACAGGATAGTTTGCAATGGAGAAAAAGTGGACACAGCCTAAATGTTTTTCAGTGGGGAAATGGTTTAGTTCCTATTATTTATTGCTACCTAACAAACTAACCCCAAAATCATGCCCTAAACGAACCACCACTTTGTTCTTATCTTTCATAATCTTGCAGGTCAGGAATTTCTAGAGGGCACATCAGAAAAGACTCCTCCCTGCTCGCCATGTCTGGAGCCACAGCTGGGGAAACACAAATGGCTGCAGGCTGGACAGCTGGGGTCTGGCTGTGCATCTCTGCATCCTCATGAAGTCTCAGAGCTGGTCCACCGGGGGTCTCTCCATGTGGTCTCTCAAGTGTGAAGACCTCAGTATTTGGATGTGGCTCAGGGCTGGAAGAGATTGTTCCCACTTCTTCTGCCCTTGCATCAGAAGTCACAGAAGGTCATTTCTGCTGCACTCCACCAAGCGAGTCACTATAGTCAGGCCAGATTCAAGGGGAAGGATTGACTCCACTTCTTAATGCGGGGAGTAAAGAATTGGCAGCATTTTTTTTTTTTTTTAGGCTGCACTGCCTGGATTGCAGGATCTTAGTTCCCCGACGAGGGACTGAACCTGCACCCTCGGCAGTGAAAGTACGGAGTCCCCATCACTGGACCACCAGGGAATTCCCTAATTCGTGTTTTAATGTTCCATTAATAATGCATAATGTTCTACAAGGTATGGGCACCTATTATTGCAGACCCGTCATAAAGAAACAGAAAAGTTTGCTTGTGGGACATATTAAAAAATATATCTTGTGAGGATGGATAGATAATCTTGCAATGGTTTGAGGAGCCTTTCAGAAAAGGGTAGAGGAAAGGAGCTTTCCTGACAGGGATTTGTGACTGTCTGCTGACATTAAGAACATGAGCGTAAACATCACAGGAGCCTGGAAACTGAGCAACAGCTGGGCCAACTGTAGAGGAAAGAAAGGAAAGCTAGAGGCACGGAGGACTTCAGGGGATTGACCAAGTGTTGGAAGCCACTCCACTGGCCTCTGCTGGTATTAATTCCCCACTGGTGCTCATTCAGCTTGCGACCCCCTGCCAGGAACCAGGTTACACTTGTAGAACAGGTAAATGAATATGTGCCAGCAGTAAATCTAAACAAACCCTGACACAAGGTCTGAAGTGGTTCCCCGCTCCTCCTGAAGTAGGTCCCTTCCTTCTCCTCTTGGCTGGGATGAGGGAGGGGAGGCATTTGTCACCTTTGGAGGTCTCCTCTGGGTGAAGACAGGGTTTCCAGACTTCTGTTTTAAAACTAACAGCCTGGTATATGAGGGGTGTTTTGTTTGTTTGTTTTTGATGAATAAAAACAAAACCACCAAAAAGCAAAAACATCTCTCTTCTTTTTCAAATTAAATAGCTTTCATGATTATGTCATGACATAATGGGTATTCATCCGGAATAACCTAGATCCTGCATTTTAAAATTTTCATTTGCAGATTTTTATCAGGTGTGGCTGGCATTTTGTCGAATTCAACAGCTTTAAACAGGGGAAGGAGGAGAAAAAAATGTTCTAAACTTTTTCCTTCCTTTTTACTCACTTCCTTACTGGGCTGTGAGCTTCCTAAACAACAACTGTGGGTGAGCCTCAGGACCAGGGTTGCCATGGTTTCTATGGCCCTGGGTCCTGGCCTCCCTCCCCCGCCCCTTCCCCAAGTGTGAGCATTTGTGGTTGGTGGCCCCGGGCGGAGACGGGGGCCGCTGATGATGGGCGGGCGCCAGGTGCTAGTGGGCCTGTGGCCAGCTCACCGCAACACCGAGACAGCCCCGCAGAGCCCGGTCCTTTCCGGGCCGGAGCTGCGACTCGGGCCCCGCCTACCTGGGAACAGGCTGCTTGGGGTCACTCCTGTCCCTGCCGCAGAAGGCAGATCCCAGGCAGCCATGACCCGGCTCCCCGCTGGAGAACGCAGACAACAGTCAGCACCCTGGCCTAGGGCCTCTTTGGTTTATTCGTTCCACAAGTGATGGTTGGGCTGAGTCGTTCATATCCATGAGGCCGGCCCCAGGGTCAGTGGTCCAGGGTGCCCACCAGCCTTTGCTTGTCCTCATGTTGGTGCTAACAACAGTGTTTAACAGCCCGGCCCCGGAACCCAACCACCCAAGGGTGTGCCCTGCTTACCTCCCCCAGGTAAACATGGGCAACTAGAAACTCTGTGCCTCAGGTGTCCTGATGTGAAAATGTGTACTGAATAAAATAATTAAAGTACTTGCCCTTTTGGATGTGTGGTGAGGATAGCACAAGATGATCTGTGTGAAAGCCCTAGAATGACACAGGGTGGGTGCTCAGTAAGGTATTGGAGAGGAAGAGAGTGGGGAGGAGGAGAGGGAGAGAGTTAGGAGGAGAAACTTTCAAGTAGTTTAGATTTTAATCCCTCTGGAATTCTGCAGGCTGATCTTCCAAAGTCTCTAGGACTTGAGTGCAGCTGTACCTCTGCCTGTGGGGATCTTTAAGAGACATCATCAAGCACATTCCAAGGACAACTTCCTCAGCTGCTTTCCAACCATTTTTCTGTGCCACATCCCAGACGACTGGATCCACTGCCAGCAGCTACAGGGGTCTATTTCCACCTGGTTCTCAAGTGGGCTGGGGCTCCAGATGGAAGTCCGCTGGATTGAGAAGCCCTGATTCTGATGACACCCACCTCCCCCAGGCCCCATAAGGAATCGCTGTCATACACCAGGGACAACCAAAGCGTGTGCCTTGTGTCTGAGCCAACAACAGTTAAGGAGACCCCTTCCTACTCTTCCATGGGGTCAGAGCAGCTAGAAGCAGCTTTGTGATGACCTTGACAGTCTCTAGCTAAGGTCGCAGTGACTTCAGGCTTTATCCCCAGAGAAGAAATAGCACAAACCAGTGCCTGGCTGTGTTCCCAAATAAGGGCTCTTTGACCTTTTAAGAAGAGAATTCAGAACTGGCAGAGAATCTAAAGATCATATAATCAAACCTTTCATTCTACAGATGAGCGAACTGAGGCATACAGAGAGGAGATGACGAGATGACCAAAGTCCCACAGGTGGTTGGTTAATGTTGAAGTTAGGACTAGAACTTAGATAACCTGACTTCTGGGACTGATGCTCTTTGTACCACCCCAGAGTTTTCCCAAGGTGAGTAATGCACAAAGCCCTTTTAAAAAATTGCAGACGCCCAGTGTTGATGTAAATAACTCTATTATGTTGCTCAAGTATAAAAAGAAAACTTGACCTAAGCTTTGTATGTTTACATTAAAATGGATTTATAAGTTACATACCACTAAAAGCATAAAACCAATATTCAAATTAACAGCAAGATGGACGATACCGTCTTGCTGGAAAACGAAGTTGCTGCTGGCAGCACGACGATGGTGCTGGCTGCCACCACACAGCTGCTTTGGGGTTCACGCACTTACCGTTACACCAGCAACACGCTCAATCGCCTGACATCCGAATCACAAGGAAGCCTTCGCTCAGGCTGTATCCCTGACATCATTTTGCCTTTAATGGGCTTGTACATGCCATTTGCATATAAATCCATCCCTGTTCTTCTTTAATAGCTTAATTAAAATAGTCTAAATACACAGATAAGGAGGGTGGTGGGGTGGAAGGTGAAATCACGTGGCAATCCTAAGACAATCATGTTGATGATTCAGGAAAAAAATATATATATATTATATATATATATGTTTAAGTATATGAAATGAAAATACATACTTAAAAAATTGTCCACAGGCTCTGGTTTTAGAAATGCCGCACACTATATCCTGCTGCCCTAAAGCCATAGAAAGATAGCGGTGAAACTTCCCTATTACCTTCTGTAAATGTCCCCAGAGCCATAACTTTGCTTCTTAAGACTTCATCTATTAATGTCTTAGCATAGGCCTGTGGGGGACTTCTCTGGTGGTCCAGTGGGTAAGACTCTGAACTCCCAATGCACGGGGCCTGGGTTCGATCCCTGGTCAGGGAACTAGATCCCGCATGCATGCCACAACTAAGAAGTCTTCATGCTGCAAGTAAAAGATCCCGTATGCCACAATAAAGACCCCACGTGCCGCAACTAAGACCTGGCACAGCCAAATAAATAAATAAATAAATATTATTTTTAAAAAAAAAGAAAAGAAAAGAACAGGCCTGTGGAAAAAATGCCCTAAGGGACAAGACACAAGGGTGTTCCAGGTCAGGGATGGGAGGAGAAAGCGGAGGAGATGGAGATCGGGATCCCAAGACCTCCTTCCAGTGCGTACTTCAAGGCTCACCTCGGTCAGCCCCACTCAATGACTAAAATCTGATCACTGCAAAAGACCCCCTGCTAACAATGTAACATCGCGAGAATGGCTGATGTAGTATAAAGTACCTCTCACCTGCTCCTCACTTTAACCCAGGAGGAAGTTGGTGAATAGTATTACTATTATCTTTATTTAATGAGTGAAGAACTGAATCCCAGGAAGGTTTGTGACCTGTTCAGGATAATGGTTAGTAAAGGGCAGACGTGTCATCGGAACCAGGATTCCTGACAAGAATTTCTCTTTCTCCTTTACACTAATATTATGAAAGGGAGTGACATGAAGATGGACATTTAAACCCATTAGTGCTTTTCTGTAATAAGGCATTTTAGCAAGCATGAGCCCTGAGGGTGAGCATTACAGGCTTGAAGGAATGCCTCTAAGAGGAAAAGGCTTGAAGCTTTGGTACGTTCTGTTCTACTATAAGGCAGGAGTAGTTCAAGCGCCAAAACACTAAATCATAGCATCGATGAGGAGGAAAGATAAAACATCAGGCTTCTCCAATCATGCTCCATTTCACTTCATTGCTTACAATGAAGTCACAAAATGAAATGATTTAAAAGAAAAAATTCTGGGGCTTCTCTGGTGGTGCAGTGGTTGAGAGTCCACCTGTCGATGCAGGGGACACGGGTTTGTGCCCCGGGCTGGGAAGATCCCACATGCTGCAGAGCAGCTGGGCCCGTGAGCCGTGGCCGCTAAGCCTGCGCGTCCGGAGCCTGTGCTCCGCGACGGGAGAGGCCACAGCGGTGAGAGGCTCTTCTTATGCCACCTGCATGTCTGCAATTCCCTCCTGAATTTTCAGAGCATGTTAATTTGAAATTGCTGAATTTCTTCATGTCCGATCCTCCAACCTATTAACAGAATCACTTCTCTTGGTGTTGGTTTTTATAGTTTCATCAAGCATTTGAAGACGTTTCCCTTTTCAAATTATTTCCTTGATTACTTACTGTATCAATTTCTCATTCACACATCAGTGAGCTGCATAAATCACTTTAAATCTTGACAATTATTTAAATAGTATGTTGGGCTCTATTTCATAACAGAAGAATTGCTTCCTTAGATCAGACAAATGGTCCCTCAGCTTAGAATTTAGAATATTTTGAATCAAGGCATATTTTGAAGAGAGGCATAATTACCTGTCAAGATTTCAACCTCAAAAAGCTATGAACTGCATCTTTGCTAGTAAGAAAATGAAAAGAAATGGAATAAAAAGCATTACATTATGGTGATAAAAATAAACACTGGCAACATTGGTAAAACATCTCTGGAAACATCATTAGTTTTATAATATTCATTTTTTTACTTCTTCTTTGGGATTCTTTCAAAAATGATCACCTTAAATATTTTTTAAAAAAAGCTTCAGACTCTGCAGTTCAGTTTACCCTCCAGAGCTCTCCTCCAGATCAGGCTGAAAGCAGAACTTAACACCACATTCCCGTGCAGCAACTTCTCCATCCCTATCTTGCTTCCTTCCCTCCCTCCCTTCCTTCCTTCCCACCCTCCATAAATCATGAGTACACACAAACACACAAAAAATAAATTAAGTTAAAAAAAATAAAAAAGCTTTATGCAGAAAGCTGTTCATCATAGGCTACTAACAAACATTTGTAAGCAATTTACATATAGAACTATGGTAAATTTGTTTGATGTCCTACTAAGACAGTGATTTTAAATTGTTTAAATTTTACTGGTATTTTCTGTTTTTATATATTTTTAAATGAGTATGTGTTACTTATAATGATGGCATATATTAATTATTCCTATATATTTTTATGTTGTTGGCATGTGTATATTATATAGCAATTAGGGATATCAAAACAACCAATTACCCATTTATTCATTAGCTCATCCACTTATCGAAATCTTTGGTGTGTACTTACTAGGTGCCATGTTGTGTGCTGGTCTGAGTCTTCAAAACTAAATAAGAACATTTCGTGCCTTCAAGAAGCTTACAATCTAGTAAGACAAGCCGACAAATACTGGAAAGTATATTACGATTTGAGGTGCAGTCCCACTGGAATAAGCATAATTACATATTACAGAAAGCACAGAAGAAAAACACTGAATCCATTCTTGGAAGATCACGGTAGGTGTCCTAGAGGAAGGGACCTCTAAGCTCAGTGTTTGGCATATAGTCAATGCTCAATAAGTGTATTTTGAATGAATTGGCATCTGAAGGAAAATAGGACAAAGGAGAAACCCTTTTAAGCCAGAGGGAAACAGCGTGAGCTAAGGCCTAGAAGTGAGAATATACCACATTTTTAGGAAGTCAAAAATTTTAAAATATGGCTGGAATTGGAGTTGCAGGGGGAAAGGTGATGAGAGAGAAAGCCAAAGAAGTGAGTAGGGACGAGACCAGGAAACCCCTGGACGCCATGCTAAGGAGTCTGGCCTCTACACTGAGGAGACTGGGTAGTGAGGACACCGTCAGATTGGCTGTAGAAAGGTCCTTGATAGGATGACGTGTGTATTGACAGGCCAGACCGGAGGTGTGGACATAGAGTGGAGGCTGTTTCAGCATCTAGAAGGCCTGAACTCAGGAGTGTTAATGGAGATGGAGAAAGGAGGATGAACGGAAGAGATATTAAGATAAAATCCACAGGGCTTGAGGTTTACTTGAATTGAAATAAAATGCCCAGAGAGGGGTCAGGGTGTCTGGCAGCAAATGGAAGTGGTGTGGGATAGACAGACAGCATCAAGCATGAGCCGTTCCTAAAGGCATGAGTACGGGGCTCAGGCTCCCATGGCAGGTAGTTCTACTGCATTACTACCTTGCCCTCAAACCATACCTATGGCATCACTGGGATCTCCCTATGGCCAGTTGACAGAGAAAGAAAAAACTTAGCCTGGTTTATAGATAGTTCTGAACAATATATAGGCACCAACCAGAAGTGGACTGCTGCAGTGTGCCAGCTCCAGTTAGGAGTGTCACTAGAAAATAACTGGGAGGGAAAGAAAATCTGACCACTCAGACTTCAACCAGTACCTTTGTACTACCAGGGCTGGAAGTCCTGAATCTATGACCATGGTCAAGGTGGTGAGTCTCCATTACCCCCCCCGCAGAGTTACTACATCTACGCCCTGCTCTATGCTTTTGGGTAATGGCTCCTTGAATGTAGACTGGATTACTCAGGTCTCTTTTTTACTTTCTAGTTTCCAGCTGGGTTATTCCGTGAAAATAGCGGCAGGAAATTGGGGAGGGAGAGAGAACAGGGTATTTTTTCACGCTCTCCCTGTTTCACTGCTGTGTCCCTGGCCATAGCTGTGTCCTTCTATGATCACGGTTCCAGCCCAATGGCCCCTCCTCCACAATTGCAACTTTCACTAGGCTCTGGTGACTTGATTTCATAGCCTTGCCCCTTAAACAACTAACGTACCAAAGAAGGCACAAGGGAAATTAGAAATACTTAGAGATAAATGAAAGTGAAACGCAACTTTACAACGTAAGCAACTAGAAAAAGAAGAACGAACTAAACCCAAAGCTAGCAGAATTAAGGAAATAATAAAGATTAGAGCAGAGATAAATTAAATAGAGAATGGAGAAAATAAATGAAACCAAAACTTGGTTCTTTGAAAAGATTAACGAAATTCACAAACCTTTAGCTAGATGGACTAAGAAAAGGCTTCCCTGGTGGCGCAGTGGTTGAGAGTCCGCCTGCCGATGCAGGGGACACGGGTTCGTGCCCCGGTCCGGGAAGATCCCACATGCTGCGGAATGGCTGGGCCCGTGAGCCATGGCCGCTGAGCCTGCGTGTCCGGAGCCTGTGCTCCGCAACGGGAGAGGCCACAACAGTGAGAGGCCCGAGTACCGCAAAAAAAAAAAGAGAAAAGAAAAGAAACAGAGGACTAAAATTACTAAAATTACTAAAATCAAAAATGAAAATAGGGACATTACTACCAATTCTACAGAAATAAAAAGGATTATAAGAGACTACTATGAATAATCATACATCAGCGAATTGGAAAATCTAGATGAAGTGGACAAATTCCTAGAAACAGAAAACCTACCAAGACTAAGTCAGGAAGAAATAGAAAATCTGAATAGACCTATTACTAGTAAGGAGATTGAATCAGTAATTTAAAAATCTCCTAACGGGACTTCCCTGGTGGTCCAGTGGTTAAGAATCCACCTTCCAATGCAGTGGACTAAGTAAGATCCCACATGCCGCGGGGCACCTAAACCTGTGTGCCGCAACTAGGGAAAAGCCCACACGCCACAACTACTGAGTCTGTGTGCTCTGGAGCCCGCATGCCACAACTAGAGAAGACCTAGTGCCACAACTACTGAGCCTGCATGCTCTGGAGCCAGTGCATGTCACAACTAGAGAAGCCTGTGCACCGCAACTAGAGAGAAGCCCACAACAAAGAGCCAGCACACTGAAATAAAGACCCAGTGCAGCCACAAAAAAAAAAATCTCCTAACAAAGAAAAACCCTGGACCTGATGGTTTTACTGGTGAGTTCTACCAAACATTTATGGAAGAACTAGTACCGATCTTTCTCAGTTTTCAAAAAAACTGAAGAGGGAACATTTCCTAACTCATTCTACGAGGCCAGCATTATTACCCTGATAACAAAGCCAGACAAAGACATTACAAGAAAACTACAGACAAATATCCCTTATGAACATTGATACAAAAATCCTCAACAAAATACTAGCAAAGAGAATTCAGCAGCATATTAAAAGGATTATACACTATGACTAAGTGGAATTTATTCCTGGAATGGAAGGATGGTTCAACATATAAAACCTGATCAATGTAATATGCTACATCAACAGGATGAAGGGAAAAAACCCACGTGATCATCTCAATTGATGCAGAAAAATCATCTGACAAAATTCAACACTCAACAAACTAGGAATAAAGGGAAACTACCTCAACATAATAAAAGCCATATATGAAAAACCCACAACAAACATCATACTAAATGGTGAATGATCGAAAGCTTTTCCTCTAGAATCAGGAACAAGGCAAGGATGCCGGTTTTCACCACTTCTATTCAACATCGTACTGGCAGTTCGAGAACAAATAGGCAAGAAAAAGAGATAAAAGGCATCCAAATTAGAAAGTAAGAAGTAAAATTATCTCTGTTTGCAGATGACATGATCTTAAATGTAGAAAACCATAAATATTCCACAAAAAATGACTATTAGAACTAAGAAATGAAGTCACCAAAGTAGGAGGATACAAAATCAACACACAAAAATCAGTTGCATTCCTATACAGGAACAATGAACAATCTGAAAAGAAAATTTAAAAGAATTCTATTTACAATAGCATCAAAAAGATTAAAATACTTAGGAATTCACCAAGGAGGTAAAAGACTTATACAATAAAAACACTGCTGAATGAAATTAAAGACGACACAAATAAATGTAAACACATTCCATTTTCATGGATTGGAAGACTTAATGTTATTAAAATGTCAATACTACCCAAAGAAATCTACAGATTCAATGCAATCTCTATCAAAATCACAATGATGGTTTTTGAATAAACAGAAAAACCCATCCTAAAATTCATATGGAGCCTCAAGGGACCCCAAATAGCCAAAACAATCTTGAAAAAGAACAACAAAACTGCAGGATTCATACTTCCTGATTTCAAATCTTACTACAAACCTACAGCAATCACAACAGTGTGGTACTAGCATAAAGACAGACAGATAGTCCTATGAAATAGAAATGAGAGCCCAGAAATAAATCCTCATATATATGGTCAAACGTTTTTTGACAAGGGTGCCGAGACCATTCAATGGAGAAAGGACAGTCTTTTCAACAAATGGTGCTGGGGAAACTGGATATCCACACACAAAAAAAGGAAGTTGAACCCTTATCTAATACCGTATACAAAAATTATCTCAAAATGGACCAAGTACCTAAATGTAACGCCCTACAGCAATAAAACTCTTAAAAGAAAACATAGGACAAAAACTTTGCAACACTGGATTTGGTAATGATTTCTTGGATATGACACCAAAGGTACAGGTAACAAAAGAAAAAAACATAGACAAACTGGACTTCATGAAGATTTTTATAATATTGTGTATCAAAAGACACTATCAAAAAGTGAAAAGGCAACCCACAGAGTGGGAGAAAACATTTGCAAATCATATATCTCATAAGGGATTAATATCCAGAATACATAGAGAATTGCCAAACTCAACAAAAAGACCAAACAGCCCAATTCAAAAACAAGTAAAGAAATTGGGGGGCTTCCCTGGTGGTGCAGTGGATAAGAATCCGCCTGCCAATGCAGGGGACACAGGTTCGATCCCTGGTCTGGGAAGATCCCACATGCCACAGAGCAACTAAGCCCCGTGCTCCACAACGACTGAGCTTGCGCTCTAGAGCCCGTGAGCCACAACTACCTAGTGAGCCCACATGCCACAACTAAGGAAGCCTGTGGCCTAGAACTCATGGTCCACAACAAGAGAAGCCACCACAATGAAAAGCCTGTGCACCGCAACAAAGAGTCGCTAGCCCTCGCTCGCTGCAGCTAGAGAAAGCCCGCATGCAGCAACAAAGACCCTACAGAGCCAAAAATAAATCAAATAAGAATAAAAATAAATTTTAAAAAAAGAAAGAAATTGGGACTTCCCTGGTGGTACAGGGGTTAAGAGTCCACCTTCCAATGCAGGGTATGTGGGTTCGATCCCTGGTTGGGGAGCTGAGATCCCACATGCCTCAGAAAAACTAAGCCCGAGTGCCCAACTACTGAGCATGTGGGCCACAAGAGAGCCCACAAGAGAGCCCACATGCTCTGGAGCCCATGTGCCCCAACTAGAGAGAAGCCCACGTGCTGCAACGAGGAGCCCAAGCACCACAAAGGAGGATCCCTCGTGACACAACAAAGATCCTGCCTGCCGCAACTAAGACCCGACGCAGCCAAAATTTAAAAAAAAAAAAAGAAATATTAAAAAAAAAGAAATGACTAGAGGGATTAATAATAAATTTAAAAAACAAGTAAAGAACTTGAGTAGACATTTCTGCATAGAAGATATACAAATGGCCAATAAGAACAGCAAAAGATGCTCAACATCACTAATTATTAGGGAAATACAAATCAGAACTACAATGAGATACCACCTCACATCCATTAGGATGGTTACTATCAAATAAATAGCAAACAAGTGTTAGCAAGGATGTAGAGGAAGTGGAACCCTTACTCACCATTGGTGAGAATGTAAACCAGTACAATCGGTGTGGAAAACAGTACGCAGCTCCTCAAAAAGTAAAAATAGAATTATCGTATGACCCAGCAATTCCACGTCTGGGTATATGATCAAGAGGACTGAAAGCAGAGTCTCAAAGAGATATTCACACGCTCATATTTACAGCAGCATTATTTACAACAGCTAAAACATGCAAACAGCCCAAGTGTCCACTGACGGATGAATGAATAAGCAAACTGTGGCATAAAGGTATAACAGAATTGGGCCTCCCTGGAGGCGCAGCGGTTGAGAATCTGCCTGCTAATGCAGGGGACACAGGTTCGAGTCCTGGTCTAGGAGGATCCCACATGCCACGGAGCAACTAGGCCCGTGAGCCACAACTACTGAGCCTGCGCGTCTGGAGCCTGTGCTCCGCAACAAGAGAGGCCGCCATAGTGAGAGGCCCGCGCACCGTGATGAAGAGTGGCCCCCGCTTGCCGCAACTAGAGAAAGCCCTCGCACAGAAACGAAGACCCAACACAGCAAAAATAAATCAATTAATAAACTCCTACCCCCAACATCTTCTTAAAAAAAAAAAAAAAAAGCACTGAGATACCATTTCTCACCTATCAGATTGACAAACACCCAATCATTTGACATCAACCTTATTAGCAAGGATATGAGAAAAGTTACATTGTTGGTGAGAACTCAAAACGGCAAAACTCCACGTGGAGAGGAGTTTCCACTATCTAGCAACATCTACAAAGTTACAAATACATTTACCATTTAAAAAAAAAAGTATAGCAGAATTATTATTCAGCCTTAAATAAAAGGAAATTCTGCAATATGCTAAAACGTGGATGAACCCTGAGGACATCCTAGAGACTGAAAGTAGAATGGGAGTTGCCAGGGGCTGGGAGGAGGAGAGAAAACGGGAACTTCTTATTTAATGGATATAGAGTTCAGTCCCACAAGATGAAAAGTTATAGGGATGGATGGTGGTGCACTTAATGTCACAAAACTATACACTTAAAAATGGTTAAAATGGTGAATTTTTAAATGAATATCTTACAATTAAAAAAAATTGTTATCAGCCTGAACTGAACACTAGCTGACAGAGATTTTGATTTGAGTGTCATAAAAGAAACTGGGTAAATAAAGCAGTCAGTAGGAAATACTACATGCAGTGCTCTCAACCCAATTCTCAGACTCCTTGGTGACCTTAAGATAACATTAACTACATAAGAATCCCAGAAGTAATGAGCAAATCTTAGTAAGTTGCTTCCATTTAACACAGCAAGTATTTTTGGTATTAGCTACTCTGCACAAATTATTATGCTAAAAAAGCACCAAGCAGTTCAGCAAATTTAAAAAGTGATGAAGGAATTCCCTCGCGGTCCAGTGGTTAGGACTCCGCACTTCCACTGCAGGGGGCACGGGTTCGATCCCTGGTCCGGGAACTAAGATCCCGCATGCCGCACAGGCCAAAAAAAGAGGTTAAATAGTGATGCAATTCAAGATAAAGCAGTTTTTGGATGTTCGTAACCCAGGCATTAACTGTAAGATGCAGACTCCTTTTAAGTCTAGAATCATCGGAACTCTCACACATACATTCAGTGGAGAGAGGTAATAGCTTATATTTAGTCAGCTTCTCTTTCCGTAAAGAATTGTGGGGGGTTTCAGAAATATATTTGCAAGATTATAATTGATGAAGCAAAACCTCTTAAATGAAAATGTAGTTGTCACTCTACCATATGATGCAATGAAAACGAGTATAATTTGCAAATCAGTATGTAAGAGGGAGACTAATAATTATATAAAATACCCCAGGAGTTCAGAGGCTAAGTATGTATTCCACATGATACACTCTTCTACAGGTTTCCCCTCACTGTCAAAAAAAAAAAAAGTTTAAAAACTTTTTAATTATAGAAGTATTAAGTTCATTGAGTAACTAAAGAAGTAGTTAAAAACTGAAATAAACAGCAAAAGTTTCCCATTTAAACTTTCAGCTCAATTTTATGTTTGACAGACATACACTTTTAGAAACACAATATCGTTAAAATATAAGTAGAATATTATATATACTGCAACTCTCACTTTCCCGCAATTCCCTTCACTTAGATGTAACTTGGACATCTATATTCCAAGCTAGTCCTTTTTAAGATTTTGTTTTCAACAGCAGAATATCAGTTTTCAAACCGACCAATACAATTATGCATAAAGAAAATATTAATAATTTTCTACCCTGTGATGGCAAAATTTTGTGTCAATCTGACCGACCACAGTGCTCAGTTGTATGGCAAACACTAGTCTAGGTGTTGCCATGAAGGTATTGGTAGCCCTGAATAACATCTACCATCAGCTGACTTTAAGATTACACTCCATAATATGGGTGTGCCTCATTCAATCAGTTAAAGATCCTAGGAGGGAAAAACTGATTTCCCAGAGAAGGAATTCTGACTCAAGACTAAAACAGATGAAATTCCCTGGCGGTCCAGTGGTCAGGACTCGGCGCTTTCACTACCGTGGTCTGGGTTCGCTCCCTGGTTGCGGGGGGAACTAAAATCCTACCAGCCATGCGGCACGGCCCAAAAAACAACAAAGACAAACACCTGCCTGAGTTTCCAGTCTGCTGGCCCAACTGCCCTACAGATTTTAGACTTGCCAGCCTCCACAATCACATAAGTCTATTCCGTAAAATGAATCACGTGTGGGCACACACACTCATCTCACTGATCTGTTTTTCCCTGGAGAACCCTAATACACAACGTTTATATCCATTCCCTCCTTACATAAGTTTATGCTTTTTTTTCCCTAAGAGATGCGTTCGTGATATACCAAGAAGTTTGCATCTCAACTTTTTCCTACGTAACAGCATATCATGGACATCTTCCCAGGTCAGCAGGCTGAGACGTAACTCATTCTTCTCATGAGCCATGTGATAAGCCATTGTATAGATTATTATTTCAGCAAGGGACATACAGACATAGGGAGTTTCCAGTATTTTGCTCTTGGTTACATGATTCGCATCAAGCTTTCAAGAAACATTTATCCATGCCTTTGTCTTATATTCCCATGCTTTGCCTCAGGCTGGAGATACTTGTAATCTATCAAAACTTTAACATCAGATTTTCTCAGCTGTCCATTTAAAATTAAATAGCCTGGGACTTCCCTGGGGGTGCAGTGGTTAAGAATCTGCCTGCCAATGCAGGGGACACGGGTTCAATCCCTGGTCTGGGAAGATCCCACATGCCGCGGAGCAACTAAGCCTGTGCACCACAACTACTGAGCCTGCGCTCTACAGCCCTCGAGCCACAACTACTGAGCCCACGTGCCACAACTACTGAAGCCCACGCACCTAGAGCCCATGCTCCGCAACAAGAGAAGCCACCACAATGAGAAGCCCGCGCACCTCAATGATGAGTAGTCCCCGCTCACCGCAACTAGAGAAAGCCCATGCGCAGCAGCAAAGACCGAACATGCCCCCCCCCCAACTGCAAAAAAAAAAAAGTAGCCTGGATTTCATGCCCAGAGCTTCTAACAGGTGCCCTGATCCAGTGGGACATGAGTTCTCCAGGCATTTAAGGCTCCCTCTTTTTGCCAATTCTGCTTTTTCAATAGACCACTGTGTTTAACTCAAATATTAAGACAGGCACCTTGAAAACATTTTCAAATAAAAAAAATAATGAACCAGGTTTCCATTTCATTCACTGGCTGTTTTATACCAACCAGGTGTCTCTGCCTGGCCCACAGTTAACCAAGGATCCCGGCTCCGCCTCTAGCCAACACCAGATGCTAGAAGAAGGACTGAGGGGTCCTGAAATTTCAAGGCACTGACGGCATACCACTGGTGTTCTGAATCTCCAAGGTGCCTTGCCCAGCAAGCCCACGAACCGAATTCACTGGCCTCTGCTGAGCTGCAGAGTGTTTCATAGACTGGGAGGCCACACAGGTCTCCAGGCAATTAGTAAGATGATCCCAACAACTTCTCTAAGCAGAGAGAAATGTCTATAGCCACTTTCACGAATGCTATTTCTACTCCTGCCTTCTGGACGCTTTGCGGCTTATCTTTGTTTAAACGTCTATTCATCTGAAATAACCACGGAGCATTTTTTATTATTATATATTACTCCAGTTTATTAAATACTGAAACCAGTTTATGCCACATATTCCAACAATTTATAAAGAGCTCAAAATACAAAGGCTTATGAAAACTTTTATAGTCTTTATATAATATACACTATTTCTAGTACATGAATAAATACGGAGAAAAGAAGCCATTTTTTATATAACAATCAGCCAACACTTAGCATCAATGATTACACAAATCCACAAGCAAACAAAAAAATTCCACTTTCGTCATTTTGGTTTCAAAGCTAAAAATCCCTTTGCCACATTTAGCAATACCCAAGGGGATGGACGACTCGTAGTCATGGCCCTGGAAACAAGGCGACCAAGTCTCCCAGTTCTTCAAGTTTCTTTCTTGGTTAGAAGCTTCAACAACTGCATTACTCTTTCAAGAAGCAGAAAAAAAATCAAAACAAGTTAAGACTCTGTTCTATAAGGTATTTAATAAATCTGCACTGAAGAAATACTACATTTTCGTCTTAAATATATGCTTACTGGGCTTCCCTGGTGGTGCAGTGGTTAAGAATCCGCCTGTCAGGGCTTCCCTGGTGGCGCAGTGGTTGAGAGTCTGCCTGCCGATGCAGGGGACACGGGTTCGTGCCCCGGTCCGGGAAGATCCCACATGCCGCGGAGAGGCTGGGCCCGTGAGCCATGGCCGCTGAGCCTGCGCGTCCGGAGCCTGTGCTCCGCAACGGGAGAGGCCACAGCAGTGAGAGGCCCGCGTATCGCCAAAAGGAAGGAAAAAGAAAAAGAAAAAAAAAAAAAATCCACCTGCCAATGCAGGGGACACAGGTTCGAGCCCTAGTCCGGGAAGATCCCACATGCCATGGAGCAATTAAGTCCATGCGCCACAACTACTGAGCCTGAGCTCTAGAGCCTGCGTGCCACAACTACTGAGCCCGCGTGCCGCAACTACTGAAGCCCGCGCACCTAGAGCCCGTGCTCCACAACAAGAGAAGCCACCGCAATGAAAAGCCCGAGCACCGCAATGAACAGTAGGCCCCGCTCACCACAACTAGAGAAAGCCCGTGCTGCAACGAAGACTCAACACAGCCAAAACTAAATAAAATTAATAAATTTATTTTAAAAAACCACACTTACCTTTTACAGTGAGGTTTGGCTTTCCTTTCATCCTGGTATGAACATGTACATTTTTGAATAAATTGATATAATGAATATTGCATGACATTCAATCTTTACATGGTCTTCAAAATGAACTTGCTTCTACTGTTTTAGGAATTATATGTACACTTAACATGTTTTCTACATTAAAAAAATGAAAAAAAGAGTGGCTCATAAAAAGTCATCCTTTAAACTCAAGGAACTCAAAAGTGAAAAAGGCTTTCTATAGAAAGCCCTTACCATATCAATGGAATGTTTTAGTAAGAAGAAAAATAATCTGCTCTCTGAAGATATGGTTCAGTCCGAGGGGCGAGGCCTGAACGGGCTCAGCTCTCCAGAGTCATGTCCAGAACTGGTCGGGGAGAACTGGGCTTCTTCCATCTGGGCCTTGAAACAATCAACACCTACCTGCCCTTCCGACCTCCTCCTTTCTTGACTTAGCTCTTACTTTTGGAACTAAAATTCTGCTTCACAAAATCTTTTTCAAAGAAGGCAAGGTCAAGGTGACTGGGAGCAAAACTGCCCAATCTCCAAGAAAAACATGCGTGCCTTCCATTCTGCTTCAAGGGAGGAAGCAGCCCAGGGGCTGGACCGACTGGGAACCTGCATATACTGCAGAGGTGTCTGTCCTGGAGGCCACAGTGAGTATGTATTTAATGTTAATCTCAAAGAGTAAAACCGAAGGTACCCAAGTAAATATTCAATATCGTCCCTTTCCTGGGGCTATCATCTAGAAGCGTAAAGGTCGTGGGGCTCTGAGAATCACTTTTTATTTTGAAAAGAATAAGATGAAGATGAAAAAGAAGAATGATATCCTGTCTTTAGAAGAAAAGAAGGAAGACATTATATACCTCTTATCAGACTCCAGATAAACAGGCACACACACAAAAAATCGCCTTTCGAATTTCAAGCAAATATTTTCATTCCAAACTGATTAGGAAGTCCAAGAAAGGAAGTATTTTGACAAATGTGACCAGAACTAAAGTAAAACGCGGGAAATCTGGAAAAATCAACTCTTTGATTCACTTGCAACATTTTGCTACGGAAAACTTAATAAAACCTTAACCTCTTTCTTTCACAAGGCTTTTTAACAAAGGATCTCACTCAGGAGAAGCCCATGATAAAACAACTCTCTTCCATACACATGGACCATTTATTCTGGGATGATGGCTGTATGACAGCATGATGTAAACAAACTAATCCTACAAGTCAAGTAGTAGCAGCTACTATCTTCTTCACCTGACCGTCAATATCAATAGATGTTATTATCCCCATTTTACAGATTGGGAAATAGAAACTTTGCTAAAATCACAGAGCAAATTACAAACATTACTTAAGACAGAACCCAAGTAGCTTAAAAACACTTCCCACCAGCACAGACTTTGCCACCTTCCAAGCCAACCTATCACACCATCATGAGTTTAGGTATTAATGCTTTGTAACAATTCCTCACAAAGGTCGAGTGGTCAAAGGCTTAAAAATCACTTATTATAAGTGAAAGATCCTGCCAAAATTGGAAATTAGAAAGCAGTGCAATATTCCAGGGATCTATATCCTGCACTGTTTATACCTGGGGTATACCAGGTCTCCATGTGTGAATTTCTTCAGCAGACAGGAAGCCAAAGCCCCCCCAGAAGTTCAGGAACAATACCACCCTCTTGGAGGCTCTATTCATTCCACGGTTCCGAAGAGCTTCTTTCGAACAGTCTGGGAGTCTCAGCTATGAGCTGAGATGCATCAGGAGTTATTCTCCCCTGAGGGAAATCAGTCCGCAGTTCCTGATCTTCATGCAAGTTTTCTTTAGCAAGAAACATGCATTTCATGTTACCTTTGATGTCGAAGGGCACTTGAATGGTAAGGACTAGTGTTTGGATGTTACAGTCTATGCCATTAAACATTTGGTGCAGAGCGTCCGATGCCAGGACACAGCAATCTGAGCTAACCCAGTCTTCACCTGTTGCTCACACCTCAGAATCTGTGGCGGGCCAAGCAGTGAGAAGCAGTGGGAAAGACAGGAAGCTTCGCTATTCCAGACGTGAGCATTTTCAGCGGGATGTCTCATGCAGTCTTGTCACAAATCCAATTTCTTCAACTGCTCATATGTCACAAAGAACTGCAGGTATTAGTTAAGGCTGACATTTTATGCCATCTTAACCCTAACGCATCAAAAGAGACCCACAAATAGCACATCTCCTAACAGATATTTCTGGGCAGATCACATGCCGTGGACATGATTAAACGTGAGGGGCTCCACCCTCAACCACCCCAAGAGATCTCCCCATTAACCTTCCCAAGGTCAGCTTGGAAGAGACAGACCACAACTGAGACACATAAATCCCCTGCATCACCTCCAAAAGCCTCTAAGATTACATCCACACTGCTAGCTTTTCTGACTTTTGGCAAGACTTCACAGAACAGTAAATTCTGTGAGAAAGAGCAAGAGAGCAACCCCGGGGAGCTCTCCTCCAGGGCTGCTGGTAGGCAAGCTTGCCTGGGAGGGAGGCGCAGATAAACAAGGATGGTGCAAACTGACATCCCGTGCTTTATAATTCTGTCCTTTCATTTCTAACAAACTGTCTCTTCCTTCCTGCCTCCCACTTTGGCATAGAGGGAAAAGTGCTAATCAGCCGAATAATTCTGGAGCTAATGCCTCTCTATCCTTAGGCACTCTCTGAAATAAGCACTCTAGAACATGGCTGCCAAACCACATCCTTCCCAAGGGTGGCTAGGGATTGAAAAAATAAACAAATAAATAAATCCTTGTCTCTCCCTCTCTCTGAAATCATAAACACTCTTCAGCTCCTAGAGCAGAGTCTAAAGAAAAGTTTTTATTGCTACCATTGCCTTTCAATCACACCACCATTAAACCAAGCTTCACGGTGCCTAGCAGAGACTTTATACCTCCTGAAAAAGAAACTGAATAGTTATTTCTTGAATCAGAGGAACTTAACAGAATAAGAACCTACTTCTAAATTATAATTAATAACATGACAGTTTATATAAACAACATTCTTCAGCTGTATCTTTTTTCAGATCTACTGCAACAGAAAAGGATACAATAATATTCCAAGGACCAAGTCTCAACCAATTTGGCCAAAACCCTTTATATAGAGCAAAAAACCCTTCATTCTTCCATGTCTGTTATAAGGGAGGGGGAAAAAAAAGTTAACGTCCGACTATCCAATTATGTCAAATATGCATTAATAATTAGTAGCCAGACTGAACTGATATATTTTTCTTAAAAACAAAATTCTATCTGGAAGGACTATCTAAGAAATCATTGCCCTCTGCCTCTTTTCGTTCTTTAAAGGTTTCTGCATAGGTGAAGACTAAGGCTCTGTACCAAACTATCCCACACCCAAAGCAAACAGCAGTTGGATGAATAAGAGATGAGATTTAATTCCAACTAGAGTCCTCTGCCTCCTTGCCATGTGGGCTTACAGCAGGTCAGAAATAAAAACAGGAGGCAAGGGTAGTAAAGACATAATTCAGAGTACCACCGTTTCATGTGGTTGGATAGATAACATTAAGTATCTTTGCTTCATCAAAGCAGTATTTGAAGGCTAGGGATGTGCCAGCATCATGCCGGTAAACAGCAACCACAGAAGTGGTCCCTCATCGTTGGCTGCTGGCAACCCAGCAGGGGAGACAGTCACAAACTTTCATCTACTCAGGAACTGTAGGCCCAATTATTTAAACTGAGAGTTTAGGTAAGATTCATGTGTTCCTTTGAGAGCTGTCTGAATGAAGGATGTTCATTCCAGTCTGACTCAACAGGAAGGTGATATATTCTGGAAGGAGACACAGTTCTACTACAATCACAGGAAATATGACTATTTTCTCACACTTCACAGCAGAGCAGAGATATAAGAAAAATGAACTTTCATTTCTAAATATTCATTTAGATTTTGTATTTAAAAAATTAGCCCCTGTGTGGCAGAAACTCTGCACCATCTCAAGACTTTAGAGCATCACTCATCTTAGTTACATCAGCCCTCAAAATTTAGATACTCCTTTGGTTAAATAAATATAAATAAAATAAATATAAATACAAATATATATTTGGGGGGCTGTTTCACGGATTGAAGCAATCCACTAGAATGTTGAAGACTAACTTAAATAAATGTGCTTACTTCACCAGTGTCCCTTATTATTATACTAACAAGGTTTTATTATTATGTCTATACTTATTATTATAAATGTATATGTTTCTACATAACATTATTCCAGGCACTGTGCTAACTATTTTGTAGGTATGATCTCAATGATTTTTATAATAATCCTGTGACGTAGGTGCTATTATTTATTGTCCCATTTCACTTGTGAGGAAACCGAGGTGTACAGAGTCTGTACCTTGACCGAAGTCACACGATTACAAATGACAGAATCACAGGTTCGTCAGGCTCTAAACCCTTGCGTTTTTAAATCCTGAAAAGAAACTCTTCAGAAGGCAACATGGAAGCCAATGAGCCACGAAAGGCATTCACAACAGTGTACAGATGGACAACCCCGCTCACCTGTAACAAGCAATCCAGGGAACCTGTGTAGCCAGGGCATCTGCCATCTTGAAGGACTCTCTGATTCATCATACGTGTTCTCACCACATCGACAGGGTTTGAGGCCAGGGCCCCCGCCAGCCCACAGGTGAAGCTTGAGCTATAAAGAAGAGACCATTTGAAAAATAAAAAGTTTAATACCCCTGAGCTGCAGCCCCTACTATCAAGGGCAGGAAACAGCCTCCTCCCAAACTAGGTTAAAGTAACAGGTTACAAGATGGAATATATGAGAATGAGGCCCGTATCTAAAGAGCTGCACAGACTTCTTAAACACCAGCATTGTTTACAGGCTTATAAATTCTAGCCTCGGCTAAGAATACTTTTGAGGTTCTGGAATGTCAACGAATCATAGAAACAGGAAGGAGCGTCCTCCAAGGATGATCTATTTTTTCTATCTATTCACCTACAAATAGGCATCAGAGTAATTTTAGCCATCTCATAACTACGTTGCTCTTAGAGATCAGAGAAAAAGATTTCCTCACTGTAATGTGATGCCCACCAGGGCCCTGGGTTCTACTAAACTTTCAGTCACAAGACTACCATAGACCGGCCCTGGTATCAACTAAGTCAGAGTAGGGTTTCACAACTTCATCACTACTAACATTTTGGAACAGAGAATTCTTTGTTGTGGATGTCTGTCCTGTGCATTGTAAGATGTTTAGCAGCTCGCTGGCCTCCACCCAGTAGATGTCATTAGCACATAAGAATCAGAAGAGACTCCAAAACTGCCAAATGTTATAGAAACAGAGAGTCAAAAAAGTGGTTGCCAGAGCTTGGGGTTGGGAAGAAGTTGGCAAAAGCGTACAAAAATTTCAGTTATGAGATGAATAAGGTCTGAGGATCTAATGTATAACATGGTGGTTATGGGTGACAACACAGTAGTGTATATAATTTAAATTTGCTACAAGAGTAGAATTTAAATGTTTTCACACAGACATAAAATGATGGATGTGTTAATTAACTCGATGAGGGTAATCATTTCATAATGCATACGTGTATCTAACCGTATTGTGCACTTGAAGTATCTTACAATTCTACTTGCCAATTATACCTCAATAAATCAGAAAAATTATAAAAATAAAAAGCAAGCAAGAGAATGCCAAGCATGATCGCAGCTGTATAATAAAGCACATGTAATTTTTGTAGACATATTTGCATATGCATAGAAAACACCTGAAGGTACACATCAAACAGTTAACAATGGCTACCTAGGTAAAGGGGTAAGGACATCCTTTTTCCTGGTTTACTTCCGTATCATAATTTTTCAAATATGAGAATATAATACTTTTATGATTAACTTTCTTTAAAATGTCTATAAATTTGCAGCAAATTTCTACCCTAAGCTCATGCATACCTAAAATATTAATTTTTTTAAAATCTATAAACATACAGGAAATGGGTATACACAGTGTCTCCCATCAAGCCCGAGAGAATCAGATGCTTCTTGGTGAGGTCGTAGACCGGCAGCTCCACACCGACAACAACAGCGGCCCTCTGAGCAGTAAGGGACACGCCCTGGGTAAAAATATCAAGAATAACAAGTCAGATATCTCTCCCCTACAAACTACGGCCAATGTTTACGTTTTCCTGCTGGTAGGTAGCAATGTAGAGTGAAAGAGTAGAAAAATCCAGACGGTAAGAAGTCAGAAGCCCCAAAGTCTAATTCTGATTCTGGCACTAACTGTACGACCTGGACCGGGACGAGTCACCTCTCAGAGCTTCCGGTTTCCTTATATGTATGGAGAGGATCGGACTGGACGACCTTTAAGATCTGATCTATGAGATGACAGTCCCTAGAACACTGGGAAATAGCATTCCATACCGGCGCTTGCCTAACAGTCTTCACTTAAGAGCCATGAAACCATACAGATCAAAAAGTCCAATGTAACTATAACCTCTTCTCCATAAGAACTTAGGGGGAAAAAAAGCAAACAAAAAAAGTATTCAACCCTCACAGAATTTCTTATATATGAATTTTTCAAAAGGTACTTTAAAATCACGACATACTCCTTATGTAAAATCATGACATTTTCATTTTACAGATTAAGGAAATTAAGGAAGAAGACCTTCAAGGGCAGATGTCATCCTTCTTCCTTTACTCCATTATACCATTTGGATTAAATAATAAAAATAGGAAAAATAATTTTTTTTAAAAATGGGAAGAACTGGGCTTCCCTGGTGGCGCAGTGGTTGAGAGTCCGCCTGCCGATGCAGGGGACACGGGTTCGTGCCCCGGCCGGGGAGGATCCCACATGCTGCGGAGCGGCTGGGCCCATGAGCCATGGCTGCTGAGTCTGCACGTCCGGAGCCTGTGCTCCGCAACGGGAGAGGCCACAACAGTGAGAGGCCCGCGTACCGCAAAAAAAAAAAAAAAGGGAAGAACTAAGTTAGTTGGGTCTGTTTTTCAAGCTTACCTTCCAAAGTCCTCTTGTTCCCTCTTGCTGGTAAATGTGAATGAAGTTGCCTATCATTCCTCCTTGAAGGGTGCTATTTTGTGCTTGCATCCGAATCTAGAAATTAAAGACTAACGTGAGAAAGAAACTAGCATGTTTCTCCCTAAATGTAGACTTAAAAAAAAAATTATTCAATTTGTTGTTTAATAACCATTAAAAGAAAAAAACTGTAATATAAATATTACTACAATGCTAGTTTAAATTTATCAGGATTGGTTCTTAGGCACTTTAGAGTCAAGAAAAAGCATCTAGTAGAGGCCAGTCTTGCATACAGCAGCTCATTAAGTGTCAAAAAGAAATTTTTTTAAATAGTCTTTTGAAAAGGAAAGAAAATGGCATATCTCCCTCTAGGTTACTAAGTAGGAAGGAGAGAATATCATGGTTAATTCTGAAGATTTAACATAATTAATGAGTATCCAGTGTACCTGGCAGCACCAAGCACTGGCAAGCACATTTCTTAAACGAGTTACTCCAAGCCCTATTATTTCCAACCAGCCAAACCCCAAGGTACGCAGACGTGCTGGCCAAAGGATGGCCATGTGATGTCCGTCACACTCTGTTACACGGGAACTTACAAGTGAACTTTACAACCGCCATGGAATTCACGTGACCAATATTCCAACATAAAAATGTTTGATGTAGCTCTGCATTTTTAAGAATAAAAAGGGACTTCTTCTCACTAAAAAACTGGTACCTTATTTTGGTTTAGGGAGCACATGCATTACCCTCTAATTCTAAAGGGAACTGTTATTGCCAGGCTAACATGAGAAAAGAAAATGCAGGAACTGCCTTTCCATAGCCCTGATATACATTTCAGAGGTTAACAGGAGTGTGGATATTTTTCTCTAGCAATCTTACCCCAGTACAGGGTAAACTCAGGGCAAAAGGGCCTGGTACTTCTATTCACACCGTGTGTAACTGTAGTGCACCGAACGGCCTGCTGCATGCAATTCTGATGTTGTCGGAATCTCCTATTAGATTGAAAGCTGAAGGCGGGGTCTTTGCCTGACTCATTTTTGGATTCTAAGCATATAGTACACCAACTGGTGCAGGGTAGAAGCACAGTGAATGCTGCTTAAGTAATGGGGGAACAGGAATATCTTGAGAGGGTGTGACCAATAACTCACACCTAATTTTGATTTTCTTTAATTAGTTAGTCCCTTGCCTTATTACAAAAAGGATTTAAGGAGGCTGTATCCCTGGTATTGTTGATAAGGTCATCTAATGAGTTATGTCTAATTGTAGTTATGTAAATATTTTTATTACTATTTCCTGAAATCAAATTAGAGGAAAACGTAACGTCTTCAGAAACGGTCATCAACAAGCTGCCTAGACTGCTGTAAAACTTGCAGTCCATCTATTTTATTTTATTTTTTATTTTTTGGCTGCGTCGTGTGGCTTTCGAGATCTTAGTTCCCCGACCAGGGACTGAACCCGCACCCTCAGCAGTGAAAGCGCCAAGTCCTAACCACTGGACCAACGGGGAATTCCCAACAGCCCATCTATTTTAATGAACCAATAAAAACAAGGGAGATTTTCAATGAAAAATGAAATTCAAATACATCTAAGCCTAATTTTCTTTTTTCTGGTTAATCACCAAAACCTCCAAAGTCTCCAAAAATGGGCCCTACTTGCGAGCTTATCTGTATCAGTGGGAAACCCACCTAGTGCATGTTTCTGAGTCTTCATGGTACTAGAACTGTAAAGATTCACACATACATAGTATATGTTATATTCACAGATTTTCATTATCTGAATGTTGATTACAATAAGAAAATGCAGAGTGTGCCTGTAAGACATAGATAGCACTGCTTACTTTCAGAACATCAGTTGGATTAGCAATGGTTGAGGATATGACTCCAGAGAGAATTCCGCAGACCACATTTATCAGAAGGGTTTCATCTGCAAACAAAGACATATTATTTGCCTCTTCATACGTACAGGGCTCTTCATATGAGTAACTCATGTATAGGTGTAATTCACTTAAACATCGCTCGTTCATTTAAGGAACTAAAGAAATACATGCTTAACGAACCAAGTAATTTTCAAAGGATTAGGGATTTTGCTGGCTGAACGGATTTTTTTTTTTTTTTTTTTTTTTTTTCGGTACGCAGGCCTCTCTCACTGTTGTGGCCTCTCCCGTTGCGGAGCACAGGCTCCAGACGTGCAGGCTCAGCGGCCATGGCTCACGGGTCCAGCCGCTCCGCGGCATGTGGGATCTTCCCGGACCGGGGCACGAACCCGTGTCCCCTGCATCAGCAGGCGGACTCCCAACCACTGCGCCACCAGGGAAGCCCCGGCTGAAGGGATTTTGCTTAGCAAAATTTCTTGACACCTAAAAAGGAATGTGAATTATCATGGAAGTGAACCATAATTCACTTCTGTGTGTAAGTGCAGACCACTGTAATTAAGATGAGGTCGTATACCAACTGGTAGGAGAATAATAGATACCCTCCTATGAGATAAGGTGGAGATAAAATTTTAAAGCACATTATACATATTTAATTTGAAATATACTGAAGCACTTTTAAAACATCTTTGCTCCTGGCTCACTGCTCTCATAGAACAGCGACTAGTGCTTATCTCTTTGTAAAAAAGACAGAAACTTCTAGGGATTAAAGCAAAGTCGAAGAATCAAACAGCAAGAGAATATTAGAACTCAGAGTTCTCAATACTAAGAAAATGTAGTCACCGCTTTCCTGAAAAATAGGTGATAATTCCTATGATTGTACAGAATTTTAAGTGGGCTAGAACTACAACAACATACCCTCTAGTCTGGACATTGTGGAAACATGGACAACTCATTAAGATGTTTGTAAGATTGCTCTGTTACCCCCCTAAGTTCAGCTCATATCTGACTTGCATATTTATATAAGCAAGTACAATTCATTTAGATTTTACACCCAACCCAAAGTTCTCCTCCACAGGAGTAAAGACACAAATAAGAAAATCGATCCCAAACCACTTGAATAAAAAGACAAACAACCCACCTCCTGTCCACAAGTGGAATTCCCCACTCACCTTCCGGGCGCTCGACAAATAACCGCTTCAAGCTCTGGTAGGTGCCTATCTTGATGGTGCCATAGGAAGCCTGGCGCAACATCGCAGGAGCAATCCTGCCAAACCAACGGACAAAGGGACAAAAAAATTCTAAAAAACCAATTAAAATCCTCTAGAAGGCACACATAGGAGACGCAATCACGTATCTGCCTTCCACAATCAAACTACACTAAGACAGATTTCTTAAGAGTTTAAAATCCAGCAAAAATATAGGTAGAGGACTTCCCTGGTGGTCCAGCAGTAAAGAATCCGCCTTACAATCAATGCAGGGGACGTGGGTTCGATCTCTGGTCGGGCAACTAAGATCCCACAGGCTGTGGGGCAACTAAGCTCACGCACCTCAACTAGAGCCCTAGTGCCACAACCACTGAGCTCTCGCTCCTCAACTAGAGCCCGTGTGCCGCAAACTACAGAGCCCACGTGGCCTGGAGCCTGCACGCCGCAACTAGAGAGAAGCCCGTGCACCACAACGAAAGATCCAGCATGCCTCAACTAAGACCCGACGCAGCCAAAGATAAACAAAATAAATAATAAAGAGGGACTTCCCTGGTGGCGCAGTGGTTAAGAATCCGCCTGCCAATGCAAGGTACACGGGTTCGAGCCCTGGTCCGGGAAGATCCCACACGCCACGGAGCAACTAAGCCCCGTGCGCCACAACTACTGATCCTGCGCTCCAGAGCCCGCGAGCCACAACTAGTGACCCCATGTGCCACAACTACTGAAGCCCGCGTGCCTAGAGCCCGTGCTCTGCAACAAGAGAAGCCACTGCAATGAGAAGCCCACGCAACGCAATGAAGAGTAGCCCCAAGGACTTCCTTGGTGGCGCAGTGGTTAAGAATCCGCCTGCCAATGCAGGGGACACGGGTTCGAGCCCTGCTTCAGGAAGATCCCACAAGCCACGGAGCAACAAAGCCCATGCCTCACAACTACTGAGCCTGCACTCTAGAGCCCGTGGGCCACAACTACTGAAGCCCACATGCCTAGAACCCATGCTCCACAACAAGAGAAGCCACTGCAATGAGAAGCCTGCGCACCGCATGAAGAGGAGCCCCCGCTCGCCGCAAGTAGAGAAAGCACGCACGCAGCAACGAAGATCCAACGCAGCCAAAAATACATAAATAAAGTTATTTAAAAAAAAAAAGAAAAGAGGGCTTCCCTGGTGGCACAGTGGTTGAGAGTCCGCCTGCTGATGCAGGGGACACGGGTTTGTGCCCCGATCCGGGAAGATCCCACATGCCACAGAGCGGCTGGGCCCATGAGCCATGGCCGCTGAGCCTGCGCATACGGAGTCTGTGCTCCGTGGCGGGAGACGCCACAGCAGTGAGAGGCCCGCATATCGCAAAAAAAAAAAAAAAAAAAAAGAGTAGCCCCAGCTCGCTACAACTGGAGAAAGCCCGAACACAGCCAAAAATAAATAAATAAAAATTTTAAAACAAAACAAAAGTAAAAAAAAAAAAAAAAGTGGGTTCTTGGGAATTCCCTGGCAGTCCAGTGGTTAGGACTAGGTGCTTTCAATGCCAAGGGCCCAGGTTCAATCCCTGGTCGGGGAACTAAGCTCCCACAAGCCACACAGTGGAGCAAAATAAAATATATGTACATGTGTGTGTGTGTGTGTGTTCAGTTAAATGTGTGCAAGTTATTAGTTCCCTAAGTGATAGCTCAGCCCCTCATATTTATCCTCAGTGAAAATGTACATGAACACGGAGTTCTATTTGCCCATCCACATTATAATGGGAGGGCTTTCCTTTCTCAGGACAAAGCACCTGCTGAAATCTGGCCTCCGTAAGCATCCTCCAGGGTTGCTCTGGAGCTCATCTCCCACCTCCCGGGGGGCCCTGTTCCACTTACTCCCTCTCCCTCCTCCGGGACCCTCCCCACCCCAAAACCACCCTGTGGCATTCATACTCGCAGGCTCTCCTGCCACACTTCCCACCTCCTTCTCAGATTGCAATCCGGCTTCCTTCCACCCTCTTCATCAAGAGCCCCCTCACCAAAAGGGGCCCAAGGGACATCTCTGTAGCTAAATTAAATGACGCTTTTCAATCAGCATCTTACAAAGCCCCTCTGCCTTTCCAGCATTTGCTGTGGTCCACTCTCTGTCCTGCTTGCGGCCGTCTCCTCCCTGAGCTGCCGTAACTTCCCTCTCTCCAATTCCTCCTCTTTCTCTGCACATCCTACCTCTGTCCTGAGGGGCCCAGGAGTTCTGGCCTTCCTCTCTTCTCTCACAGCTCCACACACTCCCCAGATGAGCTCAGCTACTCGCGTGGCTTCAACTGTCCGAAGAGTGATGACTCCTAAACTCATGTTTCCAACACGGATCCCAAGATGCACTTCCAGCTGCTTCCCAGAGTTTTCGATTCACATGTCCTACCCCTACCACCAGAGCAAGTGTCACACACAACTAAGGATCCTCCCCCTCCAAACAATCCGCTCTCCTCTTCTGTGTCCTAGACCAGGGAGTGGCCCCTCCATCTGCACACGGGCCAGAACCAGAAAGAGACACTAGCCCGTCCCCCCCTTCCCCAGCACCCCTCACGTACGAGGTCGTACACTGTGTCGATCCTCTGCCCTCAACAGCCTGCCTTCTTTCTCTCCATCCCCAAGACAATTCCTCAGGTCAGATCCTTGTCTCTGCTTCTTATGTGTCAGCCTGCTTTCACTGTCACTGTCTCTCTTTCTCCGAATGGCAGGTGGGAATTTTTTACAACGGAAACCTGGTCATGTCAGTCCCTCTACTCAAAACCCTTCAGTGGCTTCTGTCCGCCACAGGTGTAGTAAACTCACACACTTACAGGTACCGGGCAGATGCTATGAGCGCGTGAAGTGGGCTAAGTCTAACTGCACACCTACACTATGTGAGTGCCAGAGGTTTGGTAAACCAGACAAAGCATCCTTAACACCAGTTACTATTATCATAAGTGACCCAACGTGGGCCCAGATGTTAGCTTTCTTGAGACGATCGAATGGTTTTTATGTTCAACTTCTCGCATTTAAAAGACTGGCTCAACTGAAAGACAAAAACCTTCGGGGACCCGTGGGTGGGAGGGCTGTGAGACATCAGTTTGGGATCTGGACCTGGTCCTTCAAGATCAGGTCCAGGGCCTCTTAGTCTGGGATTGATGCCCTGCCTCAACCAGAGGCTAGGACTGGGCAGACGCCACTGTAATCCCGTTTGCACATCTGCAGTCCCCACTCAACCATAGTTCCTTCAGGGCAGGGGCTGCTGCCGATTCCCATGTGTCCACCCAGATCCAGTCTCGCCCCTCTGTGCTGCTCTGGGCCGAAGCTGGCGCCACGGATGACACCACCCGGCTCCCCTGCCAGCTGATTCCAGCCAGTAGAAGATGGGAGAGAGGGAGGGGGGGAGGGAGAAGAAGTGGAGGTATTTCTTCCTCTCCCTGGGCACTAGTAAGGCATCTCTCAACAACTCCTGTTGGCTCCTTCAAGGCTCCAGCCCTAGTAGGCTCTGCTAACATCATTCCTGTCCTTGTCCCCCTGGTCCCAGGGTTGGTAACAATTTCTCACTTTGCTAGTTTCTAGGTACCGCAAAACCCTTTATTCGCTCCCTTAACCCTTAAGTAGCCCTTTCATTAATCTCCCTTCATTTAAACCACCCGAACGAATTGTTTCCTGCAGGGCCTCTGACTGACATAGGCAGGACCCCGCCTTACTCACTTTCCTAACCAGTGCCTGCAGCACACTGGTCGTTAAATGTTGGATTAAAGAAAAGCTGTTCACTGCAACTCTTACCTTTGGAAAATATCATATCATTTTCATTATAGCAAAAACCTCAGTAATTCAGAATAACCAAGGGGAAGGGCTATTAAAGCAAATGTAATTTTTGTATTATTATCTGTATTTGAATATAATGAAAACATAGTTTCACCACAATACTCGCTACATTAAAACACATATATAGAAAATAAAGTTGAAATGAAAAATGAAAAAAAAAAAAATCAACCATTGCTACTTGCTCTTGAATACACCCCAAACTTGTATTTTTTCTCTATGAAGTCTTAGTGTGACATCTGTTCATTTGAAAGCTCAACAGTGAAATATAAACACACGAAGGTCTACTTACCCTGAATACAGTGCTTTCAGGCCTTCCTCTCTGCCTATCCTCACTAACGCATGCAACATTCCTCGATACCTGATTTCTTTAAAGTTTGCATCATTCTTCTGGCCTTGAATCTGGAGCCGTGTCTTGGTTAAATCAATTGGAAAAGTACCTTAAAATTTTGAAGAAGGAAATGTTTCACTTAATAGAAAGAAATTTCACTAAACAAAAGATACACAGGGATAGATTACTGAGGAAACATTCAGACTGTAACGTAAACTAAGAAACAGAATTAAGAAATGGCAGATGCTTTGCAATCTTCCTATTAAAAAAAAAAAGAACAGATTTTTAAAAATCTTTTTAAAAATTCATAACTGTGTTTTCTGTACATTTTTATTTATGTCCCATCTTATTCTACCTAGGATTTGAGGAGGCTGCACTGCTGTCAAAAGTAAGTACATGGAATGATTTACACAAACAGGAAATCCACTTTAAAATATAAGTTACTGGGAACTCCCTGGCAGTCCAGTGGTTAGGACTCAGCACTTTCACTGCTGGGGCCCGGGTTCAACCCCTTGTTGGGGAACTTAGATCCTGCAGGCCGCGCAGTGCAGCCAAGAAATAATAATAATAATAATAAAAATAAAATGTAAGTTACTATTTTTCACACATGTGAAGGCTGATACGGGGCTCAACGTGAACGGAGATAAATGCGCTTTCTAAAGGCGTTTCTCACCTGTGTATTACAGCCTAAAAGTGACTCTGTTAATGTAGGTAAAAATGTTTAATGTAGTACCTAAGAGATAGTCCATCCAAACATATAAACCCATACACAGTAACCTTGAGTCACTGTGTCGATGAATCTACATGGGGAGCCTAAGCCAGCGGTCAGTGGTTAATGTGTCTCAGCCCCTCAGCCCTGGTCCCCACTGGCTCTTCAGGGGCAGCCTCTGTCCCAGGACAGCAGCGATTCAGCCCAGCACCTGGCACTTGGCAGCATTTCAATCAACATGTGTTTTGTTTTGGTTTTGGCCACACCACACAGCTTGTGGGATCTTAGTTCCCCAACTAGGGCTTGAACCTGGGCCCTGGGGCAGTGAAAGTGCAGAGTCCTAACCACTGACGCCAGGGAATTCCCGTCAATCAACATGTGCTGAATGAATGATCCGGGGAATAAACAAAGGAACAAACAGGATCTGATTGGAGCTGAGCTGATGAGGAAGTCACCAGCAGGACATGAACAACAGGCATGATCAGAACATGATGGCACGATGAAAGTCACTCGCCTCCGGCTCAGGAAGGCTCTGGGGCTCCCTAAACCTTTTTTTTCCCCTAAACCTCTTTTAAAGCCAAATGTGTTAACAGTGATGAAGCGGGGAAAAGGACAAAGAGAACAGGGTCAGATGTCATCCAACAATGATTCATGAAACTTCCGTTTGAGCAATAGGTCCAACTGTCTCCCCACTGAACTTTCAACCCTAAACTGCTAATAAGCAGCCAAAGTCACTAGTTTGTCTTAAAAGTATCCCAAAGGAAGAAAGAAATTTTGAATGCTGAGATTAAGTGTTTCATAATCTCACATTCTGTGCCTGAACTACACTCACACCATAAGTCTTATGACAGCCAATGATCACACCCGTAAGTTTCAGCCTCGTCACGTGCAGCAGGCAGCTGACCGGCCTCCGCCCTGGGCTCCTTACCGCACTCCGCTGTGATGGAGGCCAGGCCTCCGTACACGAAGGGCTTCCAGTTGAGGGCTGACATGCTCACCGCTGTCCCTTCTCCTTTGTTCACAGACGCATAGCCTCCAACAGGGTTTTTCCTGGACACAAAAGTAAGGTGTTTCAACACTGTAACTTCTCACACAGGCAGTCTCTTCTTTAAGCTTGTGTTTCAATTGGAGTGAGCACTACCAGATGCTACCCCTGAACGCTGTCCCCACCCACACATGCACAATTCCCAAGATGATCCTCACCTTATAAAGGAAAGCGCCCCTAGTTCCTAACCCCCAAATCACTTGATCAGTTGCCTTAATTCTAACCCAGGCCTTAAATAAGCCTATATCTTGATATCTTGATACGTGTGTGATTAGTGGAGTACAATGGAGGTGATTTTCTGGGTAGTCCATGTTATCTTAAATCTGCTCTTCACTTAATAAATATTTGTTATTTGCTTGCCACTGTCTTAGTGACTGTCCCTCCCAGGAGATACTGGAGTCTTTCAGATACACAGAAGCAGAAAAATGTTGCAACCCAGTGTCACAAGCTAAAATGATAATTACTTTAAATGACCAAAATGTACCTCTAGTTTATAAACGTTAGCTCTCTTCTCTTACTCACGTTACGTTACTAGCTGTGAGGTGGCTTGGGATGAAGGAACGAGGCAGACTATGGGGTCAGAGCCTCACCACCTCCTTCCTAGTAAAGTTCCTGTTGGCCTCTAGGTTTTTAAATTCTCCATTATCATCATCATCCTAATTGAAGCAGCCAATACAACCAATTAGGGGTAGAGTCCACACCTTTACTCATGCCTACTGTGGAAATTAAATAGAAAAAAGACACTCACGGGAGGTGGAGTCAAGATAGCGGTGTGAGAAGACGCAGAATTAGCGTCTCCCCACAACTAGTGCGCCTGCCGGGCACTGGTGGGAGACTCTGACTCTCAAGGAGACGGGAGGAACCCCAAAGTGAACCAGCAGGACGTAGGGGGACGTAGGGGGGAGGAGGAGCGGAGGCCAGACAGGATTGGTGCCCCTGAGGCCAGATCAGAACAGGCAGGCGGGAGGGACTCTCCTGGAGTAGTGGGAGAGGAGTGGAGGGCGACTGCCCCGCCCACTCAGGCCCCGGGAGCCTGCTGAGCTCCCAGGCCAGTACCCCCCACTCCAAACCCCATCCAGGCCACGTGGGTCCGGGGGGCATAGGAGGGAGGCTGGGGAGATCAGGAGAGGCAGGCTGAAAGAGCCATGCAAGAGAAGCGAGAGGAGTGGAGGGCGCTTGCCCCGGCCACTCAGGCCCGGGGAGCCTGCGGGGCTCCCAGGTGAGGTCCCCTGCCCTCTGAGACCAGGGGTGGGGGGCACACCTAGGCCCCTTCTGTTGCCCACAGCACCCCCTTTTCCAGCCCTGTGGTTCCTGAGGATTGGCCCCGCCCACCACCCAAACCTCGCCCTTGCTTAGGCCCCGCCTCCACAGCCAAGGACATCCCCCACACTTGCTTTTTTTCTTTTCCCTCCTCCTCTTTATTTTATTTTATTTTATTTTGCGGTACGCGGGCCTCTCACTGTTGTGGCCTCCCCCGTTGCGAAGCACAGGCTCCGGACGCACAGGCTCAGCAGCCATGGCCCACGGGCCCAGCTCTCCGCAGCATGTGGGATCCTCCCGGACCGGGGCACGAACCCGTGTCCCCTGCATCGGCAGGGGGACTCTCAACCACTGCGCCACCAGGAAAGCCCCTCTTTATTTATTATTGTGGTAAAGATGCATCTTCCGGTTGCTGACTCATCTATATTTTTATGTTTATGTTCTTCCTGACATATCTGTTAGTTTCCTAGTCTCATTTTATTTTTTACTTTTTTTGTTGTTGTTGCCACCCCAGGCGGCTTGCGGGACCCTGGTTCACGAGCCCAGAGTTGGGCCGAAGCTCCTGCGGTGGGAGGTCCAAGTCTGAACCACTGGACTAACAGAGAACCTCATACCCCAGGGAATATTCATCGGCGTGAGGTCTCACGGAGTTCCTCATCTCAGCACCAAGACCCAGCTCTACCCAATAGCCTACAAACCCTGGTGTTGGAAGCCTCAGGCCAAACAACCAGTTAAGACAGGAACACAATCCCACTCATTAAAAAAAGAAGAAAAAAGAGCAAAAAAATATATCACAGATGAAGGAGCAAGGTAAAAACCTACAAGACCAAATAAATGAAGAGGAAATAGGCAATCTACTTGAAAAAGAATTCAGAGTAATGATAGTAAAGATGATCCAGAATCTCAAAAATAGAATGGAGGCACAGATGAGAAAATACAAGAAATGTTTAACAAAGATCTAGAAGAACTAAAGAACAAACAAACAGAGATGAACAACACAATAACTTAAGTGAAAAATACACTAGAAGGAATCAATAACAGAATAACTGAGGCAGAAGGAATAAGTGAGCTGGAAGACAAAACAGTGGAAATAACTGTCAAGGAGCAGAATAAAGAAAATAGGATGAAAAGAACTGAAGACAATCTCAGAGATCTCTGGGACGACACTAAGCACACCAACATTCTAATACAGGAGTGCTAGAAGAAGAAGAGAAAAAGAAAGGATCTGAGCAAATATTTGAAGAGATTATAGTCGAAAACTTCCCTAACATGGGAAAGGAAATAGTCACCCAAGCCCAGGAAGCACAGAGAGTCCCATACAGGATAAACCCTAGGAAAAACACACCAAGACACATATTAATCAAACTAACAAAAATTAAATTCAAAGAAAAAACATTAAAAGCAACAAGGGAAAAACAAAAAATAACATACAAAGGAATCCCCTTAAGGTTATCAGCAGATTTTTCAGAGGAAACTCTGCAGGCCAGAAGGGAGTGGCAGGATATACTTAAAGTGATGAAAGAGAAAAACCTACAACCAAGATTACTCTACCCATCAAGAATCTCATTCAGATTCAATAGAGAGGTCAAAAGCTTTTCAGACAAGCAAAAGCTAAGAGAATTCAGCACCACCAAAGCAGCTTTACAACAAATGCTAAAGAAACTTCTCTAAGCAGGAAACATAAGAGAAAAAGACCCACAAAAACAAACCCAAAACAATTAAGAAAATGGTAATTGGAACAAACATATCGATAATAACCTTGAATGTAAATGGATTAAATGTCCCAAAAGACACAGACTGACTGCATGGATACAAAAACAAGACCCGGAAAATTTAAGAAAACTGAAATCGTATCAAGCATCTTTTCTGACCACAACGCTATGAGACTGGAAATCAATTACAGGAAAAAAAACTGTAAAAACCACAAATACGTGGAGGCTAAACAGTGTGCTACTAAATAACTGAGAGATCAGTGAAGAAATCAAAGAAATAAAAAAATACAAAGAAACAAGTGACAGGGCTTCCCTGGTGGCACAGTGGTTGAGAGTCCACCTGCCAATGAAGGGGACACAGATTCATGCCCCGGTCCGGGAAGATCCCACATGCTGCGGAGCCGCTAGGCCCGTAAGCCATGGCCGCTGAGCCTGTGCGTCCGGAGCCCGTGCTCTGCAACGGGAGAGGCCACAACAGTGAGAGGCCCACGCACCACACACACACACAAAAAACCTAACCCTACACTTAAAACAACTAGAGAAAGAAGAACAAAGAAAACCCAAAGTCAGTAAAAGGAAAGAAATCATAAAGATCAGAGCAGAAATAAATGAAACAGAAACGAAGAAAACAAAAGCAAAGATCAATTAAAACTAAAAGCTGCTTCTTTGAGAAGATAAACAAAGTTGATAAACCCTTAGCCAGACTCATCAAGAAAAAAAGGGAGAGGACAAAAATCAAAAAAATTAGAAATGAAAAAGGAGAAATCACAGCTGGCACTACAGAAATACAAAGGATTATAAGAGACTACTGCAAACAACTATATGTCAATAAAATGGACAACCACGAAGAAATGGACAAATTCTTGGAAAGGTACAATTTTCTAGGACTGAACCAGGAAGAATTAGAAAATATAAACAGACCTATCACAAGTAATGAAATTGAAACCATAATTAAAAATCTTCCAACAAACAAAAGTCCAGGACCAGATAGCTTCACAGGTGAATTCTATCAAACATTTAGAGAAGAGCTAACACTGATCCTTCTCAAAGTCCTCCAAAAATTGCAGAGGGAGAAACACTCCCAAATTCATTCTACAAAGCCACCATCACCCTGATACCAAAACCAGAAAAAGATATCACAAAAAAAGAAAATTACAGACCAATATCACTGATGAACATAGATGCAAAAATCCTCAACAAAATACGAGCAAACAGATTCCAACAGCACACTGAAAGGATCATACACCATGATCAAGTGGGATTTATCCCAGGGATGCAAGGATTCTTCAATATATGCAAATCAATGTGATACACCACATTAACAAATTAAGGAATAAAAACATATGATCTCAATAGATGCAGAAAAAGCTTCTGACAAAATTCAACACACATTTATGATAAAAACTCTGAAGAAAATGGGCACAGGGAGAACCTACCTCAACATAATAAAGGCCACATATGACACATCCACAGCAAGCATCATACTCAATGGTGAAAAACGGAAAGCATTTCCACTAAGATCAGGAACAAGACAAGGATGTCCACTCTCACCACCATTATTCAACACAGTTTTGGAAGTCCTAGCCACGGCAATCAAAGAAGAAAAAGAAATAAAAGGAATACAAATTGGAAAAGAAGTAAAACTGTCACTGTTTACTGATGACATGATACTATACATAGAAAATCCTAAAGGTGCTACCAGAAAACTACTAGAACTAATCAATGAATTTGGTAAGGTTGCAGGAAACAAAATTAATGCACAGAAATCTCTGGCATTCCTATACACCAACAGCAAAAAATCAGGAAGAGAAATTAAGGAAACACCCCCATTTACCACTGCAACAAAAAGAATAAACCTAGGAATAAACCTGTCTAAGGAGGCGAAAGAGTTGTACTCAGAAAACTATAAAACACTGATGAAAGAAATCAAAGATGACACAAACAGATGGAGAAATATACCATGTTCTTGGACTGGAAGAATCAATATTATGAAAGTGACTATACTACCCAAAGCAATCTACAGATTCACTGCAATCCCTATCAAACTACCAATGGCATTCTTCACAGAATTAGAACAAAAAATTTTACAATTCATATGGAAACACAAAAGTCCCCGAATAGCCAAAGCAATCTTGAGAAAGAAAAACGGAGTTGGAGGAATCAGTCTCCCCAACTTCAAACTATACCACAAAGCTATAGTAATCAAGACAATATGGTACTGGCACAAAAACAGAAATATAGATCAATGGTACAAGATAGAATGCCCAGAGATAAACCCATGCACATATGGGCACCTAATTTACAACAAAGGAGGCAAGAACATACAATGGAGAAAAGACAGCCTCTTCAATAAGTGGTGCTGGGAAAACTGGACAGCTACATGTAAAAGAATGAAATTAGAACACTACCTAACACCATACACAAAAATAAACTCCAAATGGATTAAAGACTTAAATGTAAGACCAGACACTATAAAACTCTTAAGAGTAAAACATAGGAAAAACACTCTTTGACATAAACCACAGCAAGATCTTTTCTGACCCACCTCCTAGAGTAATGGAAATAAAAACAAAAATAAACAAATAGGACTTAGTTAAACTTAAAAGCTTTTGCACAGCAAAGGAAACCATAAACAAGACAAAAAGACAACTCTCAGAATGGGAGAAAATATTTGCAAATGAAAACAACAAAGGATTAATCTCCAAAATATATAAACAGCTCATAGAGCTCAATATCGAAAAAACAAACAATCCAGTTAAAAAATGGGCGGAAGACATAAATAGACATTTCACCAAGGAAGGCATACAGATGGCCAAGAGGCACATGAAAAGATGCTCAACATCACTAATTATTAAAGAAATGCAAGTCAAAACTACAATGAGGTATCACCTCACACCAGTCAGAATGGCCATTATCAAAAAATCTATAGAAACAATAAATGCTGGAAAGAGTGTGGTGAAAAGGGAACCCTCCTGCACTGTTGGTGGGAATGTAAATTGATACAGCCACTATGGAAAACAGTGCAGAGGTTCCTTAAAAAACTAAAAATAGAACTACCATATGACCCAGCAATCTCACCACTGGGCATATACCTGAGAAAACCATAATTCAGAAAGAGTCATGCACCCTAATGTTCACTGCAGCACTATTTACAACAGCCAGGACGTGGAACAAACCTAAATGTCCATCGACAGATGAATGGGTAAGGAAGATGTGGCACGTATATACAATGGAATGTTACTCAGCCATAAAAAGAAACGAAATTGAGTTATTTGTAGTGAGGTGGATGGACCTAGAGTCTGTCATACAGAGTGAAGTAAGTCAGAAAGAGAAAAACAAATACCATATGCTGACATATAATATGGAATCTAAAAAAAAAAAAAATGGTACTGATGACCTAGTTGCAGGGCAGGAATAAAGAGGTAGACATAGAGAATGGACTTGAGGACAAGGGGTGGGAGGGCGAAGCTAGGGCGAACTGAGAGTAGCATCGACATATACACAGTACGGAATGTAAAATAGTTGGCTGGTGGGAAGCAGCAGCATAGCACAGGGAGATGGGCTCAGTGCTCTGCGAGGACCTAGAGGGGTGGGATAGGAAGGGTGGGAGGAAGGCTCAAGAGGGAAGGGATATGGGGACATGTGTATACATATGGCTGATAGGCTTTGTTGTCCAAGAGAAACTAACACAGTATTGTGAAGCAATTATACTCCAATAAAGATCTATTAAAAAAAAAGACACAAATGTTGCCTTCCATCCTCCTTTCCTTGTATAGGTCCTCACTCACTGTGACATATATGCACGCACCTGCCACAGCCAGGCTCCCCACATTCATTACGTGTTCTGCAGTTTTATGCGATTTTCGTCGGCAAATCTGGCCTTGCACCAATTAACAGGAGACACATGGAAATTAGGACACTTCTCTGTATATACTATCAACCCTAATTCTTGTCAGTTTAAAATAAAATCCTCGGGCCTCCCTGGTGGCGCAGTGGTTGAGAGTCCGCCTGCCGATGCAGGGGACACGGGTTCGTGCCCCGGTCCGGGAGGATCCCATATGCCGCGGAGCGGCTGGGCCTGTGAGCCATGGCCGCTGGGCCTGCGCGTCCGGAGCCTGTGCTCCGCGGCGGGAGGGGCCGCAGCAGTGAGAGGCCCGCGTACCACAAAAAAATAAAATAAAATAAAATCCTAATTTACTATAGTCATTGGCAAGCAATATGCCCAATGTTTTTTCTTTGTTTGTTTTTTTGTTTGTTTTTTTTGCGGTACGCGGGCCTCTCACTACCGTGACCCCTCCCGCCGCGGAGCACAGGCTCCGGACGCGCAGGCCCAGTGGCCACAGCCCACGGGCCCAGCCGCCCCGCGGCATGTGGGATCCTCCTGGACCGGGGCACGAACCCGCGTCCCCTCGCATCGGCAGGCGGACTCCCAACCACCGCACCACCCGGGAAGCCCTGCCCAATGTCTCTACTTCACACGTTTGGGAGTGTTCCCAAGTCTGTATTTCCCAGGAGACCTACCACAAATCACTACTGCCAAGAACATCACTTCTCAAGATGGCCAAGGGGCTTCCTTACACCAAGAGAAAACAAAGGAACTCAAAAAGGACCCTAACAGGGCCTCCCTGGTGGCGCAGTGGTTGAGAGTCCGCCTGCCGATGCAGGGGATACGGGTTCGTGCCCCGGTCTGGGAGGATCCCATATGCCGCGGAGCGGCTGGGCCCGTGAGCCATGGCCGCTGGGCCTGCGCATCCGGAGCCTGTGCTCCGCAACGGGGGAGGCCACAACAGTGAGAGGCCCGCATACCGCAAAAAAAAAAAAAAAAAAAAAAAAAAAAAAAAAGGACCCTAACAGACATACAGATATCTGTTCCTCATCTACAGACATTAACCAAATTCAGAGTGGTTACAGAAGACTAAGGTAGAAGGCTCCCTGAGCATGGAACTGAAAAAATCATCATGTTTTATGTATTTCAGTACCAAGGAACAAGTCCTGCTCCCCAAAACTCATCTCACTATTAGCCTTGAAAAAGTTTAATATCTGTACTTAATTCTTAGCCTTACTAAATTCATAACTAAGGTAAGGATTAACACTATAAGTTACAGACTATAAAACACATTAATAATAAATCCAATAATTCATTACTGCCCTCAACCCATTCTTGGGTTTTGCCGAGTCCAAGTTAAAAAGCAAAACAATAACTACATAATGGTGGCGTCTGGAAGCACTGTCACTTGCCGTTACAAAAGTGTTCCACGTAAGTGATTTCAGTGGATCCCCCCACAAGTTTGGGATAGGACAGAAAAAGAGACAAGGAAACCCAGTTTCAGGAAGGCAACTTGTCCAAGGCCACGTGGCTGATGGGGAAGAAGTGGACCTCCAACCCCCCAATGCTTTGATCCCAAGTTTAGTGTTCTTTCTGCTACCCACCTGAGGCTGCACATGATCCAAAAGGAGTGATCGCATTTGAATTGAGAAAATATTACCAAGCACCTTGGAAAAGGTACTACTGATAAGATGTACCTTAGAAACAATGAACATGTGCTTTGAGAGAGAAGCCTTAAAAGAAAAATATATATTCAGAAGGTAGTCAATCTAAACAGTTATAATTAATTTTTCCAATACACAGTATACAAAGATAGTATTCGTATTTTTTCCCAAAGTTTCTTACTGAGGTGAAATTCACGTACTACAAAATAAACCAGGGAAGTCCCTGACGGTCCAGTGGTTAGGACTGGGCGCTTTCACTCACCGGGCCAGGGTTCAATCCCTGGTCCCCTGGTCGAGGAACTAAGATCCCACAAGCCACGCGGTACAGCCAAAAACAAACAAACAAACAAAAACAAAATAAACCATTTTAGCAAATAATTCAGTGGCACTTAGTACATTCCAATTTTGTACAACCGCCATCTCTAGCCCCAAAATACTCCATCACCCCAAAAGGAAACCATTAAGCAGTTCCTCTCCATTCCCCCCCCCCCACGGCCTCTATGATTCTTATTTTCTTGGCTGTGATACTATACATGCATCAAGCATCTGTGTGGAACACAGGACTCCTTATTAGTAGTTCCTAACCTGGCTGAGGAGCTTCTTAAAAGTACACACACAGGGCCCCAGCCACTGAAGGAGGGAAATCCCAAGCATCAATGAGTCAAATAAATGATGGCCTTGGAATACATATCACTTAAAATTAGGTAGTTGATTAGGTAGTGTTGACATTATAGCCGGTTCTTCTTTGCATTCATCTTATTTAGTAGAGATTTTTCCTGCAGTGTATACATAAATGTATATGTACAAAATAGACACACACACACAAGATATTCTCTAAAATGTCAGCAAAAACGTTATTCAGAATGGGATTATAACTTCTGATCTCTAATTAGAAACAAAACATTTTTTAAAAACTATGTCGTCGGGGAGCCTCCCTGGTGGGGCAGTGGTTAAGAATCCGCCTGCCAGTGCAGGGGACACGGGTTTGAGCCCTTATCCGGGAAGATCTCACATGCCGCAGAGCGACTAAGCCCGTGCACCACAACTACTGAGCCTGCGCTCTACAGCCCGCGTGCCACAACTACTGGGCCCGTGAGCCTAGAGCCTGCGCTCCGCAACAAGAGAAGCCACCGCAATGAGAAGCCCGCACACCGCAACGAAGACCCAACGCAGCGAAAAATAAATTTATTAAAAAAAAAAAAACTATACTGTCATATGACTTCATGCCATCTCGCCCATTAACTTTCTGATTTCCTGCCAATACTTTTGCCAGTTTAAGTTTAATGAGATTTGGCTACTTTTTCTTCTGTTGGTTTTGATATTAAATTTTTAGTTAGTTATAATATTAAAACCCAGAGGTTCTGGGTTATACTCATATGCAACTACTCAAGTAGAGCTCGATCTTGTTGTGGAATTGCCTCCCAGGGTTTTGAATCACATGGGATGAAGCACACACCCGTTAGTTCCTGTTCAGATATTACCCCACAATAACTTATCTTCCACAAACAAGGGTCCCCGCTCCAGTATCCCTGGTTAAACTATAAGAAAGTACAGTCTATTCACTACAATGTTTAAAAGTTAACTAAGACGAGGGGGTAAATTAACTTGGGGGCTCTTCTCTTTTCCTTTCCCAAAGCTAGGACTAGCTTCCTGAGCAGTTAAGACTACTGTGCCTTCCCAGGTTACTGTCTGCAGAGTCAAATAAAGAATAATTTGGTTTAAATAACAACCAGAGAGTATCAGTAATTGGTCAAACATCTAAATAAGAAAAGGTTCTGGTTAACAGACCGTATGTCCAGTAAGCTGTACTGGCCAGGGCAAGCGGTGAAGGGCTTCAGTTATCTTGGGCTGAAGTCTCTGTTCAGTAAATGAAACCATTTCTTTGTTTTTGAGCTCTCTTTGAGGGGCTCTCCTCACACACATTCCTTAACTTGCTAGCTCAATTTTGGGGAAAAATCCCAACTCTACTCAAGTGTCAAGACTAACAGGCCAACACAGTCAGGGAGATTGATGTGTCCCTTAGCGATCACTAGTGTCTGAGCAGCAGCTCAGCCTGAGACTCAGGGAAGGAAGAGCTTACAACCTGCAAAAGTTCCAGCGTCCGGCACGGAAGTGGCTATTGATCACTTGCCACTTTGTTCTCCTCTTGGGGCCCTACCTTCTAGCCAAACTAAAACCCAGAGACCACTTCTCTGTGCTGCACTGTGAACACAATACTGTCATTATTAATACTTGACATGTCAGGCACTGCTATATGTCTTCCACATAAAGGATTTTATTTAACCTTCACAACCCTAATGAAATAGGTATCATTATCTCATTTCACAATTGAGGAAAGACAGCCTGAGAGAGGGAAAGTGACTGTGACTAGTCACACAGCTATGAAGTACTCAAACTGAGCTCTCCCTGAGGGAAAGCTGATCCTTCCTCTATGTACCTACAAAGCCAAACGCTATTTATCAAAGGCTGTTAAAAAATACTGGCGCAAATAATAAGAATACAATAAAGAGCGGTGGGTGGGAGGGTAGGAAATCGACATATTCAAAATACAGGTAGGGTTTTCCTGAGCGAGATGTACAAAAATTTTTATCTATCTAACAACCAAAAAAAAGTGTTTTCTGAGCAGAAGTGTCTATACAAATTAAGAACTACAAAGGATTCTCCCTACACTTAAGATATATGCTAAAGTTACATTCCTCTCTACTACATTTTCTGTAACAACATTTATTTTCTCCTTACATCATCTATACAGCTACAAAGAGAGGGAATTAAAAACAGTAATTGCTGCTGGAACTTCCGAAAGCTTTCCAAGTCTCTCTTATATAATTAATTCTGGCTAAGTTCTTTCACTTTTACTGTGCTCCCTTTTCAGTCCCCAATCTTAAACTCCAATCCAGTCTCTAAACTTCTGTGCGCTCATAAATCTTTGTTCCTTGCAGGGCTGCCTTTCATGGCTTTTTCCTATTTCTCATTCTTCTTAAAGGTACGGGGCGAAAAATAAGCTCATCAGACTAATGACACGTGGGATTTGAAGGGAATCTTAGAAATTTATCTTATTTCACGTGAATTAACTGAGTCCATGGTCACAAAGCTTGGCTGCAGCAAAGTCAAGAACAGAATTCATGCCTTTCAACTTTCCTCGCCAGAGGAGGAGGCCGAATCTCGACTCTTGCAGGGCAGTTCGACGTTTTGCTATTCCTGCGCAGGAACAATGCCATTTCAACTGTTTTACACGAAATTACTCACACCTAGAATTACGCTAAAATCCAGAGCTGCATTAACTTTCCGAGCAGATGAATTCAACCGGTCCTTGCCAACGTGAGCCAGCCTGGTGTGTTCCCGGAGCAATTCAAAGTACAGAAAGCCTTTTCCCATAGCAGGCAGCTCACGGGCGCCCGGGCTGCACGCTCTTGAATGAACCGCAGGTGTGAGGGATGCAGAGGCAGGAGAAACGCACCTCGGCGGCAAGGGCACACACGCCGAGATGCCAGACGGGCCTCACGCCTGATCTCGGTGACGCTGGAAGAGAAATCACCCCCTACGCCACCGAGTGATGAGGGCCGGGAGCCGGCTCTGATGCAGCAGAACCGGCCCGGCCGCAGGGAGCTGCAGCCCGAGGAGCGGGGCCCACCCCGGAACCTCGCGCCCCACCGAGCCAGGCCCCGCAAGCGAACCGGAGAGCAGAGGTGGCCCCTGGGTAGGGCCGCCGGCGCCGGGGCTCTCCGGGACCGCGGCCGACCAGAGGGGCAGCGCCGCCGCGTTGGGGCCGGGAGTTCCGCGCCAGTGGTTCTGGATGCCGCGGGGCAATGGAGGGCGGGCCGGAGGAGGGGCGACCCGGAGCAGGCGCGGAGAGGCCAGCGCGGCCCCAGCCGGGAAGTCAGACACTTACCGGGTGGCGGTGGCCCTGCACCTCCTACTCCCCAAGCACAGCAACTGCCGGCTCCGGCGGCCGCACGGGAACTGGAGGAAAGGCTGAGGAGCGGCGGGGGCGGTCCAGGAGCCCGCGCGCAGCCCCGCCCCGCCCTGCGCGGCCCTGCCCGCAGTCTTGGCGCCCATTGGCCGCTCCCGGCACAGGCCACGCCCAGGTCGCGCGCCCGGGAGCCGGCGGAGAGGGGCCGCAGAGGGAGTGGACTGCAAGACTGCGGCTCGCCGCTGGCGGGGAGTAGGAGCTGCTCGGACTCGGTGACGCCTCCGACGGCCTCGAGGTCAACTCTGCGGTGAAAGAGAAACTTAAGAGCCACGGAAGAGCCTTCTCAGGGTGCTGATTCTTTTTGTTCACGTAAACCTCTGCAGTCAGAAGGAAGTAAACTTGCACTCCTTTTTTTTAAAAAAAACCCCAGCTTTTTCGTGTGAAAATTTATAAACCGACTGAAGACTTTAACAGTATACCCTGCACTAAATTAAATGCTAACATTTCACAGTATTTGTGTTCTCTGTCACTGTGTAGGTTTTTTTCACCCCGAACCATTGGAAAGTTGCAAACAACACTGCTTCACCCCCAAAATACCTCGGCATTAGAACATGCAAGAAATTAAATACCATTTCAGTCAAATCCAATATACTGTCCATATTTAAATTTCCTCTGTTGTCCCTAAAGGTCTCTCTCCACACACACACACACACACACACACACACATTTGTTTTTTCCAGTTCGAGATCTACCCAGGATTCGTTGCATTTGATTTCATGCCTCTCTGTACAAACTCCTTTAGTCTACTACCCTAGTACTAGTACTCTCACTTTAAAAAGAATCGTTTGTTAACACAAGTTCGTGGGCGGAGGCACAGCGAGGCCAAACAAACTGAAACATCAGAGTTTGTAGCAGAGAAAAGCTTATTGCAAGGAGACAGGCGGCTCACGCCCTAAAAGCAACAAACTCCCCAAAAGGGTTTCAGCAAAGCACTTTTGAAAGCCAGGTGAGGGAGGGGGGGTCTCAGGGTATGTGATGGGCTTGTGCACAGTTCTCTGACTGGCTGATGGTAAGGTAGCAGGGTGGTGTCACAGGGGTTAACAGTATCTGTCCTCAGGCTCCAGGAGGCCTGGGGCTTGTTGCTCACAGGGGTTGTCAAGTAATTAACATCTTCCATTTGTTGGAGGGGGAGGGGGTGGGGGGGTTCACTTCTGCAAACAACTCAGGAAGTGTGCATCAAATACTATTATCTAGGTTCTTCAGAGAGGAGCCAGAACAGAGGAGTTGGGGGAAGGCCTGTCCCTGGAAGGCCCCATGGGGTCCTGCTCCGTTACACTTTCATCACTTTGACATATTTGAAAAGTCCAGGCCAATTGTAGACTATATCAGTATGGGTTTATTGAATTGTTTCTTCATGATTAGATTCAAGTCAAACTTTTTAGTAAAAGAAGTCGGAGGTGATACTGTGTACTTCCATCAGCAGGCACAGTATCCTTTTGGCCTAGTATCCATGATGTCAAGCTTGATCACTTGATCAAGGGTGGTCTGGTAGTTCTCTCCACAAAGATCCTCTCTCCCTCTGCAACAGATAATATCTGCAGTGCTAGGCTGAAACCAGGTGAGTATTTTCACCCAACAGGGGTAGCAAACACTTAGCGCAAACGTTATAAAAATGGAGATTTTCTAATTCTATCATTCCTAATCCATTTATTAGCTGGCATTCCTTTCTAAAGAAGAGGACTCCCGCCCCCCCTTTCTCCTTTTCTTTTTTGTTTCTCCTCCCCTTCACAATTCCCCTCCCCCCACTTCTTCTGAATAACAGTGTGAACTCTGGCATTCTTTTAAAATTCAATTTAATTAAATTGCTGTAATCAAATACCATTATTATTTGTGGTGTCAAATTGCCCTTCTGTGAGCCGAGGAAGCCCCCTACCCGGCTCCTTTTTCCTTACATATATCCTATCAGTCTTTGAACATTACCTTGCTTTCTGACCCAGGACCTCCCAAGCTCTCCTTGCATTTTCTCTGCCTTATGCAGAGAAACCTTAGTTCCTTTTAGTAGGAAATGGTACTTGGAAAACTCGATCTGAGTGTTTGCTACTGGGATGTCATTTCTTCTAGGCCCTTTCAGTGGACCAAGTGTATATATATTCATATAGATATAAAACAGTAAACAGTATAGTCTTTACCCAAATATATTTTAAAATCATGAGTTCATACTGATACCCCCAATTAAAAATTCAACACCGCGAGGTTCATTCTAGCCTTCCTCTTTCCATATTTATATCTTTTTTCTCCCACAGTGAAAACCCTGGTTACTAACAAAAGGATATGAAATACGATGTCAAAAACAGTAAACATGGCGGGGGTAAAAATGCAGGAAAATGCTGGTTCCCATCAGCATCAATACATTTACTCATTTATTCTATCCTACAATATACACAAAAGAGCTGAGACTTCAGTACTAATACCAGCAGGAAAACTTCGAAGTTCAGGATTTCTTTGCAGTTCTTTTTATCTTTATAAATACGGCCCTTCTCAACGATGTGCAATATATGTGATATATTGTTAGGTTTGTTGTTTTTAGTTGCATAATTTTAGTTTGCTTTTTTCATCTTTCTTATCTAGTTTTATTTTTTGAATGTGTAAAGCATTTGCCTGGTTCAAAATCAAATCTTACAAATGTTTTATTCAGAGGAATCTCTCCCTTTCTGTTTCCTGCACTCTGTTCCCATTCACCTCCTATCACTAACCATTGTCATTAGTTTCTAGTTTATTCTCCCATTCCCCCCCCAAAATTAAGAATATGTATTTATTTGTTTGGTATCTATTGCTGTATAATTATGCTTTGCAGCTTAAAACAACAAACATTTATTACCTCACAGTTTCTGTGCATCAGAAATCCAAGAAGAGACTTCCTTGGTGGCGCAGTGGTTAAGAATCCGCCTGCCAACGCAGGGGACACGAGTCTGAGCCCTGGTCCGGGAAGATCCCACATGCCGCAGAGCAACTAAGCCCTTGCGCCACAGCTACTGAGCCTGTGCTCTAGAGCCCGTGAGCCACAACTACTGAGCCCACATGCCACAACTACTGAAGCCCATGCGCCTAGAGCCTGTGCTCCACAATAAGAGAAGTCACCACAGCAAGAAGCCTGCGCACCACAACGAAGAGTAGCCCCTGCTCTCCGCAACTAGAGAAAGCCCCCATTCATCAACAAAGACCCAACACAGACAAAAATAAATTAATTAATTAACTAATTTTTTAAGAAAAAGAAAAAAAAATCCAAGAAGGGCTTAGGGGCTTCCCTGGTGGCGCAGTGGTTGAGAGTCCGCCTGCCGATGCAGGAGACACAGGTTCGTGCCTTGGTCCAGGAAGATCCCACATGCCGCAGAGCGGCTGGGCCCGTGAGCCATGGCCCCTGAGCCTGCGCGTCCGGAGCCTGTGCTCCGCAGCGGGAGAGGCCACAACAGTGAGAGGCCCGCGTACTGCAAAAAAAAAAAAAAAAAAAAAGAACGGTTTAGGTAGCTACCTCTGGCTCCAGGTCTCTCGCAAGAATGCAATCAAGATGGCACTTGGGGCTACAATCCTCTCAAGCCTGGACTGGGGGAGGATCTGCCTCCAAACTCACTCAACCTGGCTGTTAGTTGACCTCAGAAGATCCTCTTTCAAGCTCCCTCACGTGGCTGTTGGCAGATCTCAGGTCCCTGCTGGCTGTCAGCCAGTGAATTAGTTTCTTGGGGCTGCCTTAATAAATTACCACAAACAGGATGGTTTAAAAAAAATGGGGGGTTCTTTGTTATACAGCAGAAACTAACACAACACTGTAAAGCAATTATACTCCAATAAAGATGTTTAAAAAAAAAGGTGGGGGTTTATTCTCTCACAGTTCTGAAGGCTAGAAATTCAACATCAAGATGTCAGCAGGGAAGAATCCTTTCTTGCCTCTCTCCAGGCTTCTAGCAGTTACCAGCTATCCTTGGTGTTCTTGGCTTATAACTGCATAACTTCTGTTTCTGCCTCTGCCTTCACATCACGTTGTGTGTGTGTCTCTGTGTGCCTGTGTCTGTGTGTGTCTGTGTCCAAATTTCCTTCTGCTAAGGACACCAGTCATTGTATTTGGGTCCACCCTAATCCAGTATGACCTCGTCTTAACTTGATTGCAGTAGCAATAGATCCTGTTTCCAAATAAGGTCACTTCACAGATACCAGGTGGATTAGGACTTCAGTATGTCTTTCTGGGAGACACAATTCAACCCACAACCACCGAAAATATCAGTTTCTTGCATCGTGGTCTCTCGGTAAAACTACTCACAACATGGCAGCTTGCTTTGCACTACAGAGAAAAAGGAAAAAAGAGAGATTCCAGCATGGAAGCCGCGGTCTTTTTGTAACATTATTTAACAGTGACATCCCACTACTTCTGCTATATTTTACTTGCTTTCTAGAGTCAGTAAGTCCAGCCCACACTCAAGGGGAAAGGATTACACAATAGGCAATGATCAGGGGGGCCATCTCAGAGCCTGCCTGCCACGATTTATATATTTTATTTTACTTCCGCTTTTTTCTTCCATGAAAGGTAGCACATTTTATTCTTCCTTGCTATTTTCGCTGTTTAACAATAGATAATGTATCCTGGAAATCACTCTGGAGTATAACTGAGCAGGACCCTATGGGTTCTTCCCAGGACAGACCCCTCCCCCATCTCCTGCTTAGCTCCTCCCTGAAGCACCTAGATAACAGTTATCTGATGCACATTTCCTGAGTTGTTTTACAGATGCTAAAACCCCTACCAAATAGAAGACTTTAACTACATGATAACCATGAGCACACAGCCCCCAGACCTCCTGGCGCCTAAGGATGGATCAGGTTGACCCCTGTGACACCGCCCTCACCATCAACCAATCAGAATTGTGCACGAACTGATCACACACCCAGTCACACACACACACACACACACCCGCCCACCTTGCCTTTAAGAATGCTTTCCCGGGAATTCCCTGGCAGTCCAGTGGTTAGGACTCCGTGCTCTCACTGCCGAGGGCTCGGGTTCAGTCCCTGGTTGGGGAACTAAGATCTCACAAGCAGTGTGGTTCGGCCAAAAAATAATAAATAAATAAACCAAAATGCTTTCCTGAAACCCATTGGGGAGCTCGGGCGTTCTGAGCACTAGCTGCCCTGGACTCCTTGCTTGGCACCTTTAGTAAACGTTGCACTTCCCTTCACCACAACCCTGCGTCAGTAGATCGGCTTTACTGCAAGCAGGTGACCCAAGTTTGATTCGGAAACAAAAGCAGTTCTCAGTACTACATTCATTATTTTGTAATAACCTATAAGGGAAAAGAACCTGAAAAAGTATATATATGTATAACTGAATCACTGTGCTGTACACCTGAAACTAACATGACATTGTAAATAAACTGTGCTCCAATTAAAAAAAAAAAGAAAAGAGCAGTTCCCAGAGGTCTTTCTCATCCTTCATTACTACAGCATAGTTCTCCCTCATGTGGATGGACCCAGGTTATTTAACAGTTAGCTTCTTGTAGTGTGATAGGCAGAATTCTAAGATGGCCCCTAAGATTCTTGGCCCCTGATGTGCACATACCTTCTCCTAGTTATTCAATCAAACGCTAATCTAGGTAAGTCTGTGAAAGGATTTTGCATGTATATTAAAGTCCCAGCGACTTCCCCAGTGGCACAGTGGTTAAGACTCCATGCTCCCAATGCAAGGGGCCCGGGTTCGATCCCTACTCAGGGAACTAGATCCCACATGCATGCCACAACTAAGGAGCCCGCCTGCCACAACTAAGACCCGGTACAACCAAATAAATAAATTTAAAAAAATAAAAATGAAGTCCCAAATCAGTTGCCCCTGTGATAGGGAGATTATTTAGTGGGCCTGACGTAGTTATATGAGCCCTTTAAGAGCAGAGAATTTTCTCTAGCTGGTCACAGAAGGAAAGTCAGAGCTTCAAATCACAAGAAGGATTTGACACACCAGCTTGACGAGGAGGCTTCACACGGCAAGGAGTGAGGGTGCCTCTAGGAGCTGAGAGTGTCCCGAGCTGACACCCCACGAGGAGCAGCATCCTCAAACCTGCCACCATGAGAAACTACATTCTGCCAGCAAAAGGGATGACTCTGAAGCAGGTTCATCCTGCTGAGTTCTCTAGATGAGAACTAAACCAAGCCGGCACCTTGACTTCAGCCTTGTGATACCCTGAGTGGAGAACCCAGCCACACCAGGCCACACTTCTGATCGACTACTAAATGGGTGTCACTTGAAGCTAAACTTGTGGTTTTATATTATGCAGCAATAGAAAACGAATAAATGTGGCATATAGTTGATTTGCAATCTTTTGCTATGACAAATAGTGAGACAATGAAGAAACGTTTGCATATATTGTGTTCATTGGAGGAGGTATAGCTTCAGGGTAAATTCCCAGAAGTGGGATTGTTGGGCCAAAAAGCAAATGCATGTGTACAAAACCTGCATTTATTGATGCAAAGCACTCCTCCAGGAATCTTTATATTCAGTGGTTCATTCAAGCCAAAAAAAGTGTTATTTCCATTTTATAATTGAGGAAATTGAGGTTTCAGGAGGTAACTGGTCTATGCCAGAGCCAGAGCCCAAAGCCCCCCTCTCTCTCATTCCCTTTTCCAGTTTCTCTAGCTAAGGCCCCAGGCTGGGCTTAACCCCAATTTCCACTCTCCAACTTGAGCTCTAAGTGAGACCTTGGAGTTTTGTCCACTCACTGTTTTGATGTCAGTACAGTTTAGACCTGTTTGAGGTTTCACATGAATCCTGCCCTAAAAACAAATGTACATTTGCATTGAGATTGCAATGTGCACACTTTTTTTTGTAGTTGTGGCATCCTGTTGACATCGAATATGACTTTGATAATAAATACCAGCTCCTGAAAAAAACAAAACAAACAAACAAACAAAAAAAACCAAATGTAATCCCCAGGCTGTGGGGAAAGTCACTGGAATGCTTTCCTTTCTAGAGCAGGGAAATAAGAACATGACTTTTTCTACCCCAACTCTCACCTCACCAAGTCCTTTCCAGACTCATGACTGTGTGACACACCCTTTCCTATAGATTCTTTAGACACCCAAACTCCACTATTTTCCTGTGCCCCACCAGCCTCTGCTAGTAGGCATATCATCCTTAGTAATACACAGATAATATCCAGTAATTTATATTTAGTATGAAGATCTCTTTCAAGTATAAAGATCCATCTGTAATACAAACTAATTTTTTTTTTTTTGCAGTACATGGGCCTCTCACTGTTGTGGCCTCTCCCGTTGCGGAGCACAGGCTCCGGACGCGCAGGCTCAGCGGCCATGGCTCACGGGCCCAGCCGCTCCGCGGCATGTGGGATGCTCGCGAACCAGGGCACGAACCCGTGTCTCCTGCATCGGCAGGCGGACTCTCAACCACTGCGCCACCAGGGAAGCCCCGCAAACTAAATTTTTAAAACTCTTGGAGTCCCTCGGTTGTGCGATCAGATCGATCTAAGATGGCGACTGTGGAACCGGAAACCACCCCTACTCCTAATCCCCCACCTACAGAAGAAGAGAAAACAGAATCTAATCAGGAGGTTGCTAACCCAGAACACTATATGAAACATCCTTTACAGAACAGATGGGCACTCTGGTTTTTTAAAAATGATAAAAGCAGGGCTTCCCTGGTGGCGCAGTGGTTGAGAGTCCGCCTGCCGATGCAGGGGACACGGGTTCGTGCCCCGGTCTGGAAGGATCCCACATGCCGCGGAGCGGCTGGGCCCGTGAGCCATAGCCGCTGAGCCTGCGCGACTGGAGCCTGTGCTCCGCAACGGGAGAGGCCACAACAGTGAGAGGCCTGCGTACCGCAAAAAAAAAAAAAAAAAGGTAAAAGCAAAACTTGGCAAGCAAACCTTCGGCTGATCTCTAAGTTTGATAATGTTGAAGACTTTTGGGCTCTGTACAACCATATCCAGTTGTCTAGAAATTTAATGCCTGGCTGTGACTACTCACTTTTTAAGGATGGTATTGAGCCTGTGTGGGAAGATGAGAAAAACAAACGAGGAGGACGATGGCTAATTACATTGAACAAACAGCAGATACGAAGCGACCTCCATCGCTTTTGGCTACAGACACTGCTGTGCCTTATTGGAGAGTCTTTTGATGACTACAGTGATGATGTATGTGGAGCTGTGGTTAATGTTAGAGGTAAAGGTGATAAAATAGCAATATGGACTCCTGAATGTGAAAACAGAGAAGCAGTTACACATATAGGGAGGGTATACAAGGAAAGGTTAGGACTTCCTCCAAAGATAGTGATTGGTTATCAGTCCCATGCAGACACAGCTACTAAGAGCGGCTCCACCACTAAAAATAGGTTTGTTGTTTAAGAAGACACCTTCTGAGTATTCTCATAGGAGACTGCGTCAAGCAATCAAGATTTGGGAGCTGAACCAAAGCCTCTTCAAAAGCAGAGTGGACTGCATTTAAATTTGATTTCCATCTAAATGTTGCTAAGATATAAGAGAAGTCACATTCACCTTTGTCTTGTACTTCTGTGTTCATTTTTTTTTTTTAATTTTGGCTGGAATGTTCACTATCCCAATCAAAGAATTACAGTACACATCGTCCCCAGAATCCATAAATGTGTTCCTGGCCCACTCTGTAATAGCTTAAAAGAATTAACAATTACAAACACATTTGACCCATCTACAATATTAAAGAAAAGAATTTGCATTTCTATACCTTACAAGAGAAGGATTCTGTTTATGTTCCATTGTATGAAGGAGCATATTTTGCTGGTTTGAAAGAGTATGATGCATACAGTTTTCTAACAATTTTCTTTGTTTCTTTTTACAGCATTGTCTGTGCTGTACTCTTGCTGATGGCTGCTAGATTTTAATTTATTTGTTTCCCTACTTGATAACATTAGTGATTCTGATTTTAGTTTTTCATTTGTTTTGCTTTTTTTCCCTCATGTAACATTGCTGAAGGATCCAGGAATATGACACAAAGGTGGAATAAACATTAATTTTGTGCACTCTTTGGTAATTTTTTTGTTTTTTGTAACTACAAAGCTTTGCTACAAATTTATGCATTTCATTCAAATCAGTGATCTATGTTTGTGTGATTTCCTAAACATAATTGTGGATTATAAAAAATGTAACATCATAATTACATTCCTAATTAGAATTAGTATGTCTGTTTTTGTATATTTATGCTGTATTTTAACACTTTGTTATACTTAGGTTATTTTGCTTTGGTTAAAAAATGGCTCAAGTAGAAAAGCGGTCCCATTCATATTAAGACAGTGTACAAAACTGTAAATAAAATGCGTACAGTGAATTGTCTTTTAGACAAAAAAAAAAAAAAAAAATCTTGGAGTCCCTATAAAATGGATGGTGGTACTTTCAGCATCTATCAAGAAAATTCACACCGAACTTGAGGACCCTCTGAATAACCTTGGGTTCCCCCAAGGGTCCTGATCCACGGGTTGGAAATCACTGCTCTAGGGAATAGTAACATGGTTACATCATCATAACCAGCTTTGAAACAACAAGAATAACAAAAAAGAAATGGTAAGTCTAGAAACAAATCTACTAACTACTCGTGCCAGTCCCTGATAAACACAACTAATTTTTCACCTATTCTTTGCTCTCATCTTTGCCCTGTAACAGCCCTTTGTATGTACTTTTGATCTGACTACAGTCAAGACACCCAGACGGCAATATGGAAATGAAGACCTGAGTTCTACTCAATCTTGGCCAAACTGTATTAGCTCTCCGACCTTGATTAATTAATTTCTCTAAGTCCTCAGTTGCAAAATGCAAACAATACCTCCCTTACAGAATGCTAAATGAGGTGATGTGTGCAAAAACACACTCTGTAAAATGTAAGTCCTGTAGAAATATCTTCTAAATTCATCTGGCTATGTCACTCATGAGTTTAAAATTCTTCCTTGTCTTCACAGTGTCTTCAGAGTCAAGGATATGCCCTTAGCCTGGCGGAGAAGCCCCTCCCCGTGTGGTTTTTAGAGCTTCCAGTCACAGGAATCCAGTTCCCCATCCTCCGCTGTTCATCTGCCTCTCAGCCCTGCGTTCTAAAGTCCGGCCATCTCAAGGAGCTGGACTATTCGCTGTATTTCCATTTAGGCCATTTATTAGCACATTGTGTATGCCACTGTTTAGAACAGTAAGGTCCTCAAACAAGCCACAATCTACAAGTTGGGCTATGCCAGGCCTCATGAGGAGCTGGGCAGCAAGAACTATTCCTCACCCACATCTTGGTTTTCATCATTTGTACTGTGATGAAGAACAAACGATTTGGAATCAGCTAGAATTTAATAAGTGTGTATGCAACTAACTTAAACTACAGGAATGATATTGATACATTGTAATATGGCCCTACATCTTGTCAGGAAGGAGTCTCTTGAGTTTTTCTGGATGCTTGATGCCATGCAGAACGAAAGGCCTGAATCAGACCACTTTTAGGGTAGCCTTCAGTGATCGGTGGGGGGGAGAACATTGTATCTGAGACATCTGGTCACCTTCCCCTGCCCTTGGCAAAGTGGAGCAGTAATGAGCGCTAGCTACTCCTAACAAGAACAGCTGGATAGGCGGTGTTCCCAGCTGGTATGCTCAGGGAATGAGCCAGTGAAATTCCTTATCCTCACCTCTTACAGCAGTGGCTGTCAACCAGGAGATTTGCCCCCCAGAGGACATTTGGGAATGTCTGGAGACTTTTTTTTTTTTCTTTTTTGGTTGCGTTGGGTCTTCGTCGCTGCCCACGGGCTTTCTTTAGTTGTGGCGAGAGGGCTTCCCATTGTGGTGGCTTCTCTTGTTGCGGAGCACAGGCTCTAGGGCGTGTGGGCTTCAGCAGTTGTGGCGCACAGGCTTAGTTGCCCCGAGGCATGTGGGATCATCCCGGGCCAGGGATTGAACCCGTGTGCCCTGCATTGGCAGGCGGACTCTCAACCACTGCGCCACCAGGGAAGTCCCTGGAGACATTTTTGGTTGTCACAACTCAGTGATGGCTACTAGCATCTTTTGGGTAGGGACCAGACATGCTGCTAAACATCCTACGATGCCCAGGAAAGGCCTCCACAACAAAGAATTATCAAAACGGCAATAGGGCTGAGGTTTGAAAAATCCTGTTTTGTAGGAATGTTGCGTTTGGCGTATGTTTTTCTTGGTTACAGGTGTTCTTTTGAGAGCACATCTTTTGCACAGGTCTGTGGGTGTTTGTTTGTATAAAATAGTTGCAGCTCCCTGAACAGGCCATTGCTCCCTTTCACCTCTGGAACCTTGCACACGCTAAGTTGCACCTGCTAAGTTCTTTCTCTTGCTAATGTCTTCTCATCCTTCAGGCTTCAATTTGGACATCATCTCTTCCAGGAAGTCTCTCCTGATTCCTAAAATCGAGGCATAGTAGGTGCCCCCATGCACACCCATCCTGCAATCAGAACAGTTACGGCACTTCAGTAGAATTAACTTTTTCTTTGTCAGTCTCCCCACCAGACAGTAGGCTCCTTGGGGTGGGGACGCAGTCTTGCTCACTACTGTATTCCTAGTACCCAGTACAGCACCTGATGTGGTAGGCAGTCGATTAATATACACACATTTGAAGAGTCTATATAATTTGGGATCTGGCAGAGAGATGAAAGGCTTTTCAAAATGGTCCACCCCGTCTTCCTCTCATTGACATCAGTTGTGTGTTTTGTTTGATCAAAGCTTCCCTATTTGTGCTTCAGTAGAGAAAATGGAAGAATAGTGCCGAGAATCTCACATGAATTCTGGTGAGCTGTACTTGGAGATCTCACTTATCTACCTTTACGCTACTCTCTGCATTTTCCTTTTTATTATCCTTTTAGTATCCTTTTAATTTTTATGCCCAGGAGCTGGCAAACTATGGTCTATGGGCCAAATATGGACAGTTGCCTGTTTTTGTATAGCCATAGAAATGGTTGTTACATTTTTTTAATGGTTACTTTTTTTTTTTTTTTTGCCAGACTGCACATGGCACGTGGGATCTCAGTTCCTGGAACAGGGATCAAACCCGTGACCCCAGCCATGGAAGCACAGAGTCCTAACCACTGGACCGCCAGGGAATTCCCAATAGTTACATTTTGAATAGCTATGTAAGTACCTACAGAATATCCTCAATTTTGCCTCCTGGACTGCAAAGAGCAAAATATTTACAATCTGGTCCTTTACAGAAGAAGCTTGCTAACCACTGCTCTATCCTTTAGCATATTTGCATTTAAATATTCCATTCTGGTCTCAGCTGTGCTTTGGCTATTGTGTCATCAGCCTGTTGGGGCTCATTTGGTAAAGGGGGAAGAGCCCAGCCTTGTGACAGCTGATGGTAGCAGAACCGACTATCATGAGACCCTCACAAAGACCCCTGGCACCAGACAGGACAGATTTGTACCATGATTCTCTTAATACAATCAATGCAGTTTACACACTCAACCAAATTCTCTTGCACCTTCACTTTAAAATCATAAATATAAAATCAATCACACTCTTCAAATTGAAATCACAAGGTATTCTGTCAGATTCTCTAGAGTATAGTTTCTATTTTTATTACAGACACTGCACATAAATAACAGACACATAAGGGTTGTGTTACACTTCAAGGTTAGTACTAAAAATATTAGTACTATGGGCTTGATTTAGCTCACCATTGCTATATTTAATTCTAAACCTTCTCGGGGTTATATAATCATATAATAATGTACCCAACCAACAGCAGATTTACTAGCTCAGGTCAGCTGAGTAACTAGATAATGAAAAAAATCAGGACATCAATAAGATTATCTTGAAGTGTTGTGAGATACACTCCAGTTATGTGTTCCCTTTTTACAGAGGAGCTGTGTCTGAAACATAGCAGGGACCTCAAGTCTAAGTCTTTCATTTGGAATTTCATTTCTCTACCTTCGTCCCTGGTCATTTTTCCTCAGCAAACCCAATTTGTTTGTTTTAGAGCCTGATTTAGGTGGAGAGAGAGAGAGAAGCAAGTCACATTTAAAGGACTGAGAATACTAACAATTTCAAACTTCTCAACAGCAATACTGGAAGGTAGAAAACAACGGAGCAATGCCTTAAATGTGAGGGAAAATTACTGCCAAACTGTAACACCATATCTAACCAAAAAAATTTTAAAGCTACAGATGTGCAAGGTCTCAAAGAATTGGCCTCTCCTGTATGTGTCCTCAGAAAAGCTAATAAAGGATATATTTCCTCAAAACTAAGGAATAAACTTTTTAAAAAGGTATACATGGGAAATAGGAGCTCCAACACAGGAGGGTGGGGAAAGGACTTCCTAAGATGACAGTGAAAATCAATCTCAGGACAACAGCAACCAGCCTAGATCGGAGCAGGAGTACAAAGAGATCCTGGAAATATATGGCAGAGAAAAACTGAAACTGATAAATCACCTGATGTTTGTGAAATTAGTGATAGGGGGCTTTAACTACGAAGAGAGAGTTTGGGGATGAATTTGAAATAGGCACCCAGAAAAGTAAGCCCAATTATTATTATTTTTTTGCTGTGCTCGGGCTTTCTCTAATTGCGGCGAGCGGGGGCTACTCTTCATTGTGGTGCGTGGGCTTCTCATTGTGGTGGCTTCTCTTGTTGCGGAGCACGGGCTCTAAGCACGGAGGCTTCAGTAGTTGTGGCACTCAGGCTTAGTTGCTCCGCAGCATGTGGGATCTTCCCGGACCAGGGCTCGAACCTGTGTCCCCTGAACTGGCAGGCAGATACTTAACCACTGTGCCACCAGGGAAGTCCCCAAAAACCTTTTAAATGATGACAATTTTTAATTCCAGTGAAAACCAGAGGTCATAAAAAGAGGAAGCATAATCATGGTATACTACATGGCTCAGCTATGAGTAACATTTACAAAGTCAGAGAAATTAAAACACTACATATTGGGAATTCCCTGGTGGTTCAGTGGCTAGGACTCCGTGCTTCCACTGCAGGGGGCAGGGGTTCGATCCCTAGTCTGGGAACTAAGATCCTGCAAGCCGTGAGGCACTGCTGAAGAAAAATGTTCATTAAAAAAAACCCTATATATTGGTTTAACCAAAACTGGTGATATAATTGTACTTAGAGGATAGTGAAGGGCTCTGTGTGTCTGTGTGAGTAGGTGTGAGGGTGAGTGTGGATGGGTGAAAATCTTTGTCTTCAGAAGAAGGAAGTCTATAGATATCAAAGGAGAAAAATCAGGAAATGGCAGATAAACCAGCTTATTAGAAATCAAGGAGGTAAATGCCAGAAGAAACAGCTGAGGACTTCCCTGGTGGCACAGTGGTTAAGAATCCGCCTGCCAATGCAGGGGACACAGGTTCGAGCCCTGGTCCGGGGAGATCCTACATGCCTCAGAGCAATTAAGCCCATGTGCCACAACTACTGAGCCTGAGCTCTAGCCTGCGAGCCACGACTACTGAGCCCATGTGCCACAACTACTGAAGCTCACGTGCCTAGAGTCCATGCTCTGCAACGAGAAGCCACCGCAGTGAGAAGCCCGCACACCACAACAAAGAGTAGCCCCCGCTCAACGCAACTAGAGAAAGCCCACATGCAGCAACGAAGACCCAATGCAGCCAAAAATTAATTTTTTAAAAAAAGAAAGAAAAGAGCATGGGGAAGGCCCATCTGCTCTTTACTGCCTCTGGTCACAATCCATAGGCAAGAATTAGTCCCAAAGCCCCACTAAAATACCAAGATGCTGGGAAGTGTGCTTTAATTGTATATCTAGGAAAAGGAATGGATTTTGGTGAATATCTGGTGAATCTCTTCCCACTTTGGTGGAATGTACTTCCAGGAGAGAAGGTATATGATAACAGCTAGCCTCTCATGTCCACTCTGGCCTCCCTCATCCATCTCCACAGAGCACAGTGACCTGGATCAAGTCTTCCTGCTGCCTAAAAGCTTTCCACTGTACTTAGCATTAGCCCCCAAATCCTTATGCCAGCCTTGGAGGCCAGCATGACGTGGGTTCTCCCACTGTGCCAAGCTCTTCTTCATCTGCACAGGTTGTCACCTCTGCTCGGAATACTACCGTCCTGCTTCCTCTTTTCACAACCTGACATTTACCCACGTTTTTAGTCTCAGGTCAAATATTGCTTCATCCAAGAGGCCACTGTGATAGTCACAGTAACAGCCCCAAAGAACTCTATGTCCTAATCCCTGGAATCTGTGACTATGTTAGGTTACACGGCAAAGGAGAATTAAGATTACGGATAGAATTAAGGTGGCTAATCAGCTGACCTTTAGGTAGGGAGGTTATTTTGGATTATCCAAGATAATGAGATAGTGAGTGGGTCCGATGTAATCACATGGGTCCTTGTAAGTGAAAGAGGGAGGTGGAAAAGTCAGAGATACAATATGACTGTGGAGGTAGGTTGGAGTGATTTGATGTGAGAAGAACTCTACCTGCCATTGTCGGCTCTGAAGATGGAAAAGAGTCATAAACCAAGGAATGTGGGCAGCGCCAAAAGCTGCCCAATCAGTCAAGGAAACTGATTCTCCCCTGGAGCCACCAGAAGGAATACAGCCCTGAAACCCCCTTGATTTTTGTCTAATGAGTTCCATTCCAGACTTCTGACCTCTAGAACAAAAGATAATAAGTGTTTATTGTTTTATAGCATCAAGTTTGTGGTAATTTGTCATAGCAGCAATAGGACACTAACCCATGCTCGCTGACTCTTCCCCTGACCACCCGCATCTCCCTGCCATGTCAGCTGGGTCTGCAACTAATCTCCCTCCCCACCAAGACCTCTGCTCTTCCCTTGCACATCTGGATCTCTGGCGGGTCCATGCCTGGGTCTTCTGGGACCTGCTCCTGGGAAATGGCCTTCACTTCTCCCAGTCTCTCCATAAACACTCAGGAATGTGTTGAAGTTTTTCCCCTCCAGTTTTTTTTTCTTTCTCCCCCACCCCCGGCCCCCCACTGCCCGGCTTGTGGGATCTTAGGTCCCCAACCAGGGAGCGCTGAGTCCCAACCACTGGACTGCCAGGGAATTCCCTCCCCTCCGGTTTTGCACCTGCTGAGTTGACAGGCAGAACAGTCAGGTAGGAGGGGGAACAAAAAAGTATAAACACCTCCGTGAAAATGGCTCAAAGGGTCCACATGCCTGGCAAATTTCTCCCCCTCCACAAAGATGCAGCTTGGGGATTTGGCATCCAACTCAGGAGAACTTTAAAAGTTATTTATCTTCTTTATAATTCTCAGTTCTCTTAAAAGTAAAATCATAAACATACTTTCTTCAGAGGGTTTTTGTAAGAATTAAAGGAAATAAATGAAATCGTGGACACAGTGCCTTGCATATAATTAACATCACTATTGCCATTGTTAGTATTATGGTCATCATGATTGTCATTATTCCAAGTGACTCTTTAATGTTATACGCAAAAGGCCCACTCCATTGGGAATTCCCTGGAGGTCCAGTGGTTAGGACTCTGCGCTCTCACTGCCCAGGCCCTGGTTTCAATCCCTGTTTGGCCAAAAAAAAAAAAAGGCCCACTCCATTTAAGTAAAACCAGTATTGCTAACAGGGTAAGAGTCTAAAATTAAAGCCTTTCATGTTTCTTAGTGGTTTTGTCCTAAGATTTACACTCAGCACTTCCAATTAATTTTTTTTTTTTTTATTTATGGCTGTATTGGGTCTTCGTTTCTGTGCGAGGGCTTTCTCTAGTTGTGGCAAGCGGGGGCCACTCTTCATCACAGTGCACGGGCCTCTCACTATAGCGGCCTCTCTTGTTGCGGAGCACAGGCTCCAGACGCGCAGGCTCAGTAATTGTGGCTCACGGGCCTAGTTGCTCCACCCCATGTGGGATCCTCCCAGATGAGGGCTTGAACCCGTGTCCCCTGCATCGGCAGGCAGATTCTCAACCACTGCACCACCAGGGAAGCCCCCAATTAATTTTTACTGAGTGATACAGCTTCAAAAATGCAATAGGAACAGAAACCAAGATGGCTACTTACTTGCTCTTATGGCAAGTCATATCTTTGGAACACTATGAAAACTAGCCAATTCGACGTGCCCCCCCCAAAAAAAATCATTCTGGGCTTTAATTAGAATTGTCTGCATTTTTTGTTTTCTTTGGCGGTGCCCAGCGGCATGTGGGATCTTAGTTCCCACTACCAGGACCAGGGATTGAGCCCGCGCACCCTGCAGTGGAAGCGTGAAGTCTTAACCACTGGACTGCCAGGGAAGTCCCTGTCTGCATTTCTCTTTTATTTTACTTTATTTTTATTTACATTGGGTCTTCGTTGCTGCACACGGGCTTCCTCTAGTTGCAGGGAGCGGGGGCTACTCTTCGTTGCAATGGGCGGGCTTCTCTTGTTGCAGAGCACAGGCTCTAGGCGCGCGGGCTTCAGTAGTTGTGGCACACAGGCTCAGTAGTTGTGGCTCATGGGCTCTAGAGTGCAGGCTCAGTAGTTGTGGTGCACAGACTTAGTTGCTCCGCGGCATGTGGGCTCTTCCTGGACCAGGACTTGAACCCGTGTACCCTGCATTGGCAGGCGGATTCTTAACCACTGCGCCACCAGGGAAGTCCTGCATTTCTTTAAGTCAATCATTTGGTTAAATATTTTACTCCCTTTCTGGGTGCCTTCACATAGACACTGCCTAAGAAATTATCAGACTTCAGTTTATCAGAAGCAAAATAAAGGGGCCAACTGCAATCTCCAGTAGATGGAATAAATGGCTTTTTCCACAAAAAAGGATTTGGGGAAGTGTAAGTGATCCGGGCCGCCTGATGCTGAGAGACACAGGATAAAAGGAGGTTAACAGGTAGCCTCTGCAGGGTAATTTTAGCCAGAGCTCCCTGCGGCGTGCTTCTTGGGCCCGGGAGGGAGGTCTGTGTGCTCGCCAGGGACTGTAGAAATGCCCTAGAGGGCTTCCCTGGTGGCGCAGTGGTTAAGAATCTACCTGCCAATGCAGGGGACACCGGTTCGAGCCCTGGTCCGGGAAGATTCCACATGCCGCAGAGCAACTAAGTCTGTGCACCACCACTACTGAGCCTGCACTCTAGAGCCCACGAGCCACAACTACTGAGCCTGTGCCCTAGAGCCCGCAAGCCACAACTACTAAAGCCCACGCGCTTAGAGCCCGTGCTCTGCAACAAGAGAAGCCACCGCAATGAGAAGCCCGTGCACCACAACGAAGAGTAGTCCCCGCTAGCCACAGCTAGAGAAAAGCCCGCATGTAGCAACAAAGACTCAACACAGCCAAGAATAAAATAAATAAAATAAAATAAAGAAATAAAATTTAAATTAAAAAAAAAGAAAAAAAAAAAAAGAAATGCCCTAGAATGTTCGAGGACATTCACAAAATAACTGGGGACAGCAAAGCCAGGACTGACACTGTTTTTACCACTGGAAAGTCAAAAAGTTGTATAACCAGTGACAGTCATGCTCTTGGTTCTTGGAACTTGCCTTTGGGGAGGATGGCCACACTACATTTTTGCCCGTGATAAAGAGCACAGTACTCTGAACACACACATGACATTTCCATCCTGGTACTATTTGGAGGGTCAGGGCAGCAGGCGAGGCCTGAGGCTGGCAGTGCTCAAATCTGAACAGTGCTGAAGGGACCGCAGCCATTTCTCTCCAGGGCTCTCAAATCTGAATTTGTTGAACTGTAACCCACATTAGGAAACACATTGTACATCATGACCCAGTACACATACACACACACACACACATACGACTGAGGCAAACATTTCAGGAAAGAATACTTACTATGACTACAATGCACTCTGATATTTATTATTCTATTTTCTTTCATTTTGGTCATACTAGATGTAAGGCCAACTGGCCCGAGGCAGGGGAACGCAATCAGATTCACAGGTTGCATCAGACCAAAACTCTCCGGACCACCCAGTTCCAGAAACTGACCTGGAGACATTCCGGACCACCCAGTTCCAGGAACTGACCTGGGGACCTTTCACCCGGCCCAGCCTTCCCGCCTTTCGAGGGGCGGGACTAGCGGTCCCAAGACTGATGCAACCGGCACCAGATATTGCCACGATACCCGAAGAGACCACCAAATAAGGACTACCCCGCGCCCTCCCAGATTCACCACACCCCTTTCCCTTCTTCCCCTATAAAATCTTGCCCAACCCTCGCCCGGGTGCGACTTCTCTGGCCCCTTTCTCTCGGACCAGTGAACCTCGCCCGGGAGCGCCCCCTAATAAAGCTCACTTGAAGCTTTCCTCTGTTTCGCGGTGCCGTTTGTTAAGATCCGACCTTACACTATTCATAACCCACTAAATGGAAAACCCACAGTTTGAAAAATACTGGTTATACAAGTCAAATCAAATCATACTCTCTCCGAGTTATTCTGTAATTAGAGGGGCCTCTGCAGCCCTCCTTTCCTATCTCTACAGTTAGAGGGGGTGAGTGCTTAGGAGAGAGGCAGCCACTGTCTGACGGCGGGCGATGCTCTCAGCACAGGCTCCTCTTCTCGCAAGATGGCAACACCGGTCCTGCCTCCTTCACTGGACTGCCGTGAGGACCCCATGAACTGACTCTGCTGACTGTGCCGAAGAAGGGGAAAGGGCTCTGCGACAAACGCTGTTAAGGCTCAATAGTGACTTGGCCATCCGATAACTCATCTTAAGGACTTAACCTGGAAAATTCCTCTCCCAGTGGGTGAATCAAAGGAGAGATTCTATTTTCATGTCACACCAAGTCCACCCATGGCCTTGAACCTGACTCAGTTTGGTCATCATTTGCTGGTTTTGGTGTGAATTAACTGCTACCTAAGCCACCATAAGGTGGTTAAACAACAAATCCTCAGCAAACAAACAGCTTCTCACTGCAACTTGTGCAGCTGAGGGATGTTTGAAAGGGGGAGATCAGGAGGCTTCTGAGAATTGGAACAGATGTCCAGTAACAGTCAGAAAGATAGCTTTTTCTTCATTAAAGTCTACACCGAATCCATAAGCGCATGGCTCCTGGGGTGAGTCTGGCGGGCAGCGCCAACAGTCTTTTCAACACAGAGGACCAGATCATCCTCAGCATTTGTGATCACTTGTTCAAAAACGTATCTTTTTTTTTTTTTTTTTTTTTTTTTTTGCGGTACGCGGGCGTCTCACTGTTGTGGCCTCTGCCGTTGCGGAGCACAGGCTCCGGACGCGCAGGCTCAGCGGCCATGGCTCACGGGCCCAGCCGCTCCGCGGCATGTGGGATCCTCCCGGACCGGGGCACGAACCCGTGTCTCCTGCATCGGCAAGCAGACTCTCAACCACTGTGCCACCAGGGAAGCCCCAAAAACGTATCTTTGATGCAGATGTAGAGAATGGACTTGAGGACACGGGGAGGGGGAGGGGTAAGCTGGGACGAAGTGAGAGAGTGGCATGGACATATATACAGTACCAAACGTAAAATAGATAGCTAGTGGGAAGCAGCTACATAGCACAGGGAGATCAGCTCGGTGCTTTGTGACCGACTGGAGGGGTGGGATAGGGAGGGTGGGAGGGAGATGCAAGAGGGAGGGGACATGGGGATATATGTATACATATAGCTGATTCACTTTGTGATACAGCAGAAAGTAACACACCATTGTAAAGCAATTATACTCCAATAAAGATGTTAAAAAACAAACAAACAAAAAAAACATACCTTTGGGTCTGGATAGAGGGACAGTTGCACAACATTGTAAATACACTAAATGCCACTAAATACACTTTTTAAATGGTTAGGTCTATCTTACGTGAATTTCATCTCAATTTATTTATTTTATTTATTTATTTTTTTGCACAACGCGTGTCATGCAGGATCTTAGTTCCCCGACCAGCGATCTAACAGGCGCCCCCCGCAGTGGAAGTGCGGGGTCCTAACCACTGGACCGCCAGGGAAGTCTCTCACCTCAATTTTTTTTAATGGAAAAAAAACAGAGGAATACATACCACCAGAGCAATGTAGGGTTCTTTTTGTTGTTGCTGCTGTTTTATTTATTTATTCTAGATTTCTGATACTCTGGGTAGTCAATGCAGAAAACTTTTAGGGCTCTAACTTTGAGCAAACAAAGCTAGAAAGGCAGATAACTCTTTGTAAATAGTAAAACAGCTCCAATCCCCACCTCCACCCCAAAAAAAGGTCAGTCTGACCCAGCTTAGCAAATAGCCTCGAACTAGGAATCCAGGACCAGCCACAGTTTCATTACCTCCTCTGTAAAGTCTCAGGGAGCCTCCCTCCCCCACGGTCCCCTTGGTCACCCCTGAGATGACCAAGACTGGTAGGTGGAAAGCGATCCTTCACCCTGTCACACTACTAGACCAAGGGAGCCATTGCCAAGCCAGCCAGAGACCCGAGGTGGCCTTGAACGAGCACCCGCCCCATAGGGGTGCCTCCAGTGGATAGTGAGGGCTGTCCAGCTGATTCCCTCTTGGGACATTTGATAGAAGACACAGGAAAAGCGCTGGAAAAGGCAGAAGTAGCAGGTTCAGAGGCAAAATATCTGAGTCACCATCATGGCAGAGCCCAAAGCACGGGTCCAGAGTGCCCCATTCTGAAGACTCGCCTACCAGGCATTGTTGTGACGGTGCCACCAGAGCTGCTTTCGGAGTAATGGAGCAAAGACAACATGTGGGGCCGTCTTACTCTGCCTGACGGAGTAGCCTGAGACAACTCCCAGTGTCTTCCCGTTTCCTTTACCTCCCTGTGGAGCCTGTAAGTGGAAGTCACCTAAGGAGGTGTCTTGACTTGAAACTGGGTAGAATCTGATTTAAGTGCCACAAAAGGAAGCAACCCAAAGGATTCTGGCCACTCGCTGCTTCCCTGATGGGCTGCTCTCTGATGTTATTGGTAGGACAGCTTCTCCCTCACCCTCCTCTGCTTTGCCAGCCTCCAGTACAGAAGCTGGAAAATGTAATACTTCCTTTCCCAGTCCTTCTGCAGCTAAGCATGGCCAAGTGACAAGTTCCAGCCAAAGAGACAAAGGTGTCGCTCCTTTGGGGAAGGGAGAGTGTCTGAGGAAGTTTTTACTTTTTTATAAAAGGGCCAGGGGCTTCTCTGGTGGCGCAGTGGTTGAGAGTCCGCCTGCCGATGCAGGGGACATGGGTTCGTGCCCCGGTCTGGGAAGATCCCACATGCCGCGGAGCGGCTGGGCCCGTGAGCCATGGCACTGAGCCTGCACGTCCAGAGCCTGTGCTCCGCAACGGGAGAGGCCACAACAGTGAGAGGCCCGTGTAGCACAAAAATAAATAAATAAATAAAAGGGCCAGGCCCAGGAGCAGCAGCCACAGGCACTGCCCTTCCCCATCCTCCCACCTGTAATACAGACATGGTACCCGGAGCTGTGGCAGCCTTAGGATCGCAAAATGACAAGCATGGTCACAAAAGACCACATGCTAAGAGGGGCAGGACCGGAAGACAGTCAGGGCCCTTACTGGCATTGTTGGGAAGCTACGCCGATGCCTGCAGCTTCTTACCTCCAGACTTCTGGTTCTATGAGAAAAATATCACTTTAAGCAGGCATTATTACTTGCACATTTCCTACGCTAATACATATACTAGTGTACACATAAAACTAATAACAAAATATGTCTTATAGATTTATGATTTCCTTAAGTACACTTCTCAAAATTGCACATTATTCATTCCACAGATGCATCCAATTGTTCCAACAACTCCTTACACAATCTCCAGGTTTTTTGGTTTGTTTTTTTTTTTTGCGGTATGCGGACCTCTCACTGCTGTGGCCTCTCCAGGCTCAGCGGCCGTGGCTCACGGGCCCAGCGGCTCCGTGGCATGTGGGATCTTCCCAGACCGGGGCACGAACCCGTGTTCCCTGCATCGGCAGGCAGACTCTCAACCACTGCGCCACCAGGGAAGCCCACAATCTCCAGTTTTAAACATCAGTTTGGGTTTTGCTAAAGAGATGCACGAAGGGGACCCAGCCTCTGCACAGGGCAGTGCCTAGGCTCTGCAGAGGCATCTGAAAGGGAATACTTTATGTCTGAATGTGCCTCTTACACAGACACTGCTCATGTTGGCTGCTGGACATGGTTTCATGCAGTAAGAACGCGAAGAACCGAATTATTGACGCAGTTAAGCATATCTGATCACTGCTTATGTTCAAGAGAACTATCACAGAATCGATGCAACCCTACATAAAATAATTAGCAGATGGTTCCTAGAGAGATACAAGCCACACACATATTGTCTATTCAAAATGCTCCTGTATTTATGAGCTGAAGAGCACATCCTTTAGGCAGCCCACGTAACAGGAGCTCTGAATCGAGCAGACACTCAACCAGGGCTGGTGAACTAACAAAGTCCTCTGCAGAAGGCAGAACAAGCAGCAGCCACGTCTCCACCCCACGCTTATGTTGAAACTGATAATGTCGCGTCGGGTTTCTCTCATCATCACCGTCCTTCCCCATAGGTCAAGGCCGGTTCTCACTTGATGGGCTGAGTCACATGAACATGCCTTCCTCTCAGAGCAGATAAGTACCAGGTCTGTTCCACTAACATCACACAGGGGCTCTGAACTGATAGCAGTCCCTAAATATATGACCAGGAACCCCTGTCCTTAATTTAGATTTTCCAGCAGGCTGGAGAAAATTCTACAGCCAGGGCGACAAAGGACACACATTACCCTGGTTACCCTTTCACCTACTTACCTTAGGTGAGGCATATTGATCGGTTCAACAGAATGCCCTCCACACTTTGACTCACAGTCTCTTTCCCAAATTAAAAAAAGTCCTACATAAACAAACAGGATGACCCTTTCCCCAAATGTCTCCTTTAATCAGAATCCATGGAAAAATAAAAACTAAGGATGGTTTCTGTGTGATGTTCACTGTTTGCTTTCCATTTATGGTGTAAAGAAAAAATGTTGGTGGGATGGCCAGGTGGCTTTCCCAGTTGTGACTATATGATACACAGCAAGATGTGACTAATTAATAAACGTTAGGTAAATTATAATCAGTGATGCCAATCTGGAAATTCACAAGAGTAGGCTGACAGTTGTTTTCTGGCCTCCCTTTTCTGTGAGAATATCACAAGAATACCATCAGGGCTTATCCCTAATGAATGTCTCCAAGTTCACATTTTATTATTTGCACTCACCCCCTAACAACACTTTACCTTAAAATGAACCATAACAGCTAACTATCCCACAAGAAGAGGAGGGAGGTACATTGTCTAACAGTGATGCTTCCACAGCCAGCCCCGGGAGAGATGTAAAAAGATTCTCCTGTGTAGAACAGTGGGGTTTCTGATTGCTAATTTGGTCTAACTGTGGTTTACAAATTTAACTTCCTTTGAAGATTTATATTCACTTAATTCTCTGGTCCAGAAAACCAGAATTCAATTTCCAGCCACTAGTGTGTATCCTGAGTCTTGAGTCTTATTTCCCTTTGTATTTAGTAAAAAAGCAGAGAATGAAATAGAACAAGAGAAAACATGCCTAGGAAAAAAACTGATAAAACCTGTGGAGAGTCGTAAGTAAAAATGGAAACACCCACATTCGACCATGAATCCTACCTGCAGCTATGGAAAATAAGAATTATTTTCTCACCTTGGTCATTTAGATACTCATGCATTCATGGACTGAACAATCACTGATTAAGTGCCATGTTGTGTACAAGGGGAAAAAAGACTTTAAAGACTTTGCCTTTAGAGATTTATGGTCTAATGAAAAAGAAAAAAAAGAACCTAACAATTATTTAATGGTCTGAACAGGCTTTTGGAAAGCTTCCTGGGGGAGATGACACTTGAGATGCCCAAGTCTTGAAGAATCAATGTAGGTTTCCCAGTTGAAGAGCTAAATGAAGACAGTGAGTGGGAACTGGGGAGGTGAAGAAGGCAGAATGCACAGAACTTGACTGATCACCATGGAGGTGGAGGAGGAGGAGTTGAGGCAGACGCCTGGGTTCCTGGCTTGTGTCCAAAGGTGTCTGGTGGTGCCACTCAGAGCAGAGACTGTGGGGAAGAGGGCAGCTTAGAGGTAAAGGAGATGCTTCTGTTTGAGATATGCTGGTTTAAGGTGTCTGAGAGACTTTACATGGAAGTGTCTAAGAGTCAATTTGTTATATGGCTCTAGAGCTCAGGAAATAAGTAGGAGCTAGAAATGAATGTAGACTAACAAGTTATACAAGCAGCAGGGGAGTCCACAGCTCTGGCTGTGGGCTCCCAGGGACAGTGAGATGAGCGATGGTTGAGAAGACACCTCCAAAGAGGCCAACACGGAGCCAAGGACCAGACAGCCAGCGAGGGGGCAGTGCCCCTGGGAAGGAATGGCCGACCCATCACTTACCAAAGGACAAATGAGATAAACTCTGGGGTGGAGGATACTACCTTTTCTTCTGAGAAAGAAGTGAAGAACCAAGGGAGGATAAAAACAGGACTCAGAGACAAAGAAAAAGGCAAATAATAGTGGCAGAGACACATGGGAGTTGAGATTACCTACAATAGCTGGTGGCACACACTAGCCCAGGAGTTGAATGACATCACGCTTCCCACAAAAGACGGGAAGCGTGGTGGAGCTCTGGGTCGGCTCCGGCACTAACAAGCTGCGTCTGACCATCTCTCAGCAAAGACGTGAACCTGGGTGACCTCTAAGTTTCCTTATTCCTTTAAGACGGACTCTGTTAATGCAAATGGCATCCTAGCCTTTCTCCAGTTCCTCCTCAAAGGGTCCCACCGAGCCCCAGGGAATGGAATCAGACCAGGTGTTGCGGTAGGTGAGACAGGTCTACTCACAGGGGTCTTCCTACCCTAGAGAACCCTGGAGTCCCTGCTTCCTTGGTTAGAACAGGAAGAGCTGCCCCAGCTCAGCAGGGTCACTGATGCCCGGAGTTAGAACACAGGGAGTTTGGGAGTACAACAGGGTGCTGGTGCAGGTCCCAGGCCTTTTGGGTTCAAGCACAGGTGTGTCAGCTCCCACTTTCCTCCCATTTTTCAGAACTGTGCCCCAAGCTTGTCCTAGACCTTTGTCCCGCATGTCATGCCAGGTTCCAACACAACACTCAAGAGAAAACAGCAAGATTCAGAGAGGGCAATTAAGTGGAATTAAGATTCCTTGGGCTAACATTCTGGATGACTGAAGAAAATCCGCTGAGTATAATTCGAAGGCAGTAAAGTGCAAAAGCTACAGTGAAATTCATCTATGGAGGCTATACTTTTAAAGATTTCCAGGGAATTACCAGAAAGCAAAGGGAAAGCATACAGTCTTAAAGGCTTGATACCAGGAATACGAACATAACACCAAGCAAAATGTTGCCTTGAGGGGGATTTTATAGGACAGCTTTGTGCAACACAGCATTTACCACCCTGCATCTTAAGTGTGGCCTTCGTTAGATACTTCAGAATTAACCTTGGTAACCCTCTTAGTCAGTTTGGGCTGCTCTAACAGAATACCATGGACTGGGTGGCTTATAAACAATAAACATTTATTTCTTTCAGTTCTGGAGGCTGGAACTCTGAGATGAGGGTGCCGGTGAAGCCATCTTCTGGGTTACAGACTGCCATCTTCTCGCTGTGTCCCCACATGGCAGAAAGAGGGCAAGACAGCTCTGTAGGGTCCCTTTTATAGGGGCGCTCATCCCATTCATGAGGGCTCCACCTCATGACCTGATCACTTCCCGAAGGCGACACCTCCTAACACCATCACACTGAGGTTAGGATTTCAACATAGGAATTTTTTTTTTTTTTTTTTTTTTTGCAGTACGTGGGCCTCTCACTGTTGTGGCCTCTCCCGTTGCGGAGCACAGGCTCTGGACGTTCAGGCTCAGTGCCATGGCTCACGGGCCCAGCCGCTCCGCAGCATGTGGGATCTTCCCGGACCGGGGCACGAACCTGTGTCCCCTGCATCGGCAGGCAGACTCTCAACTACTGCGCCACCAGGGAAGCCCCAACATATGAATTTTGAAGGGACAAAAACTTGGGGTCCATTGTAGTAAGGGTCCAATCTTTCTGACTTCTGAACCAAACATGTCTGATTGCCAAGAATTCAGTTAACTAATAGGATATGGTTATTCACGTTGTCATTAGTTATAAAATTATATATAGTCAGTTTTAAAATTTATTTCAGCAATTGACTTTTGGGCTCAAGGTTTATAAAATCATGTTTATGTGCTGTGTGTGACACACATTATTTTGTTTAATCCTTGTAACAACCCATGGGAGGTAGGAATTATTACCCCCATTTTCTGGACAGAGAAATTGAGGCTCAGGAGATGGATTTACCAAGCACCCTGACGATCACTTAACTCCCTGTATAGCTTTGCTTTGGGGGAAAATGTTCTGGGCAGTGACTACAAGTTTTACACCTACTCTGTATTTTTCACTTAACATACAGGAAGTGACATTCTGAGTTTTCTATATCAGACTCCTGAGAGTTTGTTTGCAAGCCTTACAAAGCAGGAAGTGGCGGCCACAGCAAAGGCCCCTGCTCCAACCCCACCCCACCTTTTCTTCAAAGGCCTGTTAGAACCACACAAATACACTTGGAAATGGACTGTGCTCAAGAGCATCAAGAACGTGAAATAGTGGTTTCTGAGGGCTGGTGGGTGGCAATAACCACTCGCATTCCCTTTCCTGGATGATACAGGATAATGAAATTCTGACGCTCAGCCTGGTATCCCGCTGAACAGGAAGGGTATCTTTCAGTCGTTCCAGACCAGTGTAGGGCTCTTTCCCTTGTCTGAATACCCTACTCTTTACCTCCTTTCCTTAACTATTGACCGTGGTATCCATTTCTCGGTCCAGCATCTTGCCTTCATTCCTGTTCCTTTACGTTGACCAGACCTCCATCGCCTCAGTCACGTCCCGGTGCATCTCCTTCCTCCATATGCCCCACAGACATCCACTGTGTCCTCCTCCACACATCCCTCCATCAGGCCACCGTCATCCCCTTCCCGTGCTGCAGGCCCCCAGCCCCTAGGCCTGCCTGGATGACCTACTTTCCGCGTCCAAGTCAGAAGAGCTTTCAGAACGGAAAGCCTGCGGCTCTCCCTCTCCTTCGTGCTTCCTGGCTGCCTTCCGAACAAAATCTGAACGCCCGGGCTCGGCACCCGGGGCCCTTCGTGATGGGGCTCTCGGTGTCCGCCCATCTTCCCCCGCGCCACGGCCGCTAAGCTGGTCTCAGCTCTGGTCATACCCGCGGTACCTCTGCCTCCCAGTGTCCAAGCTCCGTGCTCTTCCCGCCCAGCCCCCTCCACTCCTTTCCTCTGCTAACGGCCTGTGGTAAGTTATTTGCAAAAAACTCCCAATCCTTCCTTCCCCTCTTGCCAGCCAGGTCCTCCACAGCTTCTCCCGTCAAGAGATGGAATCAATTTCCACACCCACTGAGTCTGGACTGGCCTGTGGCTGCTTGGACCATTAGAATGGAAAGGTGCTGTGTGGGTTCCGAGGCTGGGCCTCAAGAAGCTTCCAGCGTTTTTTCAGTCTCTTGGATCCTTACCCAACCACAGTGTGAACTTGAACTTCAGTTTCGGATGTAAAAGAAGCAACAGAGTCTGAGGCTTAGGATATTATTTCCTAGGCAGCCTCTGAGGGCTGGATGGAATCAACTCCAAGTTCCAGGGCATTAACGCCACCCTCCACCCCGACATGGATGAACCTTGATCAAGCGGGAATGAGAAACCTGAGCGAGACAGTCAGACATTTCCTCTCCTTCCTCTCCCTCCCTGTGGACTACTCTGAGGAATAGTCCCTCTTTGCAACCCTGATGTGCCATTGAACAACCTGCTGTGTCTCTTCACAGCTCACTGTAAAGCAGAGGCCAGGCGGTAACATATCTCAGAGCGAGTCTATGCCTCTTTCCTTGCTTCACTTCCCTCACTGCCCGGGGCTTGCACACCTAAAAGCCTCAGGTTCTGCTTGTTGCGAACGTAGCGGCCAATGTGCACATGTCACATCGAGGAAGCTCCTTTCTGATTCAGATGCTCCGGTTCCCACTCCTCCGAAGCCAAGAATCCCCAGAATGCACTTGTGTAAATTTCCTATTGCCGCTGTAACAAGTGGTCTTAAACTCTGTGGCTTAAAACAACACAAATTTATTCTGACAGTTCTGGAGGTCAGAAGTCTGCCATCAGTTCCGGCGAGCTGAAATCAAGGTGTTAGCAGGGCTGGTTCCTTCTGGGGGCTCTCAGAGGAGAATCTGTTTCATTGCCTTCTTCAGCTTCTAGGGATGGCCTCTATTTCTTGGCTTGTGGCCTCTTCCTCCATGTTCAAAGCACATCATTCCAAGCTTTGCTGCCACTGTCACATCGCCTTCTTCTCTTCCGTGGCCTAATCTCCCTCTGCCTCCCTCTTACAAGGATCCTTGTGATTTACATTTAGGGTCCATCCTGATAATCCAGGGTAGCTGCCCATCTCAAGATCCTTAACTTAATCCCATCTACAAAGTCTCTTTTGCCATATAAGTTAACAGCACAAGTTCTGGGAATTAGGACCTGGGTATCTGTGGGTCCATTATTCAGCTGACCTTTTGCGCCCATAAGTATATTCACCCCCAACTGTGACAAATCAGTCACCTCTCAAAGAGTTCTCAGCAGTCAGCTTCTACCACAGTGTCAGGCCCTTGTTTCCTTTTTAAATAAAAGGCCAAGTTTACAAGTCTTCACTATTTTGTACAGATATTCTATCCCATCCCCTCACTGTTTAAATAAATGAGCCTTTGCTAGCTCAATTGTCTTTGGTTGTCACAACATGAAATAGACATTTGGCAATTACCTAAATAATGTGACCAATTTGGATGTCAGATGCCCTGATTTTATCTAGATAGGATGTTTATTTTACCCAATCTCTACTTGCTTTTGTGCTGGCTAGGCCCACCTGGTTGTGAAGCAATAACTTTCTGTGGTTTCTAATTAGAAACTGGAGCTGAATGCACACAGCAATATTATACTTAATCTCCTTTAGTACCTGTTTTTATGATTTACAGGAAATTCACTAGGCACCAAGAAAAGGAACTGAATGGCAGATGAGCAGATTACCCAATTGTCTACCTCTCATTTCCTTAATACTTTGTTTCCATAAAATCGTATTCTTTTTTTTTTTTTTTTTTTTTTTTTGCGGTACCTGGGCCTCTCACTGTTGTGGCCTCTCCTGTTGCAGAGCACAGGCTCCGGACACGCAGGTTCAGCGGCCATGGCTCACGGGCCCAGCTGCTCCGCGGCATGTGGGATCTTCCCAGACCGGGGCATGAACCTGTGTCCCTTGCATCGGCAGGCGGACTCTCAACCACTGCGCCACCAGGGAAGCCCCATAAAATCTTATTCTTGATTTAAACCAATTTAAATATGTAGAATGGGAAAAAAAAAACTGTGATGACAGTCTGGTTTTAAGGCATCCATTTGGTTGTTTTTTCAAAAAATACATTCTTTCAGACAGATGATGTGTGAGTTCTTCCATTCTGTTGACCCATATTAATTTTATTGATACGCCAGGTACTATACTAGGCACAGTGCGTGGAGCAATGAGCAAAATCAAAATCCTTACCCTCTCAGACTTTAACTATGCTTAGGAGGAGACAGATAATAAACACACATACAAGGAAATAATGTCAGGTGAGACATGTCACAAAGAAAAGTAAAGCAGGGTGGAGGGAGAGAGAATGATGGTGGGGGTGTGCTGGGGTGCCATGTGAGATGGAATGGCCAGGCAAAGGCACATCTGAGAGGAGACTGAATGAAATGAGGGCACAAGCTGCACACATCTGGGATAAGGGCAAAGGGAAGAAGGCACCTAAGAGTTTGAGACACCGGCAACAGGAAGTGCAAAGGTCCTGAGGCAAGTGTGCTGTGGTTGTCTGAGGAACAGCGAGGGGGCCAGTGTGGCTAGAAATGGAGTGATGGGAGATGGTGGTGTAGACGAAATGCTCATCTCCCCCACATTCATATGCTGAAACCTAACCCCCAATGTCCTGAATTCACCCATTCTAAAGTCGAAAGGATTAAGATTCCAGGGGAATAAAAACAGAGTTGAGAGGCCTGGGTTAGGCCCAGTTCTTGCAGGAACCTGCTGTGACCTTGGACAACACACAGAAGGAGACCACCATACCCACAGCCACCCCACCTGCCAAGGGTGATTATGACCATCAAATGAGGGAACACAGGGGAACATTATTATAGACTGTGCCTGACATTATTATTCTGCTGTGACTCCGTGAAGTTCAAAGACTGAATTCTAGTCCCCGGGCTTGGCATGTAGTAGGGCTTGTGTAAATGTATGATTGGATGAGGGAATTCTTTTCCCAGGCTGAGAGTAGGGAGCTATGTGAGGGACATGACCATCAACCAAGTCCCAGAGGGAAGTGTCTTGTGTTTCTTTCCTTTAGAAACCAAAGCTGAAGTCATTTACTGGTAAAATCCAGAGTGAAATACAATCCTAATTGGCTATTGTCACTAGATAGGCTGCTGGGAAGGTGAGGAGGCCCTTCCCTCATCCCCAGCAGCCCCTCGGGAAGCCTTCAAGGGGGAAGTATGAGCCCAGAGACAACCTGGAAGACAGATGGTGTCACTTAATAAACAGAGAGGAGAAAAGGCCTTGGCATAGACTAGCGATAGACATGTACACAAAAGGAAGTGGGTTTTAATTCCAATAGGAACAGGGACCTGAGAACAAGGCCGACTACCAGAGTCCCTTTGAGAGCTCAGCTCTGAGCTCCGAGAGGCTCAAAGAGGAGCGGTGGGCGGGGTGGGGGTGGGGGGCTGCGACAGCTGGGGAGGGGCAGGATTGGGCTGAGAGGAGGTAAGCCTCTCGTATACCGAAAGGCATGGATGAGAGAAAATGAGAGGCACGGTTTGGAAGGAAACAGAAGCCATCATTCAACTGCCCTGGCTCAGGGCCTCAGGTGTGAAATAAGTTAAATAATACTCACCTCTTAAAGTTATGCAACTATTTTCCAAAAGCTCCCCATTACCCCTCCCCCAAGGTCCTCCCTGCCTCCCTGACATTTTTTCCCAACGGAAGGGAAGTAACTACCTGCTTAAGGTATGGCCTGGGGCAGGGGCTGGACAGGCAGGCTGGACAATCACGGAGCTGCACTCCCTGCCTTCTCCAGATGCGTCTCCCCTCCAGCTGTTGTTGGCTTCTGTTCCTGCTCACCGGCCTCCTTCCAGTTCAGTGAACACATCAAACCACTCTCGGGGCTTCTGATGACTTGCTGTGTTCACTGCCCGGCAAGCTCTCCTCCCAGACCTTAGCGTGGCAGGCTCTTTCTCATCGTCCAGGGCTCTGCTCAAATGTCACCTCCTTGGAGACGCTTTTCTGGACCCACAAGCCTTTGGTTCTGTTGTTGAACCCAACTCCATGTGCCTGACACACAGTGAGGCCAAATAAACCAAAATGTCGGAATTTGGAGCAGAGAAAGGTTTATTGCAGGGCCAAGCAAGGAGAACAGGTGGCTTGGGCTTAAAAGACCTGCACTCCCGAATGGCTTCAAGGAAGAGTTTTTAAAGGCAAAATTTGGGGTGAGGGCTGGAGGGTGCATGACTTTCTTCTGGTTGGTGGTGAGGGGACCAGGAATCTCAATTGGAACCTACTGGTTCTGACCAGTCTAGGGTCTCAGCAGGTAGTTACCATCCTCCACCTGGATGGGGGCCTTAGTCCCTGAAAAACAACTCAAAGATTTGTATCAGATTGTTATGCATTCCCTTTGAGGAGGAACTAGGACTTGTTTTTATCCCTGAGCTATCATTTCTCCACTGCTTTCCCTTTGTTTCAGCATTCACTCTAATTAGTAACTGCTTGAGTCTGCTCTTTGGAACTCCCAGAAGGCCTAGGAGACTTTAGCCTTTTTCTACAAACAAGAAGGGGGGTGGGGGACACAGAGGGGCTTTTGCAATGGGGGAGGGCCCCACAGGGTCCTGCTCAGTTTCAGTTCCCTGGTTCCCAGGCACTTTCCATCACATCACATGTCCTGTTTTCTCAAAGCTCTCCACACTCTGTGAAATCATCTTAGATGTGTGATTGTCTTTGTCAGTCTCTCTCAATTCTCAGCAGGATGCAGGCTGCGCGAGAGCAGGGAGCTTGTTTGCTCACTGTGGTACCCCCAGTGCCTGAAACACTTTGAAGTCTTCATCCGTCGTTGATGAATGCATGAATAGGATAAGATGAGCATTACATGAGATGATGTGCCTAAGCTTTTGGTGCCAGGCAACTTACCAATGGCATTTGTTATTATCACTATTACTATCATTCCTCTTTTGTTGCAAATCTGATCTGTTGGATAAGTCAGTAATAAGGACCCTACGTTATTATCCCTGAAATAGAAATGTAAGAAGCACTGATTTCTCTTCTCTGGAGGACAAGGGCAAGACCCAAAAAGATTCATCAGAAACCTTCCAGAGGCAGCACTGAATGCTGGTGAGAGCACTCAGTGCTGCCTGGCTTTGTGCTCACCAGCTGTGTGACCTTGGGTTAAGTCTCTCAACCTCTCTGAACCTGTTTCCCCATCTGAGAAATATAGGGGTTCACTAAATGCTGCATAAGATCCCTTCTAACTTCTAGAAACATCGTCTTTTATCTCCTCATAGGTTGTTCTTGCCTGCCTTCTGGAGGAAAAGTGAATGAACTAAAAGACAGGCAGAGACAGAGGTGGCCTGGAGGTTCTAGAACCAAATATTACAGTCAGTTCCCAAATGATTAAATTGCTTGGTCTCCTCCTCCCTACCGATGGAAAGACCCAGGAGAGGTACCAGAATGCCTCTTCTGCCTTCTACTCAGAGCAGAGACTGCCTTACTTTGAACACTTATTATTAGCATTCTTTACACCTGGATATCCTTTTGTCCTTAAAATAACCTTACAAGGTATGCATTATGACTCCATCTTTATTAACTCCATTTTACAAGGGGGGTGGAGTACTCTGAAAGGTCACAGCTAAAAAGCAACAGGGCTGGGCGTGGAAACCGGCTTTGACTCCTCCTTACCCCTTCGGCTCCCCGAGTTGGCCCAGGGAATGCCCACCAATGGGTCCCAAATCTCTGGATCATCAAAATCAGCGGGAACATCTTCAAGACGGTCCTGAGTCCGCCCAGGTCCTGCTGAACCAGAAACTTTGGGGAGGGCCATACAGAAATCAGATATTTTTCAAAATCTCTCCGGATACCAGTGATACTCAGCCGGACTCGGAAACCGCTGCATGATACTGGCCGCCCAGCAGTTCAGAAAGCCTCCGGAGACCTTGCTAACGCTTCTCACTGTCGTCATGTAGAACGTCATTCTACTCTCGCCCCGCCCCTCCCTCGGGGCTGCTCCTGCGCCCGCGGCAGCTGTGTCTCCGCAGCGCCTTCTGCTGGACACGCGGTAAAAACCTAAAGTGCAACCAACTCCCTTAGGGGGATGTATACAGGGGCTCCAGTTGCGCTCACCAGTCCCTTTGTAATAATATCACAAAATGTAATGCAGTTCCCCACCGTCATGTGGACGTGAGTACTCCTAATACCAGCTGACCGAGAAAATGCATAATGATCATATTTTATTCATGAATGAACACATGAATTAAGAATTTGCTTTTAGTTAGTACTAACCACATGCTTTGTGTGTGGGGGGGACAGGGGAGGCGGGTACATACATGGTTTATTCAGTAGTTTGGGGCACCACTGGGTAAATAGTTGCTTCCCTGGTAGTTGCCCAAACTTGATTCATTTACTCACTAATCTTTCCCATCAAGTATTAAATGCCTAGTAAACACCAAGCACTTTTCTAGCACAAAACAAGACCTAAACAAACAAACAAACAAACAAACAACAACTCTCTGCTCGTGGAGTTTACAGTCTCGTGATGGAGACAGGAATTAAGCAAATAAACAAACATAAATATCTACTTACAGGTGGTGTGGATGTTCTGAAGGAGAGAACTAGGTTTTGAGAGCCTTATTCTAGGAAGGATGGTCAGGGAAGTCCTCTCTGGAGCTCACTTGAAGCTAAGAAGGAAGGAGAGAAGGAGTGAGCCACACAAAGCAGGGAGGGGATTCCAGGTGGCTTAAGGAGCTCCCATTTGAGGCAAAGGAAGCTAGGAGCATCCTGGGTAAGGGCGTGGTGCGAGGGTGTGAATTGAGATGAGGTATCTATTTCTGTAGGCAGTAGGCGGCAAACTTAGGATTTAAACCACAGCGATACAGCTTCACCCAGCCTCAATATTCTACTGCCTCTGTGCATTGATAAGGAGCTTGAGTTTTATTATTCTAAGTATAATGAGACATCTTTGTAAGCTTTTTTTGGCTGTGTTGGGTCTTCGTTGCTGCATGTGGGCTTTCTCTAGTTGCGTTGAGTGGGGGCTACCCTTCGTTGCGGTGTGCGGGCTTCTCACTGCAGTGGCTTCTCTTGTTGCGGAGCACGGGCTCAGTAGTTGTGGCTCACGGGCTCTAGAGCGCAGGCGCAGTAGTTGTGGCGCACGGGCTTAGTTGCTCCGCGGCCTGTGGGATCTTCCCGGGCCAGGGCTCGAACCCGTGTCCCCTGCATTGGCAGGCGGATTCTTAACCATTGCGCCACCAGGGAAGCCGTCCGTGTAAGCTTTTAAACAGGGGTTCTGAGCGATCTCTTTTGTTTTAACAAGATTGTGCTGAATGGATAATGGATGATAGGGAGGCAAGAGTAGAAGGAGGACAAGATGGAAGACACAGGTTCAGCTGTTCAGTCATCCCCCTTCAGGGATGAAGGTGGTTCAGACAAGGTGGGCAGCAGTGGAGATAGGGGAGAGGACTTACTACGGAAGTGGCAGGACTGGGGACGGACTAGGTGTGGGCCGTGGGAGGGGAAGCGGTGAAAGACTGTGCCCAAGCTCAGTAAACTGGAATACGGGCCACTAACTGAGGCGGAAGGGGGAGCACGTTTAGGACAGTGAGGAGGGTTCAGCTTTGCACACATTACGTTTGAGATGCCCGTGATGCATCTAAGTGAACGGTCAAGTAGGACAAATCACAGGCCTCTCAAACTTAACGTGTGTAAAAGGGAACTCTTCATTTACCTCATTCTGAAATTCAGAGGAGACATCTAGGCTAGAAATGGAAATGTGTTGTTTTTAGCCTAATAGGCGCTATTTAGAAATGGATGCTGCTCCCCCGGGAGAGAAGAGTTCCAAGGACCAGACTTTCAGAAACTCCAACGTTTGGAGGTTGGATCTGAGAAAAGAAGGGGGTGAGGTGGGAGAGAGAGAGACAGAGAGACAGGGAGAGAGAGCACGCACGAGCGTGGACACGAGCCAGTGCCTGAGAAGAGCCAATTGGAAGGATGAAATTACAAAACAAAAGCAGCCTAGGGGCTTCCCTGGTGGCGCAGTGGTTGAGAGTCCGCCTGCCGATGCAGGGGACACAGGTTCGTGCCCCGGTCCGGGAAGATCCCACATGCCGCAGAGCGGCTGGGCCCATGAGCCATGGCCGCTAAGCCTGTGCGTCTGGAGCCTGTGCTCCACAACGGGAGAGGCCATAACAGTGAGAGGCCCGTATACCGCAAAGAAAAAAAAAAAAAAAAAAAAGCAGCCTTGGACTCACAGCCTAGGTCCTCTGAAAAAGGAAGACACCTCCTTGCTGTTTCTTTACACAAGGGGAGGAATTGGCCCAGACTCAGAGCGGTCAGTGCCAAGTCTAGGTTAGCTCGTAGGGCGCCATAGGCTTGTCTAAGCCCATCCATCACTCTGTACTAGGAAGTAGTAAGTACACCTGGAAACAGAAAGATGTCTCAACACCTTCCTGTAACCCCTCAGTCTCCTGTTGGGCTCACAGGGATACACGGAGGAGTGGACAGGGTGCCAGCTCAGGTGCAGGTGCCCACAAACCTTTTGGAGAAGCATTCAGGATGGGTGGGACCAAGGCATTATTAGTCATAGTCTTGTCATTTCCTGTGGTGGTTTTCCTTTTTTTATCTTTCCCTGCCACTGACCCTGATTTCACCCACTTCTCTTTCTGCTTTATTATATCCCCCCCAGAAGCCATTATGATTTTAGCAATCATTTCATCCCCATAATCCCATGGTAATAATAATCTCCTCATTAATCAATATGCTGATTAAATTTTTCTCTTTCACAGCCCTTTTGGGTGCTTGAGAATCGCTGCTGTAAATGTTTAAGAGGTTTTTGTCCCCATAGTAGGGAGAAAGATAACTCTTCACCCTGAGGCCCAACAATCGCACAGGGAGGTGCAATTCTATGCAGAGAAGTCTCCAGCTTCTAGCCTGACAGCTCAGAAATAGGGTAAATAAGTCATTGGGGAAGTCTACCGTTTTAAAAAAATATATCATTTTCTTAATTATAAATGTATATTTATTGTAGAATTGGTTTCTCACACTTTAATGAGCATATGAATCACCTGGGGATCTTGTTAAACTGCAGCTTCTGATTTGGGAGGCCTGCGGTGGCCACAGAGATGCTGCATTTCTAACAAGCTCCCAGGTGATGCTGATATGGCTGGCAAACAAGCCACCTTTTTTTTTTTTTACATCTTTATTGGAGTATAATTGCTTTACAATGGTGTGTTACTTTCTGCTTTATAATAAAGTGAATCAGTTATACATATACATATGTTCCCATATCTCTTCCCTCTTGTGTCTCCCTCCCACCCTCCCTATCCCACCCCTCTAGGTGGTCACGAAGCACCGAGCTGATCTCCCTGTGCTATGCGGCTGCTTCCCACTAGCTATCTATTTTATGTTCGGTAGTGTCTATATGTCCATGCCACTCTCTCACTTTGTCACAGCTTACCCTTCCCCTCCCCATATCCTCAAGTCCATTCTCTAGTAGGTCTGTGTCTTTATTCCTATCTTACCCCTAGGTTCTTCATGACATTTTTTTTTCTTAGATTCCATATATATGTGTTAGCATACAGTATTTGTCTTTCTCTTTCTGACTTCACTCTGTATGACAGACTCTAGGTCCATCCACCTCACTACAAATAACTCAATTTCGTTTCTTTTTATGGCTGAGTCATATTCCATTGTATATATGTGACACATCTTCTTTATCCATTCATCCGATGATGGACACTTAGGTTGTTTCCATCTCCTGGCTATTGTAAATAGAGCTGCAATGAACATTTTGGTACATGAGTCTTTTTGAATTATGGTTTTCTCAGGGTATATGCCCAGTAGTGGGATTGCTGGGTCATATGGTAGTTCTATTTGTAGTTTTTTAAGGAACCTCCATACTGTTCTCCATAGTGGCTGTACCAATTCACATTCCCACCAGCAGTGCAAGAGGGTTCCCTTTTCTCCACACCCTTTCCAGCATTTATTGTTTCTAGATTTCTTGATGATGGCCATTCTGACTGGTGTAAGATGATATCACATTGTAGTTTTGATTTGCATTTCTCTAATGATTAACGATGTTGAGCATTCTTTCATGTGTTTGTTGGCAGTCTGTATATCTTCTTTGGAGAAATGTCTATTTAGGTCTTCTGCCCATTTTTGGATTGGGTTATTTGTTTTTTTGTTATTGAGCTGCATGAGCTGCTTGTAAATTTTGGAGATTAATCCTTTGTCAGCTGCTTCATTTGCAAATATTTTCTCCCATTCTGAGGGTTGTCTTTTGGTCTTGTTTATGGTTTCCTTTGACAAGCCACCTTTTGAATATCAAGGATACAGCAAAGAAACAAAAATAACTAGGATAACACAAATCAACTGTGAATTTGTTTTCTCAAATGGGACATTCTGCTTTCCCTTCGTAGCTCCATGCAGAAGTAGCTCAGGACTCCTGGCTTCCTCCTCCATGTCACCCAGAGAGCCAGAGAGGTAACAGATCACAACAGGCAGCAAGGAGCCCCTGGGAGACAGGAAGTGGTTTGGAACTGTGGGTACAGGCAGGAGACAGTGACCGGGGAAGGGAAGTCCCCAAAATGGTGATTTCTATTCTACCATTTCTTTTCTTTATGTTAGTAAAAATAGTCATAGATAAAATTCACCATTTTAACCATTTTTAAGTGTACAATTTAGTGGCATTAACCACATTGACAATGCTGTACAACCATCACCACTATCCATTTCTGAACTTTTATATTATCCCAAACAGAAACTCTACCATTTCTTATCTAAAATGTATTTACTGGGCTTCCCTGGTGGTGCAGTGGTTAAGAATCCTCCTGCCAATTCAGGGGACACGGGTTCCAGCCCTGGTCCAGGAAGATCCTACATGCCACGGAGCAACTAAGCCCGTGCACCACAAATACTGAGCCTGTGCTCTAGAGCCCGTGAGCCACAACTACTGAACCCATGTGCCACAACTACTGAAGCCCACGCGCCTAGAGCCCGTGCTCCTCAACAAGAGAAGCCACCACAATGAGAAGCCTGCGCACTGCAACGAAGAGTAGCCTCTGCTTGCCGCAACTAGAGAAAGCCCACGTGCAGCACCGAAGACCCAATGAAGCCAAAAATAAATTTATTATAAAAAAATGTATTTACTGGAACCCTTTCATAAAAAGACACTTTCCCGCATCTATTATGTGGTTAGCCAGAGTAGGATTCCTATAGAAAGGCAGGATAAATGATGGGGATGGGGCACAAGGGGCAACTTTTTGGGGTGGCTCAAAACTCTTCTAGTTCCTGTGATTAGGAGGGTGTTTGCAGCGCAGCGTGCAGAGATTACCATAGCACAGGGAGGAGGAGAGGGGGAGGGGAGAACCAAGAAAAAGAAGAAAACCATTCTGCTAACACGAAAAGCACATACGATATAGCAACATTTATGCATTTCCTAAAATGAATTAGGTGTGGTTTTATACATAGAAATAAATAAAGTAAAAAGGGAGAGTGTTTGCTCATCTTTGTAGGTGGATTTAGGCGTGGGCCTACTTAAAGACAGGTGAATGTATAAAATAACTTCTCATAGGCCCTTCTGGGAACACAAAGGGGGCTTTTCAGGGCTGGTAACAATCTCTTTATAGATCTGGGTGCTCCATTTGTGAAAAATTATTGGGTTGTACACTTATAAAACGTGCACGTTTCTGCATGTATATTATACTTTAACAAAAACATTTCTAAAAAATTAAAAGTCGCTTCTAGGACTTCCCTGGTGGCACAGTGGTTAAAGAATCCGCCTGCCAATGCAGAGGAAATGGGTTCGAGCCCTGGTCTGGGAAGATCCCACATGCCCTGGAGCAACTAAGCCCGCGAGCCATAACAACTGAGTCTGCAGGCCACAACTACTGAGGCCCTCGCGCTTACAGCCCGCGCCCAGCAACAAGAGAAGCCACCGCAATGAGAAGCCCGCACCCAGCAGCGAAGAGTATCCCCTGCTCGCAGCAACTAGAGAAAGCCTGCGTGCAGCAGGGAAGACCCAACGCAGCCAAAAATAAATAAATAAATTTATTTTTTTTAAAAGTCGCTTCTGCTCTTAAGATTCTACATTAGGGAATTCCCCAATCCTTATTTAGGTTGTTAAAATTAAAAGAATGAATACCGACATGTAGAACTGGAATCGCAGTCCTTTCCACTCATTAATTATCCATGAAAGGAAATTAGACCTGACTCATCAGCTCGCCTGTTCCTGACTGGTGAGGGAGACTGTGGTGACTACACCTCTGATGTGCTGGGCCTGGGAGCACCCACATCCTGGCCCACGGCCTGGGATCCAAGAATAGCCATGACTGCTGAGTCAGATTCCAATGAATGGATCCGAGATGGGAGTTGAAGGAAATCTCACCCATGGCACACTCTGAGAAGAAGTGGAGGGCTTCCCTAGTGGTGCAGTGGTTAAGAATCCGCCTGTCAATGCAGGGGACACGGGTTCGAGCCCTGGTCCAGGAAGTTGTGCGCCACAACTACTGAGCCTGCGCTCTAGAGCCCATGAGCCACAACTACTGAAGCCTGCACGCCTAGAGCCCGTGCTCCGCAACAAGAGAAGCCACCACAATGAGAAGCCCGCACACCACAACGAAGAGTAAACCCCGCTCGCCGCAACTAGAGAAAGCCTGCACTCAGCAACAAAGATCCAACGTAGCCAAAATTAAGTAAAAGTAAAAATAAATACATTTATTAAAAAAAAAAGAAATGGAGGGAGGAGGAAGAGGGGAGATTGAAGAGAATGTAAACGAAAGGGTATCTACCTCATGCTTGTTGTAATAATGATCTTTGAGCTATAGGCTCCAGTATTCCCACAAAGCATACATCGCCCTATTTTTTTTTTTAATTTTTATTTATTTATTTATTTATTTATGGCTGTGTTGGCTCTTCGTTTCTGTGCGAGGGCTCTCTCTAGTTGCGGCAAGTGGGGGCCACTCCTCATCGCGGTGCGCGGGCCTCTCACTATCGCGGCCTCTCGTTGCGGAGCACAGGCTCCAGATGCGCAAGCTCAGTAACTGTGGCTCACGGGGCTAGCTGCCCCGCGGCATGTGGGATCTTCCCAGATCAGGGCTCGAACCCCTGTCCCCTGCATTGGCAGGCAGATTCTCAACCACTGCGCCACCAGGGAAGCCCCCATCGCCCTATTTTTTATTGACCTAATGGAAAGGAAAACTAGCACTTAAATGGAATTTCCCCTTAAACGTTCTGATCTTATTAACTCTGAGATTACAGATGCTCTGGAGGAAGTATTTACCTAATGGGATTACTGTAACTACCACCCTTGATTCCTAAAGCCTAAGCTGGCTGCTTGGAAAGGAACGGGTGATGCTTGTTCCCTGGGAATATTGGTTCCGTTGCTCCAGTTCCCTGGCCAGAAAGTACTTTGGAAATACCAAGTCTCTCGAAGTTTGTCTCTCAGTCAAACAAGTAACCTGTAAAAAGATGATGTCCCTTCCCTGTGAAAAGTTGCCTCTCTATAATTATGAAGCATTATTCCACCACAGATATGATGCTCTGGAAAATGGTTCTACTGAAGGAGAGCACAGAATTAGCGACTTAAAGGGAGAAAGACATGAAAGTGTACAAGGCTCAAGGCACCTCAGTGTTTGTAACTTTACAAATGAGCTTTACCAAAGCACCTCTTGGATGATGTGCACTGTTCCTTTGTATGCTAGTCAATAAAATAAAACAGTGGATGATCCAAAGATGCAAATTCACTCACTGTGTACCTGGGTGTGTGTGCGTGTGTGTGTGTGTGTGTGTGTGTGAAAATATACATAACATAAAATTTACCACTGTAACCATCTTTAAGTGTACAGTACAGTGGCAGTAAGGACATTCACATTGCCGTGTGACCATCAACCCCCTCTATCTTTAGAATTTTTTCATCATCCCAAATTAAAACTCCATACCCATTAAATAATAGCTACTCATTCCCTCCTACCCCCAGCACCTGGCGACCTCTATTCTACTTCCTGTCTCTATGAATTTGCTAGGTTCCTAAAAAAAAGTGGAATCATGTAGAGTTTCTCCTTTGGAACTGGTTTATTTCACTTAGCATAATGGTTTCAAACTTTATCCATGTTGTATCTATACTGTGTCAGAATGTCCTTCCTTCTTAAAGCTAAATACTATTCCATTAAATGTATGTATCACCTTTTGCTTGTCCATTCATCTGTCAATGGGCACTTGGGTTGTTTCCACTTTTTGGCTACAATGAATAATGCTGCAATGAACACTGATGTACAAATATCTGTTCAAGCCCCTGCTTTCAGTTCCTTTGGATATATATCCAGAAATGGAATTGCTGAATTATATGGTAATTCCATGCTTCATTTTTTGAGGAACTACCACGCTGATTTCTACAGAGGCTGCAGCATTTTACATTCTCACCAGCAATGCACAAGAGTTCTAATTTCTCCACGTCTTCACCAACATATTTTCAGTTTTTTTTGATTAGCCATCCAGTTGGTTGTGAGGTAGATGCTTCCACCTGCTTTGACGGCACTCATTCCTTACAATCACCGAGAAAGTCACACCTCATTTTACTGGCAAGGAAACTAAAGTTCAGACAGGCTTCATGGGTCACGTGACTAGTAAATGGCTGAGCCAGGATCTGAGAACACACCTGGCTGGTTCCAAAACCCATTTTCTTTCCATTAGACCGCACTGCCTGCCCCAGGAGGTATGTGCTAACCCTGCCCAGAGCTGACCTTGCCTGGAGATGTTCCAGGAGAGGGAGCAGCCACCACAGGCCACGTGACTACTAGTAAGGTTATCCCTGATTCTAGTTGACAAGAGCCAGTGAGGAAACTAAGCCACGCCTACAGGGAGAAACCATGATGGCACATTTGCTTTGTTCAGGCAAGTGAATGAAGCACAGGAAAAGACGCAATGGGTGAAAACCGGCCTTTCAGAAGTTACAGGCGGATCCTGCGGGGAGGAGGGCGTGGGAGCCGGGGAGGAATCTGAGGGACCAGCCGGGGAGCTGGCTCCTCTTCCAGGGCCTCAGGAACAAGGCGGCGGTAGACACCTTGACCCAGGTCAGCAAAGTGCCGGTCGGGGACCTCACGTGGTTTGGGCAGGACCCAGAATTCCAGCGTGTCTGTCCGTCTGTCCGAGTGCCAACCCAAATCCACCTTGGCCAACAGCCCGCTCTGCACCCTTACTTCCCTGACAGGTTCAAGGGTTCAGGGACAGGTGCCAGGACTCTCTATTAGCTGCACCAAATCTGGGTCTCTACCTTACGTCCCTGAGCGTAAGGAAGTTGTCAGGTCTGCTTGGAAAGTCATGCTCCCACGCTGCTGTGTTTTCTTTGTATTTGTTTTTCCTTTGTTTTCTGGTTAAGTTACTTTTGAAAAATGTCAACCTTTGCCTTGCACAGGAGAGGGGAAGAGATTTCTTCAGCCCTAAGCCAAGGTAGCCTGGGAGGTGAGAATATTTCTAGAGTCAGATAAAGCGTTAGCAGGGCTGCTCCAGTTCCTGAGCCGGGCACAGTCTTTGAGGTGGAGGCAGCTGGAGGGCGCAACCCAGAAGTGGAAGCTGAAGGGATTCATCTCCTCCGTAAGTCTGGCCCCCTGCCGCTCTCCATTCAACGGGTGATGGTCTTCCTTCAGCCTGCCTGCCACACGTAATTTATCGACAGTATATCCTTTTTTACTTTGGATTAATACTGGCTTTCATCGTCAATCATAAGAAGCATCATTATTTTACGTACCACTTAGAAAGAAAAAAAATGCTGCCATGTACCATGACATACCATAAGATGCATCTCAATATCAGAAATGTTAAAAAAAAGATGCACCCAAAAAAGATAAAACAAAAAAGAAAGTAACAACAAAAAAAAGAAGCACAAAACCCCCATCCCCACCTCCATACCAACCAAACAAAAGACGCCACAAAGAATAAAAATTAAAAATAGAAAAAACACAGGGCCTCCCTGGTGGCGCAGTGGTTGAGAGTCCGCCTGCCGATGCAGGGGATACGGGTTCGTGCCCCGGTCTGGGAGGATCCCATATGCCGCGGAGCGGCTGGGCCCGTGAGCCATGGCCGCTGGGCCTGCGCGTCCGGAGCCTGTGCTCCGCAACGGGGGAGGCCACAACAGTGAGAGGCCCGCATACCGCAAAAAAAAAAAAAAAAAAAAAAAAAAAAATAGAAAAAACACAAAACACAAACAAAAATAATCACCTTAATATTGATAATATGCAGTTTTCAATTTGTCTTCAAGCCGTTTTCCAATTACAGTGTTTTCTACTCAAGTTTGCCATAAAATTAGAATTAGAAACACGTTTTCCTCTGAGACAAAGTTAAAATTCATTGAGGTACCCATTTAAAATTTCTACTGTTTACTGGATAACCAGGGGTAAATCTAGAATAGTCTACAAAGGGAGATAAAAGTCCAGAAATAGCAGTGGCCCAAAAAACAAAGTGAGATAGTGAAAGCTCAACTCATTTTCGTTTTAAAGTAATCAAAATTGCCAAAAAGGCTAGTAAACTATGTTCCAAATGTGGCTTTTCTTCCACCATATATGTGTATATGTTTGAGTATTCAAATTTCATATATGTACAGACACTGCACATATATATCTATTCTACACAGGCCCCCCATTCCTACCTTTTCAAAGCCTACCCATACCTCAAGGACTCGTGGGACTACAACTTTCCCATAAAGACAGGAATGGGCCTCTCTCCTCCTGAATTCCTATTTTCCTTGTACTACCTTTGTAACCTATCAAATTCTATTGTTTCTAGTAGCTGTTTGCATATGTGGCAATAGCTTGTAATCTCATCAAAGACAGAGATGGTATCTAACACATCCTCAAGATTTTAAAATACATTTTTTTAAAGATTTAAAATGCCATGAACCCTAACCTTAAATATTTATTTTTAGTGTCCTGCCTTGTTTCAAAAGAGGTTTAATGTGGCTTACAGAGGTGCATATGGTAGTACATCAACTACAATACACACAAGAAAAATCCTCAAAATACAAAGTGAGGAAATCAGGACAAAGGGAAAATTAAAGGAGGGAAATTGGCTGTAAACAGGAAGAAGTTAGAACATAAAAGCATTCCCATAGATCCTATTGCTGGAAATAAGCCCAAATTTGGCACTGAGCTTCCTAGTAGTCAAAGTGAAGAGGGGAACAGGAACAGTTGTAAGATGATGTCCATACACAAAAGACTATTTGCTCACAAGAGTCAGCTTTTTTAAACCCTGCTTGTCTGCACAGCTAGTGAGTGCATAATCAGTAACCTATTTAGTTTTATTTTTATTAAAAAAAATTTTAACTAATTAATTAGTTTATTTTTGGCTGCATTGGGTCTTCGTTGCTGCACACGGGCTTTCTCTAGTTGCAGCGAGTGGGGGCTACTCTTCATTGCGGTGGCTTCTCTTGTTGCAGAACATGGGCTCTAGGTGCGCGGGCTTCAGTAGTTGTGGCACGTGGGGTCAGTAGTTGTGGTTCACAGGCTCTAGAGCACAGGTTCAGTAGTTGTGGTACATGGGCTTAGTTGCTCCGCAGCATGTGGGATCTTCCCGGACCTGGGCTCGAACGCTTGTCCCCTGCATTGGCAGGTGGATTCTTTTTTTTTTTTTTTTTTTTGCGGTATGCGGGCCTCTCACTGTTGTGGCCTCTCCCGTTGCGGAGCACAAGCTCCGGACACGCAGGCTCAGCGGCCATGGCTCACAGGCCCAGCCGCTCTGCGGCATGTGGGATCCTCCCTGACCGGGGCACGAACCCGTGTCCCCTGCATCGGCAGGCAGGCTCTCAACCACTGCGCCACCAGGGAAGCCCTGGCAGGTGGATTCTTAACCACTGCGCCACCAGGAAAGTCCCCCTATTTAGTTTTATATTTCCAGATCCCAACACAGGGCTTGGTATATGGTAACTAAGTGGTTCTCAAATTCTTTGGTCTCCAGATCCGTTTACACTTTTTTTAAAAAAACTTCTTACTTTGAAATAATTCTAGATTTACAGAAGAATAGAAAGATAGTACAGAGAGTTCCCATATAACCTTCACCCAACTTTCCCTAATGTTAACATCTCATGTAACAACAATACATTTACCAAAGCTAAGAAATTAAATTGATCCAATACTATTAATGAAACTACAGATTTTGTTTGGATTTCATCAGTTTTCCCACTAATGTGCTTTTTCTGTTCCAAGATACAATATGCATTGAATTTAACTCTTTACACTTTTAAAAATTATTGAGGGAAACAAACTGTGGTTACCAAAGAGGAGAGGGAAGGAGGGAGGGACAAATTAGGGGTATGGGATTAACAGGTACAAACTAATATGTATAAAATAGATAAGCAACAAGAATATACTGTATAGCACAGGGAATTATAGCCATTATCTTGTAATAGTCTATAATGGAGTATAATGTGCAAAAATACTGAATCACTATGCTGTACACCTGAAAGTAATATAATACTGTAAATTAACTATACTTTGATTAAAAAAAGTATTGAGGACTCTGAATGCCTTTGTTTATGCAGATTATATCTTTGGATATTTACTATATTAGATGTTGAAATTTTAAAATATGTATTTAAATAAAATATATTAAACAAAATACATTAAATACATTAAAATAAAATACATTAAATAGAATACATTAAATAAAAGTATTAAAATAGCAGGACTTCCCTGGTGGTCCAGTGGTTAAGACTCTGCGCTTCCACTGCAGGGGGTGTGGGTTTGATCTCTGGTCGGGGAACTAAGACCCCATAAGCTGCGGGGCAACTAAGGCCGTGTGCCGCAACTACAGAGCCCATGCGCTACAAAAGATCCTGCGTGTCACAACTAAGACCCAACGCAGCCAAAAAATAAATATTAAAAAAGAATTATTTAAAAAAAAAGTGAAGTGCAATAAAACAAGGTGTGACTGTACTTCTATTTCAAAAAGAAAAAAGGACTCTGTGCTCCCAATGCAGGGGGCCCGGGTTCCATCCCTGGTCAGGGAACTAGATCCCACATGCCACAGCTAAGAGCCCACACGCTGCAACTAAAAGATTCCACATGCCACAGCTAAAAAAATCCTGCATGCCGCAACTAAGACCTGGCACAGCCAAATAAATAAATATTTTTTAAAAATAACAATAATAAGCCCATTACATGTTAAGATAAATAGCATTTTATGAATAATAACTATATTTTCCAAAACAGAAGTTAGTGAGAAAAGAGGCATTATTTTACATTTTTTTTCAAATACCTTTAACAGCTGAGTTTATACCTGCTTTTGCATTAAATCTATTCCAATATCACACATCATGTAGCCTCTGAAAAACTCTATGGAACATTGTGAGAATATGAGAATGAAAAAAGCAAATAACAGCTTGGCACTATTATGAAAATAGTTTTGGTGTATTAGACTCCTGAAAAGATCTTGGGGACCACACCTTGAGAGCCACTGTGGTAGACACATAGCATGCTTAAAATGTTAATTAAAATGTTCATAGGTGCAGAGCCTTGTTTTTCTTGGTCTGGCTAATTTCTTTCAGACTCTGGGCCTGTGGGGCAAGGATTAAATGTGAATTTGTATGAGAGCTTGTGGGTGAGGCTCCCATCACCATGTTGTAACTTCCCAAAGCACACCAAGGAAAGGATCTATATTCTCTGAACAGGATGCATTCCTTCTACAGCCAAGCAAAGGTCTCTAAGCAACTGGAAACACAAGCAGGTGTCCAAAAGAATAAAGGATAAGAATCACAGATCTGACCTAAGACCACCCATGCCCTATCTCAAAAGCTGACCTCTGCTTGTTTCCAAACTCTGTCACCCCAGGCTCACACTTAGTAGGTTCATGGCCACCTGGAGCAGATCTGTTCCCAAGAACAAAAATATCCATCCCCCCGACCACTCCCAGCATATGTAGCACAGTCACCCTAGGCCTCCTCCCTGACCACAGGCCCAGGGATGGGTACCAACTAGCTCCCTTCTCATCCCACATGCATTCTTATTCAAACCAATTCAAATTAAAGTGGCAAGTCAAATTTCTTCAGATATGGCACTAGCTACCCTAACTTCACAGACATCCTGTAAAGCAGCGGTCCCCGACCTTTTTGGCACCAGGGACCACTTTGGTGGAAGACACTTTTTCCACGGGGGGCTGGGGGGGGTGACAGTTCAGGCGGTAATGGGAGTGGTGGGGAGCGACGGGGAGCGGCAGAGGAAGCTTCGCTTGCTCACCCGCTGCTCGGCCCCGTTCCTAACAGGCCGAGGACTGGTACTGGTCGGCGGCCCAGGGGTTGGGGACCCCTGCTGGAAGGGACCAAAAGGCATATTCTGTTTGCCGTGGGAATCGTCTTGCCCCGCCTCTCCCTCCTCTCACCCACTTGGTGAGTTTGGAAGGATACCCTGGACATATGCGGTCCAACCCCTTCCTCTTTTTCTTCCTCTTAGGGCCTGGCCTACCACTCTTCTCTACGTACTGTGGTTTATAGGCAAGTTGGCCTCATTTTGGGGTTAAGTATTAGGAAGTCTCTCTCCCACAGACAGAATCTCTGACTTCCAACTGGGCCTTTGTCAGCAATAAAGGTGACATTTTGGTCTCCACTTGCTGACTCCTTGATTTTATATCTTAATTGATGCTGAACCCCAATGAGGTAGAAAGGCATCATCACTGTGCCCCCTCAAAGACCCCAACATGGTCACATAGGTAAATATTAGCAATTCTAGGTCCCTGCTAAAAGACAGTTATGAAAGGTAGTCTAAAAGTTATAAACTTTGCTTTGAGTGTTATCTTCACAGGTTTGTTTTTTTTTTTTTTTTTTGCGGTACGCGGGCCTCTCACTGCTGTGGCTTCTCGCGTTGCGGAGCACAGGCTCTGGACGCGCAGGCTCAGCGGCCATGGCTCACGGGACCAGCCGCTCCGTGGCATGTGGGATCTTCGCGGACCGGGGCACGAACCCACGCCCCCTGCATCGGCAGGCGGACTCTCAACCATTGCGCCACCAGGGAAGCCCTTTCAGACAGTTTTGATATTCTTTAAAGAAATGAATTGATTTGTAAAAAAATTTATTTATTTATTTATTTATTTTTGGCTGTATTGGGTCTTCATTGCTGCGCGCGGGTTTTCTCTAGTTGCGGAGAGCGGGGGCTACTCCATTGCGGTGTGCGGACTTCTCATTGCGAGGGCTTCTCTTCTTGCGGAGCACGGGCTCTAGGCACACCAGCTTCAGTAGTTGAGGCTCACGGGCTCTAGAACTCAGGCTGAGTAGTTGTGGCGCACGGGCTTAGTTGCTCCACGGCACGTGGGATCTTCCCGGACCAGGGCTCGAACTTGTGTTCCCTGCATTGGCAGGCGGATTCTTAACTACTGCGCCACCAGGGAAGCCCGGCTTGCGGGATATTAGTTCTGTGACCAGGGATTGAACCCGCACCCTCGGCAGTGAAAGCGCAGAGTCCTAACCGCTGGACCGCCAGGGAATTCCAATTGCTATTTTGATTGACTTTTATCTGAGTTAGATGCTGTCAGCAGCATTCTGACCTTCCCCTACAGTGAGGCTTAGGACACTATTACAATTTGCATGTTTAATCTCCTGTCTGCCCCCCTTTTCCTTCAGAGCAAGGACTCTGTCCTGTTCATGTGGTCCATCTAGCAGGTAGCTGCCTGCCATGCACAGAGTAATTGCTCCATATACATGTGCTGAATGAACAAATAAAAAATTAATACTGCTTGAGTCTCCCCAAAAGCTCGCATGCTAATAATTTTTTTTCCTCTTGGAAAAGAACCACCTTTGGGAAAAGACTTTAACAAATCGTCTTGTAATAAGAGTGAGGGACATGGAAAGAAGGAGAAAGACATGGTTAAGCTGCCTCTGCCTGAGAAAACAAGAGGGATTTGTCTCTCTCTCTCTCTTTTTTCTTCTGACGGGGAAAGTGGGGGATTGGGGTGGAGGAGAGAGAAGGGCCAGGAACTGGTCTGGCTGGGGGATGAGGGAAGTCGGAGTGGGTGGCTAAGGATATTTTAACAACAGAGACCCACAGAGTGCAGTCTGAAGCTGCAATGCTGGGAGGTCATGCACCCTGTTTCTCCCCTACATTTTGCCAGTGACTATGAGGATGATATACACATCACCAGAAATCTTGGGGAGGGTTTTGGATTTCCTCAGAGGGTACGTGCCAACCTTATCTGGGTTTCCTGGGGACAGGGGATCCCAGCAGACATATGTGTTACAGAAACAATACGTGTGGTACGTTGCTTGAAGAATATTCTGTCCATTGCAGATCATACAATAATTTTATCTCTGAATGAGTCCAGACCTCAGAAAGCTGAGAGGCGGGATCCCCTTGTTCCACCTGCTAGTATAATTATTTCTACTGAATTGAGTTTGAACATAAGGACTGCACTGAAGGAGGCTATAAGAAATAAGCCGTAGGGAATTCCCTGGCGGTCCAGTGGTTAGGACTCCGTGCTTTCACTGCTGGGGCCGGTTTCGATTCCTGGTTGGGGAACTAAGATCCTGCAGGCCACGTGGTGTGGCAAAAAAACAAACAAACAAATGAAAATCGTATGAATAACCCATTACTACATGTACTGATTTACTGTAGGGATATTTACTGATGAGGACTCATGGGAGAAATGCCTTGTGTGTCTCATTATTGGACGCTTTAAAAAAAAAGGTTTTTCCTAGAAAAACTGATTTTTTTAATACAAAAACAATGGTGGAAGGACTTCCCTGGTGGCGCAGTGGTTAAGAATCTGCCTGCCAATGCAGGGGACACAGGTTCGAGCCCTGGTCCGGGAAGATCCCACATGCCACGGAGCAACTAAGTCCGTGCGTCACAACTACTGAGCCTGCACTCTAGAGCCCGCGAGCCACAACTACTGGGCCCACGTGCCAAAACTAATGAAGCCGGCGCGCCTAGAGCCCATGCTCCTCAACAAGAAAAACCACCGCAACGAAGAGTAGCCCCTGCTCGCCGCAACTAGAGAAAGCCCGTGCGCAGCAACGAAGACCCAACACAGCCAAAAAAAAAGATAAATAAATAATTAATTTAAAAAAATGATGGTGGATCTTATAACTAATTAGATTCTCCCTCCATCCTGTTTTCGGTTGCTAAAAGCTCCTGACCAAATTTTGAGGCCACCTCTGATGACTGTGCAGAGCTTGATGACTGACACTCAGTTTGATAGCATCCTTACCCCTGGCTTCATCTTACTGTCTTACTCTCATTTTCTGTTTGCACTTATTGCCTCATTCATTTTTAAAGGTGCTGTGTGCTACACAGAACTCTACAAACTGCTACTGGTAATTTTTCAAGCAGGGCAAAGTGTAAGGAAAAGAAATGAATCTACTCTCCAAGTTATATTATCTCTAATTCCCACGCCAGTGTGCTCTCGGCTTGAAAGAATGGAAAGCCAAAGATAAGCTATCTTCCTCCTGCAGCGTGTTAACAAGCCTCCACCCACCCCTCCCTCACTGCTCCCTAATAAGTACTTGCTGCCGTTTTTTTTTTTTAATTAATGTATTTATTTTTGGCTGTGTTGGGTCTTCGTTGCTGCGCACGGGCTTTCTCTAGTTGCGGCGAGTGGGGGCTGCTCTTCGTTGCGATGCATGGGCTTCTCATTGCAGTGGCTTCTCTTGTTGCGGAGCATGGGCTCTAGGTGCATGGGCTCAGTAGTTGTGGCGCACGGGCTTAGTTGCTCCGCGGCATGTGGGATCTTCCCGGATCAGGGCTTGAACCCATGTTCTCTACATCGGCAGGCGGATTCTTAACCACTGCACCATCAGGGAAGCCCCTTGCTGCCGTTTTTTAGCAAAGTAATTTATGGGTCAATTTTTTGGATCAAAATCAGGCTAGCACATGCACACACGCACGCACCCACACTCACACACACACGCTCTATGCTTATTAAGTGATCTGAAAACGCACTGTCTCTCGCTGCACGATTCAGGAATAGAGGGCCCATAGCTCTTCTAGGTACATATGCTTCTTATTTCTGTAATGCATTTTCGTTATACACTGTCTATAAATAATATAAGAATTTCCCCCATACTTTAAATAAATAATACAAATGTATTATTATGTTTGGTATCTAGGAGACAAAGAATGTTTTAGAAATTAAATGTGAAATTATATGTGAAAACATCCTTGTGATACATTACAATCCAAGCATCACAATGAGCACCGAAGCTCCCCTTAACCATGTTTTTCCTTCACCCCGATGCCTCCCAAAGTTAGCCACTGTTATCTGTTTGCTGCATATCCTCCTGGACTGTCATCTACACTTTTGCAAATACATGCACGTATCTATAGCAACGTGCTGGGTATATTATGTGCGCCTGGGTGTTAAATGTGCGTTCTGCTGCACATGTCCTGCTGTTCTACCACTTGCATTTTTCCCTGAACAGTATGTCTTAGAGCAGTTTTCCTGCTTCAAGGGAAGAGCTCTTTTCTAGGTTAACTTATCCAAACAGCTTCCTCTAGCCACTAGCTGCTGTTCTTCCATCTTTATCTTTTGTCAATGGCACTGCCAAGAACCTAAATTGCAGGTCATAAAGGGATTCAGAAAAGCTGATTACACAAATGTGACTACCTCATAGGGTTGCTGCGCTGGAATATAAGACTAAACCTATATTAGTTACTATTATTAGTCTTGATCTGAGATCCATTCTTTTTTTTTTTTTTTTTTTCAGTACGCGGGCCTCTCACTGTTGTGGCCTCTTCCGTTGCGGAGCACAGGCTGCGGACACGCAGGCTCAACGGCCATGGGTCACGGGCCCAGCCACTCTGCGGCATGTGGGATCTTCCCGGACCGGGGCACGAACCCGCATCCCCTGCATCGGCAGGCAGACTCTCAACCACTGCGCCACCAGGGAAGCCCTGAGATCCATTCTTTGACCAGTTATTGACTGGGTGTCTACACTGTTCTAGGCACTGGGGATACATCCGTGAGCAAAGACGGCAAGCTCTATCGCTCTGCTGTCCTGAGGGCAGGCAGAAGATAAAAACCAATTAAAAGAAATAGCATGTTGGTTGTTGATAAGTGCTACAGAGAAAAATTAGAGAGAAAAGAAGAATGGGGATTTCCAAGAAGAGATGAGAGATTACAATTTTAAACATGGTGGCCTTTGGAAGGCCTGTGGAGAAGGTGACAATCTCAGCCCAATTGTACCTTTAATTTGTGTAGACAGTTAGTAGCTTCTTTTTCAGCGAGAGATAAAAAGAGTAAGTGAGGCATTTTCAGCAATCTCTTTCTCATCATTCAGCCCTCCCAAGGTTGGCTCACCCTCCAAACCTTGACTGTTGAGCAATTCTCTTCTGAGGAGTCAGGATGATCATACTCTGTCAGCCTGCAGACAGCAAGCTCCAAAACCACTTAGCTGTTTTCTCCTTCTGGCTTCCTTTATCAGGCACTTGTACTTTTAAAAGATATCAAGTTGCTTCTCTTGACCATTATTTTGAAAAACTCTCTTATTAAAATGCCTTAAGACAGAGATTCTCAATCTTGGCTGCATACTGGCATTACCTGGAGAGCTTTACAAAATTCTGATACCTGTGTCCCACTCACAGAGAACCTAATTTCTTTGATCTGGAGAATAGCCTGGGCATCAGGATTTTTAAAAAGTTTTCCAGGGCTTCCCTGGTGGCGCAGTGGTTAAGAATCTGCCTGCCAATGCAGGGGACACAGGTTCGAGCCCTGGTCCAGGAAGATCCCACATGCCGCGGAGCAACTAAGCCCATGTGCCACAACTACTGAGCCTGCGCTCTAGAGCCCGCGAGCCACAACTACTGAGCCCGTGTGCCACAACTACTAGGCCTGTGTGCCTAGAGCCTGTGCTCTGCAGCACAAAGCCACTGCCATGAGAAGCCCGCACACCACAATGAAGAGTAGCCCCCACTCACTGCAACTAGAGAAAGCCCACGCACAGCAGTGAAGACCCAACACAGCCAAAAATAAATAAACAATAAATAAATAAATTAAAAAAAAAGTTTTCCAAGTGATTCTTTTTTTAAAAATTTATTTATTTATATTTATTTATTTATTTATTTCTCATCACAGAATTGTGACAAGAAAGACTACTTGGAAGTGTATTTCCTCATCAACATAGAACTACTTGTTACAAATCTAATTCTCGTCATTTTGGGACAGTTTTTGAGAATGGTGTCAACTTCTACACCTATACTAAAGGATATACAATATAGGGTAGGACAAAAATGGGCCAATAAAAAATTATATATTCATGGTCATATATATTTCTATAAATATGTTTACATTGTATATATAACTTATGTATAGGAATATACATGATATATTTATTTTATTTTTATAATATTTCTATTTTACATTACATACGTTTATAGTTTTATATCATATATATTTCAGGTTAATATATTTTAAATATATTTATATTTTATTAACATAATATATATTCCTATATACATTTCTATAATTTTAGTTCTTGGACTTTTGAATACATTTTTACATATCTGATATTTCAAATAGTATTAAATTGCTCTAAAAGCAGTTATAAATTACTATGCCTTAGTGTGCTCTATGAGCTCTAAAGAAAAAATTAATTTCTTTTCATTGTTAACATTCCAGTGACCCCAGCTAAGGCAGCCTTGAAAAATTACAGTTGCCATGCCAACAGCTTAATGAAGAGGTCTACTATTGTTTTCTTCCCTGTTTGTCTCAACTATGTGATAAATTTCAATATGAATTAGACCAGCTAAATACTGTCTCCGAAACATCCTGTTTTGGATTTTCACTTTTTTTTCATTGCTGCCCTTCTAATACAAGTGTTGGGTTAATTCATTCTAAAAAGCTTGAATTCTGGTGTCAGAATTCAGAGTATCTAGCCATATTCAAGTATTTATTCATTTGTTTATTCAACCAGAAGGACCCCATTGGGAGCCAGAAGTCCATAAAGCTGGATCCCTCCCCTCTGCTATCCACTGGCTGTTTGTCCTTGGGCAAATCACTCGTCCTATCTGTGCCAAGTATAAAAATGCCAAGAAACCCAAACTACAAAGTTTTTTTAAAGATCCAAAGCAAAAATGAGAAAAATAAGGACAACATAATGTATTTTTCACAGAATTAAGTGTATTCAATTTAGAGGATCACCCATTACTTAGAGACTATGCCCTTTGATTCATGAAATGGCAATTGTAGACCACAGTTGTGTTTATACTTTTAATGGCTTTATTGGCAAACTTATATGGAGACTCAAATTTCTTGGAAATTTTTTTTTTTTTTTGGCTGTGCTGTGCAGCTTGTGGGATCTTAGTTCTCCGACCAGGGAATGAACCCGGGCCATGGCAGAGAAAGTGCCGAGTCCTGGCACTGGACCTCCAGGGAATCCCCTGGAAATGTTATTGGTACATAAACTCCCAAAGTTTGGGAAGCACTGCACTATAATATTTTAATTTAATTATAAAAGTAACACATATACATGTTAAAGATTCAAAGAGTACTACTGGGTATAAAATTAAAAATAAAACTCTAACTCTTCTCCACATTAATCCCGATCACAGTCCCCATAGTAATCACTATTAATACTTTAATATGAAACACCTGAAAAGTTTTATACACGTGCAAAGAGATATTCTTTTCCTAAAAGGGATACTGATACTATTTATACTATTCTGTAACTTGCTTTGTTCTCATAATGAGATTTTACTACCTTCAGGCCCTTTATTTCAAAATCCTAAATTTTCTTTGATATTCTAAAATGGTATTGGAAAAAAAAAATGGTATTGGATTCCTACTATGTGCTGAATTCCATGACTTATTATGGGGAGGGATGGGCAGACGGGCAGGATGCACCAGGAAAGGAGAGGCCATGTAATGAAAAGAGGAGTAAGCCGGACAACAAGTCAGTGATCTGGAAGGAAGACAGCAATAAGTATGGAAATAACTCTACTATTTGTTTATTCATTTGTTCATTCATTCATTCATTCATGATGACAAAGTACTTCTACATCCAATGTTAATTCTGTGACACAAGATGGAGAAACTGAGGGAAAAGTCAGCCACTATTTCATAGCCATTAAATTTTTCTCTGACTTGGGGCTTCCCTGGTGGCGCAGCGGTTGAGAGTCTGCCTGCCAGTACAGGGGACACGGGTTTGAGCCCTGGTCTTGGAGGATCCCACATGCCGTGGAGCAACTGGGCCCGTGAGTCACAGCAACTGAGCCTGCGCGTCTGGAGCCTGTGCTCCGCAATGGGAGAAAGCCCTCGCACAGAAACGAAGACCCAAAACACAGCCAAAAATAAAAATAAATAAATAAATTAAAAGGTCATGTGAAGTTCTTTAATACAAAAAAAAATTTTTTTTCCTCTGACTTAATTCTGTGCTTTCTCCTCCCGTATGCCACAGAACACGGAAGTGCCAAAATGGCTATGTTTGAGACTGCTCATTCTTCCAACTCCCTATCCATTTTCCAACCAGCATAAAGAATATATTTCCTAGCCACCCTTGGAGCTGAGGGCTCTGTGATTAGGTTCTGGAAATAAGATAAAAGAAGTCAGTGATATGTGCAACTGCTGGGTCAGGCCCCAAAGGGCAGGAGTAGACCCTCCGATTTCTGCTTATTCCTTTCTTACTGGAATGTGGATACGGACGATGTGGTTACCTGAAGGGGGTATTGGTGGGGAGGGGGAAGGACCTCTGGAAGGAGATAAAGGAGGATAAAGTAGACTTCAATTTTATCTGTAATTTTTTTTTTAATTTACTTTTGGCTGTGTTAGGTCTTCGTTGCTGTGCGCAGGCTTTCTCTAGTTGCGGAGAACGGGGGCTACTCTTTGTTGCGGTGCGCGGGCTTCTTATTGCAGTGGCTTCTCTTGTTGCGGAGCATGGGCTCTAGGCGCGCGGGCTTCAGTAGTTGTGGCTCGCGGGCTCTACAGCACGGGCTCAGTAGTTGTGGCGCACGGGCTTAGTTGCTCTGCGGCATGTGGGATCTTCCCGGATGAGGGATTGAACCCATGTGCCCTGCATTGGCAGGTGGATTCTTAACCACTGTGCCACCAGGGAAGCCCTGTAATATTTTTATTAAAAAAAAAAAAAAACTTTAAGCAAATATGAAAAAATGTTAGCAGTTATTTATTGTGGTTGGTGGGTACCTGAATACATATATTAAAAGATTTTTTGTGCATCTCTGTGTTTCCCAATTTTTGGATGTATAATTTAAAAATAAATTATAGTACATTCATCAGTTGGAATATTTATAATAATTTTAGATGGCATTTTAGATGAAGAGCTACTGATATGGGAAAATATTCATAATAAATGAAAAATACTTGAACAATTTTCTGATAGACGTAAGAGAGATTTAGAATGGGAAAGCTGGAGTTACCTACCCAGCTCACTGATTAGCCTAATAATCTTTTACTAGAGATATTCAAAAATTCAGTCTAAAAGTAATTAAAAGTAGTCCCAAAGAAGAGATCTTTGAAGTGGGACAATTTTTATTTTAATTTTTATTTGTTTATTTATATTTTGGCCACGCTGCACGGCATGCAGGATCTTAGTTCCCTGACCAGGGACTGAACCCGTGCCCCCTGCATTGGAAGGGCAGAGTCTTAACCACTGGACCGCCAGGGAAGTCCCCCAACCAAGAGATCTTTGAACTGGCTTGTTCATAGATCTCTCCTCTTAGAGCAAGCCTAAAGCAAAACAGACCAATGCCCTAAAGTCTTATGATGGAGAAGTTGCTTTAACATCAGCCGGATCCCACACACCCCCTTTTCATAAATCTACAAACTGAGAATATTAAGACGTCAATACTAGTTATCGGTGGCTTCTTCTATGGTTTATAAATACTCTATAATGTGTATTATTATTTTATAATCAGAAAAACATCCTATTTTTCAAAGCTAAAAGAAATTTTCAAACATCTGAAAACATCTTAGATTCTAGTGATCACTTTACATTCGTCAAAAACACCAATGGGGGGCTTCCCTGGTGGCGCAGTGGTTGAGAGTCCGCCTGCCAATGCAGGGGACACAGGTTTGTGCCCCGGTCCGGGAAGATCCCACATGCTGCGGAGCGGCTAGGCCCGTGAGCCATGGCCGCTGGGCCTGCGTGTCTGGAGCCTGTGCTCCGCAACGGGAGAGGCCACAACAGTGAGAGGCCCGCGTAGTGCAAAAAAACAAACAAACAGAAAAAAAACACCAATGGAAGTTACATTAGTTATGTTGCTTGGTTTCACTTAAGAGGATAGGAACCTGTACTCTGAGCTAGGCCTAGATGTTCCTAGGAGCTGGCCTTGGTATCCTCCTGTTGAGCATAAACATCTCACAGAACATAAGGCCACAAGAACCTTGTCCAAAAGGGCAACAGAGTCAAAAATAAGTGTTCACTGAATCTTGGGGTGCATTCCACTAAAAGATGCTGCCAAGAAATAGATTTGAAAAGAAAATTTGCCTAAATCAATGATTTCAAACCTCTTGGGCCGAGAGTCATGTGAAGAAATACGTCTTACATTGAGATCCAGTGCATATATACATGTATAAATCTAAGACAAAAGTTTCATGAAACAATACTCATCTTTACCACATGTGAGTCTATGTTCTTTTTTATCCTATTTCATTTTTAATAAAGTTAGTCACTATTCACTAAATTCTCAGTCTGAAAAGCACTGTGATACCAGGTTTTGGATATACAGTATGCTAAATCCAATTAATCAACTGAGTTGGAATTAGACTTAATCTAATTAAGAGAAATGAAGAAAACATCATCTCTTCCACTCATTGATCAATAATTATTAAGTCAGGCCCTGTTCTGGTTCCTGGGGTTCAGCAGTTAACAAAATGACACCCCTCACCTCGTAGAGCTTACATTACAGAGCTCTGCTGCGCAGTAAAGTTACTAGCCATGGATACCTAAATTTAAATTAATTAAAGTGAAATAGAAATAAACATTCAGCTCTATAGTCACACTAGCCATAGTTCAAGTGCACATAGCCACTTGTGGCCTAGTGGCTACGGTGTTGGACAGAGCAGATATAGAACATTTCCTTGTCCAATAAAGTTCTTTTGGACAGCTCCACTCTAAAGCAAAGAACCTTGCCTTGTAACTTGACTAAAGCAATGATTTGTTAGCAGAGTATGAAGACTAGGAAAAAAGAGCAATAAGAATTCTTTAACACATCTCCAAAGGAAGGGGTTCAGACCACACACCAAGAACAGTCCAGCTTGGCTGGTTCATTCCTAATCACCTTCTGTCACAACCATATGCTGCATTCCAACCCCCTCTGCTTAATTCCTTATTGATCAAACCACGTTTTCTGAAACATAACTACTTTCTACACTACATCTAACCAGCGAGGAATTTCTCATCCTAAATTAACAGTATTCTGGTTGGCAAATCAATCTGTTATGAGCTTGAACCTGACCCCCAGTGAGCAAAGTGGACACTTCTAGGCTGAGAACCAGACCCTTTGCACTGTGGGTACAACAGGGGCTTCTAGCTGCCTCTATTCATCCCTAGTAGTAAAATCCTGATTTTATTCCTAGGGTGGTAATGAGCCTATCTCAATGAACAAGCAGACTACAGTTTGCTGCCGTCCTTGTAATTGCTCAGTGGTGCTTCTAGAATAGCTCTTTAGAAGGTAGATAGAATGCACCCCTACGGTCCTTCCCCTCTTCTGGCTGTCTGAAAGATGGATGTGATGGCTGGAATTCCAGCATCTATTACAGATCTCACGGATGATGGAGAAGAAAGGAAGATCCTGGGTTTGCGATGCCCGTGAAGCCACCACGGCTTCATAGCTTCCGTCTGACTGCATCCCCCATCAATGAAAAAATGCTGCCCGCTATATCAGTAAACAAAGGATGCTGCAGCCATCAAGCCGCTACAGCCACCTTGGACGGTGAGCCTAGAGGGAACTCAGGATGGAGACAAACGGGCTGCCCGCTGCCAAGCCCTCAGTCACTGCAGCCCTCCACCCCCGCTCTCCCTCCCCAGTGATACACCCTGAGGAGACTCAGGATGAGAAAGCAGAGGATACTGGCCCCAGAGAGCTGAGGAGCATGTCAAAGGAATGATTTCAGTGAGCCCAGACCCTTGCATCTTCCCATACATAGAAAAGCGCTATATTCCTTAACTTGAGATCCACGGCTTCTTTAATTAACAGAAATCTACCCGGGTCTTTGTTGCGAAAACTCCTTATATCCTGGCTCCTCCCTTACCTCTTCAGAGCAGTCCCTCAGAGCTGTCTGAGAGGCTGTGTCCCAGGCTTAAGTCCTCAGTTTTGTTCGCCAAATAAAACCTAATTCCCAGCTATTAGATGGTGCATTTTTTTTCAGTCGACACCCTTGAATTTCTTTTTATAAGGGAGAATAAACCCTTATGTGTTTAAGCCATGTAGTCAATCCCTAACTGATAAAATGGAGAGCCCTCCTGAGCTGCTTTTCTCATGTGAGGACTTGTGTGTGAAGAGACCAGAAGACATTGTCTTGGAAATCTCTTTAATTGTAAGAGATACCAAGTCATATTCAGCTGTGAAATCTAGGACAATCTTAGATTCTGTTAGAAATCAATGACTGTAAGCAAAGAAATGTAATAAAAATATTCAAATGATCCCTAAGTAAAAGCCAATCAGCCTGGATAAATGCAATTTTGTCGGTGGCTTGCAAGCAGTGACTATCTTTCCCTCAACTACTGGTATCACTGGTGTTCTAAGTAGATATTTTCAAGGTACAGCACAGATTTCCTAGACCACAAGATGCAGTTTATGAAATACCCTAAAATTTAAATCAGATTTTCCTAAGATTTTATTTTTAGGATGTCTAGTCACAGAACTATCGTGAGCTATCAAATATGAACCTGAGACAGAAATCTTTTAAGGACACAAGTTAAATTCTTTCAGGGATCCACCATGAGTGTTGTGATTAAATAGAAGAATGTCTTTAGTACAGTATCTATCAACTAAATCCTCCAAATACTTCCAAATAACAGAGGGTTAATGGAACAGTTTCAGGAATATTTTGAAAAGTATTAAAATTTGGGGAGAATTATGCACCCAAATTCAACTAATATTTACTGATAACCTATTGAGGATGCTAGGCATTTTTTAAAAATCTTATTTAACTCCCCAAAACCCATTTTTTTTTTTTTTTTTTGCAGTACGCGGGCCTCTCACTGTTGTGGCCTCTCCCGTTGCGGAGCACAGGCTCCAGACGCGCAGGCCCAGCGGCCATGGCTCACGGGCCCAGCCGCTCCGCGCCATGTGGGATCTTCCCGGACCGGGGCACGAACCCGTGTCCCCTGAATCGGCAGGCAGACTCTCAACCACTGCGCCACCAGGGAAGCCCCCCAAAACCCTTTTAACTCACAAAAATTCCATTTTATACTTAGGCTTAGGGAGGCTGACTTTCCCAAGGTCACAGGACTAGTACCAGATAAAGCCAAGATTTCAACCTAGGGTGCTTTGATTGTAACTTCAGTACTCTTTTTCACTGTGGCTATCTTATAAAACTTGAAAAAAAGCTTTTAACTGAACATAAAACTGGAGAGGAGTTGAGGGAATAACGTTTGACGGTACTGCATGGGTGATGGGAAGATTTCTGAATAATTTGAAAATGTTAAAGTTGAGGAAAAGAATTAAATTGTGATATGCCTGGGATAATAATGTTCCATTCACACATCCCAGAAATAAGAGGTTTGAGCGATCCTTAGTCGACCACCTCTCAGAAGACGTCCATTTGTTTTCAGATCCCCTTCATCCCAGTTTTAGCTTCCTTCCAGTCATCTGGTGACTCCTGGGGTGTCCAGTACAGCCCCACACCCCATCTTCCAGGGAGGATCCCGTTTCCCGGCTCTTTTTCAGCTTGACTTCTCCATCAATCTCAATTCACTGTCTCGTGCCCTGCTCTTTCACAAGGGTTGCTCTCTCTTATTGTGTGGAATGCTTTATTGTTGGATCTGGGGTAAATTGTTAATGTGTTGTAATTGCCTGTTTTTGATTTACTAGAATGAAATTTTCTGTGCGGGTAGGACTGGATTTAACTTGTTCACAATTGGGACCTCTGTGCAAAACCCAGTGCTAGGGACACAGCAGAGCACAAATATAGTTGTGGAACGGAACAAGCTCTCCGGTTTCATACTGCTATATATCTTTGCCTTTAAACCAAAGACGTGACTAAACCAGGCTTTTTTTTTTTTTCGGTACGCGGGCCTCCCACTGCTGTGGTCTCTCCCGTTGCGGAGCACAGGCTCCGGACGCGCAGGCTCAGCGGCCATGGCTCACGGGCCCAGCCGCTCCGCGGCATGTGGGATCCTCCCGGACCGGGGCACGAACCGGTGTCCCCTGCATCGGCAGGAGGACTCTCAACCACTGCGCCCCCAGGGAAGCCCCTTTTTTTTTTTTTAAATACCGAGTAATTGGGTCTAAAGTCCGAATAAAATTTCGGCCAGTGGGAAGCTCCTACCTTTTATATTTAACCCTCTAGCGCCTGGGTTATAACTTCGACTTTACCTTAAAGTGACAACATACCCTTTTTTCAAACAAAGGACCTAATTCTAAACCAAGTGCAAAACAGAAACATGAAGATTTTATGGCTGTCTTAGGAACCGCAAACTTCCAAATACGGGAGCAAACTGAGAGATGCGAAACCTGTGCAAACTCCCTTGACACCTTCCTTCCTCTTCAAGTCCCTTCCCACAGACTCTACGCCCCCCACGATTATTCCCAGGGGGCAGGCGGGACGACCTGGATCCCACAACTCGGACTCGCTCTGCCCCACAAAGGCGTCAGAAAACTCGAGGCGGGGCAGCCCTGGGGGCAAACGCTGAAAAGTTCTCCGAGGCTCTCAGAGCTTACAGAGGCTGATCGTAAGCCCAGTCCCCTGACCGCATCCTCGTGGACAGCCTCGCGGTCTCCAGACCTCGAGGGGACCCTCCGTAAATGCAAAGTTCTTTACAGCGGACACTTTTGCTCCCAGAAAGGGTGGGAGTTTGCGCTGGGCGAAGCCTGGGGCGGAAACTTGAAGAGACTTCATCTAAGCCTCACCTAGGCCCAGCACCTTCTAGGGCCACCCAGAAGTGTCGGGATGGGCAGGGCCCCAGGCGCCGCTTCCACCACTAAGGGCCCGGGAGCCCCTTCCTCCTCCCTCCGCCGCGCGCTCCTCCCCCTCCATCCCCCCCTCTCCAAGCCCTCAGACATTTTCCCTCTGCCCCCTCCTCTCCCCTCCCCTCCCCACCCCGCCTCCTCTCCCTCGGCCGCCTCGGATCCCAGCGGAACACGAAGCACTGGATCCCGGGGCCAAGTCCCCGGATGCTCGCCTGTCCTCCCCTCGGCCCGCGCAGTTGCCCTGCCCACCGCGTGGCTCTGCGTGCCACGTCACCGCTTGCGGCGCTTCCGGAGGCGCAGCGGGAGATGACGTAGGGGGACGTGCCCTCTATATGAGGTTGGGGAGCGGCAGAATCGGCCTTTTCCGCCCGCTCCCCCCTCCCCCCGAGCGCCGCTCCGGCTGCACCGCGCTCGCTCTGAGCTCCGTGCTCCTAAGCTAGTGCCACCGTTGTCTCCCTCCAGTCGCCATCATGATCATCTACCGGGACCTCATCAGCCGTGAGTCGGGACTGCACTGCCCCTAACGCCGCGCACGGGGGACGGGGGTGTGCGTGGGGGCGGGGAGGCGGCCGCCGTCGCCGTGTCGTGGGCCTGGGGGATGCCGGCGCCTTCCTGGGAGCGAGGAGGGTCGGTGCTTGGGGCGCGCGTCGGGGTTTCGAGCGCCCGGGGAGGGGCGGGGGCCGCGTGCGGCCGGCCGGCGCGGGAAATGGCGCCCGCTCGGGCCTCGGGCGTACCGTGACCGGCGGGTATATGTCCCCGAACAGATGATGAGATGTTCTCCGACATCTACAAGATCCGGGAGGTCGCGGACGGGCTGTGTCTGGAGGTGGAGGGGAAGGTGAGTCGACTGGGTCGCGGCGCGGGGCTGGGTAGGCTCGGGTTTCCGCCGCTCCCCCGCCCGGGGGTTGTGCAATCCTCGCCGTTGCCTCCTGGCGGAGGAGACTCTCTTTCCGGGCTCGGGTTTTTCTAGAAAAGTGGAGGCGGAGCTGAGCCTGGAAATAGGTCCGCCGCTTCGGCGCCCATCCTCCTCCCAGGCGGTGCGGGACAGGTTGTCTCCGGTTTGGGAGCCCCAAGTCCTTTAACGTTTGCCTTATCCCTACTTGCTCTTCAACCCGACAGTCCACGCAAAACTTCCACTGGGTTGTAAATGACCCCCTTTTCGTTCCGGTCAACAAAGAACTGTTGAGCTGAGGTGTTGCAGGAAATCGATTTTAGAATTTTTTCTCCCATAATGTGTTCATGGTGTTCGACAAGATCTAAACGTTTGGTGGAAGGATGACGGGTACGTGAGGTGCCAGTATAGATTTTTTGGATGCGTTTATGGTAAAGTCGAGGATGTGGTAGCAACTAAACTTTTTCTTAATGCAGATGGTCAGTAGGACAGAGGGTAACATTGATGACTCGCTCATTGGTGGAAATGCCTCCGCTGAAGGCCCCGAGGGCGAAGGTACCGAAGGCACAGTAATCACTGGTGTGGATATTGTCATGAACCATCACTTGCAGGAAACCAGCTTCACAAAAGAAGCCTACAAGAAGTACATCAAAGATTACATGAAGTCGTAAGTGATCCCGGCACACCCCAGTCGAGGTCTGAAAATCCTTTAGGATTTAGGGGTTGGCTAACTGAGATTTTTAGCGGCAGGCGTGCTTGTCAGAGGTCTTTTTATTAATGAGCTCAGAAGGGTGGTTGTTTTCCTATAAGTAAAATAATGTGAGCATACTGGAGCATGTGGTTTGGTTTTACCTTTTTAGATGAAATTCCAAGTTAGAAACAGTCTTGTTGATTAAAACATCCTTCCTGTGAACTAGTAATTTCTTGGTTGCGTGCGCCACGTTATTTTGCTCAGTGACAGCTGGTTTCAGTTTGTAATTTTTTACTTAATGAAAATATACTTTGCTCAGAACCGAATAACCTATCAATAAAATGTTGTTTTAGAATCAAAGGGAAGCTTGAAGAACAGAGACCAGAAAGAGTAAAACCTTTTATGACAGGGGCTGCAGAACAAATCAAGCATATCCTTGCTAATTTCAAAAACTATCAGGTAAATAACTTAAATATTTGGACCGAAGGATTGTACAATTTTAATTGAGCAAATAATGAGTTGCTTGATGAATCTCTGATGTAATTAAGCTGTGGTTATTTTCTCGGTCTTTTGAACAGTTTAAATACTTCATAGATTGAACTCCAGTAGTCTAGGCTGTAGGAAGTAGCTTTCTCTGCTCCCAAGCATGTTTCCAGATCTTGTCTTCTGGTTCCAGAATCTTATCTGTACTCAGATAACATTTCCCAGTTCTTTCTCTTGAATTGCTTGTTAACTCCTAAGTAGTCTTCCAGTTTTCTCTTTCCAATTCCAATGTGTCTTGTTGCCACTGAAGCCCTTTCTGATCTGAGCTTGTCCTATTGAGAAACTTCAGTGACCTTCCTTTACCCCTAAAAAAAAAAAAAAACGAACACAACCTGGCTCTTTAATTTTTTGGTTTTCATACATCCTCTGGCCATAAGATAATTTCTCATGTGATATGCTCTCGTTGCTAGCTTTATGTTCCCTGTGCTTGACTATGTAAAAAGCCTTGTTTGTAGGGTTTGGAAATGGATGTGTGGGGCTGAGTAAGTTTCCTGAAAGCCTCCTGTCCCTGGATTGCTCTGTACTTTTATTTGGTTATTATTAGTACTTTGAGTGAACTGAAGTTTGATTAGTGAGCATTTTTTCTCCTAGGCATCAGAGCCTTTAGTTGCTGAAATCCCTTGATTTAAATAGCCTTTAGTTGCTGAAATCCCTTGATTTAAATAGCCGTGTTCTGAATCATCCTTTGATTTATTGTTTTGATACAACACATCCGTGTGTAATCTAATTCTGAGTATTTGTTTGCTTCCTAAGTTCTTTATTGGTGAAAACATGAATCCAGATGGCATGGTTGCTCTGCTGGACTACCGTGAGGATGGCGTGACCCCATATATGATTTTCTTTAAGGATGGTCTAGAAATGGAAAAATGTGTGAGTATAAAGAAGTGGGTTGAATCATTAATGTAAAAATGGAGATATGCTAGGCATAATCCTTGTTTTGCCACTAGGATAGTTAGAATGGATCCTACAGTATTTTAAACTGAGGCTCTAGGTCTTATTTCTCTTAGGTGCATAAAGAGGGTGTTTCACATGTAAAAGATTTTTATGGTACAGAAAGGCTTAGAGTCTTTATCTGCAGAAAACTTACAGGTGACATTACAAACCATAGCTTAAATACTGAGCTCTAGAGATCAGAGATAACACTATGTTTATCTTCCCTATAGAAATGGCTTGTTGAAATCAGACTGCCTTTCTCTTCCTATTTTGCTGCACATATACATGAGTATTAAAACCTTTTTGTAAAGAAACCGTTCACCCTTATTTACTGATAATTGGCAGCTGGTCCTGAAAGCCTTGATGTTACTAGCTTCTAGTAAATACAGTTCAGAGTTGGCCGCTGATCCAATATGCCAGTTGCTTTACTAAAATTAAATGAATGTCTGCTGTGCAAGGAATTGCTAGAGGCGATATAGAAATGAAGGCATTCATTATCCTAGCTTTCAGGGGCTTCTATGTAAATTAGGAGTAAGATAAATTTAAGGCTACACTAAACAGGATTGGGGCAGCAATGAACAAAAATGTCTAAAGGGACTCAAAGAATGTGTGAGGCTTTTGTTAGAACAAAGTGAGTGGAACTTTCTCAGAATGAGACATTTCTGCATCCGCTGATAGACCTTGAACAATCTGCTGTTGTTCTTTTGGTTTGCACTAGGATGCAAAAGAAAAATCCCTGCGCTTTCTGTCTGTCTTTGTGGCAGCCCAGATTGAATAGGGGAATACATTTGCAGCCTAGAAATGTTAAATATTTTCATATTGGAAAGGTGTTAATGGGGTCTTCCTTGTTTTTACAGTAACAAATTTGGCTGTTTGGATCTATCACCTGCTCGTCATAACTGGCTGGCTGCTGCTTTTCATCCACACAACACCAGGACTTAGACAAATGGGACTGATGTCATCTTGAGCTCTTCGTTTTGATGTTGATTTGTTTGGAGCGGAGGCATTGTTTTTGAGGAAAAACATGTCATGTAGGTTGTCTAAAAATAAAATGCATTTAAACTCAATTGAGAGAATGCCTCTTAGTTTAATATGTAATATCTAAATCCATCCTGTGTAGCCTTCCTGGAGAAGCTAGAACCTGGTTGTAGACCACTACTAGAAAGCATAAGACCATCTTCAGATAACTTCTGCAATGAAAACCACTTCCGGGACTTGGAATATAAACGAGAATCAACAGTAACTGAGTTGAAATAAAGGGGAAGACCATGCTCATAGCAGTGCCAACATTTGAAGTGGATGTCTTACACGTTTCATCACCTACAGATGGAAGTAGTTAACTCTGGAAGAAATCACCAAAAGGATAAAAAGAGACTAACACAGTTGGAAGCAAAGTATTGTCTCAGCTTATTTACAAAGCAAGTAGAGCCAAGTTCTAGAGAAATCTAGACGTCTCCTGGAATACTTGGGTCAAACTTCTTGGAACAGGGTTGGCAAACTGGCTTGTCCTACCACCTGTTTTTGTGTGACTAAGGTGGTGCTTACATTTTTAAGTGGTTCAAAATAGCTTATGGGATGTGAAAAAATACAAAATCTAAGTTTGTGTCTAGTTTTACTGCAGCACTGCCGTGCCCCTTTGTTTATGTATTGACTGGCTCTGACACTGCAAGAGCAGAGATTAGTGACACATCTAAGGGCCTGCAAGCCCTAAAATAACCATGTGGCCCCTACAGGAAAGGTTTGCTGGCCCGTTTTAAAGATGAAATTACAGATGGAGTGTGGGATAGTTGGTGGGCAGAGGAAAAGCAGGTGCTAGTCAAATTGTATCTGAAAAGGCTGTGGGTATCAGAACAAGGGTATGAAAATGCATCTATTTGACATGCCTGGAGCAGTAACTGTCTGCTAAGGTTTCAAATACAGATGCAAGAAAAAAGTGTCCTTGCGCTTTCTGTCTGTGGCAGTCCAGGTTGAATGGGGGAATACAGGAAAAAAATCGCAATTCACAAATAACAGTAAAAGCCTCCAAGATTCCAAAGAAGAATTCATAAGAGTTTACAAGAAAAATACTGGAAAATTATTCCCCTACACCCTTGCCTTCTGATTTCACTTTTTAAAAGCATAAGGGTTAAGTCTAAAGGCAAGCCAGTGATTCTTTCATGTGAACCCAGGGTGCAGCCAGTGACTTCAACAAGAGACCGAAGTGTGGTTCAGAGCCTGAGACAAATGCTAATCAGGTTGGTAGCGCCCCCTGGTGACTGGGGAAAGCATACCCAAATACTGGAAACTGCAGTCATGCTGAGGGTGGTTTTGAGCACCAGTGATCTAGGAGGCCACTTGCCTGCCTCTGAAACATACTATCGGCAGAGAATTGTCAGGCAGTGATCAGTGCTGTGAAGGTGAGGATAATCTGGTAGTGGGAGAAGTCTTGAGGTAATGTAAGCTGCAGCCTGATTTAGTGAGCTAGTGTGGAAAAGACTGGAAGAACAGGAAGAGCAAGGCAGAGGCTTTATATAGGAAGCAAGTTCAGGTAGTTGCCTAAGAATGCTTATTTTGGATCTTTTTCTAGTTAACTCCCAGTTAGAGCCAGGTTAAGATATCTTGTGCAAGAATAACAGGTGGTGAGTACTTTCTGTGCATATCAGAAGGCATGTGTTTGTATCACTGCTGCCTAGTTTGAAACAGGTACATTCCTAGTGGACTTGAAGCTCTGGGCTACGTGTATGTAAAACAGGTGGGGAAAGGACTCTTACATTATTGTCTAGGAAGGCTTTTGAAATGTGATAACTTGAATAGGAAGCTGAAAGCAAGGAAGGAGGTTATGTGGATATCTGGGGGCAGAGCATTACAGGCAAAAGAGCAAATGTAGTGTCTGAAGTTGTGTGGTTGACATGTTCAGGTGAAAAGGTGGCCAGTGTGGCTGGACCCAAGATGGCAAGAGGAAAAGCTGAGGTAAGTACAGGAAAAGCGGAAACCAGATCAGGCAGGGAAGCCGCCAGAGGGCTTTGGAACAGAAGGGTGACATGATCTGACCTAACTGTAAAAGCAAAGAGAACAATGACGTATACTATTTTTAGGTGAGAGATGACAGTGGCTTAGTCTAGGGTGATACTTGAGGTGGCTGGAAATTAGAGAACAGGACTTGCAGATGTGTTGAATGAGGTGAAAGAATGGATTTAAGGGTGATGCCAAGTGTTTTGTCCCGAGCATCTGGAAGAAAGGAGTTAACACTGACACGGGGAAGACTGAGGATAGGAAATCAAGAGTTCAGTTTTGGATAAGCTAAATGGAGATGCTGGGGCTTCCCTGGTGGCGCAGCGGTTGAGGGTCCGCCTGCCGATGCAGGGGACTCGGGTTCGTGCCCCGGTCCGGGAGGATCCCACATGCCGCGGAGCGGCTGGGCCCGTGAGCCGTGGCCACTGAGCCTGCACGTCCGGAGCCTGTGCTCCGCAACGGGAGAGGCCACAACAGGGAGAGGCCCGCGTACCGGAAAAAAAAAAAAAAAAAAAATTGAGATGCTGACTCTTGACTGAAGTGAACTAGGTAAGCAGTCAGGAGGAGAATTGGAGAATTTAAGAGATACAGGTTTCCCCAGCATCTGAAAAAACAAACCTTCCTATGAAACCTTTCTTAAGCTGAAATGGTATAAATCAAAGAAGCAATTACCTTAGGGCACATCTTGCTTAATGGATACACAAAATAAACTGAGATAAGCACAGATGCTCACAGACACAGCTCAGAGCTATGGTAGCTTGATACAGATGCTGAGTGTAGTTCTGGGGAAGCTGCTTGGGGTGCACGCTGCCTCTGAGGCCTCACTGCAAAAGAAATGCTGAATTTTCAATTTTCTCCCTTTTTTTGTAAAAGGGAAAATTCTCTTCGGGTTTCTTTTTTTTTTTTTCTGTGGTACGCGGGCCTCTCACTGCTGTGGCCTCTCCCGTTGCGGAGCACGGGCTCGGGACGTGCAGGCTCAGAGGCTATGGCTCACGGGCCCAGCCGCTCCACAGCATGTGGGATCCTCCCGGACCGGGGCACGAACCCGTGTCCCCTGCATCGGCAGGCGGACTCTCAACCACCGCGCCACCAGGGAAGCCCTTGGATTTCTTTTGATTAGCGGGATCAAGTACTAGTGTAGCTAGGTCTTTTGTAAAAGCGAAGTGGTGTAAAGTGAAGAATATCTGCTGGGAAGATATAATGCATGATACCTGAAGCTAGAACAGTGAGGTCACCTAGGCAGGATGGACTCAGCCCTCCAACATGGATTGGTCAGTGCGATGAACCCACAGAGTGATTAAGAGGGAACCGCCCCTGAGGTAGGAAAACCAAGGGAGAGGCCTGGAGGTCAAGTAGGCAGCATTTTAGGAAGGAGCAAGCAAGTCCACAGGGTTACCTGTTGTAAACAGGTCAAGTAAGATGAGCACTGAGAATGGTGGACTCGACAGGTGTTTGGTTTGAGTCGTAGGGAAGAAAGCCTGATTAAGATCGGCTGAAGAGAACAGCAAACTCACAGGCAGCATATTGTCCATGAAATGTCATGATGCAAGATACATGTGCATCTGCTTAAGCAATAGTGTAAATGACTCATTTGAACCATTAGACATTTTTTTCTTAAAATCTAATCAGATCACTAGTAAACAGTGCAGGGACAGTAAATTCCATCTGCACTGCAGGGTTTATCCAAGAACTCTACAAACTATACTGGTAAAATTGCAAGAAGAGTAGCAAAAGCCTCAACCAACTTGAAAAAATCCTGACAACAAAGCCTCCTTGTAAAGTTCTGAGCATCTGTGTGTGCATGTGCTTGGGGCTGTGACCTGGGCTACCAGCCAGGATACTCTCAGTAAAATGGAATTTAAGCCAGGGGGACTTGAACTAATAGAGACCACATCTTAGTGACTGGTGACTTGCACTTAGTAGGTCATACTATACAACTCTTAATTCTGTGGTAAAAGTCTGGCTAACGACCCCCTCATGGGCCACAAACATTCCTGTAAAAGCTCATTTTGCAGCAATTGGTGAGTGTTTCCAGAGACTTTGTCCATAAAAACTGAGGGCCCAACTTGCTGGTTTTTGGGTAGATTATGGTCCTCTGGGGCTGTGGACCATACTTAAAAATCACTTCATTGAAAAAGTTTTCTTTTGCTACTGCATAAAACTGTGAGCTACTTCTTTGGATATTTGGTTCTTTTGTTAACATTTAATATTGCATTATTCCAAAGGAAAAGTCCTTGACTGAAATACTTTAACATACGCAAGTAAAGGATGCTTTACACCTTTCATTGAATTAATTAAGTTTTGTTTTTTTTTTGGCTGTGAATTTAAAAATCTTAAAGGAGGGACTTACCCCGGCAGTCCAGTGGTTAAGAGTCCGTGCTCCCACTGCAGTGGGCGCGGGTTCGATCCCTGGTCTAGGAACTCAGTTCCCACAGGGCGTGCAGCACGGCCAAAAAAAAAAAAAAAAAAATGTAAAGGAAAAGCACTCCTGTGTGTCTCCTTTACACTCAGTACTCCACTTCTGGTCACCAAATGTGTGTATGTTTTTCCCCTCACCAAGCAGTTCTGCAACACCACCTGGGTGTCCTACCATTCAACTCAGTTCTGACACTATCTACCTGGAGAGATACCTTGCACCACTCAGCAAGTGGGATCTTAGTTCCCCCACCAGGGATTGAGCCCGCGCCCCCTGCATTGGAAGCATGGAGTCTGGACCACCAGGGAAGTCCCTCTAAAGTCGGCTGTTATGACAGCCATCTCAAATAGGATAGGTTCTTTAAACTTAGAGTTTGCAGATGAAGTTAAAAATGATAATAATGCTGCTAGTTTATATTTATCCCACTGAAGTCCTCCAAGTCCATCCCTTAGTTCAGCGGTGGTATGTTGGACTGCATGCTTGTTGGCTGTCCAAAGCAGATTTCCACTACTGTGGAAAACATGCGGGCATGTTTTCAACTACCAGCACGTTCCAGTTTGTTTGAGAGCTTGTACATTGTGGATTTGTGCTACTGTACGTGGTTTCGTACATTTAAGATTTCTCCTTATGCTGAGCCCTGACAGCCTCAAGTGGATGTGGTTTTTGCAGGAGTCCACACAATTCAGTGAGAAAATTGCCAGCTATGAGGCTGGGTGGGGATTCTTTCCAAAGTAATGTCTTGCTCAATGATTCCCTCAATGACTGACCTCCCCCCTCCCACTCCAGGATACACTTGACATCTGCTTTCGTTTATAAATGCACGGTGCTCTTTTCTGAGCTTTGAGGTCGAGTGGGGACCAGGAGACTGGGGGACGGGGGGGACACCATATGCAGTGCTTCTGCATGTGTGAGTCACCATTTAGGAGAAATGAGAATTCAAACACTAGGTGACTCACTTGAGGGGTTCTCTGGGAGAGGACACAGACCACAATTGCCAGTCAAAAGATAACAGTATTTTCCTTGAAAAACTAAAAATAGGGCTACCATGTGATACAGCAATCCCACTCCTGGTCATATATCCAGAGAAAACCATAATTCAAAAAGATACATGCACCCCAATGTTCATTGCAGCACAATACGATGGCCAAGACATGGAAACAACCTAAATGTCCATCAACGGATGAATGGATAAAGAAGATGTGGTACATGTATACAATGGAGGACTTCCCTGGTGGCGCAGTGGTTAAGAATCCGCCTGCCAATGCAGGGGACACGGGTTCAATCCCTGGTCTGGGAAGATCCCACATGCTACGGAGCAACTAAGCCCATGCACCACAACTACTGAGCCTGTGCTCTAGAGCCCGTGAGCCACAATTACTGAGCCCACATGCCACAACTACTGAAGCCTGCGCACCTAGAGCCTGTGCTCCACAACAAGAGAAGCCACCACAATAAGAAGCCCGCACACCACAACGAAGAGTAGCCCACGCTCGCTGCAAATAGAGAAAGCCTGTGCGCAGCAATGAAGACCCAATGCAGCCAAACATAAATAAATAAAATAATTTATATATATACAATGGAATATTACTCAGCCATAAAAAAGAACAAAATAATGCCACTTGCAGCAACGTGGATGGACCTAGAGGTTGTCATACTGAGTAAAATAAGTCAGAGAAAGACAAATATATGATATCGCTTATATATGGAATCTAAAAAAAATGGTACAAATGAACTTATTTGCAAAACAGAAATAGAATCACAGATATAGAAAGCAAACTTATGGTTACCAAGGGGGAAAGTCGGGGGGAGGGATAAATTGGGAGATTGGGATTGACATATATACACCAAACAAAATAGATAACTAGTAAGGACCTACTGTATAGCACAGGGAACTCTACTTAATACTCTGTAATGACCTATATGGGAATAGAATCTAAAAAAGAGTGGATATATGTATATGGATAACTGATTCACTTTGCTGTACAGTAGAAACTAACACAACATTGTATATCAACTATACTCCAGTAAAAATTAATTTTAAATAGCCTCATAGACCTACTAGACGTCCTTCAGTCCTGAGTTTCTAACATTTCTAACATTTAGTATGACACTAGAAATCCAGTCGTGTACTTGGCCATTTTCTTCATGTGTAGAGACAACAGGAAACCCTAGTTCATTATCAAACGCAGCTTGCTATGGCCTCATCTACAGTGCAGGGTTATAAAAGTATTCCACCAAGTTCATAACCTTCCATTCCCTGAGCAGCTGGTAGAAATTTGGCAAATCAGAGAGAGTTGGTATTTGGTGGACATCTATTCAAAACAGAGCTATACATGTAATTTCCTTCTCCTTGAGTACATTAATTTGGAAGTCTCCCTCAAGAACCTCCAATTTTTGAGTAAAATACCCAAACTGATATTCAACCCGGGGGGAAAAACTGGCAAGTGAAAGGGGGACAATTATTGCACATGAAGTTAAAAAGAAAACATACGGGACTTCCCTGGTGGTGCAGGGGTTAAGAATCCGCCTGCCAATGCAGGGCACATGGGTTCGAGCCCTGGTCCGGGAAGATCCCACATGCCGCAGGGCAACTAAGCCCGCGCGCCACAGCTACTGAACCTGCACTCTAGAGCCCGTGAGCCACAACTACTGAGCCCATGTGCCATAACTACTGAAGCCCATGCACCTAGAGCCCGTGCTCCGCAACAAGAGAAGCCACTGCAATGAGAAGCCCGCGCACCACGAGGAAGAGTAGCCCTCGCTCGCCGCAACTAGAGAAAGCCTGTGCGCAGCAATGAAGACCCAACGCAAAGATAAATAAATAAATATTTTTTTTTAAAAAAAGAAAGAAAACATACGCCTCTTTTGACTACCTCAGGGAGGTGAGATAATGTTTATCAACAGATGGCAAGTATAAAACTGGAAGCCAAGTCAACTCAACTCTTGGTGTGATGCATTATAATGTCTTTCTCCATCACCGGGCAAGCACCCCATCCTGCCTAAGCCTCCTCCATTGTGTTAACTCCACATGGATGGATTCTGTCAAGTGGAACACGGGCTGGGTGGCAGTACCCTTGTTGGCTGCCGTAATATCAGCGGGACAGTAAATACCAACTGCTGGCATCTATTAAAAGCAGAAGTGACTAAGCTTTTGAAAATTGGTTAAGTAATGTGCCACCTGTTCTCTGCTCCACAGACAAGTGGGGAGGAGGACTGGGCGTGAATGTGGGAGCAGCAGAGATTTTAGCATCCCAAGAGCCACGTGGAGGCTTGTTTTTCGGAGGGAGTTACTAAACCCTATGGTTTATGGGGATGAGAGTTGTGCAGAACCCCTTGCAGCTACTGCTAGGCGTCCTCTGTCAATATCCTCTGGTAATTTTGCTGAATATTCTCTTCTATCCCCTCAGGATGCCTGAAGCTCTTTCCCACTCCCCCTACCCGGTCTGCCTGCATTCATGCCTGGGCGGAAGGGAGAGGTGAGTATACTGTCAGAGGCTGGTAATTGGTGGCAAGCGGAGCTGGTCAGGAGAAATGGAGGCGGCTTGTTGGCCCCAGTGAATTTTGTTCTCTTGTGCAGATAATAGGCAGCTGACCAACATATAATCAAATTTGCTCCTGTGGACTAAAAGTGCAAATGTGAGCTCTGACTAGGTGGATTTTGACATGTGCCTCTTCTCCAAGGGAGAAATGTGAGAATAGCTGCAGACTCTTACAAGGAACAGGAGGGTTTTAGAGGTTGAGCACACTCTACCGGCCTTCACATCCCAGACACAGATTTTTGGTTTTTTCTAAATCACGGCTAAGGCCCATGAGCACACAACCCAGGAATGACCCATTTGATGGAATGACCAGTAGGGAATTTCAATAGGGTTATTCACCAAGAGGGTGTATCCAAATTGCCAGCTGGCCACTCTGCATTTACTCTTTCTACTTTGTATCTGGGGAGGTGCAAATGGAAAGCTGTTTTTTAAGGAACACACCATTTCCTTCAACATAAAGCTTTAAGGAAATTCTGTACAAAACCCTTCATAGCTGGGCCACTTGCTTATCTGTTCAAGCTTACCTGCCTCTCCTTCCCATCCGCCCTCAGCTGCCAGGGGGAATGCAGGTGGCGTGACTCTGACCCTTTGCACGAAAGTCTGGTTCTTTTCTACAGGACTGCGCTGCGTTTCATCTTGGAAGAGCTTACTGATTTCTGCATCCACCCTCTTCTGCTTTACTGAAGTCACTGAATTCCTTTTCTTTGTGTCACTGTTATTCCTGAAAGCAAGGAGGGGGGTTTTGTCAGTCTTCCTTCTTTGCCGATGGCATTCCGTATGGATTTGCTGATGGAGTAAATAGTGAGTTTTCATGAGTCCCTGAAGTACTCTGAACCACACTTCCCTGTGCTGCTCCTGTTCTCAAATGCAGTCTCTAATTCTGGAAAAGTGGGTAACCAGACAAGAATGTTTGGTCTGAAAGAGAGCAGTATCTTCTACCTGAAGTGCTTTCCGCATGAGTCACTTGTCCCGGCAGTTTGCTAGTTGAGTCAAAGGCTGAGGTACCTAATCGCAAAGAATGCAAAATGCTTCTCTTCTGCCTTAATGGTGAAATGATTCTTTTTCAGAGCACCTCATGTCTGTAAATGCTTAGCTTTCTCTAGGGTCTAGAGTTAACTGCAATGCTCTTTGCATTTGCTACTGCATGATGGGCTTTTTCTTATCCTACTCTAGATTCCAAAGTTATGTCCAATGTGCGATTCCATGGTGGGAGATGTGGCATTTTGCTGAGTCTTGGAAAAATGTAACACCCTTGTCTCACCCCTGGTCACGCTTCAGAATTACCTGGTATGATTTTTAAAAATACAGATGGAATTCTTTGCACACCACATTACAGACAGAGGAGTTTTTATATGTTAAGTTAGAAACTGTAAAGAATCTGAGACTTCACCCTATTTTCAAGCTAACAAGTTAGCCTACCATAGTTCCATATACCTTTTATGAGAAGACATAAGAGCTCTAGGTCAGAGATAACCTCACAGCAAAAACAGCAGCCAGAGCAGCATCTTGCATTGGGTCCCACCTCCACCCCCCACAGGGTGACATACTGAGGGCCAGATGCTTCCTGCACTTGCAGTGGGGAGCACTACAGCAGAGGAACCCTGAAATTAGGAAACTTTGAGCTTACAAGGCTGCTAACACATCTGCCCATCCTTCCTTCTGGATAAGCACATTATTCATGTACCTGGAATGTAGGCAAATCTCTGGGGAAAAAGGGAACGTATCTCTGGTTTATTGCTCTGAGGTGTCTCTGAGGAGGTACATCTCTAAATCTCTTCAAAGGGATACCTTATCTCTAGCTTCCAAGGATGTGTGTTATTTAAATATATCCTTTGCAAATTTGAAGATAATTCAAATAAATGGAAAGATATCTCATGCTCTTGGATTGGAAGAATTAATATCGCCGAAATGGCTATACTACCCAAGGCAATCTACAGATTTAATGCAATCCCTATCAAATTACCTATGACATTTTCACAGAACTAGAATATATAATCCTAAAATTTATACGGAATCATAAAAGACCCAGAATTGCTAAAGCAATCCTGTGGGAAAAGACTAAAGCTGGAGGTATAACCCTCCCAGACTTAAGACAATACTACAAAGCTACAGTAATAAAAACAGCATGGTATTGGTACAAAAACACAAGGATCAATGGAACAGAATAAAATATCCAGACATAAACCCACACACTTATGGTCAATTAATCTTTGATAAAGGAGGCAAGAATATACAATGGAGAAAAGAGTCTCTTCAGCAAGTGGTGATGGGAAAGCTGGACAGCTGCATGCAAATCAATGAAGTTAGAACACTCCCACACACCACACACAAAAATAAACGAAAAATGGCTTAAAGTTTAAATATAAGACATGACACCATAAAACTCCTAGAAGAGAATATAGGCAAAACATTCTCTGGCATAAAATTGTAACAATGTTTTCTTAGGTCAGTCTCCTAAGGCAATAGAAATAAAAGCAAAAGTAAACAAGTGGGACCTAATCAAATTTAAAAGCTTTTGCACAGCAAAGAAAACCATAAACAAAACACAAAGACAACCTACAGACTGGGAGAAAATAGTTGCAAACTATGCAACAGACAAGGGATTTTAATTTCCTAAATATACAAATAGCTAATATAACTCAATAGTAAAAAAAAAACCAAACAACCCAATCAAAAAATGGGCATAAGACTGAAATAGACATTTCTCCAAAGAAGACATAGAGGTGGCCAACAGGCACATGAAAAAATGCTCAACATCACTGATTATTAGAGAAATGCAAATCAAAACTATGGTGATGTATCACCTGATGCCGGTCAGAATGGCCATCATTAAAAAGTCTACAGGGACTTCCCTGGTGGCACAGTGGTTAAGAATCTGCCTGCCAATGCAGGGGACATGGGTTCGAGCCCTGGCCCAGGAAGATCCCACATGCTGCAGACCAACTAAGCCTGTGTGCCACAACTACTGAGCCTGCATGTCACAACTACTGAAGCCCGTGTGCCTAGAGTCCATGCTCTGCAACAGGAGAAGCCACCTCAGTGAGAAGCTCATGCACCACAATGAAGAGTTGCCCCTGCTGGCCGCAACTAGAGAAAGCCCATGTGCAGCAATGAAGACCCAACGCAGCCAAAAAATAATAAAAATAAATAAATAAATAAATAATAAATAAACAAGAAAACTAATTTCTACCTTTTATAATAAATGCTGGAGAGGGTGTTGAGAAAAGAGAACCCTCCTATACTGCTGGTGGGAATGTAAAAAATTGGTGCAGCCACTATGGAGAACAGTATGGAGTTTCCTTAAAAATCTAAAAATAGAGTTACCATATGGTCCAACAATCCCACTCCAGGGCATATATCTGGAGAAAACTCTAATTTGAAAAGATACATGCACTCAATGTTCATAGCAGGACTACTTACAATAGCCAAGACACGGAAACAACCTAAATGTCCATCCACAGATGAATGGATAAAGAAGATGTGGTGTACACACACACACACACACACACACACACACACAAAATGGAATACTACTCAGCCATAAAAAAGAATGAAATAATGCCATTTGCAGCAACATGGATGGACCTAGAGATTATCATACTGAATGAATTCAGACAGAGAAAGACAAATATTGTATGATATCATTTATAGGAGGATTCTAAAAACTATTATAACTGAACTTATATACAAAACAGAAACAGCCTCAGAGACATAGAAAACAAACTTATGGTTACCAAAGGGGAAAGGGGAGGAGGAGGGATAAATTCGAAGTCTGGGATTAGCATATACAAACTACTATATATAAAACAGATAAACAACAAGGTCCTACTGTATAGCACAGGGAACTATATTCTGTAATTGTAATAAACCATAATGGAAAAGAATATGAAAAAGAAGAAAAAAAATATGAATCACTTTGCTGTACACCTGAAACTAACACAACACTATAAATCAACTATATTTCAATTAAAAAAAACACCCCACCAAATATGCCCTTTTGTCAGAAGACCCAGACCATACAGGAATATGAGAAATTCATGGACACCTCCTAGAGAAATGGAAATAAAAACAAAAATAAACAAATGGGACCTAATGAAACTTCAAAGCTTTTGCACAGCAAAGGAGACCATAAACAAGACCAAAAGTCAACCCTCAGAATGGGAGAAAATATTTGCAAATGAAGCAACTGACAAAGGATTAATCTCCAAAATTTACAAGCAGCTCATGCAGCTCAATATCAAAAAACAAACAACCCAATCCAAAAATGGGCAGAAAACCTAAATAGACATTTCTCCAAAGAAGATATACAGATTGCCAACAAACACATGAAAGAATGCTCAACATCATTAATCATTAGAGAAATGTAAGTCAAAAGTACAATGAGATATCATCTCACACTGGTCAGAATGGCCATCATCAAAAAATCTACAAACAATAAATGCTGGAAAGGGTGTGGAGAAAAGGGAACCCTCTTGCACTGTTGGTGGGAATGTAAATTGATACAGCCACTATGGAGAACAGTATGGAGGTTCCTTAAAAAACTACAAATAGAACTACCATACGACCCAGCAATCCCACTACTGGGCATATACCTTGAGAAAACCATAATTCAAGAAAAGTCATGTACCAAAATATTCATTGCAGTTCTATATACAATAGCCAGGACATGGAAGCAACCTAAGTGTCCATCAACAGATGAATGGATAAAGAAGATGTGGCACATATATACAATGGTATATTACTCAGCCATAAAAAGAAACAAAATTGGGTTATTTGTAGTCAGGTGGACGGACCTAGAGTCTGTCATACAGAGTGAAGTAAGTCAGAAAGAGAAAAACAAATACCGTATGCTAACATATATATATGGAATCTAAGAAAGAAAAAAAAAGGTCATGAAGAACCTAGGGGCTAGACGGGAATAAAGACACAGACCTACTAGAGAATGGACTTGAGGATATGGGGAGGGGAAGGGTAAGCTGTGACAAAGTGAGAGAGTGGCATGGACATATATACACTACCAAACGTAAAATAGATAGCTAGTGGGAAGCAGCCACATAGCACAGGGAGATTAGCTCAGTGCTTTGTGACCACCTAGGGGGTGGGATAGGGAGGGTAGGAGGGAGGGAGATGCAAGAGGGAAGAGATATGGGAATATATGTATATATATAACTGATTCACTCTGTTATAAAGCAGAAACTAACACACCATTGTAAAGCAATTACACTCCAATAAAGATGTTAAAAAAATAAAAAAAATAAAGAAATTCATGGAAAATTGTTTTCCAACATTGCAAACCAATAAGAAAAAGAACAGCAATCCTATAGAAAAATGAGCAAGGGGTATAATCAGAGAGTTCACAGAAAAGAGACTCCAGCTCACTCAGAATACAAGAAATACAAGTTAAAATTGCACTGTTATAATTTCTGATCTATTGAATTGCAAAGATAAAACACTTTGCTACCCCTGTTGTGGAGGCTACAGGGAAACAAGCACCCCCAGACATCACGTCACAAATGCATGTAACCACTGACCACGTCCTTCCACTTGTAGGAATTTAATCTATTTATATAATCACTGACAATGAACAGATGTGTACAGAAAGCTGTTCTCTGAAGTATCATTTGTGATAGCAATGGAGGGCTGTTTGAATACATTATGGTACTGTCTCAGTCTATTTGGGCTGCTATAACAAAGTACCACAAACTGGGTGGCTTGAACAACACAGTTGTTTCTTATAGTTCTGGAGGCTGGAGCATATTTGGGTTCTGGTGAGGGCTGACTTCCTGGTTTGTAGACGGCCAGCTTCTCACTGTGTCCTCACATGGTGGAAGGGGTGAGAGAGCTCTCTAGGGTCTCTTCTTATAAGGGCACTAATCCCGTTCATGAAGGCTCCACCCTTATGACCTAATCACTTCCCAAAGGCCCACTTCTAATACCATCACATTGGAGGTTAGGATTTCAACATATGAATTTCGGGGACACACAAACATTTATCCACAGCAGGTGTTATGTATATTGAAATATTCTGTATATTGAAATATTATGCAGCCATAAGAATGAAGAACTCTTTGTGTACTGCTATGAAATAATCACCACAAAATATTTTTATGGGAAAAAGCAAAGTGAAGAATAGTGTGTTCAGGAAAAAAAAAAAAGCTTATTTGCTAGTATGGGCATAGAAGGTCTCTAAAGGATACACAAAGATAGAAAATCTCTGGAAGGAAACTGGAAACACTCCAGAAAGGAGGCTCTTCACTGTGTACATTTTGTAATTTTTGAATAATGTGAATGTGTTACCTACTCATTAAATGAATTCAGTTTTTTACAATGCCGAGCCCCATACCAAACCTACTGAATCAGAATGTCTACATTTTAAAAGTCCCTCTGGAGATTCTGCCACCAGTTAGGGGTTAAGGAATCACTCTTGTCGCAGGAACTATGGGCAGGAAATGACTTCATTAGATAACCAAATAGGAAACAACCAACACAGCTGGTTCACAGTTCCCACCCTCTTGCTGGAACAAAATATAAAGCACCAGAGTGGAAAGAAGTCTCAAAAGTCAACAAATGCTCCTGCCCAATGCTCAGGGCTCTCAACCTACAGCCCTCTTGACCAAGGTGCCCTGAGAGCTTTGCATTTCTGCAGGGGGCTTGGCCTCATTTTCCACAAGCTATGTTAATGCGATAATATTTTTTTGGGGGGGCCTCTCACTACTGTGGCCTCTCCCGTTGCGGAGCACAGGCTCCGGACGCACAGGCTCAGCGGTCATGGCTCACGGGCCCAGCCGCTCCGCGGCATGTGGGATCTTCCCGGACCGGGGCACGAACCCGTGTCCCCCCCATCAGCAGGCGGACTCTCAACCACTGCACCACCAGGGAAGCCCCGATAATATTTTAATGAAGCCTAAACTTACATTTGGAGCGGGGTGCGGTTAACAATATCACACAGGTGACTCATTCTGAGCTTTCTACCAGCTGAAACTCCTAAGTCTTTCTTCATGACTGCCGCTGCAAGCCAGGTATGCCCCACACAGACACGGGTGCAGCTGGGTTTTGGCTGCACATGCAGGAACTGACATTGTGATACTATTTTCTCACTTTGAACACCAGATGTTTCAGCATCTGATTTGTGCTGTACACGGTTTCCTTCTTAATTCTTTTTTTCTTTTTTTGAAATTCCATTTTAGCTCTGCTAAAATAAATGAAAGATGATACCGTCTTGCATCCATTTGGCAAACATAAGAAAAAAGTCATTACTTCAAATTCTGGAAGAAAGCATGTAGGATGAATGCGGTGGTGACGTTTTGAAATCTGGGTTCTAATTAAAGCTCCACCACTTACTAACTGTGAGAACTGCCACATCTTAACTTCTCTAGGCCTTAGTATCTTCATCTAGAAAAGGGAGACTAATACCTTGTTGGCTGGTTCAGCAAATGGAGGCTATCATAGGAGTCTTTTTACCATAAGAAATTCTTAAATTCTGGTCTCTACTGTGTATCAGGTGCGAAATACAGGATGCCCATTCACATTCTCTTTTATGTAGCCCTGAGAAAATGTTTCAAGAATTGTTTTAGCTCATATGCATACTGCCTGGTCATGCCCTCAATCCCTATTTTCACTCAAAATCTCCTTGCCATCACACATTTAGTGGTTTGGGAGATGGCTGGCAACACAGTTCTGTGGAGTAAACCCTGGATGGGGAGCCATGAGTCCTGGCTCTGGTGCTGACCCAGACCCTCAAGGCCACAGAGCCATCATCCAAAATGAGATGATTAGGTCCTTTCCATCTTCTATACATTTATACTTCCTGACCCTTTAGAGCCTTTGCTTCTTTATTAAAACTTGTCTGAGCCACTCCGAGATTCTCACTCAGGATTAACAAGTAGTTAGATGTCACTTTAAAACGGGTGAGCCTGGGACTTCCCTGGTGGTTCAGTGGTTAAGACTTTGCGGTTCCAACACAGGGGCCCTGGGTTTGATCCCTGGTCAGGGAACTAAGACCACACATGCTGTGCAGTGCAGCCAAAAAAAAAAAAAAATGCAAACTTGATGCCAGTCTTGAAGGCTAGTGCCTTTGCTCTTGGCCTGGGTCTAGGAGAAGCGCTGGAAAGGTGCATGAAAGGCCCATACATGCTGTTGCACCTGGGGCTGGAGACGCCAGATCAAAGCTCTTCCTGCAGACGCCCGGACTGGGAGGGGGGTGGAAAATATGTGTCCAAGGACCGATGGAATAAAATTCATATTCTGTGGCAAGAGGAGAAATTTTTTTTTTTTTTTTTTTTTTTTGCGGTACGCGGGCCTCTCACTGTTGTGGCCTCTCCCGTTGTGGAGCACAGGCTCCGGACGTGCAGGCTCAGCGGCCATGGCTCACGGGCCCAGATGCTCCGCAGCATGTGGGATCTTACGGACCGGGGCACGAACCCATGTCCCGTGCATCGGCAGGCGGACTCTCAACCCCTGCGCCACCAGGGAAGCCCGAGGAGAAATATTTAAGCATAAAAATTCTTCTCTGCCCTTTGGCCTCTTCTCTTCCCCCTACTGTGCATTCTGTGTCTGCATTATGCATTGACCAAACCTCTCCCATCGGCAGAAATACCTGCTCAACCATAGAGAAAAACGTTCTCCTAGCATCGATGACTTCTTAAAGATAACATTCCTTCTTGAGCTTATGGGGGGGGGTCATGACCCACCAAAATGGCGATTAGATCTAGATTGTGCAAACTGTCAATAATACGTCATTTGATGCATAGCCCTCTCTCTCAAAAAGCTTATATAAACTGCATCTTGACTTCTGATGGGCAGAACAGTTCTCAGAGCTTTCTGAGAATCTCTTTCCGGGTTATGATCCTCTAATTTGGCTCGAATAAAATTTTCCAATTCTTTCTTAGATCGACTGATTAATTTTTATCGACACAGAGAATGAACACCTAGTTGGATAACGCTAAAGACATCTAAGGCAACAAATACTGTTGTCCTCTCCCTTCTGAGAATCTGAGATCTAAGAAGACCCAGGCTTAGAGTGCTGCGGGAAGAGGGATTTATGATAGGAAAAAGCAGGAATTTCCTAACTTCCACCAGGCTATCAGGCACTGACATGACTTGCTAACAAGGTTTTATGGGATGATTAATGTGGCAAAGCTGGATATCATTGTGGAAAGTTTTTCACATGTCCCTTCATAGAGGCAAGGGGCTGCGTGAAAGCACGCGGTGACAGGTGGGGCCTTTCAGCCTGTGGTTGATGGATTCTCCAGGCCTCATGATGGGTTACAGAGTATTGTTTCCTTCCTCTTCATGCTTGGGTCCTCGAAATAGATGTTCTCACTTCACTCTGTCCTGATATTCTTGGAACCTGCCTCCCTCCCCCCAAAGTTCTCACTGAAGCCAAAAATTGGACCAACCTCACTTATTTCGTGTCTATCACAGGCAAATCTTTTTTTATAGTCCTTCTTAGAGAGAAAAGATGACTCCAGACTTCAATATGGCTGGGTTGAAAATGTTTCAGAGTTGGAACATGTGGTAAATTGAATGAACGAAGGCCCCAATGGCCCATCAGGACACCTGCCCTTGGCAATGTGACTCAGTAGCTCCTGTCATCAAGAGATGAAGTCTAGGGTCTTCCCTGGTGGTCAGTGGCAAAGAACCCACCTGTCAATGCAGGAGATTCGGGTTTGATCCCTGGTCGAGGAACGAAGATCCCACCTGTCTCAGGGCAACTAAGCCCTCGTGCCACAACTACAGAGCCCACGCGCTCTGAAGCCCACGCCACAACTAGAGAGAAGCCCACGTGCTGCCACGAATAGCCCACGCGCCACAACAACAAAAAGATCCGATCCCGCGTGCCGCAGTGGAGATCCCGCATGCCACAACGAAGACCCGATGCAGCCAAAAATAAAAATAAATAAAATAAATGTTTAAAAACAACCTCTTTGTTAAAAGAAAGAGAGAGATGAAGTCTATGGGCCGTCCCTCCACCTGCAGCCTTGTGACTTGCTTTGACCATGAGAATGTGGCAGAAGCATCAGTGTGACAGTTCTAAGTTTAAGCTTCCAGAGACCTTGAGCATTTCTGCTCTCTGGGCACAGTGCCTCCACCAGAATGGTCCTGGGCTAGCTGCTGGAAGAGGAGAGACCAAGTAGAGTAGAGGTGAGTCATTCCAGCTGAGATCATCCTAGAACAGCCAGTTGACCTGCCCGCTGATGCAGATGCACGAGAAAACCTGGCCAGAATGAAACAAGACCAGAACTGAACAGCTAAGCTCAGCCTAAACTGCTGATCCACAAAAGCTTAAGCTAAGCAAATGGTAGTTGTTTTAAGCCACTAAGTTTTGGGTTAGTTTATTATGCAGCCTTATTTTGGTAATAATTAACCATTTCAGGAGAAGACAAAGGAATGGTTCCGATAATTAGAACTATGATCCCCACATTTATACCACCAGCCACATCTTCTCCCTTGAATTTCAGACCCATATATCCAACCACTTACCCAACAATAATACCCCCAAATTTATTCCTCCTATGGCCACAGCCTTCCCTATCTCAACAAATGAATAACAACTCCATCTTTCCAGTGGTTCAGGCTGATACCTTGGCCTCATCTTTGACTTTTCTTTCTTTCACATTCTATGTCCAGTTTATTAGCAAATCCCATGGGCTCTACCTTCAAAATACATCGAGAATCTGTCTACTTTTCACTGCTTCCATGGTTACCACCTTGATCTGGGCCCTCACCATCTCTTGACTGCATTATTATAGCAGCATGCTGACTGACTTCTCTGCTTCCAGATTGGCCAATCTACAGTCTAATCTTAACACTCGTCAGAGTGACCTTTCTAGAACAAGTCAGATGATGCCTCTTCTTTGCTCAGAATCCTCCAGTGGCTCCACATCTCTCTCAGAGTAAAAAGCCAAAGTCTTTACAATGTCCTGGGAAGTCCTTCAGGAGCTGGCCCCTCACTACCTTGATGACCTCATCTTCTTCTCTATCTTGATTACTACACTCTTCCCACACCAAATATCCCTAATGCAATTTGGGACATACTTATACTAAAAAATTGTTCCTCTTTTATCTGAAATTCAAATTTAACTGGGTATCCTGTACTTTACCTGGCAACCTTAACCAGGCATGCTTCCCCTTGAGTCTTTGCGCTGGCTGTTTCCTCTGCTCAAATGCTTTCCCAGACGGCCACAGGGCTCATCTCTGACCACCTTTAAGTCTCTGCTCAAAGGTCATTTTGTCAAAATCAGAAAGGTCTTCCCTGACGAGCACACTTAAACCTACACCCACACCCTGGTATTTCCAGCCCCCTTCTTTGCTTTATTTTTCTCCATAGAACTCATCATCATCTATCTTACTTGCTAATTTATCACCAGGAGAGCTTGGCTGGGCTCTATTTTAGTTTGCTCACTGTTGCATCCTGAGTGTTCAGAACAGTGTCTGGCATTTAGCAGGTAGGTGCTCCATGCATGTTTGTCATAGGATTAAAAGAATGACAGGATATACTACACATACTGTGCTGAATGTGGCCTGGACAAGCTTCTTTTTTTTTTTTTTTTTTTTTTTTTTGTGGTACGCGGGCCTCTCACTGTTGGGGCCCCTCCCCTTGTGGAGCACAGGCTCCGGATGCGCAGGCTCAGTGGCCATGGCTCACGGGCCCAGCCACTCCGCGGCATGTGGGATCTTCCCGGACCGGGGCACGAACCCGTGTCCCCTGCATCGGCAGGCAGACTCTCAACCACTGCGCCACAAGGGAAGCCCCAAGCTTCTTTTTAAAGAAGTCAAAGTATTTCATAGCATAGCTTAAATTGTTGATTAATTAATGATTATAGCAAAAAAATCAGTCTCATGTTCCACCTCATTCCTCCCTACTCGCTACTTTCTGCTCATACTGTTTCTTCTTTTTTTTAATCCTTATTTCTAAATAACTTGCTTCAACTATTATTTCTTTCTCTTTCTTTGGCTGCACCACACAGCTTGAAGGATCTTAGTTCCCCGACCAGGGATTGAACCCACACCCTTGGCAGTGAAAGTGCCGAGTCCCAACCACTGGACCACCAGGGAATTCCCTCAACTATTATTTCTTGATTTTTTAGTATCAGAGTTTAGGTATTATTTTTTGACTTTCTCCTTGGAAGATGAGGATTTCGCTTTCTTGCTGTCCCTCACTCCCATCTCTCCTCTCCTCCGAGCCCTGTCGCTTCTCCCTCTCCATCCTCCCATACAATTATCTCCCAATTTAGTTAAATTAACAATCATGATAGGACTATGTATTTTTCCAAATGGAGCCATCTGTTTTTTAATTTTTTAAATTTTTGTTGGAGTTAATAACTCTCATATTCCCTGCTGCTTTGTTTTCTAGCTACTCATCACTAATCCATCCCCTAAGCTCTCTGCAAGAAATGTAAATTTCCTCTCAAAACTTGAAGTGCTCCAGCAACCTACTAGGCCCACTTTTTTATTTTCTTGGAGGGCTCCCTCGTGGAGCCCGTTTTCTTCCTGCTCCAATCCACACTAGTATCCACGCCTGTTGCCTGTGGTCACATGGAGACCTCTCTGCTCAGCCTGCATTCCCTTCACTACTCACCGAAATTCCGTCTTGGTGAAGCAGCTCTCTAATGGCTTATTGGGAGGTTAAATTCATTTGAGACTTTGCTTGTATAAAATATCCTTATTCTCCTATCACACTTGATTGATAATTTGGCTAAGTATGGACTTGCAGATTAGGAAGAATAATCAGTCAGATTTTTGATATTGTCCAAAATCCACTGTTGGGAATTCCCTGGTGGTTCAGTGGTTAGGACTCTGTATTTCACTGCTGAGGGCCTGGGTTCGATCCCTGGTCGGGGATCTAAGATCCCACAAGCTGCACAGCGTGGCCACAATAGAAAAATAAAGTCAAAAATCCATTGTCTTCTAGCTTCCAGTGTTGCTACTGAGAAGTCTGCTATTCTAATCATCAGTTCTTTGCACGACTTGCTTATTTATTTATTTATTTATTTATTTTGCGGTGCGTGGGCCTCTCATTGTCGTGGCCTCTCCCATTGCGGAGCACAGGCTCCGGATGGGCAGGCTCAGCGGCCATGGCTCACAGGCTCAGCCACTCCGCGGCATGTGGGATCTTCCCGGACCGGGGCACGAACCCGTGTCCCCTGCTTTGGCAGGCGGACTCTCAACCCCTGCGCCACCAGGGAAGCCCCGACTTGCTTATTTTTGTCTCTGGAAGTTCTTAGAATTTTCTCTTTGTTACTGGTGTTCTTAACTTCCGTGGTATATGTCATTGTAAATGACTGACAGTCATTTCCACTTAGATATATGTTTTTAATTTCTTAGGGATTTTCTTGAAAAAAAAAAGTATTTTCTTTCCATCCTCTCAGTTCTTACTTTCCGGATTTTTTATTATTCAAATGTTGGGTCTCCGGGGCATACTTCTTGGGAATGAAATTCAGTGTAACCTGGATGTCGCACAGCTAACAGTGCCTCCGGGGAGGTTCACATACAAGGCATCAGGAGGCTACGGCATGAGAGCAGCACAGGCCAGTACCTCACTGCTTCTAGTTCAGGACTTGAATGTGAAGAGACCACCTTGTTAGCATGTGGCTGGGTGTTGAGAGTCTGCAGGTAACACTGGGGTGGCGGGTGAGAAAAAAAGCACACAGAAGCTTATGAGAACATAAGCTAGGGGACATTAGAATGTCTTCCTCAGATTGGTAACATGTTTATGGATTGAAACACATTTTTACATAGTTTATTTAATTTACATAATTTATTTCACAAAACATGGGTCAAAATCTCGAAATCTTGGCTGCCCTCGAAGAGTGGTGAACCTGGACCCAGGCAAACTAGTCACGGTTTTCAGTCCTCAAGAAGATAATCTTGTTCCCTATGCTAAAAGGACTATTTTTTTTTTTTTTTTTTTTTTTTTTGGCTGTGTCGAGTCTTAGTTGCGGCTCACAGGATCTTCTTTGTGGCATGCGGGATCTTTCATTGCAGCGTGTGGGCTTCTCTCTAGTTGTGGCGCATGGGCTCTAGAGTTTGTGGGCTCAGTAGTTGTGGCAATGGGCTTAGTCTCCCAGCAGCGTGTGCGATCTTAGTTCCCCAACCAGGGATCAAGCCCACGTCCTGTGCATTGCAAGGCAGATTCTTAAACACCACAAGTTTCTTAACACCAGGGAAGTTCCCAAGGGCTGTTTGTTTTTTACTGATCATGTTTTTGCCTTAGGAATGTGTCTGTACCCGCTTCTCAGTGTGCTCTGTGCAGTCACACAAGCTGTGTATTGTGGTGCCAGGCAGCGAGGCCTGGAGGAGGGTGTCTGTTATTATATAACATCACGGTGCACTGTTAGGCACACAGCCCAAAACCTGTCACCTACTCCATATGGGAGTTATTACACAGTGATGGTTCCCTGCAGTGTCTTGTTACATTAGTCTTTCCTTTCATTTCTTAGATTTCTTTAAATAATTTTCCTTATGTATAAATAATTTCTTAAAAAAATTTAAAAGTAGCTATAATCTTCCAGATTATAGCAGGAAGTTAGCGTTAGAAGAAGAAAGCTTCAATTCCCACCCCCCTTATTTTGTTCTTCATTTGTTTAATAGCAGCCTAGACTTTAATCTGAATATATAGTACAAGGTTCTGGGTGCACTGCAGGAGTCTGAAACCAATAGCGCTGTCATTAAATGGCTATTTTAAGTCCCGCTTACCCTTGCCACTCACACTCCTTCCACATTTCCACACCAGAAGTTTCTTAAAGCCAACTTCTAATTAGTGAGCACGCTCTCTCTTTTCCTCTCCCTCTCTCCTTTCCCCAGTAATCTAATGTAAACTATCAGACAAAAATCTTGTTTTGCATTGTTCCAACTCTAGTCCAGTGCTGCGCAAACTGTCTGTGGTAAAGGGCTGATTTCTTTACATTTCTAATCGGTCGTAAACTGGTAACTTTGTAAAATATAATAAACGTGAATTAGTAGAAAAGTGAATTTAAAAATCTAAAGGAAAAGCACTCCTGTGTGTCTCCTTTACACTCAGTACTCTACTTCACTTCTGACACGCCTGGTCACAAAATGTCTGTAGGTTTTTCCCCTTACAAGCAGTTCTGCAACACCAGCTGGGTGTCCTACCATTCAATTTGGTTCTGACACTATCTACCTGGAGAGAGCATCAGATTCCAAAGGCTAAGGGCTCAGTCCTACAAGACTGCTCCACCCACCACTTCAGGTGGCAATCACAGGTTCAGGCTACTGACTGGCTATAAATCAGAGGTTCTGATCACCCCCTCCATGGGTTTGATTAAGTTGTTGGAGCAGCTTACAGGCCTCAGGAGAATATCTTACTCTCTAGATTACCAGTTTGCTAGAAAAGGATATACGGTCACTGCTCCATATCCACAGCCTCCACATTCACAGTTTCAAACCAGCTTCAGATCAAAAGAAAAAAATTCCACAAAGTTCGAAAAAGCAAAACTTGAACTTGCAGCATGCTGGCAACTATTTACATGGCATTTACATTGTATTAACAACTATTTACACAGCTTTTACATTGTTTTAGGTATTAAAAGTGATCTAGAAGTGATTCAAAGTATATGGGAGCAGATAGCCTCATCCACCAGAGGGCAGACAGCAGAAGCAAGAAGAACTACAATTCTGCAGCCTGTGGAAGGAAAACCACATTCACAGAAAAGGCAGAGGACTATGTATGAGATGAAGGAACAAGATAAAACCTCAGAAAAACAACTAAATGAAGTGGAGATAGGCAACCTTCCAGAAAAAGAATTCAGAACAATGATAGTGAAGATGATCCAGGACCTTGGAAAAAGAATGGAGGCAAAGATTGAGAAGATGCAAGAAATGTTTAACAAACACCTAGAAGAATTAAAGAACAAACAAACAGCGATGAACAATACAATAACTGAAATGAAAACTACACTAGAAGGAATCAATAGCAGAATAACTGAGGCAGAAGAACGGATAAGTGACCTGGAAGACAGAATGGTGGAATTCACTGCCACGGAACAGAATAAAGAAAAAAGAATGAAAAGAAATGAAAACAGCCTAAGAGACCTCTGGGACAACATTAAACACAACAACAGTCTCATTATAGGGGTCCCAGAAGGAGAAGAGAGAGAGAAAGGACCCAAGAAAATATTTCAAGAGATTACAGTTGAAAACTTCCCTAACATGGGAAAGGAAATAGCCAGCCAAGTCCAGGAAGTGCAGAGAGTCCCAGGCAGGATAAACCCAAGGAGAAACATGCCGAGACAAATAGTAATCAAACTGACAAAAATTAAAGACAAAGAAAAATTATTGAAAGCAACAAGGGAAAAATGTCAAATAACATACCAGGGAACTCCCATAAGGTTAACAGCTGATTTCTCAATAGAAACTCTACAAGCCAGAAGGGAGAGGCATGATATATTTAAAGTGATGAAAGGGAAGAACCTACAACCAAGATTACCCTACCCGGCAAGGATCTCATTCAGTTTTGACAGAGAAATCAAAAGCTTTACAGACAAGCAAAAGCTAAGAGAATTCAGCACCACCAAACCAGCTCTACAACAAATGCTAAAGGAACTTCTCTAAGTGGGAAACACAAGAGAAGAAAAGGACCTACAAAAACAAACCCATAACAATTAAGAAAATGGTCATAGGAACATAACATATCGATAATTACCTTAAACATGAATGGATTAAACGCTCCAACCAAAAGACACAGGCTCGCTGAATGGATACAAAAAAAAAGACCCATCTATATGCTGTCTACAAGAGACCCACTTCAGACCTAGGGACACATACAGATTGAAAGTGAGGGGATGGAAAAAGATATTCCATGCAAATGGAAATCAAAAGAAAGCTGGAGTAGCAATACTCATATCAGATAAAATAGACTTTAAAGAATGTTATAAGAGACAAGGAAGGACACTACATAATGATCAAGGGATCAATCCAAGAAGAAGATATAACAATTATAAATATATATGCACCTGACACAGGAGCACCTCAATACATAAGGCAACTGCTAACAGCTATAAAAGAGGAAATCAACAGTAACACAGTAATAGTGGGGGACTTTAACACCTCACTCACACCAATGGAGAGATAATCTAAAATGAAAATTAATAAGGAAACACAAACTTTAAATGACACAAGAGACCAGATAGATTTAGTTGATATTTATAGGACATTCCATACAAAAGCTGCATATTACACTTTCTTCTCAAGTGCACACGGAACATTCTCCAGGATAGATCACATCTTGGGTCACAAATCAAGCCTCAGTAAATTTAATAAAATTGCAATCATATCAAGCATCTTTTCTGACCACAACACTATGAGATTAGAAATCAATTACAGGGGAAAAAACGTAAAAAACACAAAAACATGGAGGCTAAACACTACACTACTAAATAACCAAGAGATCACTGAAGAAATTAAAGAGGAAATCAAAAAATACTTAGATACAAATGACCATGAAAACACAACAATCCAAAACCTATGGGATGGAGCAAAAGCAGTTCTAAGAGGGAAGTTTATAGCAATACAAGACTACCTCAAGAAATAAGAAAAATCTCAAATAAACAATCTAACCTTACACTTAAAGGAACTAGAGAAAGAAGAACAAACAAAACCTAAAGTTAGCAGAAGGAAAGAAATCATAAAGATCAGAGCAGAAATAAATGAAATAGAAACAAAGAAAACAATAGCAAAGATCAATAAAACTAAAAGCTGGTTCTTTGAGAAGATAAACAAAATTGATAGACCATTAGCCAGATTCATCAGGAAAAAGAGGGAGAGGACTTAAATCAATAAACTTAGAAATGAAAAAGGAGAAGTTACAACAGACACCGCAGAAATACAAAGCATCCTAAGAGACTATTACAAGCAACTCTATGCCAATAAAATGGACAACCTGGAAGAAATGGACAAATTCGTAGAAAGGTATAACCTTCCAAGACTGAACCAGGAAGAAATAGAAAATATGAACAGACTAATCACAAGTAATGAAATTGAAACTGTGATTAAAAAACTTCCAACAAACAAAAGTCCAGGATCAGATGGCTTCGCAGGTGAATTCTATCAAACATTTAGAGAAAAGCTATTCCCCATCCTTCTCAAACCCTTCCAAAATATAGCAGAGGGAGGAACTCTCCAAAACTCATTCTATGAGGCCACCATCACCCTGATACCAAAACCAGACAAAGATACTACAAAAAAAGAAAATTACAGACCAATATCACCGATGAATATAGATGCAAAAATCCTCAACAAAATACTAGCAAACAGAATCCAACAACACATTAAAAGGATCATACACCATGATCAAGTGGGATTTATCCCAGGGATGCAAGAATTCTTCAATATATTCAAATAAATCAATGTGATACACCACATTAACAAATTAAAGAATAAAAGCCATATGATCATCTCAATAGATGCAGAAAAAGCTTTTGACAAAATTCAACACACATTTATGATAAAAACTCTCCAGAAAGTGGGCATAGAGGGAACCTACCTCAACATAATAAACGCCATATATGACAAACCCACAGCCGACATCATTCTCAATGGTGAAAAACTGAAAGCATTTCCTCTAAGATCAGGAACAAGACAAGGATGTCCACTCTCACCACTATTATTCAACATAGTTTTGGAAGTCCTGGCCATGGCAATCAGAGAAGAAAAAGAAATAAAAGGAATACAAATTGGAAAAGAAGAAGTAAAACTGTCACTGTTTGCAGGTGACATGATACTATACATAGATTATCCTAAAGATGCCACCAGAAAACTACTAGAGCTAATCAATGAACTTGGTAAAGTTGCAGGATACAAAATTAATGCACAGAAATCTCTGGCATTCCTATATACTAATGATGAAAAATCTGAAAGAGAAATTAAGGAAACACTCCCATTTACCACTGCAACAAAAAGAATAAAATACCTAGGAATAAACCTACCTAGGGAGACAAAAGACCTGTATGCAAAAAACTATAAGACACTGATGAAAGAAATTAAAGATGAGAAAAACCATGTTCTTGGATTGGAAGAATCAATATTGTGAAAATGACTATACTACCCAAAGCAATCTACAGAGTCAATGCAATCCCCATCAAATTACCAATGGCATTTTTTACAGAACTCGTACAAAAAAATCTTAAAATTTGTATGGAGACACAAAAGACCCTGAATAGCCAAAGCAGTCTTGAGGGAAAAAAACAGAGCTGGAGGAATCAGACTCCCTGACTTCAGACTACACTACAAAGCTACAGTAATCAAGACAGTATGGTACTGTCACAAAACCAGAAATATAGATCAATGGAACAAGACAGAAAACCCAGAGGTAAACCCACGTACCTATGGTCAACTAATCTATGACAAAGGAGGCAAGGGTATACAATGGAGAAAAGACAGTCTCTTCAATAAGTGGTGCTGGGAAAACTGGACAGCTACATGTAAAAGAATGAAATTAGAACACTCCCTAACACCATACACAATAAACTCAAAATGGATTAGAGACCTAAATATAAGACTGGACACTGTAAAACTCTTAGAGGAAAACATAAGAAAAACTCTCTTTGACATAAATCACAGCAAGATTTTTTTTGATCCACCGCCTAGAGTAAAGGAAATAAAAACAAAAATAAACAAATGGGACCTAATGAAACTTAATAGCTTTTGCACAGCAAAGGAAACTACAAACAAGACGAAAAGACAACACTCAGAATGGGGGAAAATATTTGCAAACGAATCAACAGACAAAGGATTAATCTCCAAAATATATAAACAGCTCATGCAGCTCAATATTAAAAAAACAAACAACCCAATCAAAAAATAGGCAGAAGACCTAAATAGACATTTCTCCAAAGAAGACATACAGATGGCCAAGAAGCACATGAAAAGCTGCTCAACATCACTAATTTTTAGAGAAACGCAAACCAAAACTGCAATGAGGTATCACCTCACACCAGTTAGAATGGGCATCATCAGAAAATCTACAAACAATAAATGCTGGAGAGGGTGTGGAGAAAAGGGAACCCTCTTGCACTGTTGGTGGGAATGTAAATTGATACAGCCACTATGGAGAACAGTATGGAGGTTCCTTAAAAAACTAAAAATAGAAGTACCATATGACCCAGCAATCCCTCTACCGGGCATATACCCAGATAAAACCATGATTCAAAAAGAGTCATGTACCACAATGTTCATTGCACCACTATTTACTATAGCCAGGTCATGGAAGCAACCTAAATGCCCATTGACAGACAAATAGATAAAGAAGATGTGGTACATATATACAACGGAATATTACTCAGCCATAAAAAGGAATGAAATTGGGTCATTTGTAGAGACGTGGATGGATCTAGAGACTGTCATACAGAGTGAAGTAAGTCAGAAAGAGAAAAATAAATATCGTATATTAACGCATATATGTGGAACCTAGAAAAACGGTAAAGATGAACTGGTTTGCAAGGCAGAAATGGAGACACAGATGTAGAGAACAAACGTATGGACACCAAGGAGGGAGGGGGGGTGTTGGTGGGATGAATTGGGAGATTGGGATTGACATATATACACTAATATGTGTAAAATGCATAACTAATAAGAATCTGCTGTATAAAAATATAAATTAAATTAAATTAAAAAGAATAAAGTATGGGAGGATGTGTGTACGTTATACTGGGTTGGCCAAAAGGTTTGTTCACTTTTTTCCGTAAGATGGCTCTAGTAGCAGTTAGATGTCTTTAACTTTATTCGAAACAATTTTGTTAGACTGTATGTGAGAGCTGTCGTATCAGCGTGCATTTAAAAGAATACATCAAAATTTGTGAAATTTTGTGTAGTCATTTTAATATTGAAGATGGAAAAAAATAAAGCAACTTTTTCAGCATAGTATGCTTTATTTATTTCAAGAAAGGTAAAAACGCAATTGAAACGCAAAAAAACATTTGTGCAGTGTATGGAGAAGGTCCTGTGACTGATTGAACATGTCAAAAGTGGTTTGTGAAGTTTCGCACTAGAGATTTGTCGCTGGATGATGCTCCACGGTCAGGAGCAAATGTCAAATCAAGACATTAATTGAGAACAATCAGCGTTATACCACACAGGAGATAGGTGACATACTCAAAATATACAAATCAAGTGTTGAAAATCATTTGCACCAGCTTGGTTATGTGAGCCTCTTTGATGTTTGTGTTCCACGTAAGTTAAGCGAAAAAAACCTTCTTGACCATATTTCTCTATGCGATTCTCTACTTAAACGTAATGAAAATGTTACATTTTAAAAACAAATTGTGATGGGAGATGAAAAGTGGATACTGTACAATCATGTGGAATGGAAGAGATCGTGGGGCAAGTGAAATGAACCACCACCAAGCACACCAAAGGCCGGTCTTCATCCAAAGTCATGTTGTGTATATGGTGGGACTGGGAGTCCTCTTTTATGAGCTCCTTCTGGAAAACCAAATGATGAATTCCAACAAGACTGCTCCCAATTAGAGCAACTGAAAGCAGCACTCGACGAAAAGCGTCCAGAATTAGTCAACAGAAAACGCATAATCTTCCATCAGGATAATGCAAGACCGCATGTCTCTTTCACGACCACAAAAACTGTTACAGCTTGGCCGGGAAGTTCTGCTTCATCCGCCGTATTCACCAGACATTGCACCTTCAGATTTCCATTTACTTAGGTCTTTACAAAATTCTCTTAATAGAAAAAATTTCAATTCCCTGGAAGACTGTAAAAGGCACCTGGAACAGTTCTTTGCTCAAAAAGATGAAAAGTTTTGGGAAGATGGAATTATGAAGTTGCCTGAAAAATGGCAGAAGGTAGTGGAACAAAAGGGTCAATATGTTGTTCAATAAAGTTCTTGGTGAAAATGAAAAATGTGTGTTTTTACTTAAAAACCGAAGGCACTTTTTGCCCAACCCAATATATAAATACAGGTCATTTTATATAAGGGGCTTGAGCATCCATGTATTTTGGTATTCAAGGGGAATTCTGGTACCAATCTCCCACGGATACTGAGAGAAGACTGTAATTTGGAAACAGCTGGATGGAAGAGATGCATAGGGCAAGGTACGTGGGAAGGGGCACAGAGCTTCCATGCCCTCTTCGGGTGCACCACCTCCCAGCAAGTGGATGTGTTCTCAACCTGGAAGCTTTTGGAACCCCTGTCCTTTTGGGCTTTTATGGAGGCTTCATTACATAGGCATAATTGATTGCATCATTGGCCACTGGTGACCGAACTCAACCTCCAGCCCCTCTTCTATCCCTGGTGGTCTGGGGGTGGGGGCAGGCTGAAAGTTCCAACCCTCTAATTGCATGTTTTTTTCTCCCCTGGCAACTAGCCCCTATCCTGTGGGACTTTACAAAAGTCATTTCCATTAACATAAAGTCAGGTGTGGTTGAAACGGACTTGTCATGAATACAAAAAACACAGTTGGAGAATTCCCTGATGGCCCAGGGGTTAGGACTCTGCACTTTCACTGCTGAAGGTGTGGGTTCAATCCCTGGTTGAGGAACTAACGTCCCCCAAGCCCCGCATGGTGGCCAAAACGGAACAAACAAAACAACAACAAACAACCACTAAAACACAGTTCACCTTTATCCTCTGGAGCTATTTTGGGAGCTGTTGAGCAAAAGATGCCCCTAATGCTCTCATCACTTAGCAAATTACAAAGGTTTAAGAATCTATGTGGTGGAGGGCTTCCCTGGTGGCGCTGCGGTTAAGAATCCGCCTGCCAATGCAGGGGACACAGGTTCGAGCCCTCGTCCCACATGCCACGGAGCAAGTAAGCCCGTGTGCCACAACTACTGAGCTCTAGAGCCCGCGAGCCACTAATGAGCCTACGTGCCACAACTACTGAAGCCTGCGCACCTAGAGCCCATGCTCCGCAACAAGAGAAGCCACCGCAATGAGAAGCCCGCGCACCGCAATGAAGAGTAGCCCCCGCTCACCGCAACTAGAGAAAGCCCGCGCGCAGCAATGAAGACCCAGCCAAAAATAAATTTAAAAAAAATCTATGTGGTGGAACTTGTGGTTTGGACGTCCCCCTGCCGATCAGCCTAGAGCAGGTTCTAAGATCGCTGTTCAGAACCACACCCATGGCGCTGGAGGAGCACAGATTCTGTCTGATGGCCGGGTGCCCCTGGGAAGTGCCTTAGCCAGAGACCCACTACGTGCACCCCGAGGCCGTTGCCTCTTCCCGGTCCACGTATCCAAAGCCAGTGCCACCTCTGCTGTCTGCAAAGAGGAGGGGAGCTGGGACCCGAAGGCACTGAGCTTCCCCCTTGCCCTGAGTGCGTGTTTCCGGGCTGAGAGCGTGAGGACGTCGGGGAAGGAGGCGCAGGCGGAGGCGTGCGGCGGGGGTCCCGGGGTACCACAGCAGTCTGCGCACCACTGCTGTTAAGCAGAAGACAAATGCTGCTCAGGAGACGCCCCCACCCTTTAGCCTCTTCTATGCCATTTCCTAGCAGAATGTACTGGAACTTGTCCAGATTTAAAAAATGGCGGACTTCCCTGGTGGCGCAGTGGTTAAGATCCAACTGCCAATGCAAGGGACACGGGTTCGAGCCCTGGTCCGGGAAGATCCCACACGCCGCGGAGCAACTAAGCCCGTGCGCCACAACTACTGAGCCTGCGAGCCACAACTACTGAAGCCCACGCGCCTAGAGCCCGTGCTCCGCAACGAGAAGCCACCGCAATGAGAAGCTCGTGCACCTCACCGAACAGTAGCCCTCGCTCGCCTCAACTAGAGAAAGTCCGCGTGCAGCAACGAAGACTCAACACAGACAAAAAGAAGTCAATCATCAGCATTATCCACCTTCTCCTCCTCCTCCACCCCGTTTCCGGGGACTCTGATCCGCAGCGGCTTCTCCTGATTACGGAGTGTGGGGCACAGCAGCTGCAGTGCTTGTATAAGCCAAACGGCTGATCTCTTAGGCTCGGGAGAATGAACGGACAGTCGGGCTTGCAGCACAAGCCGCTTAACGGCCCTGCCTCTCGCCTCTCTCCCGCGAGTCCGCGTATGGGAGATGTCGCCGGGAGGGGGCGCCTGTTGCGCGGCTGCGGCTCTGAGATGTATGGAAGCGTTGCTACGTCCCTGTTGGGAGCGGTTCAGGGCAATAAAAAGAATAAAGGTCAGGAGGAAAACCACAATGAAGAGCATCTTTTTGATATAGTCAAGTCTCCTTCAGAACCAGGACTAAGCAGACATTTTTATAGCCTGGTGGAGAAGAGCCCGGACTTGGCCTGTTGCTTAGCAACGTAAAGTTAAAGTGTTAATAAAAACCATTAAGGTGAACATTTACAAAGGCAGGTGGTCCAAAGTAAATGGATGCCACTCATCTCATCATTGAAATGCTTGAAGGCTAAGTGGAGACAGAGTAGATTTTGCTTCCAATACCTCTCTGCAGAAAGCTACCAAACGTTCCCTTGGGAATGAATGGAAATGGAGCTGTTGGTACATTAAGTTCAGTCTCACTCTGTTCTTAATTTATGGTGTGGGCATTCTAAGACGGCCAAAGTGGTTAGCATGTTTATTATGAATTTGTTCTTTCCGAAGATATTAAGTATTGTACAGAGCCCATGTGCATCACCACGGAATTGTCTTTATGTAAAGCTCTTCATACCTACAACTGTTATCACCCTTTTATATCTTGTGACTATATTTTGCCCTATTCCTGCTCTTTCCTACCCCCTCAAAAAAGGCAAAGGCAGGAAAGATGATGACTTGGTAGGGGTGCAGGTTGGGGAAGGAAAACAAACTGATAGTTAATACCTGAAATCTTGTGCCAGGGGCTTCTGAAACCAGCAAAAGTGAAACTAAAAGAGAAGTTGAGTCAACCATTGCTCTTCTATCTCTCAAAAAAAATTTAATAAACTTTGCAACCAGTTCTCCAAGACTTCCCTGGAGAATCAGACTGGGCAATGGGATGGTTATGATTTTATTAAAATTTGTACAGCTGATAACTGTAACCCATTCGTCGCACCATTAAGGTACAGATAAATGTGGGAAGGAATGAAAAATATCTGCAACTGGTTAAAAAAAAGGTACGTAGGTAAAAATTTTCTTTTTGGGGAAATCACACTCCCAGCTGCTGCATCCATAATATATGTATAGAAAATGGACTTGGGTTAAATCCACATGTATGTGGCCAAGGTACTTAAAAATAAAGGGCCCAGAAATGTACGGGTGGTGTAGTTCACAAAAAGGCCACCAGAGGGCGCCCAAGCTTGCTTCCTACAAAACTGCAAGTTGCACTTCAAAGGACAGACAAAGCCCATGAAGGTTCAACACTTAGAGGTCTCCTTCCTGGAAAGTGGCGTGGAGAAGTAGGGCTGAAAACCTCAGGACCATCAGTAGGAACTGGAAGATGGCTGGGCTAATGCTCACCGGTGGATGAGAAAGTCTGGACCTTGTTTTCAGTTGTGGTTTGCTGCCACTTGGTAGGAATTTCTCTCTCCCCTCCCTCTCAACTTGTCCACCTCCAAGGGTACTTACAGCAATGGTGGACAATGACAATCCCAGGAAAGGTGTAATTACAGCCTAATGGATATATAGGTATGAATGAGGGGATGTGTACATCTACAGAGGAGAACAGTGAGTGAAATCAGCTCTACCTAATCAGGAGAACTTTGTCATATTCTAAAAGTTAAAAGTTTTGAATGAATACAGGGATTCCTTTCATTTTCAAATACACATCGGAATCTCTTTTGTCTTGTTTACTGTGACTCACTGTATTATCTATTGCTGTGTTACAAATAACCCCCAAATTTAGCATTTTAAAACAACAATAAACGTTTATTATCTTGCAGTTTCTATAGGTCAAGGATTCAGGTGTGATAGCTAGATAGTTTTAGCTTGGGGCCTCTCATGAAATTGTTGTTGTCAAGATATGAGCTGAATCTGCCATCATCCGAATGTCTGACTAGGCTTGAGGATCCACTTCCAAGAAGCTCACTCTCATGGCTGTTGGTAGGAGGCTTTAATTCCTTGCCCTGTGGATCTCATCACAGGGCTATTTTGAGTGTCTCGACAACAGGCAGCTGGTTTTCCCCACAGTGAGATCCAACAGAAAGTAAGGTAGAAGCCACAATATCTTTTGTGGCCTAACTTTGGAAGTCATACACCATTATTTCCTCAACATCCTAAAGGCTACACAAGTTAGCCTTATACAATGTGGGAGGGGATTGACTATCCAAGGGTGTGAATACCAGCAGGTCATAGGAGAGCCTCTTGGAGGCTGGCTACCACTCTGTTTTCCTTTTTTTAATTGTTAAAAAATAATTATTTATTTATGGCTGTGTTGGGTCTTCATTGCGGTGCACTGGCTTCTCATTGTGGTGGCTTCTGTTGTTGCAGAGCACGGGCTCTATGCACGCAGGCTTCAGTAGTTGTGGCACACAGGCTCAGCAGTCGTGGCTCGCAGGCTCTAGGGTGCAGGCTCAGTAGTTGTGGCGCACGGGCTTAGTTGCTCCGCGGCATGTGGGATCTTCCCGGACCAGGGCTTGAACCCGTGTCCCCTGCATTGGCAGGTGGATTCTTAACCACTGCACCACCAGGGAAGCCCCTCACTTTGTTTTCAAAATGCATATTTAAACATCCTTTCAAATGCACATTTTACACGTTTAATGTTACTATTCCTGTTTTTAAAATGTGTATTTAAACAAATTTTTTAAAAATTAATTAATTTATTTATTTTTGGCTGCATTTGGTCTTCATTGTTGCACACGGGCTTTCTTTAGTGGCAGCGAGTGTGGGCTACTCTTCATTGCGGTGCATGGGCTTCTCATTGCAATAGCTTCTCTTGTTGCAAAGCACAGGCTCTAGGCATGCGGGCTTCAGTAGTTGTGGCACGTGGGCTCAGTAGTTGTGGCTCGCAGGTTCCAGAGCGCAGGCTCAGTAGTTGTGGCGCATGGGCTTAGCTGCTCCACGGCATGTGGGATCCTCCCGGACCAGGGCTCGAACCCGTGTCTCCTGCATTAGCAGGTGGATACGTAACCTCTGTGCCACAAGGGAAGCCCTAAACAAATTTTTAAATGTATACCAGTTTATTTTCTTATGAGTACAAAGACCTCCCTCCTCTGTGGATCAGAAAACGATGTCTAAAGGGGTGTGTGTTGGGTGTGTATGTGTGTCCTATCATATATATATATATATATATATATATATATATATATATATATATATATATATATATATGATGTCTCACAACTGTAAAAACGGATGCGTTAGGGAGAAGTTGTCTACTTTCTGGATGGGAATGCTCTTGTTGCTTTCTGCATGCAGACTTTCTAGAAAATGACAAGTTATATTAAACAATAAAATTCAATAAAGTCATTCAGGGAGTTACTGGATCACTTTGCTTCATAATTAACAATCCCAAGACTTTTCTTGTATGACATGACACTAGCCATCCCTGAATAGTACCTGGAATGATTCTTATGTTCTCTTTTCACAAATGAGCGCTCTACGGCAGAGAAGTTCTAAGCAACCTCAGAACTGGAGAATGGCTGAGAACTCAGTTCTAATTCACAGCGACCTTGGATGACATTAAAAAGTTAAGGGAGAAAGGCTCTGACAATCACTCAGCAGACAGCCTCCACTTCTGTCAACAACACAGTCAGTGCCCAAGCATCAGACAGCTCTGTCACCGACCCCAGCACAATACGGTGCTACAACAATTCCAGTAGAGTAGCCCTCAGCTTCAGAAACATACCTGAGTGCAATGCCCTTTGCATGGAGCTTTGGTGGGAAAGGGCCTGAAAGGTAATGCCAAGCCAAGAACTCTTCTTTGTGGCAAGAAAGTCAAGCTTAACAAACAGCCAGGGAATCTGGCTGTTTCTTTTGAGGATAAAGAATAAGGCTGAATAGAGGCTAAAAGGAAGGTTAACTCTCTCAACACTAAGATCCTACAATTTCTATATAAGACCTGAACAAAGATCCTTCAGCGGGGAAGGGAGGTAAGCCAAGCTCCACCAAAACCATCCACCTCTTGTGGTTAGGAGCATATGACTTTTGGAGTTAGAGAGACCTGAGTTTAATTCTCCCTTCACTTTGCACTGGCTGCGTGACCCTGGATGCTTTATTTAACCCCTCTAAGGCTAACTGTATCCCTCTGAAACATGGAGATAATATTTACTTTCCTAGTTAGTTGTGAGGTTATCTACCTATCTATCTACCTATCTGAAACATAACATGACATTACATAGGATTTTTCTCTTTAAAAAGCTGGATAAACTCTGGGGAAAATCAGGGCAGTGGGAATGTGTGATGTCCCATATTTAGGTCCTCCACATGCTGGCATTTCAGGATCCCCAGAACCATGGCCAGGTTCCCAACCTGCTCGCCACAAAGCGAAGTCTGTTAGTTGAAAGTCCTGCCCACACACACAGAGCTCCAAATCAAACATGCAATTCCCTTGTTTAAAAAATGTGAATAAGCAAGAATCATCAAGAAAGCCTTCGGCACAAAATAAGGACAAACTTCACAAGAAACAGAAAACAGACATAATTCAAGGGACAGAAAAGAACCATAACAAACAGCAATACCCTCTAATTAGTGTCCTAAGAGAAAGTCACAAAGGTAGAGCATCTGTGAAAGAAGAACACGATGCTATGAAATTCGAAAAATCAAAGAACAGAGTTTTTGGAGATGGAAAAATTGTGATTAAAACATCTTCTTAATTGAAGGATTGGAAAATAAAGATGAGTGATGAGAGAACTCCCAGGAGGGCAGAGGGATAATCTAGTTTGGAGAAAGTTGACTGATGGTTCCAGATGGGAAAGAGGAATTCTATGGAATTATTAGCATGACTGAGAACTTGAAAACACTTGAGGGTTAAGATAGAGAGGGGAACAAAAAAGGCAATTTGAAACTCCAGGAAAACAAAACGCTGTAGAAGGCATGGTCTAGATAAAGAGATTGGGAAGGAGGAGGTAGGCATGGTGCGGGGACTGCTGCTTTTCCTCCCAGGGCCTCTGTGCTGGTTGGTCTTTTAACCACACACATAGTGGTTTGATGTCAATATTTAGAGCTACATCAAGACGTAATGTTTTAAAGGAGTTAAGTGTTCATAGTTGTGTGGGTTGAAATAAGGAGAAGCTGATTCCTTCATGCAGGAGTTGATTCTACAGCAAGATTCTAAAGCAAAATAAAAATATGGGGCTCCCCTGGTGGCGCAGTGGTTGAGAGTCCGCCTGCCGATGCAGGGGATGCGGGTTCGTGCCCCAGTCCGGGAAGATCCCACGTGCCACGGAGCGGCTGGGCCCGTGAGCCATGGCCGCTGAGCCTGCGCGTCCAGAGCCTGTGCTCCGCAACGGTAGAGACCACAACAGTGAGAGGCCCGCGTACCGAAAAAAAAAAGAAAAAAAGAACAGGCAGCCAGGAATGGGAAGATTGTGAGCACATTCAAACTCTGAGAAGAAAATGTAAAAAGTAAAAACCTGACCTTCAATAGGTAGAAATAAACCTATTTCTGGTTATCAGAAAAGGAAGAGAAAGCTCACTGCATGGAAATTTGAAGTGAAGGTGGGTAAACAGGGGTTGGAGGGATTGGTGATCCTAGTCTTTATGAAAACCTGGCTCCTCATGAACTTTTGTAGCAGATTTGCAAACTGTTTACATGGGGGCCCCTGAAGTATGAGTAGAATCAGGATGGAAGTCAGGTCTGGACACACCACCACTGTGACTGCCAGATCCTCCTAGAGACGCTGGCCCCTTATTCAAGGATGGCGCCTTCTAAAATGGGTGTGGCCACACCACACAAGGATCTGTGGGCAAGGATGTTCAGTGCAGTATTGTTTATAAAGTAAAGCAGAACAAAATGAAACCTAAGCCTGGAACACCTAAAAGAGGCAAAACATTTAAATAACTTATGGTACATCCTTATCATAAATCCTATGAGGCGGTTAAAAGGAGGCTAAGCTTTATAAACGAATATGGAAAGATGTCCACTATACATTAAGTAAAAAAGGCAACTTGCAGAAGAGTATACACACTGAGTCTATTTGTGTTAAACATATGTATATATACACCTACAAAATGTACTTTTATAAGTACATTTGAAAAAAAAACTAGTTAGTAAAATAAACTGCCTGAGGTCTCTCACTTTTGTCATCAGTTTCTCTGGGGAGTGAAGCAGGGAGTCAGGGAAGCAAGCAGGTCAGGTTAAAGGCCAGAGAGGAAAAGCAAGAAAGGCCAGGGAGGTCTGGAGGGTGAACCAGAAAGAACTGGCAGAGAGCCTGGCAGTGAAGCACAGTGGTTAGTGAGGAAGAGCAGATGGAAAAGGATCCCCAGGACCAATCTGTCCTGAGGGAGGCCACCAGCACTACGGGACCCAAACCTATTTGTTCACCTTCCACGGGGAGCTTCTTCAAATCCAGAGGCATTACCAGCACCCGCGGCAGTGGTTCTCTGTTGTCCTGCCTGGTGAGACCTTCCCGGGGTGCTGAGCTGGCAGTGGACGACAGTAACAGTCACCCCTCACCCCGTGTACTGAGCATGTAATCATAATAACTGCTGCCACTTAGTTGACACCAATGCCTATTATTTGTTAAGCTCTACTACGTACTGCGAGTATTAGCTCATTTTCTCCTCAATGCTACATGACGGAAGCAATATCACTATTATGCGGACAGGCCTAGAGAGGGTAGGTAAGTGGCCATGGGTCACACAGCTATATAGGAAGAAGCAGGGCTCAGAATTAGGGACCAACTGTTAACCTCTATGAAAACACTTAAGTACTATCTACTTATTTCATAGACGATCTTTTTTCTGCCTCTCTTCACGTTTCTATACTTCCTCAGTTTTCTACAAGGAACATGCATACTTTAAAAAAAAATTAAAGTAGACAAAGTGAGAGAGTGGCATGGACATATATACACTACCAAACGTAAAATAGATAGCTAGTGGGAAGCAGCTGCATAGCACAGGGAGATCAGCTCGGTGCTTCGTGACCACCTGGATGGGTGGGATAGGGAGGGTGGGAGGGAGGGAGATGCAAGAGGGAGGGGATATGGGGATATATATATACGTATAGCTGATTCACTTTGTTATACAGCAGAAGCTAACACTACTGTAAAGCAATTATACTCCAATAAAGATGTAAAAAAAAAAAAGTAGGGATTCCCTGGAGGTCCAGTAGTTAGGAATTGGCGCTTTCACTGTTGGGCCCGGGGTTTGATCGCTGGTCGGGGAACTAAGATCCTGAAAGCCACACGGCGTGGCCAGAGAAAAAGGTTATTATAAAACATTGGCTATATTCTCTGTGCTGTACAATATACCCTTGTAGCTTATTTTACACACAGTAGTTTGTACCTCTTAGTTCCCTACTCCTATCTTGCCTCTCCTGGGGCATAGGTTCTTGATTGGCAGGGGTGAGGAATCAATTTAAAAATTAAATTATTCCCAGTAACTTCCAATCAGAGGGGTTCTGAGTGGGAAGATGCTCCAGGCAGCTGGGCGCAGGGACTCACGTGATGCTGAGGGAGCAGCTGGGGACCCATGGGAGGGGGAGGGCTGCGGGGAGGGACACTGGGGCAGGAGGGAAGTAGAAGCTGGGGTCAGACGCTGAAGGAGAAAGTTCTGATGAGCTAGATACAGACACAGGGACCAGGAAGGGAGCCGAAGGGAGAGAGGAGGGGCTCTGTCCAGGCCTTGGGCCCGGCTGGATGCTGGACCACAGCCAGCGGCTGCTCATGATGCCTGGCTCGGCCCCTCTGCCCCAGGCTGCCCACTGGCTGCTGGCTGGATTCCTTCAGGTCAGGGACTGATGGGCAGGCAGCTGGGAAGGACTCATCTCCCTTTGGAGGGTCTCAGTTTCTTCCAACAGAGGGAAGAATTAACCTTCTACAGAGCTGTTGGGCACGGGGACAATAGCTAAACTGGAGTTTCACATTTTAACCTGCCCAAGACTCCCAGTACCCTCTCACCCAAGGAAACGCAGCAGCTCCAGTTCCTCAAGTTGAGTTAAGGGAGACAAAGGTTTGTCCTTCCCAGAAACCCATCAGGAATGCTCTGGAGCTGAAGTGGGCTATACGGATACGAGCGTGCCCGTCACTGCTGGACACAGCTTTGGCACGTGGCATGAAGCAGGGGCCATTTCTGAAGGACAGTGGGGGAACGTTTCCACTCCCTTTCCACCCGGCCCAGGCTTCCTGCATCTCTACATGAAAACATCATCACCGTCAACCACCACCGCCGATCTGATGGCGTCGGTTTCCTGCCAAACTCCTCCAGTCTCTCTCCTCTGCTCACCTCCTCCACTTCCAGCAACTGTCACCTCCATGTCACTGCTGCCTCCAGACCTCCAGTTTCTAGTGCCACACCTTCAACTTCAATGCCCTGACTGCAGTCTGGTGTCATCAAGTCCAGATGGGAATTGCCAATGCTTTTCTCTACCAATCCGTAGCAAGGAAAGAAAAAAATCCAAAATCGGGGCTTCCCTGGTGGCGCAGTGGTTGAGAGTCCGCCTGCCGATGCAGGGGACGTGGGTTCGTGCCCCGGTCTGGGAAGATCCCACATGCCGCGGAGCGGCTGGGCCCGTGAGCCATGGCCGCTGAGCCTGCGCGTCGGGAGCCTGTGCTCCGCAACGAGAGAGGCCACAACGGTGAGAGGCCCGCGTACCGCAAAAAAAAAAAAAAAAAAAAAAAAAGCCAAAATCGTCATTTCATCTTGGATCTTTCTTCTCCCTCATCCCCCATATAAGTTACTAACTCTGGTTATTTCTTTCTTCAGAACATCTCTGTTCTACTCCTTATCCATTTCCATCTTAGTTCTCAACTTTATCTGTTTATTCATTTAACAAGTCTTTATGAAATGTCTCGTGTGCCAAGCACTGTGCCAGAGAAGGGTCCAACACTGATTCCAAATGCCAACCTGGTAGGAGGACCCGCATGTGGCCTTCTCACCCAGCAGCCTGGGGTCTCCCTCTTCCACCTCCCCCCACCGCTGACCCACCAGGCCAGGCAGTCTGAGCTTCAAGAGCAGTTCTGTTCACACGAATTCTTGCCCAGGGCCTAGGAGTCTTAGCAGTACCACCACTTCACAATTCTTGTATCTCCCTAAACCCTGTCGCTCTGGAACCATTTCTTGAGGAAGGAAATTTAAAACATCAGCAAGAAGAATTCTCCTGAGTCTCCTTGGGTACGTTTGCCAGCAGAGTGATACCAGGGGAGAGGAGGTCAGGGCTCTAAAAGCATGGAAATTTGAGAAAGAAGACACAGGGGACAAGCTCAGCACTTGTACTGAATCCGTCTCAGAATGCAGTGAGCTGGGGTGCAGGAACTTAGTTCCTTATTGATAAGCCTCCAATAAATTATAACACTGTGGAATGAGTGTTCAAGAAACGGGCCTATAGGGAATTCCCTGGTGGTCTAGTGGTTAGGGCTCCGCGCTTGCTTCCACTGCAGGGCACGGGTTCAATCTCTGGTCAGGGAACTAAGTTCCCACATGCTGTGCAGTGCAGCCAAAAAAAAAAAAAAAATCCCCCCAAACGGGCCTATAAACTACATTATTACACTGCTGCATTTCTATCCTTTATATTTGGGTCCATGGGGCAGATTCATTCTATTTTTTGCTTAAGCCAGTTTGACTTTCTGTCATTTGCAACTCAAAGAGCCCACACTAATAAAAAGAATTAACATTTACATATTCTTTGACAGACTATGGTTTTACCCTTACAGGAAACAACGTAAGGTAGGCACTTTGTTGTACCCTTTATAAGGAAGAAATGAAAATGCAGAGATAGAGGCTATCCCCAAACAGGTGAAATTTGAGCCAGAGTTCCTGCCCCAGAGGCTCTGATCTGTTCTATTGAACCCCCTTCTCTCATCTGTGCAGGAAGTTTTTTAAGTGGTCTCAAACGTTTTCTGAGGATGGGTGTGGTTCACATTACTTACACATGATAAACTGAAGCAGTGCAATTTGGAGCTATGTTTTCATTGATTTTTTTTTAAATGATAGTGCTTTTTAAAAAATATATATTTATTTATTTTGCCTGCGCCGGGTCTTAGTTGCAGCCCACGGGATCCTCGTTGCCACATGCGGGCTCTTAGTTGCGGCATGCGGGATCTAGTTCCCCGACCAGGGATTGAACCCGGGCCCCCTGCATTGGGAGCACGGAGTCTTAACCACCAGGGAAGTCCCTTCACTGATCATTAATTTGAATATTCCCACAGTCTGATTTCTTTAGGTCCTTTTAATTTCTTTCAAATTCTGGACAATGGGGCCTGACATAAACGGCAAAATGCGAGACCCCAGACTTCCCTTTACACAGGTTTAGTCAAAGCCTTAAAGGAATCGCTAACTTCTCAGCCAGGACACTTCCTTTCTCCTTTCCCACTCGAGAGGCATGAGCTATTTCTGCCCCTATTATCAAGTCTCTCTGCAGCCAAGTGAGGGGATGGTGTCAGGGGCCAGGAAAACTAGAGGAGGCTCCTGCAGGCCTGATGGAGCTTCTAAATTTCCTTTGTCAGGGGTCAGCGGCTGACCCCACTGCTGGCTGTATCACGCTCATTTCCACCATCCCGAGCTCCGAGGTCAGTCCGAGTGTTTTCAGCCCGCCTGCTGGAATTGCTATTCAACCCAGTTTAGATTAATTTGGCAAGTCAGTCCTCATGAGCTGTGGCTTCACCACCCTCTTCAAGCCCAAAGTAGATCATGTAGGTGTAGCCTCTGCTTTGATAAATAACAGAGTTGTGCACTCAGTTCACGATGAGGCGGCAAACTGTTTTCAAGATATGGTTTGTTCATCATTAAAACAAAGATGATCTGGAGATAGGTTCTCATATCAAGCTCGTTCAAGGTGTGAGAAGCCGACCACTGCACCAAAACAAAGATGTGTCCAGACTCCTTGTTACCCAACTAGGTGAGGGTCTCCCCTGTTCAGAGGCGTATACATCTCCCTGTGTGTCACCAAAGCGAGTGACGGCACCAACCCAGTGAGAACTCCGAGCATCACACACTTTCTATTTTCCACCACTGTGGACCCCAAAGCGTGCAGGGCTTAAGGGTACACCTGAAAGTGCCTGCCTTCCAAGGAGGGACCATGAAAAGTTATTTTCTCCATCTATTCTTACTTAGTGCTCTTATCTCCTGAGATGTACGGAGCAGACACTGAAGGAAACGAGGGACCTAAAATCCCAAATGACTGGTGTTTTGGAGGGTGAGTTTGTGCACAGCACACTGGGCGGGGGCGGGACAAGTGCCTCCTCCTTCCATTGTTTACACTGGGACGCTCACGCCAAGGAGGGACTTGATAGGAAAACTGACAGGAGGTGTGGGATCCAGGCCTGGACAGACTGGCTTGCCCACTCTGGTAGCCCTGCTGGGGCGAGTGGAGGTGAGGGGAGACCTGGTCTTGGGGCACCTGAACCCACAGGGTTCTACACCAGTTAGCGAGGCTTGAGGGCCAGTCAATATTTACCTTTGTTTTATCCCAAACTGGAGTTAATATTTGGCCTGTTTGATGAAAACAATTGCCATCATCCAATATTGGATTTCCTAGGTCTTCTGCTTTTCATCCCTGTTAATGGTTTTGGCCATTAACAGGGATGAAAAATGCAGGTTACCTTTATCATTTAGTGACACTATCTCTGGAAACAGATTCAACAATAAACATTTTTGAACATATACTATGTGGCAGACACTGAGACACATGAGCTACAAACTCTCAGGTGACCTCCAGTCCCGGTTGGAAGTATTCTCATCTTTGGACTTCAGATGAGAGCAGGGAGGCCTCATGAGGTGTCCACATCATACGGTCAGTGTGGATTCACTCTCAGGTTCTCAGGGTAGGCTGTGTGGGGTGTGATGCATACATAATGGATACCACGCACTTTTTCAGGAAAGCTGGAAACTTTCCTACAAGCTCTTCACGGTCGGGAAAACACAACCTCCCTTATTTGTTCTGGGGTTGGAAATTTTGACGAGCGCAGCTGCTTCCAGATCTGGCTTCCCGTCAGAAGTAACTGTGGAGGGGCTTCCCTGGTGGCACACTGGTTAAGAACCCGCCTGCCAATGCAGGGGACTCGGGTTTGAACCATGGTCCAGGAAGATCCCACATGCCATGGAGCAGCTAAGCCCATGCGCCACACTACTGAGCCCACGTGCCACAACTATTGAAGCCCGGGCACCCTAGAGCCTTAGAGCCTGTGCTCTGTAGCAAGAGAGGCCACCGCAGTGAGAAGCCCGCACACCACAACTAGAGAAAGCCCACGCGCAGCAACGAACATCAATGCAGCCAAAAAAAAAAAAAAAAAAAGAAGCAACTGTGGAACCTCATTAAAATACAGAGCCAGGGCTCCACTCCAGGGATGTTTCAGTTCTTGGGTGGCGCCCAGCAGTCTGCATTCTGCACACCCCCTCCCGCCACAATGATTTTGATGACTAGGGAGGTTCAAGAGTCCTGGGGCTGCAGAGACCACGGCGCTGGGGACGGTTCACCTCTCTGTGCTTTTCTGTGTCTGTAGAACGGGGACAGAAAGGGCTGTTAAACTGTAAGAGATGCTAAAAGTGCCTTTTCGGTGCACACTAGCAGTGTGTAAATACAAGTATCACCCCAACCTTCTCAGAACTGGAAATCAAATATTTTAAAACTTTTGCTAATAGTATGTGTGAAATGGTCCTTTATTAGCTGAATCTGCACATAAGCATGTCACCCTTCTCTTCTATCGGTTGAGTAGTCTCTGTTCTTCTGTCTTTACAGGGGAATCCCAGGAATTTAAAGCCGGAAGGCCCTTTTCTCGTAATTCTCACCGTTACCTGAGCTTCATTGGTGCATCTTTTCCCAGTGCCCTCTCTCTTCAGCTATGGGACTCCAGGCACAGACTCTCACCAGAGAGGAATACACTGGAGCAGAACTCCAGGATTCTTCTATCCCCAGACGTGCATTCCTGAGTGACTCTGTTGGGAGTGCACCGCGGTCACCTTCGGGGGTGCTCGGCTAGCAGAACCGCTTCCTTGGGAAGCCCTCCTGTCCCCACACTGGCGGGGGCTCTGTGGACACACGCTTCCCTCCACTGGTCAGATTAGGAGCCGGCAGCAATCAGATTCTTGCAGGAAAGCTGGAGATGGGACCCGGAGTTAGAGTCAGTCAGCTGTGGGAAGCCGGGCTGAAAAGTCATGGAGAAGTGAGGCTGGAGCGGAAGATAAAGCAAAGTGAGTGCTGCAGTTCTGGGGTAATGTGGACCTCTGGAGCCAGGGAAGCCTGAAGAGCACAGGACGGAGGCAAACCAACGGCAAAGACCACACGGCCCCTAAGCAGGAGAGAAGAAGGGCCAGTTCCCCGGAGGACTGTCCTTCCTGCCTTGGAGCCAACTTGAGTGGATTTCTCCTTCTTACAACTAAAGAGCCCCGGGTAGAAAGGAGTTGAGTAAGGACTGGGTGACAGATGAGTATTTCCGGGTGCGGGCAAGATGTGCAGAAGCAGGGGGACCCGCAGTGGGGGGCAGGTGATGCTGTGAAGCCAAGTAGCGAATGGTCTTTTCCCAGAACACACATGCCTGTTAGTGCCTGCCATCCTGTCCACAGTGGGACATCGATGTGTACAACTCAGCGTGTGTGCTGTAGCTGGGGCTGTACCATGTGCAGAAGCTGTGAGGGAGAATAAACCCCGTCCCAGTCTCGGGATGGGCAGGAGTGACGGGCAAGCCCGGCCAGGCCCACGGCTTAGACATACGGAAACCTAACACCAGACGGGACGCTGGAGATCATCCTGGCCAACTGCTCACCAGGTACAGATGCCCTCTTCTGCTGATCAGTCTCCCTCCAGCCACTTGCCCTAAACCACAAGTTTCTCTGTCCCAGAATACTAGTGATAGCAAACACCTAAAAGCACCTGGCAAAAATAAGTATTAGATATGATGGAGAATGTGAAACCCCAATTCTAACTTCCTGGCCTCTCTCCTTGTTCTTTTTTAGCAGATGATACCCCAGCCTCGACTGACATACTCAGTATTTTCATGAGGAAATCAACTACTTGGGCCCAGCAGAAAAGTGTTTTAAAAAATGTTATTTAAGATAATGCTGTTTTTTTTTAAAAGATATTTATTTTTGGCTGTGTTGGGTCTTCGTTGCGTGCGGGATTTCTCTAGTTGCGGCGAGTGGGGGCTACTCTTTGTTGCGGTGCGCGGGCTTCTCATTGAAGTGGCTTCTCCTGTTGTGGAGCATGGGCTCTAGGCACGTGGCCTTCAGTAGTTGCGGCACGTGGGGTCAGTAGTTGTGGCTCGCGGGCTCTAGAGCGCAGGCTCAATAGTTGTGGCTTGCAGGCTCTAGAGCACAGGCTCAGTAGCTGTGGTGCACAGGCTTAGTTGCTCTACGGCATGTGGGATCTTCCTGGGCCAGGGCTCAAACCCATGTCCCCTGCATTGGCAGGCGGATACTTAACCACTGCGCCACCAAGGAAGTCCAATAATGCTGTTTTTCTTTCCTGTCCTTTCCCAGTTGATTACCTGGTAACCATCTGCAACAGCATTTAACTCGAGACATCCACATGCAGAGGTATTCTCATTTCAATGTACTAAGCTTGCAGGCAAAGGTTTGTGGGCTTTCAGATGAATCTTTGTGTAGGTGGTTAACAGAATGCAATCTCGGTGCTGACTGACTGACGCTGTTAAGGTTTCACTTGCCAATGCTATCTGAAGGTGATTAATAAGAGTTTTATTTTCTGAGAGGATATAAAGCTTGGTGAGTAATAAGGACTCACTACCTCCAGAAGCTGCATCTGAACAGGTCCATTTGCCTGGGCTCACTGCAAGGCTGGCCTGCACCCAGCAAGCGAGGGGGCCCTCGTGCTTCTCTTAGACCCTTGGCTCCATGCAGGGATCAGGCTGCTCACCCGGAGGCATGAGACGTGAGAAGGTGGATGGTGCAGGGCCGGCAACATTAGCAAGAGCTTCAGCTCAAGCTGACTAGAGTTCTAGCCTCAGCTTTTCCACAGTCCCACGGTGACATGCTTGAGAACTTATCTTGGTTTACTCTGCTTTAAAAACAGCACATCTCTTACCTCCCCTACTACAGTAGGAAATAATTATTCAAAATTGCTTTCTCATACATTCAGCAAATCAAAGAAGCGAGGGGTTTCTCTTTCCTCAGTGACACTCATCTTCCAAATTTATTGTGCGTGTATAAATGACTCATCCCACTGCTGACTTTTTGTGGACCCTCTCCCAGTGGACTTACTTCAAGGCTTTCATCGTTGCACATACTGGGCACTTTCTTCCTTTTCGGAGATGGAACTGACCTCTGTTAATCCTAAGAGAATTTGTCAAGGCAACAGAGAAGGCCTCTCTCAAACACTCTAAAAGGGTACTGACCCACTTCTCATGTCCTTCCCTGACGGAAGCGATCCACAGACCCCCGGGCTTGCAGTGCAGGATGAGGATGGAGCCTCATTCGGCTCCCCCAACCCAGCAGCTAGGGTGGCACCTAGGACGCAGCAGGTGAAATTCAATAATTGTCTGAAGTGCAGTTAGCCTCTCTCCCACATTTAGTCCTCTAGGGAGAGGTTCTTCCTTGATGGCTGGACTTGACGTATTCTCTAACCCTATTGTCCAGTGGGGTAGAAATGGAGTAGGGTGTATCTTTGTAAGTTAGTCTATTTCATAAAAGGCATGCTCTCCTTTTAAAATATAGGTGGTGTAATATATATACATACATATATATAAAAACACATATTCAAATATTCAAGTCAGTAATATACTCACTCTCATTACAAAAATACAGCCATCCCTCGGTATCCAGAGGATTGATTCCAAGAGCATCCTCGGATACCAAAATCTGTGGGTGCTCAAGTCCCTTATAAACAATGGCGCAGTACAATGAATACTGATAGAGAGGACTGCCTGTACACACATAAAGAGAAACCTCCCCCTTGCCCTTCTCCCTATTCTAGTCTCCTCCCTAGAGGCAGCTCTGTTAAAGAGTTTGGTGTGTTTTCCTGACTTTTTCTTGTTTATATACGTGTGCTCATGTAGAAATACATACCTTGTTTTGCTTTTATTAACAGAAATGGGACCTTACTATTCACACTGATTTGAAACTTGCTTATTACACTCAAGAATACTGAACTCTTTCCATGGCAGCATACATTCTTGTATCTCATTTTTTTTTTTTTTTTCCCCCCGGTACCCGGGCCTCTCACTGTTGTGGCCTCTCCCATTGCAGAGCACAGGCTCCGGACGCGCAGGCTCAGAGGCCATGGCTCACAGGCCCAGCTGCTCCGCGGCATGTGGGATCTTCCCGGATCGGGGCATGAACCCGTGTCCCCTGCATCGTCAGGTGGACTCTCAACCAGTGCGCCACCAGGGAAGCCCCTGTATCTCATTTTTTAACTGCTGCAGACATTCCATAATATGGATGAGTCATTGTTTAACCTTTCCCTATTGATGGTTATTTTTTTCGTTTTCATCCAGTTTAATTTTCTAAAGCCAGGTGTATTGAGGTATAGTTTATATGCAGACAAATTCACCCTTTTAAATGTGCAGATTATGTTTTAACAAACACAGTCATGTAACCGCCACCACGATCAGGAGTTCCATTACCGCAAAAGTTCCCTTGTGTCTCTTTGTAGTAAACCCGTTCATGCACCCTCAACCCCAGGCAAATACTGACCTGTTTTTATCCCCACAGCTTTGCTGTTTCCAGAATGTCATACAGTCAGAAGCATACAGTATGTAGCCCCACAAGTCTGGCTTCTTTCACTTGGCACAAGGCATTGGAGATTCATCCAAATGGCTGTATCATTCGGTCCTTTACTTTCATTGCTGAGTTGTATTCCACTGCATGCCTATACTACAGTTTATCTAGGCAGAAGTTGGTGGACATTTGGGTGGTTTTCAGTTTCTGGCAATTAGAATTAAATCTGCTTAAACATTTGTGTACAGCTGTTTGTGTGCATGTATTATTTTCATTTCTCCTGGGCAAATACCTAGGAGTGGGATTGCTGGGTTGTATGGTGGTATGTTTAGCTTTACAAAAAAAATGTCAAACTACTTTTCAACGTACCTGTATACTTCTGCATTCCCATGAGCAATTCTCACGTGTGAGAGTTCTGGTTGCTCTGCATGCTCATCGGCACTTGGTACTGTCAGGTTTCTAAAATGTTAGCCATCTTTGGTAGGTATGTAACATTACCTTGTTGTGGTTTTAATTTGCATTTCCCTAATGACCAACGATGTTGAGCAGCTTTTCATGTGCTTCTTTGACCATCCATAGCTTCTCGGTGAGGTGTATGTGTACATCTATTGCCCATTTTTAAGTTGGGTTGTTTTGTTATTATTGAATTGAGAGATCTTTATACAGTCTAGATACAAGTCTTTTATTTGTATTTTATAAATATATTCTCCTGTATAGAATTTTTAAAGTCTCCCTGTCAACATCACTGATGAGAGATCATTACTTATTTCTGAAGTGCTATCAGCAGTTTCATGCTATACTGCTCTCTCTTTGGAGATCCACATGTGACAAATGTTAATTGAACGTATGGCTGAATGAATGCTCACCAGTGTCTCAGCTGAGTCCCGGGGGGAATCGGGCAGTACGCTGACTTAAGGAAGGGACTCATTTGAGAACTCCTTTGGTAGCTACCATTCCATCGTACGTAAAGCCCATCTTCTCTGTTTCCACCGAATTTACAAAGATTTCTTAACAGTGTATCAAACAGCTCTGACACAGCTGTATTCCTCTGTTCCCATCCTCCATTCTTCAACCCCTATGTTCACTCCTCATGGGGTGAGCATGCCAGGCTGTGCTTGCTTCTGGAAAGCCCAGATGTTTTTTGACTTTATTATTTTTAACTGAAATATGTCTGACATAAAATCACTGTGTTAAGGTATACAACATGACTTGATAATTTATATACTGTAATATAATTGCCATTGTAGTGATAGTTAGCTCCTCTATCACATAATTACTCCTTTTTCTGGCTGGTATAATTAAGATCTAGTCTCTTTGCAAGTTTGATGATTATTAATACAACAGTGTTGCCTTTACTCGTATCAGCTCTCTAGGACTTATTTACTACTAGTTGCAAGTCTGTACCCTTAAACAGCATCTCTCCTACCCCATCCCCACAGCCCCTGGTAACCACCATTTTTCTGTTTTTAGGAGTTTAGCTTTTTTACGTTCCACATGTACGTGATATCATACACTACTTGTCCTTCTCTGACTTATCTCATTTAGCATAATGCCCTCCAGGTCCATCCATGTTGTTGCAAATGGTAGGATCTCCTTTTTCTCATGGCTGAACAATATTCCATTGCATACATATGCACTACGTCTTCTCTATCCATTCATCCATTGATGGGCACTTAGGCTGTTTCCGTATCTTAGCTATTGTGAATAATGCTGCAATAAACATGGGGGTGCACATATCTCTTTGATATCCTGTTTTCATTTTCTTTGGGTATATACACCCAGAAGTGGGATTGCTGGGTCATATGGCAAATCTATTTTTAACTTTCTGAGGAACCTTGGTATTGTTTTCCATAGTGGCTGAACCAATTTATATTTCTACCAACAGTATACAAGAGGTCCCTTTTCTCCACATTCTCACCAACACTTCTCATCTCGTCTTTCTTGAAGACAGTCCTTCTAACAGGTGTGAGGTGAAAGCTCACTGTGGTTTTGATCTGCATTTCCCTGATGATTAGTGATGCTGAGTATTTTTTCTTGTATCTGTTGGCCATCTGGATGTCTTCTTCCAGCTTCTCCAGATTTTTCACCTGCAAATGGTTAAGTCAGGCCAAGCAACAACCAGTGGCTGGCTAGTTGTCACTAACTGAGGAGAAGGATAAGTAAAGAAAGCTCTATTTCAGCCTCAGATCTTAGCTAGGTCCTCCAGTCCAGCTAGGAGTTAGTGGGCCTCCAAACGAAATCATTTGACCCCTTTAGCTCTTATTCCCTATTTATCTTTTTTTTTTTTTTTTTTTTTTTTTTTTTTGCGGTACGCGGACCTCTCACTGTTGTGGCCTCTCCTGTTGTGGAGCACAGGCTCTGGACACGCAGGCTCAGCGGCCATGGCTCACAGGCCCAGCCGCTCCGTGGCATGTGGGATCTTCCTGGTCCAGGGCACGAACCCGTGTCCCCTGCATAGGCAGGTGGACTCTCAACCACTGCACCACCAGGGAAGCCCCCTATTTATCTTTATTGATTAGTTTGCAGTGGTGAGGGGCAAATGATTGGAACCTCAAACCTCTAACACATAATTCACTAAGGTTGGTTTGGACTGCTACTTTAATAGGCCCACACTAAAGAAATATGTTCAGGAATAAATCAATGTGAAAAGCATGCTACAAATAAGGGAGCAATTGCGTCGTCTGCATCATTTTGAGCTTGTGTGTACAACCAAAGGAGGTGAGCCCTGCCTAAACCCTCATCCATTCCACCTGGGCCCAGGGTGCGATCACCTGACCTCCAAGTTCTGCCATGAGACTGAGGCTGGACTCAGCTTGTCCAGCTACACTCCTCTGCTACTGAGCCATATCTGTAAGAACACTGAAGGGGTGTGTGGGTTCTCACTCCAACTACCTCGTGAACGAAGGCTGCTCCTAATGTCCTTACGCTTGTTCTTTCTGTATTTCCTGCCTCTTGATTTTTATTAAACTGCTAGACCCTTCAAAACCCACTTCAGATATCAACTCCTCTAACAAGGCTTTCCTGATTCCTCAAAGACGTAATCAATCATTTCACGCTCCGTACTACTTCTGTATTTTACATATTTTGTATATGACAAAGTTGATACTTATAAAGTACTTTCTATGTGTTATGCAGTGTTCCAAGTACTTTACATATATTGACTCATTTAATTTTCATCACATTCTATTCAGTAGATACTCTTAATATTCCTATTTTGCAGATGAGGAAACTGAGGAACAGAAGGTAAACAACTTGCTGTAAGTCACAGGCTTTGAATCCGGTAGCTCTTAAAACATTTTGCCATGTATTTCTACTGCTGCACTTACTACACTATATTGCCATGTATTTGTTTCCAAGTCCTCTTCAACACTGTGAGTTTTTTAAAGCAAGGACCTGTCTCATTTGCTCAGCTCTGTACCTGCAGTCTTATGCTGAGGAACTGCCTTTGTGCTCACTAGGCCATGGCAGAGACCCTCAACTGTGACCGACCAAGTCAGCATCTTTCTCATGAGCCTGGGATTGGACATTCACTGGGCAGTCGAGAATGTAAGCAAATCAAATGCCCTGGCCACCTGCATTCATTCTGGGAAATACCTCATCTGAATCTAGAGCAAAAAAAGGAACTTCATCCCACAAGTAAGAAACTCTAGAACCTGAACAAGAATTGGAAATAAATCTCTGAAGACAAAACAAATCAGGAGAGACTTTGCTGCCCATTAGTTAGAAGTCAAACACAACTTATATGTCAATTATATCTCAATAATAATAATAAGAACAAAGCAAACAAAAACCTCCCAAACATGGGCAGGTGAATTACAGCTTTGGGTAATCAGCAGCACAGCACCCATTATCAACACAGGACAGTTACTAAGAGCCTGCCTGCACTGCAGAGTGCTGCTCTGGGATTTGAATCTGGCAATGCCTCTGACTGCTGTATGACCTTGGTCAGGCTTGTTAACCTCTCAGTGCCTGGAATTCCACATCTATATAACAAGGGTGATAAGAGAACCCATGCTGTTGTAGGGTTGTTAGGATTACATGAGTTATAGGAGTCGAACGCTTAGCACAGTGCCTGGCACATAGTAGGAGTCCAATAAACACAAGCTATTCTTCCTGCTTATGTAGTAAGGTAGGCAGAGAACTGGTGGCATGTAAGGCACATTATCACAAACACCACCTTTACCCCTGGAGCCTGGCATGCAATGGGCAGTCAGTGGGTTTTCACTGAATGAATGAGCGAATAAACAGCTATAGTGGTTGGTAGCCTTTTGTTCAAGGATAAATTAGAATAGCAAAAAGAAGTAATGCTTAAATGTCACGAGGACTAGCCCAGTAAGCACTTTAGTATTCTATTAACAAGACTGATGTATTACAGACATCCACTGTATGTGTTCATAATAATGATTCTTAGGCACTGTATAAATCCTTCTGTGTCTTAGAAATTATCAATGGTTATTTTCAAAGGAGTTTAAAAATTAAGTATATACTACTGCATCCAGATGCTTTAGAAATTGGAAATCCACGTAGAGCATAAATGGCAACATGAATTAACTGGAATATCCTGATGGATTGTAACACTTAGTTCACACTTCTGTGCCCACATGGTGTTATAATCCGTCTACATTCTCTATTTCCAACTAGACTGTGAATGCCTCTAATGCCTAGCACTCTTATATCCACAGCGCCTGGGATATATTCATGGTCAATTAATACTTGCCAAATAAACAGCCACTATGTTCCATAACCCCACCAGATTAAAGTTTTTAGTCCAGCAACATACTCTTTTGGTGTACTTACATTTACAAAACAGTTAAAAACTCTTATCTTCTTAATACCTTTTAAATACAAATTTCAACATTTAAAAATATGGTATACCTTAAGAAATCATTCTTTTTTAAAAAAAACCAAACTTAAAAAAAATTTATTTTATTTTTTATTTTTGGCCACGTTGTGCAGCATGCAGGATCTTAGTTCCCCGACTAGGGATCGAACCTGTGCCCCCTGCAGTGGAAGCACGAAGCCCTAACCACTGGACCACCAGGGAATTCCCAAGAAATCATTCTTTAAAACCCTAAAATTTAAGACTAAATGACTTGACAGAATTTAGTTTAAACTGGAAGCTAGAGTATTGAAAAAGTCCTTTTTAATTTAGATGATTTCTAACAAAATCAGATAAAAGCTGTTAATTTTGTTTTTTCTTTTTTAAATTAAAAAAATTTTTTAACCATTGATAATTAACCAATTATCAGTAACCAATTATTGATAATTATCAATTAACCACTGATAATTCCTAAGACACAAAAGTATAGTTGCTTTTAATTTTCTTATATTAAACCATTAAAGACTTATACTGCTGGTCTGTCAGATGTTACATCATACTATTGGATAATCAGTGGTGGTACCTGCTCAAAGGAAAGGAAGTAGGAAGAAGAAAGGATGGGAGTATGTGAAGAAAACTAATGTTAAAAAGTGACCTCTGCTCCCTCCTCTTACACACTATGAAAATGATATTAGGCTTAGGAACCTGCTCTGGACTCACATAGCAATGAAAACTGAACCAAAAAGATACCCAGCTTACCACCTCCTGGACCGTCACGCAAATGCCAGGGAAAATGGCCAATGCATTGGCCATCAGCTAGTGCCTCGTCCTCCTGTCACATTCCACTGCCATCCTGAACTCCTATGCAGGTCTAAGAGTCCACTCTAAAGCTGCATAACCTACCTGGGTGCTTGAAGTGTAATAGGGATTAAAATGTCAGCAAAAGGAGCTCGACTTTAAAGGAGGGAATGTAATCTTCATCCTGTGGGTAAGGGAGGTTTGGGTGTCTGGATTCAAGCAGGGATGCCAGAGACAATTTGGCTGCCGTTTTGATAGCCCTTTTCCTGGTATGGAGATAAGACTGGGGGGAGGGGGGCATGTGTGGGTTTCTGGGAAAGTATACTCTGGTATTCACTTTACCCCAAGGGTAGAATTCCCCTAAAGAGGGATCAGTACTCATGATAGTATGTTGGGCAGGAAATGGTTCTATAAAATGGACATTATCTACCTCTTACTTAGCACTAATTCTTTTTTTTAATTCAGTTTTATTTTTATTTAAAAAACAAATGGTGCCCAGTTCCTCCAAGACCTTATAACCCAGGAGAGATCTGATTGCATCTGCTGAAGTGTGTCATTACTGAATTGCTGCAATGTGCCTCTCTTATGTGTAATACCTGGTCATTATACTACATATCTCTAGATCGTTTATGTAGTTACATGAGCCTGTGTTACCTACACAATAAAGCAAAGCTTTAATAATAAAAAGGAAGCATTTAGTCAATAGCATAAAATATCTGTAAGAGAGAGTGGTTAACGAGCTTATTAATAAAGTTAATAAGCACATTAATAAAGTTAATATGTTTATGCTCATCAAGTTAACCGCTTGATGATACTGACGGTGTTTACTGTAGAGCAGAAGGGCATCTAGTGATTAGATCTAAGTATATGTTGAATCATTCGTTTCTTTTCATTTCAGAGACATAGAAAAAGATTTTTTTTTTTTTTTGCGGTACGCAGGCCTCTCACTGTTGTGGCCTCTCCCGTCGCGGAGCACAGGCTCCGGATGCGCAGGCTCAGCGGCCATGGCTCACGGGCCCAGCCGCTCTGCGGCATGTGGGATCTTCCTGGACCAGGGCACAAACCCATGTCCCCTGCATCGGCAGGTGGACTCTCAACCACTGCGCCACCAGGGAAGACCCTAGAAATAGATTTTAAACTAGAAAGAACCTGACTATCTCTTAGACAAGAGTAACTGAACAAATACTGTACATGTCATTTCAATGTCTCTGTATATGTGTTCATTTTTAGTTTATAAAGAGGTTATAAAAATAAAATGACAAAACACTATATTAACTGATGTAACAGTGTTTATATAAGGTATACTTCTAAAATTAAAAAAAATAAAAATTATGTCTTAGCACTAATTCTGAGGATTAAATGAGATAATATTTCAGAGCATTTAGGCCAGGCACTGTTTACTCTTATTATCACTAATATGTACCAACAATGATGAAAACAGCTTCAAAGAAAATGTATTCACAGACCATTAGGAACAAATGCAACTCTGCAGAAATCCAGGAGAGCTGCTTCTGTTACAACAGAGCAATACCTGTTTACGTTTTTAAGACATATCACTTTAGATGTTACTGTGGCAACATGTGATTTCAAAGCTTTCCACTGCCCAGCAACTATAATCTTATTACATTCTGTCAGTTAAAATATCCCCAAAGTGGGTGCACTAGTTGAGTTTAACAATCTCATTTGTTACATATGGCCTTCCTGTCCTCTTACGATGTGACATCTTACCAGATGTGTATCTCCCTTATCAGCCTTCCTCTCTCTCCATCTCACAGTGGTTATAAGGGTTTAAGATGTTTGGCTGCCAAAACCATGTTTATCAGGGCAAGAGAATCCTGGAATAAAAGAAAAAGGGAACCCAGGTGGAAGGGAGAGTCTCCTCCATGGCCAATAGCTGTATTTTTGTACTAAATAAGAAAGCGATTTCAAAAAAATTAATCAGGAACGGCACCAGTCAACCACCTAGATTAGCTATCCTACTGAATAGATAACAAGTTGTTTAAGAGACACAAGCAGATACTATCAGGTGTGATGAGGTACAAGGTCACTAAAACAAGCTAAAGAAACCAGGTTTGCAGAAAATACCAAAGCATAGCTTCAAATGAGACAAAGTTCTGCCCTGGAAGCTCTACCAGCAGCCAGCAAGTTCAATCTGGCAGGTGTTGTCACCACAAAAACAAAAGGCAGAGGCAGAGGAGACACAGGTCTGTTTCAGGGCAGTACCATACCTCCAAAAAGACAAGGTTTGGGGGGAAGGTATATACTATGAACAAAGCTCATGACAGGTGTCCAGAATTCTCAGCTCTATACGGATTTATCACACCATTGTCCATCTGCTTTCTGACACCGAGGCTTAAGTAACTAGGAATTGAAAGGTAATGGGGATACAACATTTGGTTCCTGCGCCACAACAAGGCAGGATAAGACAACTGGAGGTGGGGGAGGGAATGGGACCACCCTCCTCAATCAATTTTATTTTACAGTGGGAATGCAAGGACAAAATTTTTCTTAAGGCAGTGGTACCCAGCCTCAGCATTCCGGTGCTCTGATGCTAAAAATCAAATAATACAGGAAAATATTTATCTCAGTGGATAGATTATTTCCTTGATTTGCTTTAATTACATAACATTAACAAATTTTGGCATTTGCTGCTTCCTGGTTGCAGCTGACAAAATTAACAAGTAAAAAAGATGCTTTTCATTGTGTTTAGTTTGCTAAAGCTTCTTTGGTTCTGGTGGTCTTGTTCATGGGTATGCTTTTGGATTGCCTAATATATAACATTTTGTACTAGAAAGACTTTAACCATGGACATGTATTGCTTTTATTTTAAATTAATTAAAGAGAAAGATAAAAGAAGCACTTTCATTCCCCAGGGACTGGCATCAACCTTTCTGTCTGTACCTATCAGCCTCACCCCTACAACCCACATCTAGTCTGTAAACAGCAAGAGTCAGTGCACGCCCGCCGAGGGTGCAGGAAAAGCTGGGGGGCAAAGTCAGTCTTTGAGAAACTTATAATCTGGGTGGGGGATAAATATCTTGAACCGGAAAAGTATTTAATTTCTAATGATTTTATTCTTTTTTTTTTTGTGGCCACACCATGGGGCTCGTGGGATCTTAGTTCCCCGACCAGGGATCGAATCCGGGCCCTCAGCAGTGAGAGTGCGGAGTCCTAACCACCGAACGGCCAGGGAATTCCCAATTTCTAATTATTTTAAAAGAAGAAAGAAAGAAGGACTAATTGACCGTGATTTTTTCCATTTCTCATGTCACTATCGCTAGGGTAAAATAAGCTAATGATGAAGACAGCTATCTTAGTACAAACATAAATGCTATCCTTTCATTAATGTGAACATGAAACACAGCCACCTGTTAAAAAAAAAAGACAGCTTTGTTTTTCGACAATTTCAGAATAAGGAACTCTTTTTAATTCCTTTTGAGAGTTTCTGTAGTTGACTACTTTTTTCCTGCTATGCCATTCAGTTTGGATCTGTATTACCTCAGCTCCTCAGAGAGAAACAAGTACAGGGAGTCCTCATTTAGAAAACATTTCCTAATTTTACATTTTAAAAGTTAATATTTAAAAAGAAAAACCTTCTTCAACTCCCAACCCCATCATGAATAATCTGATAAAGTACATAAATAAATGTGTTCTTTTTCCTCAAAAATCACTTAAGCAACTTGACAAGAATTATTGCTTAAAAAATTTACCTAGAGAGAAAAAAAAATTTACCTAGAGAAATTAAAGTACCAGTCATTTTCCCCCTATAACAGATGGTGCTCAAGGATTCACATATCAAGGCCGTATGCTTAGCGCATCACCCTTTAGTTGTTCTGTTGGCAGGCAGGCTTCGAGTCTTCTTAATCACTCTTTTCTTCTACTTGATAATGTCTGTACTCTGGCTTCAGCTCCCATGTGTTTTTGTGGATCCCTTTTACATTTTGAATACCAATTTCTTTTAAGATTTCCTTCAGGTACGACTGAAAAACAAAAACAAAATAACCTTGACGGATGAGATTATGAATGCAGGAAACAAGATTTAAAATAAAATGATACACCAAACCACATTTTTATTAGTAATAAAAATTATGATCCTGAAAGCTCAACAAGATTTCTCTATAAAGAAGTTCAATAAACTGCTGTTTTGATTCCATGCATACAATACATGAAAACTGTATTATATATATGATCATTTGCATTAAAGGAGTTGGAAGTCCTGAAAGCCAGCAACCTTGAGAGCTAAAAAAAAAAAAGAAAAAAAAAGTCTAGATGAAAATACACTAGAAAATTTGCTGGTGCTGAATTTATTAAGATTACACAGCATACCAAGTGTAATCTGCCCTTGAGTTCAGTGGCATCACTGAGTTCACAGTCAGATAGGGTTATTCTTGGATTGGAAACAGTTGTTTCAGAAGCAGGAGCATATATTAAAAAAATGACATATATCTTTGGGACATTAATATTCTATGAAGCAAGCACATGATAGGTATCCAGAATTCTCAGTTCTAAGGTGAGTTCTCAAACTTGCTATTGGGCCACTAATTTTTCTTCTGGGGGCTGCAGCTTTCTTGTGCTTGGCTCCATCAAAGGAAAGAGGTGAGGGATGATGGAGGGCAGACACTGCATTATGGTATTTCGGGCACCTGAAAATTCAGTATTACCCAAATGCTTACTACAGTCATGAAAATGATGGCTATGACAAATGTCATATCAAACCCCACCTTTGCTTGCCAATGCCCAAGGTGAAAAAGCATTTCACTATAAACTGATCAATACAAATTACAGTACTTCCTTGGGGAAGACAGAAAAGTTAATCATTTAAAACGGACTTTTTTTCTTCTTTTTTTGCTTCAGAACAAAACCCAACAATAATTTTTATGTGTATGCTTCAAAGAACCAGTTACAGGTACATTACAGTGACTCATCCCATGGATGGAAGATGTAATATTATGTAAATTTTTAAAATTTACTGAAATGAGGCACTAATTAGAAAAATGGCTGATAAGCTCTTACCTTGATAATGTTTAAGGCAGTGCCTTTCTCAAGTGTGGTGCTAGACTATCTGCATCAGAATCTCATGGGGAGCCTGTGAGATAAGCCTCATTTTAGAGCTAGTGAATCAAAATCTCCGGAGCCAGGCACGGGACTATGCATTTCACAAGCCCCCAGGAGCCTGATTCAACTACACTAAAATCCACAGCATCTGCTTAAGGGACTCTTCTGGCTCTAACAGTCTGGCACCTTTGGGTCCTCGAAGTGTTACTTAGTTTTCTCAGCCTCACTGTTGCTGAAAAGTATGTGTGAATCAACGTCACCTAACACCACCTTACACAGACTGGTATAATGCTCTACAGCTGATAAAGTACTTCCATTTAGGGCCACCTGTTTAGCACTGGTCCCTCAAACAGCCCTGGATGGCTCAGCTCTCGCTGGAGCAGCCTCCCCATCCCGGCAGCCAGGTCCCAGCAGGTGGCAGCAATGAACCGAAGGAGGCCTGGGTTTCCCCAGGAGAAGGCCTGCTTGCCTCCCACACCTTCTGCAGCTGGCTTCACCAAAGGACCCACCCGTAATGAGTAAGCGAATTACTCAGGTGAGCTTCAGCCAGCCAGGTAATGTGCACGCCTGCCATCTGCTACTTTAGATTGCATCGAAAAAAATGCGACACTGTTCGTAAACTACTTTCTAATTAAACAGGATTCATAAGTGGAAAATGATGGGTTGGGCTTTGATTTTCAGTTTAGGTGCCATGAATGACTTCTTTGTAAAATTCCAAAGAATGGTTTATTGTGAGAATGGCCAGACCCTGGGCACAAACAATCATGCAACTGTGGATGTACTGTGATGGGTCAAAAATGAACAGAGCAAATGCCAGGAGCATGGTGGCTGCCTGACAGACGCTCTTCACTTCAAGTCTAGCAGGGTCATTTATAATCTGGATACAGAAGATGAAAAGCCTAGAAAGGGTTAAACACAAAATATTAAGAAAGTCTTAAGGGCACAAATTCAGTTGTCTTCATGTATAGCCCACTCTCACTTTACTAAACTATCAATAGTAAAATAAGGTTATGGAGTATTTGTTTTTTATAAAGATGTCACTCTTTTTTCTTTTTTAACAATAAGAATGCAATGAGACAGTCAGTCTGTCAATCTGTCATGTAACAAGATGGGATTAAGGTCACGATATCTAGCATGGTACAGAAATCTTTTGGGGAGGGAGGGGCAAACTTCTGAAGTTTGAGAATGTTCCAAACTGCAACCTAAGACCATTCTACTATAACTAAATGAATTAACTTGGCACAAAGCATTTGCAGAGAAAGTGGTAGTAATAATAGAGAAAAACAAGGTCAGAAAATCCTTGAAGGAAAGACATAGGTAGAGAACAGTGAGATTATGTCATTTCCCTGTTTAAAAATTTTCTCTGACTTCCCCTTTGGCCTACAGGTTAAATTCCAAATTCTTTCACAGGCATCCACCCTGGTCTGTCTTTGCCCTTTGGCCTCTTTCCCTAATACCTCCCCATACGCGCACGTGCCATTTCTGCGTCTGTGTGTTCTTGGTTTTTTTCCACATGCTCTACCCTTTCCCTGTAATGCGCATCCCCTTCTCTCAGATCTGAACCCCTCATCCTTTCTGGCTCAGCACAAATGTCACTTTCTCAGAGAAACTTTCCCTAACGGTCCTACCTCTCAGATCTATATTTCACACTGTACCTACTTCAGGGAGAGCCCTCAACTATATTATAACTTTGTGTACATGTCTATCTCTCCCATCAAACCCTGTGCTCCCACTGCAGGGCCCGACTGCACATCAGAGCTGCAGCACACTGATGCTGAGTGAACTGGGTGTGCTTGAGAGTAAGGAGCTAAGAGGGTTTTGGAGGGTGTGGTTGATTGTGGGGAGATCACTTAGAAGGCCCAAAGGAATAAACCTCTAATTCTAGTTGTTTACATTTTTCATCTCATTAACATATAGGGCAACGACCCGGTTTGAGAAATAAAAGTTGATTAAACTGTATTACCTGAATCTGAATGACATTTACTACTAAAGTCTGTATTACAGTGTTAAAATATTATTTGAGACAAAGCCAACTGAGGTGGAGATTTTTTTTTTTTTTTTTTTTTTGTGGTACGCGGGCCCCTCACTGTTGTGGCCTCTCCCGTTGCGGAGCACAGGCTCTGGACGCGCAGGCTTAGCGGCCATGGCTCATGGGCCCAGCCACTCCGCGGCATGTGGGATCTTCCCGGACAGGGGCACGAACCCGTGTCCCCTGCGTCGGCAGGCGGACTCTCAACCACCGCACCACCAGGGAAGCCTGAGGTGGAGATTTTAAAGGTTTTAGCAGGATTGAAGATTAATTGGTAATCTAACTTTCCTTTTAAAAAATGTGTACCTTCACACTAATATTTATTCTAGTATCAGGCTGAGTGGCACACAGTCCGCTGTCATCCTCAAAGAGTTCACAGTTTAAGATCAGGGTGTTAAATGGGGGAAACAAAGGCATATAAGCAGGCAGTCATAAACTAAAACAGAAGCACAGTAATAGGACAAACACGCAGCACGTTATGGGAGCACTTGGAAGGGGCACCTAACCCAGCTGGAGTCAAGATATTAGGTTCTTTGAGGGTGTACATTTGATCATTTGAACTGAAAGGCGAGTCTGTGCAGGGATCAAGGGAAACTAGTTCTCCTCTTACTAATTCTAAACATTGATTTTGCAATTTAATCTTTTGCCTCATCACTTGTATTTTAAACACCAGATTCCAGAACTGAGTAGATCACCTTTATGTCACATAGGATTGGAAAGATTTCTCATTACCAACTGTGGGCAGTTCTGCAGAACAAGATCTGAAATAATAAACTGGCTCAGGTCCAGCAATTCTTCATCAAAGAGATGTGTGGGAGGGTATTTACAGCAAGCCTGAATGCAGAGAAAAAGGGGATAGAACATTACAGCTTCCTTGCAAGGGAAAGGCAAAGCACATACTGGAGCAGAGAGGTCTAGTGAGTAGGAGGTGCTGTGCATGTGTGGATCAAGACAAAATTGTGGTGGCCAAAAAGATGGAAATTCACAGACCAAATTCCTGATTTCTCCCCCAAGATCAAGACAAACCTATGTAGAGTCACAAGGCACAGTAGCCTACTATTTTAGCCTCTCTTCTTCTCCCTCCTTACCAGCTTCCACCCCTGCCATTTTTCATATCATCTTTTCCTCTACTGCTCTGCCAGCCAAATGGAAAATTTATCTGCATTTCATTTTATCGGGAATTTTAGTGTTAAGCATTAACATACATACATAATAAACTAACTATAACTAAATTCCTAGAAGTTGATAAAAAAACATATATCTTTTATTTTATTTTATTTTATTTTTGTGGTATGCGGGCCTCTCACTGTTGTGGCCTCTCCCGTTGCGGAGCACAGGCTCCGGACGCGCAGGCTCAGCGGCCATGGCTCACGGGCCCAGCCGCTCCGCGGCATGTGGGATCCTCCCAGACCGGGGCACGAACCCGTGTCCCCTGCATCGGCAGGCGGACTCTCAACCACTGCACCACCAGGGAAGCCCAAAAAACATATATCTTTGACAGAGAGCTGATCACCAAATAATAATGCTTTAGATAAGCTAAAGATATAACCCTACTAGACTTATCATCACAAAATCTTCCCAAAAAGGTTGGAATAAATGTGCATCATGTAAATCAATACCAAAGATGGCACTGGTTAACAAAGTCACCAGAGGGAAACTGCTATCTGCTTTTTATAAAGTGACCCGGGAGGCAAGGGCATTCATGATCAGTTATGTGATAATTTCAAACAAAGTATCACTTCATATTTATGTGATTTTCATGTGACTGTGACTCCTTTAAACAAGGTTAATAGAACAGAGGACTTACTGATGAAGATGTTAGTGGCTCCAAGGCACAAAATTCTTTCATTAAAAAAATAAACAAAATACACATTATACATAAGCTGTGAACCAAGGCAACCTATGTTTCATTCCTTTAGACAGAGAGAACTGTGAACAGGACAGGGAAGATGATACTGAGGGCATCTCTGGAACATGGGCCATCTCAGCACCTTTCTCCTCTTTTCCTTCTGGTTTCACCTCTGTTTTTATACTAGTCTCCACCCTGTCCTCCTCTCAGGGTCCCACAGGCTGCATTCCTCCCTTTGTAAAACTCTAAGAAGCAGAGAGATGATCGGTAATGAAATGGCCAAGCCACAAACTCTACCCACCCCCAGCCCTACTTTATGGCTTAATCCAAATTCTAAAGAAGAAATTTATTACTGCATTAATATTCATGTGCTGGTAAATCATCTTACTTTTAGTTAACACTTCATCTGTCCAGCAGTGGCAAATGATTCACATGCTTCCATATTTCAGATAAAGTTTACTTCCTTTGGGCCAAAACTTTTAATTTTAACTCTATGTTTAAAGACATGCTTTCTAAACTGTATTAGTTTATTTGTATGCTAAACATAACTTAACCTTGGAATACTGCAAGGTATGCCAAGGCTGAGATATGATGGCTTTCAACTGGGGGAAAAAAACATATATATATTCATATAGTTAATGTTAAAAATGTTAATTAGGAAAATACAATCAAAGATATCTAAAACTTAATATAGATGAAAAAAATTCCTATTGAAATATAAATATGAATTCTTGCATTTAGAACCATGGAAACTACCTATTAGTGCATCTGGTGTGACAAGTAGTTTAGAATGTACAAAAAATAAGAAGATATCAATTGGCAGAGTTATTATTAGTCCACTTGAAAATATTGCTAGAAATTAAATGGCAAGCAAAGAGACTCTTTAGGTATATATTTTACCATAAACAATTTTTAGAAAATTAGCTAGTATTCTCAACAATGAAGCATTATTCACCCTTAAAATATTTGGAATAGATAGTAAAGTTTTACTTTAAGGCAATAGTAGATAAAAGGTTTGCTGGCTAAGGATTAAAAAAAGGATTGATGACAATCTGGCAGTTCCTCAGATTAAACAGAGTTACCAAGTGACCCAGCAATTCTACTCCCAAGAGACATAAAATATGTTCACACAAAAACCTGTATATAATGTTCATAGCAGCTTTATTACAGTAGCCAAAAAGTGGAAACAACCATCTATGGGTGAATGGATAAACAAAACATTGTATATCCACATAATGGTACACTATTTGGCAATAAAAAAGAAGAAAATACTGATACATGCCAGTACATGGATGAAATTTGAAAACATTATGCCTAAATAAAAGAAGCCAGTCATAAGAGACCACATATTATATGATTCCATTTATATGAAACATCCAGAATGGGCAAATCTTTAGAGACAGAAAACAGATTAGTGGTTCTCTAGGGCTGGAGAGGGGGTGGGTGCATAAGGGAGTAATTGCTAATAGGTATGGAGTTTCTTTGTGGGGTGGTGAAAATATTCTAAAATTGTTTGTGGCAATGGTTGTACAGCTATGTGAATATATGAAAATCCACTGAACTGTAACTTAAAAAAAACGTCTAACTTGTACTGAAAATAAGGTTTTAAATTGATGGGGAAAAAAGAAGACCTCTCCAGCTCATAACAAATTAAGATAACACCATTTTTTATTACCAAATTACCATGGATAAACTAACATTTCCAATTAACAGCGGATATCCTCTGGTATCTCAATTCCCCTGCTGAGTTAGAGAAACCAGGAGGCTTCAAACACTTATCTAAATCCACAGTGTAATGTTTTCTCTTATGCAGAGACCAATGAGAAGAACATGACTTCTTCCCCAAGATAATTCCCATAAGGATGGCAAGCTTAAACAAGTCCTTCCTTCTAGCTTGCTCAGGGACTAAACAAAGAAATCAGGAGAAAGCAGTTAATGAGCTTAAACATTTACTTTTCCCTCCCTTTAAAATTAAATGGGGGCCTCCCTGGTGGCGCAGTGGTTGAGAGTCCGCCTGCCGATGCAGGGGATACGGGTTCGTGCCCCGGTCTGGGAGGATCCCATATGCCGCGGAGCGGCTGGGCCCGTGAGCCATGGCCGCTGGGCCTGCGCGTCCGAAGCCTGTGCTCCGCAACGGGAGAGGCCACAACAGTGAGAGGCCCGCGTACCGCAAAAAAAAAAAAAAAAAAAAAAAAAAATTAAATGGGACTGGGCTTCCCTGGTGGCGCAGTGGTTGAGAGTCCGCCTGCCGATGCAGGGGACACGGGTTCGTGCCCCGGTCTGGGAGGATCCCGCATGCCGCGGAGCGGCTGGGCCCATGAGCCATGGCTGCTGGGCCTGCGCGTCTGGAGCCTGTGCTCCGCAACGGGAGAGGCCACAACAGTGAGAGGCCTGCATACCGCAAAAAAAAAAAAAAAAAAAAAAAAAAAAAATTAAATGGGACTGGAAGGGTAGAGAAAGATTTTATGAATAATGACATTTTTCAGAATAAATATAAAATGTGTGGCCTACTGCTTAATTAAAAACTCTATGTAAATTCTGTATGTAAATAATGCCCAATTTTGCTTACTGGGAGCCTATGTCAAATATTGCTTTTACCTTCGTAATATCTCATGTAAAATATGGACTCAATTAGTTATGTTAGTAAATTCACCCCCAGTTTTACCCCATGCAGAAATAAGGTAAAAAAGAAAAAACAGTAAAAAGGCTAAAACAAACCGTACAATAAATTAAAAGAGAAAACGTTACTATTTCATAATAAACTTATTAGTAGTAAATCTATTAGTTATTAGAACCTTCTACTCATAAGGAAAGCATTAAAATTTCATAAGTGTGTTTAACTTTTATCCTTTTATATTCAACATAGTTAATAATTTATTTTAGTATGACATTTCATATTCTAAAACTTTTAATTAAGGCTCAAATTCACAAGCAAATAATCATTTTTTAGCACTACATTCTAACCAACTAAGTTAACCGGCCACTGCAAATAATTATTTTTTAAAATGGAAGTCTCAGGACTTCCCTGGTGGTCCAGTGGTTAAGAATCTGCCTTCCAATACAGCAGACGTCGGTTCGATCCCTGGTCGGGGAACTAAGACCCCACATGCCGCGGGGCAGCTAAGCCTACATGCCGCAACTACTGAGCCCGCGCACCACAACTAGAGAGAAGCCCGCACACTGCAAAAGAGCTGATGCAGCAAAAAAAAAAAAAAAAAGTCTCACAGAGGGCTATCACTAGCTAATATGCTCTGCTGGGAAATTGGTGGTCCTTTTAGTTTTGGTAGTACCATTCAAAAATCAAAACTTCCAGTTACAGGAGACATGAAGAGAGAACAGAAAGGAAATATGTGAACAGAAAGGAAATGACAAAGATTCAGGGGAAAAGAAGAAAAAGGAATCATGTAAAAAAGGGAAAGCATATGTCAGAACAAGACATTACAATAAAAACAGCATTATTTAGTAGTACATTTGGAAATGAACTTCAAACACTTAAAAAAACCCATTTTGGGGACTTCCCTGGTGGCGCAGTGGTTAAGAATCCGCCTGCCAATGCAGGGAACACAGGTTCGAGCCTTGGTCCGGGAAGATCCCACATGCCGCGGAGCAACTAAGCCCGTGAGCCACAACTACTCATTCTGTCCTCTAGAGCCCACGAGCCACAACTACTGAGCCTGCGTGCCACAACTACCGAAGCCCGTGCACCTAGAGCCTGTGCTCCACAACAAGAGAACCCACTGCAATGAGAAGCCTGCACACCGCAATGAAGAGTAGCCCTCGCTCACCGCAACTAGAGGAAGCCCGTGTGCAGCAACAGAAGACTCAACGCAGCCAATAAATAAATAAATAAAAATAAATAAATTCATTAAAAAAATAAAAAAATTTAAAACCCCATTTTTACTTTGGATTAGAAACTGAACGAGCTAAGATAAAGCTTAGATTCCATTCTCTATGTACTTAGCTTAGGTTAATGATGATGATTCTTTCTTTTTTTTAAGTTGGTTTCTACTTTTTAATGATACAATTTTTTAAAATTGATTAATTAATCAATTAATTTTTACTTTTGGCTGCATTGGGTCTTTGTTGCTGCACGCGGGCTTTCTCTAGTTAGGGCGAGCGGGGACTACTCTTAGTTGCGGTGCATGGGCTTCTCTTTGTGGTCGCTTCTCTTGTTGTGGAGCACGGGCTCTAGGCATGCTGCGGGCTTCAGTAGTTGTGGCTCGCGGGCTCTGGAGTGCAAGCTCAGTAGTTGTGGCATACGGGCTTAGTTGCTCCGCAGCATGTGTGATCTTCCCAGACCAGGGCTCGAACCCGTGTCCCCTGCATTGGAAGGCGGATTCTTAACCACTGCGCCACCAGGGAAGCCTAGTGATTCTTAATAACACAGACATTTGAAAGCAGTCTGCCTGAGAGAGAAATTAGCTTCCCCCCTGCTCATTAAAAAGGGGCTCCTATTGTCAGAAAAACATTTTCTTTGCTTGTCTTTGGTTGTATACACATGTCTGAATAGAAGAGGCAATGCGGTAAGAGATGCCTTCAAGCCACTAGGCAACCTCCTTCTCTGGGACTATAACTTAGACTAGATTATCTCTAGGATTACTTTTATCTTTTAAGATCCTGAGCCAGAGATATATAACATATATATGATATATATGTACTGTAATGTGTGATATAGATATGAAGAGGAAACAGGAGTACAGATGTCTGGCTTGAGCAACTTGGGGAATGGTGGTGTCACTGCAATGGGGAAGTCTGGGGGGTTGGGGTTGGAAGGGTGTAGAAATCAAGAGTTCTGTTTTCAACAAACTAAATTTGAGATAACAATCAAACGATTATGAGTCATCAGGTGCTACTTCTGTACCAAGCAGTGTGGCACAGGGTGTGAGAGGCAGTGGGCTCGGTTGATGGACTTCTGTACCCTTGGCTCAGGAATGAGCATACAACCCCTACCAGGGCAATTAAAATCCTCCCTGAGCTTCTGCTGGAATCATCAGGACAGATACTGTCTTTCTGCTTTGAGGCTGCTAGCTGTGAGGTGCTTCAGGAGGCCACTTTGGTTACCACATGGCAAGATCCTGCCTAAGGATAAAGACAGCACACAGAATGATGAGGAGATATGTGGAGAGATGGGGAGGGACAGTTCTAACTAAATAATATTAGTAGCTGCATCTAGCCATGTCTAAAGCAAGATGCATTCCTGAACTTCCCAGCTACAGGAGCCTATAAATTCTATTTTTGTCTAAGCTAGTTTGAGCTGAGTTTCTCTTTCTTGCAGCTGAAAGAGTCCCTACCAATTCACAGATCTATAGGAGCATATATTTGTAAATAAAATTTTATTTTTTTGACAGGAGAAATGCTCAGTATATCAAATTCCCTAGCTATTTTATCCTTTAAAAAAGCATATCTTGGGCTTCCCTGGTGGCGCAGTGGTTGAGAGTCCGCCTGCCAACGCCAGGGGACGCGGGTTCGTGCCCCGGTCTGGGAAGATCCCACATGTCGCGGAGCGGCTGGGCCCGTGAGCCATGGCCGCTGAGCCTGCGCGTCCGGAGCCTGTGCTCCGCAACGGGAGAGGCCACAACACTGAGAAGCCTGCGTACCGAAGGAAAAAAAAAAAAAAAAAAAAGCATATCTTCTTGTATCTTACTGATGCCAAATTCACTTATTTCTGTTCAAGCGTTTATTTAGGCCTGTCTGGAAACAAACCAAGGATTATGTTAACACTACCTTATTGTTGCATCGGTTTTATCGAAAGCTTACTTTGGGCAAATAAACAAGTCTGTTCAGCATTATTTAGTGCTGGGCAATTTGAAGTGTGGGCACCAAGCTGCTTCACAATCAAAGCCATGCAAATCTCTGCCTCATTTTTCTTGTTGATTTGAACTTACTTTATAAAAGCATGCAAATTGTTCAATTACATACACTGAATTAAAAAGTAAATGGTCCACTGGGTCGACATGATTGGGGCTGCTGATTTAGAAGGGGTCATCAATAATTAAAGATAAACTTCCCTGAATCTTGACGTGAAATTGAGTGGATTTAGAGCATAAGGAAATGAAGAGGTTCAGTTATAATTAGAGCTGATTTTTTTTTTTTTTTTTTTTTTTTTTTTTTTTTGTGGTACGCGGGCCTCTCACTGTTGTGGCTTCTCCTGTTGTGGTGCGGAGCACAGGCTCCGGACACGCAGGCTCAGCAGCCATGGCTCACGGGCCCAGCCACTCGTGGCATGTGGGATCCTCCCAGACCAGGGCACGAACCCGCGTCCCCTGCATCGGCAGGCGGACGCTCAACCACTGCGCCACCAGGGAAGCCCTAGAGCTGATTTTTGACGACACTTCTAATAGAAATGGATATTTAGAGAAACACTGGGAAATGGGTGCTGTGTTAAGAGAACAGTATGCTAGGGCTCAAAGTGGTCTTGGCAGTTTGGTGTTTCAAAGGGAGCAATTATATACAGTTCCTAATGGCTTGTATTTTTGAAGGAAATGATATTATGCTTCTATTTTACAGATATAATAAAATATGAAGAAAGACTAGACATAACACATTCAAGGTGAAAGAGCAAAGACTGCCAGGAGAGAAATAATAGGCTTCCTCTGATAGTTTACTTTAGAGAGGGGGAAAAAAAGTCAAAATTTAAACTGCATAAAAACACTTCTTGAAATGGATACCGTGTTTCCAACTTTTCATCAGTTACCAGAGCCTGGCATTTTAATAAAACTGGCGTATTTGCCCTTAATGAGTAACTTTAATTCTTTGGTTGCTTATGCAAGTCACACACCGGCGAATGAGAGAAAAAGGCTAGCCCTTTAAGGGCAGTTTCTCTAATCAATAATTTTGCTTGTAGAAGTGAAGGTTTTTAGGAAGAAGAATATAGAAGGGAAGGAACTGGAAAAACAAGAAAATACTTCAGATTCACTCAGAATGTCAAAAATGACATTCTAAAGGTCAGAAAGCAGATGGTAACTTAAGAATATAGTAGTAGTGTTAATAACAAAGAGGATATATTAAAGCAATACACTTCATGGTTAGAAACTTGGTATCAGAAGTGGCATTGGGGGCCATCAGAAAACGAGAGCAGAGGGCTTCCCTGGTGACGCAGTGGTTAAGAATCCGCCTGCCCATGCAGGGGACACGGGTTCGAGCCGTGGTCCAGGAAGGTCCCACATGCCGCAGAGCAACTAAGCCAGTGTGCCACAACTACTGAGCCTGCGCTCTAGAGCCCACGAGCCACAACTGCTGAGCCCACGTGCCACAACTACTGAAATCCGTGCACTCTAGAGCCCACATGCCACAAATACTGAGCCCGTGGGCCCCTAGAGCCCATGCTCCATAACAAGGGAAGCCACCGCAATGAGAAACCTATGCACCGCAACGAAGACCCAACAAAGCCAAAATTAATTAATTAATTAATTAAAAAAGAAAACAAGAGCATGTCATTAAATGCATATACTAAAGAACTGATTAACACAAAGAAGATCTCTTTTCTTCCCTTTTCCACAGGGCTCAAAAATTTGTTTACTAATACTATTAATAATAGTAAAATACTTTGCTGTTGACAAATGCAAATTTCATAAACATTAATTATTATAAGGATCCTGTAAACTAGATATTTTAAAAACATATTTACAAAGTATAATATGATAAACATTTAATTTGAATATATTGGTAAATTTTATATTAAGAATGTCATATATTAAGTAAATTAAATATTAAATTATATAATGTATTAAATATTAAATGCATTTAAATACCTAGGACTCTTTGGCTAAATGGCAGGGCTGGGACTTGAACTGAGATCCTATTACTTCCAGTCCCATGCTCTTTCCATCATACCAGGAAATCTCTTTCCTGGATCACTGACCTTCATGCTACACTGGGTTCCTTCATTCTCTTGGTATTGCTCAGACTAAAATCAAATTAATAAGGGTATATTCATGACCATTAGTACAGACTGACTTATGCCCTGTGAACCTTTTAAAGGGGATAGTTACCTACACAGAGGAGAGCTGGGCTCTGGCCACTTTCTTTCTAGGTCAAGGGGCTTTGCCAACTCAGTTCAAATGTGAGTGGGAGGTGGAGAGGAGGAGACGAAATAGGAGAAAGAGAGAATCACAGATGGAGAGCTGGAAGGGCTCACAAGGATTATCCAGTCCAACTCCTCAATTTTAGCAATGGAAGTGACTTCTCTAGATCCTACTGAGGTAAATGGCAGGACTGGAATCCATGCTGACCACTTCCTGTCCTCTCCTCCCCTCTATGCAAGGATAACGGTAGCTCTGGCATTCCATGCTTTCTTGAGATGGCTCTTTCTACCCTGCTCCTGCCATAAATGACATGAGGCCTGTCAAAATCCATCTGAGGAAAATATGGTGGTCCTTAAGTACAGAGGATGGGCCATCTCCTGATTCTTAAATCAATTACTGAGTTGCTACTATGTTTGTGTTGTGGAATGTATGAATATTTAGGGATATGAATAATATACAAACCTGCCTTCAAAAACTTTATACCTGCTGAGGTAATTTAGTCCCTAAATAATAAAACTATTATAAAATAATTGTTTCTAGATCAGTGGTTCTCAAGCTCTTTGAGGTTCCCAGGCTCTCTACGAGAATCTGATATAAACTATAAATTTGCTCCCCAGAAAAATCCACACGTGTTTGTACATATTCAGGGGGTTGCTGGATCTCCTAAAGCCCATCTACTGACCATGAATTAAGAAGCTCTGTTATAAGAGATTCACTGAGTTCCACCACGTAAAAATTATCTGAAGAACAAAGATTGAGAGAAATACTAGTTATCCCTTTTCTTTGATGCAAAATGAGTAAACTTTAAAAATATGTCATCCCATGTTAAGGGCAAAGAAAGTTCTTTCCCTAGTATCATCTGAAAGGCCCTCTACAAACACTTATTTTCCCATATCTAATTTTGTGTGTGTGTGTGCGTGTGCGTGTGTGTTATTCTATGAGAATATATTGTTTGCATCCAGAATTTCTGGAATGGCCTTTTCATGTATATATAAAATACAAAGGTAAACTTCATTAAAACCAGAAGAAACAGAGCTTAGCTTATGAATTATTCTATTTCAAATTTTTTAATCTAGCTTGGAATGCTGTTTCTAAGGCTTTGATGCTGAAGGGAGCAAAGTCATTAAGATGAGTTGATAATACTGCCGGCATGAGCACTTTCCTCCTCTCTGGTAAAAAAAAAAAACCAACGAAGTACTTAGGTCTTTCGGAATTCAAATTTCTTTCTTAATGAAAAAATGAAAGGATGAAATATAACAGTAAAGAAATCTCTACAGAAATGGGAAGCTGTACCATCAATACTGAAGCTTCAGAAATAATTTCCTAAAGCTTTGAAAAATCAGAAAAAAATTATACCAAGCCGTTTATGTTAAAATATTTTACAAAACCAGTTATCTCGTTACATATTCTGAAGCAAATAAATGAAGCAGTTAGAATTAACATATTCTTGAGTATCCTGGCAAAGTGGACAAAATGATAAAGCAAAGTGGGTAAGAGGACAAAAGTAAGGGGGTTTCCATCTAATTTTTAAAAACCTGTAAAGTAAAATACTTTAAGTAAAATACTTAAAATACTAAAATACTTAAATACTTAAAATACTAAAATATAATTCAATTTGATACCTTGCCAACCTCAGGTGTGAGAAAGTTAAATGGAAGGAAATGTGACCCAAGGCTGGAGAAAGGGTTTAGATCCCTTACTTGTTACCAACATTTTAAATGGATTAGAAACACAAATTATGAGCAGATTGGCAAGAGAATGGAGAAGTGATTAAAAAATGATTATAGAACAAACAAAAACTTTCTAAAACATCAATTTATTAAAATTTTCCTTGGAAATGGAGAATAGCCCAATGCAATCATAATCTCAACAAGCACTGCGAGGCAGTTCAGCTCAAGTTTAAAAAGACCTAACGTTAGTGCTAGATAGATTCTGATTAAAAAAAAAAAATCCACAGAGAACAGTTCACAAGACAGGGATAAACATTCACCGTGAAAGACTCATACAACTCTTCAGGTTGAGCTTTTCTGGAGGGAGGTAAGAGAACAAAAGAAAGACTAGAAATGATATAAACAAAGAGACTTCAGGCTTAAAGTCAAGGATCAGTCAAAAGGAGGACAAATCCACCTTTTCTTCATAGGGAACTACTGATATTAAATGTATTTAAAATTGAAAACAATGAAGCTGAGGTAAAAAAACAAAATGAAGGAAGGAAGGAAGGAAGGATAAAAGGGAGGGAAGGAGGGAGGGAGGGGACAAAGGCTACATTGAGACATCTTTTCCGTGTTGAAACAAAGCCTGACATCAGCATAGGTGCAAGTGAACTTATTCATTTACAATACACTTCTCTTCAGTAAAGCTGTATTAACGAAGCAGGACGTATTTAAAGGATCAATGTGAGCGTATACATACCACAGGCTGTTTTGTGATGTCCACCAAGTCCTTGAGATTATAATATTGATGTTTCTCAAAGGCCGAAAACAACATGTCTAAAACGTGTTGTTTATCAGCTCGAGCTCGTTTCCCATCTTCTTTCTTTTTCCTTTCATATTCAATCTATGTGCAAAAAGCAAAAAAACACGAAGGCATTAATTCAACATGCTCACTCTGAAACACAGGCACTCTCTTTTCAGTCCTCTACGTGACTATTAGATTTTAAGCTGCAAAGCAGCAGGTCAAAGAGTGGTGGTTCAATACCTGGGGTCCTCACTGCTCTCAGGACTCCTCAGACCTTTAAGGCTCCAAGAAGGTATTAAAGCCCATCTGTAAACCGTTTTCATTATTCCCTAAAGCTTTACATAATGTGTCCATTTCCTCCCAAAAAGCCTTTCTTTACCGAAATTATATCAATTCAGCGTGGCCACCAGTGAGCTCATGTTGATCACAAAGTCTAATTTGCAGTTCTTTGTTTTTGATTACCCGAAATTCAGTAAAATAGTTTATCTGCTACAGGCAGTTTGGTAGGTAACATCTTTCAAAATGGGAGTTTTTTGGGGCAGGAAGAGGGTTGAGGGGCAGGCAGATCACAGAACAGGTTCTCTAGGGATGAAAAGTTTGGGAAACACTGGTAAAAAGGAAAGCACATGGGAGGTGACAGGAGGCCTTTTCTCCTCCCAACTCTGTGACCTCTTTGAACTTGCTTCTTCTGTAAAATGAAGTAAGCAGTGACACGAAGAGAGCGTATAAACTCTCTCCTAGTGTTACCGTCCAGAGACGTGTGCATTTGTAAAAAAAATTACCTTTTTATTGAAAACGTGCAACTTACTTGCATTCACATCAGTTGATTAAGCTTTTAACTTTTTTTTAAAGAAAAACTTTATTTTGATAAAGCCTCAGGAACTATTTGTTATAGGACATGTATATAAACTGCAGCAGCCCACCTGGTAAATACAGCATCAGCAGGGGGGCTGAAAGCTGCCAAGAGAACAATCTTCTGTGCATCTCTATAATCTAGAGACTAGCTTCAAAGACAGTGAAATACGTTTCAAAATGTACAACTAAATTAGGCACAAATTCCAGCTTCATAGAGTTAGGCTTATTCTCTGGATTTTAACAATAGAGATGTAAAAAGATAAAGTCTAATTTCTACTGATGTCAAGACTAAAAATGTATCAGAGACTTTCAAATTAGAGGCAAGAAGTAACTCTGACAACAAGTATCTGTCTTTCAATGAGATAAAATTAGGAGCTATACAAGGAGAAAGGACTAAATTGAATGTCTTAATTTTTATGATATGTACATCTTGGGAGTAAAACTCAAAATCCATTCATCTCCTCAACAGATTAAGCATAGATTAGGTGCTTGGTATTGCACCAAAATATGGGGCAAATAAGACACTCTCTTTCAAAAGGTATCCCTTTCTTAGGGCTTGTGTATTAAAATGTATAGACAGGGCCATGAGCATTTTAAATGTAGTAATAGTAGTAATGTAGTAATAGAGAGCACAGAGCTACCTAGAACAAGATCATGATGCTGAAAAAAAGCGCAAATGCATGGCACAGACTGTATTGTTGGGGAGGAATGAAATCTAGCTAGTCTCAAGATTTTCTGGGTGGAAACAGCCTGAAAGAAAACAACTGTGGGCAGCTACAAAGGAATTGTTAAAGAGCAGAGTGACTAGAAGAGTTAGAAGCAAGACTGGAGAGGGGAGAGACCAGAGAAACCCATGACCAAGGGGGAAATCCACGCCTTCTCGATTTGAGGAAGATGGAAGAACAGATGAAAAAAAAAATGCACTTAAGGAAGAAGGCAGAATTACAGATTCTGCCCCAATTCTGAGAGGAAGGAGGCTGCAGAGATAGCCAGGACCAACAGAGATCTACCTGAGGGCCACTCAAGGAAGAATTTTCTTTCTCTCGGGTCAAAAGAAGGATAGAAAGAACTAAGACAGTGGCTGTATGATGGAGAAAGAAATCATGACAGACCAGGACAAAACCCACAAATCCAAACAGTCATTGGATTAAAAAGAAGAATGAGATCATGGAATGCCTTAAGGGATTAATCTTTAAGCCTTGCTTTGCTGACCAAGGTCTCAAATATGTCATTATTTCCCCCTGTTTACATTTGTACTTAGTTTGCATCCTGACATTTCCTTCCACAGTTGCACTGTATTTGAAAGGGTTTGCTTTGTCCACTGTGATGGACAGTGTAGAAAGGAGGGCCTGGTAAAAGAGTATGAAAGTCTGGACCACGGGATGAAGATGTTAGAGCCCTTTACTCTGACCAAGTGAGGGATAAGAGAAACTTAACTTGGTACCTAGAAAATAGAGGGAGATAGAATCAGACTAAGGAGGAGTGGGGAAAGCCTATTCCCTTCCCGCAGGCTTGAGTGGGATGTGGGATCTCATTTAGGGAAAGGCCATTGGTCCTCAAGAAAAACAAGACAAAGAAGTGGGGACCTAGCAAAAGACCAGTGCTAGGCTTTTGTACTCTCAGTATGGAGCTACAGTTGTATGATATTCTGTCTTCTCTTCTGTCCCAGTTTTAATTTATGCTGAAAGAAGATGGAAAAAATTAAATTAAGGAAATAGGAAACAGAAGTTATGGTATATTCAGCTTCCACCTTTAGCCATCTCTTCCTTGTGTAAAATGACTCGAGGGCTTCCCTGGTGGCGCAGTGGTTGAGAGTCCGCCTGCTGATGCAGGGGACACGGGTTCGTGCCCAGGTCCGGGAAGATCCCACATGCCGTGGAGCGGCTGGGCCCGTGAGCCATGGCCGCTGAGCCTGCGTGTCTGGAGCCTGTGCTCCACAACGGGAGAGGCCACAACAGTGAGGGGCCCGCGTACCGGAATAAAAAAAAAAAAAAAGACTCGAGAAGCTAGGAAGATGAACAAGAAAAATGTTTTCAAGTAAAGAAACGTGCTGGTAAAGCAAGATGGCCCAGTTCAGAGAGGGCATACATTCTAGCTGGCAGTGGAGAGAAAAACTTAAGTGTTTGTTATCAAGTTGTCCCAACCCTAAAGCCATATGTCAGACCCAAAAGGACTGAAGAAAATAATTTAGAATAAATTAGAAAGAAACTTCAAATAAGGGACTTCCCTGGTGATCCAGTGGTTAAGTATCCGTCTTGCAACACAGGGTACGCCAGTTCGATCCCTGGTCGGGGAACTAAGATCCCACATGCCTCGGGGCAACTAAGCCCATGCACCGCAATTACTGAGCCCACGTGCTCTGGAGCCCTCGCGCCACAAGTAGAGAGAAGCCTGTGTGCTGCAACGAAAAATCCTGCGTGCCACAACTAAGACCCGCCAAATAATAATATAAACAAATAGATATTAAAAAAAATACTGAGGATAAGATTAAGAGTCAGATTAGGTTGTGATTTGTAATGTTAATGAGTAGTGAGAAAAGTACCAATTCTACACAGAAATTTCTTTTTAATTCTTGGTTTACATGTTTCAATCTCAAAACACTGCATTTAACATTGCTGCTTTCCTTCTTTAAATTGCAGAGAAAACAGACTAGACTTGTATGCTTGTCTTTCTGTGTTAACCATGTCTATGAATGGCTCAATAACCCAGGGGACAGTGCAGCCTAACTTTACTTTTGACTAGTGAAATAAAAACACTGAAAAGCGCACCTGAAACTAACACAACATTGTAAATCAACCATACTTCAATCAATCAATCAAATATTTGCAAAAGAAAAAAAAACACTTAGAAGTGTAATCTGAAAACCCAGACATATATCTCTTTAATGCCCTCAGGGCCTGTACTATAGGATAACCTACAGAAAAGATTGTTTTAAAACAAAATTTCTGCAGTACAGCATTATTTAAATCTTTTTTTGATAATGTCCAAGATAGGCTCATAACCCAAATTCTGCTCTGTGGTATCAGGTAGTTCCAATATATGTGTAATTATAAAAAGGGACTGAAATTACTTCCATGATCATTTAGTTATTAATAACTGTTATACTCAGGACAAAACTAAGATCCCTGAGGTAACTTTTCTTTTTTAAGCCAAACTGTGTAGAAATGGCAATCTTAATATTGCACTTACAACTTTGTACTACAAATAAAATTAACTCTACAAATAAGCTACAAATGATATGAACTAGTCTGTTTAGGAGAAGACTACTGTTTTGAGGTAATGCTATTTCTTCTCATTTTAGCTCTTTTCCCTTTGGGCATTTTGTTTTGTACTGGCATTATAAGGAAATGACACTCAAAGCAGTCATTTCTAACTTCTTAGCAGCTACTACAAAATATCGGTAGGAGAGGTACTGGACTAGAAATAGCTTTTATATTATATGAATTTTAATTACTGATCTTATATCTGCCCCCAATGACCACAGACTACAGTGTAACCAGCTGCATAGAAATAAATGTCAATTCAGAAAGAACATGAAATTTAATCTCCAGTTACAAATGTTTACAATCCAAAAAATCCATCATATACAATTTTACTTTCAAAATAAAAAACAAATTATTCAAGACTAAAACGCCACCAAATGTTGAAAATCCATCGTGGATGTGGTATAGAGCTGTTCAACCATCATTATTGAAACAATAATCACTGACTAAGATTATAAATGCCACCCACTGCCAATTAAAACATTATAATACAGATGTCTGTAAATTTCTAGATTGTTGTTTGCAGAAATACTTTGATTGCTTTGTCAAGGCAGTCTTTGTGGAGGCTTTTATTTTAACTTTTAAAGTGAGCATGACAGCCTTGAATATCATGGTTTGCATTTTAAATCCTTATGAAAGACTCCCTCCCTCCCAATGCTCCTGTTTCTGCTTAGTGTGTTGTTATCTCTTGGGAGGAAATTAGTTCTTTAGAGTTGATCAGTCCTTGGTGTGCAAATTCAAATGAAAGAAGCATGTATCCTTACACTACACTATATACTACAGTAGGCAAATACTGCCGAAAGGCCTTTAGATACAGTCCTGCAGGCATCCATTTTAATCAGCAAAATTCCAAATTTATACAGATACCTGAAAACAAAACAAAAAGCCAAGCCAAACCGCCCCCCCACTGCCAACAACCCTAGCTCTGAAGACTAACACAGTTGGTTGCCACACAGAAGGAAACAGAGTATGCATAAAATAAATTTTCTTTTTAAGTTCCTGGGGGTTTACTTCAAGATTTTATGTAATAGTTCTATTACCTCCAACAGTAGTTTTCTAGTTCAATTTTTCCAATTCTCTATCATTTGCAGACTAAGAGCTCTTGCCAGGAAAAAAAAGGGGAAGAGAAATCTTTTTTCAAGCTGGGGTGGGTGGGGCACAGAGGGGGATTGATGATAACAGAGACGAGAAGATACTAAACCTTTTTAAAAGCCTTAGGTTTAGTGGAAAGAGACTTCCTGGTCTCCCCCGGGCATCATTTTTGCTCCCTACCCCAACAGGAGATGGCAGACAGAGCTATAAAAAATGCCTATAACTGTGGATCAGTGGCGGAATGCTAGAATTACCTAGGGAACTTAAAAATTTAAGAGAGTTGTTCTCCACAGTAGATCAATACAATCAATCTCTGGAGGTATTTTTCTTTTTAAAAGCTTCCCAGGTGATTCTAGTGTACAGCCAGCATTGAGAACCACTGTCTAGACAACAGAAGACACAAATCCTTATGAGAAAAGGGATTCCTTATGAGAAAGGTCATACGATGGAGACTGCATATAAGAATACTGTGACATTTACACAGGCTGGATGATGATGTCCACACGTCAACCAGAACACACATACACAAGCACCCTTCTTTGCAATCAGGGATGAAGGGAGTTGAAAGGAATCTTACACATCAGCCGACTCTGTATTTTGATTATACAACTCTATCAGTAAAAAAAATATTTTTTTTCCCTTGCCACGCAGCTTGCGGGATCTTAGCTCCCTGACCAGGAACGGAAGCCAGGCCCTCAGCAGTGAAAGCGCTGAGTCCTACCCACTGGACCACCGGGGAATTCCCAATCAGTAAAAAATGTAAAGCATGAACTATATGAATATCTATTTGTAAATTATTAAAAAATGTACTTCTGTATTAATATGCACAGTTATCTTTATAAAGCATACAAGAAAAATTTAGAGAGATGAAATAAAAACATTTTAGGAATAAGTTTTAATTTAATTTGTCAAAATTACAAAACACTTTTTTTTGTTTTGCTCTCAAAATACAGTGGATCCGTCTTCATGTTCTGGATGCTTAGTCTTTAAATGAATTGCAAACTGTGATGGCTTTGAACCAGCAACAGCTAATACACCTTACGGTATAACACAAAGGTCAAGGGTCACTATGTCAAATTATTTCCAATAAGCCTTCAGCTCCCAGCCTTGGTGGCGGTGGTGGCGACAGCAGGGGACTGTAGGCCACACTTCCGAGACCCCCCTGCCAGCCTGTTCTCAGCTGGGGCTCTGCCAATGGAAGAAGGAAGCAGGAGGAAGGGCGGTTTTCTTCTCTTGTGCTGTGGAAGCACCTCTGGAAGTGGCAGCTTCCTCATCTCTGGTAACCTCAGCCCTTCCATTTTTGTTATTCCATTCTGTAAACCATTTGTAACCAGTTTCCTACTTTAAGTCCCTTTCGGCTTGAAATATCTGGAGTTGTTTCTGTTTCCATGATAGACACTAACTGAATCATCATTAAAGACGGGATCACAAGCCATATTTAGAATGATAATTTCCTTTTCGGGAGGGCCAAGTTCTTGTCAGATTTGATCACGTCATCACTGTTTCTACCTCACAAAGTTACCGATCAAAGAGATTTTTTTTTTTTGGCCGTGCCACACCGCTCACGGGATCTTAGTTCCCCGACCTGGGATCGAACCTTGGGTGCACAGCAGTGAAAGTACCGAGTCTTAACCAGTGGACCACCAGGGAATTCCAAGAGATCGTTTTAGAAGAGAAGTGTCAGTTTTGCCACTTTCATGTTGATATATATTTGCTTCATTAGTATTATCTTTAATCTACAGTTTCTTTGTTGGAATCTTTTTAAGCCATTTATTCACTTTTTGGGATTGAATTTAGTTAATAATAGATACTATAATCTGTAAATCCTTAAATTTAGCACCAAACCTAAAATGCTGAAAACAAAAGCGTGAGGCGCTGAAAGCACCAATGCCAACCCCTCTGTGTTGTACTATTTCTTTCTTTCTTTCTTTCTTTCTTTCTTTCTTTCTTTCTTTCTTTCTTTCTTTCTTTTCTTCCTTCCTTCCTTCCTTCCTTCCTTCCTTCCTTCCTTCCTTCCTTCCTTTCTTTCTTTCTTTCGTTCTTTCGTTCTTTCTTTCTTTCGTTCTTTCTTTTTGGCCACACCATGTGGCATGCGGGATCTTAGTTCCCCGATCAGGGATCGAAACTGTGTCCCCTGCAATGGAAGCTTGGAGTCTTAACCACTGGACCGCCAGGGAAGTCCTTGTGTTGTACCACTTCTACTCTTCTAATGAAAAATGACTGATTAGCACAGGGACTGCATAAAGGTACCAAGGTCAATCCACATTGTAAATATTTTTAGAGCTCAATTTCTTTCCTTTATTAGGTAAAAACCAAGAAAAATATAAGTTCCAAAATCACCCCCTCCCCCAATGGGCCCTCTTGTAAATCCTATTTTGACAGCCATTATTTTTCACAGTTTGTTTTTGCTACATGAAAGGATGAGGGATGGGGAATGTGATGTTCAATGTTTACAAAATGCAGGATTAAACAAATTCCTAGAGGTTCCCAACTTTAGTATATTAAATGCAGTGTCAATATTGAAGGGGAAGGATATAATCAGAATCTACAAGTTCTTTTAACACACAATTCTTTTTACACAACTGTTTTTTTCAAGGAGATTCTCATAACATTAGTGTTTCAAAAGACTTTCCCTGGAAAAAGTTTCAGAAACTTAATGATGATCTAATAAGGCAGAGGAAAGGCCACGAAGGGAGAAACCTGACAGGTCACATCCTAGTAAAGGGTGAGTTTTCATGGCCAAGCTTTCAAGGAAGGACTATTCTAAGAGATAATGCTACTAATGTAATTCTTTTTGGCTCCCAAAATGCTTTCTGAATGACAAGAATGGTAGGTATCGTATCCCAGATAGTTTGTGAACCAAAGAGATAAATTTGAATTTAATGCTTAGAAAAGCTCTATGTACAAAGTAGGAATTCAAGTATTTGGAGATGATCATATATACCAAATGTAAATTTACCTAGGTGTCATAGGTGAGTGAAAATGTTTCTGGGGGTAAATGCAAAGTGGTTTCTTTCTGATCAAATGTATGTACGGATATTCTTTTACAAATACATATGCCATTTCCACCCCCTTTAAAATTTTTTGTACAAAAATTTCCCCCCTTATTTCTATCCTGAAAATTGCATTAAAAAACCTCAACTGTTAAAATGAAATACTGGGCTTCATGTTTATATAGCACCACCTGGCAAAAGTTTGAGAACATTTCAACCTCATATTGAATTTAAAACTGAACATCATAAACACACCTAAGGAGACAAAAGACCTGTATGCAGAAAACTGTAAGACACTGACGAAAGAAATTAAAGATGATACAAACAGATGGAGACAGATATACCATGCTCTTGGATTGGAAGAAACAACATTGTGAAAATGACTATACTACCCAGAGCAATCTACAGATTCAATGCAATCCCTATCAAACTACCAATGGCATTTTTTCACAGAAGTAGAACAAAAAATTTCACAATTTGTATGGAAACCCAAAAGACCTCGAATAGCCAAAGCAATCTTGAGAAAGAAAAACAGAGCTGGAGGAATCAGGCTTCCAGACTTCAGACTATACTACAAAGCTACAGTAATCAAGACAGTATGGTACTGGCACAAAAACAGAAATATACATCAACAGAATAGGATAGAAAGCCCAGAGATAAACCCACACACCAACGGTCACCTTATCTTTGATAAAGGAGACAAGAATATACAATGGAGAAAAGACAGCCTCTTCAATAAATGGTGCTGGGAAAACTGGACAGCTATATGTAAAAGAATGAAATTAGAACACTCCCCAGCACCATACACAAAAATAAACTCAAAATGGATTAAAGACCTAAATGGAAGGCCAGACACTATAAAACTCTTAGAGGAAAACACAGGCAGAACACTCTTTGACATAAATCACAGCAAGATCCTTTTTGACCCACCTCCTAGAGAAATGGAAATAAAAACAAAAATAACAAATGGGACCTAATGAAATTTAAAAGCTTTTGCACAGGGGCTTCCCTGGTGGCGCAGTGGTTCATAGTCCGCCTGCCGATGCAGGGGACACGGGTTCGTGCCCCGGTCCGGGAGGATCCCACATGCCGCGGAGCGGCTAGGCCCGTGAGCCATGGCCGCTGGGCCTGTGCATCCGGAGCCTGTGCTCCGCAACGGGAGAGGCCACAACAGTGAGAGGCCCACGTACCGCAAAAAAAAAAAAAAAAAAAAAGCTTTTGCACAGCAAAGGAAACCAAAAACAAGATGAAAAGACAACCCTCAGAATGTGAAAAAATATTTGCAAATGAAGCAAATGACAAAGGATTAATCTCCAAAATTTATAAGCAGCTCATGCAGCTCAGTGTCAAAAAAACAAACAACCCAATCCAAAAATGGGCAGAAGACCTAAATAGATATATTCTGAGAAAACCATAATTCAAAAAAAGTCATGTACCACAATGTTCACTGCAGCTCTATTTACAATAGCCAGGACATGGAAGCAACCTAAGTGTCCATCGACAGATGAATGGATAAAGAAGATGTGGCACATATATACAATGGAATACTATCCAGCCATAAGAAGAAACGAAATTGAGTTATTTGTACTGAGGTGGATGGACCTAGAGTCTGTCATACAGAGTGAAGTAAGTCAGAAAGAGAAAAACAAATACCATATGCTAACACATATATACAGAATCTTAAAAAAACAAAGGTTCTGAAGAACCTAGGGGCAGGACAGGAATAAAGACGCAGACGTAGAGAAGGGACTTGAAGACACGGGGAGGGGGAAGGGTAAGCTGGGACGAAGTGAGAGAGTGGCATGGACATATATACACTACCAAATGTAAAACAGATAGCTAGTGGGAAGCAGCCGCATAGCACAGGGAGATCAGCTCAGTGCTTTGTGACCACCTAGAGGGGTGGGATTGGGAAGGTGGGAGGGAGACGCAAGAGGGAGGAGATATGGGGATATATGTATATGTATAGCTGATTCACTCTGGTATAAAGCAGAAACTAACACACCATTGTAATGCAATTATACTCCAATAAAGATGTTTAAAAAAACCACAAAAAACTGAATATCTTAGTACTTTTCCTGGTGGCGCAGTGGTTAAGAATCCACCTACCAATGCCGGGGACACAGGTTCGAGCCCTGGTCTGGGAAGATCCCACATGCCATGGAGCAACTAAGCCCGTGCACCACAACTACTGAGTCTGCGTGCCACAACTACTGAAGCCCGCGCACCTAGAGCCCGTCTTCTGCAACAAGAGAAGCCACTGCAATGAGAAGCCCATGCATCGCAATGAAGAGTAGCCCCCGCTCACCACAACTAGAGGAAGCCCGCGTGCAGCAACAAAGACCCAACGCAGCCAAAAATAAATTAATTAATTAAAAATTTTTTTAAAATAAATAAATAAAATTGAACATCTTGATTACATAACCTCTAAGTCATTCTTGTTGAATGAACCACATTGATGTTTCTCAATCACTTAAAAATAATGTTCCTGACAACAATAACAAAAGTTTTATACTCTTCTTACAGTTGGCATTATAATACTGAATATCCTTTTAAAAGCTATGCAGGTGCCTTCACCCATTTTGATACACTCCCATGGAAAAAATTCACTAAACATTCAAATAACATAATGTGGTAAGTTACAGTCAATCTTTGTTAATCAAAGATTACTATATGACTCATCACTGTAATTACATTAATATTAACGACTCATTCACACTATGACAACCTTAACAAAGGCTGTTACCATGAACTGAAATGTCACTTAATGTTAAAAAGAGTCTTTAAAGTGGATGTGATAGCTTTTTAAAAATTTTTTTTAAATAGATCTGTATTGGAGTATAATTGCTTCACAATACCATGTTAGTTTCTGTTGCACAACAAAGCGAATCAGCCATATGCATACACTTGTCCCCATATCCCCTCCCTCTTGAGATGTGATAGCTTTATATCCTAATGAGTGGTTTAGAATATACAATATATTTGTATTTATTTTAGCAGTAGAAAGAAAGCAATGAAAAACATTCTAAAAATGACATTTGAAATGTATCTTCTATACCTGACAGGTAGATAGTGCCAATGTCACTCTGTATATGAATTAGATAGAGGTCAGAGCTTTAATACTAGCAAAGGTGCCAGCTTTGACTGACCTCAGAGAGATTTTCCTTTTGCCTCAGAAATGATGGTATGTGGTAGTATAACAAGAGTGACCCTTATAATGGAATTTAAGAAAAAACAATTATAATATACAAATGTGGACTCACTAGGTCAAAGGAAATATAGATTATACCCCAACTGGGTCTGAAAGGCATGACCAGAGAAATTGAAAGAAGTGGTAGCTCCGTGAAGACAGGAATTTTATCTATTTGGTTCACCTAGAGTAGATATCTCAGGCACAAAGCACGCATTAAGAAAATATTATTTTTGTTGACAGAAGACAAATCTTAGATAACTGTGGTAGGACATTGTCATGGCTAAGTACTAACACTCTTCCCTAGTTTTCTTCCCTTTCCCATCCCAACAGAAAAGTTTTACTGCCCACTGTAACAATTCAGACAATACGTGCTCACTGTGACAATTCCAACAATTCAAAAAAGATTTCATAAAGAGGAAAATTAGGATAAAATCACTCTAGAGCCTACCATCAAAAAATAACAACTTAAAGTACTGAACTAATCCTTATTTTGGGACAAGTGTTTCTGACCTTTTCCTATCTTAAGCAATAGGGAGAAACACTACTGCCTATACATCTTTGGCCACTTGTCTTACTATGATAAATTCTTAGATACAAGACTGCTAGATCAAAGGATGTATCCTTTTATAGTGCTTCTGACACAAATTACCAAACTTCTCTCCAGAAAGGCTATATCTTTTTATAGCCTATGGAAGGTGTGGTCTTTCTTGTCCTCACTGCAATAAAAACTTACACAAGAGTAGAAACGGGTATACAGAAGCCTGACCCATAAGTGGAGAAAAAAGCATAGTCAGGGGCTACAGGAGAAGCATATTAATGAAGAAGAGAGGCAAAGACAAGTAAGACCTATCCTATGTTATTTCTCTATTTCCACTTGGCTCCAGAAGGTTGTATGTATTCCCATCTAAGAGTAGAAAAGACTAGAATAGAAGAGGACAAAGAAGGAGACTTCTACTTACTTGTCTCAATCAACAGACATCATAAAAATACCTCTTGGATTATCTTGTTTGTCCGCACTTAGCTTGCCTATCCTCTCTTTTAGTTTACTTTTCCCCTGACACATAACCAGAGGCTATAAAACGGAAGCCCGCATGGACGCAGCTGAATTGTGACTTGCTTGACTAAATCCACACAGTGTAGCAATTTTTAACATCTGAATGTCTTTAGAAGGGGCACATACACTCCAGTTCATCAGTCTCTACCATTTACCTTCTTAAATTTCAGCATCCCACCCAGAGAGATGCCTGCTTCGTCCTGGAGGCACTTGCATTTGCTACCTTTCACATAAAATAACTGAAAGAAATTCAAGTATCATAAAGCAGTGGTTTGGCAGATACTATCTGCGTCACTGAATAAGCCTGGAACTTAAGGCCAGTCTTAAAGAGTGTTTATGTCTTCCTAAACTCAGTATCAAGGGGAATCTTAAGCAACAAAGTAGGACACAGGTTATCAACTCTTAATTGCTACTTGACTTAACTTAGGCTTCCTTTTATTTTCAGAAAATCATCACATTTCTCCTGATACTGCAGGTACTTCAAGACCCAGAACCCTTGGCCCTTTTAGCACTGCTAATGATGTGCAACAACACAGCACAGTGGTTCATTAAGAGTAAGGCTCCTACTCACAGACACAGAAAACAAACTTATGGTCACCAAAGAGGAAGTAGGGGGAGGGATAAATCAGGAGTATGGGATTGACAGATACACACTACTATGTATAAAACAGACACCCAGCAAGGACCTACAGTCTAGCACAGGGAACTATATTCAGTATCTTGTAATAACCTACAATGTGCGTAACTGCATCACTTTGCTGGACACCTGAAACTAATGCAATATTATAAATCACGTATACTTCAATTAAAAAAAAAAAAGTAAGGCTCTTAAAACAGACTATCTGATTCAACACCTGGACTGGCTAATTACTGGCTGTGGACCTCAAGTAAGCTAACCTCTCTGTGCCTCAGTTATTTCATCTGTAAAATAAGGATAGTAGCAGTAGTTACAGTAGTAAGAACAGTGCCTGGCACAAAGTACACATAATATATATACATGTGTGTATACTATTGTTATACACACAGGAAATACACACTGTGTGTGTGTGTGTATATATAACAAATAGAGTAGATATGATATACTTCAGTAAAAAAAGGTTTAAATACACACACACACAGAGGCAGTCCTTGCTTTGAATGGTAGTGCGAGGCCGTAAAAATGCCCATAAAAGCTGAAACTACGCAAAGCAATCTTAATAATCAATGGGGAAAATGATCATTGTTTCATGACCTTTACATTTTTTTGTCAAAACATTAAAAACTCTCAGTTATAAAGGTATTGAGAAAAAACAGCAAAACTAGTATTTATTAAGGACACTAAAACATTGGAAACATTGAAAAATGAAGAGTTTTATTTCTTTGAAAAACTTTTCAGGAGTCATTTGAAGAGTGGTTGCCTTCTTCTCATCGTATGATTTAGGATACACAGTGAACATCTTTTCTATGCTTGGCAAACTGTTATCTTCCTCACTAAGTCTGGATAACTCAAGCGCCTGACAGCAAGGTATGTGACTACTGAGGTGCTTTCAAAACCTAAGAGTCTGTGATATTAAAGACAGAACAGAGTGAAGAAAGACATGAAGACTTACATTGTATTGATGATTAGCAACAGGTTTGTAATTGGTTGTCACAACTTTGTCTAGTTGCTGTGATAGCCTTACAGGTTTGGAAGATTCTTCTATTTGTAATCTGAAAAACAGAAGGCATTATTAACAAACTTACTTGTTTACTGGAGTGAAACCTGAAGAGTTATTCCTGTAATTCTTCAAGACTAATACTTAATATATAAAGAAGATACATCAGTCTTAATACTTCAAAAACACACTGAATATGAAAATAATGTAGAAACCAGACCATAAGCTAAACATACAAACCATGTCATTTAATTCTACAACTTCCTTCTAAACCTATACTTTACAGTCAAACTTTAAGTTTTAAAACAAAGAAGCTAATCAGCTTTAAATTTCTGGAAAATAATTTGCATGTAAAAATGAATTATCTTAAGTTATATGGTCTAAAACTAATCAAGGTATTAATCCAAAACTTCTATTCATTTGATGAGATAAAAATATGATAAAAAGATGACACATCAGCACTCAGGATCTAGTGGCTAGTAGCTGCTTTACTGGACAATGCATATAAATAACATTTCCATCATCACAGAAATTTCTATTGGACAGCATTGGTTGTCCAACTGTAGGACTCCATCCATCTAAATTAAAATATAATTAAAAATATCACTTTTGGAAAAAGAGCCATAAAATAAACCTATGACACTAGGTATAGCATATTATAAATATATATATTCAAATAGCAATCAGAGGAGATTTTGTTTTGGACTAAATATTACCATACCCAGTGACTCACATTCAATGATTTACTTCTTATTTTAAAAATTAATTCTTTGGTATATGAGCACAGTAAATCTAAAAAATGTTTTAAGGGGGAAAATGGTGTAGCTTTCAAAATGACTATTTTTTTTTAATCAAAGTGACTATTTTTTAAAGGACAAAAGGTACCACTGTACCTCTATACTTCTCATCAGCAAGATATCAGAATACAAGAATACATTTGAAGTACTATAGAAAAAAAATTGCCAACCATGTCTAGCTAAATTATAATTGAAGAGTAAGAGTGAAATAAAAGTATTTTTGTACAAAAACAAAGTTTATCATTCACAGATCCTCACTGAGAGAACTACTCAAGGATTCATTTTAGCACAAAGTAAAATGAACCCAAAAGGAACTAGTGAGATGCAATGGTCACAGCAAAGAAACTGAGAACCATGTTAGAAAATTACCTACTTGATACAGACAAAAAAAAGAAGGTGGGTTTTTAAAGAAAATGGCACTTAACATGAAAGAATGGGAAAAAAGAGATCAGAATGAATGCATTTAAGATTTCCATATGCTTTCTAAATTTTCTGCAATAAGCATCTATCACTATCATAATCAGAAAAGGAAGTATACTTTCTTAAAGGAAAAAGAAAAATCATGTCTTAGTTTGAAAGCCTTAAAAATGTTGGTCATTTAAAAATAATACATGTTGAACATCATATTACTTTCTTTTAATGGGACTTTAAATTCTTTGGTTCAACAGAACAGGAACTAAAAATTTTCATGTAAAATTCCTTCAAAAGAGAAAAACAAATACTGTATGCTAACACATATATATGGAACCTAAAAAAAAAAAAAAAGGTTCTAAAGAACCTAAGGGCAAGACAGGAATAAAGATGCAGACGTAGAGAATGGACTTGAGGACACAGGGAGTAGGAAGAGTAAGCTGGGGCAAAGTGAGAGAGTGGTATGGACATATATACACTACCAAATGTAAAATAGATAGCTAGTGGGAAGCAGCTGCATAGCACAGGGGGATCAGCTTGGTGCTATGTGACCACCTAGAGGGGTGGGATAGGGAGGGTGGGAGGGAGATGCAAGAGGGAGGGGATATGGGGATATATGTATACGTATAGCTGATTCGCTTTGTTATAAAGCAGAAACTAACACACCACTGTAAAGCAATTATACTCCAATAAAGACTTTAAAAAAATAAAAGTCCTTCAAAGGCACAACTTGCAGTATAAAAGGTACCTGCTTTTATAACATTCTTATTATTTAATTACTTGGTTGGAGTTATTTCTCTGTTTATTTCTTCCTATTTTTAGGGATATAATACCAAATTCCTCAGAAGATATTAAATATCTACCAATTGCTTTTTTAATTTGAAAGCTATAAATACTACAGGTTTTATTTTTAACTATGATCCCCAAATTGAGTATAGACATTTCTGTATTAAAATATAAATATTTTAATTCTTCCAATTATTCATAAATCCATATATATCCTTTAAATACATAAATTCATTATTTTATGAAGTGTAAAAAAAGTACTTTAGAAATGTCTTTAGAAACTTACTGTATATGTAACCATAAATCATATGTAGTTTGTTACTTTGCTTTTCATGGGCCAAATATACTTTCTATGAACCAGGAAGAAGGCACTAGCTAGAGGTCTAGAAGGGAGATGTCCACCCAAAGATGGCCTTGGGCTAACAATCCTTCAATGGCCTCTTAACTGTTCTTGGGTGACACATAAGCTCCTTTACATGACTGCATGTCCCTCTGGGATCAAGTCCCTGATATCTCTCCAGCTTAATCCACTGTTCTCCCACATCTGCATCCCCATGGCTAGAGCTGTGCCATGACCAGACTTTAGAAGGAGCCTCTTACAGGCAATCATCCAGCAAATGATTACTGGGTGCCTCTCTCTGAAGAAAAGGCTTGATTAGTGGAAGACAAACATTAAACAAACGCTTATCTATAACTGATTATCTGCAGGACTGAAGAGGGACAGGGGGTTGATATTATGATAACTGACTGCGTGCTGCTATGAAGTAAAGATTAACTCCAAGATGTGCACTTGAGGGTTAGCTGGAGCAGGGCAATCCAAGCTTGTAAGAGGTGAGGCGAAAAAGACTGGGCAGAAATCACTCCTCCAAGCTGAGAAGATGTCTCAAAGTGACTACGAGATAAGCGTTTAGAGAGAAAAGAATGATTGAAGACAGATATAGGAACGTTTACAAAGAGGTAGCACTAAGCATGTGTATGTAACTCCTTGAAAAAAGGGGGAAAAAAAAACATAACCAAGTGGCAACCTGTCTCTGAACACCTCTCTGTGCTCTAACCTTAGCCCCATCCCCTTAATGCAATCAGTTCTCAGAGGTCTGGCCTCTGTAAATGGTAATCTACGTGTTATGCTGCCACTAAATTATCTTTCCTGCTTCAATCACCTCACTCCACAATTTGATCTTATGAGACATTCAAGGAGGGAGGCATGCGCTAGCTTCTTCCTTCTACATTAAATGATTGTTCCCATTACTTCACAATTTGAAAATTCCTTGGGGTTTCAGTTTGTTCAGGTAAGTGCATTTTTATAAACGGCAGCTTATTCTTGTCAGGCTTTTACACTAGAATTTATTTTCAGCCACTGCATCCTAATTCAGGTTCATGTGGCATACTTCCCTTTCAATTCCAATACAAAAGTTCTAAAAGCCAATTTCATCATCCGTAGAGTGTCATGCCATTTTTATCCTCAAAGTATTTAATCTTTTAAATATATAAAGGAAAACACTGAATTAACTTTTAAAAAAATAAAAAGCTCACATTAAAATTTAACCTTTTTATTATACATTTAAAAGGTCAACTCTAAGGGTTTTGTTTTAATTATAAGAGGATATCTTTATGATTCAAAACTCAAAAGGTGGGACTTCCCTGGTGGCGCAGTGGTTAAGAATCCACCTGCCAATGCAGCAGACACGGGTTCGAGCCCTGGTCCTGGAAGATCCCACATGCCGCGGAGCAACTAAGCCCGTGCACCACAACTACTGAAGCCCGTGAGCCTAGAGCCCATGCTCCACAACAAGAGAAGCCACAGCAATGAGAAGCCCACGCACCGCAACAAAGAGTAGCCCCTGCTCACTGCAACTACAGAAAGCCCACACTCAGCAAGGAAGACCCAACGCGGCCATAAATAAATAAGTAGGTTAAAACAAAACAAAACAAAACACCTCAAAAGGTTAATCTATGGACTGAAAATATAACATATTCTTAAAGAACTAAATCTTAAAATACTTTAATTAACCTGAATAGTTTGAAATAATTTATTAGGGTTCTTTACTTAACATTAAATAATTCATTTAACATTACCTCATGAAGCGTCAGAACAATTTGCAATTCCACTTCATCACTGAACAAAGCACCAAATTAAACATCACTGACCTCAACATGCCTTCAAAGTCAAAATGAGGTTTAAAACTAGGCTTGTACAAAATAATATAATTTGGAAATATTTGGTTTGTACAGCTGAACAGCAAACTACATACAGAGGTTTTATGCTGGACTGGGAGGAAGCTAAAAGTTTTACTGTCCCAACCATTTAAAAAATTGGGTCTTAACTTTTTCAGAAAATTTAAAAACATGGTGTTATTTTCAAGAAGTAATAGAAAAATATTACTATGTGATCATTTAGACACAGCTAGGCCCTGTTTTACAAACCATTAAAAAAATACATGTTGCTAATTATTACCACCATTTCAGGACAATTTAGAATACACATTCACATTCTTAGAAGACTAGGACTCAATGAATTACCAGTCTTTCTAAAATTATTATTTAAAGAGTCAGTTTTACCTCTCATTTTTTCCCATCAAAGAAAAAGCTCAAGGGCTACATGACCCAAGAGCTTAAACACTAATAAAATGACAACTATAACAAATAACAGACATTTAAAGCACTTAGTATGTTACTAGAAACTGTGTTAAAAGCTTTACCTACATCTTCTCAATGTTGCTTTTTCCTTATAGAAGGCAAAACAGAACTGGAACTCAGATCTTTTTTTTTTAACCCAAAGGTTCAAGCAATTAATCTATACAGTCCCTAAAAGGCCATATAATATAATAACATCTCTAATTAAAAGCTTATTGAGTTTAGATCAAAATAAGTAATTCTCTTATAATAACTATAAATGGAATATAACCTTTAAAAATTGTGAATCACTTTGTTGTACACCCGAAACTTACATAATATTGTATGTCAATTATATCTCAAAAAACACTTAATTCTCCTTGATGCTCAACAACCTGCCTTCAACTAGCCTAATTCCACACACACAGAGAGAGAGAGAGAGAGAGAAAGAAGAGCACATTCTCCTTTATAACACTGAAAAAAATATTCCTATTAAGTCAATGTCACTAGTCACTAGGCTATAATCATGGTGCATAATCACCCTTATTAAAGTTACTTAAAGATCTTCATTATACTTTATTAAGATTTATGCACTACAGTGGGAATTCAATTCTCAAATTATTTAGTATATTTTGAAAATATAAAATTCATTTAAAAAAAGTAACATAAACATCCCCAAATATTTTAAAGTATGAACATTGGTAAGATCTAACAAAACAGAAAAAAGCCAAATTCTACTGCTCTAAGCTGTTGGCAGATTGGGGAAGAGAAGTCTACAAATTTTAGTCAATAGATCTTTTGTTTACCTCACTGCTACATATAATGCTTCTTATGTAAAAGTAACTCAAAAATATTGGCTAAGCAAATGAACAAATGACCTTTATTGGACACCTTTTTTAGATCACAAAGGCTGAATCCCATATTAACAAATTTCCCAATAATGCCTGATTTTATACATATAGACTATTCTCCTGCCTAAGCAAAATACCTTAAGTAATATTGCCTTGCTAATCTGGTTATTAACTACAGAGTTAAACAACTACAAAAACACTGAATGACAAATGTTTCCATCAGCAGCTGCCAATGTAGGAGTCATTTTATAATGTAAATATCATTATTTTAGCATTCATCTATCCTTTGTGCTCTAGCTGCGTTTGACTGCAATTTATTCTATTCTTAAAATGACAGGTTTCCAAAAAAGGAATGACAGGTTTCACAAAAGAAGGTAAATTTTCTTAAGATGCTGATTTCATTTTTGAAAGGGAGAGAGTAAAGCAGTGAAGGAGGTAAACAGTGCCTCCCAAGGGGGAGAAGGAAGCTGATGTTTGCCGGGTGAGAGAGAAGAGTCTCTGGGCAAGGAGAAGCAGGAACAGCCCGGAGCGCTGGGACTGCCTGTGAAAACACCCACTAAGTCAGATAACAAAAACAAGTTTCAGAAGAAGGCCCAGCTTGGGAGCAGGTGGACAGAAGGCTGGGAGAAAGGCCAGGTGAGGGAATAACCAGGTGTATGCTGAGCTGATTTACTAATACAAAAAGGTTCTGATGATGCCTAGTTTTAAGACAGTACATTTAGGGCCTCCCTGGTGGCGCGGTGGTTGAGAGTCCGCCTGCCGATGCAGGGGATACGGGTTCGTGCCCCGGTCCGGGAGGATCCCATATGCCGCGGAGCGGCTGGGCCCGTGAGCCATGGCCGCTGAGCCTGCGCGTCCGGAGCCTGTGCTCCGCAACGGGAGAGGCCACAACAGTGAGAGGCCCGCATACCGCAAAAAAAAAAAAAAAAAAAAAAAAAAAAAAAAAAAATAGACAGTACATTTATAGGAAGCTTCAATAGGACAGAGAGCTTCTCAGAGGAACAGTAATAGTAACACATTTTAGTCTATTAGAATGTGGATTTGAAAAAATTTTAGCACTTGCAGTTGACGACTAATCAAATATACCCTTATCTGGCAGAATTACTAGAAGGATTACAGACAGTAAATATTAAAATTAAGTATCTCTTAGAAATATTTGTCAATTATTTGTAAGCTTAATGAAAACAGGGACCTTGCTCATATCCCTACGGCCTAGAATGGGCATGTGATATAAACATGGTAAGTGAGGAAAAAAAGGATGAGAAGAAGAAAGGTTTTAGGCTGCATTTAATCAGAGGTGGTAATTTGGATGTAAAATCATAAGACTTACAGTGATATATGCTAACATTTAGATCTGGCATTTAAGAGAAGAGGCTGTAAAATATATTAAGGTTTAATGTTCACTCTGTAGGAAACACCCAATAAAGGGAAAAACTCCATTATCTGCTTGCACTGTCCAATACAGTAGCCACTAGCAACATGCAACTCTTTAAATTAATTTAAATTAAAACCTCAGTTCCTTAGGCACACCAGCCACATTAAGTGTTCAACAGCCACATGTGGCTACCATACTAGACAATACAGATATAGAACACTTCTATCATTGCAGAAAGTTCTACTGGAGAGTGCAAGAGAATCGCAAACGCAAATGTCTACAGGGGCCTGTCAAGTAAAGGAGAAAGTAACAGGGAGAGGTGAGGGTTGTGGTGAACTGGAAACAGAGCACAAGCTCCACCCCAAGTGGGCAACTAGTCCTCAGCACCAGGTTACTCTGCAGGAGCATAAGACTGCTATTACAAGATTGCCTAATTATTCAAGAAAATGCAGAGTCAGATTCTTATGTGAAATCATTCATTAGACACTGCCAACTAATTCAATTTTTAAAAAAGGGCAATCCTCCTCCCCCAAAACAAAACAAAACAAAACCCCCCATAAAACCAAAAAACACATACACTAGGAATACCAGGCCTCCAGTTAGCAGTCCTCTGATCCATATATCTATATCCCAGGGGTTTTGTTTTTTGTTTTAAGCAAAGCAGCAGCAAAGATCTAAGAATTATAACTAGAACTAAGAAAGCCAGGACACAAGTGCGTCATAAACACTGGCATCAAAACTACACAATTTTGTTGAAGGACCCGCAATTCCCTGCACCTCCAATCCCATGCTGCCATCCTGAGATCCATGAGCTGGCTGATGGACTCTCCCAGATTGCTCTTAGGAGAGGGCATTTTAGCTCATGCTCAAACAGTCAAAAAATATCTCCTATATAAGACAGAATTTTGATCATTTTTGGCTTTTTATAAAACTAGCAATTTCATATGATTCAACCTAACAGCTCCCTCTTTTTCTCCTTCTCCCTATGATTGTTTTTTTAATTTTATTTAAGTATAGTTGATTTACAATGTTGTGTTAATTTCTGTTGTACAGCAAAGTGACTCAGTCACAGATATATATACATATATATTCTTTTTCAGATTCTTTTCCATGATGCTTTATCACAGGATACTGACTACAGTTCCCTGTGCTACCCAGTAGGACCTTGTTGCTTATCCATCCGTATATACTAGTTGGCATCTGCTGACCCCCAACCCCCAATCCTCCCCCCGCCCGCCACCCCTCACAGGCAACCACAAGTCTGTTCTCTAGGTCGGTGAGTCCTAACAGTTCCCTCTTAATGAAAGACTTAACGCTGAATTGAATTCTTCTACATGAGAGTAATATAATTCAAACCACTAATTCAGTCCCAGCGTGAGGGTGACTTGCCCATGATCATACAGCTTGTCAGAAAGGGAAAAAAATTCAAGATTCCTTGTCCAGTGCTCTTATATCACTGCATCTTAAACATAATGAAGCAATCCAGATGTCTTTTCAAGTTGGTAAACATATACTATCCCAATTTAAAATATTTATAGCTATTTAAGAAAATATATTATGTCTAAAACGTGTCCATTACATTAGCTAGCAAGTTGTTCAGAAGGGACCTACATCTGGTGAGGGAAAGGATAATTCACAATGCACCTTGTTTTCTCCTAGATTCATTAGAAACAACAGCCATCCGCAAGTTTCTGGTATGTGTTGGGTAAGGTAAAATAAATGACAGTGTAATGAAGACATTTTATGTGTCTTAGTTTAATTTTTGCCTAATTTTTTGTTTTTCACCAAAACACTGTAAGACTGTCAATCAAATTTTCACTTCTCCAGGCAGAGCATATATCACCAACATTCAGAGAGTATCTATTTACCTAATCTGTTAGCTAAACAACACAATCTCCACTCAACAGTCCAAAATATAAATATCTTACCTGATGGCCAGAACATTTTTACTACCTTATGTAGTTTCCTTTTCTCTCAGAGTCTTTCCTTATGTAATCTACTTATTATCGTGAACTTGAAGGCACCTTTAGCCTAAGCAGTAGCATTACTTCCCAGTCACCAGTGCTCTGGTTGCATGCAAGTACTACAGATGTCCAAATGGGAGGAAGCGGGTCAGGAAGACGGCACATGCAACTGGTTCTTAGGAGCCTGGGAAGCAACAAGGTACCTAAGGTTTGCACTGCCTGGAGTTTTTGTTCAAATAATTATAAACTTTGGTCACTTGAAACGTTTTCTTTGCAATGTGTTTTTTCTTTAGTCCAAGTAAGGCATGACTTCTTATATCATCTCATGAAAGCAAATTGTTTTTTACCTTAGAAAGTTGTGATTTCAGTGTAAGAGTGTGTGTGACAGGGAAGGGGAAAAAGAAGGCGGGGTCAGGGGAAGGGGGTGGGCAGAAGGAAGCAAGAGCATTTGATGTAAGAAACCCTTTACTGCTTATGCTTTTCCCGTTAATCAAATACCCTAGTCAATATTTTGGTACAGGCGCGAAGCAGAAACACATGAGGAAAAAAGTTCAGCTAATCAGGGACCATTTACTGTTTCTCAATACATGTCCAAGTAGCTACTCTTTTTATGCTAGAAACGAAATTACCCTAAACTCCAATGGATGATGAATGACAAAAATACTTGTTTCATTTTTAAGAACTCTTCATTTTATTTCCCTTCTCCATACTCCAAGAAAAGTAAAAAGCCTAAATAATTTAGTATGATTCCCAGGGGTGGCGGGTAAAAGCTTATCTATCAAAAGGACTAGGAACCATATTTATAACTCAATACAGTCGGGTCCTCCATATGTGAGGATGGATAACATGGTCCAGCTGTATTATACCATTTTACATAAGGAACTTGCACATCTGTGAATTTTGGTGTCTGCAGGGGGTCCTGGAACCAATGTCCCATGGATACCCAGGAATGACTATTTTCAAAAAGGCAACAAAGAAATACCTTTTGTATTCAGATTCATGGGGATAATTTCCCATTAAAAAAAAAAATCAGAGATTAAGCAAACCTATGGCACACAGAACAACTCTGAACAATGCTTAGTTTAGAAAGAATGTACCATATCATGGTATGGCAGGGTCTGAACCCAGACTCCAGTTTTAAGGTCCAGTTCTACTATTAGGTGTTACCTTGGTCATCTCTTCAACACCTTGGTGCTCTCATGGGAAAAAATGAGAATTATAACAACAGAAATAAGTGAGATAATCTTTACAAAACATTTAATAAATGGCCTGTCCCATGGTACGCATTCAGTACATTTTATTATTATTTTACTTACTATAATCACTTCAGTAGCCACACTAAACAGAAATGTATGGAAGTTATTTGAATAAACATAACTTTTAATAATTATCTGCTTCACTGATTAGATTTATGGAATCTGTGTTCACCTTTTACCCTGATGGAGGATATCTGGCTACATCAGATAAAAAGCACTTTCTTTGATCTCCTTTGACATTTTCAAGGATAAGAAAATTTCTTTCCAAATGCCATTCAGCTGCAGGTAAAATGTGTAATGCTCATGGAAGTGCTAATTAGAACTAATTATAATTTAACCACAGCAGCAGGGTAGCTTACAGTTTGGGGTAACTGTTTACATATCAGATTTTTAAAATTTACTGAATTTCAGATGTAGTCAAAATATTTTTGGAGTTAATCCTTAGGGCACTCAAATCAATCTCTCATATATGACCTTCAACCATTAGTGACCAGAACGTGAGTTTGAGTTTAACAAAAGTAGAAAAATGCATTTGAGCAGACCATCTTCCTAAGTTATGCAGATACCTCACAACCATTTTAAAACTAAATATTAGTTTCAAAATTATCTTTCCCCATCTTCCTCATCATATTAAAGCATGATTCAAGGAGGTTATGTGAATATTTTTCTTCCCAGGAGACAGGGTCACCTCCAGACAAACTGCATAGTGGGTGTACCTGAATGAAGTAACTGTTTTATTCCTCTCCCTCCCTTGATTGTGGATATCTATTTCTCTTAGGTGAGTGGCCCTATTTTTCCACCTCCTGGACCTTTTTAGTCCTTGATTTTCTCTAGGTTTCTCTAGGACCCCTTGATTTTCTCTAGTTTTTCTAAATAGCTCTAGATTATTTCATATACATTATTCTACCTCATCGGCCAAAGAGGCTAATGCCTGCAGGAAACATTAAACAATAATACTTGGGCCCCTTTCTGCCCATAATCGCTAAGGAGTAGTTTAGGATTTTATATCCAACATTTATCCACACTGACCCGCGTACACTTCTGTGTGAGGCAGATCCATTTAGATGGTGTTCAGAGATCTTCTTGACATCGCCGTTTCACTCATGCCACTCAGATTTCACCACCCATCTCTTCTCCCAGATTATTTTCATCAACGGGAGGTGGGTGTTGCCTAAGTACTAATTCTAGGGGCTGCTGCTGCCTGAACTCTCCTGCCCGGCTCAGGAACTGACTCCCGCCTTCTGTTTCCTTGTGGAGTCCCCATGAGCAACAAGAGCCCACAGAATCCCACAGGGATGTGTGACTCAGAGGACGACGGGATGAGAGAATTGCGGGCCAAACAGTCACTGTGGCAGCTCAGCGTGGTGTACTGGGGGTTGCCAAGCCCTTGAATAGTCTCGAATCACATCATACACATCTTGTTAAAAACACTTTAATAATCAAGTGTTTAATAAACAGAATGCAAAAGCTTTTTCTTTTCATCAAGGATCGAAATTTATTCATTAATTTAAAGTTGAATTTGGTTTTGAGAGCTTAAGTCTCACACAGGTTCTACCTTTTTTTTTTTTTTTTTTGCGGTATGCGGGCCTCTCACTGTTGTGGCCTCTCCCGTTGCAGAGCACAGGCTCCGGACGCGCAGGCTCAGCGGCCATAGCTCACGGGCCCAGCCGCTCCGCGGCATGTGAGATCCTCCCGGACCGGGGCACGAACCCGTGTCCCCTGCATTGGCAAGCGCACTCTCAACTGCTGCGCCACCAGGGAAGCCCCCAGGTTCTACCTTTGTGGATAAAATTCTTTAAAAATTAAAAGAGAAACTGCTAGAAATTACCATTAATATAATAAAATTAACTCCGTTTCATAGCAGAAACACTAATGCTCAAATGTTCACCACATTGATAAAGTGCTGAGAGCAGTTATTACACTAAGGTTTTCTATTTTCACAATTTTGTCAGTTCATGTTGCCAGCCCTCTCAAGAGATATTCAATCCCCACTTTTTAAAGCTCCTAAAACCTATCCACTGACTGATAAATAGGCTTCTGGTTTGGAATTGTGAACACTGACATGACCTGGCTAACATGCAAATTTTCTCTTATACAGAGCCTATGGATAGATTTATTAAGAACTGAGGGACTTCCCTGGTGGCGCAGTGGTTAGGAATCCGCCTGTCAATGCAGGGGACACAGGTTCGAGCCCTGGTCCAGGAAGATCCCACATGCCGCAGAGCAACTAAGCCCGTGCGCCACAACTACTGAGCCTGTGCTCTAGAGCCCGTGAGCCACTACTGAGCCCATGTGCCACAACTACTGAAGCCCACGCACCTAGAGCCTGTGCTCCGCAACAAGAGAAGCCACTGCAATGAGAAGCCCGCGCACCGCAACAAAGAGTAGCCCCCCCTCCCCCAGGGTTTCCCTGGTGGCGCAGTGGTTAAGGATCCACCTGCCGATGCAGAGGACACGAGTTTGAGCACTGGTCTGGGAGGATCCCACGTGCCGTGGAGCAACTGGGCCCGTGAGCCACAACTACTGAGCCTGCGCGTCTGGAGCTTGTGCTCCACAACAAGAGAGGCCGCGACAGTGAGAGGCCCGTGCACTGTGATGAAGAGTGGCCCCCGCTTTCACAACTAGAGAAAGCCCTAGCACAGAAACAAAGACCCAACACAGCCAAAAATAAATAAATTAATTAATAAACTCCTACCCCCAACATCTTAAAAAAAAAAAAACCTATCAGAAAAACAGAAGTGCAGGAACTGGTCAAGACTAAATGTGAAACAGTATCCCCATTCTTTAAAAAAAAAAAAAAAAAAAAAAAAGAGTAGCCCCCGCTCGCTGCAACTAGAGAAAGGCTGCACGCAACAATGAAGACCCAATGCAGCCAAAAATAAATAAACAAATACTTACTAAAAAAAAAAAAAAGAATATATCATTTTATGAGTTTAATAAAATAATTTTTTCTTGCTATTAGTAGAGGGAAGAAGGCAATATAGAAATGCTTCAGTCTGCTTTTTCTAAATATATAAAACACTACCTGGTTCAATTCAAATCTAGGTTTTTTATAGCTGGTCTTAGTACAAAGACAATAAATTTAGCATATAGGAAAACGGTTTCTAAACAAGATGTGGGCAAAAACAGTATTGATGCTTTATGGATTTAGACTCTATGTCATCTTACTTGTATTACTAGCTCATTTAAAAGTAGCTTTACCTTTTAGTCGCTTATTTTATAGCCTATAACTCCTATAAAACATTAGGGATATCAGGCTATTCTTCATGTAGCTCTGGTTAGTCATAGAATGACTACTATTATGGGCCCCAAACAAATGTATAAAAACATTTCCTGCATCATCAACATGCACGGATGATACAAGTTATTACACAGGCTACTTATATGGACAAAATCCACTTTATTTTGCTAATGTGTTGATATGATGATCTGGGTCATTAATCTTTGTAAATGTTGCTTTGGTAGACATCCTGAATGAGGCTGAATAGCAGTAAGAAAGCATAAACTCCTACATTATTTTTTCCAGTAGTGGTAATGGTTTCATACCAAGCTATTTCACCCAGTTCCTTCTAGTGTTACTAGCTAAAGGCGAGGGCAAAATCTGTGTCTGTGGAACAATCCAAGGTAACATGCTCAAATAGCAACTGACCATACAACCTTGGTCTCCTCGTGAATCCATTCAGTAACTGAGTTAGGCAGGAAAAGGTGAAAAAAATATGTATGTATGTATATGTACGTATATATATTTGAATAAACACATTCTAAAATATGCCCATGTTTCTTCAGGTTCAATATTCAGAGCCAAGAAAGAAATTAGTAAGGATTTGAGCTTGCTGTATTTTTATACAGATCAAAACGACATTATAGATGACTAAAGGGAAGTGGGCATCTGTGGGTTTCACTCACTCATTCGCAAGGTAGGGGTTAAAGTATAGAGAGTGTTTGATAAAAGCAATTTAGGTGTGAAATGAACTTGGTGGTTTAAAGTGAGCTTTTACATATTTTAAAACAGATGGTACAGCAATAATTTTTTATCATTTAAGATGAGATCAGATTTTTGAAACTGTGAACTCTATCACAACAAACAGGCTACACCGTCTTCTCCAAATAATGTATATTAGAGAATGTGTATTTTCTGCAAGGTACATGTTTACGCTATGTGAAATCTGAAGAAAACACATTTTAAAAATGAAAATAGATTTACATAACTTAGTTTCAGTGGTGACTGAAGGAACTTAGAGTGGGTGTGTAGGAAGGGTAATATTTGAATGAGATAATGCAGTTCAAAGAAGCTGACCTAACAGAAATCAGACAATAAAAGACTGGAAAAATTACTGTGAGGAGAAGTACTTTCCAATTTTCACATTTATTATACTGTAGCTTGAATTCTTATAACCAGAATTATTTAAAATGGTTTTAAAGCTAAGCATCCAAGATTATCAAGCAGCCCCAACTGCTAACCTCTGATCACTTTCTTTTACTCCTAAAAATATTTAGGTTAGGGATTTAATAAGCTGCTTATGATGATAGATGCAATGTTTCTCTAGCCAGTCCCTGTAATATATACTGCAAGTATGAATCATTTTTCCAAATTAAAATGTCTATGATTCTATGACTACGTGATGGGTGCCAAGAGAATACAACAGTGGAATCAAACAACTTCTATTCAGCAAATTTAAAAATACCATTCTGCAAATTTCCAGTTGCCTCTGAGTAGAAATCAGAAATATTAGCCGCGTATCATGTCAAACTGTAAGAAGCTACCCAGGCATACATGAACCAAGACACTGTTGCTATGGTGACTAAGCAAATACAGCAAATGGCTACTTCATTAGTGACTCCCTGAAACTATAAATGCTGGAATAATAGATGGGAAATATCTGGCAGGATGTGGCCACCAATGTGGGCTGGAATTCAGAGGGAATTTCTGAAAAAATGAGGTAAACTTTAATATGCTGTTTTAGCAACCTTTGAAAAATTAAAAAGTGAGATTAATTAGCACCAAATGAAGCCGGGGGGAAAATCAGAGGAGTGGTTAGGTTCAAGAGAGAGTGCTGTGTTTAGGACCAGCTGCTGTGGTACTGATACTGAAGAGTGAGAGACCCTTAGACCATCATTTAGGACGGCAAAGGGAGGAAGAAGGACTCCCTATTGACTCACTGCTTCAGACTTTCCATTGTGAATGGGGTTCCAGGCCATATGGTCTCACTTTCTCCCTATCAAGAACATTAATAGAGGGAGGAGAAAGAATATTTTTGCCTGTGTTTCAACTTTGAAGAGTTTAAACTTTACGTTCAAGAATGAAAATAAAAGCTGGACATGAACTTCTGTAACACAGTTACAAAAGATTAATGCTAGAATTAGATTTATCTCAAAGAATTAAAAGTATCCTGCATTCCACATACTCTTACTTAATCTTATAAAAACAAAGGCTGGAAACGAAAAAAACCCAAATGTTTTTGTCTTTTCCTCATGAATTTACATGGCCTCTAAGAACTTTTAACTGCCACTATATAGGAACTAACTAAAGACATGTTTATATTTTAGTATCTTCTAAATTCTAGTGATATAAATAATGTTATATTAATATATCATATTATGTTTGTTACATAAATGATGTTAGTTATATCCTGATCTTTATTTTAAATTAAAACATTTTTATTGAAGTATAGTTGATGTACAGTATTACGTAAGCTACAGGTATACGATATAGTGAGTCACAATTTTTAAAGGCTATACTCCATTTATAGTTATTATAAAATACTGGGTATATTCCCCTTGTCGTACAACATATCCTTGCAGCTTATTTTATACCTAATAGTTTGTATCTCTTACTCTCCTACTCCTATATTGACCCTCTCCCTTTCCCTTTCCCCACAAGTAACCACTAGGTTTGTTCTCTATATCTGTAAGTATGCTTCTTTTTTGTTATATTCACTAGTTTGTCGTAATTTTTAGCTTCCACATGTAAGTGACATCATACAGTCTTTCTCTATCTGACTTATTTCACTTAGCATAATGCCCTCCAAGTCCTTCCAAGTTGCTGCAAATGGCGAATTTTCATTTTTTTTATGGCTGACTTCCAATAAATACTAGGCAATGCTATGCTTATTTTTATCCTTGTTTTGATTGGTGTAAACATCAAAGTGTAAAAGCCACACTTACTAGATACCTCAATTTATCCTCCCAGATTTCAATTAGGACTTTCTAATCCTGTCCTATTTAGCCCAGTGACTTGTGCACACCACACCACACCACACTCTGCCCTTACTTTCTACTTGAATGGGTTTTTCATCAGCATTGCTCAAGACACACAAATTAGATTGGAATCACCTTTTTATGACAAACTGAGCTATCAGGAATCAGTTGTTAAAGCACGGGAACTACAGCAAAGGATTCACTGTAAAATGAAGATGAATTGTGGCAGCAATATGGAGAATGAAGCAGGGTAAGGAGAGACTGGTGTCAGGGAGAACAATAAACAAGAGATGAAGAGAAGCTACACAGTACCAGTGAGTGGAAGGGCAGAGCAGCATGTGAGTACAGTAAGTGTACATATGATACTGAATTCAAGAGGGTTCTGCAGACCTAACATACCTAGGCCCAGTGTCAGGTACTGGAGGAGAAACAAATATGAAAAAGCTACCAGCTGTTGGAGGAGTAGGCAAGACAGACTGCTACCCAAACAAAACAGCCTCTAGAACTTCTGAGGATCCGCTGGCATTTGCCACCTTCTTTTCTATTCTTACTCCTCCTTTTCTGCCTGGCAAACTCCTTCCTGGGTCATCGCCTCTCCAACAAAGCCAGCCCTCAGTCCGGAGGCGGCTGCTCCGTCTCCCATGTTCTTTACTCATGGCTCACATACTGGAGGGTAACAGTATTCCCATAGGCACCTGCGAGGTGAGTGCTGACAGCATTGTACTAAAGAAGGAAAAGCAATCCAGTGTTACTCAATTACATTCCGCCTAATACATTCAGAGTGTCTATTACCTGTCAGGGACCAAGGTAACTACTGATCTGCACTCCTTTTCAAGTTCATTAGCAAAAACTGTAATAGAAATCTTCAGTGAAAGCAAATGAAGGCAAGACTATCAAAGAAGAAACCTGACTCAAGCAAAGGTTCTGTGATACTGTTTTTTAAAACAGTTTTATTGAGGTGTAACTGACATACAATAGACTGCACATACTTTACGTGCACAATTTGATAAGTTGTCACATACGTACATACCTGTGAAACCATGCAATACTTGTTTCAGAAAAACCACCCAGCCTTACAACCTAGGCTCCTCCATGCTGAAATTTGTATTCCCCGTGGAGGAATCAATAAACTCAAACTGAATTTTTTTTTTAAGTTACTGTCTATTTCTGATCAATAATCTCAGGAACTTAAGGACCAGAAGTTTTATTTTGTACTTTTAATATAATGATAACTATGGATATATATATTTATATAAAACTCTTCTAAATTTCATATGCTAATGAATTGTCAGTATACGTTTGCAGGCAACATAACTATATACTTTAAAAAAAGAGAAACAGGGCTTCCCTGGTGGCGCAGTGGTTAAGAATCCGCCTGCCAATGCAGGGGACACGGGTGTGAGCCCTGGTCCGGGAAGATCCCACATGCCACAGAGCAACTAAGCCCCTGCGCCACAGCTACTGAGCCTGCACTCTAGAGCCCACGAGCCACAACTACTGAGCCCATGTGCCACAACTACTGAGCCTGCACTCCAGAGCCTACGCGCCTAGAGCCCGTGTTTCACAAGAGAAGCCATCACAGTGAGAAGCCAGTGCACCGCAACAAAGAGTAGCCCCCGTTCACCGCAATTAGAGAAAGCCCGCGCGCGGCAATCAAGACCCAACGCAGCCAAAAATAAATAAATAAAATAAATTTATATAAAAAAAGAAACAACTGAACAATGATAGACTAGAAATAGTGCAAATATACAAAAGTAGCTTTCTTATATTCTAGCTATATAATATTTTTTAAGGGAAAGCAGTTACAATAGCAACAAAAATATAAATACACAGGGCAACCCTTACCAAAAATGTTCAACTCTATATGAAGAAAACTACACATTGTTACTAAAAATATAAAGAAGGCTTGAATAAATGGAGAAAACAACTGCATTTCTGAATAGGAAGATTAAATATGCTAAGAAGCTGATTCTTCCCAAACAATTTTATAGGTTTAAAATACAAATTTACCGGAATTTTTTGAATTTGGAAAAAAAAATTGTTCTAAAATTGACACAGAAGACTGAACAGGTAAAAAGAATTAAGAAAAACATTTTCAGGGACCTAATTAAATTTAAAAGCTTTTGCACAGCAAAGGAAACCGTAAACAAAACAAAAAGACAACCTACAGACTGGGAGAATATGTTTGCAAACAATGTAATGAACAAGGGATTAATTTCTAAAATATACAAACAGCTCATACAGCTTAATATCAAAAAAATAAACAACCCAATCAAAAAATGGGCAGAACATCTAAACAAGTATTTCTCCAAAGAAGAAATACAGATGGCCAACGGGCACATGAAAAGATGCTCAACATCGCTAATTATTAGAGAAACGCAAATCAAAACTATAATGAGGTAACACTTCACACTAGCCAGAGTGTTCATCATTAAACAGTCTACAAATAATAAATGCTGGAGAGGGTGTGGAGAAAAGGGAACCCTCCTACACTGTTGGTGGGAATGTAAATTGGTGCAGCCACTATGGAAAACAGTAAGGAGGTTCCTCAAAAAACTAAAAATAGAGTTACCATTATCATCCTACAATCCCACTCCTGGGCATATATTCGGAGAACACTCTAATTCAAAAGATACGTGCACCCCTATGTTCACTGCAGCACTATTTACAATGGCCAAGACATGGAAGCAACCTAAGTGTTCATCAACAGATGAACGGATCAAGAAGATGTGGTATATATACACAATGGAATATTACTCGGCCATAAAAAAAATAATGCCATTTGCAGCAACATGGATGGACCTAGAGATTATCATACTTAGTGAAGTAAGTCAGATAGAGGAAGACAAATATCAAATGATACTGCCTATATATGGAATCTAAAAATGTGATACAAATGAACTTATTTACAAAACAGAAAGAGACTCACAGACAAAGAAAACAAACTTAATGGTTACCAAAGGGGAAAGGGGGGTCGGGGGGAGGGATAAATCAGGAGGATGGGATTAACAATATAACACTACTATATATAAAATAGGTAACAAGGACCTACTGTATAGCACAGAGAACTATACTCAATGTTTTGTAATAACCTATAAGGGAAAAGAATCTGAAAAGGACTATATATATATGTGAATCACTGTGCTGTACACTTGAAACTAAAATGATATTGTAAATCAACTATACTTCAATTTAAAAAAAACAACAACAACGAAGTCTCCCCTAGACATCCAGATCCTCTCCTTGGAGGCAACCACTGACACAATTTCTCACATATACTTCAAGATGCATTCACTGACACTTTATTTCTGAAGAAGCTGTTGGGTGGAAATGTTCTGCCTGTATTCTAGCGCTCTAATAACTGTTATCTTTGGGAGACAGCTTGTCATAGGCCACTGTTATTCTCATGGAAAAGATTAATTGTTGGTGGGGTATTCAAGAGAGAAGAAACACCATACTTAGATTTAATCATAGTTTCCAGTAATTTTATCTCAACGAAAAGGTAAAAAGTAGAAACATAAGCCAGTGATTTAAAAAATAGACTCCTGAGATAGTTTAGATTATAGATGAAATATTGATCGGGTTAAACGCAGAAATACATTGTTCTTGTCTACATACTACTTGAAGACTGTACCCCCTTGTTAATAATTCCTTATCAGGCAGACACATATTTGTCAAAATGTGCTCTCAGGACCACTTACATCAGAATCATCAGGCTGCCTATTAACAATGCATATTTGTAGTCCCAACTCAAGACCTACTGAGACAAAAACTCTGGAGGCCGGGTCCTGGAATCAGCATTTTAAATAAAGTCCCCAGGTGATCTGTATACACAGGTAAAAGTCTGAGAGCAACTGGGTACTACATAAGCCCTATAAAAACAGAAACCCTGTTTTCCTTATTCATTTTAGGCATACTACCTAGGATAATGCCTGACAAAGTACGTATCCCATTATATATGTTGGCAGTTTATTGAATGTACACTGGGCCTAACTGCAGAGTATCCTGATATGCTGTCAACACTTAACGGATTTTGAAACTGCATACTTCACCCATGATAGAAATTTGAATTTGGAAATCAACAGCTTTTAGAGATCATTAAGTTGTATGACTCAGTTTCATGGCAAAGCACTTGGAAAGATGTCAGGGAATTTAATTAGCAATACTTTATTATATATCTGAATTCCAGATAGATGGTACAGTGTACCAAGGACCAAGTGATCCAAAGGAAGGGTTCCAAATTCTACATATTTTCTATTTTGTGATTTATTAAACACAGTGACATCTGTCCTAACTAGTACCAGAAAAGAAGCAAAAAAGAGCATCTCAGCAACCAAAACATACGTCACAAGGCCAAGTATGACAGCTCTGGGCACTTGACTCATAGGCGAGCCCATTAGACCTTCACTCATAGTCTATTCAGCCCTCTTTTACACACATTATTCATTCTAATAGAATTTTAAAACTGGTTCCCCAGCTCACAGGAAATTAAAAACACTAAATCAGAACAAAGAGAGGGGCTGCAACTGACAGTAACACGATCAACATTACAAAATGATAGCTGCTAAGAGGGGAGTGAAGAACTACATAAAATAATCAAAAGAACTCACAAAGTACAATACTCTGTGGCCATCTTGTGAAAGGGTAAATAACCCACTCTTCTTGATGTATCTGGAGGCAGCTACCACATAATTCCATGATAGGCATTCATGAGAAAAAACAAGGTAAAGAGAAGGCTAAATTATGTTCCCAATAAACTTTGTGAGGTATGGATACAAGTGTAACGTGTAATATATTTTAGAAAGATTTTCATGCATGAAGCTAATTTTAAAAATGTTAAAGTTACAAACTTTTAAAAACAGTTTAGTAACAGTTATTTGGAAACCTATTAGAAACAACTCATCTCTCTAGAGTTCCAGGAATAAAAAGGATGCTAATGCACCAGACCAACAGAGGTAATTTTCAAAACAAAATGTCCTTGAAGGGCTTCCCTGGTGACACAGCGGTTAAGAATCCAACTGTCAAGGCAGGGGACACGGGTTCGAGCCCTGGTCCGGGAAAATTCCACATGCCACAGAGCAACTAAGCCCATGCGCCACAACTACTGAGCCCACATGCCACAACTACTGAAGCCCGTGCACCACAACAAAGAGTAGCCCCATTCGCCGCAACCAGAGAAAGCCCGTGCGCAGCAACTGAGACCCAACACAGCCAAAAATAAATTAAAAAAATAGTCCTTGAGGCGACTTCCCCGGTGGCGCAGTGGTTGAGAATCCACCTGCCAATGCAGGGAACACGGGTTCGAGCCCTGGTCCGGGAAGATCCCACATGCTGCGGAGCAACTAAGCCCATGCGCCACAACTGCTGAGTCTGCGCTCTAGAGCCTGCAAGCCACAACTACTGAGCCCACGTGCCACAACTACTGAAGCTCGTGTGCCTAGAGCCCATGCTCCGCAACAAGAGAAGCCACTGCAATGAGAAGCCTGCACACTGCTACGAAGAGTAGCCCCTGCTCACTGCAACTAGAGAAAGCCCACGCGCAGCAATGAAGACCCAACACAGCCAAAAGTAAATAAATAAAATAAATTAATTAAAAAAAATATATATATATAATGAGATGTCTTTAAAAAAATAGTCCTTGAAAAAAATAATGTTATCTCTTGGTTGACATGGTCAGCAACAGTTATTCCTATTTTCCATATTTGAAGGACTGTATAGCATATATCCTGTCATTCAGTCACCACTTAGAATCCACGTGGGGGTTATTTCTGGAAAAGTCAGGGTTCTGTATTCTATGAATTATTTTCATCTTGAAGCATAATATTTTATGAAAAAGAAATATTTAAAGTTTATATTACAAACAATAGTGCCACTGAAATGCACTAACGATAACACAAATAGAAGTGTAAACTCCTAGTGAGCTGCAGTAAAATGCCATGTGGCATTCAATGTAATTATGTAAAAAGCACTGACAATTCTGTGAACAAGAGCATTTGGCCACCATCACACCCGCCCCCTCCAAAACTGGTGTGTGTACCAGACAGTACTGGTAAACAACAGATTGGTAAATTAACTTTAAATATTTCACATTCATGTTAGCTTCATAAAGTGTATGTGTGTGTGTGTTTCTTCTATACAGCAGCATCGTTCTGGACTATGCAGTAAGGCTTTTTAAAAGCTAGAAGATAGAGTGTAGTTCATAAAGTAGATTTAGTATTTTTCTTTTGAAACTACACAGAATGTTGCATATAAAAGCACAAGCTTTCTAAAGTGAGCAACTCAAGGACAAGTAGAGTGTCTGGTACATAATAGATGCTCAATGTTTACTGAATAAATGATTTTACATAAACTTGTGAAGCTTGAGCTGTGAAACCTTTGGTATTATGATGTAAAATACTGATTCTGAGAGGGAAAACTCTACTCATTCTATATTATTAACTTCACTTTCAACAGGTAACAGCATCTTTAATTCCCTGTCCAAGCTATAGTACATATAGTATGTGTCATACCAAAGACACGCCATTTTAAAGAAAAAATGATTTCTTTGAGATTTTAAAATTAACTTCGGAATATCTGTAAATTAAATATAAATGAATTCAATTTTATGAGAATTCAACAAATAAAAAAGTATTAGAACTGAACAAAGGAATAAACCCTGTCGATCTTACGATAAATTTCCAAAATGTAAGAGGGTAAAAAGATTATGAAAAACATTCATTCATGCAACAAATAATTATTGAACATTATCCTGTGGCAGGCACTACGCTAGGTGACAGGGACACCGTCCATAAGTCATAGCTAATAATTAATAAAGATAGTGCCACACAGTACTAAGTGCTAAGAATACAATAAAACTGGGTAATGGTGTAGCAAGTATCAGGGAGGAGGCTATACTATTTCATAGGAGTGGTCAGGAAAGGCCTATCTCAGGAGGTAACATATGACCGGAGAACTGCATGATGGAAAGGAGGCTGACCCTTTAAGACCTGGTGAAAGACTCGTGCTTAGGCTGAAAGAGCCCTCAAATGGGACTGTTCTTGTTCCGAGGGACAAAAAAGTGGCCATTTTGGCTGCTCCCTAGGGAAGAGAGGAGAGAGAGGAGTGTGGTAGAAGAAGAGGTTGAAGAAGCTTCAGGATCACATCACATAGTCTGGAAGGCCAGAGCGTGGAGGGTTCCTGTATATTCTAAGCAGGCAAATGGTATGATCTGATCTACTCTGATGACTCTGGCTGCTATGTGAAGAATGGTCTATAGGGGGAAGCAGGGAGCCACTGGTTAGGAGGCGTCTGCTGTAGCAGAGGGACGGCCAGCTTTACTAGCAAGGGCCCCATGCAGCCACACTGCGCCTGCACTGAGAAGGGCCTTGCGCTGGATTCAATGCAATGCTGTCACCATTTTGAAATTCTTAATAATTTATGAACAAGGGGCTCTATATTTCCATTTGGCAACAGGCCCTGCAAATTAGGTAGTCGGTCCTAAATATAGCTGAAGAAGGCAGCTTAGAACAGCGTAGCGGCAGGGGTGATACACAATAGCTCAGGGTGTGCAGTGTTCGTACAGCTGACAGACCCTGAAAATGGACTGCATGTGTCTTGTCAGGAAAAGAGGACTCAAGGATAACTCCCAGGTTTTTGATCCGACTGAGTGAGTGGAAATGGTGAAGAGTGGGGGAAGAACTGCATTAGGGGTGGGAGGGTGGGTAAAAACCAAAAACTCAATTTCTGGCATGTGAAGTTAAGATGCCTGTGTGATATCCAAGTGGTGTTATCAAGGGGAATGTTGTACATGTATGAGTATGAAGGTCAGGAGAGAGGTCTGGGCTGGAGATACAAATTCTGGAGTTACTGTGTGTGAATGGTGAAAGGGGATGGGATCACTTAGCGAGATAATGTAGGGGGGGAAGAGATCAAGACAGAAGCAGGAGCTACAAAGACCATTAAGGCTAGAGGAAAACTAAAGAGGCCACAGTAACAAAGGGAGGAGAGCGTGCCAAGGACAGAGCTATGAAGGAGACCTGGGACCTCCCTCAGAGGGAACTATGCTCCATCAGTTGATTCACTGGCTCTCCTGCCTGTTCAGTCTAACACTGCATTTCCCTACAATCAGCCCTCTGTCTAATCTGCCAGGCTGATCTACTGTGTTTCCTAAAACAGTCCTACTGATTTATCCCAAATTATGCTGTGCTGTTCCACCCAGAATCCCCCCCTCCCCCTCTTCATCTAGTCAAACTCTATGACTCCTTTCTCTGACTTTACCAAGTCAATATTTTCTGAAACCTGATATTTACTGCTTGTGCCAACCTCTCTTTCATGCCCCTGAATAACTGTGGTAAACAAACACTGCCAACAAACATTAGACGTAGAGCATGAATCAGAAGCGAATTGCTTTAAGGCCTTGATTTTAATCATGTTGGGCTATAACCTGGCTATTCCAGCTGATATGAACCTCTTAGTTAGCAGTTAATTTGTTACAAAGATCTACAGGAAATTCTGCATCCGAGTAAGCCAGGAGGAAATCCATCCTGGTAGATCCTGAAATCTGTGTAATATAACACTCGTGATTCTTCATGTAAAAGGTGATGTGACCCAAATGGTTCAGTCCTTTCTAATAACAAAAATTATGCTTTCTGGAACATTTGTGCTTTGTAATACAAGTCACATCGTAAGTACAAAGAACACAGTTTTTGGAAAATAAACTAATTTTTTTCTCAAAAAAAATGATTATAAAAAATTATAATCATATAATACTCTAACTTATTATTTAGGACCCATCTATGATCCATTCCCCAAAACGAATAAGCTCTGGTTGCTTTATGTTACACTGCTTAGTATACATTAGATGCTCAATAAATACCTGTTGAGCAAATGAGTAATAAATGACACTCTGAAGCTACGAAGCATGGGGAAGTGACAGAAGTAGACAGATTAACTTGGCATGCAACAGCTTGAAAAGGCATGACTCATTGTCATCAAAGTCCTAGGCAGCCTGTGAGACAAAACCTAAGTCTCATGCCTTCCTTTCTTCATTCGACAAATATTCACTGTGCACCTACTAGGTGCCAGGCACTCTTCCAGTCATTAGAGATACACCAGTGAATAAAGCAGACAAGAAGTCTTGCCCTCATGGAACTGCATTTTAGTGGGAATACCATTCATTGGCATATTTTGTTTTGTATAAGCTTACTACTAAGCCCACATCTTTCTCCCCTGTTTTTCCCACATGTCTACTATTTTTCAGCTTGAAAAGTTTCTGCCTGAACATTATGACTATTGTTAATTCCATATTTTCAGTTTTCCTCAAATACATAACACATTACAAAAAAAGGGTTTCAGACATTCTGAGGCCTTCAAAGTCACATACGGATCAGTATACAGTATATGACAACTGTAATACTAGGGTATATTAAAGAGAACTAGATCTTCAAAATGGTACAACCACTAGTTCATCAAAAGTACTCAAGGGATTACAAAGTTCACATAAACTTCACAAAAGTAAAATAATAAACTTCATAGACATAAAATCACTTAATACTCTACCTCTCTTCTACAGATATATGGAGCTTTGAAATTCAAGCAAGTTATGCTAACAAAGCTCATTTTTAAGTTGTAGAACCTGAAATTTGATTAAAAAAATCTAAACTGAAACAATGAAAGCCATTATATATTTTATATATAAATCCATAAATGTTATCCTATTGTAAAATGAAATAGAACTATGGTACTAACAATATTAGTTTAAGTTGTGGGGCATCAGGGCAATGATCATCCAGTGCAAGAGAGGAGAGAAAGAGAACAAGCCCCCTTCCCTTTTCCTACGGATAAGCCAGGCAACGTTTTGAAACTACAAAAGCCAGAAGAGGCAGCCAGCCACCTAACACATTGGAATCAAACAGATTTCGGTTCAAATTCCAGCTTTGCCATTTACAAACTGTGAGCTTGGGTAAATCACAACTTCTCTCTGACTCTATGATCATTTGTGAAAATGGAAATAAGACTAAAAAAAAACCAGTAACTAAAATAAACATCTAATTAATATAAATATGAAGCCATTTAAGAGTGTGTGACCCTAAAATCAGTTCCCCAAAACAGTCTTTTAAAATCTGTAAACAAACAAAAATAAAGAAAATAAAATCTGTAAACAATATCTTCTCTTTCTCTACTTATAAATTGAAAGATTCTTTTTAAAAAATCCAAGTTTTCTTTACAAATACGTCCCATGGCAATTGCATTAGAGTCTCAAGCAAAAGAGACAGTATATAAGATGTTTATGAGTCAGGTTTTCTTGTACTTTGATTGACTAACTACTAAGAATATTTAAAGCCTGATCATCCCAAAGTTTAAATTAGTTTGTCCTAGCAATAAGTTAAAGGCTTGATTATCATTATTCCTACTGATTCAACATACTAAATGGGACCCTTGTTCCCTAATAAAGGAACATGTGGTATATTTCCTTAGTTTTCAAGTGCTTCAGGGAATCACAGACCAAGAGATGAAAATCCAGTGCCTGCAAGGACCGTGCAAGCAACTTAAATTTTAAGCCAACTGGTAAGAAGATAGGACCTGAAGGCCTGCAGCAAACCAGAGAGTATAGCTCCTTCCCAGGTTTGTCTGTTTAGCGTGTACAATGATGCCACATTCACATCAGAGACAGCAAAGATTTGTGTAATTATTGTGACAATTTTCTGGCAGATGGTAGTAATGTCTTATTTAACAAAATATGTAAATTACTATGATTTTCTGACAGATACAAATAAAAACACTTGAGGAAGGATTACCTTTAAAAATGTGTACAAGGCATCATACAGACTAGTGGTGGTCCTGATCCTGCCTAAGGATATTTGGCTACTTCTGTGGGTCACATTCAGCAGTAAGTTTTAAATTCTCAGAACAGATCTCCAACAAACGCAGCTAGGCCAGATCTACCCACTTGGGCCAGGAAGCACAGATGGTTATCCTGGTGATAAGTTCCCCTGACAAACGAAAAGGCATACTTAATCTGTGTTTAGGGCCAACCTATAAATGCTATAATTTCAATGACTTTTCTTCCTTTCTCGTGAAAAAAATGTGCCTACTCAAATACCTTGAACAGGTAACCTGATGGCTATTATTTCACATTTAGTAAGAAAAGGTTTAAAATCAAATACCCAGTTTGACTTAGGCCCATTCAATCTTAAAATATATTCAGAATTGATAGAATAAAAAAGATGAGAGCAGGATAAAAAGTAAATAGATGCGTAAAGACAGCATTACTAAGAGGAAAAGAAATGAAAAAAGGAGATGCTGGGATAATAAAGATAAACTTTCCATACTTCACAGTTTTGCCCAAGGTTTAGCCCTGCTGATTTTCAATTGTGAGTGAACAAAGAGAAATTGTGTACTGAGGTATTTTTATCCTGCAAAGCTGTGAGGCTTTGTAGAAACACCACCACATGCCATTACTGTTTCTCAGGACCTATAATTTGAATCTTAAATACAGCTAAATGCATTTTTAAAAGAGTATTAATCCTGGAGAGATTCATTAATTAAGGTACACTGTAAATTCTTAACTTTAAACTACTGATTTTTGGTCAATTACTCTACTAGCATTTATTGAAAATAAAGCTGTTGGAACAAACAGTAGAGACAAACACTAATCACTATCTAGTAGAGATATAAACAAAAGTCATAAAAGTAGAATGAAAAGCAAAATGTGATTAGTGGTTTATTAGAAAAAGTATAAGCAGGAGCTTGGTGGAATGGTAGTTATCTTGGGTGGAGAGAAACAGTTGTGCAGGTTGACATTTGAGCTGCATCTTAAAGGACGAACAGGAGTCTGGAAAGCAGGAAATCAAGGAAAGAGCACAGCAGACAGTGGGACATGAAAGCACACGGGGAAGACTGAAAATGACTGGTTTTGCTCTAGTGTACACTTGAGCTGGAATGGCAGCCACATAAGAAGGGGTCAGAAGCCCCAGGAACACCAAGACAGCGGGCAGAAGAGGTGGGGAATTCCAAAGACAAGCTAGGTTTAGGGTGAGACAACGGTACCCAGATACTGAAAAAAATCCCTCTCCTCCTACAATCTTAAGGTAAAAATATCCGAGGACTTGAAAGAAGGATTATATAGAACCTTTGTTTGTTGTTTAATTATGCCAATGGTTTAATTTTTTAATATATCAATATATTCCTGATAACTTTTTATAATCATTTGGAAAACCCTTATTTCATCGGAATAGTAAATCTTTAGGAGCAGTCTACAGCTCAAGGGCTGTGGGGACAGCTGCTATGGCTCTTCAGAGGGAAAAGGGACATCTTTACTGTCAATCTCCCTAAGAAGTCTTTCTTACACCAGGAATGCCCTGGCAACCCAGTGGTTAGGGCTCAGTGCTCTCACTGCCGAGGGCATGGGTTCGATCCCTGGTCAGGAAACTGAAATCCCACAAGCCTCACGGTGTGGGGGAAAAAAAAAATCCATTATTGGGACTTACCTGGTGGCGCAGTGGTTAAGAAACCACCTGCCAATGCAGGGAACACGGGTTCGAGCCCTGGTCTGGGAACATCCCACATGCCGCAGAGCAACTAAGCCCGTGCGCCACAACTACTGAGCCTGCGCTCTAGAGCCCGTGCACCACAACTACTGAGCCTGTGCTCTAGAGCCCGCAGGCCACAACTACTGGGCCCGTGTGCCACAACTACTGAAGCCCGTGTGCCTAGAGCCTGTGCTCCGCAACAAGAGAAGAAACCACAATGAGAAGCCTGCACACCACAACAAAGAGTAGCCCCCGCTCGCCCTAACTAGAGAAAGCCCACGCACAGCAACAAAGACCCAATGCAGCCAAAAATAGAAGGCTTCCCTGCACCAAACAGCATTCCCCATGAAGATCTGTCTTTTAAAAAATTCTTGATAAAACACATGACTACCTTTTCATGGTAGTTTTATCCCACTGGTATTTTTGCATGTTTACTGCAGTTATCTATTTATAATACATTTAAAAATTATTGTACTTCAATGAAGACATCCAGCTTCTTTCACATAATGCTGCAGTTTTAAATGGTAGTTATAAAGGAGCAGTTCAAGGTGTAAGGATGTGAGAACAAGGGCACACTTACGGCAAAGAAGGTTAACTGCCTTCTTGGGTTAGCTCTTTAGGACTTCCTGTTCTCTGGCCTTTAAAAAAAACTTTGATGAAGAAGATTTACAGCCCCACTTTTTTTTTTTTTTTGCGGTACGTGGGCCTCTCACTGTTGTGGCCTCTCCCGTTGTGGAGCACAGGCTCCAGACGTGCAGGCTCAGCGGCCATGGCTCACGGGCCCAGCTGCTCCGCGGCATGTGGGATCCTCCCAGACCGGGGCACGAACCCGTGTCCCCTGAATCGGCAGGTGGACCCTCAACCACTGCGCCACCAGGGAAGCCCCAGCCCCACATTTTAAAAATCACACATTTGGGTACCTCAGGAGAGTCATCAGCTAAAGTATCACTGCAGGAGGGGACGATAAGACTGTTTCCAAAGATAACTTGGGAAAATTTCAGGATCAGTAACCTTTACAATTTCCATAAAGATTCTGAACATCCAGTAGAAGATTTATAAACTGAAAATCCATGGGTTTCTGATCTATATATGGTGGTGGGCACGTTAAGGAGTTCTTGAGGGCAAGAACAGGGCAGGTGAAAAGACTGTGAAGAGAGGGTTAGCTCAGTTCCTTGGGTCTGAATCTCGATAATATCTAGGAACTTCTAAACCACTACTTCAGGGTTTTTGTTTTGAAAAGAGTATTATTATCATGAACTCTATAAAAAAAATCTTCAGATTCTTTTTCTTAGCTCTAGTTCTCTTTCTGCTCTATTTCCAATTTAAACTTGATTAAACTAATTTATCTACTTCAGGGCAGGAATTCAAAAAGAATCCTTGTGTGCAAGTCTCTTTTATCAGGAGAACTAAGACAAACCGGGTTGGGCTGGGAATACCTCCAGAGGGTTTTAGGACAGGAGTACTTACTCAGGCAACTGTCATAAACATAATGGGTAATATTTATTGAGTACCTACTCTGTGTCAGACACATCATGTATTATATAGTATTATTTAATCATTATCATAACACTGAGATAAATGCCACTACCACATTTTACAGATGAGGAAACAAAGGCACCGAAAGGCCATGTACTTTGCCCAGGATCATAGAGCCAGTAAATGGGGAATCCAGTCTTTGAAACCAGGCAGTGAGACTCCAGAGCCCAACCTCTTCACCATCTTACCCTATTATTAAGGCATCTTCACAGAGTTGCTTTCTAATAAAAGTTCTGACCCTCTTTCGAGAGAAGATGGTCATTCCTCAAGAGAAGCAATGAAGGGTGCGAATGTCCCTGATGAGTGTTTCTTACCCCTAAGATGCTTTTCTGGTAAAAAGAGTTTTGCTGTTGATCTTATGATTATCTCCCTAGCACCCACCCTGTCCTTCCCCTACTGAGCAGCAGCCACATGTTTTGTTTGATGGGACTGACCCTCCCTCCTGTACATTTCCACAGGTGGGCCCTAAGCATTAGTGCACACTTCCCACCTTCATTAACACAGTTATTGGTTTCTGAAATAAATTCAGAACCCATGTTGGCCCACAGAAGGAAGTGAAGGGTTCTGTTTAATGGTTGGTTGAAGACAAGGTCACTTAACTCCTGGGGCCCCATATAAATAATGAGGCAGATAATCCTGGGAGCTGCAAGTAGCCACCTTGCTACCAGGAGAAAAGCCAGTCTGAAAACAGGCAAGCTGGAGAAAGACAAACCCAAGAAAATTCAAAACAGCTAGAACAGTAAGGACGTTGAGAAGTAAAGGTAAAGCCTAGGTAAAGCCTAGGTAAAGCCACAGCTAAAGCCCACAACACCACTGGATTCAATTTATGTGAGTCAACAAATTTATTTTTAAGCCAGTTTGCACTGGGTTTTCTGATACTTACAAATGAAAGCACCTAATTAATACAAGTATATTAACCATTAACCTCAACATTCACCAAAAACTCTGTTCAATAAAATCTGTTTCAAATAAGATCACCAGAAAGCTAAAATCCAATACTGTATTTCCCTGGTCATAAAATTATCTTTATTGAACCCTGAGTTACTTCTATAACCTCATCTTTTATTTAGGATTAACAGAAAACTGATTTTCTGTAAAACTAAGTTTAGTTTATTATTCATTTTGCTGTTTAATAAACTTTATCTACAAATTTACATTAAGATTATACAAATATACATTTAAACGTTAACATAGCACTGTCATATGCCCAGCTTTGGGTGGCTACTGGGACTCACACAACAGTTTATGTTCAGCTATAGCAGTTTCTATTCTAGATTTTCTGATATATGTTTCCTAATTGCCAGAACTTTCCTTATTTGACTCTTTAAGTTCTCATTTTAAAGTTAGCATTTTGATATATCCAGGCTATTCACAATAAGGGTGATCTTACATCACAGTTTATGTGGGACAGTTTACACTGCTATCTCAGTGTGGCTCTCAGGTTAGGCCTACTTTCATTCTTAAAAGTATCCTGTTTTAAACGATAAATTATATAATTACCCTATTTACAACTCATCTTGTACTTTTTTAAATATAAAGGGATATAGCTATAAGATAATCATCCTAATATATAAGAAATATCATTTATAAAATAATTCTTTATGTAATTTATATATGAAGAAAAATAAAAATTACAAGGACTAAATATATTCAAAAACTAGTTTAAATATGGTGAAAAGAAAATGCTTCAGTGCTGTTATTGCATTAAGCAAAAATTTTATTTGCAGAAACTTCTCTGGGCATGAATCACATCACCCACAAATTACGTAAAGATCTACTGAGTGAGAGGGTCCTTTCCACTTCCCTTACAATAAGACATTCTAAGACATCATTTACCATAATATGAAGCATCAGGAATCTAGGCAGGTACATCAAGGTAACTTCTCCTTAGGAGAGAATGTGAATCACAACTTGCTTCCTCTGTCTGGTGTCTTAGCATAGAAAAGAAAACTCTGCTTTTTCTTTTCTCCACCCCTCTACAGCCAATGTTCTATTCCCAAAGGGAAAGGCTTTTCTTATTAGGTTTTTGAAGAAAACCCACAAACACTGAAAGAACTAAAAATAAAAACTTTTGAGACAAATATTTTTAGATGACTTAGTGACAAAAACATGCAGAAGTTAAAAAGCCATATATTTTCCTATTACTAGGATTTCCTACACGAAAACACGTTAGGATGATTGTCTTATATTTATGTCCCTTTACATTTAAAAAAGTACAATATGAATTATAAATAGGTTGATTACATAATTTATCATTTGACTATTAAGGAAAAACTCAAGATGCTTAATAAAGTTACACTTAATGAAACAATACAAATTAAATTTTAATTACATAATACATCAGATATAAGCTATTTTAAATATATTTACATTTAGCAATTCAAAATAAATTTCCTCCTAATAAAATATCATTCAGATCCATCCAAATTTATGTCAGATAAAGAGAAAGTACTAGAAGCATTGGAAATTTTTTTTTTCCCATTTGATTTTTAGATTTTCTGGGGTGGCTAAATGGATTTTTGTAAAATTTTATATATGTGATGGGTTTGGACAAAAGAAAATTATAGCACAGGATTCATTTCTTTCTTGACTTAAATTTCACTGATTCAAAGGTTTACATATTTCTTGGGTTTACTGCAATACTAATTTCCACCTTCATTTAAATGAATTACAGACTCTTACAAACTAACAGAATCTTACTTACATTTGATTAATATGGGAGTTATAATTCTCATAACACTTGGCTAATTTATCAGCTAAATTTTAATAACAGAGAGCTGTAATAAGAATCTACTACTAAAGTTAAATTCCCACTAAAGCAACACATCGTTCTTAGAGAGTATTAGTTATAAATATAAAATACACTTTGTATATACCCATTTACATTACTAAGAGTATAGTTCAGCTGCTATTTGCTCAAATATAATACAGTAAAATCTCACTGATTTAAGGAAAAAACCTCACTCAATTAAGTCAAGGAAAGAAAGGTCTTCTTTGATACAAACGCTTTCTTTTCTAGTCCTCTGTAAATGGAAGACTATTCAATTCTTATTTTATACTTTGAAAAACTTTTTCGTTGTTGATGAAATGTTTCTATATTTGCTTTACAATCACTTTCTTCTCAAAGCAAGAGACGTGTGTGTATGTATGTGCACACACATGCACATGTAAATGAACTGAGAAATCAAGTCCAGGTTTCAAGTGTAGCTCTGAGTAAATAAGTAAATAAATAAATAAATGAAGCTGAGTGCTGCTGATTTCCATGTTTCCGTACCTAGTTTTGCCATTCATTTCTATTTCAATCAATTTCAACCCAACAGATACTTCTGGATATTTATATATTTGTAATGTGCTACGCCAAGTGCTGAGATACAAAAAGGAAAGGAGGAAGGAAAAATGGAAAAGAAAGGAAGAAAAATAAAACTCACAGTTCCTGCTCTTATGAAGTTTATAATCTTGTAGAAGATGCAACTATGTACACCTAAGTAGTAGAAAACATAGACATTTATATATACCATTAAAGAAGAACAGTATGTGGGAACATAGGAAAGGGGCAGGGGAGGCAGATCCTGACTGGAGTGGGGAGTGGAAGATATGAGAAGGTTTCTGTGAGTAAGTGACACTTGGGTTGGTTTTAAAGGTCCTTGGCAGAAGGTAGCTAAGGCCTTCCAGATAAAGGATGCAACATATCACACAGCCATAAGATGTACAAGTGCCTAGTACATCTGGGAAAACAACTTGTAGTGTGATATAACTATCGGACATCTATGTAAAGGAGAAGAGCTGAAAATGAAGCCAGGAAGTGAGACAAGAGCCAGATTATCAAAAAAACCCTGAATGCCATTAAAGAGTAGGCAGTCAGAAGAAGTCCCTGATGGAAGATCTAAATGGACATTTCTCCAAAGGGAACATACAGATGACCAAAAAGCACATGAAAAGATGCTCAACATCACTAATTATTAGAGAAATGCAAATCAAAACTACAATGAGGTATCACCTCACACTGGTCAGAATGACCATCATCAAAAAATCTACAACCAATAAACGCTAGGGAGGGTATGGAGAAAAGGGAACCCCCCTACACTGTTGGTGGGAATGTAAACTGGCACAGCCACTATGGAGAACAGTAATGGAGGTTCCTTAAAAAACTAAAAATAGAGCTACCATATGATCCAGCAATCCCACTCCTGGGCATATATCGGGAGAAAACCATAATCTGAAAAGATACATGTAAGCCAATGTTCATTGCAGCTCCATTTACAATAGCCAGGACACGGAAGCAACCTAAATGTCCATCAATGGATGAATGGATAAAGATGTGGTACATATATACAACAGAATATTACTCAGCCATAAAAAAGAACAAAATAATGCCATTTACAGGGACATGGATGGACCCAGAGATTGTCATACTGAGTGAAGTAAGTCAGAGAAAGACAAATATCATATGATATCGCTTATATGTGGAATCTAAAAAAATGGTACAAATGAGCTTATTTACAAAACAGAAATAGAGTCACAGATGTAGAAAACAAACTTACGGTTACCAAAGGGGAAGAGGAAAGGGAGGGATAAATTGGGAGACTGGGATTGACATATACACACTACTATATATAAAATAGATAACTAACAAGGACCTACTGTATAGCACAGGAACCTCTACTCAGAACTCTGTAATGACCTATATGGGAAAACAATCTAAAAAAGAGTAGAGACATGTATATGTATAACTGATTCACTTTGCTGTATAGCAGAAACTAATACACCACTGTAAATCAACAAAAAAAATTAATTAAAAACAAAAGAAGAAGAAGGCCCTGAAAAACTTTGAGCCTATGTATGAAATATCTAGGTACAGGATATCTGAAATATTGAATTGCCAATTCTGTTCTCAAACACTTCCACTTTGATATCACCCACATCTGAAAATCTGTCTTTCCACTTTACATCAATAGTACCACAACATTTCTATTCCTCCCCCACTACACTGTCAATAAATATTTTTAAATAACCCGCTGTGTGTGTTTTCTTGACGTTCAAAGACTGAAAGCTCTCTAGAGCAAGAACAGTATCTAGTGATTTTTCTAAAATTGAATCTTACCTTAGTGATCACAGCAGACACTGGAAAATGTTGAATAATGATAAACAAAACACATGAGATACAACTTACGACTTAGATTACTTTCCTATTTTGATAATTTACCCATTGGTACGCTTCTTGAAGTTTAAATACTTCCTGCTTTTTTAAGTTTTTACGTAAATTGTCAACCAGGATTTAAATTAAACTATAAGGACTTCTTTATCCCTCTGACCTCGTCAGTGCATTGCACAGGATGGTATGGAGCCAGTCTGAGACTCACAGCAGGACGTGTATCTAGGCCACAACACAAGAGCCACCACCATCAGTCTGGTCCTAGAGAAATCCCCTGTCCCACAACTATGGAAGTTTTAATTAATTTATTTATCTATCTATTTATTTATTTATGGCTGCAGTTGGGTCTTCGTTGCTGCACGCGGGCTTTCTCTAGTTGCGAGTAGCGTGGGCTACTCTTCGTTGCGGTGCACGGGTTTCCCACTGTGGTGGCTTCTCTTGTTGAGGAGCACGGGCTCTAGGTGCACGGGCTTCAGTAGCTGTAGCTTCAGTAGTTGTAGCTTCTGAAGTAGTTGGGCATGCAGGCTTCAGTAGTTGTAGCTCACGGGCTCTAGAGCGCAGGCTCAGTAATTGTGGCGCTTGGGCTTAGCGGCTCTGCAGCATGTGGGATCTTCCCAGACCAGGGCTCGAACCCAGGTACCCTGCATTGGCAGGTGGATTCTTAACCACTGCGCCACCAGGGAAGCCCAACCATGGAAGTTTGAGATGAGTTTATCAAGTCCCACAAACTTTACCTCCAAATATCCTCAAAATGTCATCTCCGTTCTGACTAGAACCACCTTGTTTAGTCATTCTGACATTTTGTACCTGGGCTATTACATCAGCCTCTAATTTATCTCCCTGGTTTCAATCTCTGTACTATGGCCAGAATGACTGTTCTAACACACAAATCCCTTCCCTTTCCATCAGCTTAAAATCCTCCAGTGCCTCCCTAATAGTAAGAGCACACGAAGTCCAAATTTCTTACCACAGCATATAAGACCTTTTAACAAGTAATTTAACAAGCATATGAGACTAACATTTCAACTTTTCTCCTGCCATTCATTCACTCAACAAATATTTCCTGGGACTTCCCTGGTGGCGCAGTGGTTAAGAATCCGCCTGCCAATGCAGGGTACCTGGGTTTGAGCCCTGGTCCGGGAAGATCCCACATGCTGCGGAGCAACTAAGCCCGTGTGCCACAACTACTGAGCCTGAGCTCTAGAGCCCGTGAGCCACAACTACTGAGCCCACATGTCACAACTACTGAAGCCTGCACGCCCAGAGCCTGTGCTCCATGACAAGAGAAGCCACTGCAATGAGTAGCCCCCGCTCACTGCCACTAGAGAAAGCCTGCACGCAGCACTGAAGACCCAACACAGCCATTAGTTAATTAATTAATTAAAAACAAAACCAAAAAGAAAAAAGCAAACAAAAAAACACAGATATTTCCTGACTACCTGCTACATGTCATGAACTACTGTAGACACTTGGGGGTATGCGTGTGTGTATCAGTGAACAAAGTAGGTGCACATACAGACAAAACAAAACAAAAAACAAACTATGGGAGCGTAAACTGCACTAGGGCAAAGCTGGTAATAAATATAGTAAATAAATTACATTAGGTGATATGTGCTATTGAAAAAAATACAAGCATAGAAGGAAATAAGGTGGTCAGGGTATGCCTTATTGAAAAAGTAGAATGTGAGAAGAGACTTGAAAGAGGCGAGGAGGTGAGCCATGCAGCTATCTGGAGAAAGTGTGTTCCAGGTAGGAGAGAACATCCAGTGCAAAGACCCTCATATGGAAGTGTGCCTGTGCTCGTGGACTGTTACGAGATCAGTGTGGATGGAGCAGAGTGAGTGAGGGGGAGGGAAGCAGGAGGTTCGAATGGGGAGAAGGGGAAGAGAATGGTAGGGAGATCATGTAGGTTCCTGTATACATTTATTAAGGACTTGGATTTTATTCTGAGTAATACAGGAAGCAGCGAAAGTGACATGTGAGCAGAGGAACAGCACAACTTGACAGGTTTTAAAAGAACTGCTCTGGCTACTGTGCTGACAATAGACTCCAGTGGGGCAAGGGTGGAAGCAGGAACTCTGCTAGGAGGCTACCGCCGTGATCCAGGTGAGAAACAACGGCAGATCATGTGGGTGGTGAGAAATGGTCAGACTGCAGATGTATAATATTTTGAAGGTACAGTCAGGAAGATTTTTCTGACACACTGGATGTGGGGTGTGAGAGAGGAGTCAAGAATGCAACCAAGGTTTATGGGTTGAGAAAAATGGGAGGACAGAGTTGGCATGAGCTCAGATGAGAACGAATGCTGGTGGAGCAGGTTTGAGGGGCAAGACTGGGAGTTCAGTATTTTTTTTTGCGGTACGCGGGCCTCTCACTGTTGTGGGCTCTCCCGTTGCGGAGCACAGGCTCCGGACACGCAGGCTCAGCAGCCATGGCTCACGGGTCCAGCCGCTCCGCGGCATGTGGGATCTTCCCAGACCGGGGCACGAACCCGTGTCCCCTGCATCGGTAGGCGGACTCTCAACCACTGCGCCACCAGGGAAGCCCTGGGAGTTCAGTTTTTGACATATTTGAAATGTCTACTGGACATCCAACCAGGCTTTTGTATATTTAAGTTCAGAGTTCAAAAAAGGGCTGGAGCTTCTGCTTGTTCTGCCCCAAACAAACCCTGCATTCCAGGCTTGCAGAACTACATACAGGACCCTGATGTCTTCCCCGGGTCTCTGTACCTACATGTCTCTCTGTGTAGAAAGTGTTCTTACTCATGTCTTTTTCCACTTGGTCAAAAAAAAATCTCAGCCTTCAAGACTTATGTCATATAGCATCTATTTTATGAAACTCACATAATTATCATCTCCTGAATCACCCTGTTTCCTCAAGCCACTGAAGTAACTGAAATATATAATGGCTGGTCTTTTAGCATACTCCAAAAGGCTAAACAATTTTAATGTCTTTTTTGGTAAGGAAAAGGCAGCCATTTCATAAACACAGCAGGTGACTTGCCTGATCTCATCATCAGAAAATTTTAGAAACTTTTAGCAAGCAGCTGAGTAATCAGATTCTGCATTTTCCAATTTCAGTAGTTATTTGAAGAAAAATTCTCAAAAAGACTTGTATTATATAATAAACTTTATAGGCCAAAAACAAAAGAGAAACAGCTGCCTGTGTTCCAAAGTTATTTACTGTTATAAAAATTTTTCATTTTGGGCTTCCCTGGTGGTGCAGTAGCTGGGAGTCCGCCTGCCGATGCAGGGGACGCGGGTTCTTGCCCTGGTCCGGGAGGATCCACATGCCGCGGAGTGGCTGGGCCCGTGAGCCATGGCCGCTGAGCCTGTGCGTACGGAGCCTGTGCTCCGCAACGGGAGGGGCCACAGCAGTGAGGGGCCCGCGTATCGCAAAAAAAAAAAGTTTTCATTTTGATTGTCATCCTTTTACTTGCCCTGGGGAGGCACTGAAATTAGAGGAATTATTGGACAAAGCCAGTCTCTCTGTTTCATTCCCAGGAGACAGACTTCCAATCTAATGGAGAAAAGGGGAAACATTTTTTAACTATGAAACGGAGAGCTGATCCAGCTCAGCCAGTTTGGATATCCATAGGGGCTGATGCGGTCACTTGAAAGTGTCCTCCCAACTACCAGGTCTGAGCAGCTACAATCTTCTAAAATATACGTTCCATGAGGGTAGAGGTTTTTATTTGTTTTGTTCACTACTATTTCACATAGTAAGTGCTGGGTAAATGAAAAAATGTGTAATTCTAAACTACATGGGGTTGAAATACATTCAATATAAACTATAAAGCAAGTACAATAAATACATTTCTTCTGGGTTTAAAAAATTGTAGACTCTTTGAAAGTCACAAGGTTTGAAGTATCAAGAATTCACGATCATAATCTTTAAATATTAATTACAAAATGTTAACCACGTACTAAAGTGGGGAGGAGGGACCCCAAAGCAAAATCTCTAACAAAGTCATAAGTTTCTAAAAAGTTCTTTGTAGATTAAAAGAAAAGGATGGTATTCTAGCAACTAACTATACTTGCTTTTTAATGTATAGTATTTTAGATACATATTCATCATGGGAAAATTATAGCCCTTGAAAATAAAATAGTACAAAGATCTTATTACATGTCTTTGGAGAATCAAGATTTTATAAGGACAACTAGAAAAAGACATTTAAAAATTTTGAGTCCAGGTTATATTAACACAGTAGCTTAATATACCCCAAATTAACAGCCCAGGTTCTGAAAGTTCTTTTGCCAAAGAAACTCTTACTTGAGTTTTTAAAAAATTGAGGTATAACTGACATACAACATTCTATTAGTTTCAGGTGTACAAGAAAACAATTCAATAGCTGTATACATTGGGAAACGATCACCACAATAAGTCTAGTTAACTTCCACCAGCATAGGTAGTTAAAAATTTTTTTTTGTCTTGGGATGAGAACTTTCAGGATGTATTCTCTCAGCAACTTTCAAATGTGCAATAAAGTATTATTAACTACAGTAACCATGTTGCACATGACATCCTCATGACATTTACTTTATAACTGGAAGTTTGTTCTTACTTGGTTTTAAAACCAAAAAACCTTTGAAGAAAACACTTTCAACAATAACCATAGTTTTCATGCAGTCTATAGACAATCTAATATATGTATTTCAATCCCAAAAAAGAAATATCAGGTATTATTTTAAAGTTAAAAAACACCAACCTCTTTAATCTCATGTAGTTTTCACTGGCAGCAGGTCGGCATTCAGCTCTTTGTACCACTATTCCTTCCAGTGAAAGCTTATCTTGAATGGAAAGACAAAAATTAACAAATGTATTGAGAAATAACATTGATCATGTTCAAGACTGTATTTTGACATACTAACCAAGGTAACAATGATTACAATCAAATATAGTTAATAATAAAAATCAAGGAAAGAAAAGGAATATTTTTAAGTTTACAGTAATATCATTGGTCAGAATAGAGAAAAACTTTATTCTTGGCTAGTAAAAAATTGGGCTCCTGTCAGGTTTATTTATTGGGCTGCTGCAGCCCCTTGCCAATAACAGCTTTTATACACTTAGCTCTTCCTAAAGAGAGTGGCTTAAAAGGGCATAAAAATCAAGTAAAAATTTGAAGGGTGTGGCAGCTATATCATCTTTGGCAGAGAAGTAAGTTCTGAAAACACAGCTAGCCTAAAGCACTAAATCAAAAATTCATACACACACATATATGCATGCATGGGCACACACACATATATGTGCAAAAAAGAAGATTCTAGAATACACGGTGACTGGAACAGCTAGCTTAGAAAACACTGTGAAACTAGGCAGGTCCTTGGTTGGGTTATACTGTGTACCAGTTCTGCCTGCCAGTTGCTCTGACTTCTATTTTCCAGCAAAATGATTAATATGGATGTGTCTAAACTAGAGCTTTAACTGCTATGAATATCTGTCCAAACAGAGGGGCAATTTTTCCCACCATTAGTAAGAATTCTTATGGTGACCCTGACACAAAATTCAAGAGAAAACAAAAGTTAGCACCTACTGCATACCTGCTAGGCACCAAGTCACTTTAAGACCTCATCTTATTTGTTAATGCATGTATGACTGACCCACGATGGTACCTGCTTTACTGCAGTCTGGATATGTACGACTATGGTTAGGAATAGTTATGGTTCAGTCGTATTTCCAGGAGAGATCACCCAGGTTTCTGGAAGAGATTCAGGAACTCCTCTGGCTCATCAGCAATGCATTTATGATCCATCTTTTCAGGGTGAATGACCTCATGCATTCCACAAACATTAACTAAATGCCTACGATGTGAAGGGAACCATCTAGGCACTGCAGAGTCGAAGATGACTGAAATACAGTACTGTCTTCAAGAAGCATACAGTTCACTGGAGGAACAGATAAGTTGACCAAAACATAGAATGCAGATAGAACCATGCCCACATGATTTATGTTAGAAAATTTTTCTTATGGGGACCATTCTCGATTTTGCCTCCAAAATCTAGAAACTCCTTATTATAGCCCCTAAGTACTAATACACACAGTAACTCAATAGTTCAATGTAACATATGCAACAAACCTCAAGTAGAGGCTGACAGATGACTGAAAAGAGCAATGATGAGAAGCACGTCTACCTTACACCAAAATATGCCAGGAAGGAAATAAGAAGGCCGCAATTATTTTATATTAAATTTAAGTTTAAATATCTAAAAGTAGTTTCCTCTTATTAATGAATTTAATAAGATTAAAATTTGAATTTTCTTAAAGCAAAAACAAATATTATATTTGAGCGCGCCTCTCCACTGAAGCTGACAGTTGTATCTAGAAAAACTCTTGCCATACCAATAACAAGATTTGGGAAAGATTCCAATCTATAGTGTCTTAAATGCATGAGAAAAGTTCACTTTTTTTTTTTTTTTTTGCGGTACGCGGGCCTCTCACTGCTGTGGCCTCTCCCGCTGCGGAGCACAGGCTCCAGACGCGCAGGCTCAGTGGCCATGGCTCACGGGCCCAGCCGCTCCGCGGCATGTGGGATCTTCCCGGACCAGGGCACGAACCTGTGTCCCCTGCATCGGCAGGCGGACTCTCAACCACTGCGCCACCAGGGAAGCCCTAAAAGTTCACTTTTTAAACATAAATTAATCCCTTTTAAAAAACAAAATAGATCTGGAATACTGTCTCTGAAAATAATTTAGTTACATAACCAGGTGTTTACTAATGCTGAATACTAAAAAGCTACCTTTCAATACCACCTGTGAATGTTCCCCACTTATTTATCTGTACCTACTCCTGGTGGACAGGATGAGTTTAATTTCTAGTTAAAGGTTTCTGCTGTCATCCTTCCACACATAATACCTGAAAGGGTTAAAAGCATCCAAAGCACCTGCCCACTTCAACTTGGCCACCACTCATCACTCTTCTTCTATCAAGGTCACTCACACAAAGCAGTAAAATTCACTTCCCCAAACCATGATTTTCTGCCCATCATATCCCCTTTTCAAATCTAAAATAGCCTTCAAATGCTTCTCAAATAAAAGGAAAAGTCTTCATCAGCAGCAATGAAAACTTCTACCAATTGGCTGCTCTTAAATAACCCCACATCTCTGTTAACTCTTTGATGTTCCCGCTCTCTTCCTAAATAAGTTTTTTAAAAACCAATTTACTTATAATACAGCCCCCTAAGCAAGATTTAAAGGTGTCACACACTTTTTAAAGCCTCACAGGAACATGTTTTCATATTCTTTCCACTAAACCATGCTTCTCTTCTTCTCCAAAACACTGCTTAAGATTTCAGCAGAAAGCTATTAAATATCGCATTTTAAGGCATTTGAAAGCACCCGCTTGCACACCACTGCTGTTAATTACAGATCATATTCATTAATACATGAATCGTGACTTAAAACTACTTCGTTGGCCCAGTTTGAAAGACTGTAAATACTTGAAAAATAATCTTTTTATTGCTCATATATTTATGAAATATTTACTAAGTGCCTTTATGTAAAAGATAATGCAAAAACACATCAGGAATAACAAAGATAAATGAAACTTGGCTCCTGCCCTCAAGCAGTAGAGGCTAGAGCAGCCATTCACAAACGTGTGGCGTATATGCCTGAAAAGTAGTGAGGAACCCCAAAGAACCTTTTATGTGGGTTTACTACTGATATTGATTACACTAGAAACTAAAACTGGAAAATGTTTAGAAAATCAGAGTGAAAAAGGCAAAAAGGCTTGGTATTATTATAAAAATAGTTTTGATTTCACAGGCCCCTTGAAAGGGTCTCCAGGACCCCTCTACCCAGTGGTTTCCAGATCACATTTTGGGAGCCTCTGGTCTAGTAGGATGATGAGATAGATATATAAATCACTTTAACACACTAGAAGCACTTTTGGTAGACCTCCACTTAACCCACTTCTAGATTACCAAGGCTCTCAGTTCCCCTCTTAACTACGGTGACAGATGCCCACAGCTCACTATACACTAGTGGGTAGTAGGTTAATCTCTACTACTCCCACACACTTCTGCTCAAACTATGCGGAACTTGTTTATGCTAGTTTTACTCTGTTAGTAATTATGCAATTTGATTATACATTACATAATCTCATTAATTAAGAGTATGGGGGGGGAGATGTTTCTACAAAAACTAGGTTTAATGCTTTGTAAGATGTGATATAAAGATAAGTTGCTAAAAATCTGTCAAATTAGGTACTGGAGAGACAACTAGAGATTAGAAGAGAAACATAAAAGTCTAGAAGGATTCTGCATTCATATTGTTTCACAGTGTCTACGTTTTTGCTCCTTTTTAAAGAAACCAAAACTGAAAATCTAAACTAAATTATGGGTTTGCTTTTCACAGGAAAGAGAAATCAGATGCTCAATCAGCACCCTATACTGAAAGCAAAGGCCTTGTGCTACATGTACACTGGTGACTAAATGTACATTTGTGGGTCTTAAAATGTTTAAGGCAGTAGGAATATATACTATTATCATTTTTATGATTCCCTATCTTTTAATTTAACTACTGGGAGGACTACTGGTCCTTCCATAAAGGCTGTGGGATCCACTGTACTATGCAGAATTTGCCATGGTTTATGAGGGTTATAATCTAATGACAGAGACACAGAGTACTGGGATTAAAACACATACACACAAAGAGAATATGTCTAGCTGGGGATTAAGAAGAGCTTTGATAGAGAAAGCAATGTTTGTGCTGGACCTGGAAAAATGGGTAGGATTTAGAGTGGGAGGTGAAGCAGAAGGGCACCGAAGGTGGTGTGAACAGCATGAGCAATGGCTTTTGTATCTTCTCTGTTTCTCTGTCTGTCTGTCTGTCTCAGAATTTTAAACTAAGGGACCCATACCAGAGTCACTCCACCTCAGAAATCTCTAGAAGGACATGGTCACAACAGCACTCTGAAGAGAAGCCACATAGGCTCATCTTACTGAAAGCCCAGCCATGGCTTGGTTCCTATCTTTCCCTAGGCTTGGCCGTTCGTTCAACTCTTCTTTAGATTCTGGGAACTATTCCAGGATCTTTTTCTAAATTTTCTCACCTCCCCCGCTTTTTGGGCTAGATTGGTTTGCTTATTGGTTTCTGCTACTTGTAACCCAAAGAATCTTCATGACTATGAACATACACCTTTGGTGATGGTATTTTATTGATCTATATCCTGCCACCTAGTTTCAGAAAACAATTGAGAGAAAGTTTTAAAGGGTAAGTTACACAAAGTGCATCCTATAACAAGAATGGAAGTGTTCTAGTTCTGATTCTGTCTCTAAACAGTGGTGTTACTTTGGAGAAGTTACTTTACATCTCTGGGCCTCAGCATCTATACGTATAGTAAAGTCACCGGGATCTCTGAGATCTCCTCCAATTCTCTCTCACTAAAATAAACAAAACAAAACTGGCCTTCCCCTCCAACTGAGGATGTTTTATTATTTCATTAGTATTTATTTTGTCTGCCCTAATACTTTCTAAAAGACCTGGATATAATTAAATTTTCTTTGAGTAGAAATTAGAGAAAAACTGTTTCTTGGAATGACAATGAGAAAATGTTGAGAAGCTGTCGAAGACTTGAAAATATACAAACTTCTGTTCTAAGCTGGACCTTCCAACATACTCTATGTTGAGGAACCCAAGAGAAACAACTGACTGGCATTTTTTACAAGTTAAGGGCCTGGCTAGTTTGAAAGTTAAAGTGGAAGTAAGCAGGAAGGGTGTCTATGAGCACTGACATGTCAGTAATGAGAAGTAATGTGTTAAGAAGATGGTGGGCATCAGGAAGTTACAGGCGTTCGTTTCCACAAGACCACTCAATCCAGTTCAACGTGGAGGGCTTTAAGAGCACTTCCAACTCAAGTTAAAACACAGAGAAGGTTAGAACCAAGATTTTGGACTGATCCTTGAGATTTGAAGCTACCTTCCTGATTCTTCCTTACATCACACCTGTGTCTACCCTCGCTGGAAAAGGACTAAAGAAATAATATTTCAACAGAGCAAGAGCATTTAAAAGATAAACCATTTTTAGGGCTTCCCTGCTGGCGCAGTGGTTGAGAGTCCGCCTGCCGATGCAGGGAACGCGGGTTCGTGCCCCGGTCTGGGAAGATCCCACATGCCGCGGAGCGGCTGGGCCCGTGAGCCACGGCCGCTGAGCCTGCGCGTCCGGAGCCTGTGCTCCGCAACGGGAGAGGCCACAACAGTGAGAGGCCCGCGTATCACACACAAAAAAAGATAAACCATTTTTAATATTCCTACCAGTCTCCACTGTTCTCATTTAAAATCTTTTCCTAGCAGTTTCTGCCTGTGGTTCACAAGGCAATGCCTATTAATACATGCTACATGGCATCTTAACAAACCAGTTGGGCAAAGCTGCAATCCCTATGTTATTAAGAAGGTGTTTCTTACTGTATTCAAATTTGTCAATTGATGTTCTGATCTCTATCTAATACTCAGGGATTTTAGGAATAAAAGATCATGCTCAGATTTCAGTAAACCTACAGAGTCAGCATTTGATTAATTACCTCAAAAGCAACAAAATGAGCAGCCATATAAGTACTCCCCAAAATTATCTGTTTATGCAATATGTTTTCTTATAATGATATTCAAATTACAAACATGCCTAAATAGCTAGGAATTCCCAATTTTAAACCAAATACTGAAACCATAATTTGAGGACTAGACTTAGGATTAGAAAACATCTCGGCTTCCTCACTCCTACTACTGCTCTTCAACTTTTCCCCTGTGGACTGGGAGAAAGAAGGTTTACGTACATTCCTCTACAAGGGATGTTGTAATGCTCATCAAAGAGTACCTGTGAATGACAAGACTGGCTGTCCGGAAGTAGAAGAGTGGTTACGTCAGGTACAAAATCGAAGATGGAGGCCTTAAATGTACAAAGGACTTTGGATTGTTCTATGAGTCTACAGAAGCCATGACAAACTTTTCGTCAAAGAAATAACTTAGAGAACATTTTAAAAACAAACATTTGTATGTTTTACTGTTTACAAGGCAAGTTCACAAGTTATCATTCCTCCTATACTTCACAGTAGTCTCCTTTTTGCTTGTTATATATAATTAATCAATAAAAATCCTCAAATACAGATGTGGGCATAATGTTGTAATGCCATATAAATAGACATAATCCCTAATCTAAAAGTTGCTTTCATGAATAAGAGGTTGGCTCTACCTCTCCACACCAGCTTTCTAGTTCCCAGTTCCCTCTTCCTCTTCCTCCTCTTGCCCTTCCAGTCCTAACTATGAGTCCCCAGAACCAGCCTCTGGCCCCATAGATGTATGGCCGCCCCACTGCAGAACCTCTGGTTTGCTGGCAGCTGTGTCTCAGAAAAAGCTGACTTCAGCAAGGCAGAAGCAGTTCCCTGCTGGTATTCCCAGAGTCTGGTGGAACGCCTAACACATACCGTGTGGCTGACAGGGTCTTGGTGCTCCAGCCAGGTGTCAGGCCTGAGCCTCTGAGGTGGGAGAGCCAAGTTCAGGACACTGGTATACCACAGACCTCCCTGGTAGTATCAATCGGTGAGAGCTCTCCAAGAGATCTCCATCTCAACGCTAAGACCCAGCTCCACTCAACGACCAGCAAGCTCCAGTGCTGGACACCCCATGGCAAACAACTACCAAGACAGGAACACAACCCCACCCATTAGCAGAGAGGATGCCTAAAATCATAATAAGTTGACAGACACCCCAAAACACACCACCAGATGCGGTCCTGCCCATCAGAAAGACAAGATCTAACCCCATCCACCAGAACACAGGCACCAGTCCCCTCCACCAGGAAGCATACAAAACCCACTGAACCAACCTTACCCACTGGGGGCAGACACCAAAAACAACAGGAACTATGAACCTTCAGCCTCTGAAAAGGAGACACCAAACACAGTAAGTTAAACAAAATGAGAAGACAGAGGAATACAAAGCAGATGAAGGAGCAAGGTAAAAACCCACCAGGTCAAACAAATGAAGAAGAAATAGGCAGTCTACCTGAAAAAGAATTCAGAGTAATGATACTAAAGATGATCCAAAATCTTGGAAACAGAATGGAGACAATACAAGAAATGCTTAACAAGAACCTAGAAGAACTAAGGAGCAAGCAAACAATGATGAACAAAACAATAAATGAAATTAAAAATTCTCTAGAAGGAATCAATAGCAGAATATCTGAGGCAGAAGAATGGATAAGTGACCTGGAAGATAAAACAGTGGAAATAACTACTGCAGAGCAGAATAAAGAAAAAAGAATGAAAAGAATTGAGGACAGTCTCAGAGACCTCTGGGACAACATTAAATGCACCAACATTTGAATTATAGGGATTCCAGAAAAAGAAGAGAAAAAGAAAGGGATTGAGAAAATATTTGAAGAGATTATAGTTGAAAACTTCCTTAATATGGGAAAGGAAATAGTCAATTAAGTCCAGGAAGCACAGAGAGTCCCATACAGGATACATCCAAGGAGAAACATGCCAAGACACATATGCATCAAACTATCAAAAATTAAATACAAAGAAAAAATATTAAAAGCAGCAAGGGAAAAGCAACAAATAACATACAAAGGAATCCCCATAAGGTTAACAGCTGATCTTTCAGCAGAAACTATGCAAACCAGAAGGGTGTGGCAGGACATATTTCAAGGGATGAAAGGGAAAAACCTACAACAAAGATTACCCAGAAAGGATCTCATTCAGATTCGGCACAGAAATTAAAACCTTTATAGACAAGCAAAAGCTAAGAGAATTCAGCACCACCAAACCAGCTTTACAACAAATGCTAAAGAACTTCTCCAGGCAGAAAACACAAGAGAAGGAAAAGACCTACAACAACAAACCCAAAACAATTAAGAAAATGGTAATAGGAACATGTATCGATAATTACCTTAAATGTAAATGGAATAAATGCTCCAACCAAAAGACATAGACTGGCTGAATGGATACAAAAACAAGACCCATATATATGCTGTCTACAAGACACCCACTTCAGACCTCGGGACACATACAGACTGAAAGTGAGGGGATGGAAAAAGATATTCCATGCAAATGGAAATCAAAAGAAAGCTGGAGTAGCAATTCTCATATCACACAAAATAGACTTTAAAATAAAGACTATTAAAAGAGACAAAGAAGGACACTACATAATGATCAAGGGATCAATCCAAGAAGAAGATATAAAATTGTAAATATTCATGCACCCAACACAGGAGCACCTCAATACCTAAGGCAAATGCTAACGGCCATAAAAGGGGAAATTGACAGTAACACAATAACAGTAGGGGACTTTAACACCCCACTTTCACCAATGGACAGATCATCCAAAATGAAAATAAGGAAACACAAGCTTTAAATGACACATTAAACAAGATGGATTTAATTTATATTTATAGGATATTCCATCCCAAAACAAAAGAAAACACTTTCTTCTCAAATGCTCATGGAATATTCTCCAGGATAGATCATACCTTGGGTCACAAATCAAGCCTTGGTAAATTTAAGAAAATTGAAATTGTATCAAGTATCTTTTCTGACCACAATGCTATGAGACTGGATATCAATTACAGGAAAAAGAAATACAAACACATGGAGGCTAAACAATATGCTACTAAATAACCAAGAGATCACTGAAGAAATCAAAGAGGAAATAAAAAAATACCTAGAAACAAATGACAATGAAAATACGATGACCCAAAACCTACAGGATGCAGCAAAAACAGTTCTAGGAGGGAAGTTTATAGCAATACAATCCTACCTCAAGAAACAAGAAAAATCTCAAATAAACAACCTAACCTTACACCTAAAGCAATGAGAGTAAGAAGAACAAAAAAAAACCCCAGTTAGCAGAAGGAAATAAATGAAAAATAAATGAAATAAATGAAATGAAAAAGAAGTGAAGGAAACGATAGCAAAGACCAATAAAACTAAAAGATGGTTCTTTGCGGAGAAAAACAAAATTGATAAACCATTAGCCAGACTCATCAAGAGAAAAAGGGAGAAGACTCAGATCAATAGAATTAAAAATGAAAAAGGAGAAGTAACAACTGACACTGCAGAAATACAAAGGATCATGAGAGATTACTACAAGCAACTATATGCCAATAAAATGGACAACGTGGAAGAAAACAACAATTTCTTAGAAAAGCACAACCTTCTGAGACTGAACCAGGAAGAAATAGAAAATATGAACAGACCAATCACAAGTAATGAAATTGAAACTGTGATTAAAAATCTTCCAACAAACGAAAGTCCAGGACCAGATGGCTTCACAGGTGAATTCTATCAAACATTTAGAAAAGAGCTAACAGACATCCTTCTCAAACTCTTCCAAAATACAGCAGAGGGAGGAACACTCCCAAACTCATTCTACGAGGCCATCATCACCCTGATACCGAAACGAGACAAAGACGTCACAAAAAAAGAAAACTACAGGCCAACATCACTGATGAACATAGGTGCAAAAACCCTCAACAAAATACTAGCAAACAGAATCCAACAGCACATTAAAAGGATCATACACCATGATCAAGTGGGATTTATCCCAGGAATGCAAGTATTCTTCAATATACGCAAATCAATCAATGTGATAAAGCATATTAACAAAGTGAAGAATAAAAACCATATGATCATCTCAACAGACACAGAGAAAGCTTTTGACAAAATTCAACACCCATTTATGATAAAAACTCTCCAGAAAGTAGGCACAGAGGGAACTTACCTCAACGTAATAAAGGCCATATATGACAAACCCACAGCCAACATCGTTCTCAACAGTGAAAAACTGAAACCATTTCTACCAAGATCAGGAACAAGACAAGGTTGCCCACTATCACCACTATTATTCAACATAGTTTGGAAGTTTTAGCCATAGCAATCAGAGAAGAAAAAGAAATAAAAGGAATCCAAATCTGAGAAGAAGAAGAAGTAAAACTGTCACCGTTTGCAGACGACATGATACTATACACAGAGAATCCTAAAGATGCTACCAGAAAACTACTAGAGCTAATCAATGAATCTGGTAAAGTAGCAGGACACAAAATTAATGCACAGAAATCTCTCGCATTCCTATACGCTAATGATGAAAAATCTGAAAGAGAAATTAAGGAAACACTCCCATTTACCATTGCAACAAAAAGAGTAAAATACCTAGGAATAAACCTACCTAAGAGACAAAAGACCTATATGTAGAAAATTATAAGACACTGATGAAAGAAATTAAAGATGATACAAACAGATGGAGAGATACACTGTGTTCTTGAATTGGAAGAATCAACATTGTGAAAATGACTATACTACCCAAAGCAATGTACAGATTCAATGCAATCCCTAACAAACTACCATTGGCATTTTCCACACAACTAGAACAAAAAAACTGCACAATCTGTATGGAAGCACAAAAGACCCCGAACAGCCAAAACAATCTTGAGAAAGAAATATGGAGCTGGAAGAATCAGGCTCTCGGACTTCAGACTATACTACAAAGCTACAGTAATCAAGACAGTATGGTACTGTCACAAAAAACAAAAATATAAATCAATGGAACAGGACAGAAAGCACAGAGATAAACCCACACACCTATGGTCACCTTATGTTTGATAAAGGAGGCAAGAATATAGAATGGAGAAAAGACAGCCTCTTCAATAAGTGGTGATGGGAAAACTGGACAGCTACATGTAAAAGAATGAAATTAGAACACTGCCTAACACCATACACAAAAATAAACTCAAAATGGATTAAAGACCTAAATGTAAGGCCATACACTATAAAACTCTTAGAGGAAAACATAGGCAGAACACTCCATGACATAAATCACAGCAAGATCCTTTTTGACCCACCTCCTAGAGAAATGGAAATAAAAACAAAAATAAATAAATGGGACCTAATGAAACTTAAAAGGTTTTGCACAGCAAAGGAAACCAGAAACAAGACAAAAAGATAACCCTCAGAATGGGAGAAAATATTTGCAAACAAAGCAACTGGCAAAGGATTAATCTCCAAAATATACAAGCAGCTCATGCAGCTCAATATCAAAAAAACAAACAACCCAATCCAAAAATGGGGAGAAGACCCAAACAGACATTTCTCCAAAGAAGATATACAGATTGCCAACAAACACATGAAAGGATGCTCAACATCATTAATCATTAGAGAAATGCAAATCAAAACTACAATGAGATGTCATCTCACACTGGTCAGAATGGCCATCATCAAAAAATCTACAAACAATAAATGCTGGAGAGGGTGTGGAGAAAAGGGAACCCTCTTGCACTGTTGGTGGGAATGTAAATTGATACAGCCACTATGGAGAACAGTATGGAGGTTCTTTAAAAAACTACAAATAGAACTACCATATGACCCAGCAATCCCACTACTGGGCATATACCCTGAGAAAACCATAATTCAAAAGGACACATACACCCCAATGTTCACTGCAGCACTATTTACAATAGCCAGGACATGGAAGCAACCTAAGTGTCCATCATCGGATGAATGGATAAAGAAGATGTGGCACATATATACAATGGAATATGACTCAGCCATAAAAAGAAACGATATTGAGTTATTTGTAGTGAGGTGGATGGACCCAGAGTCTGTCATACAGGGTGAAGTAAGTCAGAAAGAGAAAAACAAATACTGTATGCTAACACATATATATGGAATCTAAAAAGAAAAAAAAAAGGTTCTGAAGAACCTAGGGGCAGAACAGGAATAGAGACGCAGATGTAGAGAATGGACTTGAGGACACAGAGAGAGGGAAGGGTAAGCTGGGACGAAGTGAGAGAATGGCATGGATATATATACACTACCACTCACTTTGTTATACAGCAAAACTTACACACCATTGTAAAGCAATTATACTCCAGTAAAGATGTTAACAAAAAATAGACAAATGCGGGGCTTCCCTGGTGGCGCAGTGGTTGAGAGTCTGCCTGCCGATGCAGGGGACACGGGTTCGTGCCCAGGTCTGGGAAGATCCCACATGTCGCGGAGCGGCTGGGCCTGTGAGCCATGGCCGCTGAGCCTGCGCGTCCGGAACCTGTGCTCCGCAACGGGAGAGGCCACAACAGTGAGAGGCCCGCGTACCGCAAAAAAAAAAAAAAAAAAGACAAATGGATAAAGAAAAAAAAGATAAGTTGAATAAAACCCAGAAATAAAATATAGTTTTATTTTAAAAAATGAAGTAATGCTGTGTTGTAATAATAAATGAAAAGGAAAATCATAGTACTGTGATAGTTTGTCTTAGTTAGACCTTCATCAAAGGGTGTGATCCAGCTTCGGCTGTTGCACTTGAAATTAGAGAGAATTCAAAAACAATAGCAGGGCTTCCCTGATGGCGCAGTGGTTGGGAGTCCGCCTGCCGATGCAGGGGACATGGGTTCGTGCCCCGGTCCGGGAAGATCCCACATGCCACGGAGCGGCTAGGCCCGTGAGCCATGGCTGATGAGCCTGCGTGTCCGGAGCCTGTGCTCCGCAACGGGAGAGGCCACAACAGTGAGAGGCCTGCATACCGCAAAAAAAAAAAAAAAACAAAAACAATAGCAAATGTGATTAAATGGACAGAAAAACAAATCCTTCTAGGAAAGATTAAGTCTCCTGGAGAAAAGACTTTTACTATAGTGCTTCATTACAGTTAAATAGTGCCAAACACTGTGCTAGATGTGATGAGGAGTACAAAGGAAGAAAAATACAGACTCCTGCACTTAGAAAGCCTGTAATATGGTTGAGGGATACAATATTAATATAGACCATCTGATGACACATTTTTAAATCAACTGAATATGATTCAAGTTTCATTACTTTCATCCTCAATAACTCCTGTTCTCTTCACTATGTTTAGGAATAGTAGTAAAACCACATACTAGTTTAGTTCTTTACAATTTTCAAGACACTTTAATAGTAAGTGATCCTCATAACTACAGAGTAGAAATTATGCCCTCATCATTAAGAACTCCTTTGAGGGCTTCCCTGGTGGCGCAGTGGTTGAGAGTCAGCCTGCCGATGCAGGGGATGCGGGTTCGTGCCCCAGTCCAGGAGGATCCCACTTGCCGCGGAGCGGCTGGGCTTGTGGGCCATGGCTGCTGGGCCTGCGCGTCCGGAGCCTGTGCTCCGCAACGGGAGAGGCCACGGCAGTGAGAGGCCCGCGTACCGCAAAAAAAAAAAGAACTTCTTTGAGATAAGTTCCCCTTCCTGAGCTCATCAATTTCCTGAATATGGTTGGTCTTCAGCTCTGCTTGATCCTAAGAATCACCTGGGAAGCTTTTTTTTTTTGCGGTACGCGGGCCTCTCACTGTTGTGGCCTCTCCCGTTGCGGAGCACAGGCTCCGGACGCACAGGCTCAGTGGCCATGGCTCAGCGGCCATGGCTCATGGGCCCAGCCGCTCCGCGGCATGTGGGATCCTCCCGGACCGGGGCACGAACCCATGTCCCCTGCATCGGCAGGCAGACTCTCAACCACTGCGCCACCAGGGAAGCCCTAGGAAGCTTTTTAAAAACTACTGGGCCCACTGTCAGAGATTCTACCTTAATTGCACTGTGTGGGCAAGAGGTGTTTTTACAACCTCGCTAGATAATTCTAATATGCAGCAGCCAAGGTTGAGAACTACTGCCCTGATATTTCTCTCCTCCTCTCCCCTACATTTTTTCCTCTTGCTTTATCTCTGGTAATTTTATTTTCTGGTGGTATGGGGATAACAGCTTATAGAACTGCTCAAATATTTCATCAAATCTAAGATACCATCAATTGCAATAGTCACCATCATTTTATGTGCCACCAAGGAAGACAAAATACTACCATGAGAATTTTACAAGCCAATGATTTTAAGACATACCCTGATTTCAGAAATGTTAAATGTGAAAAAGTGTGCAATATGATGGACTTCTCCATCCCTGATTTGCAATCATTCTACTCTGTGTAAGAAACTCCATTTCCTCCTATGAACCATGATATCCTGTCCTGCTGGTTCAAGACCCCCTCTCTCCTCAACACCATGTCATCACTGAAGACACAAGAGAATCTAAAATCAAGATGATAACAGGATGGACATTGGTAGGGCACAGTGTCAGCAGCAGAGACTCTTTGGGTTACTGATTTCATAACAATATTAATTTTACAACTTTTCAAAGTCATGTCCCTCATTTTGAGATTGTAGATAATGGCTATTAACTTAAAACATCTCCTTCTGAAAGAGGAGGCAAAATCCCATTTTGCCAAATAGCACTATAAAAATGAGTTCTACACAATATAATTTCAGTGTTCATTTGATGGCTCATAGAAGTGCTTTGCTCATCTAGTTACAATAAAATTTTCCAGTGAATAATAATGCATAGTCTGCACTTCAAAAAAAAAAGCAAACTCATTTTAAAAAACTTAAATGACTTCTGCCTACAGAATTATAAAATACAGGTTTCCCTGAAATACTCATCTCCCAAAATACATTTAAAATATGAATTAATGTGATGTGTAAATTGTTTTCAAGATTACCTCTGTAATGAAAAGCAAAGAAACTTGGAATGGAATTTTGTCAGAACTTCTCATTTAGTCTGTCATTTTTATTTGTGCTCCTTTTGATACAGTGTTTTCATCTTTTCTACACTCCTCAAGTGAGGTTTAAAAATTTGCTGATGATCTAGACAAGGCAGTTGAGGAGGAGGGAGCGATTGGGAGGTCGGCTTGGCTTGGCGTGCACTCCGCACCTCGGGAACGTTATTGCGCGTGGAACGTCTGCTTTTGGCAGATTATCGCCCAGAAGAAAAGATGTTTGGTTTTCACAAGCCAAAGATGTACCGAAGTATAGAGGGCTGCTGTATTTGCAGAGCTAAATCCTCCAGTTCTCGATTCACTGACAGTAAACGCTATGAAAAGGACTTCCAGAGCTGTTTTGGGTTACGTGAGACTCGTTCAGGAGACATCTGTAATGCCTGTGTCCTGCTTGTGAAAAGATGGAAGAAATTGCCAGCAGGATCAAAAAAAACTGGAATCATGTGGTAGATGCAAGGGCAGGACCCAGTCTAAAGACTACCCTGAAACCAAAGAAAGTGAAAACTCTATCTGGAAACAGGATAAAAAGCAACCAGATCAGTAAACTGCAGAAGGAATTTAAACGTCACAATTCTGATGCTCACAGTACTACCTCAAGTGCCTCTCCAGCTCAATCTCCTTGTTATAGTAACCAGTCAGATGATGGCTCAGATACAGAGATGGCTTCTGGCTCTAACAGAACGCCAGTGTTTTCCTTTTTAGATCTCACATACTGGAAAAGACAGAAAATATGCTGTGGCATTATCTATGAAGGCCGTTTTGGGGAAGTCCTCATCGACACACATCTATTCAAGCCTTGCTGCAGCAATAAGAAAGCAGCTGCTGAGAAGCCGGAGGTGCAGGGGCCAGAGCCTCTGCCCATCTCCACTCAGGAGTGGTGACTGAGGTTGATGTAGAAGGGGAACAAAAAAATGAGTTAAATTTTGGAAAACACCAACAAAATGACCCTCCTATTTTTAACTTGGATACCTGTTATTCTGCCAAAAGTTGATTTCTAGAATAGTTTTGAGTGGGTTATTTTCCCTCCAATTCCACAAAGTCTGAAGCCAGTATCTAGCTTACTAAAAGAAAAAAAAAGAAGTGTACACAATATTTAAGATGCTGAGTATTTCACAGGAAAGCTGAATGCTGCTGTAAAGTGCTCTTTAAGGCTTTTTAAAAAAAAAAATCCCCTTCTAATGAATGAAATTAGGGGAATTTCAGGGGACAGAGATGGGATTTGTTGTATGACAAACGTATGTAGTTTTAGTCTTTCTATATTGAGAAGCAGTGGTTGGGGCATTTTTTAAGATGGCTGGCTACACTTGTTTTCCTTCGTTATAATAAATTTGTCATAACTCAGTAAACACAGACTTGCCCCTAGAGGTAGTTGTTAATAACTTTGAAATATTAAGGTGTTGCCAAGGTTCTGATGATTCAAACCTGTACTACTGAATATTAAGCAGGACGGACTAAGCTCTCTAGTGCGAATATCTTGAAGGAGTAATTTCTAAATATACAGAGGTAACTTGACTGTGTATGTTGCATCCTGTGTCACCTCCCTCCATATTGATATTTGATAAAATTTTTAATTTATATGAAACTTCTAAAGCAGAATCAAAGTTCCTCTTGGGGAAATGTCAAATCTTTAGGATAGGCAATCCTATGTGAATAGTACCAAAGCATTACCCCTTGGTAGAGAATGCACTCTATTAAAAACGTTAAATTATCTGAAAAATAAAATGTGCAAGTCTTCAGGATGGCACATGAAAAAAACAAAGGTTAATGCTTCTTGGGGCACATTTCTTAGAGGGCTTGCAAGTGTGTAAATAATTTGTTTATGTTACATGACTGGTGACTTCATTGAAAATCTGCACAATTCAGTTTTAGCTCTGGATTACTTCGGTTGACCTTTGTGAAGGTTTTATCTGTGTAGAATGGTTGTTTGACTTGTTTTAACCTATTAGGGTTTTGGGTTTTTGTTTTTTGTTTTTCATTCTATATTAAAGTAAAATTCTACTAAAAGAAAAGAGGTGTGTGTTAATGCTGAGTGGGTTGGTTTTGGTTTGGTTTCTTTTAGTCCGGCTTTCTGAACATTGAGGTGTTAGGTTATACATCCTAAACGTGGAGCTCTTCAGTTGTAAAACCTTCATTAAAAGCCTTTTACTTGAACCCAAATAAATAAATAAATAAATAAAAATTTGCTGATGCAGCAAAGTTTCCTGGGCTTCTTTGAAGACTCAGTTCAACACTGCAAAACATTTACAGGCTTATTCATCTGACTGGAATTACACATCCACATCACCTTCCTGCCAAAAGCTATACTGAATGTGTCCTAGGAGGACTTCAGCACTCTGCACAGGTGGTGAGATACTGTGGTCAGTCAGCTCCATAAGGTAGTGAGGTAGTACTTGTGGGGATGGAAGCCCAGTACAAGACAACATCTAATTTTGCAGAAAAATTTTATATTTCAAAATGAAACTAAAGTGTTTTGTTTTTTTTTTTTGCGGTACGCGGGCCTCTCACTGTTGTGGCCTTTTCCGTTGTGGAGCACAGACTCCGGACGCGCAGGCTCAGCGGCCATGGCTCACGGGCCCAGCCGCTCCGCGACATGTGGGATCTTCCCAGACCGGGGCACGAACCTGTGTCCCCTGCATCGGCAGGCAGACTCTCAACCACTGCGCCACCAGGGAAGCCTGCGAGCTAATCTTTGATGTGTAGGTTAAGCCCTTCTGCTGAAACCACTGAACTGATTACTTCCAGTTTGTACCTGCAGTGAGGCAGAGAAATGTAGTCACATAAACCGTGGATGTTTGCCTTGGAATAGTTATTGAAGCACCATTTTTACAGTTTTAGGGATGTGTGGACTTGATTGACATGACTCTCCCCACCCTACAGCCCCCAAAGCAGGTAAATATAAGCTTAAAAAAGACTAAAAAGAAGACAACCTGGCTTTCTCCTAAGGGGCATATGAACCACCACAGCAGCAATGATCAACAAAGCCCCGTGATTTCTGTAAACTGCAATCATCTTGCTTTAATGGGGATGGAGTGGAGTAATGCAGAGAAGCTGGGACCTACTGGGTACCATTTTTCTTTCTTAAGACCACAAGTTGGGAGCAATAGGACATAAAAGAAAAGTCCTATGGATTCTTATCAGCTTCCAGTCAGACAAGGCTTCTGTTACACTATTGTTGCCAGGTCACAGCTGGCAAACAAATCATACAGGTCAGGTCTGCAGAAGCCAGGAACATCAGAGTGAAGTCTAAAGAGAAAGAGCGGTCAAGGGTTAGAGGCACATGATAGGGTGGTTCAGAGTCTGTCAAGGCAAGCCAGCAGAAACAAAGAACACGCACCAGCAATTTTAAAAACCAGAAGGCAGAAACCAGAAGTGAGCAAGTCAGCAAGTGTAAGGTGGCCCCGGGGGTGATGGCTGAAGGGATCAGTAGTCCAACTTCCTCCAGTCCTGCCTGCCTCACCTCCCCACCCCACGGAAGCAAATCCTCCAGCAGCACTAGCTTTAGGGCTCCCCCAGGAAGGCATCTATAAACAGGCCAAACAGTGTATAAGGAAGCAGACTAAGCCTTACATAGAATTCAACTACATCACTTTATTTAAACATACAAAGAAAATTCTAGCACAGTCTCCACCACTATACTACAGTTATGTTCTATCGATTCTGGTGTCCCACAAAGTTCACTGAAACAGGACTATAACTGTAAATGAAATTGGCATGCTTTTGCTGGTTTTGCCATTACATGGTGCTACTCATGTGCACTGACTATTAACATAAGAATTCTGTTTCTAAAGTTGTACCCCCCAAATCTATTCAATATTTCAGAAGAAGTCATAGCCATAGGTAAGACCTGATTCCAAAACCACAAAATCAACACACATGAAATTATTAGAATATAATAGTTAAACTCTTCTTAAATGATGCAGTACTGAGAGGAAGCTTTAGTCAAAATGTTGGCTTACTATTAACAAGTTGTAAAGTTCTACATAAAACAGTAAAAACTCTCGAGAAGTCAATCTTATCTTTGGTTCAATTTCATAGTCTCAAAGCAAAAACTCAGCCCTAAAAATGTTATGTCTTAGATTCCTAGTTTAATTTCAATGAACTTTTGATAAGCTCAAGGATACGTAAATACTAAATTCAAAATGCGCTATAATTAAAAGTAAAATTTTTGTATCTGAAGAAAATCTAATATTGTTTAGAGAAAATGCAAGGCAAGTATTTTTAGAAGAATCTGCACCAATATTTCTATCAACACAAAGTTGAAAAAATTTCAAATACCTTTAATGTAATAAAAATATAAATCAATTTAACAAAATCTGAAGTCTAATTCTGAGGACAATGCAGTTCCTCAGAATAATTTGGCAGGTAGACCAGCCAAATAATAGTGTACTGGGGACAATGCTCACATTTCTTACCACTGGGTCTTTAAATTCTAGAAATGAAAACTCAAGATCCCTAAAGTGTTTTGGAAGGCAAGTTACAGCGGAAGGAGAAAAAAAAAAGAAAGGGGAAAAAAACCACCACACTGACACTGTTCCAGCTCCAAAAAAAAAAAAGGCAGCTAGGCTTTGGTCTTTTCTCTCCCCCAGCGGCAAAAGAAACCCAACTAACTTGGCCCGTGACACTATTTTACAGCAGGTATTTTGAATGTGTTTCTCTGTTATCTTCTCGAGGGAGCACATGCACACACGCACACACGCACAAACACACAGACACACGGTTACAGTATTTTCCACAGCAGTCCAAGTCTTTGTTCAGCAGCGAAGCACGTTTAGGGTGAAACAAGCTTATGAATATTCCATAGGCAATCTTAACCAAAAAAAAAAAAAAAGATTACTGTAAAACCTGTATATTTGATTTTTTACCTTTAGGGTAAAAAGCCAAAATAACAGAGACTTTTGTTAAAGGACACGAAGAAAATTTCTTCTCACTTGCTAAAGATCCCCAAAGCAGAATCACAGGCAAATCCAATTAAATTCAAGTACAATGTCACAAACAACAAGTTTAAATATTCTCACTTGTGTCTCTAAAATGACTAGACCACTTGTGAAATGTGTGGCTTTTTTTAGGGGAAAAAATTCTATACACCTAAGTCCTTTCTCTTTGGGTTTCCTACTTATGATTTACTTTAAAAAATGATACTAATTCAACATACATTATTCTCCAAAAGCTGACACTATTATTCAATATTAAGCCTGCCTGATTAATAACTTAAACGACATTTAGAAGTGGATAAAAATTCACACTTAGCTGGGGAATTAAACATATGTAACTGCTTAACTGCCAATAGGAAATTCAATTTATTCAATAACTTTCATTACTTCAAAGAATCTACATGAAAAGCTTTTCACAGCGAGTTCCTTCCCTGATACAGTTAAATGCAAATTATCTTGCTTCCCTCTTACTCCAGAAAGCTCCTGCATACATAGATGATGCGCCACCTACTGCAAAACCGAGCTGACAGCATAGGCAATGCTGCCAGCATTTCCGTTCCATCACCAGGCTGGGGCTGAATAAAGGCGTGTTTGTGTGGTAGTGTTTCTTTTTAAAAAACCTCAACGCCAAGAAGAACAAGCGGAAATAGCATTTTCAAAAATGGAGCGTAAAATAAACAGAAGAGAAAAAGAAAAGGAGTATGAAGGGAAACACAACAGCCTGGAAGATGCTGACCAGGGAAAGAACTGCAAATCCACCCTGATGACCCTCAACGTTGGTGGATACTTATACATTACTCAGAAACAAACACTGACCAAGTACCCAGACACTTTCCTTGAAGGTATAGTAAATGGAAAAATCCTCTGTCCATTTGATGCCGATGGTCATTATTTCATAGACAGGGATGGGCTCCTCTTCAGGCATGTTCTAAACTTCCTACGAAATGGAGAACTTCTACTGCCAGAAGGGTTTCGAGAAAATCAACTTCTCGCACAAGAAGCAGAATTCTTTCAGCTCAAGGGACTGGCGGAGGAAGTGAAGTCCAGGTGGGAAAAAGAACAGCTAACACCCAGGGAGACTACTTTCTTGGAAATAACAGATAACCATGATCGCTCACAAGGACTGAGAATCTTCTGTAATGCTCCTGATTTCATATCAAAAATAAAATCTCGCATTGTTCTGGTGTCCAAAAGCAGGCTGGATGGCTTTCCAGAGGAGTTTTCAGTATCGTCAAACATCATTCAATTTAAATACTTCATAAAGTCTGAAAATGGAACTCGACTTGTACTGAAGGAAGACAACACCTTTGTCTGCACCTTGGAAACTCTTAAGTTCGAGGCCATAATGATGGCCTTAAAGTGTGGTTTTAGACTGCTGACCAGCCTGGATTGCTCCAAAGGGTCGATTGTTCACAGCGATGCACTTCATTTTATCAAGTAATTACCTGTGTCACGAACAAAGGCAACAAGCATGCAGCCAGCAAGCTTCGGAAAACCACAGCATCAAAGGCATCCCAAATAACGTGCCCAGCTAGCTCTGTACTCAGAGACCGGCTGCTAAGCAATTACTGTGAGCTAACGGTATGTAAATTCTATTGCTAAAGATGTCCTTCTCTAGGGTGTTCCTGCTGATCAGACTCGTACACTTAAAGTGAAAACAGTGATCTTCTACATATTGTAAATAAAGACTGAATGCTTTTGCTATTTGTTTATTTTTCCTTAAGCTGTCTTTCAATCAGAATGTCTTAAGTATTTGCACAATGAACAAGCATGTACATTATCTATCACTCCTTCAAGTAAATGGTAATAAAATATTTTAAGGGACTGTAAGATTTTAAATCCTTTCTACTTATGGCAAAAATCTACAAAGAAACTGAACTGGTAAAATTAACCATTGAGACCAAGACAGATATGCAGATCTACTAAAACAGAGCTGTGGTGAAACAAAATGAGATTGTAAGAATTAAAGTTATGGATTTAATTTTTAATGGTAGGCACCAAAAGCTTGATCATAGTTTCTGTATTTCATACTAGAATTACAGCTGAATTGATATATTGCTGAAAATTCCTAGAAAACTGCTTGATGACAATAAAAAAAAAAAGAAAGCACTACTAACTTCTTTGCTTGTATTAATAATTATAGTAAAAAGTTAAATGTGTCACTTTTAAAACAAACAGTACCTTTTGATGACTTCACACAAAATTATGCATTGATGTGGTCAACTGGCAGGCTGCAGTAACCCTGGCTGGACTTGCAAATGACAAAAATCAGCCAATTCATTTCTTTGCAGGCTGAGCTCCAACACAGCATGGATAACTTAGTCTCAATACAGTAGTACATGGTATTAGAATAATGAAAGAGTTCATTTTCAGAATCGTCCTATCTATTCATTTTTCAAGCTCAAAAATATTAGATGAACATTACTAAACATCCTTATGAAAGAACTTTATTCTTCTCAGCATCACTTTTGATGCTAAACCTCAGACTCAGTGAGTTGTGGTAATTTCTTTGCTTCATACTAAATAAGAAGGTATTTTTAGAAATTAAGTTTTATATATGGCTATCTCAATTAAATAATCTAGAAACTTAGCTTTAAATGTGAGTGTATTTTTTTCCTCCCAAAGAACAGCTAAATCGTTTATTTCTATGTCACTTATTTTCTTTGGTTTCTAAGAACAAATTACATTTTAAATTGGCTCCTTTAAAATTTAACCATTAAAACTGATAATTAAATCTTAACTTTAATAAACTTCAACAAAATATTTCTGAAAATCTTAACTGAGGTTACATAAGTTAGCATATAAGCCAAAAGTTTGCTTACACATAAAAACTCAGCAAAGCTAATATTCATTCTCAGAAGTATAACTGACTTCCCATTACAACATCTGAGGTAATACAAATGTTGGCTGTACATACTAAAAGAAATAATTAAAAACCTCTTGTACAAAAAAGTCCTTTAAAAATTCACATTAAAAACAAAAATCTCCACATCAACCACACAATCTTCTTTTTGTATTACAAGAAAAAATGTTTCTATTAAAGCATCAAATTATCTCTTATGTACTTAAAAATGGCTTAATCAAGATTTAAAAGAACTATGAAAACAGAAAAAAATAATAAAATCTATTTTAGCAGTCACTATAATTGAACTGTTTATATACCTCTCCAGCTTACAAGTTGACTTTTCCTTGGCATTTAGACTTCGTAATGAAAAAAAGGATAGTGATTTAATGTCAAAGAAAGATTTTCTCTAACAGGGTTTCATTACAGATAATAAAAATAGCCCTGACATCTCTTTCTACAGGAAATATAGCTGAACAAATCTCCTTAGAAGTATTATAAGTGAGGTTTTTGCATCAGTTCACAAAAAGAAAATTTAACTGTTATAACAAAATTATTGATGGAAACCATTACTTAAAGAAATTTGTCACTCGTGTTTTTGTACATCTCAAAAAAATCGTTTCTGGAATGCATTTAATTTTTCCTTAAGCTTTTGATAAATCATATCCTAAAACAATTTAGGAATCTACAAGGAAATATGGCTAGATTGAGAACTCTTGTGTAACTTTTCATAAATGTTCCTTTTTAAATTCAAAATTACTTGCACTTGTATTTACATATTCAAGTGCCTAAATATTGTAAGTGTACAGAAAATATCTAGTTTTAAAATTTCACTATTTAAAAAAAAAAACTTAGAAATACTTTCCATTCAAAAAATTCAAGAGATCATACAAAATGCCAACTGTAAGTCAGAGTGAAGCTGTCATAACATTTTTGTTTGCAGTCAATGAAGAATTTCTTCCTCAAATCTTTTCTCGTAAGTAAATATTGCTCCAAAGAATAAATCACAAAGTGACTCGTCATCTTCTTTTTCAGAAGAAAGGTAATAAAAAATAGGTTACTGTACTTGCCATGAGCCAAACATATACACGCCTGTATTTGGAATTACACCACACAGTGATTCTGGCATTGCCCTTAAAATATTAAAAATAAACACATAGCTTATGGTGTACTATATTTCTAAAATGTGTGCAGCGTGCAGAACAAATGAAGGGAAACACTTATGAGACTTTTCAAATGATACAAAAAAGATGACTACCATCCCAGATTGAAGATCATGATACCAATTAAGCTTGTTCAGTTATTTTTTTTAAAGAAAACTACTTATATTTCAAGTGCTATTTTTAAGATGATAAAAAGGTAACATTTATTATTTTATTACATGCCAGGTACCATGCTATGCACATATATTATCTCAATTAATTCTCACGATGACCCTAAGAAAGGTACTATTTTTTCCTTCTCACAGATGAAGAAAGAGCCTAAGAGGGCTAAGGAACCTGCTAATAAGATCATACAGTTATTGAGAGGTAAAGGTGGAACCAACATTTGAAACCCAGCTATACCAGTTCCAGAGCCAGCAGGAACTATATCTGCTTTTGCAGGCCACTTATCTAACACCCAGAACCTGGTGTTAAACAGGTGAAAACAGGCATTCATGAAGAACATGCTAAATAAAGAATACCAAAATACAGGTTTGCCTCACTTGATAAAAATCTCACAATGCAGGTATTCTTAAAATGTTAAGTAAAACAGCTGAATTTTGGGAAAGCAAATAATATTTTAAATGTCATGTCGTGTCATTTAAAGAACATCAGATGAATCATCTCACAAGAATAAAGAATATCCCGAATTTGTATATTGGCAAATCTAGATTTTCACGTCAGGTTTGCTGAAAAGGGAGGTTACTTTTTATGACTTATACAGTCCAAAGAACTGACATATTTTTCCTCATAGGAAAAAAAAATGGCACAGTGAAACACACATGGGCTCTGGAGTCAGACTTGGGTTCAAATTCAATTAACTTCCACTAATTTGCTTACATGACCATAAACAAGATGCTTAACTTCTTTGACCTTCAACATCCTCACGGTAAAATGGAGATAATAATAACTAGTTGATAGAGCATTTATAAGGCTTAAATTCTAAATTACATGTAAAATGCCTCAGCCATCACAGACTTCCCATAAGCACTGGTTATTATCTTATCCAGTGTAAAGGTTCCTTCATGAGATAACCATGAAGAACAGGCACAAAAATGCACATTTACATTAATTAGGCTTTCAACTTAGACATGAACAGAACAGAGGACTTCTGACAAATGCATGCTTAATACTGTGATGAATACTATAAGATACAAGAATCTACTTTAAATTAAATTAAATTGCTCCAGGCAAATGCAGTTTTCAACTTCATTAGTTTAAAAATACATATAATGAGTTTTTCTTGGGACTTTTATCTTCTAGCTTCATGCACAAAATCTACAAGATCAAAATAATCACTGCAGCTGTTTTATCAGCAATTTAAACTCAGTCAGCAATAATATATGATACCATACTCTTAAAGATACCCCTGTGTAATAAATTATGATCAAATGCCTTAAATTGCAATGATGTCAGTCAAGGTTAAAATCTGAGTATCTGAATCATAATTATCTTGCAAATAAAGAAGAAATATAATATGGCCTATCCAAAACAGCATGCAACTTAGAAATTATTTGTATTTAGCTTTTTAATATTTTAAATTTAAGTATAGTTGATTTACAATGTTGTGTTAATTTCTGCTGTACATCCAAGTGACTCAGTTATACACATATATACATTCTTTTTTATATTCTTTTCCATTATGGTTTATCCCATTATACTGAATATAGTTTCCTGTGCTATACAGTAGGACCTTGTTGTTTATGCATTCTATACATAATAATTTGCATCTACTAACTCCAAACTCCCAGTCCATCCCTCCCCTCTCTCCCCGTCCCACTGTATTTAGCTTTGAAATATATAATGGCTACTTCTGTAGCAGACATCTTCCTAATCATATTTTGCTTAAGCTAATATTAAAATTAATTTGCTTCTGTGAATAAACATCAAGGGGGTGGGGATAAAGGAAGATGTGCTGGGCAGAGGGAAATATCTAAGATGAAATTTTATTTATTTATTTATTTATTTATTTATTTTTAACATCTTTATTGGAGTATAATTGCTTTACAATGGTGTGTTAGTTTCTGCTTTATAACAAAGTGAATCAGTTATACATATACATTTGTTCCCATATCTCTTCCCTCTTGCATCTCCCTCCCTCCCACCCTCCCTATCCCACCCCTCTAGGTGGTCACAAAGCACAGAGCTGATCTCCCTGTGCTATGCGGCTGCTTCCCACTAGCTATCTGTTTTACATTTGGTAGTGTATATATGTCCATGCCACTCTCTCACTTTGTCACAGCTTACCCTTCCCCCTCCCCATATCCTCAAGTCCATTCTCTAGTAGGTCTCTGTCTTTATTCCCGTCTTGCCCCTAGGTTCTTCATGAACTTTTTTTTCCCCTTAGATTCCATATATATGTGTTAGCATGCGGTGTTTGTTTTTCTCTTTCTGACTTACTTCACTCTGTATGACAGACTCTGGGTCCATCTACCTCACTACAAATAACTCAGTTTTGTTTCTTTTTATGGCTGAGTAATATTCCATTGTATATATGTGCCACATCTTCTTTATCCATTCATAAGATGAAATTTTAAATTTGCCTAATTTATAAAGAGGTGACTGTATTCCTACTTCTTCTCTTTGCAAAGATACACAATAGTTCAAGAGTTTCTATTAAACAAAAGTCACTGATAGAAGTCTTATAAGCTATTATAAATAACTTACATTTAATTAAATCTTTCCAATAATGCAAAAACTATACAATATTAAGCATTCTGTACATAAAATATGGCAATTCTAAATTTATCTAAATTACTACTTATTTTAGAAAAAATACTGAACTGGATATTAAAGAGTTAGACAATTATAATATACTTCTTTATTATCTGTCTTAAAAAACTGTTCCCTAGTATAAAATATAACACAGTTAACCTAATAGTACAGCAGGTTTTTCCAAACCAAGGATTCCAGAATATTCAGTTACATTTAAAAGCAAGTTTTACTAGTTATTATTTTTTAAAGATCTAGTTAATTTTATAAATTTCTTTTTGAAGAAAGGCCCAACTTTTCAAAAGTAATTTTGACTATGGCCTTCTAGAATCTTTAGCACATATTTTTCTACATCATTAAAGTGTAAAATTGGGCAAATTTACCGATTTTTTAAAAAAATTCCACCCTACTGATTTTGCCTCATTATAAAAGAGATTTATTAACTAATTTTAAAGGTTCTTAAAATTGTTGAATGATACTAACTTTAACCTCAATGGTCGCTTGAGTTTGATAACCTTCTATGACTTAATGTGGTTTTACAAAGGACTACAACATTTAGCATTTACTTCAGGTACCATACCATTTGATGAATTTTTATTTAGATTTATTTTTTAAAAACATAAAATTAAATATACATGCAAACATCCTAAGAAAACTACTTTGAGGTTTGCATATCTTTTCTATCCACGTATAGATATTTTTAAAGAAACCACCATGGAAAGAAAAAGGAAAGACGCAGGGCGCGGTGGGGCGTGGGGTGGGAGGGAAGCGCAAGAGGCAGGGGATGTATGTACACGTACAGCTGATTCACTTGGTTCTACAGCAGAAACTAACACAGCATTGTAAAGCAATTATACTCTAATTTTAAAAAAAAGAAAAAGGAAAGACTACATAGAGCTGTGTGCAGAAATAATTATTAATAAAAGTTGATGATTACTGGAGAGAAACATCAAAAGAATCTAAAAGTCACAGGTGACTGATTTATAAAACAACAAAACCAAAACAATGCAACCGCAGGCATTTATGACACATATATGTTTACTTGTTACAACACAGCCAGAAAATAACACATTGGGATTCAATATATAAATATTCAGCTACCTTGAAAACTGGAGGCAGGCTTTATCAAAATGTTATTTTGGTTCCCAGTTATATATCCCTTCCCTCTTTTTTCTATCTTATCAAAATTTAGATTATTTGGATATAAGGCAGATTGTACTTAATAAGAGGCAAGAAAAGAAGGCTCGACTATAGCTCTATTATAGAACAAAAATCTGTGTATTGTAAAATTCACTACATGATGAATATACAGAAAAAGAGCAAAGCTTGATATAAAAATGTGGTAGTTAACAATGAGGTGTTTTAATGAAGCAAGGCTAATAAGCATAAGTAAAATCATTCCCAATCTTCATTCTGTATCACCCTAAGACTTTCCATTTAACTAAAGGATGTAATAAAACATTTTTAAGTGGAATTCTCTTTATTAAAAAAAAAGAATATGTACCAATCAAAATAAAAAAAGACATATCAACTCCACCAATGTTAAGAACTGCTAATGAAGCAAAAAAAGATGAAACTTCTAGAGACTAATGGTTTTCCAACAAGGGAACAACCACTACCTACCTAGCTCTTCCCTTCAAAGAAATCATCTATGGTTGTTTCTGTAAGTTTCAGCTATTGTATTATGGTATTATAAAAGATCACTACCCTGAAAAGTATATGAATGGGTGGAAAGGAATAAGAAAAAGTGGGACATGCTGGTAATCTGACCTTTTAGCAAAAGTCATAAAAATGCCTGGCATTCACTGAGGCGTTAAGAATTATCAGTCAGTACTTAGTACTTTATTTGCCTTATCTCCTTTCTAGTAGAGCTACACAGATTGCTTGTTACTTCCCCAACACTCATTCTTCCCTTACTTGTTAGTAACTGAACCCTAATTCCACTGAGGTGGCAACTGTACCCAGATAAAAACCTGTATTTCCTGGTATGCTGTGGCTGCAAGGTCAAGTTATCGAGTTCCGGCCAATGGAATATAAGCAAAACTGAGAGGGTGTGACTTTTGGATATGGTCCTCTCACAAAGCTGGGTGAGCCTTTCTGCCTTGCCCTCCTGCCTCCATTTTGCTGCCTGGAATGTAGATGTGATGTTTATAACCACAGCAGTCATTCTGGATCACCTTGAGAATGGAAGCCACAAACTAATGATGGCAGACAGTTGCTGATAACCATGGAACCGCCATACCAGACCTGCACTTCTTACCTCGGAACTTCTGTACAAAGAAGAAAAACGCATTAAGTCATTGATACTTTAGATGGAGGTGGGTGGTATTAAAGCCCCCGTTTTACAGATGAGAAAAGAGACCCACAGAGTTAAACAACTTGCCTCAGGCGCACCACTAGCAAGCAATCTCCAACCACTGTGTAAGACCACTTTCACCCAGGCACCAGGAACTGAGTGGGAGACTCAGCAAAGGACGTGAGCCTTGAAAATGGGCAGGATAACGTTCAAGGGAGGAGGGCATCTCCATTCAATAGACTATGTCAAAACCTGGTTTAAAATACTGGAAGACGCCAAAGTTAATGAAAAGGGCATCCAGTCAGCCTGGTGAGTTGCTACAGAAAAACCACACTAGAACAGAGAATCCATTGATGAGAAGTGTGGGGCCACAACCACAGAAAGGAAAAGGGGTAACTGATAGGTCCGGGAATGAGTGTAACCTGGAGAGAAACCTCTGTGAGCCAGGCAGATTTTTCTGCATTCAGGTACAGATTCATTACTGGATTAAATCCAGAAGAACAGCTACCTGGGAATAACCACCAAACTGATTTCTAAAAATGAACTAAAAATTCTTAATGGGAACATCTAAGAAAAAGTAGAATATCTTTATGCAAATAGGGGGAGAGGAAGGGTGTTTATATATCAGGTAGGCACAGGAACAACTTCACAGATTTCTGAGATATAGTCAACTTTTATACTACCACCCCCTCCCCTGCTTTGGGGGTGGAGGGGGAGTGTGAGGGTGGAATGGAGAAGACCATAATCCTCCTGCTTCCCTGCGGCATCAAACAATTAAAATACTTAGGATGAAAAAGCATCTTGCATGCTCTGTTTTAGAGTCTTCTGGGAGGGAACGAAGTAAAAAAAAACTGAGAAAGAGAAACAGTCTGAAAAACTAAACTTGTGGAAGCTGGGAGACAGACATGATCATTTTTTTAGAAACAGTAAGGGATGAATGAACGAAGAGTTACATAAAGAGCCACCTCCAGACACAGAGAGGGGCCCGAGGCTTTAACCAGCAGGGCGGCTGTTTGTTCCCTAAGTAGCTAGTATTATCTTCAATTTTCCAAATTAATAAGCTTGTAGTAAACTACTCAAATAATTAGACATTTTCCCCAAGAACATGTTAACAGAAGGATCAGGAAAAGCTACTGCTAGCTTTTTTACACTTAAGTTAAAATACTGGAGCACAGATGATAAAGCTCACATACTTTTTAAAATAACCAGATAAAAAGTGACCTAAAGGACATGGATAAGTGAGTTTTTCTGGTTATATAACCCAAATTTGATGATCCCTTAAGAGGCAAAACATACTCATGCACATATTAACAGATTTATTTTATATTTACTTCTAAATACATACTACTTGTTTTTGTATTGCACAACTTCAAAAGATAAAATACAGTTATTGTTGCTTAAAACCTTCTTTTACACAGCCACATGGGAGGCAAATGATTTATAAATCATTAGAAGACTTAAACACAAGAACACAGCGTAAAAGAGTTCGTCAGAAAGAAAAAGTATTTCGAAAATTAGTAAACAAATAAATGAAAGATGTCAACTAAGACCAATACAGTTAAATAGACCCAAATGTTGCCTTTCATCTTTTACCTTCTAGTCACTTATAGTGCATTAAATAACTAAACGGATGAGGACAGACAGAGAGATGTTCTTATTCTAAAACATTCAAGGAAGATGCCCGCTACCCTAGTTCCCTACCAGTCTTTTATAAAATTAAATAGAGAAGCACAGGACCAATGTCAGTGCGTGGTCAATCTTTCTGGATTGAACACACACTTAACTAAAGCTGCTAATAATATCTTCTGCTTGGCTTCACATTAATGACAGACTGCTTTTAAATTTTCTTGTAATCTGATACAGGCCAAAGCAATTCATTTTCTTAGACCCATATTTTTAAAACATATTTACACCGGACACTTATTTAAAATTGTCTTTGTAGCTGAAGATCCTTACACCTTTAAGTTTATTGCTTAGCTCTGTTCAAAATCCTAGCCTGCACAATTACAGGCTCATATTATATGTGTATAATAATAATAATAATAATAATAAAATTAAATTAAAATAAAGATGAATAAAAGGTTAAAATGAGCATTAAATCATGCCAGGCACTCTGCTAAAAACATTGTTATTGCTACAACTAACTTACAAGTGGAGAAACAGAAGTCTGGCAAAGAAGTGTGTCAAAGACTTCAGATCTCCTAATGAGAGATTGAGGAGGGTTTTAATTCAGCAGTCAGTTTCTAGAACCCATTCTCAATCACTACCACATACATTCTGTCAACCTACATTCTCCTTCTAGCTTTGAAAAGTAGAAAATTGACTTTTTCCTCCATCTATGAAAAATAGTGTTCATCAAACAACTTAAATCAAACAACGTAAATATGATTCAGAGGTGAGGTGCTCAGCTCATCAAAAAAGTGTTTTTAAGAACATTAGAGATGTTTACAATGTAAGTAATTGACATATTTTTAAAAATTTATTGATTTATTTATTTATGGCTGTGTTGGGTCTTTGTTTCTGTGCGAGGGCTTTCTCTAGTTGTGGCAAGTGGGGGCCACTCTTCATCGCAGTGCACGGGCCTCTCACTATCGTGGCCTCTCTTGTTGCGGAGCACAGGCTCCAGACGCGCAGGCTCAGTAGTTGTGGCTCACGGGCTTAGTTGCTCCGCGGCATGTGGGATCCTCCCAGACCAGGGCTCGAACCCGTGTCCCCTGCATTAGCAGGCAGACTCTCAACCACTGCACCACCAGGGAAGCCCCAACTGACACATTTTAAATAGTCTTATAGCTATTCATTCGAAGATTCTCCCCAAATCTCTCTGGGCCAAGCTTTTTGACTCTGATTTATTATTTTGAAATAATGACAATGACTTTCCTTAAAACTACTATGAATTGGGACTTCCCTGGTGGCGCAGTGGTTAAGAATCTGCCTGCCAATGCAGGGGACACAGGTTCGATCCCTGGTCCGGGAAGATCCCACATGCTGCGGAGCAACTAATCCCGTGCGCCACAGCTACTGAGCCTGTACTCTGGAGCCCGAGAGCCACAACTACTGAAGCCCACACGCCTAGAGCCCGTGCTCCGCAACAAGAGAAGCCACTGCAATGAGAAGCCCCCGCACCACAACAAAGACCCAACACAGCCAAATCTAAAATAAATAAAATAAAGTAAGTAAAAAATAATAATAATAAAAAAAGAATCTGCCTGCCATTGCAGGGGACACGGGTTCGAGCCCTGGTCTGGGAAGATCCCACGTGCCGCGAAGCAGCAACTAAGCCCGTGCGCCACAACTACTGAGCCTGCGCTCTAGAGCCCACAAGCCATGACTACTGAAGACCGCGCACCTAGAGCCCATGCTCTGCAACCAGACTAAACGAAAAGTACAAATCTATTTATACAATTAATACTAAGGTTAAATAACAGGAGAATTAGCTACAGAACAGAATGTTAATAAAGTGAAAATACAACCAATGAAATTTGAGAAATTGTGTTTTGAGGAAAATAATTTCCTAATTTTTCATAACAGAGAATCAACAGATTGTCAAAAAATGAAATGTGGGGTTAAAAAAATAAACAACGTAATAACTCCAATCCCTTAATTTCTCTCCCCTCACATCCACACCTCCAACCCCCAACTTTAGAAGGAGCTCTTGGGAACTCATAGTTTTTGTGGAAAAGAAGCATTTATCTGACATTCAGCAATTCTTTCTGTTATCTTTCTTCTGTTAATTCAAGTAAATTAACTAGAGTTCTTCCTATTCCCTATAATGGTGGGCTAAGTTATTTAGATCAAATCTCACACCAAAAACAACTGTAAAAGCTGAATAAAATTTTGAAAGTACTAAAAAGACTACAAGATAATAAGTAATCACCAAGCTCCAAAGATAGGGAAAACAAGACTCCCTGAGGTCATGGGCCAATCCGAAGAACACGAGACCCTTTGTTTAGACAGACGTCCAAGGCAGGTGTGGGGGGACAGAACTCAAAGTCCAGAGCGTGCACAAGGTGGAACGCCTAAAAGAAGTTCCTTACTTTAAAAATTAAAATCCCAAAAGACTATACCCATGGGGTGAGAGTAAACAGGATGTGGAAAAGTCCCCTAACGTTCTATAATTTAAAACCTGCCCACTCAGACTAATCAGTGAATTCTGCTAAATATTTAAGTTAGAAATAAACCCAGTCTCACATAAGTTCTTCTTGGTAACAAAAAAGGGGTTCACCTCCCCAATTCATTTCATGAAGACAGTATAACCTCAACACACCAAAACCTAACAAGAACATTAGGAGAGAGGAAAATTATGGGCCAATTTTACCCATGAACATAAATGTAAAAATCTTAAACAAAAGATAAGCAAACTGAAGCTAGCAATATTTAAAATTATTATAAATCAAAGCTGAGTTGGGCTTATTCTAAGAATAGACGTTTGATTACCAGTAAAAAAAAAAATCAACATAATTTTACACATTAATAAGATAAACCTTATAATCGTCTCAATAGATAGAGAAAAGGTATTTGATAAAATTCATCCATTCATTGACACGCTTAGCAAACTAGGAAGAGAAGGGAATTTCCTTAATCCGATGAGGACTAACTACCAAAAACAGCAAACTAACTAAAAGTTACAGCAAACAAAGATAAATGTTAAACAGAAAGCGACCTCATCACTTCCCCAACTAGTAAAACAGAGCAAGAAAAAGAAATGACAGGTATAAATTTGGAAAGAAAGACATAAAACTGTGATTATATTCACAGATTTTATAATTATGTAGTTATAAAATTTTTTAAAAGTCTATAGATAAATGAGTAGAATGTATAAAGGCAGGTTGGAAAGGTTGTTGGATATAAGATCAATGTTAAAATTCAACTGTATTTCTATATGCCAGCAACAAAGAGGATAATCTTTTTAAAGATACTTTATACAGCAGTGTCAAAAATATCAAATATATAGGAATTATAATTAAAATATATAAGAAATCTACAGAGAAAACTATAAACATTACTGAGAACAATTAAAGAAGACTTCATAAATGTACATATATTGCAAGAGTCAATAAAAGATGTCAATTTTTCCTAAGCTGCTATAGAGGGTCAAGACACCCCCCGCCCCGGCCAAATCCAGTCAAATGCTTTGTGGAAAACTTCAAGATGATTCTAATTTATATACAAATGGAAAGGGGCCAAGAATAACCAAGAAACTCCTGAAGAAGAACAAGGTGGGAGGGCTTGCTGTCCTGGATATCAAGAATTATTAAGCTAGAATAGGAAAGAAAGTGTGGTATTGCACAAGAATAAATGAATTGACTAACAGAACGGATAGGAAGTCTAAAAACAGACCTGTGCTTCAACAGATACTTAAGGCAAAGATAGCACTGCATAACAGTGAGAAAAAGATGGTTTTCAAAAGTATGTGAGGGCTTCCCTGGTGGCGCAGTGGTTGAGAGTCCGCCTGCCAATGCAGGGGACACGGGTTCGTGCCCCAGTCCGGGAGGATCCCACATGCCGCGGAGCGGCTGGGCCCGTGAGCCATGGCCGCTGAGTCTGTGCATCCGGAGCCTGTGCTCCGCAACGGGAGAGGCCACAACAGTGAGAGGCCCACATACAAAAAAAAAAAAAAAAAAAGTATGTGATATTCATCCATAAGGAGGAAAAATAAAATTTGACCCCTATCTCACACCATACAGAAAAAACAATTCCAGGTAGATCTAAATGTGAAAGACAAAACAAAAGAGCTTCTGGAAAATGATATGAGAATACCTTTATGATCTTGGAAGCTGAAAGATTTCTTAAATGGGACACAAAAAGCACAAACCATAAAAGAAAATACTAATAAATTGGACTGCACTAAAGACAATAACTTCTGTTTATCAAAAGACACCTTTAGGGGCTTCCCTGGTGGCGCAGTGGTTGAGAGTCCGCCTGCCAATGCAGGGGACACGGGTTCGTGTCCCAGTCTGGGAAGATCCCACATGCCGCGGAGCGGCTGGGCCCGTGAGCCATGGCCGCTGGGCCTCTGCATCCAGAGCCTGTGCTCCGCAACGGGAGAGGCCACAACAGTGAGAGGCCCATGTACCGCAAAAAAAAAAAAAAAATAGACAAGAGATCTGAACAAGCATTTCACAAAACAGAAAATCCAAATGGACAATAAATACATGACAGGGGTTCAACTTCATTAGAAATCAGGGAAATGTCAAATCAAACCACAAAGACAAGTCACTACACATCACGATACCAATTAACATTAAAAAAAAAGGACAATACCACTGGAGAGGAATTGAAACAAAAAGAACTCACATACACTGCTGATGGGACTATCAACTGGTGTAACCTCTTTGGAAAACAGTTTGGCATGATCAACTAGAAGTGAACATAAACTCTGTGACCAAAGTCCACACGTAGGAACATACCTTTAAAATTTCATGTACCAGGGCACCAGTATAAACATGTGACAGTGGCACTGTTAATAAGTCACAAGTATCCAGCAACAGTAAAAATGGATCAACTGAGTTAAATACACACCGTGGAATACAGCAAAGAAAATGAATAAACGGATGCTGTATATAACATGGATTAGTGTTAGAAAACAATGCTCAGTGAAAAAGCCATGCCAAAAAATAGTGCATACTCTGTGATTCTATTTAACATTCAAACACAGGCAACATAAAATATATTGTGGAGGGAGGAAGGCTTAAATGCTAAAATTACGGGGAAAAAGTGATTATCATAAATGTCAATGATAATGGCTACCTCTTTGGAGGAAGGAATGAGCTATGACAGAGAAAAGATATCCATGTTCTATTTCAACTGCTTATGTTAATGCATTTTTTTTGTATGTTAGTGTTCACATTTAAAAATGTTTTTTGGGACTTCCCTGGCAGCTCAGGGGTTAAGAAACCGCCTGCCAATGCAGGGGACACTGGTCAATCCCTGGTCCGGGAAGACCCCACATGCAGCGGAACAACTAAGCCCGCGTGCCACAATTACTGAGGCCACGAGCCACAACTACTGAAGCCCGTGTGCTCTAGGGCCCGCATGCTCCAACTACTGCAGCTACTGAAGCCCACGCGCCTAGAGCCTGTGCTCCGCAACAAGAGAAGCCACCGCAATGAGAAGCCTGCGCACCACAACGAAGAGTAGCCCCCGCTCGCTGCAACTAGAGAAAGCCCGCGCGCAGCAACAAAGACCCAACGCAGCCAAAAATAAATTTAAAAAAAATTTTTTAATGTTTTTTAAATTATGCATATTGTTATTTTTAAAAATAGCCACTCTGAAAAACAGTTTGGTAGTTTCTCACAGAATTTAACATGCATTACCATATGACCCAGCAAATGCCTTCTCGGGCTTAAATAAAAACTTACGTTCACACAAAAATCTATACACAGTGTTCATGGCAGCTTTATATGTAATAGCAAAAGACTGGAAACAACCCAGATATCCTTCAAAGAATGACTAGATAAACCATGATACATCCATACTATGGAATATTCAGTGATAGAAAGGAATAAATTATTGAGACATGCAAAACCTTGGATGAATTTCCAGGAAATTTATGCCAAGTGAAGAAAGCATTTATATAACGTTTATTTACATAACATTTATGACACTTTTTAAGTGATAAAATTATAGAAATGGGGAACAGATCAGTTGTTGCCAGGGGATGACAACGGGGCTGGGGTAAGCGGGGGCTGGGGAGTGGGAGGAAGGTGGCGTGGTTACAGAGAGTAACACAAGGGATCTCTGTGGGGATGGAACTTTCTGTATATTCATTACGGCGGTGGCTACATAAAACTACACATGTGATAAAACTGCATGGAACTAGACACACGCAAGTAAGTAGAAGTAAGACTGGGGACAGCTATCTGAATAAGATCAAAGGATATCAATATCAAAGTCAGTGGACGGTACTATAGTTTGGCAATATATTACCATTGGGGGAAACTGCGTAAAGAGTACACAGGATCTCTGTATTAGTTTTTACAACAACATGTGAATCTACAACTATCTGAAATTAAAAGTTTAATTAAAGTAATTTCAAAAACAGAACAAACACAATTTCTCTCTCTCTACCTTTCTTTCTGTCTCTGTGTATCTTTATGATGTACAGTTGGGATGATGTTCACCAAGTGATAATTACAATACTTATTTCTTGATGGTGTAACTCTGGGTGATTTGAATGTTCCTATACTGTTATAATATTTTTTATAACAGGCATCTCTTTTTAGAAAAATAACAAGTCATTACTTATTTTTTTAAAAGGCAATATAGTACGAAACTTATGCTCTTAAAATTATAAGACACTATTAAAAAATTAAGAAGACCTAAATTAATGAAAAGACATCTATGTTCATGGATTGGAAGACAATATTGCTAAGATGACAATACTCTCGGGCTTCCCTGGTGGCACGGTGGTTGAGAGTCCGCCTGCCGATGCAGGGGACATGGGTTCGTGCCCCGGTCCGGGAGGATCCCACATGCCACGGAGCGGCTGGGCCCGTGAGCCATGGCTGCTGAGCCTGTGCGTCCGGAGCCTGTGCTCCGCAACGGGAGAGGCCACAGCAGTGAGAGGCCCAAGTACCGCAAAAGATGACAATACTCTCTAAATTGATCCACAGATTCAACACAATCCCTCCCAAAACCCCAGTTGGTATTTTTGCAGAAATTAACAAACTGATCCTAAAATTCACAGGAAAATTCAAGGACCCAGAATAGCCAAACAATCATGAAAAGTAAAATGAAGTTAGAGGGGCTTTCCCTGGTGGCGCAGTGGTTGAGAGTCCACCTGCCGATGCAGGGGACAGGGGTTCGTGTCCTGGTCCGGGAGGATCCCACATGCTGCGGAGCGGCTGGGCCTGTGGGCCACGGCCGCTGAGCCTGCGCGTCCGGAGCCTGTGCTCAGCAACGGGAGAGGCCGCAACAGTGAGAGGCCCGTGTACAGCAAAAAAAAAAAAAAAAAAAAAAAAAAAAAAAAAAGAAGTTGGAGAACTCTCAGCTTCCCAATTTCTTCACAATTTCTAAATTTACTACAAAACTATAGTAATCAAGACTGTGGTACTGGCATAAGGATAGATATATAGAGCTATGGAACAGAATTGAGAGTCTGTAAAAAAATTTCTGATTTTCCACAATGGTGCCAAGACAATTCAATGGGGAAAAGATAGTCTTTTCAAAAAATAGTGCTTGGACAACTGGATATCCACATGCAAGAAATGAAGTTGGACTCTCACTTCATACCAAATACAAAAAGTAGACCATAACCAAAATGTAAGAGATAAGACTATAAAACTCTTAGAACAAAGCACAGGAGTAATTCTTTATGACCTTGAGTTAGGCAAAGTCTTCTTAAATATGACACCAAAAACAAAAGCAACAAAAAGGAAAAACAGACAAAGTGGATATCCTCAAAATTAAAAGTTTTGTGGTTTAAAGAATACCATCAAGAAAGTGAAAAGAGAACCAAAGAATGGGAGAAAATGTTTGCAAATCATATAACTGATAATAATACACATGTATACAGCTCTTACAACTCAACAAAAGACAACCAAGTTTAAATATGGGCAAAGGATCTGAATAGAAATTTCTCCAAAAAAACCAAAAAAAAAAACAAAACCCAAAACAAAAAACAAATGGCCAACATACACATGAAAAGATATTCACATCATTAGCTATCAGGGAAATGCAAATCAAACCCACAATGAGACCACTTCACACTCACTAAGATGACTATAATCAAAATGACAGACAGGACTTCCCTGGTGGTCCAGTGGTTAAGACTCCGTGCTTCCACTCCAGGGGGCACGGTTTGACCCCTGGTCAGGGAAGTTCCACATGCCGCACTGTGCGGCCAAAAAACCCAAAAAACAAAAAACAGACAGACGATAACAAGTGTTGATGAGGATATGGAGAAATCAGAATGTTTATATACTGCTGGTGGGATGAAAAATAGCACAGCTGCTGTGGAAAACGGTCGAGCAGTTCTTCAAAAGGTTTAACATAAAGTTACCATACGATCTAGCACTTTACTTCTACGTATATACTCAAGAGAAATGAAAACGTAAGTTCACAAAAAACTTGTACACAAATGCTCACAGGGGCACTATTCATTACAGCTCAAAAGTGGAAACAATCCAAACATCCATCAATTGATGAATGGATAAGTAAAATATGGACTATCCATACAATAGAATATTATTCAGCAATAAAAAGGAATGAAGTACTGATTAATGCTAAAACATGGAGGAACCTCTGAAGCATTATGCTAAGTGAAAAATGCCAGTTACAAAAGACCAAATATTATATGATTCCATTTACATGAACTACCCAGAATAGATATATCTACAGAGACAGAAAGTAGATTAGTGTTTGCCTATGTGATGGGGGTTTGGGGTGAAAATAACAAGTGACTACTAATAGGTATGGGGTTTCTTCTTGTAGTGATAAAAATGTTCTAAAATCGATTGTGGTGTTGGGTGCACATCTCTGCAAATATACTAAAAAGCACTGAATTATAGTATATTCTAAGTGGGTAAATTGTTACTAAGTGAATTATATATCAATAAAGCTGTTCTATTTAAAAAGGCAATATAATGCAAATACTTTTTCATTTATAAGACCACTAAAGGACATCACATTTACTTATAGACGAAATAGGGAATTATGAAAAATTCAGAAATTCAATACAATGTTTAAGCAGAAAGCAGATAAGTTTTCATTTTGGAGCTATTTATTATTTTATTTTATTTTAAATAGGAGGGATAAGAGCAATCCTTAAAGAAGGAGTAGGATCTGAGGACCAAACTAACATATGCACAGAAAAGGTGATAAACCTGGAATTTGCTTTGAAGTAATCTAGCAGTGGATAAGGGAGGTAGGAAAGGGAGATAAAAAATGTAACAGGACTGGCTGTTGTCAATTTTTGAAGCTAAGTAATAAGCATATTGAGATTCATTTATTACTCTCTCTACTATGTTTGAAGTTTTCCATTAAAAACTAAAAAGTATTTTTCTAAAAATAAATCAATAATTATATTCTAATATAATATGTCATAATTTACTTCACCAGCTATTTGTTTTTGGACATCAGCTCTGTCCAATTCCATTATTAGTATGCATGCTGGGTAAACAGTCCCCAAATCACTTAATGCAGACTTAGTTGGACCACACACTTTGGGAAAGAAGGGAAGATCAAAGGAAGCAGTAGAGGATACAATTAAGGTGCACATTGTTCGCTTTTGCCCCACCCTCTACCTGGTACTGACAGATATCCAGTTACCCCATGGTTAGCTCTGGAGGTTTTGAGATAGACTCTTATGATGATAATACATTAATCATATCAGAAAAATAAATAAATAAAATTAAAAGTATAACCTTAAGCACCAAACTTCCAAATAATTATTTAAAATATTACAGGGACTTCCCTGGTGGCAGAGTGGTTAAGAATATGCCTGCTGGGCTTCCCTGGTGGTGCAGTGGTTGAGAGTCCGCCTGCTGATGCAGGGGACACGGGTTCGTGCCCCAGTCTGGGAGGATCCCACATGCCGCAGAGCGGTTGGGTGCGTGAGCCATGGCCTCTGGGCCTGCGCGTCCGGAGCCTGTGCTCCGCAACGGGAGAGGCCACAGCAGTGAGAGGCTTGCGTACTGCAAAAAAAAAAAAAGAATCCGCCTGCCAATTCAGGGGACACAGGTTCGATCCCTGGTCCAGGAAGATCCCACATGCCACAGAGCAACTAAGCCCGTGTGCCACAGCTACTGAGCCCACACATCGAGACTACTGAAGCCTGCGTGCCTAGAGCCCATGCTCTGCAACAAGAGAAGCCACTGGAATGAGAAGCCCGTGCAACACAACGAAGTATAGCCCCCGCTCACCTCAACTAGAAAAAGCCCGCGCGCAGCAATGAAGACCCAACGCAGCGAATAAATAAATAAATAATACTACAAAATCAGTTTTACAATGATATCTATGGTTCTGCAGAAATGGTACAAATGGTTTTCAAATAAATCTGACTTCCTAAACAGCTTAGACAGTACTATAGTATCCTCCACGATAAGGCACAGTGCTTTAAAATGGAAATTCTTACCAACTTATATCAAATACGTATCATCTGATTAGATCTAAAGCAGATTAAATGTGTTTCTTACTATTTATAAAACATCACTACATCCAGCTAACGATTTGCATAGTCAATTAGACAATATATCAACCAAGACAACTAAAAACTGGCTCCAGGAACTTCCCTGGTGGTCCAGTGGCTAAGACTCCATGCTCCCAACACAAGGGTCCTGGGTTCCATCCCTGGTCAGGGAAGTAGATCCCACATGCCACAACTAAGAGTTCTCATGCTGCAACTAAAAAAGGTCCTGAATGCCACAACTAAAAGATCCCTGCATGTTGTAGCTAAGACCCAGAGCAGCCATAAATAAATATATAATTTTTAATAAATAAATAAATAAAAACTGGCTCCAAATAAGGGCTAACGATTAACATAACTGAAAAGGATCTTAAACAGAATTATAAACACTAGCAAAGCTAATTCTTTTCACTGAAGGGTAATGCCATGAAACAAATGATCATAAAATGTGAAATCCTTCACAAAAGTATTCAAAGCAAATTAAATTTTAGAATGACAAATATTCAAGTGCTACAGTATGAGAAGTACTGTGCATTGTCTGAATAAAAGTAATGAGAGATAATACTGAAAAACAGTCACCATTCGTGAAAGAGGCACTTAAAGAAAGATAATAGTTGTCTTTTGAAAAATACTGTACCCCCAAATGATCAAAACATTCCTCATTCTTCAGTATGAGCAATAAGATGAAATAGAAATGCATATAAAATATTTATAACTGCATGACAATTAACTTCGAAATGATACTAAGTCTCTCATGAGAAAATGGCAGCCCCCAAAAGAATGAGCCCCTTTGGAATTACATGTCTGACAAATTCCAGGCATTAAATATCACGTCTCTTTTCCCCTCCTTTCTTCAAACTTTATTCTAGTAGCACTGCTCAGTCTGAGATGTCCTGCACCACAGCCCCTCCCTACCTCCTGGACTGTGAGGATGCTACCAATCTTTTATGCTCCCAAAGCATCTTCACCAAGATGCACACACTTCCAGGAGCTACCATTTCCCTTTAGCAAAGTAGGGGAAAGCAGTCATCATAAGAACTCGACTCACTCTCTGATGTGTATGCACATCTAGTCCCAAGTCTCCTCACTCCGTGCCTCATCCTTTACACTCGCAAAGTTCCAAACCCATCCTGCTCTCGCACCTCTGCACACGCTGTTTCCGAAGGCCACAGGCATGCTCTGCTTGCTCAAGTAGAACCCCAACTAATACTTCAGGTCTTAACTCCAGCTAGGTTCTCAGCGAAGCTTCTCTCACTCATCCAGGATAATCTGCTGCAGCTTCTCCCTTTTGCTCCCAGTAAACCACCCCCATTTCAGAAGCGAACTCTCTGAGGTCAAGAACTTTGTGTCTTTCCAAAACATTTCGTTCTCAGGGCTTGGTAACGATCTCATAACAGGTGGTCAAATTATATCTCCTTAACCCACCTTGAATTATTTATTTTTCCTATCAGAATTCTTGAGGGTCATGTGATAGTACTGCAAAAGTATCCTGTAAAAGCACTGTACAAATGATGGGTTTGTATAGGCTGCACTTAACTTTTAGACAGTGAATCACAGTGCTTTTCATCCTAAATTATAGTTGGGAAATACAGACACCCTGTTAAGTCTCTACTGTCGAATTTCTTAATTCCCTAACCAAATAAACTAAACGATTCCATCCCTAAGATAGATCTGACAACCTTCAGGAATATTAAGATTCCCACTCCAGGAATTTTTTCTTTTAATTTCCCCTAGGGACTTCTCTGGGGGCACAGCGGTTAAGACTCCGTGCTCCCAATGCAGGGGGTCTGGGTTCAATCCCTGGTCGGGGAACTAGATCCCACATGCATGCCGCAACTAAGAGTCCACATGCCACAACTAAGACCCAGGGCAACCAAAATAAATAAATTAAATAAATAAATAAAGTTTAATATCCCCTAACCTCAGATATAAAGGAAAATTTATAGTGTTTATTATTTGCCTCAGAGGTGCAAAATGAATAGCAAGGCAGGACCCCTGAAATCACTTAAACCTGTTTCTTTCCAAGTTTTGTCTGGACTCCTAAAGCAAAAACTACAGAGCACATTATCATTCTGTCCTGTGTCCAAAGAGATACAACTTGGCTTCTTACTCATCTCTTCACTTCTTTCCTATTCTTTCAATGGCAGGAAGGACATGGATAAAGAATAAGAAAACTGGCCTCTAGTTCTGTTTCTCAAAGGCATTCAAAACAATTTTGCTACCTCAGAAAAAGAGACTGGAAAAAAAAAAAAGAAAAGAGAGACTGGGCTAAAATTAGGCAGTCTCAAATTGGGGCAGGTAAAAGAGTTACGTAAAACAACTGAGTAGTTAATAAGGAATAATGGTTACTATCCTGGCCCTCTGGAGAAGCAATGTCCTGCCTAAAAATCTCCGTATTCACTAAAAACAAAACAAAAAGCTAGCCAAATAAAATACACCTGAAGGCTGGACTCAGTTTCTTACACCAGCAGTATTTCAGAAGCACTGCCTCTTCTACCTTTGAAGTTTAACTAAAAAAAAAAAAAAAAGGACCATGAGAGCCATGTTTTCCAAATTAAAGATATTATGGCTGGGAGATAGTTTCAACAGGCCAGAGTTTGCTGGTCCTTATTTTACTCTAATAATGAACCAATATCTTTGAATGTCTTGTCCTAAAACATCTTTGGCCTAGTACTAAAACTCTACCTTCAGTCTATGACTTTTTATTCTCCCAATATACTCTCCTTTTTTGTTTTAATCGAATTGTATACTTTATTTATTTTTAATTAATTAATTTTTATTTTTGGCTGTTTTGGGTCTTCATTGCTGCGTGTGGGCTTTCTTTAGCTGTGGCGAGCAGGGGCCACTCTTCATTGTGGTGCGGGGGCCTCTCATTGTGGTTGCTTCTCCTGTTGCAGAGCACGGGCTCTTGGCGCATGGGCTCAGCAACTGTGGCCCACGGGCTCAGCTGCTCCGCGGCACATGGGATCTTCCCGGACCAGGGCTCGAACCCGCGCCCCCTGCATTGGCAGGCGGACTCTTAACCACCGTGCCACCAGGAAAGTCCTATACTCTCCTTTTAACTATGCAGCAAAGCCACCATCCTTGAATGTCGGAATTACAATACCTTTATTCGTAAACTAAGGTCTCTTCCAACCAATATCCCAATGCCACCACAACCCCACACACACGCACACACACAACTCCTGTTCAGAAATGGTCTGGTTCATAAGGCGTCTTCCTCTCCACTAATAATGTGAGAAGATTACAATTTAAATAGCTCTCCTTCTAATTCTATAAATTGAGCCAATATGATTCTATTGGTTGAAGTATATACTATTCTCCAATGATGCATAAACTATGGGACAGACATAATCTTGTGCTGCAGAGTCATTCTCAGGTTCCCAATCAAATGTCATAATATCGTAACCCACAGGGTGAGCTTCTGGAGAAATCCAATCAAGACAAAAATAGTAAACTGTAACTCTACAGTTACTGTACTCTGCAGTTAGGGTGGGCCCTAATGCCACACGACTGGTGTCCTTTGGTCATGAAGAGACACAACAGGGGTGCATGTTCACAGAGGGATGACCATGTGAAGAGGCAGCAAGGGGGCGGCCATCTGCACGCCAAGGAGAGAGGCCTCAGAAGAAATCAAACCTGCCAGCACCTTAATCTTGGACTTCTAGCCTCCAGAACCGTGACAACATAAACTTGTTGTGTAAGCCACTCAGTCTGTGATATTTTGTTACAGCAGCCCTAGCAAACTAATACGATGTGATTTAATACCTGAGATCAAAAATTTTTGAACAAACTAAAAGATGTGGTTGCTGGATTTTTAGAAAAATGTGTTTTCTCCTTGTGCTTTGCTTTCTTTGTTAATAAAATTTGCACTGAAATATAACCTACATTTAATAAAAGTATACAAATCATAAGTTTCCAGCTTTGATGACTTTTCACAAAGTGAACACATTCATGTAACCACCACTCAGATCAAAATAGAAAACACTGGTAGCTGTGCTTTCTGAATTCATGGATTCAAAACTGAATTTTCTATACTAATTGCTTACATATCTTGAGTAACTTTGTTTCCTTCCTAATATAGATTGTTTTTTATCTTTCAAGCATAGGTCTTATTGGACACAGCCAGTATTGTTTAGAAATATTGCAATATCAGAAACATTAAACTTCTTAAGGACTATAATGTTAAAAAGAAACCAACCAGAGTCATGGCTCCATCATTTTATCTATCTATCTATCTATCTATCTATCTATCTATCTATTCTTTTTTTAATGGGAAGAGACTGTGGTTATCTTTGTGAGACACACAGTCTGGTAAACTTATCACGTAGGCTCCAATTAGTTTTTCTTTCTCCCACTTAACATCTTTTAACATTTTTTTCCGACAAGACTTCACAGCAAGTAAAGGCTTTTGTGGAAAGTGAATGTCAGTTGAAGCAGTGATGCGGTTAATTTATTTGAATTACTTTTCATGAATTTTTATAGTCTTGAGATGAAATCATTTCCAACAAGTGATAGTTTTTTCAGCTAATGAGGCACCATGTATTATTTTCCCCTTAAAACTGTCTTCCTGAGTAAATTATATTCTAATGGAAAAGTTCTACGGTTTTGAAGTAGTTATTTCAAAAAGCTGGAGAATACAGAGAAACTGCATAAATGAAAAACTAGATGCTGAAATCCAAAAAAGATCAGAGGCAGTCTCTAAGAGAACTTTATTGGAATCATAACCACAGTTCATGGAGGAATTGGAGAAGTCCAGATGAAGAGAAGGGCCGGGATGAAAAAAGACAGGATTACCCTGGGGGACTGAGGGGAGACGGTGGTAAAAGCCCAGTGAAGGCAACAGCAGCGTGATCAGTCATCCTGGTGGGAGCAGAGGCAGGCGCGGAAGACAGTGGTCAGTCAGATCGGTAACGGGCAGTTGACGGGGACAGGAGCAGAAACAGGCAGTGATTTGAGGCAGTGACACAGCGATAAAAAAAACTGGTGTGTTGGGGCTTCCCTGGTGGCGCAGTGGTTGAGAGTCTGCCTGCCGATGCAGGGGACACGGGTTCGAGCCCTGGTCTGGGAAGATCCCACATGCCGCGGAGCGACTGGGCCCGTGGGCCACAATTGCTGAGCCTGCATGTCTGGAGCCTGTGCTCCGCAGCGGGAGAGGCCGCGATAGTGAGAGGCCCGCGCACAGCGATGAAGAGTGGCCCCCGCTTGCCACAACTAGAGAAAGCCCTCGCGCAGAAACGAAGACCCAACACAGCCATAAATAAATAAATTAATTAATTAATTAAAAAAAAAAACAAAAAAAAACTGGTGTGTCCTAAAATTACATCTTGACTTCCTATTTAAAATCTTCCTGAACCCCAGTCTCAGGATATTTGGGTCTATTAAAGTCTGCTTTACGTGTGGTATCCCCAGGAAACACATTAGGGTTTAAAATCTCTTGGACGGGGCTTCCCTGGTGGCGCAGCGGTTGAGAGTCCGCCTGCCGAAGCGGGGGGACACGGGTTTGTGCCCCGGTCTGGGAAGATCCCACATGCCGCGGAGCGGCTGGGCCCGTGAGCCATGGCCGCTGAGCCTGTGCATCCGGAGCCTGTGCCCCGCAGCGGGAGAGGCCACAACAGTGAAAGGCCTGCGAACCGCGGAAAAAAAAAAAAAAAAAAAAAAGCAGCGATAAGAAAAAAATTCAAAAAAGAAGACAGCTGTAGTTTGAAAGCTATAAAGCACACACAGATACACATAAAGCTTAATTCAAACCAACTGACTCCCAACAAACAGGGGAAATGCACCAAGCATTATTATAATGTGTCCAGTAGTTAACCAAGTGTCACATCAGACAGCACTGAACTAATCTGATTAGCAAAGAGAAAGTAGAAGAATCATCTGTGCCAAAATAAAAATATAATGAGCAAGAAATAAAGTAGGGAACAAAGGAATTTAACATTCAATTTTGAACCTCAAGTGTCCTAAGAAAAAGACTTAACTTTGAAGGAAGAAAGTCTATCCTTTTGTCACTAACAAGCCATCTCACTTAAAAACATGCTGAAGAGTACCCTTAGAGTCTTAGTAATTCTTAGGAGAAAATAAAGGAAAACAAACTCTTTCAACATGTGCTCAGTCCTTCACGAGACACTCTGGAGAGAAGCATAAGCCACAGTCCCCTGCCCATAAGGTTTAATTCCAGGACAAGATGAGTAATACAAACGATACTGCCATACAAGTCCAGATGAAGGAAGAATCAACAAAGGCTACAGCCATGAAGGGCAGAATGGCTATGACTGTACAAGGCAAACAAATCCCTGGCAGAGGAAAACAAGGGGAAAAGGAGAGAGAGCAGTGCCAGGAAGCTACTGCGAGAGAGAAGGGATTCCAGGAGAGCAGACTAGAAGAGGGTAGAGAGGATGGGTGACGTTTTCCGAGGATTTTGGATTAAGTGGTATTGAGAAATGTGTATGTGTGATGTCTACTGTAGGGATGACCAAGTGGGCAACTGACTGAATGTGAGAGTCAGAGGAGGCTAAGGACTATCATGGCCCAGAGAACAGAAGAAAGGTGTTATCACTGGCAGAAATACGGATACATAGAGAATAAAGGAATGCAGAAGTCAATTTGATTTCGTAACTTCTGAGTTTCAGGTGATAAGACATCCAAGTGGATTGTCTGTTAAGACAACTAAAGATGGGAGGAACATCAGATGAGACACCAGACCTTTGTCACTGCTGCCACACTGGTCCAAGTCTCTGTCACCTCTCCCCGGATTACTGCAATAGCCTCTAGCTTCTACCCTTGTCCTCATGGTCTCTTCTCAACTGGCCAGAGAGGGCCTTCAAAGTGTAAGTCAGAGTATATCACTGCACTGCTCAAAACCCCCCAGTGGCTCCCCATTTCACTCAGTAAAATCCGAAACTCTTATAATGGTTCACAAATCCCTTCATGATCTGCCACTGCCAACACCCTTCCTCTCCAGCCTCATGGCCTCTTCCCCCTGCCCATCGATTCTGCCCACACTGACTTCCGTGCTTCTCCTAGAACATTCCAGCCTTGCTCCCACCTTAGGGCAAAGGTGTTCCCTCTGCCTTGAAAACTCCTAGCTGGATAACTAACTCCACAAGGCTACACTTTGCCTCTTTCAAGATTTAGTTCAAATCCCACCTTCTCAATGGACCCACCTCTGACCACACACTATTTAAAGTTTGAAGCCCCACCCTCAACCTAGTACTCCTGATCCCACTTCCTGCTTTTTTCCCAGAGAACTTACCACCTTCTAGGCTGCAACACAATTTACTTATTATGTTTACTATTTGTTGCTGTCTCCTCTTACTAAAATGTAAGCACCATGAAAGCTGAGATTTTGCTCACTGAAGTATCGCAGGCCTAAGTAAAAGAGGGCTTGCAAAAACTAGGTACAAATACCAACTTTTTGAATTAATGAGCTGCTAAAAAGGGGTCAAAGATAATGAAAACTGGGGCTTCTCTGGTGGTGCAGTGGTTAAGAATCCGCCTGCCAATGCAGGGGACACGGGTTCGAGCCCTGGTCCGGGAAGATCCCACATGCCGTGAAGCAATGAAGCCCGTGTGCCACAACTACTGAGCCTGTGCTCTAGAGCCCATGAGCCACAACTACTGAGCCGGAAAGCCACAACCACTGAAGCCCGTGCGCCTAGAGCCCGTGCTCCACAACAAGAAGAGCCAACGCAATAAGAAACCCGCGCACCGCAACGAAGAGTAGCCCCCGCTCACCGCAACTAGAGAAAGCCCACATGCAGCAACGAAGACCCAACGCAGCCAAAAATAAATAAATAAAATAAATAAATTTTTTTAAAAAAGATAATGAAAACTTAGAGCAAAAAAGTCACCTTGTCTCTATCAGCTCTAAGCCTGCCCATTTCTTCCAATACTTTCTAACTCAGTAATGGTCTCACCATTCAACCAGATTCTCAAGTCAAAGAAGCTTGGAAACCATCCTAGACTTCTCACTCTTCCAGTCCCTGCCCAGTCAATTCATCACCAAAAGCTGTCAAATTTCCTCTAATATCTCTAGAACAGGAGCCCTCTTTTCCACTGCCACTGTCCAGTACAAAGATTTTCATCTCTAAACTAGACTATGAAATCCACAACTGAGCTTTTTTGCTTTGATCTAACCAGGACCATTGAACGGATTTTAGATGATGACAGAGTATGACAGGTAGCAGGAAGCTGAGTGAAGAACAGGATACTTGAAGGTGAGAGAAATAAATTTTATCTTCACTTTCTTCCCTCCTATTGATGTGCATTTAGTCATATATTTGAGGTCCAGCCCAAATATTTTCTCCACTTTTGAAGCCTCTCCCAATTCCTTCAGGCAAAGTACATACTCTTTTTTGTACATAACTCTAACAGAGCACTTTCTGTAGCAATTGTTTTTTCACATATCAGTTGCCCAACTGGACAGGAGTCGAGTCTTATTCTAGCGTAGAGCCTAGCATCAAAAATATCTGTTGAACAACTTTTAGTCTAGAATTGGCAACTGTAAAATGAAAACATAAGTTTGAGCAAAGGTAGTGGTACAAAGGACAAAGAAACAGAAGTTATCTGGTTACCAGAAAACAGTACATAAAAATACTAAACTGAAGACCCAAGGAAAAAAAAAAAAGGGCCAAACACATGAGGCTTTTCCATGTAGATGAGGGTAGAGAGATAAGCTAATAGAGATCCCCATGGAAATATTTAATAGAGAAAATAGATTATCTGGAATTTCACGGAGAAATCTGGAGGTGGAAGAAGGGCTAATCCAAATGGCCCTTAAAGATGAAACCCATTCTCTGAGATAGGAATGCTCAACTAGAAACAAATGAATTGTGTTCATCAAATGCTCATAAAATGCAGATTGTTTTAATTAAGGAGAAAGCATTGTAAAACATATCATCAGGCCCCTCTAACCTCATCACCCCAAAGACACTCAAATATGTAGAATTCAACCATTAGAAAAACTGGCTCAAAAGAGGTCTCTCAAAAACCAACAAAAGTATGTTAACTGAGAAAATAAAGGTATTGAAATTAAACTCAACACACTGAACTTAAGTGAAGGTCTAATCTTTTCTTATAAAATTCTGTTTTATAGACCTGGGCACTAGTAAAAAGAAATAAAGAGCCCAGAAAAGCAATTTTTTTTTAATAAGAAGGTACAGTTCTATGCTTGAGAGAATAATGGAAAAATATTCAGGATAATGTGTGCCTCCATGTATATTTCAATGTAAAATAAATGGCTTGCTCATTGTAAAATGACTCAGTTACTTAACACTTTGGCAGGTTCATGACAAACCAAGCTAATACTGAGTGGTGGCTCTTTAGCTTTTTTGGGTCCCAGATCCCCCTGAGACCCCAATGAAAGCTAGGGTCCTGTCCTGCAGAAAAACATGCAGATATACACACTTAGCTAGCATTTTAAACATGTCGCAGCAGTCACAGAGCCCCTGTTGTCTATTTATGACTTCCTAGAGAGCCAAGGAACCCAGTTGTAGAACTGATACCTTAATGAGTAGAAATAGCAAATGACGCCAGGCTCAGAAAAGGAAATGAACTGTTAACAATTCTAGAGCTTTTCTCTTGGTCCTCCAGGCAATTAAAAACACTGAACATAAAAATCTCTTCTGGTTAAATTTTATCAAGTGATATACACCCAGATATAGGTAAAATGCATGCACACACCTTAAAATATATTTGAAACCTAAAGTGTTTAAAAGTAAAATCTAATATTAATAATAGTAATAACAGCTAATAGTTACTGAGCATGTACTATATACCAAGTATTATTCAAAGTGTTTTAAATATATTCATATTTATGCACTAATGTAAATAACTATTATCTGTATTTCATAAATAAGGAAATTAAGGCATAAAAAGGTGCAAAGAGAGTTAAGGAACAATGACATGAAACAGAAATGACTGAGATTAGGTAGCAAAGACCTCCCTTATAGTGTGCACCATCTAACAGCAACTTAGACCTGCACTTGTATTATCACAGTTCTACAAAGCAAGAACATATTGTACAAACTCCAGAAGAAGGATGACAATCTTCATCTTTTTCCATATTCCTGGCAAGATAATCCTTAAAATACCATGTTCACTTTGGAGTACACTGTAACCAGAAATGTGAATACAAAATGTTCAAAAAGATCACAACGCTAACTAAAGGATTTACGAGATTAAAAATGAAAGATTAATTTTGAGGATAACAAACCTTAGCCTTCCAAACCACTGTCTTCTGCATACGTACCAGCAATGAATCATGCTTTGGAAAAATTAACAACTTGATAAGAGGTAAAAAATCTGAAACAGGGTACCTTTTTCTACCAAGGAAGTTCAAGTTTCCCTACCTCAAGCTTTTTTCCAGACTGCTTCCTTTTTATCATCTTGGTGCCAACACTTCTTCTACTCCAGGGACAACCACAAAAGTAGAGAAAACCTCACAGGTTCAATAGGTCTTATTAAATCCCATCAGTTGCAAGACTAATTCAGAGTCCTTGGATGTGCCTACGCTATGCCCTGCACAATGTAGCATACAATAGATATTTGTTGAATGGTTGAATCTTCTCCAGGAGAAAATGAATATGTTTAACATTTTCTACTTCCCATAATACTACACTACAAATTATTATGGTAACAGAATAATGTAATGATACAAATCTTTTACCTTACCATTTTTTAAATTCTACGTCCCAGGGGAAAAAAAAAAAGACCAATTTTTTTGACATCAATTTATGCAGCTATTGGCAATCCAAGACACCACAAAAATGTTATCTGAGTACAGGTGATGCCTGAACAACATGGGTTTGAACTGCACAGGTCTACTTATATGTGGATTTTTCTCAATGGTAAATACTACAGTGCTACACAATCTACAGTTGCTAAATTTGAGCACACAGAACGACAGATATGGAGGAACCTTGGATACAGAGAGCCCACTGTGAATTACATGCGCATTTTCAACTCTGTGAGGGTTGCTGCCCTTAACCTTCCCATTTTTCAAGGATCGACTGTATATTCTATTTAAACAATAATGTTCTTAACATATTATAATTTCTTACAGCTTTCTTTTTTTTTAACATCTTATCGGAGTATAATTGCTTTCCAATGGTGTGTTAGTTTCTGCTTTATAACAAAGTGAATCAGTTATACATATACATATGTTCCCATATCTCCTCCCTCTTGCGTCTCCCTCCCACCCTCCCTATCCTACCCCTCTAGGTGGTCACAAAGCACCCAGCTGATCTCCCTGTGCTATGTGGCTGCTTCCCACTAGCTAGCTATTTTACATTTGGTAGTATATATAAGTCCATGCCACTCTCTCACTTCATCCCAGCTTACCCTTCCCCCTCCCTGTGTCCTCAATCTTACAGCTTTCTTTGTAATGTTTAATGAAAATACAACAAAACCATGGATGTTTTTCTTTTAAACAACCAATAAACTTTCTGAATCAGGTAAGAGAAATTAGTTCTGTTAAAGTGAGGTGGCCTGCTGCTTTACTAGCAATATGCTAAATTCAGTGAAGTTTAAAAACCAAGAAACAATGAAAATAAACATATACTCTTACATATGCCACAAAAAAAGTTCCCTTTATATATATATATATATATTTTTTTAATTTTTATTTATTTATTTTTTTGCAGTACGCGGGCCTCTCACTGTTGTGGCCTCTCCCATAGTTGCGGAGCACAGGCTCCGGATGCGCAGGCTCAGCGGCCATGGCTCACGGGCCCAGCCGCTCCGTGGCATGTGGGATCTTCCCGGACTGGGGCACGAACCCGTGTCCCCTGCATCAGCAGGTGGACTCTCAACCACTGCGCTACCAGGGAAGCCCATCCCTTTATATTTAATTCACAAACTGAAACACCTGCTCTGATTTACTGAACTGTTAAAACATCTGAGAGCAAACACACAAAATTAAAAACTATACACAGTTTCTTAGAAGTTGATACCAATTAAAAGAAATTAATCCCTATGCATTAAAAAGTATAGAAAGCATACAAGAGCCAAAATATTCCCTCTATTTTGACTAAATATTCCCTAATATTAAGCAGTATCTTTTAAGACACAACTTATAGTTACTGAATATTAATTTACCAAAACAGGCAAGGATGACCTGATCTTGGCAAAACTCATAACACTGTTTCCTCAACATCCTAGAAGACAGCTTGATGCACCACATTCTTCCATCTGCTTTGTGCTATTTCTTCATGCCCCAAATGCAAATTAAACCTGTCCAGGAACAGCCAAAATTTCACCAATCACAGGAAAGCACTTAGAGCAGAGAAGTAGTATGATATGAATAAGAGGTAGAAAGCACAATAGGTGGAGCAGCCCTGGTGATGACCTTAGAGTACGCGCTGAGAGAGAAAATCTACACAACATGTACAGGAATTGCATTTAAATAATTCTATTCCCACTCACCTGATGAGCTCTCAGTAAACACCGTTAATGTCTGTCCTCCAACACTTTGCAAGACAAATGGATGTTCTCTAGGAGCACTGACTGAAGCTGGTTTTCCGCCAATATCATGAATATTTGCAAGATCCTCATTCAAAGTAAATGACACCTAGTAGACACATTAACCAGAGTTTATTACAATAGACTTTTGTATTCAAAGTATCTGTACAGAAATTCTAACTATAAATCAAATACTTTTTTTAATGTGAATCTTTTCCAGTCATTTTATTAAGCATTTTAAAAAAACTTTATCAAAAAATCTTTAATAATTAGTCCTAATAAGAGAATCTATCCCCATTTGTCCGAATAATGGGGCTAATCTACCATTATACAGACAGCTTTCAAATGTTTTCTCTGGTCTATGGCTGAAAAACTTCTATTTATAAAATAGAACTAAATTTTTTTCCCTAAGGTGTCTGAGGTCAAGGAAGAAACCATGTCTTGTTATATTTATACCCCTAAATAAATTAGATAAGTATTAGGTGGATGGATGGATGGATAGATTGACAGATAGATAGATAGACAGACAGACAGACAGATAGATAGATAGATAGACAGACAGATCTATCCGTCCATTCATCCATTCATCCATCCATCTCCTAGCAAAATGCCTGGCACACAGAAGGAAAACAGTATTTGCTGAATGACTGAACATTTTAAAAGTATTAAGAAAGTGACTGTACTTGAAGCAGGGGGAAGTGAGCTATTTACTCAGGAAGCTTAAACACTCCCATAAGCAGAAGATGTCTTTCTTTTTAGATCCAGTAACTGTATGAGTACACAGTGCTGTTTTACTTTTGAATATTTCAATACAACTAAATATTCATAAGGATAACTCAATATTGAGGTTTAGAATAAAAAGACACAGTAGGTGTTCTTTCAAAATGATTTTTACCATATCTGCCCGAATTTTACATTAAAGGGATTTATAAACTTAACAAACTGATCTCTTAACCACGTAGAAAGATTATGAAGTATTATTTAAATATCTCTCTACTATGCAACAGGTACTGCAAATTATGTCCTGGACTTAATGGGTCAAAATCTAAAGCCTTCAAAAATCCAAATCAAATGCATTTGCCACACTGAAATAATGTTTAAAGTATTACTGAAACAATACTAATTTTCATAGTACCAAGAGAGGGGATATTTAGGTCAAAGTAGAAAAATGCTAAGCATGAACAACTAAAAAGGAGCCTATTCATTCACACGAGAGTGGCATTTATACTAGTATGTGTTCCTGACCAGCCACCAGTTTGATGTGGAGTTTTCCAGAATATAAACACTACCCTCTCTTTACTATTACTAATGCATAGTAAAATAATCTAATGTTTTAAATAAAATTTCCATAGAAATAATCTTACCTCGGTCCTTCCTTGATTTCTGAAAGAGAGGAAAGAAAAAAATTTCAATTATTTAATTTCATATTTTTTTTCAAATGTAAGCTAAGGACTAAAAGAAATAATACTACATATTTACATAAAAATATTACATTTACAGAGATTAACTAATATTTATCCTTGGCTCTCCTAAACTATTCTATTTGTAATCCTATAGGAAAAACAAATACACATTAATCCCACATGAGTATTTTAGATATTATGAGTTTGTGTCTCTTAACACTATTACAACCTGACCTAATAATATTTTATCCAAATAATGATCTTATTACAATTCTTATTTTAATTTCTGAGTATTTTAATTTATTATTTTTAGCTGCGTTGGGTCTTCGTTGCTGTGCACGGGCTTTCTCTAGTTGCGGCAAGCGGGGGCTACTCTTCGTTGCGGTGTGCGGGCTTCTCATTGCGGTGGCTTCTCTTGTTGCGGAGCATGGCTCTAGGCATGCAGGCTTCAGTAGTTGTGGCAGATGAGCTCAGTAGTTGTGGCTCGTGGGCTCTAGGGCACAGGCTCAGGAGTTGCGGCGCACGGGCTTAGCTGCTCCACAGCATGTGGGATCTTCCCGGACCAGGGCTCGAACCCATGTCCCCTGCATTCGCAGGCGGATTCTTAACGACTGTGCCACCAGGGTAGCCCTCTGAGTATTTTTAGTATCCAGCAGCATGTGAATGGCATATTTAATACCAGATATATAGAACTTCAACAAATTTTACTATTTATTTTGTCTAGCTGAAGAAGTTTCACTTACCTAACAAAATCTTAAAGATGAAAAATTTTTAAATTACAAGCAATTTTCTCTGCTATAAAAATAATATATGCCCATGTAGAAATAATTTTATTACAGACAAGCCAAAAGTTTTAAATTGGCCAAGATTCTACTGTTAACATCTGTTATCTACAGTAAATATCCTTCCATACGATTTTTTATTTATTTGAATTACATTTTTAAATTTTGTTCTTTTCCTTTTTTTTATAAATATGGGATCAATGTACACCCTAATAATAGCCTAATTAAAAAAAAAACATGTATTAAATACCTGCAAAGTACTGAGTGGAAGGCCCCTATCCCCAGCCAGCAGAAGATATAAAAGCTAAATCCATAACTATAAAGTGAGATAAATTTTAATTTTAGTTAAGAGAGCCACAATGTGCTAGGATTAGGTAGGAGGACACCACTTCTTCCATTTTAAGAGTTAAGGATTGGCTCAACAAGAGGCAGCTTTTGAGCTATAGTATCAAACGTAAAATAGATAGCTAGTGGGAAGCAGCCGCATAGCACAGGGAGATCAGCTCTGTGCTTTGTGACCACCTAGAGGGGTGGGATAGGGAGGGTGGGAGGGAGGGAGACGCAAGAGGGAAGAGATATGGGAACATATGTATGTGTATAACTGATTCACTTTGTTATAACGCAGAAACTAACACACCATTGTAAAGCAATTATACTCCAATAAAGATGTTTAAAAAAAAAAAAGGTAAATAGCTAAGTGGGACTTTCCTGGCGGTCAAGTGGTTAAGACTCTGCACTTCCACTGCACGGGGCGCAGGTTTGATCCCAGGTCGGGGGAACTAAGATCCTGCATGCTGTGTGACAGGGCCAAAAAAAGAAAAGTAAAGCAAAGCCAGGAAAATGTGATCAGATTTGGCTGGGAGGGAAAGTACAAAATAAAGAATGGTAGGAGATGAACTGTAAAGGAGAAATGGGGCCAGACCGTATAAGATCTTGAATATCACAGCACAGAGCATGGACTTCACTCTTTAGGCAATGGAGAGCTGCAAGCATTGTTTGAACAAAAGTATAACAAGTACAAAGACATGTTCCAAGAAACTGACATCAGAAAATATACATAGAATGGATATGAAGACCAGTTAGAAAACTACTATTTCTCCATAACACCCCGGCTGAGTTCCAACCTGTCTTCCTTCAGTGGTTCAGTCATTCATTGTCATTAAGTGTCTGCGATACATCCACTAGGCACTGTGACAAGTGCATCGCATAGTATGAGTATAGGTCTTTATCCTCAAGAAGGTCCCAGTCTAATGAAAAAAAAGACAGCTCCAATCCATGAACAACTACAAACAGGACAGTAACTTCAAGACAGAGGTACAACAAACTGTCATAGAAATGCAGATATGAAAGCTAGGAAAAGATGAACTGAGTAGGGGATGAGATCGACAACAAGCGGCCATTCCAGGCTAAGAGAAGAATCCAACTAAACACCAGAAATGAGAAAGTATCCAGCATATTCTTTCTAACATCAGTGAACGGTAGGCTGGAGTCAAGTGGTAAAGAGCCTTTTAGGCCAGACTAAGGATTCCAGATTCTTACAGAGATTTGTTTACTGTAGGAATTCCCAGTCTTTCATACATTAAAATACAATGTCAATCTTCTTTTTGTTGGGGAAGTACCTAGAACAGAGGTGAGAAAAGTTTAAGATTTCACATAAGAATAATGAATTTCCAGCTTCTCTTACAAGACCGGAAGATCTGGCAACAATGTGCTCCCAATTCAGCATGACAACAATCCCCTCAACGTGCACAGTCAGGCACTGAATTCACTACAGTCCCTTCCCTATCTCTCCAGAACTTTCCTTCTAGAGGAATTTAATTTAGCTACCCTAAGAGAGAGGCACTGTAGGCAAAGCAAAGGTAAAGACACAGAAGGCACTCACGTAATGTTTACTGAATTGAACTGAGGCTAATGCAGAAATGCATATAAAAAGTAATGAAGGCCTGAACCAGACAGCTGTAGAATGCAAGGAGGAGTGAGTGGCAAAACCGATAGAAGAGGAAATGACTGACAGTGGGCAGCAAAGGAAAAAGGATGGATTAAAGATCATGCTGCCATTTCCCGTCAGTGACTAGAAATCACCCAGCTGCAATTAGGGAACACAGGAGGGGAGGTCGACTTCCTTTTCATATACAGTTGACCCTTGAACAATGCAGGGGTTAGGGTGGACAACACCCTCTGTGTTCATGGTTCCACGTCCATGGATTCAACCAACAGCACACCGTGTGGTACTGTAGCATATACTGACTGAAACAAACCCATGTAATCAGTGGACCTGTGCAGTTCAAACTCTTATTGTTCAAGGGACAACTGTATATATTATATAGCACCTTAGTGGGAATGATAAGAGATTGATCAACTGGGGATGAGTTAATTTTCTAAAATAAATATTAACCCTTGAAAACTTAAAATTTATTTTACAAGGATTATGTATTGCTTTGTCTTGGTATATGAATGTATGAAGTATACATGATCTTTTGTCATTCTACATTATAACTAAAATATACCCTTTCCATGATGATCTGTGGTCAAAGTTATGAACATCCACCATGGTAAAACACAGTAATATCTTCAGAAATGGATGAAGTAAACACCTGGCCCACCCTTTCACTGAAAGTCTCATAATGTTTCTCGTTACTCTGAGTCTGTTTCTCAATACTCCACAGATACTTCTTTAGACTCCAACCTCGCTCCTCTTGCCTTTTTTAAAAACATTAATGTCTTTCCTTTTTCTTACACTTTTAAAAGACATCTTAGATTTGACACCAATGGGGCCAGACTTTTCACTAATCACTGATAACCCATAAATCACCTGCTTCTTCAGGATAAGAAAACCAACCAAATAATAATAATAATAACCCTGTGCTCCACAGGATTTTTTGTGGTTTTTGTTTTGTTTCACTTTGAATTCCTATTCATATGTCCCCTTCTTGAACAATATAGCTCAAAAACCATTAGGGGAGGCCAAGCAAGGTAGGCATCTGCAGAGTGGGTTGAGCAGAGTAATCATAGCCCAGGTGGAAAGGAAGTGCCTGGGGTGGAGAGGGCAGGCCGGGGCAAGGTGCCAGAGCCCAGTGGGGTAAAGGAGGGCACCCCATAACGGAACAGCTCAACAAGAAATGGGTCAGACCCTAGTGGGGCGAGGGCATCCACATGGAAGGAGAGCCTGAAACAGGCTGTTGGAGCCCTAGTGGGGTAAGGAGGCATGGCTTTGAGGAGAGGGCAGCCTCAGAACAGGGGGTGGAAGCCTAGAAGGGCTGAGGAGAGAGAGCATCCCTGTGGAGGGCAGCAAAGGTTAACAACAGCCTAACAAGGATTGCTATAGCGCAAGAAGGGTGAGGAGGGCAATCACCAATGCGGGGAGAAGTGGGGGACTCTGAACAAGTAAGAACAAGGGCCTGAACAAATAAGTGAATACATTAAGAATAACAGGAACCAGGTTTCTCACTTTCAGAAAGAGGTACAAATATGAAAAGGGAGGAAACTAGAACACACCCTGTAGTGCTGAACTAGAACTGGGTATTGGTATAAATTCATGATTTTCAACACATGTAAATATAAAAATAAATGTAGACCTAGAGGTAGGTGTGTGTTCATATACACCCACTTAGAGGGTCTGGGAGCAGCCACGAGCACCTGTGGTGTCCAGAGCTTAGTTTCCAAATCCCATTTTCCTCTAGAGGAAACCAAGGCTCTTTGGAGAAATGACTGACTCCAGGGCTCAGACAGAAATGTACGAGATGAGTCTAAAACATCTTTCCTTAACAAAAAGTAAGTGCTCAAAGAATGATGAAGACATGCCCAAAGTCTATGGGACTTACACTATTGAACTGTACACTTAAAAATGGTTAAGGTGGTAAATTTTATATGTATTCTTTACCACAATAATGAAAACAAAGATCACGAGTGCCAGCTAGAAGGAGCTTCCATTGGCTCAACTTTGGACAATTTGAACATCAGAATAAATGATGACAAATTGAGTCTCTCAGTGTCTTTCTGTGAGGGCAGCACCAAGAACTGAATATAATGCTTGCACTGTGAGCTAACCGGCAGAGGAAACAGTGGGATTATTATTCTACTTTGTTTTGATCAGCAGTGTGTATCTGTGCCTGTGTGTGTGTATTATATACGTATATATATGTATATGTGTGTATGTATATATGTGCATTCATATACATATATGTTTTGCCAGACTGCCCTTCAGAAAGTTTGTACTGATTTAAACTCCTATCAACAGTATAACACTGTTCTAAACTTAGTCAGTTTTTATAACAAAAAATTATCTCACTGATTTTTTTATTTGCGTATTTTCTATTATTAGTGGGCCCCGATATGACCTCAGAAGTTAAGTGTGTTTAGAAATAAAACTAGAAATTAAACGTCTCTGAAAGAAGCCGTATTAGTACAAACTGTATGACTGTCAGTAAAATATGACATGTATCAAACATTTTGAAAACTGAAGTTTTCTGAGGCAGGATGGTAATGTAGAAAGGCTGGTTTTAAAATTAAACAAACTAAAGCAAAACTATAAACCAATTAAAATGCAATACACATCAGATGTCCAAAGGTATAAGAATAGTCCAAGTACAGTGATTTAGGGACATGGCATGAATTGCTTGACGAAAATGGCCCAAATGTTACCAACTGTTGAAAGAAGCTGTTACTCTCATTTTATTCTGGACTCTCCCTTTTTCAGGTATTAAAAGAACCAAATTTGGGAAGAGCTGCATGTGTTCCCAGCGGCATGTGTTCCCCCTCCCCTCTGCCCCTCTTGATTCCTTTACTCCGCAGTGCCCGTCTCTGCTGGAATCAACGTCCACACCATGTATTTCTTCCTAGCTTCTGGCCTACTGCACAGCAAGCTGGTGCTGCTGCTTAACTCTGGGAGAGCTGACGGGGAGGGGAGGTGCCAGGCATGATGGTCTACTGCCTGTACTTTGTGGTATGTGGGGCATGACAGCAGGTGAACACTTACGGAGTACTTTACATGCACTTAACCTATGAGGTATTAATACCATCTCCTTTTCACAGATGAGGAAACAGAGAGGGTAATAAGCAACTTCCCCAAAGTCACATAGCTGGTAAATGACAAGGCCCGGATAAAGCCCAGAGGTGACTGACTCCTGAGTCCATACTCATTATTGGTATACCACACTGCCTTTTTAAAACCTTAGCTATTTTTCATTTTTTACCCAAATATAAGTTTTTTCAACCACACAGATAACCCACCAAATGGTTAATCTGCCTCTAAGGATCAATAGTTGATCATACATCTTCTAGTCTTTAAAAATATTTGAAGACAGTTTCACTGGTTTGCCCTAAGTCTTCTCTTAAACAGCCATTGTGCCTTCAAACGATGGTTCCTCACAGGAAATGGATTTTAGTTTTCTCATTGTCCTAGTCTCACTCCACTGAATGAACTTATTTGTCCATGTCTCTAAGTGCAGCACTAAAAACTGAACACAAAGTTTGCTCTGGAAGCTCACTGGCAAAGAAGAGTGGGGTTAGCATCCCACTTCATTCTAAACAACGATCATCTCTTAATGGAGCCTTTTGTTTATAGCCACAAAACCTTGATGAGCCATATTTAGCTGAAATTAAAGTATCGATAACCTAGTCACAGGCACTGCTAAGCCATTCCTTGCTCATCCTACACTTGTTTAATAGTGAATCTAGTAAAGAAGAATGAAAACTAAGTAAATTAGAAACATAAATAAGATAGCCAGTAGACCTACTCCAGAACAAGCTGGTTTCAAGCATTTCCATAGCAATCTTAGGATAGCAACTGCTAAAAATCTGTTCCCACCATTAAAAGCATCTAGCTCTTCTACACGGCAAGATTATATTTCATGTTAGGTGGAAAATCTGCTAGATTTTTTATTTACATATAAAATACACATACACACATCTGTTAATATAAAGGGCAAACATACAGTTTATTGCCAAAACCAGGACACTCTGGAGAGTGAAAGAGGAGACACTATTAATAATTACACAGGAAAAATATGTAAACCAGCGCTGTAAGACATGTAAACTGGTCATGACCTAGGGATACGGCCTCCCTGTGCATATTAGATGTAACTATGTAAAACATCTGCTTTAAACTAAGGACAAGCTTGAAATTTTCTTCCAAACAAAGGGTGATCAAGAAAAGGTGATCACAGCACACCCATTACTGTTTATTCAGCATGCTATCTTTAATATTCACCTTAGGGATGAAAGCAGTACTTAGGGCTTACATAGGTTTCCCTAGAGCTTGGCTCCTTTAACTCTGTTTCCCATACCAGCTCCCTCCTCCCCAAACCAAAAGATTTTACATTCCTCAACTAGGTATTTTCTTTACACAGAGGTTTTCAGGAATGCAATATTCATGGTAGGGAAAGGTAGCGAATCTAAACTCAGAAGATTAAGTATCTGTCCAAAGTCTCACTGATAGTAAGTGACGGAGCTGGCACTGGAACCTGCTGGAGTTTTCTTACTACTCAAAGGACTGAATTTAAGCCCAGTTCTGCTATTAAATGTGTAGCTGTTTCTTAAGAAAAGAAGATATTACTTCTCTCTACCTAACATTAGAACTTTGGATATAAAAGAATGCCCATTTCCAATAAATATCTTGTGAAAACAAAAGGAAGAATTAAAAGATTTGTCTGAAACAAATGCAAGTAAGATAAAGAACAAAAATATTGATATTTAGGGCATAAACCACGAAAGTATCAAAGCTTCTTACTTTAAAGACACGACATCATCCAAGAACACAGGATTGCTCCTCCAAAGAACAAAACCCAGAGGGTGTCCAAATAACATTTAGAAATTGAGAAGATGAGAAGGAGCCAGCAAGAGAGTGACGTCTCAAAAGTGAGGTGAAAAAAAAGGGTTTGAGGGTAGAAGTGATCAACTATGTCAAATTCTGTTGTAGGTCAATTGAGAAGAGCTGTTGGTTGACTCTTAGATTTAACAATGTGGATGTGGTAGGGGCTTCCATGGTGGCGTAGGGGTTAAGAATCCGCCTGCCAACGCAGGGGACGTGGGTTTGAGCCCTGGTCCGGGAAGATCCCACATGCCGCAGAGCAACTAAGCCCGTGTGCCACAACTACGGAGCCTGCGCTCTAAGGTCCAAGTGCCACAACAACTGAGCCCACGTGCCACAACTACTGAAGCCCGCGTGCCTAGAGCCCGTGCTCCACAGCAAGAGAAGCCAATGCAATGAGAAGCCTGCTCACCACAGCGAACAGTAGCCCCTGCTCTCTGCAACTAGAGAAAGCCCGCGCACAGCAATGAAGACCCAACACAGCCAAAAATAAAATAAATAATTTTTTTTAAACTTAAAAAAAAAAAAGAATGTGGATGTGGTAGACTGTAAAAAAAAAAAAAACATTTTAGGACTACAAATTATTTGCCTCAAATCCCATCAAGAGGTAGAGTCTACTGCAAGTTACATTTACATTTGGCAAACATGATGCAAGCACAAGCTTGCAAAGCGCTTGTATAGTGGGGCTTCCCTCTCTCTTGCTACTAGGAACTCTTTCACCACCACGTGAAGGAGCACGCTGGAGGTGAAAAACACGTGGCAACTGCCCCAGCTGACAGCAAGCCAACCACCGGACACATAAATGAGGCCATTCTAGCCAGGAAGACCAGCCAGGTCAGCCTCAACCAGAACTGTCCAGAACGGCCCCATAGAATTATAAGCTAATAAAATGGTTTTGTTCTAAGCCACTAAACTTTGGGGTGGTTTGTTATGAAACAAAAACTCAGTGATAAAGAGGTGGATATTAGTGGTATACAAGAGCCATCTGAATGGAGTAGTGGGCATGGAAATCTGATTAGAGCTGGATTAAGAATGAATGGACAGTAAGAGGGGAACACAAGGCCTATGGCTGACACCAGCTGAGCTATGGAGGCTTCCTTTTCTAACAAGGTTATTTTCTCAACCAGGAAACAATACTCTTACATTGTTTACCAGATGTTCCCTACCCTCTTCCAAAGCCTCTATAAATAGGTACGGTGGCACAATGGAAAAATCCTTCTCCTGAAGCCCTTAACTTGGTGCATCCAGTTATGCCCAACTCAAGCGTACCTCCTCAAAGATGTGGAGCAGACAGATGGATGAGGTAACTACATACTCTGCTACTTCACTGCCAATAGGCTTTACCAATAAATTTTACTTGATATTTACACCTCTCGTTAGAGGAATGTGTGTGTGTGTGTGTGTGTGTGTGTGTGTGTGTGTGTGTACACATGCGTACACACGAATCCTTACAGAGCACCTAATCATCTCTTGACAAGCCTTGGCATGCTCATTACTTCTTATTTTTCAGGTAAATTCTCTGTTTGAAAAAGAACTCTAATTACATTTAAAAGCACTTGTAAAAAAAATTCATAAAAGTTTTATAAAATGTCAAAAATTCATAAATAACTTACTTGGCAATCCGCAGTTTCCCAACTTCACCTCTTCCAGGGGCTTTAGCCCATTGCTGTGACAAATATTTAGGAACCTAAAACAAAATGAAACACTATTATACTATGTTTTAGATGCTAACAAATCTTTTTAAACATAAAGTGATACATGGCTTCTATATATACTTTCTGTCTGTAATAATTGCTAATTAAGTAGCAAGCTCTCATTATATGTTTTGCACTAAAGAGGTACTAAGATATGTAATAAATGATTTTAGCTCTCAAAGTGTTTAAAGTCAGTCAAGTTGATGACACAAAACTAAAACTGGTCATATAACTTAACAATATGAAGTGCTAACTTATGTTCCCAGGTAAGTCCAATAAAAGTTCAGAGATGAGAAAGGCTACAGAAGAGGCTTCTTGGAGGAGCGTAACACTCTGACATGATATTATTTAGAGACACTACTGAGCTTAAGATGATTCAAAAGTCATATTTTATATATTTATATATTTTACATTTATTTATTATGTATAAGATTATAACTCTGACCAATATGATGAAGGATCTGCTGAAATAAAAGAAGTGATTCAATATAACAGCTAGCAGTTATATAATAGTACTTTCCTGACACTTATATGCACTTTTCATACATTTATACCTCACATCTCTACAGGGAATTTTTTTAAATTAATTAATTAATTTTATTTTTGGCTGCGTTGGGTCTTCGTTGCTGCATGTGGGCTTTCTCTAGCTGCAGTGAGTGGGGGCTACTCTTCTTTGCAGTGCGCGGGCTTCTCATTACAGTGGCTTCTTGTTGCGGAGCACAGGCTCTAGGCGTGCTGGCTTCAGTAGCTGTAGCACGTGGGCTCAATAGTTGTGGCTCGTGAGCTCTAGAGCACAGGCTCAGTCATTGTGGTGCACGGGCTTAGTTGCTTCATGGCATGTGGCATCTTCCCGGACCAGGGCTCGAACCCGTGTCCCCTGCATTGGCAGGCAGATTCCTAACCACTGCACCACCAGGGAATATCCCCATTTTCCAGATTATGATTTGGAGCACCCAGGGATTATAAAATTTAGCCAAGGGTATATAATTAGCAAATGAGGAGCCAGGATTCAAATCCAGGCAGTGTGGTTCCACCATCTATGTTCTTAACTGTGTTGTGTCTGAAATTAGATATATGTCATCAGAAGGGTTTTAATTCTCAAAAAGATTAAGGGAATATATGCTGAATGTCTACTATGGACCTTATCTCATTTCTTCTAACAAGTAGTCTGAACTCGGGAATCAGTACATACTTTTAAGGTATGCTTCATACTTTATATGTACATATAAAGTATGAAGCATAATGCCTCACACAAACAAGCACTCAGTGAGTGTCAGGTGTCATTATTATTTCCCGCAGGAATCCTGGAATGATAACAATGAACATGAATGTGTAACTGAGTCAGAGAGACCTTCTAAGGCTGCAAAGGAAAAAAAAAATTCTATCTAGCACAATTTCTTTTGCAAGAAGAACCACTTGACCATTAGTCAAACAAATAGCAGTGCTCTGGATATAGTAAAAATTCAAGAATAAAAGAAGATCCTAATGGTATTTGTTCATTCTTTACACTGAAATATACTGAACAACTACTGTGTCAGACAATATGCTAGAAAAGATGAAGGGCAAGGGAACCAACAGTGTCAGGTACAGTGCTACACATTTTCCACCCACTATGCCATTTAATCCTCCCAATCACCCTGCAAAATTTGCTACCGCTCTCCTCATTCTGTAGATGAGAAAACCGAGGCTCAGGGGGTTGAAATGACATGGTTAGCTAGTATCAGCCACAAGAGGACTCCAGATTGGTCAGATGCTCTCTTTGTTATACAACTAAATAAGAGTATGTAAAAGATCCTAAAGGAAAAGGGGTTTTGAAGATTCCACATCTTAAAGTTTCAACTACACTGCACTCCACTTATTTATGCATGCTTAGAGGACTTGGCAAACTCCTTCTGATAACTGTATCTACCTATTAGGTCTCCTTTGATTACAAATGAGAAGAAAACCCACTTGGGCATACAGAGGATTTATTGGCAAAAGTAACTAAAAATTCCAGAGGTAGTTTTAAAGTGGCTTGATTAAGGGCTCAAATGATGGAACCAGGCCTCTTTCACCATCTCATCTCTTCTCACCACACTGACTCACTTCTTTGACAGCCTTCCCCCTTGTGTAGCAAGATGGCTGAAGCCGCTTCTGAAGAGCAAGAGTTCTCTTTCCCCAAATCCCCAGCAAAACTGTAATTGTCTCTTGTGGCTCTGACTAGGTCATGTGTCCTTCCTTGGGCCTATAATTGAACCCACAGACGAGATCCTTGCACTGTCAGCCTGAGTCAATGACACCTCCGGTGAGGGACAGTCAACACCATTAGAATCACAGAAACTGAAAAGAGGGGGCCCTAAGTAAGTGCTGTATTTACTGTAGACGCAGGGTGCTGTTACAGTGTCAGAGCAAGAGGACACTGGTTAGTCAAAGAAGCAAATGTCAACATTACCTGTCAGAACTAAATACAAGATCTGAAACTGATCTGGACAAATACTGTGACAACATCAAATAAAACCCTGAATCCTTGAACTATGTAAATTATTACCTCATGGCCTCAATCCTGAAATACTGCCTAACAAGTAAGCCTTTGCTTCTTGCTTGCCTTCGATTTTTAGCCCCAGGGAACCTTCTTGTCAATTACTCTAACACAAAGAGAAAACTCTGTTCTACAGATAGCAGCCTACTCTACCAAGCCATCACAAGCTGTATTCCCTAACAAAGTCTTTAGGGGAAAGATGGTGGCTTTTCTTCATCATATTCCAAGTTACTGATTCAAACGAGCCCTACATTTAGATACTGTAAGACTTTCTCGTTATCAGTAACAGTACCCCTTTCCGCAAACTGTATTTCAAGGAACAATTCTGACCACCACCTCCTAACTTCCTGGCCCTTTCCTCAGTACTTCGACTCCAACAATTCTTCCATCCCTCCAATCATAGACTCTACATCTGTCTGCTTATGTCCTCACGCCTCTCTTTAACGGAGCTACACTTTACAACCCATCATTATAACCATTCTCTTGCCCCTAACTCCCTCCATCATACTGGCCTGGAAGAACCTAATCCTGATTAAAGCCAAGCTATACGACTACTTATTTTATTAATTAATTTATCTATTTATTTGATCGTGCTATTCTTCCTCCACACTTGCACCTGAGCAGCTGAAGAAAAACAATCATGCTCAACGGTCTCCCTTGAAATACATGGCTACTAACATCAAGTAAGCCCTTCAAGATGCCAGGCAATTTAACGCCCTCTCCCTGGTCAATTCTCACCTGCAGTGGGAAAGCCACTGCAGACAGGTCACATGTTCTCTTCACTCCTCAAATATGTAACACTTCTTCGTTCCTCTTCCACTGAGGAAAGATGAACAATCAAAAGGATACTTCCAAATCTACCACTTAGGACTTCCCTGTCAGTCCAGTGGTTAAGTCTCCGAGATTCCACTGCACGGGGCGCGGGTTCGACCCCGCATGCCTCGAGAACTAAGATCCTGCATGCCATACCGCTTGGCCAAAAAGTCAATCAATCAATCTACCGCTTAGCCACACGTGGGGCTTTTACTCTGCTTTCCCCCCTCCCTTTTTTATTTTATTTTTTTTTTGCGGTACGCGGGCCTCTCACTGCTGTGGCCTCTCCCGTTGTGGAGCACAGGCTCCAGACGCGCAGGCTCAGCGGCCATGGCTCACGGGCCCAGCTGCTCCGCGGCATGTGGGATCTTCCCAGACCGGGGCACGAACCCGTGTCCCCTGCATCGGCAGGCGGACTCTCAACCACTGTGCCATCAGGGAAGCCCTGCTTTCCCCTTTTAACAGATGAACTATGTATGGCCAATCCCTCCAGGTGTGCACTGAATTTTTCCCTGTAGTCTAATCAAGGACATCTTTCTTTCAATTCTACCCTTTCCTCCACTCCCTTTACGTAATTATTCCCCCATCACAGTAACAATGATGACGGTGATAGCTAACACTCAGAGCGCTTACTAAATGTGGCAGAAGACTCTAAGATGGCCCCCAATGATCCCCACCTCCTGATATTCGCACCCTTATGTAACTTCCTCTCCCTGGGTGAGAACAGGGCCTGTGACTTCCTTCTGGTCAATGCAATATGGCAAAGGTGATGGATGGGATGTTACTTCTGTGATTAGGTTACATCAGATTGTGATCTCTGTCTTGCTTCGAAGCCCATGTGGCAGGAAACTAAGGGCAGGCTCCAGCCAACAGTCAGCTAGGAATTTAGGCCCTCGGTCCCACAACCTTAGAGGAACTGAATTCTGCCAGCCACGGAACCTTGGAAACAGTCTTTCCACAGGCACAGCTTCAGCTGCGAGTCCAGCCCTGGCTGACACCTTGACTGCATCCTGTGAGAGGCTCTGAAGCAGAGGACGCAGCTAAGCCACACCAGGACTCCGGATCCACAGAAACTATGAAATAATAAATGCACACTATTGTAAGCTACTAAGTCTGTGGCGATAATGTTATATAGCAATAGATAACTAATACATGAAGTGACGAGCACTCTTTTAAATGTTTTAAATATATTAACCATTTAGCTCTCACACAATCCTTTTATTGTCTCCATTTTACAAATGAGGAAACTGAGGCACAGGGAGGTTAGCAAAGTGACTCATGATCACACACCTGGCAAGGGCAGGCTCTCTAATCCTTTCCACCCACTGTCCTGTCTCTCTGCCTCTCTATACAGCAAAGCTCTTTGAAGAGCCATCTCTGCTGGCTGACTACAGTTCCTCCTCTGCCACTTTGTTCTGCTCTAGACAGGCTTCCCCTCTACTACTCTGCTGAAACTGGTTCCCATGGTTACAAAAGCTCGCCATGTCGCCAAGCCAATGCTTAGTCCTCGTCTTGCAGACCTATCAACAATATTTGAGAACTTACTGCTTCCTCCTTCTTCAAACACTTTCTTTACTTGGCTTCAAGTCACCCCAATCTCTCTTGATTTTCCTCCTACTTCTCTGGACTCTCCTTTTTTGGTCTCCACACATCTAGATTCTCATCTTCCTGACCTCTTAACCTCAGAGGGCCCTGATTTCAGTCCTCAGACCTTTCCTCTTCTCCATCCACACTCAATCTTATGTAATCTCATCCAATCTCTTGACTTTAAATACCCTCTGTATAATGACAACTCCCAAATGTAGAGCTCTCCCCTCCAAATCCCAACTTATATATCCAACTGCCTACTCAAACTCTCCATCACTAGACATTTCAAACTCAAAATATCCACACCAGAACTCTTATTTCTCTCTCATAAACCTGTTCCTCCTGCAATTTTCCTATCTCAGTAAAAGTCGACTCCGTCCTTCCAGGCACTCAGTCTGAAACTGGAGTTACCCTGAATAGCTCCTTTTTTCTCACATTCCACATCCAATTAACTGACATAGCCTGTCAGCAACACCTTCAAATTATATCCGGACTCCATGTCCTTCTCACCAATTCCAGGGTTACCAGCCTAATCCAAGTCACCATCATCTCTTGTAATAGCCATCTCTTACTGTAATAGCTTCCTGATTCCCTTGCTTCCACTCTTGCCCATGTACACTTTAGTCTCAATACAGCAGCCAGAGTGACCATATTAAAACCTAAGTCACATGATACTGTTCTGCTCAAAGCCTTTCAATTTATTTAACAGACATCTACACAGTGCTTAACACGTGCCAGGTACGCTTCTAAGCACTTTAAATTTTTACTTCACTTAATCCTCATAACAGCTCTATTATTATTCCATTTCGCAGATGAAGAAACTAAGGCACCATAAAGTTATCATTTGTCCAAAGTCTCACAATTACGGGCGGTGGGAAGCCAGGATTCTAATCTAGGCAGTCTAGCTCCACAATCAGCATGCCAAGCTGCCTCTCTATGGTTACTCGATTCCCATGTCACTCACTGTAAAAATCCTCTATAATGTCTTAGGTGATTCAGCCCTCTGCAATCCATGGCCTCACGGATCTATGGATTCATGACCCTCCTACTGCGTTCACTCACTGGACTCTAATCACACAGATCTGTGAACATTCCCAACACCATCCCATCCGAGGGCCTTTGATTCGCTGTTACTTCTGTGTGGAATGCTCTTCCTCCAGATATCTTAAGGGCATCCCCATAACTTCCTTCAGGTCTCTGCTCAAGGCCCACCTTATCAGTGAGGCCCTTCCCCACGCTATTAAAATAGCATCCCCAGCTACCTTCTACACCTTTTACCTTGACTTGTTTTTCTTCAGAGCAGTTATCACCTGCTATATACATATCTGTTTCTTGTCCATACTCGCTCCCCAACAGAATGCAATCTGCACGAGGTAGATATTTCGTGTGTTTTGTTTACTGCCACATCCCTAGCATCTAGAATAGCCTGGCACACCGTAGGAACAGATTTATTATTTTAATGACTGGATATTGCTGAAGAAATGTTAATGTAATGACAATGATGGTGTTATTAGGATAAATCCAGGATACAGAATTTAATTTTAATAAATCTCACTGCATTCTCAAAGGGAAACCTTATTTCAGAGATCTACCTTAAAATAAGGGGGAAGAGAGGAAAACACCAGTAGTAGAGTGGAGCATTTTCCAACCTGCCACTGTCCCCTCATTGCTGGTTCCCTGAAATGTTATTAAGATAAAGGGAAGACAAGAACGTTCTGGAGCTCTTGAGGCTTCCCTGGTGGCGCAGTGGTTAAGAATCCGCCTGCCAATGCAGGGGACACAGGTTCGAGCCCTGGTCCAGGAAGATCCCACATGCCACGGAGCAACTAAGCCCACAAGCCACAACTACTGAACCTGTGCTCTAGAGCCTGCGAGCCACAACTACTGAGCCTGCATGCCACAACTACTGAGCCTGCGAGCCACAACTACTGAAGCCCGCGTGCCTAGAGCCTGTGCTCCACAACAACAGAAGCCACCGCAGTGAGAAGCCCACGCACCACAACGAAGAGTAGCCCCCACGTGCCACAACTAGAGAAAGCCTGCATGCAGCAACGGAGACGCAATGCAGCCAAAACTAAATAATTAATTTTTAAAAAAAGAATGTTCTGGAGCTCTTGATGAGACCACTGTTCTTCAGTACATTAACCAGGTCAGAAGATTCTATGATCAAACTGCTGGAGACTACAATTTAAGCCACCAAACAACAAGACAATAGTTCTAAGTATATATCATATACTAAAACAAATTTAAGAATCAAATCCAGTACAATAACTGTATCTAATACAAGCAATTGCCAACTTAAAAAAAGATTACATCCCAGCAGTTAATTGATAAAAACAAGTTTGGAACTCATACTGCATTGTCATCATTATTATAATAAAACTGTAAGTTCCCATGGAACTTCCCTGGTGGTCCAGTGGTTAAGACTCTGCGCTTCCAACTGCAGGGGGCATGGGTTCAGTCCCTGGTCAGGGAACTAAGATCTGGCATGCTGCGGGCAATGCGGCCAAAAAAAAGAAAAAAGTAAGTTCCCAGGTAAGCCTACCAGCTTATTTAATTCAAAAGGTTGCCAAAACACTACACCCTTGTAATGAAAAACAGAATACAATGAGGATACTATGTCAATCATATATAACTTTCTACACCAAGAGCTTACGGAAATGGGCTTCCCAGAAGTCCCAGCCCATTAAGTTGTGAAAAAAGACGTAGAAGGAAAAGGAAAAAATAATGGTATATATGGTTTCAAGGCTCCAAAATACTTTTTTTTGGACAGCTGATATTTTTATTTTTATTGGTTTTTTTTCTTTTTTTAAGATTTAATTTTATTTATTTTTGGCTGCGTTGGGTCTTCGTTGCTGCATGCAGGCTTTCTCTAGTTGTGGCGAGCGGGGGCTACTCTGTTGTGGTGTGCAGGCTTCTCCTTGTGGTGGCTTCTCTTGTTGCCCTAGGCTCATGGTCAGTAGTTGTGGCGCGTGGGCTCTAGAGCGCAGGCTCAGTAGTTGTGGTGTCTGGGCTTAGTTGCTCCGTGGCATGTGGGATCTTCCCAGACCAGGGATGGAACCCGTGTCCCCTGCAGTGGTAGGCAGATTCTTATCCACTGCGCCTCCAGGAAAGCCCCTGGACAGCTGATATTTTTAATTAAAACATTATATTTTATTTTTAAGGTGTACAACATGATGACTTGATATATGCAGTGAAATGATTACACTAGTCAAGCTAATTAACATATCGTCTCCACACATAATTACCTTTGTTTCTGGATGAGAGCACCTGAATTCTATTCTTAGTAAATTTCCACAAAACACTCTTGTCAACATGTCACTTGTGAGATATCTGGGTTGTTTCCACTGTCTACATATTCATTAAAGAAAATGAGATAGAGGGCTTCCGTGGTGGCGCAGTGGTTGAGAGTCCGCCTGCCGGTGCAGGGGACGCGGGTTCGTGCCCCGGTCCGGGAGGATCCCACATGCCGCGGAGCGTCTGGGCCCGTGAGCCATGGCCGCTGGGTCTGCGCGTCCGGAGCGTGTGCTGCGCGATGGGGGAGGCCACGGCAGTGAGAGGCCCGCGTACCGCAAAAAAAAAAAAAAAAAAAAAAAAAAAAAAAAAAAGAGGAGCCACCGTAATGAGAAGCCTGTGCACCACAATGAAGAGGAGTCCCCGCTTGCCGCAACTAGAGAAAGCCCCCGTGCAGCAACGAAGACCCAACACAGCCAAAAATAAATAAATTAATTAATTAAAAAAAAAAAAAAAGAAAATGAGATAGAGACAAGATAATGGGTATAGGGATGTTTTCTCAGATTTCCCAAGACCAGAAAATGACTCACTTAAACATTATTTCCTCAGGGAAACTCCCTTGACCTCCCAGACCAAGTCAAGCTCCTTTGCTATCCACACTCACAAAACAGTACTCCTTGCTTCAGTGCCCTTATCTGTTTGGAACTGTCTTCCTTAGGACTTGACTGATGTCTCTCTCCAGCAGCAGACTACAGATCCTAGTTTACAGAGCCCAGGCCATGTCTGTTCTTGCTCACCATAACACACTCAGAGCCTAGAACAATGACTGGCGATCACTGAAAGCTTGTTGGATGAATCAATCCACTCGCTCAAGCTACAGGTCAATTGTAAGGTCAACAGTGCCTTTGAAGCCAAGGTGCTAAGGTGATATATACAGTAGTTACTCCCCTAAGCTTGTTTGCCAACTTTGCGTCATCAAGTATCTAGTTCCCCAACTACTAGTCTCCAAAGCCCTGTTTCTCCCAGAGTATTGGACACTGTATTAGACACTGATGTGACACCCCTTTCCTCGTTTAGGATTGAAGGCCTTATTCCCCTAGCTGCTGGGAGCGACCACAGAGAGCCCTCAGCTGTTAGCTCTCTGTGGAATTGCCTCCACTGAAGACAGGCCCTTTGGCCACGATCGCCCACTGTTCCTGGGGCAAACCACGCTGTGCCCAATCCTGCATAAGTCCTTTTCCTTCCATAGGTGATGATCCCAGGAGTACTCCATAACAAACCTCTGCATGCTAACCTCCTCCTCAGAACCAGCTTCCTGGGAACCCAATCTATGACAGGCAGCTTCTACTCACACGTTTTCTTGAAGGTCAACATATGGAGCTGACAAGACCCAAGGCCATAAAAACAAAGTCCCCCACCTCACCTCTGGTCTCCAAGGAGATGATTCATTAAAGAAAACCAAGGGGAAAAAAAGACATTTCCTATTCCTGGCATAAGCTTTCTAGCCAAGCAGACCTAAATCTGAATTACTGTTCCACGCTTGGGCAAGATAATTAACCTCCCGAAACCTCAATTTTATCATCTGAAAAATATAATTAGTACCTACTTCACAGGTTTGCTGTGCAAAATACTTGGTACATTATAAATGTAAGTTCCTTTTTCTCCTGCAAGACTTTGGGGTATCACCCATTCCGGTTTCATCTCTCCCTGGTACATAGCTTTCTCTCTGGCTGCCAATGTCCAACTGTTTAACTGTCTGTGAAAAAATAAAAGTTGAGCTTGGTGGCATTTGAGTTGTTGAATGGAGGACCCAATATTCACAGGGGATGGTGTCCACCCCTCCTGTCCTGATCCCCTCCTCCAACAAGTATCAATCAAAATGCTTATAAGAGGAAGGCCGATGGGGTTTGAAACACACCTTTTTGCTGGCTAGGAAGCTGTTGGTTGGACCCATTGCAGAGCTTGTCAGTACCTCCACCTGTCCATTTCCCTCAAAAGATAGCATTTCTTATCATTCAAGCTCCAGTATGACATTCATTACTTACAAAAACCCCACCACTCCTAAAAACCCTGCCAGCTTTATCTCCCCCTCTTCCTCATCAGGTACCCTACCCTCCTGCCAATCATAACTAGATAAGATAATTTTTTTTCCAGAAGTCTAAATATTAGAAGCCGGGCTTCCCTGGTGGCACAGTGGTTGAGAATCCACCTGCCAATGCAGGGGACACAGGTTCGAGCCCTGGTCCGGGAAGATCCCACATGCCGTGGAGGAACAAAGCCCGTGCGCCACAACTACTGAGCCTGTGCTCTAGAGCCAATGAGCCACAACTACTGAGCCCACATGCCACAACTACTGAAGCCCACGTGCCTAGAGCCCGTGCTCCGCAACAAGAGAAAACACCGCAATGAGAAGCCCTTGCCCTGCAACGAAGAGTAGCCCCCACTTGCCGCAACTAGAGAAAAGCCTGCATGTGGCAACGAAGACCCAACGCAGACAAAAATAAATAAATAAATAAATAAATAAATAAATTTTTAATAAATACATAAATATTGGAAGCCAAACAAAAGAACTATGCTAAAAACTTTTTAAATATCATTTTTAGATCCTGACTTGGTACCAGGTGTGTAGTAATAGTGTGATCAGCTGGCAACCTAACAGTGGCATAGACTAAGCAACAGAAATAGGGCAATGCAAACTACAAGGGACTAGCTCCCTGACCAGGTAAAAACTGCAGCTGTTTATGTTTTTTAGCAGGTGACATCTATTGTGAAGTTAAATCCAATCATGTCTATTATCTATCAAAACTTATTTAGATCATCATTCTCTTGTAGATTTAAGATATTCAAAACTCCAGAAAGGGCATTTCATTAGGCCAGAACAGTTACAGGTAGTGGATATTCTGGTACACAATCTTCCACTATATTTGCCTTTTCCTGAACACACTCACCAGCCCTGCTGGGAAGTCTTTTCTAACTAATCAACTCCATAGGCTCTTCTTAAACGTCACCTTCCCAAAGTCTTCCCTGTTCCCACCTGACAACTTTTTTCTTACTTAAAACTCTCAGAGATCTTGTATGTATAGCCCTTACTGTATTTATCCTTTTCCATACCTGTCTAGTGATGGAATTAATCAAATATGAACAAAATGGCCCATAAACTTGCAGTACTCTAGGAAGAAACTCATGTATTTTACAACAAATGATCCTTAAAGATCAGAACTCAAGGCATTATTTATAAGAAATATTAATGTGTACTGAAAAGATTTAAAGTTGTATGTAGTTCTATTCACAAATTCTAATTGGGTAAGAATGAAAATAAACTCTATAAACAACATGTTATATTTTAATATCACACAAAGAAAGCTGAAAATGAAATTAACCATTACAACTTGAAGCTCTCATATAATTTATTCCTATAATTCAGAGATAAAAATCCAAATATGCTTAGGATAAGGGCAGGAAAATCATACTGGATGCTAATCCCAGTGCAAATGAAACAAATTCAAACTATCTGACATGTGTGCAAATCAAACCTCACTGCCTACTAGCATTCCTTTAACTAAAGCAGAAATAAAAGTTGTCAAACAAAGAGGGAACATGAATGGATTTTAGAACAGAAAGTATTTGATAGCAATTCTCATCCTCTTTAAGAGACAAGGTTGTCAGAGAACAAGAACTGGCAAAAAAAAAAAAAAAAAGTCCTTTCACACTCTGGAAAGATGTAGTATTTGCAAGCCTGTTATTTTTCTTTAATACATAAGGTTAGAAAAAGAAGAAATAATGCAGGCCAAATTGATGTAAGGAAACAATGATACAGCAAACAATAAATAATTGAAACATTATAACTACCTTTATAAAACAGAACAAATCATTAGTCTGAGGTGAGTTCTTTTTAAAGTGATAAAATGTATTCAAATGGCCATATATGAAAGAACACTAATATTTCTTAACTTTAGATTCATTGCTTTCTTTCACATCCTCAGTTAGTCAGTCACCACATCCTGACAACTTTTGCTGAAAAAGTTTCCCTAACTCCTCAGAATTCACTATCAAATGCCTATGATCCTGTGATAATTTTCTAATTTTGACTAATTTTGTTATCTTCCCTTCAAGGTTTTTTTTTCCCCTAAAAGAATCATTTGCATCCCTGCCTTACTCAAAAACCTCCAAAAGTTTCCTCACTTCTTGTGGACTAAAGTTAAAACATCCCCATTTCACAATGTGACAGTAACAGTATACAGTCCCAAGCCTCTACTCTAGGCATAATAATCTCCTCTTTCATTTTCAGGATACTTAAATCACACTGATATCGCCATGATAAGTCAAATGAGTACCAGAGACTAAGGCTAGCAATGAAGAATAAGAGTTCATTCATTCATTCATCACATATCTGAGCTATTACCACGTGCCAAACACAGTTCGGGGTGTGACAGGCAAGGAGCCTAGTCTCGTGAAATGTGACTGTGCATGTGCTGGGGAAAAGGAGGTAACCAACACTGAACACAGAATCACTTTGGACTCTGGCAAGTGCTTTGAAGAATATAATACAGGTTCGACTGGCCAGCGAATAAGCATAAGAGAGCTACTTCAGAGAGGCAGACAGGACGGGCCTCTCAGATTTAACTGATGAAAACTCAGCCATGTGATATAAGTTTTTAAAAATCTAACAAACCAAGGTCCCTACATTTTACTTGAGTTTCGGATATTGTCACAATCACATTTTGAACATACATATGTCTTATGAAACCCTCCTAAAAGACAACACTCCCCAGTATGAAAAAGTAAAGCACAAATACTGTGCTCACTAAGGGCTAATCAAGATTGCTGTCTTTACAAAACAAAACAAAACGAAAGACATTTGCTGACAGTTTCACGAGACCAGGTCATGCTCTAAAAGAACACTCCAGTCCACGGCCTCTCCTTCCCTGAGTTCAGAGCTCTCTTAGCTCTCCTGAGAACTTCATAAGAACCAACAACCTAAAAGAACACTTTAAGGGTACGCAGAGACCAGTTCTACTTTCTGGCTGAGAAAATTCTAACAGGAAGCAGACACTCAACTTCCTTATACAGACTGATAACTAAAATCAGTTTCACCAAGAGAAGATGCAGACATTTTTCAGTTTGGGGTTAAATGCACCGCTCACATTGGGGGACACCAAGACAGGGCCCCAGAAAAACCAGGTCGTGGGGAAAGGAGATCCATGCCAGGCAGGTTCGGGCTCTTAATTGGCTGAAAAACACTGGGCGTCCCTCAACTAATCTCGTCTGCAAACGAGCATAACAATGAGTCCTGCCTCTCAAGATAACTGAAGCTCTAATGAGAAGGCCGTAAAGAGCTTTAAAAGGCGCACGGGGTGGGACAGTCTCAAGTCACTGAAACTACTTTGAGGAGCGCAAGCGGGAGCCGCGCAAACCTTACCTTGACCAGCCACACTCCGGTGTTCTGCTTGGCGCCTGTCAGATCGAGTTCCCCGCGCTCGGCCATGGGTCTGTCGCCGGCGGAGGCGTGCGGGCCAGAGCAGCGGCCCCGGAAGCTGGGGGACTGCGGGGTGAGGGACCGGAGCACAGGGTAAGCCGGAGCCGGAGGCTGACTGTGAAGAGTCGGGGTCTACTTACTGGGACGCTGGGATCCCGGGAAAAGAGGAACACGCCGCCGGGAGCCGGGAACTGCGAACTGCGCCTGCGCGCTGCTGCCGTCAGTACGGCGCGCTGCTGCGGACAAACTTCCTGAGCGGGCAACTTCTTGAGTGGGTGTGGCTACTGCCGTGGGCTGTGCCCGAGTGATTAGAGCATAAGGTGGGATGGGCCAAAACCTCAGCAATACTTTCAAAGACTAGGTCAGCGTAACTGAAGAAAGAAGGTGTCAAAACAGAAAAATGGGGTTCAAGGAGACAAAGGCTGTCAGTATTTGTCCAACCCTGGCCAAGGAGAGAGAGACAGCATTTGGAGGACAGGGTAGGAGTAATAAAGTGAATTAGCACAAGTGGTCTCAATTGATAGGCACCCGGAGCACCTCCAATTAAACAAGCAGAGTACACCCCTTTTAGACTCCAAAACCCGGAGCCCTGTAATTAGGTCAATGACAATAGACATGTAACAGACAAATCTGATTGTTAAACTTCCCTGTTTATAGAATTTCCTCTCTCTCTTCCTGCCTCTAGAATAAAATTCAATCCTCTCCACACAGGCCCTCTCAGTTTGATCCCTGCCACTCAATGCACCACACATCCAACCACCCCTAACCCATCAGACCTCCCTGAATACAGCAGGATGTTCCTCAATTATTTCAGAGCCTCTGCACACTGGATTCCCTTTACTCAGATGCCCTATTCTTCCCTTACCCTCATTCTCACCTCTGTCTTCTGATTGGCAGACTCCTACTTAGGTGTCAAGACTAATGGAAATGTCACTTCCTATGAGATCTTTTATCAACTCCCCCAGAGGAAGTTTCATTTTTCTTCACATCACAGTGTGTGATACTTAGCACGATGCACTATAATATACATGTTTACATGCTGCCTTTGCTTTCTAGACTATGAGCCCCTCCTAGGCAGAAATAGTGTTTTATTCGTTTTTTATTCACAACATCTGGCACAATGCTTGACACCCTGTCAGATTTCAATAGGCTTTGGCTGAATGAACATTTGCTGGAAGAGAAACAGACAGTAAGATATTGTAAGAATGGCAAGTAATGTATTGAATCCTGCATCAGAACTGTACACATAATTGAAGAAATTCCATGTCTGTGCAGCATAGGGCTAGGAAAAGCTGTCAGGTCTCTGAGATCAGCTGGGAAAACTAACAGGAAAAATAGACGAGGCATGTGTTAAAAAGGAAGATTGCATTCTTGTGTCACAGCTTGGGAAATGGCCTTAAAAGATATAAAGGACAAGTGGATAAAGCGAGCTGCTTTAAGCTTTGATCAAATAGAAGGAATAAATTAAAATATGAGACCATAAGAAAAGAGACTTAATGTAGCCTGGATGACCCTAGTAATGAACTTTAGAGTAAAGAATTAGAACCTTGGCCTTAATCTGTGGCTTATGGGAAGCCTAAAAATGTGTGTGTGTGTGTTTACAGGGATTGGGGGAGAACAAATAGCTAAAGAAGAAGAAATGCCTAGAGAAGAAAGGAAAAAGTGAAGATTTAAAAATGATTATATAAGGAAGAAGAAAAAAAACCCAACTTATTGAGCACCTCATCCTCCTACATTGCTGAATAAAGAACAGACTTCTCCTATCTGTCCTTTTCAAATTTCCTTCCAGCTTGAAGAGGATGCTTATGAGCTGTGCGAGGAAAGGAGAATGTGGGCTCCATGAAGCAGATTCACAGATTTACTTTGGAGACCAGCAGGGTAACATATATTACAGCTAGATCCTTCACCCTCCTAAGGGCCTATTATATGCCAGACATCGATAATTTTGGCCCAATCCAGCTTTATGTTCTTTCCACCATGATCCCATACCCTTAATATCCACTCTCACACAGGTTCCATGGATTTCTGCTTGTGGTCAATTAGGCATATCCAGTGCAGATATTTTAGGTATCTCTATTGCCCAATCATGCCAGAGACCATCACTGTTCTCTTTACTACTTGAAATAGAGTCATTAGCATCTTTAAATCTAATTAGATTAGACGGCCAGTTCCAAAAACCCAGAACCAATTTAGGAAAGCCTATCCTTAACATCCTGTTCCTCTAGGATCACTCTCAGTACCCAAATCAGTATTAGTCAGGGTTCTCCAGAGAAACACATGATAGATAGATAGATAGATAGATAGATAGATAGATAGATAGATAGATAGATGGATAGGCATTTACTGTATAGGAATTGGCTCACATGATTACGGAGGCTGAGAAGTCCTAAGATCTGCATTTGGCAAGCTGAAGACCAGGAGAGCCAAAGGTATGCTTCTAGTCTGAGTTCAAAGGCCTGAGAGGCAGGAGAGATGATGGTATAAGTTCCAGTCCAAATCTGAAGGCAGGAGATGATTAATGTCCCAGCTTGAAGACAGGCAGAGAGAGTGCATTCTCCCTTACTGAACCTTTTTTTCTACTTCGGCATTCAACTGATTGGGTGAAGCTCACCCATATTGGGGAGGACAATCTACTTTACTCACTCTACTGATTCAAAGGTTAATTCATCCAGAAATACCCTCACAGACACACCCACAATAACGTTGGACCAAATATCTGGGCAAACTGCGGCCCAGTCAGGTTGGCACATAAAATTAACCATCACAGACAGATACAGAGGTCACCACGCAAAAAGGAAACTCACAAATTCTTTACTCTCCCAGATGATTGACTAGTCAAGTTTTTTTTAATGGAAAATGTCAATATCTTATTTTATTATTATTAATGTAAGTATGTGATGCCAAAGAAATGAAGGTAATTTTACGAACTCAGAATTTTGGCAAATACATGAAATTTCCATTTTATTACAGTTTTATACCACATTAGTTCAAATGCATTTCTCTAGAGCTCCTTCAACAGAGCTCCTCTGGAATTATTTCAGTCATCCTTAACATGTGACTTTACCAAAGACTTTGAATGTAAAATAAACGTATAAAATTTCAAATTAGTAACTTTTAATTATGAATGGGATAAGAAATAAAGTCATCAGATGATGGCTGGGGCCCAGTGTCCCTCTAGGCCAGAGATTCTCTTTGTTCATACTTACTCAGAAACATTCTAGCAAGAGGAAGTATTACCTTCAGCGACATTCATATAGGCAGAAAAACACCATCACAAAATCCTTCTTTTTAAAAAAATTTTTTCTTCCAATTTTATTGAGATATAATTGACATACAGTACTGTATAAGTTTAAGGTATACATCATAATGATTTGACTTACAACCTGAAATGATTATCACAATAAGTTTAGTGAATATCCATTATCTCATATACATACAAAATCAAAGAAACAGAGTAAAATATTTTTCCTTGTGATAAGAACTCAGGATTTACCCTCTTGACAATGTTCATATATAACATACAGCAGTGTTAACTATATTTATCATGTTGTACATTATATCCCTAGTGTTTATCTTATAACTGGAATTTATAACTTTTGCAAAATCCTTCTCAATAAGCCAGACTTACTCTGTATTGGTTATTAACATAAAGATTTTCGTTCAAAAATTACAAATGAATGTGGCAATGTGGTCATTAATTAGATTTCCCCTACACTAGTGATGGTATAGGTCGATAATTTTGCTTCGATATCACACCAGGGCTATATGATCCCATCTGTAAATTCTCCCTGCCTCTCCCTTTGTCCTCTCAGTTCTCTCTTTCACAGAATACCTGCCTTCGCTGGCAGAGTCCTTGCTTCCCCAGTCATCCACAAACAAAAAGAAATACTCCCTGCAATAGTTTCCATGTTGTTAGCACGAGCAAATTGTTGAGCATGAGCTGTGGAGTCATGGCTTCAAGTTATAGCACTGCTGCCTACTACCTTAATTATTTCATCATCTCGGCACCTAATTCCTAGCTTATAAAATGGGATTATTATACCTACCTTGTAGAGTTCCGACATGATTAAATGTGAAAATAAATCAAAAAGACTTGGGCTTCCCTGGTGGCGCAGTGGTTGGGAGTCTGCCTGCCGATGCAGGGGACACGGGTTCGTACCCCAGTCTGGGAGGATCCCACATGCCGCGGAGCAGCTGGGCCCGTGAGCCATGGTCGCTGAGCCTGCGCATCCGGAGCCTGTGCTCCACAACGGGAGAGGCCACAACAGTGAGAGCCCCGCGTACCAGAAAAAAAAAAAAAAGACTTAACGCTACAACGTGAAAACTATGTGGTAACTGCATTAATTACATTGGGTCAAATAATTGAAAGGAAACACAAAAGATTTATTATAGGCAGTGGTGTGCTGGCAAATGTATAACAACTGGCTTTTTCTAACCCCCAGAAAAATCCCTGGTTTGTAACGTTTGCCTGATTTTTTTTTTGAGGATTCAGTTTATTTATTTATTTAAAAAAATTTTTTTTTATTTTTGGCCACACCTCACGGCTTAGTTCCCCAACCAGGGATCGAACCTGGGCCCCCTGCAGTAGAACCGCAGAGTCCTAACCACTGGACCTCCAGGTAAGTCCCTGTTTGCCTGATTTGCAGTGTGAAGTTGGATGAGATGCATATTAGCATGGCATGGTATAGTATTTTCACCCTATGGCTACATTAGATGTAAATAGAGTGCACAGACAATCGTAAAATACAGTAAAATAATTGGGAAGTGATGAGTTTTTGGTTTTATTATCTTGGTGTTCAGTATATTTATTTAATCATTAGTGTTCTGGAGAAAAGGGAGTAGCATGAGAACCTGCTGTATAGCATAGGGAACTCCACTTGGCTGTACAGCAGAAACGAACACAACATTAGAAAACAACTATACCCCATTTAAAAACAAGGGAGTAGCATCTGCAAACCCCAAAGGGACCTATGTGCTGGTGTCTGTGCAGCGGGGGGATGCCAGCTGGCAGGGCACAGTGAGTGAGTGACAAAGCAGTGACAGTGCCACCAGTTGGAGAGGGAATGGGAGGTCAGTCCACGCAAGGCCTTGCAGGCCTTGTTCAGATCAAATATAAACTTGAGGAAGGTTTTGTTTTTTGGCTGCGCCACGCGGCTTGCGGTATCTTAGTTCCCTGACCAGAGATCAAGCCCAGGCCCTCAGTAGTGAAAGCGTGGAGTCCTACCCACTGGACTGCCAGAGCATTCCCTGAAGAAGGGTTTTAAACCTGAGTATAAAATAATCAGATTTACATTTTCTTCTTTGCGGTACGCGGGCCTCTCACTGCTGTGGCCTCTCCCGTTGCGGAGCACAGGCTCCGGACGCGCAGGCCCAGCGGCCATGGCTCACGGGCCCAGCCGCCCCGCGGCATGTGGGATGCTCGCGGACCGGAGCACGAACCCGCGTCCCCTGCATCGGCAGGCGGACTCTCAACCACTGCGCCACCAGGGAAGACCCAAGTTTACCTTTTAAAAAAGATCTCTTTAGCTACTGTGGAAAAAAAAAGTGGATAGGAAGGGGCCAGAATGGAAACCAAGAGACTAGTTCAGACATTACTGCACTAATCCACGTTGGAAGGAGCAGTGGTTTGTATGAGGAAAGTGGAGATAAAGAGAAGCAGATGAACTGGAAACATATAGATAGATTTAGGAGGTCGAATTGACAAGGCTTTGTGATTCCTTGCTGTGTAGCAAAATAGGACCATTTACTGGGCAGAAGACCTGAAGAGATATTTTTCCAAAGAAGACATTCAGATGGAAAATGGGCACATGAAAAGATGCTCAACATCACTAATCATCAGAGAAATGCAAATCAAAACCACAGTGAGATATCACTTCACACCTGTCAGAATGGTTATCATCAAAAAGTCTACAAATAGGGCTTCCCTGGTGGCGCAGTGGTTGAGAGTCCGCCTGCCGATGCAGGGGACATGGGTTCGTGCCCCGGTCTGGGAAGATCCCACATGCCGCGGAGCGGCTGGGCCCGTGAGCCATGGCTGCTGAGCCTGCGCGTCCAGAGCCTGTGCTCCGCAACAGCAGAGGCCACAACAGTGAGAGGCCTGCGTACCGCAAAAAAAAAAAAAAAAAAAAGTCTACAAATAAAAAACGTTGGCAAGGATATGGAGGAAAGGGACTATACGCTGTTGGTGGGAATGTAAATTGGGGCAGCCACTATGGAAAACAGAACGGAGGTTCTTCAAAAAACTAAAACTAGGGACTTCCCTGTGGTCCAGTGGCTGGGACTCTGCATTCCCAATGCAGGGGGCCTGGGTTCGACCCCTGGTTGGGGAACTGGATCCCACATGCATGCCGCAACTAGGAGTCTGCATGCCACAACTAAGAGATCCATGTGCCACAGCAAAGATCCTGTGTGCCGCAACTAAGACCTGGAGCAGCCAAATAAATAAATTAATTAAATATTAAAAAAATTTTTTTAAAAACTAAAAATAGGGACTTCGCTGGTGGTTCAGTGGTAAAGAATCTGCCTTACAATGCAGGGGACGCGGGTTCAATCCCTGGTTGGGGAATTAAGATCCCACATGCCATGGGGCAACTAAGCCCGTGCACCACAACTACTGAGCTCGCATGCCTCAACCAGAGAGCCTGAGTGACACAAACTACAGAGCCTACGCACTCTGGAGCCTGCGCGCCACAACTAGAGAGAGAAAACCCACACGCCACAACTAGAGAGAAGCCCGCATGCCTCGACAAAGATCCCACATGCCACAACTAAGACCCCATGCAGCCAAATAAATAAATAAATAAATAATAAATCTTAAAAAAAAAAACCTAAAAATAGAATTACCATATATGATCCAGCAATTCCCCTCTTGGGTATATATGTGAAGAAAACAAAAATACTAATTCAAAAAGATACATGTGCCCCAATGTTCATAGCAGCATTATTTATAGTAGCCAAGATACGGAAGAAACCTAAGTGTCCATCAACAGATGAATGGATAAAGATGTGATATATATATATATATATATATATATATATATATATATATATAATGGAATACTACTCAGCCATATAAAAGAATAAAATTCCGCCATTTGCAACAACGTTCTAGATCTAGAAGGTATTATGTGTACTGAAATAATCCAGACAGAGAAAGACAAATACTGAATGTTATCACTTACAAGTGGAATCTAAAAAATAAAACAAACAGATGAGTATAACAAAACAGAAAAAGACTCAGAGATATAGAGAACAAACTAGTGGTTACTGGTGGGGAGAGGGGAGGGGGGAGGGAGGAGATGGGGAAGGGGATTAAGAGATACAAACTATTATATATAAAATAAACAACAAGGATATATTGTATAGTACAGGGAAATATAGACATTATTTTGTAATAACTTTAAGTGGGGTATAATCTATAAAAATATTGAATCACTGCATTATACATCTGAAACTAATGAAATTTTGTAAATCAATTATACTTCAATGAAAAAAAAAAGGACCACGTACCAAGTGATAACTCAGTACAAGAAAACAGAACAAAACACACACACATAAACACACATAGCTTTGCTCCTTCTGGGAGATGAGACAAGACTCTGCATGTATTTTCCCTGATGGATAACACAATTCAGTTGAATTGCTTTTGTTAAATGTCTTATGTCTGATGTAACATATGGTTACTGTGGCCTGCTAAAAGCCCTCAGTCTCAGTAAGTCAGTTTAATTGCCCATTAGGGATTACTCTGGGAATAAAGTGTTAAATAAAGCATGAGAAAATTTAATGTGTCATTGCTGTAATGAAATCCAATTTGCTTTCATATATGATTTACCAAAACATTTATATCATACTTTATATATTAAATAAAATTATAGTTAGGAAACAGCACTGAAACCCTTGATCAAAGTGCCCAGATAAAAATCACAAATAACAGTAAGTCCTAAAATATCATATTAAACAGATGGATCCTCACTAGTGTTCAGATTTCAAAGCTAGGGAGGCCATGTGTGCTGAATATCAATGAGGAATTATGTCCATAATCCTGCTAAGAGCAAAAGCGAGGCCCTTCCTTATTGATGGATCTGACTTCCCACCCAAATACACAAACATCAGGGACAGGAATAGTTTTCACATGCAGGGTGAGGTGGAAATACTAGCTAAAGCAAGGATGTGCCTACCCATCAACGGGTAGAGTCGAAAGTTCAGTTTAAGGCTCCTTGCTATAAGTAGAGCTCTTGCAATAGCTTTGTCAATGCAGTGTTTACTTCTCTCTTGTGTCACAACTGAGATGAGGATGGCCCTGCTCCATGTACTTGTTGGGAACCGAGGGTTCTTCCATCTTATTATTTTGTCATCTCTGGGGTGTTGTCCTCCTCTGCATGATGGACCACAAAGTCTGCATCTTCCAACCAGCAGGAAAAGGAAAAGGGGAAAAGAATTATACATCACTTTGGCCAGACCTTCAAAATATATTTTTTTCATGGCAGCATTATTCAGAAGAGCCAAGAGGTGGAAGCAACTCAAGTGTCCAAGAACGGATGAATGGATAAACAAAATGTGGCCTATAAATACAGTGGGGTATTATTCAGCATTAAAAAAGGAATGAGGGGCTTCCCTGGTGGCGCAGTGGTTGAGGGTCCACCTGCCGATGCAGGGGACACGGGTTCGTGCCCCGGTCCGGGAGGATCCTGCATGCCACCGAGTGGCTGGGCCCGTGAGCCATGGCTGCTGGGCCTGCGCGTCCGGAGCCTGCACTCCGCAACGGGGGAGGCCACAACAGTGAGAGGCCCGCGTACCACAAAAAAAAAAAAAAAAGGAATGAAATTCTGTCACCTGCTGCAACACGGATGAACCTCAATGACATTATTCTAAGTGAAATAAGCCAGTCACAGAAAGATAAGTATGTGTGATTCCACTGACAAGAGGTACCTAGAGTAGTCAAACTCATAAAAACATGGTAGAAAAAAAGGTAGAATAGAGGTTGCCAGGGGCTAGGAGGGGGAAAGGGAGTTGTAGTTTAATGAGTACAGCGTTTCAGTCTTTCAAGATGCGAGAATTTTGGAGCTGGATGATGGTGACGGTTGCACAAAATTGTGAATGAACTTAATGCCACTGAATGGATAAGATGGTAATTGTTCTGTATATTGTACCACAATTTTTAAAAACACCTAAAATTAAAAAAAAATTGTAGTCTGAATGGGGATCCAAATAAGGGCCATATGTTGTGACTGGTTGAAATGTCTCTCAGTTCTCATTCTCTCTCTGTCTTTCTCTCTCTGTCTCAGTCTCGTTGTTAAAGAAACTAGATTAGTTTCTTAGATATAGTTCTTTAACTATACACTTTTCTACCTTCTGTATTTTACTCATTGCATCTGAGGGTATCATTTATGATGTTTCTCCTTCCCTTTTATTTCCTACAAACTGCTAGTTAGATCTTGAGGCATGATCAGACTCGGGCTTGATTTTGGTGGAGGTGAAGATGATTTCCTTCCTGTGTGCTCTTGTGCACTTCCAGCCAGAGAGAGATCACATCTAGCTTTCTTTCTTCTTGCGATGTTGGCAACCATCGATGAGTATTGCTTAGACCCAATAATTCATTAGGGATTGCAAAACTGTTATATTCCAGGTGCTGGGCTGAGTCGCTGCTGTCCTGGGACAGAGGCTGCCCCAGAGGAGCCAGTGGGGACCAGGGCTGAGGGGTTGAGGCACATTAACCACCGACCCACCCACCCCTGGCTTAGGCTCCCCATGTGGATTCATTGACACAATGACTCAAGGTTACTGTGTATGGGTTTATTTGGATGGACTCTCTCTTAGGTACTACATTAAACATTTTAACCTACATTAACAGAGACACTTTTAGGCTGGAGGAGTACTCCAGGGAGTTCGGCTCTCAATCCACCTGTAGTACTCTGATGCCCAGTCTTGCATCCTCTTTATCCTTCAATCCCAAAGCCATAGCCTTTTCTGTTTTATTTTCCTACAACATCCTTTGATCACCCACCAAGAAGAGCTTCCATGGCCTATTAAAATTGGAGCTCCCAAATTTGCTACTGGCTGATTGCCTAATTGTTTTTGTTTCTACACATAATAGATTTCTACAGCATTTGCCTCTCAAGCATCCAGAAGGAAAAGCACTGTCTTTGCTAAACTAAGAGAATCAAGTGCAGAGTAACTCCATTCAATTTGCACAAAAGTTCGGCTCTGCGTGGGGATAAACTAGGCTGGGTCATAAGTCTGCTCTGTAAGTAGCTGCCCCATGTGGACACATCTCTGCAATGCCTCAGGACCAGTAAACAAGCTATTTGTTTACTGTCCTCTGGGAGGACAGAATTGATCAAGACGGAATGACTCCTGAGAGGAGTCAGTAGTTAGTGATATTTCTGTTCCACTGCTATTTTATTTTTCTGGCTTCAAGGCTCAGGTTCAACTCTAGCAGGAGAGAAGGCCCTTAGCAATTACTTATTATTTTATATCATTTTGTTCCTATGTACTCTTCATTAATAAGATAATCAGAATTTGCCTATTTCCTGAATCCAAAGAGCATTATGTAAATCACACTTTAAAACTGATTTTGTTATATTGATTCTTTTGCAGTTCCTTCCAGCTTGCAGAGACCTTGAGCCATGAATGCTTTCTTGTGAAAAGGATGCTCATTCCTTTCCCTGGGGTCAAACACGCTCTTTGTAAATCAGGAATCCAATACTCACTAAGAACCCAGATGAAGAATTGACCATCCGTCTTACAAGAGTTGTAATTGAGCATTTTTTATTTAGCTCTAATGCAGATTTGTTTTCAATGGATTTTTTTCTCTTCTATCATCTTCTAAATAAAATAATTACTGTGAATCTTTAGACTCAGATTATTCATTTATTGTATGAGAATTCTTTCCAAGAATCTCTTCCCTCAATGACTAAAACATCTCTCTCTCTCTCTCTCTCTCTCTCTCTCTCTCCCACCCCCACCCCCATCTGTCTGTCTTTTCTTGGGTCACTGATGATTTACAAAGTGAACTTAACTGTCCTGATTTTCCGTATTGGTTGTAGTGGTGGGGTTGGCAGGTGGTAGAGAGACAAATGCCAGGATAAAAATTCCTCTCCATATCCAGACAGATTTAACCAATATCCTCTTGTGTGACTAGGCAGACTAGAGCAAGTACGTTGCACCTGCTATGTTACTATTTGAATTTAGATGAACTTTCTACGTACTATTTAAATTCCACCAGGCAAGAAAAAGGAAAACTATAATACATCTATTGAGAGGATGCCAGAGCAAGCTACTATTGGACGTGAGTTACTGCCTATCTTCCTGGGCAACTCCTGTTGCTGCCTTTGGCTATGACTCTGGAGTGGCTTTAAAATATATCCCAACCTAATCAAACTTACAAGCTTTTGCACAGCAAAGGAAACCATAAACAAAATGAAAAAGCCTACAGAATGGGAGAAAATATTTGCAAACGATGTGACCGACAAGGGCTTAATTTCCAAAATATAAAAACAGCTCATACAACTCAACAACAACAAAACAAACAACCCAATTGAAAAATGGGCAGAAGGCCTAAATAGACATTTCTCCAAAGAAGAAATACAGATGGCCAATAGGCACATGAAAAGATGCTCGACATCGTTAATTATTAGAGAAATGCAAATCAAAATTACAATGAGGTATCACCTCACACCAGTCAGAATGGCCATCATTAAAAAGTCTACAAATAACAAATGCTGGAGAGGGTGTGGAGAAAGGGGAACCCTCCCGCACTGTTGGTGGGAACGTAAGTTGGTGCAGCCACTGTGGAAAATAGTATGGAGGTTCCTCAGAAAAGTAAAAATAGAATTACCATATGATCCAGCAATCCCACTCCTGGGCATGTACCCAGACAAAACTATAATTCAAAAAGATACATGCACCCCAATGTTCATAGCAGCACTATTCACAATAGCCAAAACATGGAAACAACCTAAATGTCCATTGACGGATGAGTGGATAAAGAAGACGTGGTACATATATACAATGGAATACTACTCAGCCATAAAAAAAGATGAAATAATGCCATTTGCAGCACTGTGAATGCAACCAGAGATTATCATACTAAGTGAAGTAAGTCAGGAAGCCAAATACCATATGATATCACTTACATGTGTAATCTAAAATATAGCACAAATGAACCTATCTACAAAACAGAAACAGACTCACAGACATAGAGAACAGACTTGTGGTTGCCAAGGGGGAGGGGGTGGGGAAGGGAAGGACTAGGAGTATGGGATTAGCAGATGTAAACTATTATATACAGGATGGATAAACAATAAGGTCCTACTGTACAACACAGGGAACTATATTCAATGTCCTGTGATAAACCATAATGGAAAAGAATAGTAAAAAAAGAATGTCTGTGTGTGTATAACTGAGTCACTTTGCTGTACAACAGAGATTGGCACAGCACTGTAAATCAACTCTACTACAATAAAAAAATAAATTAAATTAAATTAAAAAGAAAAAAAATATGGCACAAATGAACCTATCTATGAAACAGAAACAGAATCACGGACATAGAGAACAGGCTGGTGGTTGCCAAGGGGGAGGGGGCTGGGGGAGGGATGGAGTGGGAGTTTGGGGTTGGCAGATGTCAGCTTTTATATAGAGAATAGGTAAAAAAATCAAGGTCCTACTGTAGAGCACAGAGAACTACATTCAACATCCTATGATAAACCATATGGAAAAGAATATTTTAAAAAGAATGTATATATATGTATAACTGAATCACTTTGCTGTAAAGCAGAAATTAACACAACATTGTAAATCAACTAAATTTCAATAAAATAATATTAAAATTGAACAATAAAGTACAATATATCCCAATTCTTTGATACTCCTTCCTTCAAAATGTGAAGCCTAGGACCCCTACCCCTTGATATAGTGACTCACTTCAAACAAAAAGAATGCTATGAAAGTGAAATTATATGATTTCCATGGCTAGGATAACAAGGCTAGCTTTCCACCTGTTCCTCTCTCTCTCTCAGCAACTAGATGAGTCAGTTTATTTAGTATGCATACGGTCCCCAAATGCTCATTTGTAAATGCAACAATTATAACACAATCCAATTTAAAAATCTCTACTCTAATGAATAAAACAAAATAGCCACTACCATAGGAAAATTCAGCTGTGTATGTTTTAAGATGAAAATACTAATGGGAAGTTTAAAATTTATGGTTTAGAGCCTCATTATTCAAAGTGTGGTCCCCCGACGAACAATATCATATCACTTCAGAGCTTTGTGAGAAATGCAGAATTTAAAGCCCTACCCTAGACCTACTGAATCAGAATCTGCACTTTAAACATCCCCAGGTGATTCATATGCACTTGAAACTTTGAGAATGGAGGTGGGATGGGGGTGGTTAATTCATATACTCATTATTCAATAAATATTCATTGCACTGGGGATAGAGCAGTGAACAAGGCAAGTCAGAAACTTTCAGTTCTCTTCCAGCTCGAAAGCTTTACATTTTTAAAATCTAATTCTTTGACAGGTAGAGTTATTTTTCTCTAGCTTTTCTCCTTCCATCACATGGTGACAGTACCATGAAACTCTGAATAGAAAAACAGGTGCCAGAGAAAGCGGGGTGGGGTGTGTGTGGAAATTCCTTCAAGATTATAACTCTACCCTAAAACTGGAGTAGAAGTATGCGCATATACATTAAAACACCCACTACTGTCGCTGACAGCTTGCTACAAATTGTCTCCTTAAGGATTCCAAGGTTCTCTGACTCGAATTTCAAAATTGCTCCACAAATCGCTGTGAAAGTTCACAGTATTTTGGAAACAGTGAGATTCTGACAGCATGTCAGGCATACACTGTTGTGTCTTGCAAAGTTACATCTCTAATGCTAAGCCATGGTGCTAGAAAAAATGGCAGAGGTTCACCTATAACAGCAAAGCCAAAACTTGCTATTTGCCACTAGCCACACGTCTAGAAACATTTTTTTATCTTTTAAATTTCATGAATAGGCCTTTAGGCAGTAAAAAAAGAAAATGGGGAGGAGAATAAAAGGACAGAAAAAAGAAAAAGAAAGATGAAAAAGAAGTACAGTACATCAGAACTAACCTCCATTCCTATTCACTGGTCCCAGGTGCCCCAGGCTGCCTGCCTTTGGTCTAACTCCTTCATTTAGCAGTCGTGAAGAAAAAGCTAAAGCTATTATTTTAAAATGTCATTTCCTTTCCCTCAGAGGTCAGCTTTACAAGACGACTCTTTTTAAAGGCTGAAGGAAAAAATTGATTTTTAACACAAAATACTTTGTCGATTTTATAAGATCACTTCTTTTTTAACCCTTGCAAAGTGTTTTCCACTTTTTATGCATATGAGAAGCAGGGTGCGATTTGGCTGTAACATCTTTGGTCCTGTAAATCTATACAAATGTGATTAAACGACATGGTTCAGATTACTTGTTGGGGGAAATTTTTTGTCATAATAATTATACCACTGTTTAACAGTCCTTTAAAATGTTAATGAGCACCTGACATATATTAATATCAAGAACATATCAATAAATATTTGTTAAATAAATAACTGAAGCAGAGTTCCGAAAGACAACAGAAAACATAATATAGACCCCCATCTGTCAAGGACTCAGCAGTTGGTTACATGACCAGTCACCGCCTGTTAGCACAGCAAGGCTATTTTAATGAAAAGGGATAACATTGATTATACCCTTTGGTTTCAGTTTGACTCCAGGATTGCTCAATATTTAGGTCTTTGGGGAAGCAAGACTGTTAAAAGCAATGTTGGATGAGGCAAACATATAATGGTCAAATGACTAGGTAACTGAAAAATCCTCCCAAACCAAACATTCACAAATGAGCTTGATTTGTGGGTTTAGAATTATAATGAAGAGAAGGCAGTGTTTGAAGCCCTAAACACTGTGTGTGTGTGTAAGCAATGGCTTCTGAAGCACACTTTACAAAAGTACGCTTCAAAGGAGCTAGCTGAATGTTTTATGTTCACTGCATGCTTGTTAGTAACTGCCCTCATTTCTCCTGTTTACTTCTTTTCTTACTGATCTGAAGGATGCAGTTAAAATACCAGTGACTTGTGGTTTCTGCTAGAGAGATAAACAGTGCCTGACCCCATGTGATCTGTCGCAGGAATCAGGATTTCATCTTCTAGCAACTCAATTTTGGGTGGTTGCTAAGGAGACTATTGGCATCTCTGTGTCCTAGGTGCCATATTGCTTGGAAAGAATTACAGCAGCTTCGCCTGTTACTTTCCCGGAGAGAAAACCTGAAAACTCATTAAGGCAGCCAACATTTTAAAATTCTGCTAGTCTCTTTGATGTTTTGAGTGCCTCTGGCCTTGGAGTATAACTTGTGAACATGTTGGCATCTAAATGAGAACACTCTCAGAAATGACAGTGCAGCCTTGCTATAGAAAATAGAAGCATGAGTGGTCTGGCTGTGGGTACCAAATTCTCCAACCCAGCCTATAGCACAGGCCTGGTTTGTTTTCTGTTTCTTTGTTTTTTTGTTTTTTCAGTTCTACTAACCCTCCTTCAAGGTCAGTTCCAACCTTATTTTTAACAAGCCATAAGGTCCTGGGCAAGTACCCTCTCTGACCTTCAGTTGTCTCCTCCTTAAAGGCAGAAAAATAGTGATGCCTCACAATGGTGTTCATGGTGATTAAAGAAGGTACTGAGAACATGAGGTCAAAAGCTACTTGTATATTGCAAAGCATGTGTAAATTACTATTCCTGGGGACAGTACGTTTTGCACGAATCCAGATTAGCTCTTAAGCTAGAATGACCCTTCAGGATTGTCCCAAATAGGGCTAATATGGCCAGGCCTTCTTTCCCCTCTGTTATGAACTGAATGTTTGCGTCCTTCCCAAATTCATTGTCAAAGCCCTAACCCCCATGTGATGGTATTTGGAGGTGAGGCATTGGGAAGGTTATTAAATTGAACTGTGATTATGAGGGTGGCACCCTGTGATGGGATTAGTGTGTCCCAGAGCTCTTTCTCTCCCCACCGTGTGAGAACACACTGAGAAGGTGGCCATCTGCAAGTCAGGAAGAGAGCTCTCACCAACAACCTGACTGTGCTGGCACCCTGATCTTGGACTTCCAGCTTCCAGAACAGCAAGAAAATAAACGTGTGTTGTTTAAGCGACCCCGTCTATGGCATTTGTTACAACAGCCCGAGCTGACTCAGACACCCTCTGTCAATCAGTTATTGGATGTGGGCTGCCCCAAGAAGGGGCTTGACTTCTGTCTACACAGTTCAGGTAATCCCTGAAGGGGCTGATTAGCTGAAGGCCGTCTGTGGGTACACACCACAGTGGACACACAATTACTGTTATTATTTCTCTCTCCTCCCTAACAAGAAACCCCATTCTGTCTGGCTAGTTTATGTCAGGCAGTAATAACAAGCTGACTTCACCTTTCATTTATTCATCTCTATTGGCTCCACTCCTCACCTCTTTTGCACAAAATCTTTTTAAATAGCAGGTCTCAATTACCTTTTCATTTGTACTGCATCCAGGGATACAACACACACCAATTAGCAATGGTAGCCTGTGATTTTCCCCAGGTGGGAACGGTGGGATATGGGCTCATTCTTCCTCTCAGGGCAATATATTAGGATCTTGGAAAAAATAACTAATCACATCCATTCCGTGTGGAGTATAACTCTTACTATCAAGTCTTGGGGCAACTCATTGTTACTCTTATGTAACAAAAACAAATGGATTTAAGCAGATGAACACCATGGTAAAACTTGCAATTTAGAAAGATTCCTCAAACTAGAATGTGGACCAAGTGGGGAAGCCTAGGAGCAGGGAGGTGATAGAAGGACTTGCAGTCAAACTCTGGAAGTGCTAACTACACGTTTATTTCCTATTTTGTCTTCCCTCAAATTCCCACTAAAAGGAGGTTACCTTTAAATATACATATTTTTAAATTTTTATTTTTTTTGCGGTACGCAGGCCTCTCACTGTTGTGGCCTCTCCCGTTGCGGAGCACAGGCTCCGGACGCGCAGGCTCAGCGGCCACGGCTCACGGGCCCAGCCGCTCCGCGGCATGTGGGATCCTCCCGGCCCGGGACACGAACCCGTGTCCCCTGCATCGGCAGATGGACTCTCAACCACTGCGCCACCAGGGAAGCCCTGGACTAACTTTTTACCCTTGCTACCCCAAATGATGTGAGTTCATAAGATCAGATTTGTTATGGGATACGATGGCCTAACATTCTATTCATACATCTGAGTGCTGTGTGAGCGAATTCACAACCCTGACACAGGTGAAGAATAAACATTTATCAGTGTACCATAAACATCCTTTCAGGTCAGAATATATACATCCTGGGCATTCTTGTGTGAATGTACTGCCATTTATTTAACTATTTTCTTATTTATCCATAAACAATCTCTCCCTGGTGTTTGCTATTACACCAGCTCCTTGAATGTATATCTAGATACCCTTCTGAGAGATTTTTCTATGGCATAGAGCCTCAGGGGGAGGATTTCCAGATATAAGAGGAAGCATATTCAACCACTGAGAGATCCTGGCAAACTTCCTAAAAGATTTCCTGATACCATAATTCTATCAATAGTCAGGGCACGCCTTCACAATTATTTCAGCCTGGGTATGATATACACTGCAGTTGCACACATGTTATCTAATTTTCGCGTCAAGTTTTTTTCTGATTATAAAAGTTGTATGTGTCTCAGAAGACGGACAGAATTCCTTTCACTTGGCCTATCAAGGAAAGCACTGTGTATACTGGGATGAGAGGCACGATGCGCTGCATGGGGCGAGGGATAATTCCCCCCCTGGGATGTTCAGGTGAGAAACTCCCTCAGGAGGATGGGCTTCTGCCTTTGCTGAGCTTGCATTTCAGGGCAAGCCCTGAGCCAGAACGGAACCTTCTGTGTTCCAGAGGGGAGAATTTGAAGGTGGCAGGTGGGATGGCGATTCTGAGAGGAAGGCCCCCGAAGCCAGTGACAAGAAAGTCTGTGCAGGGGAAGGACGGAGAGGTAAACCCTGGATGCAGGGTAAGTAGAAAGGATTTTGGAAGTGAATGTATCATTTCCTAGAGTACATAAATTCCCTTCTTTTTTGTGTTAGTTGTGCCTCAGAATATGTATTTAACCTCTTATTAGAGATTTTGTGAGTTGATGAGTTCTGGCCTTTGTCCCAGGAAGGCAGCTGCACAGCTTTCATGAGTTGTTTCAACACAGCGAAGAGAAACCAGGAGAGCCAATCTCTGATGGCAAAAGTGGAAGAAGGTGAGGAAAGGTTGCCACCGATGGATAAGAAAGCTTATCTAGGGGCTTCCCTGGTGGCACAGTGGTTGAGAGTCCGCCTGCCAATGCAGGGGACACGGGTTCGTGCCCCGGTCCGGGAAGATCCCACATGCCGCTGAGCGGCTGGGCCTGTGAGCCATGGCCGCTGAGCCTGCGCGTCCGGAGCCTGTGCTCTGCTATGGGAGAGGCCACAGCAGTGAGAGGCCCGCGTACCACTTAAAAAAAAAAAAAAAAAAAGAAAGCTTATCTGCAGGCTTGCTCTTGGTACTGCTCTAGGGAACACATCTAAATCTGCTTTGTCCTCCCTTCAAAACCCAGGTGAGCAGTGAAGGGGCAGGGGATCACTTACCTGTAAGACTGCGGCCCAAGGTTTTAGTCACACCTCTGGGAGGGGGTCTGGGAATCCTTGTAGACGGTCCCAGAAGGGTTTAGGCATTGTGCACCTGTGCAGAAGAGATGGCCAGGGACGGCTGGGCATCACCAGAAAATGCAACAAGGAGCAATGGGAGAAACAAACTGGGAAGTGTGAGAGCCACTGGGGAAGGAGGGGCCACCTGAGAGCAGGGAGGGCCTGCCTCTACCTGGGCTGGTCAGGGGAGTCTTTCCAGAGAGCACAGCACCTGAGCTGAGTTTGAAAGATGGACAGCAGATCTCCATAAAGACCAGGGTGTGGAAGGGTGAATCTGATCCCTAGGGCTGCAGTCACAGAAATGTATTCTGCCGCAATTCTGGAGGCCAGAATGACCGAAATCAAGATGTTGGCAGGTCGAACACTTCCCCGGAGGTTCTGGGGGAGACTCCCTTCCTTGCCTCTTCCACCTTCTGGTGGTTACTGGCTTCCTTGGCTTGGGGTCACATTACACCAGTCTCTGCCTCCATCTTCATGCTGGCCTTCTCTTCTGTCCCTTTTAAGCACACTTGTCATTGAATTTAGGACCCACTTGGATGACCCAGCATGACCTCATCTCAAGATACTTAAATCAATTACATCAGCAAATAAGGTAACATTCACAGATTCCAGGGGTTAGGATGTAGACAAGTCTTTTGGAGGTGGGACACCATTCAACCATCAGAGGGTGCTCCATTCAGAGCGTCTCTGGGAAGAACACAAACTCCTTAACAGAAGGTCCTGAATGATCATGACCCGGCTATCTTTGAAGTCCTAACACCCACTATTTCCCCTGACCTCAAGGTGTGATTAACTGCTTTTATTTCCACCAATGAAAGGTTTTTCCATGTCTGCATGTTTTGTACATGCTGTTCCCTCTTTCCATTTCAGTGAATCAAGTTGGATGGTGGAAGGAAAATCAATAGGATGGAATGCTTACAGGGAGCAGGTTTAGGGGGTGAGGCGAACAGGCTTTGTGGCTCCAAATGTTCATATCTCCTCAGCAGAATCCTCTTTTGGACAATCTAGCTACGTTCGGGAGGTCCCTTTACCATTTTGTCTGGCTTTAAGAAAGTCACAATTAAAAGGTTTATTTGGGTGAAATGTTAAGAGTTCCTCTCTGACATTTGATTTCATGTCTACTCATGAATAGCAGCTGCTCTCAAGAGGTTCACTTTTGAGTAAATTAGAAGTCTGTCTCTGAACACATAAATACCCTAAAGGTATTTGTTTTGTTTTGTGTTTGTTTTGTTTTGTGTCTCAGGAGAAGTAAGTAGGGCAGAATGAGCTGGATATTCATAAGGCTGCAGGTAACTTGTTTTGAACGCTCTCAGCAGGCTGGAGAACAGCAGCTGAAGTGGAGAGAGAGATGCTTGAATTTCACTGGGAATTGTCAACACGAAGCGAATGACAAAGATGCCAGCCACAAGATCAGTGTCCTCATATCTTTCTTTTATTGCCTCATTGTAATTAAAGCCTAAAGTGAATTATGAAAATATATAAACAAATATCCTCTGCCTTGGATTTATGCCTGGCGTGCTGTGAAATTGTGGTGGGATGATTGCTTATGTATTATGCATGTTATACTACAAAGGAGGGACTTTAATATGTAATATGGAGTTTCCATGTGATAAAAATGGGTCTATCAACACAGAGGCAGATGAAAAGTGCATTGCTTATAAAAGATCATAAATAGATGAGGAGAAGTAAAGAGGCAGGGAACAAAAAGAAGCCAATGTGGGCCAGACACAGAAAAGGTATAGAATATCTGGTGCACAATCAAAGGCACATATTTTGGGGGGATGTTGTACACAAAATTCTAAGATGACCACCGAATGGCCTTGTATAATCCCTCCTTTTGAAGGTGGGCAGGATCTGTGAATATGACGTGTGTCACTCCCATGGTGAGGTTGTGTACTTATGGCGAAGGTTAAGGGATTTTGCCCATCAGTTGATTTTGAATTAATCAAAAGGGAAATTACCTGGGTGGATCTGAATCAGATGAAACTCTTGAAAGTGCAAGGTTCTCCTGCTGGCCTTGAAGCAGCCATCATGAGTTCTATAACTGCAAGGAGAATTTTGCCAGCAACCAGGTAAGGCTGGAAGAGCACCTGGAGCCTCAGATGAGACTCCATCTCAAGGCACTGACACCTGATCGCAGCTTTGCGAAACCCAGAGCAGAGGACCCAGCTATGCCACATCAGGTCTCCCGAGATACAGAAACTGTGATCTAATAAATATGTGTTATTTTAGGGTGCTCCATCCCAGGTGATTTGTTACACAGCATCATGCTAAGTGCCAGGGATACAATGGTCCCCAAGGCAAACACAACCCTGCCCTGCAAGGGACACAACAAAGAAAGAGATGACCATTAGCTGATGTGTGAGGAAAGGGAGGTCCTTTTCAATTAACTCCCCCTATTGCCCCTGTAGTGGTTCTTTCACTGCAGCCCCTCTGCCATTATGCCCGCAGGGAAGCGGAACAGGGAATTTGGAAAGGAAGGGAATATGACGTGGGGGAAATCCCTGCCGGGCAGGCAGGGAAGGAAAAACAAATCCTGTTGGGTTCTGAGAGGTGAGGCAGAGGAGAAAGAAGGCAGGGGGGGCAACCACGTGGGCTGGTCCCCCCTCTCCTTCATCCTCCCCAAAGCTGGGGGGGAGGAGAGGTTTTAAATAACCGGAAAAGTTCTGGGGAGGTCTCAGAGTAAGGGGCATTGTTCCTCTCTTTTCTGGGTAAATACTGGGACATTATTAAGTGCCCTTAGGTAAGTGCTGAAGGCATCGCGCCCCTGCTTAGGTGGTAAGCTGGAAATAGATCTAGGCAAGGGGATGGCCAGAAACAGGGCCCGTTCCCTCCTCCCAGGTCTGCGACCTGATCAACAGTCAGCTCATTCAGTCCCACCTGCTTCTCTTGAGACACAAGATAAAATAAACCTTTAGGATGTTTATGTGCTCAGAGGCACATAAAAGTGAACAACTTTTGTGAGCAGCTGCTATTCATGAGTAAACATGAAATCAAATTTCAGAGAAGAATTTTCCACATTTCACACAAGAAAGAGATGGTTTTTCACCAGAAGAGAACAGGGTACCTTTAACTAGCAAGCTGAAGTGTTTTCTCTCAGTAGTGTGATGGTGGCTTGAAGGCAAGATCAGACCACTATTAGCAAATAATGGAATCTTTTTCTTCTTCTTTTCCTTAGCATCTGGGGTATAATTGGCCCCAATATAAGCAGTACCTTAGAGCGGGGGGTTTTCAGTGGGTGCAATTTTGCTTCCCAGCAGACATTTGGTAGTGTCTGGAGACATTTTTGGTTGTCAGAACGGGGTGGGGGGATGGCTGTGCTAGTGGCGTCTAGTTGATAGAGGTCATCGATGCTGCTAAACATCCTACAGTGCACAGGACAGCCTTCCTCACTAAAAACTATGCAGCCCCAAATGTCAGTGATGCCGCTGAGAAACGCTGCCCTGGGGAAAGCACGAGTTGCTAAGGAAGCATGGATGAGGATCCCCCACTCAGATGAGGGTGAAAGGGAGGACAAGGGAAGGAAGGGTACAGACAGGGACTGGCCTGAGCAAAGGTCGTGGGGTACCTAGAGTTGGAGGCGGCAGAGAGACAGGAGACCTCTGCAGACGTGAGCCCTGCACAGACTCTGGACTTCATTCCAAGGACCTGGGGGAGACGTTGGGAGGTTTTAGGCACAGAGCAAGTTTGCCCTTTACAGCTTACAAAGGAATTTCACCTGCTTCTCATTGGATCTTCATAATAACTCCGTGAGGAAGGAATTGAATCTGTTATTATTTCTATTTAAAAAGATATCTGTATTTCTTGACTTTCCTCAAACAAACTGCCCTCCTGCCTGTGACAGGAGGAAATGCTGACGGAGAGAAGAAGGGAGAGATGCTTTCCTGCCTTTACGTGTGGAAGTGGCAAAGCTGTACATTAAAGGATGGTAACTGCCTGATGCTCCCACGGACCATCAGTGTGTTGATCTTGTTCTGCTTATTGTCCCTTTGGTGAACCACGACTAGGCAATAGCTACTTAGAACCACACAGTTAAATCAAGTTCTGCTCTGGCAACTGTCTGCACAAGAATTGTTGTGGGATTAGTGGAAATAAAAATGGACTATTGGGGCCTCCCTGGTGGCGCAGTGGTTGAGAGTCCGCCTGCCGATGCAGGGGATACGGGTTCGTGCCCCGGTCTGGGAGGATCCCATATGCCGCGGAGCGGCTGGGCCCGTGAGCCATGGCCGCTGGGCCTGCGCATCCGGAGCCTGTGCTCCGCAACGGGGGAGGCCACAACAGTGAGAGGCCCGCATACCGCAAAAAAAAAAAAAAAAAAAAAAAAAAAAAGGACTATGAGTTCATATAGACATAAGTAAAATTATCACTATGGGAGCATGATTAGCTTGTCAAAAGTCAATGGGCAGCGCACTATGGAGAACAGCATGGAGGTTCCTTAAAAAACTAAAAGTAGCGTTACCATCTGTTACAGCAATCCCACTCCTGGGCATGTATATTGAAAAGATGAAAACACTAATTCGAAAAGATACATGCACTCCAATGTTCATAGCAGCACTGTTTACAATAGCCAAGACATGGAAGCAAACTAAGTGCCCATCAACAGAGGAATGGATAAAGAAGATGTGTTACATATACACAAGGGACTATTACTCGGCCATAAAAAAGAATGAAATAATTCCATTTGCAGCAACATGGATGGACCTAGAGATGATCATACGAAGTGAAGTAGGCCAAAGACAAATATCGTATGATATCACTTATATGTGGAATCTTAAAAAATGATACAAATGAACTTATTTACAAAATAGAAACAGACTCACAGACATAGAAAACAAACTTATGGTTACCAAAGGGGGAAGGGGAGGATAAATTAGGAGTTTGAGATTAACAGAAACATACTACTATATATAAAATAGATAAGCAGTAAGGTCATACCATATAGCATGGGGAACTATATTCAATATCTTATAATAAACTACAATGGAAAAGAATATGGAAAAGAACCTGTATATTTATATATATGTAAAACTGAATCACTTTGCTGTACACCTGAAACTAACACAACATTGTAAATCAACTATACTTCAATAAAAAGAAAGTCAATGGGCTGTGAAACCTTATTGAACCAGATGTTAATTAATCAGTGTGGAAAGATAAGCTGCACAGAAGGACAGGTTACCTTATAAATGGGGTGAAATACTGGTATTCAGATAGAAGAAGGGTAGCACATTTAGAGCACCCTGCTTAAAGTAGGGCTCGTTCACATCACTGACTTTCAGAGCATCTCCTACTCTTTGTCTGCAAGCGGACTGCCCTGAATTTGCAATGTGCTGGCTTCTCCTGGGAGGCACAATGCAATGAGCCTTCTCCACACTATTTATAAAGTCCTCCAACCGCGCAGCAGGTGAAGGTGTAGTGTTTTGCCTTCTGTTCTGCAGGTGGTGAAGAGGAGGATTCAGTGTATTCACTGTCCAGGGCAACGACTGCTTAACAGCTTCTCTGATATATCTGCCAATAAATATAAATTAAGTGAAAACCAGAATAAATTCAATAAATAATTTCCATCAGGAACCATGATTGTTTTTCATCGTTTAACTTTGGGGACTATGCTAAGTCCTCTCAACTTGTTTGCCTTAACCGTAAAGGACACACGCAACACCCCTGTGCTCTGGAACCTTCAGGGGCTCCCTCCACTGTCAAAATTAAATTCAAATGCCAGGCACACAAAATATTTTATAATCTGACTCCAGCTGCTCTGCCTTCCTTCCTCCCCATTTGGGACCCCAATATGGAAGCAGTGCAGAGGCCACATCAGGGGCCCTGCCACCCCTCCCTTGGGATGCCCATTTAATGCCTCCTTCTTTCTGACAATGTTAGACAATGTTAGAAACTGCCCTTCCAGACATCTATCTGGAAGATGTCTCTCGATCACTTCAAATCATGAATTGGTTGAGGGTGTAGGCAAAATGACTGTGCTTGCAAACCCAGATTTTGGGCATCAGAGCCAAGCTCCTTGTCCTTTGACCTGTACATGAATGTCAGTTTGATTCTTTTTTTAACATCTTTATCGGGGTATAATTGCTTTACAATGCTGTGTTAGTTTCTGCTGTATAACAAAGTGAATGAGCTCTACGTATACATATATCCCCATATCCCCTCCCTCTTGTGTCTCCCTCACACCCTCCCTATCCCACCCCTCTAGGTGGTCGCAAAGCACCGAGCTGATCTCCCTGTACTATGCAGCTGCTTCCCACTAGCTATCTATTTTACATTTGGTAGTGTATATATGTCAATGCTACTCTCTCACTTCATCTCAGCTTCCCCTTCCCGTCAGTTTGATTCTGACATTGGTCATGTGCAAGTACTGTTCAGCTCACAAGGATCCCCTGCTTTGGGTAACAGCCCTCCCGATCCACAGGTCTCTGGAGTGGACCTCTGGCAGCTGTATTTGTATCATAGGATCCATAGTTTTTAGAGCTAGCATTTGACCCTGTAAAGGAATCTCTTTTCTGGAAATTTTTAATTGGGATACAGGAAGAATTAGGTCGTACACATTAGGTGGCTGGAGCTGCAACTTACAAATTTAACAGCCATGAAGCAGCCACCTTCACCGTGAACCTGCAGAGGAAATAAGTCCTTGGAGAGAGGAGTGTAACAAATCCATATGGAGAAGCAGAGATGAGAGATGGAGAAAGAGACCTAGAAGCTTTGCAGACCTTAATTTCAGTAGCTTTCTGAAGCCCAGCCCAGCCATATTCCTGTGCTTGTGGACCAGGAAGTAACATCCTCATCTTTACAACAAATCCTTGCCTTTTCATTTCTTACTCAGTTGCAGATCACAGCACACTAGGCTCATTTAATGGTGCAAATCCCCCCTCATTTTCCTCTTTCATCTTCAACCTCCATTTTCTTACCTCAATCCCACCGCTTAATAGCAATCCACTGTGACTATAACACAAGTTGTTTATCCAGTTTCCAATGGATGGACATTTAGGTTGCTTCCTTTTTATTTTTGTTTTCATTTTTTAAAATTTTGGCTGCGACATGTGACTTGCAGGATCTCAGGTCCCTGACCAGGGATTGAACCTGGGCCACAGCAGTGAAAGCACCAAATCCTAACCACTAGACCACCAGGGAACTAGGCTGCTTCCTTTTTAAAAAAATTTAAAATTTCCTTTTTTGCTATTTCAAAGAAAGCTGCTAACAATATTCTTGCATATGTCTACAAGTGTACATAATTAAGAATCTTTAGGGTATATTTCTAGGAGTGGAATTGCTGAGTTGGAAGTTACATATGTTTAACATTACAAGACAATGACAAATTATTTTCTAAAGCATTGTACTAGCTTGTGCTCCCGGCACCATTACTAATCAATAAATGACCAGTAATATTTACTGAGCATTTATCATATACCAGGCAGTCACCCACTGGTAGAGGTTTAATGTTGCCCACTCTTGCATTCCTAGGAAAAACACTGCTTGATCATGATGTATCTTATTTGTAATATACTGCTGGATTTAGATGGTTAATATTTTATTTAGATTTTTGCATCCATGCTCAGAAGTATAAAGGGCCCAGATTTCCTTTTCTTGTTCCGATACTGTCTGGGTTTGAAATCAGAGTTATACCAGCCTCAAGAAGAGAGGTTATCCCTCTTTTTCTATTTTCTGGGATGATTTGTATAAATGGTTATTTCCTGTTCCTTGAAAATCATCAAAACTCAAGAGTAAAACCATTTAGAGTGGCATCTTTGTTGAGGGTAAGATTGGGGATGTCTTTGATAACAATGTCAATTTCTTTAACTATTATCAGTCTCTTCAAATTTCTTTTCCCTCTTGTATCAATTTTGACATTTTTGGGGTTTTTTCAGAACAAATCTCTTTTATCTAGGTTGTCAAATAGTTACCCATTTTATTATTACTTTAAACTGCGGTATTTGCAGTTATTTTTCTATTTTGTGATTTAGTTGCTTCTTGTCTACTGTTCTCTTGATCAGTTTAAAAAAAAACAGCTTTTAGTTTTCTAAAAGCTGATGTTCTCTGCTTTTATTTTTATTGATTTCTTTCTTCTGGTTTCTTTGGGTGTGACCTGTTGCTTATTTTCTGACTTCTTAAGCTCATGTGTTTTTAGTATTTTGGTTTTTGATTGTCTGTTTTCTTATTTTTCTGCTTAGAACATCACCCCACACACACACCCAGAGCTCCACAAAGCTCTCTCCTCCTTCCAATTGTCATTTAAATGTCACCTTCTCAGCGGTCTTCCTTGCCCACTCTATTTAAACTTGCAATTCTACCTCCCTCTCCGTTCCCCTTCCCTGCTTTATTTTTCTCTGCAGCACTTATTACCATCAAACATAGCATATATTTTCCTTCTTTATTACTTATCATCTATTTCCCCACATTAAAATGTGAGTTCTCTTTAATGCCATTTGCAGCAACATGGATGGACCTAGAGATTATCATACTAAGTGAAGTAAGTCAGAGAAAGACAAATGTATGATATTGCTTACATGTGGAACCTAAAAATATGATACAAATGAACTTATTTACAAAACAGAAATAGACTCACAGACATAGAAAACAAACTTATGGTTACCAAAAGGAAAAGGGAGAGGGATAAATTAGGAGTTTGGGATTGAAACATACACACTACTATATATAAAATAGATAAACAACAAGGACCTACTGTATAGCACAGAGAACTATATTCAATACCTTGTAATAACCTCTAATGGAAAAGAATCTAAAAAAAAGACTACATACATGTATATATGTGTGTGTGTGTGTGTGTGTATAACCGAATCACTTTACTGTACACCTGAAACTAACACAACATTGTAAATCAACTGTATTTCAATAAAAATTTTTTTTTAATGTGAGTTCTTTTAATTTGGTAAATTTATGGATCAATCATCATCATATCTAGAACATTTTCTTCACCCCAGAAAGTTTCCTTGTGCCCCTTTACAGTTAATTTCCCCTCCATCCCAGTCCCAGACAACCACTGATCTCCTTCTGTCTTTATAAATTTGGAAGATAGGGTTTTGACTGTTCTGCTCACTGCTACAGCTCTAGTATCTAAAGCACTTGGCACATAACAGGTGCTCAATAAATAATTGTTAAATAAATTTTTCAAATAATCTTACCCCTCCCCCCATATGCTCTATCAGTTTCTGGAGGTGTTGTGTTTAAAATCTCCAAAAATACTTGTTGATATATTTGTTTCTCTCTGGGATTCTGTCCATTGATGCTTTATATATTTTGGAGTTATTGTTGATCGATGATCTATTGTTCCTTTTTTCAATATGGTCTACTGTTCCTTTTTTCAATATGTGACATTCCCTTTATTGTCTATGACATTTAAACTCTGAATCCTATTTTTTCTAATATTAAAATTGGTATCTTGGTTATCTTTCAGTTCCCATACCTTAATCTTTTCCCATCTCTTTATGTTTTATCTGTCTAGATCCTTTTTAAGTGTGTCTCTTCGTGTGGTTAAAATGTTACTACATCTTATTAATTTTTTTAAGACTCTATCTTCTAAATGGTGAGTTCAACATTTTCATTTATTTCTGGCTTTTTTTTTTTTGACATTTTATCTTATATTTTCTACACTTTAATTTTCTGGATTCATCTCTCCTTTCCAGACTTCTACTGGGTAATTGAATTAAGACTTTTAATTATATTTACTTTTCCCTAGCACTTTCTTGCACACAAAGAAATCTGTCTTTCCCCCACATAAGACAAGTATGATACCACATTCTCTCTTTCCTCTGGTTGGTCTCCAGCCAACCCTGCTTCTTTCTCCAACACGTTGGGGATCAACGGGCTTTAGTTCTAGACTGCAATCATCAGAAGAAAGAGAAGATCTCTCCTTTCTGAGTGTCCTCCAGCACCAGATCACAAGCACTTTTTCTCTCTCCCGAAAAGGGAGATGAGGGCTTCCCTGGTGGCGCAGTGGTTGAGAGTCCGCTTGCCGATGCAGGGCACACGGGTTCGTGCCCCGGTCTGAGAAGATCCAACATGCCGCGGAGCGGCTGGGCCCGTGAGCCATGGCCGCTGAGCTTGCGCGTCCGGAGCCTGTGCTCCACGACGGGAGAGACCACAACAGTGAGAGGCCCGCGTACCGCAAAAAAAAAAAAAAAAAAAAGAGAGAGAGAGAGATGAGAAGAGCTCTCAATGGTCTTTGTAGGTCTCTAGGTCCATACACTTTTTCTCTATAGCATTTATTAGCATCAAAATTCTATATATTTTACTTATTTATTATCTGTCTCCTCCTATTACAATGTTAAGCTCTTTTTTAAAATTTTATTTTATTTATTTATTTATTTATTTTAAAATTTATTTATTTATTGGCTGTGTTGGGTCTCCGCTGCTGTGTGGGGGCTTTCTCTAGTTGTGGCGAGATTGTGGTGGTTTCTCTTGTTGCAGAGCACGGGCTCTAGGCGCGCGGGCTTCAGTAGCTGTGGCGCACGGGCTTAGTTGCTCCGCGGCATGTGGGATCTTCCCGGACCAGGGATCGAACCCATGTCCCCTGCACTGGCAGGATGATCTTAACCACTGAGCCACCAGGGAAGTCCCCAAGCTCTTTTAATTTTAATAAATTTACAGAATTGTTCCGTCATTATTGTAATCCAGTTTATCAGGGCAGGGGTGGACTGGGAGAGGGAGCTAGCAGCCTTTGCGAGTTTGCCACCTTCTGAAGTTCCATCTTTTTGCTTAGGCCAGCTTGAATTGGTTCTTGTTATTTGTAGCCACAGAGTCCTAAGAGCAGCATCTATCAATTTGCATGTCATAGCATTCAGTTGTAGACACCAGGTTTTGTGGACAGAAAGTTATCATGGAACTACATAATGCACTCTTCTTTCTAATTTGCACATATTCACGGATTTAAGAAATTTGTAATGCAAGCATGCAAGGTTACTAGCACACCCCTCCTCTGTCATTTTTACTCTAAAATAGCCAAGGGAAGAAATTACTGAATTTTCTAGATCTTGGTCAACAGCTCTGCTCTGAAAGAGTCATCAAGTTTTGAAACTCTCCTCCCTATTTTCTATAGTATTGACATCAAAATTCTGAGTAATTACTGAAAAGAGTTGAATTTGGATCTTATAACTTAACTTTTCTGGTCATTATTTTGAAAAGCATCACTTACAGCAAAATAAATTAATGAAAACTTAAGGACATGGGCTTCCCTGATGGCACAGTGGTTGAGAGTCCACCTGCTGATTCAGGGGACACAGGTTCGTGCCCCGGTCTGGGAAGATCCCACATGCCGCGGAGCGGCTGGGCCCGTGAGCCATGGCCGCTGAGCCTGCGCGTCCGGAGCCTGTGCTCCGCAATGGGAGAGGCCACAACAGTGAGGCCCGCGTACCGCAAAACAAAACAAAACAAAACAAATCAAAACACTATTCTGGTGAGTGATGTTGATTATGGGGAGGGTATACATATGCAGGGTATATGGGAAATCTCTGTACCTTCCTCTCAATTTTGTTGTAAACCTAAAACTGTTCTAAAACAATCAAGTCTCAAAAAAGAAAAAAAGTAAATGAAATAATGCTTACAGAAGACTTAGTGACCACAGAATGAAGATATTTTATATACAGATATATTTCTAAAAGGAGTATTTATTACGTTAAATGCTAAATGATTACTGTTTGCTAGAATTTTCCCTAAGAGCTATAGAATGTTTGTCTCGAAAGACACTCTGTGATATAAGGGTTCTACAGTTCATTTCCCCTCTCCTGTACTGTATTCACAGTGCTCCTGGACAAATTATAGGCTCTGAGCAATCTTGCAGTACACAAACCTGTTAAACTTTGTTTAACTCAGTTATTCATCAAACCTACTTGACTGCAGAACCCTTCCGTCGGGAAAAATATAGCATCATCCATGAGAGCAATTTCTGTGGAGCTTACAGATGTAGACAGTTCGCTCATTCATCCAAAACCACTGAGCACTGGGCAGCAGGCACTCTGCTGGGGGCTCACAGGAAGAGTCAGGTCTCCTGCTTCTTCACACTTCACACACCAGCAGGGGAGCCAGACACCAACAAATAATCATCAAACACAGTATTTAAAACTGCAATAACTGCGAGGAAGAAGTGAAGGAAACTTGAGAGAACAGCATCTAGACTGAGACAGCGTCAGGGAGGATCTTGTTTGACAACGTGATGTTTAAGCTGAAGTCTGAACGATGGGTAGAAGCCAATCAGATATGGAGTGGGGAGAAGCATTCTGGGCAGGAAAGGAAGATGGTGTGTGTAAATGCCTTCCAGAATCTGGAAACGGCACGTGCGGGATATCAACAATATTAATGAGCGGAAAAAGATCAAGGTTTCAGGTTTGGACATGATTATCTTGAGATGCTGTGACATAATAAGAAACAGACATTTGTTCTTAGCTCCTGGTTCCTGGCACAGAGCTTCTAAAATCCTGTAACTTCCTTGTTATTCACAATAAGTCCTTCGGCCACACCTGCGTTCATGCTAATGCAGTGACTCTTGGCGGATGGGAGTGGTTGTCAGAAGAACTAACCTTGTGACCAGGGAGTAGGAACTTTCAGCTCCCCACCCTGCCTCTGGGGACGGGTGTGGGGCTGGAGATTGACTTAATCACCAGTGGCCAATTAATTAATCAATCATGCCTACGTAATGAAGCCTTAATAAAAACCCTAAACAACAGGGTTTAGAGAGCTTCTGAGTTGGTGAATACAAGGAGGTGCTGCTGAGACAGGAGGGAAGGGGGCAGGGCACAACCATTAAAAGAATGACAGAGCTGTTGAGGATACAACATAAACTGGTTAGAACCAACTAGGCCCAAGATGGAGGAAGATTGGACTTCCAGTAGACCTTGAGCCTCATGATACGCTCATGATACGCTCATGATAACACATTAGCATCTGCTGAATAACACACTCACAGGTGCCATGACAGTTCCGAGGCCAATCGTAAAAGGCCAAAAAGTGGGCAACGGCCCAATTCTGGGATAGCCCCGCCCCTTCCCCCAAATATTATAGTAGAATAATCCTCCCACTCCTTAGCCTGTGAAACTACCCAGCCTGTAAAAACTGACCACCCACGCACTCCGGGGCCTCTTTTGCCTTCGGAGATGGCCCACACTCTGTCTGTGGAGTGTGTATCTATCTCCCAGGGCTGTTCTCACTTTCTGATATGGACCATATTCTGCTTATAGGATGTGTATCTCTCTAAATAAATCCACTTCTTACCTATCGCTTTGTCTCTCACTGAATTCTTTCTGTGCTGAGATATAAAGAACCTGAGCTTTATTAAGTCCTGAGATGAATTGTGCGGTTTCAGCTGGAAGATTGTGGGTTTGCATCTCATCTGAGGTGCGACTGGGTTCGGGTCCCATCTGGGGTGTGTTCTGTTAAGGAACCGTTGACAGAAAACACCTGCCTTGAAATAGAGACACAGGTGTGGAGAACAAACATATGGACACCAAGGGGGGAAAGTGGCAGGGTTGGTGGTGGTGGGATGAATTGGGAGATTGGGATTGACATATATACACTAATATGTATAAAATAGATAACCAGTAAGAACCTGCTGTATAAAAAAATAAATTAAATAAAATTCAAATTTCCAAAATAAAAAAGAGAAAGAAACCGCCTGCCTTGGCCAGGCACGCTATAACGGCTTGCACGAGTTGTCTCACAATAGGAAGGAGAATTCGGGAGGGGCCAAAAGGAGGGAGGAGACGCCAGCCCATAATAGGTCCTGCTAACCTCCCAGAAACCCACACGTGGGAATCCATCTTGGCTGAGAGATGCACGCACCACCAGGAAGGACCTGAGTCAGACCACATACGGGCAACAAGCAAGATGACTGGCCAGAGATGACCCAGAACGCCAACTCCATCACCATAAAACCTGAGGCTGTGAGCCACGGGGCAGAGCGGTTCTCCTGGGTTCCCTGACCCTGCTGCTCTCTGCCCAGGCGTCCCTTCTCAGTAAAGCCTTTTGCTTTGTCAGTATGTGTGTCTCCTCGGACAATTCATTTCCTAGTGTTAGACAAGAGCCCCTGGAAGGGGTCCCCCCTCTGGTAACAGGTTTCACTGGGAGGGTGGCACACCCAGAGAGGGCACACATCCACCCCTCCCCCCTTACTTCGCCTTAGGCATCTCTTCCACTTGGTTCTTCCTCAGTTGTATCCTTTATAAAAAACCAGTAATAGTAAGTAAAATGTTTCCCTGAGTTCTGTGAGCCATTCTACCGAGTTATGCACCTCAGAAGGAGGTCCTGAGAACCCTAACTTCTAGCTGGTTGGTCAGAAGAACAGGTGGTGACCGGGGACTTGTGATTGGTGTGTGAAGTGAGGGCCCTTGTGGGACCGAACCCTTAACTTGTGGCATCTGATGCTAACTCCATGTAGAGTGTCAGAACTGAAGTGAGTTGTAGGACACCTAGCTGGCGTCCACAGAGAATTGGAAAATTGTTTGGTGTGGGGAAAAGAACTTACACATTTGGCATCAGAAGCAATGTGAGTCTAGAAAATTTTTCCCTTCAGATACTCATGAGATAGTTAAGGGGAGATGTCGCAGGTAACTGGAAATGAGTTTGAAGCTCAGAAAACAGATTTAGGCTAAATAGTTAAATTATAATTTGCTTATATTTCAATAAAAATTTATTAAAATTATAGTAACTGAAAAAAAATCACTGGTGGGTATATGAGAAATTAATCACCAAATTTTGTGCCTATTCTAACCAGGAGGAAAATGTCTGAGTGTGCCTTTAATTTAGTCTTATTTTCCTTAAAAAGAACAAAGCTTATTCTAGTGATTAAGGCTCTTAAAGCCCCCGGGAGTCCCAGCTGGCAGCCACAGTAGCTGTTCCAAAGCCAAAGAGCAAAAGTGTTTGTGTCTGCTTAAAAATGGAGTAATTGGGCTTCCCTGGTGGCGCAGTGGTTGAGAGTCCACCTGCCGATGCAGGGGACACGGGTTCATGCCCGGGTCCGGGAAGATCCCACATGCCGCAGAGCGGCTGGGCCCGTGAGCCATGGCTGCTGAGCCTGCACGTCCGGAGCCTGTGCTCCGCAACGGGAGAGGCCACAACAGTGAGAGGCCCGTGTATCGCAAAAATAAAAATAAAAATGGAGTAATTAATGACGTGGGAAAAATATATTTTCTTTATTTGCTTTTCAACATGATGGCTTTGCATGATAAAGGATAGAGTGTTAAGATTGAATATGAATGCCACAAGGGAGAAAATATGTCAGCTGATATGTCTGTGTTGTATAAAGAATGCTCAGATGTTTAACAGATATGCTGCAAAGACCAAGATGGCATCTTGAAACATCTAGAGAATTCTCAAATTAAAATACCTAGAAAATGATAACATCTACAGGAGCTTTGGGCATCTCAACAATACTAAGAAAAATTGGGAAACTAGGGCTATTGCAAGGGGATGTGCTGGACAAATTTTCCTGTAACAAAGCAATGGTGGGGATTTTTTTTTCTTCTTCCAGGCAGAGGACATGGGAATATGCGGTCTAGCAGCATTGGAGATAAGAAGTGCTTGACCCACATCCTTTTTATTTTTTTAAATTTATTTTTTATTTTTTCACATCCTCTTTTTTTTTTTTTTTTTTTTTTTTTGCGGTACGCAGGCCTCTCACTGCTGTGGCCTCTCCCGTTGCGGAGCACAGGCTCCGGACGCGCAGGCTCAGCGGCCATGGCTCACGGGCACAGCCGCTCTGAGGCATGTGGGATCTTCCCGGACCGGGGCACGAACCCGTGTCCCCTGCATCGGCAGGCGGACTCTCAACCACTGCACCACCAGGGAAGCCCTTCACATCCTCTTTAAGGGCTTCCTATTCATCCTTGAGCTCTCAGCTAAACTGGAAGCAAATCTCACTTGATCTCCAGCCATCCCCTTCCTCTCATCCAGATGAGGCCCCTGTCATAGGCTCTCAAAGAACCCAGTCCTTCTTTCACAGCATGTGATACCATTGTAATAAATCATTCATTATGTATAGGCATAGAGATAGTCCACAGCTCAGGCGAGCAAGAAATATAACTTAATTTATACTTTAAGATCCCATTCAACCACAGTGGTAGAAATAGAGTTTCAGTCAACTTGGGGGTCCCCAAAGTTTCTCTAGTTCTGAAGGACTAAAGTTCTATAGTTGGAGAGAGGAAGGGGAGGAAAAGAAGTGTTGAGGGTGATCATTTTGTCTTTAGTGTCATCTGTCCCTGAAGCTGTCTGCTAAGATTCCCAGAGTCCTGTCTGGTTCTATTTCCTTAGGCACCTCGGCTGTTGAACAACAGCAATCAGAGAGATCCTTGGAAAGCTCTGTGCCCTGCCACACCTCCTCTGGGTCAATGCACACAACCTCACTATTTCAAAGGGAGAAAGCAAGGAGAGGCAAGGAAATCACTAGAGAGAAAACATTGGTTAATATTTTAAAAATAGTAGTTCAAACATAGGTTTACTCTCTGGGAATGTGTAGTGAAAGTTGTGTGGGAGATATAATTTGCCAGTCTTTACCTGCTCTGTGTGTCTAGTGTGGGAGCTTAAATCCCTTTAAAAAAATAAAAAATAAAATAAAGGGAAAAATGTTTAAAAATACTATCCAAAAGGTGGAAGCAACCCAAGGGTCCACTGGTGAATAAATAAAGTATCTACACATACAATAAGATCTTGTTTGGCCTTCAAAGGGAAGGAAATTCTGGGACTTCCCTGGCGGTCCAGCGGTTGAGACTCTGTGCTTCCACTGCAGGGGGCGTGGGTTCTATCCCTGGTTGGGGAACTAAGATCCCGCACGCCACGTGGAGCAACCGTTTAAAAAAAAAACTGAAGAGTTACTTGACTCTGGATCTCAATGTATAATGATAAATAAAGATGCTTTGAAAAAAAAAAGGAAGGAAATTCTATCACATGCTACAACATGGATGAACCCTGAGGACGTTATGATCAGTGAAATAAGCGAGTCATAAAAAGACATACTGTGTGATTTCACTTACATGAGTGTAGTCAGATTCATAGAAACAGAAAACGGAATGGTGGTCGCCAGGGGCTGGTGGAGAAGGGAGTGGGGAGCTGTTTAATGGGTACAGATTTTCAGTTCTGCAAGGTAAAAGAGTTATGGAAATGGATGTCATTGATGGTTACACAACAATGTGGATGTACTTAATGCCACTGAACTCTATACTTAGAAATGGTTAACTCTGCACTCCTGGATACAGGCTGCTCTACTAAGAGACACAGTATACTATAGACACAGTATAGACACAGTATAGACACAGTATGAAACTTAAACAAGTTTCATATTACATGTATATTAATCACAATAAAAAATTATCCAAACACATGTGTAATTAGTTGTTTAACATCTTTCCCTGGAGCTAGAGTGGGATCTTGTTCATCTTACTCAGTGCTATGTCTTCACCATCTAGTACAGTGCTTAGCAGATAGGAATAACTCTGTAAATATTTGTCAAGTGAATACATGGTCCTGGGAGCAGGACTTGGGGGCAGATTATGCCTCAGGAAAGCAGTACTCCATACAATGACTGACCTACAAAACATTGGCAGGGGTTCACAAAATTTGCTACTGCTAATATTCAGTTGCCATACCATAGTGCCTGGATGTTTGTGAACATGTATCTTGATTAAATACAGAAAGAGAGAAAATAGGTATTGTGTTACATATCTCTGGTCACATTATTAATCACTTGGTTCCCTGTAGAAGAGGGCTTCTTCCTGAGAGAGCCTTTTAAAACAACGATGATTTTTGTTTCAATTTTATAATATTCATTGTATTTTCACAGATTAGCACAAACAAATGACATTTTAGCCTATAAGATTAGACCTAAATGAACATGTCAGCCTTTTAATTATAGAAAATGAAAGAGAGAAAGGATGTAGCAGAAAGTGGGGAAAGAGGAGAGTTATAGGGAGCAAAGGGAAAAAAAGGTTGGCTCTGGGAATTCCCTGGGGGTCTAGTGGTTAGGACTCCGCACTCTCACTGCCAAGGGCCCAGGTTCGATCCCTGCTCAGGGAACTAAGACCTCACAAGCTATGAGGTGCTGGCTGTAAGGAAGCTATCAATTGCCATGGAAGATAATATTTATTAAAATTAAAAATTCATATGCGTTTTGACCCAGCAAGCCCACACCTGGGAATCTATCCTACAGAGATAAAACCACCATAAAAACTCATGTACGTGGATAGCTATTATAGCATTATTCGTTGTGACAAAAAGCAGGAAACAAAGTCCAGGGCTGAAATAATTTATGGCACACCAACACCATGAATTATTATTCAGCCATTAGAAAGACTGAGTTAAATCTAAACCAATTGACTTAGAGAGACTTTTATGAGATTATTGTTGAATGAGAAGAGAAAGATGCAGAAAGGTGTGTATAATATGATCTCACTTTTGTAAAGCCCCCCCTCCCCGCTGCCCATGACAAAAACCCTCCAAATCTCTGTATGTGCTTCTGTGAGCATGGAGAAAAATGTGGGAGAATGCATACTTGGTTGGTGACCTGGTTTGTGTGTTTGTTAGTGTGGGAATGGCTGGTGCTGGAGGGGAGGAAGAAAAAGATGAAAGGAAGGAGGAAACCAAGTAGAAAAGAAAAAAGAAAAAGCACTGTACCAAAATAATAATAGCACATGATACATATTTATGTAAAATTATACGTGATATGGAAAGAACTAAGTTAAAAAATTATGCAGGTCTTTCCTTAGGTCAAGGGCTGCTTTTTAGCTTTGATTCCATCATCTCTGAAATATTCATGTTACTAGCAGAGGGAGTGACAGCCTTAAGCAATGTTGACCTCTAAGAGAGATTAAGATTCTTGATCATGGCTGGCTTGCCTCTCGCCTGGCTGTGATGGGGGAAGGGCCTGCTGCCTGGCATGTGGGAGCCAAATTACTTATTTATAATATTAGACATTAAGGTGGTCCTCAGGACCTTACAAGAGGCTCCCACAGGTAAAACATGAAAATGGAGTGAGAAGGAAGAAGTATGAAAGAAACTCCCGGTGGGTACCATCTTTTATTCACTCTGAGATCTAATGTAGATCCAGGGCGTGAGAACCACCTTCATCAAAGTGTTCTACTATATGATCTGTGATATATGATGTAAAGTCTATACAGAGAAGAGGTAGATAGTGTGGAAAAACATCATGGGGTGGTTTGGGGGGCTTGCAACCCCCAAAAGCTTGCTTTGGGGCCAAGCAGCCTTGGGTTCAAATCTGCATTTGCTGGCTACAGGCCGCTTTAATAAGAGACACACTACAGTGGCTTAAACAAGAAAATAGTTTAAGTGTTTCTCATGTAATAACCCTGATCATTAGTTGAGGGCTGACCGGGTGGTTAGGGCGATGCTCACCACGTTCATCCTGCTGTTCTTCCATTCCTTCATCCCTGCATGAGTAAACACCATTCATCATTACATTTGCCTTCTAGGCTGCTAGCGGGAGGTAAAAGAATGGGGAGGGTGTGCTCCATTCCTTCTAAGGGCTACACTCAGAAGCTGAACACAACCCATTGGCCAGACTCTAGTCATATGATCGTATCTAGCTGCAAGGGAGGCTGGGAAATACCATCTCTGGCTGGCATGCATGCAGTAAAGCTTCCATCGCTAAAGCATACAGGGAGACAGACATTAAGCCAAAAACCACACAGCTGTAGATTTATAAATCCTACCAAGTGTGCTCGCTTTGGCAGCACCTATACTAATAGATAAATAAATAAATAAATAAATAAATAAATAAATAAATAAAACCTACGAAGGAATGGTAGGGTGAACTCTGAAAGCATAAAAAGGAAGCCCTGTTCTAGTCTGGGGAGTCAGGGAATTGACTTGTTTCAGCAGAGATCTACAGGACTTGATTAGATGGAGCAAGAAAGAGGGTTCCAGGAGGAGAGAACAGCATGTACGAATAAGAGGCACAAGGCATATTTGAGGAATTGAAAAAGGTGTAATTGAAGCAAATACATAAATCCGTTCTCTTCCCAAGGATCTGAGGCTGGTTAGTGAAATATATTCTAACGTGCATACCTAATGGTCTAAAGAAACCATTTATTTTCTGTGACTTGGAAATATCCCACCGCGGTTCGTCTGGCAGCCCAGAGAAAGCTGACACTGGTTTGGGAAGGTCTAACTATTCCTCATATAAGACCTGGGTAAATGAGTGAAATGTTTGAGTATGTTCTTTAGAAGAATTTGACAAAGTTGTGTGCCTGGTTTGTGTTATTTATGATTTTAAGTAACATTAGGACATGGTTCTAGAACTTTTGTCTATAATATATTGAAATTCGGTGTTTTGAAAATCATTTGCCTTTTTGCATGAAAGGAACAAATTGGCATTTGGGTAATGAATCCACCTTGCTATGTGGGAGGTGAGAGCAATAATAATCGTTGACTCACGCAGACTCATTTCCATATGCTGCACAGGAAAATTGGTTTCATTTACTTTATAATTTCATCTCTTATTAAAGCCTTGTTAAGTGTGAGTCATAGTAAACTTGAGGTCCTAGAATTTGAGAGAGCCCAGTATAAAAAATTCATGAAATCTTTCTGCACTGTTTACTCCACTTTTCCTTACTGCAACTGGGTAATCGTTTTTGTTTTTGTTTTTGAGTTTTAATGTGCTTCTCTCCTTTGCTTTCCCAAGGACATAACTTTCACCTTAGTAAAGGTATATATCTGATTTGGAGGAAATGAAAATCTTTTATGGGAGGAAAGCTGAGAGAAAGACAGGGTAGTTTCCAATTTTTGGAATTCAAAACCAGGATTTGGCAGCTAAGCTATTGTCTTTTTTTTTTTTAAGGATTTAATTTTTACTTATTTTTGGCTGCGTTGGGTCTTTGTTGCTGCGCGCGGGCTTTCTCTAGTTGTGGCAAGTGGGGGCTACTCTTCATTGCGGTGAGCGGGCTTCTCATTGTGGTGGCTTCTCTTGTTGCGGAGCACAGGTTCTAGGCTTGTGGGCGTCGGTAGTTGTGGCACGTGGGCTTAGTAGTTGTGGCTCCCGGGCTCTAGAGCACAGGTTCAGTAGTTGTGGCACACGGGCTTAGTTGCTCCAAGGCATGTGGGATCTTCCTGGACTGGGGATCAAACCCGTGTACCCTGCATTGGCAGGCGGATTCTCTTCCACTGTGCCATCAGGGAAGTCCCTAAGCTATTGTCTTGAATACGGATTTTGTACGTTAGTATGTTTAGCAAACCCAGGAAGCAGGCCCTGGTAGAGTGTAGAAAAGTACAGTGCAATATAAAAAAGGTATCCCTAGGGAGGATCACCAGATAAAATACAGGATGCCCCATTAAATTTGAATTTCAGATAAACAAGGAATACTTTTTTTAGAATAAGTCTGTTCCAAATATTGTATGGGACATACTTATACCAAAAAAATTATTCACTGTTAATGTGAAATTCAAATTTAACTGGGCATCTTGTATTTTTATTTGTTAAACTTGACAATCATACCCCTAAGATCTAGGACAGCAAGGCAAGTACTACTTATACAGTAATGGGAAAATAAGATGTGAGGGAAGTCTGGGGCATGCTAATCATACTGACCATCCAAACTTTGGAGGCCTTTTCTCTATTTGAGCAGAGCCTGTACTCAGTGTAGAATCAGAAAGTACCAGATACTTGCTTTCCCAGCCTTCCTGAAATATACAAGAGGGCACCACATGCCAGGCAGATACATCTACCCCAACTTTGATTCGAAAGCTGGTATTTGGAAGAAGCAGGTGAGGTGCAGAGTCAGTTACAGTGATGGCTGATGACAGTGACCTTGGCAGCATCCAGTGTCCAGTGTTGTCAGTGGCGTAAGCTGTGGGGTCCAGGGTCCATAGCAACAGCAGTGTCTCTAAGGCCTTATCCTGAACATCATTCCTGGCTGCAGAGCCTCGGTGCCTAGGTTTGGTCCTCCCTGGGACCCTGCAAGTTACCAATGTCCTTCTGATGAGTTCCTTTGCCCCTTAACTATGTCAGAGTCAGTTCTGTTCCTTGCATGTAAAAACTGTGCATGCATAGTACTTGAAGTATGAAATATAAGCCTCCTCAGGCGTGAGAAATTGTGGAGAGAAGAATAAGAGGAGTGAGAGGAGAACAGAGTGGGCAGAGCTGTGCCTGGTGAGGAGATGGAATATAGATCAGTTGGGGAGGCCTTAGAGGACGCTCCCGTGCCGGTCTTCACCCATGGAGCGGTCCTGGGAGTCTGCAGCCAGTTCTGACTGCCTGATGGGGATCGTAAGGACCAGTGTCCATTCGGACTGCACAGTGTTTGTGCTTGCTGGGCTTTTAAATATTTTCTTTTTATTTTTCGTTTTCTAAAATTGTGGTTAAAAAACACATGACATACAATTTACCTTCTTGGGACTTCCCTGGTGGTCCAGTGGTTAAGACTCCATGCTCCCAAGGCAGGGGGCATGGGTTCGATCCCTGGTCAGGGAACTAATATCCTGCACAGCGTACAGTGTAGCCTAAAAAAAAAAATTTGCCATCTTAACCATTATTGAGTTCAGTAGTATTCAGTATATTCACATTGTTGTAAAGCAGATCTCCAGAAATTATTAGTCTTGGAAATCTGAAGCTCTCTCCCCGTTAGACAAAACTCCCCTTTCCCTCCCTCCCTCCAGCCCCTTTCTGTTTCTATGAATTCAACTCCTCTAGGTCCCTCATATAAGTGGATTCATACAGTATTTGTCCTTTTGTGTCTGGCTTATTTCACTCAACATAATCTCCTTAAGGTTCATCCACGTTGTTAGCACGTGACAGGATTTCCTTCCTTTGAAGGCTGAATAATATTCCATTGTATGTAGAGATCACATTTTCTTCCTTCATTCACCCATCATTGGACACTTGGGTTGCTTCCACCTCTTGGCTATTGTGTATGAACATGACAGTGCAGATATCTCTTCAAGGGCTCTTAAATATTTTGAATTGCTTGTGGGTGCCACCATTTCATCTTGGTGAGGCAGAGGGAGTCGCCGAGGTTTAGCTGTCCAAAGCCTCCCTCAACTCCAGTACGGCACGGATAAAATCCGAGTGTGGCTGAGGAGGCTTGATTGGCAGAGGAGCCGTAGTTCTGCAGCTACGACCTGTGCAGGGAAGAACACCCAAGCCTGGGTTGATGGCAAGTCACAGACAGACCTCAGAGCAACGGGGGCCCAATGAGGGCTCAGAGTTTAGGGAACGTTGCTGGGCTGGGTCCAGCTGAGTTAGACCAGAGTTGCCATGGATTTTCAGTCTCAGATACCAGCATGGCAGGCAGTACCCCAGGGAAAAGAGATGCCTTCCCAGGTTCTTGAAGTCCCCAGCTCTTTCCGGCCATGATAAGGTTGCAAAAACCACGGAACTCAATACTCCTTCAGGAAGAGAAGCAGGGGGCAAGGTGAGCTATCTGAGAACCACAGGTTACCTACGTGGATTGTCAAACTACTGTATTAGATATAGAGTTACTTCTGTACCCGGCAAAGGTGTGGATAAGGCAGAGAAGGAAGGCTAGATCAGTGGTAGATTAAACAGTTAACTTTTGGTGACCCTGCTCTATTTCCCCACCTCCCCACTGCCCATCACTCCCCCCAGAACTACCCATGCATCATCACTTGGGCTCTGGAAGTCCCTATGGAGTTCTGAGCAAGCAGCTCGGCTGTTGCTGTATGTGTCCTGGAGAAAAATCAATGGTTTCCAAGGTGCCTCAGCTTTGAACCCTGTGGGTTTCTGTTCATTCAGTTCCCTCAGTGTGGAACTCTCCCTTCTCCACTTGAGAAACCACATTCGCCCCTCAAAAGCCAGACCAAATGCCACGACTGGGAAATTGATTGAGACCTGTGCTCCCTTCTGCGTTCCCTCTTCAGGCAGAATCAATCACAGCAGTTTCTCCCTGCCTTTTGTATTTGACGGTCATGTGTCTGTCTGCCTGGCTGGGCCATGAGCACGCTGACCACAGAACACATGGTTTTCTTTGTTATACCCCAGCTTCTGACATGAAACTGAACAGGGCACTGTGGGGCTTTCCTGGGAACAGACTGTCTCCATGTCCCCCATCTCTTGTTTGTAGAAAACTTTTAGCTTCCTAGGCCTTCCCCGAGTTCCAAAGAGCAAATTTAATCAGAGAAGTAAGAAAATGAAGAAACAAAGGAAAACAGCCTAGCAAGACAAAATAATAATAGTTTAGCCATAAAACAAAGTCAAGGACCTTTAATTCCTCCTCAAGGGATATAGATAATATCCTGAGCCATACTCTTGAGTTGTTTTGCAGATATTAAAACCCGCACCAGGTGGAAGAAGTTAACTGCCTGCTGACCACAAGCAAGCAGGCCCCAGACCAGCTGGAATCAGAAGGTTGATGATGTTAACCCCTGAAACACCACCATGTCACCTTACCACCAACCAGGCAGAAGCATGTCCACGAGCTGATCATGTACCCCGCAACCCTCTCTCTCATCTTTTTTTAATTCATTTACTTTAATTATCTTTTTTTTTTTGCTGCTGCATTGGGTCTTCATTGCTGTGCACGGGCTTCTCATGGCAGTGGCTTCTCTTGTTGCGGAGCACGGGCTTGAGGAGCACGGGCTTAGTTGCTCCGTGGCATGTGGGATCTTCCCGGACCACGGATCGAACCGTTTCCCCTGCATTGGCAGGTGGATTCTTAACCACTGCACCACCAGGGAAGTCCCTCTCTCCCTCATCTTGCCTTTAAAAACCCTTCCCTGAAAGCCATTGGGGAGTTCGGGTCTTTTAAGCATGAGCTGCCCATTTTTCTTGCTTGGCCTTGCAATAAATGCTATACTTTCCTTCACCACAAGCCAGTGTCAGTAGATTGGCTTTGCTTCGTGTCCGGTGAGTGGACCCGAATTTGGTTCAGTAGCAGACACGGAGCGTGTCCCTAATGTTAGCTGAACAAACTGAATGAGTGCTTTCCTTTGTCTCCCCCTATTTAACTCTTCCAATCTCACATCTAAGTGGCCTTTAATTATATTTATCTTTGATTTAAATGCTGGTGAGATTCCATTCTATTCATTATAGTATTTAGGGAAATAGTTTGCACATAATGGCACTCTATGGTGGCTGATTGATTGGATGTCTTGGTTTGATACCTGCATTCACAGAATGTCAGAGTTTGAAGAGACCTGAGAAGTCATCTGGTGTAAGCCCTTACCTGGTACGTGAATTTATGATGTCTGTATGCCAATGATTTTATGTCATCCATGTGGGTATTTATACTAATACATGCCTCTGGCTCTACACTATTTCATGGTCAAAGTTCTTTGTTCAGTTATCAACAGCATTTTTTAAAAAATTAATATTTATTGGAGTATAGTTGCTTTTCAATGTTGTGTTAGTTTCTGCTGTACAGCAAAGTGAATCAGCGATACGTATACATATATCCCCTCTTTTTTTGATTTCCTTCCCATTTAGGTCACCACAGAGCATTGAGTAGAGCTCCCTGTTCTATACAGTAGGTTCTCATTAGTTATCTATTTTATACATAGTAGTGTATATATGTCAGTCCCATTCTCCTAATTCATCCCACCCTCCTTTTCTGCCCTTGGTATCCATACGTTTGTTCTCTACGTCTGTGTCTCTATTTCTGCTTGCAGATAAGTTCATCTGTATCATTTTTCCAGATTCCACATATAAGTGATATTATACAATATTTGTTTTTCTCTTTCTGACTTTCTTCACTCTGTATGACAGTCTCTAGGTCCACCCACGTCTCTGCAAATGGCATGATTTTGTTCCTCTTTATGGCTGAGTAATATTCCTACCAACAGCATTCAGTGTGTGCTGATGATTATGATCATGATGAAAAGTGTTAGCTCCAAGGGAATTTCTCTGCCATCCTCTTGATAACAATATTAATTTCTAATATTTAGTAAATGTCGGCTATTTTGAAGACAGTTTGCTGGACACTGGAGGGACAAAAATACCAGGACAAAAAAAAAATAGTACTTGCCTTTAAGGAACTAGTAAGTCTAGAAAAGGAGATAGACCAGTCAAATAATTACAGTACAATAAGATAAACTGTTGCATGGGAGTGAGTGGAAAGCACAAGAGAAGCCAGGCCGGTGAGAGGATAGGGAGGGAATGGGTGGTAGCACAGAGCGGGTAGAGAATAGAGATGAGGGCTTTGCCTGATGGACAAACTGGGGATGCAGTTCCAGAAAGAAGGGATGGAATGGGCCAAGTGAGGAAGCGTGAGTGAAATGCTGGTGGTCATTACGTCCAATCCTGTTTTGCAGCTGTAGCACGAGAGAAGCAGTGGTTATGGAGGCAGAGATGCAAGTGATGAGGCTGGAGAGAAAGGCAGGAGTCAGGTCAGGAAGGGCCTTTCTTGTTATGCAAAGGAACTGGTTTTCATTATGCTAGCATTAGTGAATTTTGAGGACTGGACTGATACGCATATTAGAGACAGCTTGCTGGTATCATTATTGTTGACAGAGGTTGAGGCTTAAGGTAGAGGGAGACCAGTGAGGAGGTGATCTGAATATTTTGAGAGAGAAGGGATGAGAGCCTGGTGGAGGGGCTGGATGAAGAACAGAAAGAAGAGGTATTTTAAGGTGTACATGTGGGCTTCCCTGGTGGTGCAGTGGTTGAGAATTTGCCTGCCAATGCAGGGGACATGGGTTCGAGCCCTGGTCTGGGAAGATCCCACATGCCGCGGAGCAGCTAGCCCCGTGAGCCACAATTACTGAGCCTGCGCGTCTGGAGCCTGTGCTCCGCAACAAGAGAGGCCACGATAATGAGAGGCCCGCGCACCGTGATGAGGAGTGGCCCCCACTTGCCGCAACTAGAGAAAGCCCTCGCACAGAAACGAAGACCCAACACAGCCATAAATAAATAAATAAAATTAAAAAAAAAAGCAAAAGAAATCTGAATGAAGTATGGTCTTAAAAAAAAAAGAATAAATAGCCTTAAAAAAAAAAAAGATGTACATGTAAGAGGTCCTGGTGACGTGGGGGAGAGAGAAGGACTGGAGGATGACTTCTGGTTTGGTGACTAGGTGTCCTCGGTGGATGGTGGTAATGAGTTGAGGATGAGGAGTCCACGATCCTCCAGTCAAGATGGTTAATGGCATTTTTATCTACTGCTCTGAAGCTCAGAAGAAAGTTCTGGTTAGAGATGCAGACTTGGGACTTCCCTGGTGGTCCAGTGGGTAAGACTCGGCGCTCCCAATGCAAGGGGCCTGGGTTCGATCCCTGGTCTGGGAACTAGATCCCGCATGCATGCCTCAACCAAGAGTTTGCATGCCGCAACTAAGAAATCCACGTGCCACACCTAAGAATTCTGTGTGCCACAACAAAGAAACCCACATGCCGCGGCGAGGATCCCGTGTGCCGAAACTAAGACCTGGCGCAGCCAAAATAAATAAATACTAAAGAAATAAAGATACAGACTCGACACTGACAGTCCTCAGGGAGAGGTGATGCAGGTTAAAGATCTCCAGGGACACACAGACATAAGAATAGGCAGTGCGGGAGGAGCCAGCAAAAGAGACGGAGGAAGAACAGGAGAAGGTCATGGCCAGGTGGATAAAGTTAAATGCTGCAGAGAGGAGCAGGACCTTAAAAAAAGTCACGTATTTGAGCAACTTTGGGGGGCTGCTGGAAGAGCGACCGCAGTGGAGTGGGAGTCAGGAAGCCTAAAGACAAAGGTAGAAAGCTTCCTCTAGGAATTGGGTTGTGAAAAGGAAAGAGAAGATGATGAACAGAGACAGTCAAAAAAATTTTTTTTAATAAGAGAGAACAGACTGGACCTACTTACGTGTTGAGAGGCAAGTGCCAGATGAGAGATGGACTGAGGATCAGGAAGGAAGCGGATAATCAAGGCATCGAGGGATTTGACGGGACTGCGGGATTGGAGGAAGGCTGATCCTTTCCTCTGAAACATCGAGGAAGGGCGTGGGGACAGGTGCTGATGAACATGTCTGCTAGTAGTGGCGAGAGTAGGGGTTGACCAAGAGATGTCTGAGGGAGACTGTGCCCGTGGACTCTACACTCAGTGAGCTAGGAGACACCATCATTGGAGGGAGGGTGACCACCCCATAGTGGTGCAGACTCCGGGGGCACCGCTGGGGTTCACATTCTCTTTCTGCCATTCACTAGCTTATGACCTTGAGAAATTTACCCAAACACCATGTGCCTCAGTTTCCTCATCTGTACAATGGAGATGATAATAATCCTCAATGGATTGTTGTAAGAATTAAATGGGTTAAAATATGTGAAGGGCTTAGAACAGTCTGGGCATATAATCAGCACCGTATAACACTTATTGTTATTATCATCTTCTGCACCATCATTATCTGCGGAGCCAGGGGGTTTCGGGTGCAAGCTGGAGGTTGTAAAGATTTGGACCAGCTGTTGAGTAAAACAGGAGAAGGGACTAAGAACATGAAAGAGTGCTGAGTGATGCTGGGGGATACAGATAAGACCAGAAGATAAAACTTGCTAACAGTGTAAATCTTCAGAGGTGTGCAAAGTTATTACCGAATAACCTATAATAATGAGACATGGGTCTTACTTCCCTTTTCTAGATGGGGAAACTTTAGGTTTAGAAAGGTCCAGTCACTTGCCTAGGGTCACACACTGGTGAGTGGCAGACACAAGGGATCTGACTCCAGTGTTCTGCCTTTTAACACCTTGGTGTACAAAACACGCCACAGAGCAGCTCGCAGACCAAACTGTCATCAGGCCTTTGAAGCTGTGGTTGCAGGGGCGATGATGGAGTTGTAACACACACAGGAAAGAACAAAGGAAACGGATAAACAGAGTGCTTATGAACTTTGTGAAGCACTGTTAAGACACTGGCTAGTGAAAGTTTCCTCCAAAATGAAAACAGGCTAGTTCACATCTCACGTACTGGCAATACAAAGCCAAATTCCGATGGGTTCTGGTAAAGAAGCATTTTGTTTTTTTTCTTTTTTGGCCACACCGCACAGCATGCGGGATCTTAGTCCCCAACCAGGGATTGAACCCAGGCCCCCTGCAGTGGAAGCGCAGAGTTCTAACCACTGGACCGCCAGGGAAGTCCCAAGAAGCCTATTGATAAGTACATCCTTTATTCAAGGACTTGCCTCAACATTAAAGCTGATGGGACAGAGAATGTATATTATCTGGGATACATATATGGTGGGATCCAGCAGAGTGCCCAGCACACCAAGGTGATTAATGTGTGTTTGCTGATAAAGCGATGGCTCTGGAGGGTGAGGGAGAAAGATTTGGGAGATCCTTTAGAAATTAGTCTAACAGAGGAAGTCCTATCAAAAGGCTTTCTCTCTAACATTTTACAGTATTGGCAGTACCCAGAAATTACTTAATTGTCTGTAAAACACTCGCCTAAATTGAAATCATTCAACCATATTAACTGGCCTTCTAACAGCCAAAGCCTTACCAGCTTCTAGACAGTAATGGCCCAGCTGGTTTAAATGGGTCTCCATGGTTACAGGCATACTCTGGTTTCCATGGTTACATTTCCCAGTCCCTCACAGGAGTTAGAGACATATATTTGAGATTTAAAAGGATTTTTTCTTTTCTTTGCCAGCCTACACAGAAATCCAGGGTTCCAAGGTCTGGGATGAAAGTTTCAGTGACCTCTTGGGAAGAAAAAGGGGAAATGGTAATAATATTTGTGACAGTTCTATTTTCCTCATTCTCATTTAATAAGGAAGAGAGGATTCAGCGGGGAAATATCGTGGTCGTAGAATGAAATCGCTGTAGTATGAGCCTGAGTATTTTGCTTAATTAGTGGAGGAGGAAAATGGGAGAGGCACCAACATGACATGGCTTCTCAGGGCGGTGGGATGTTTCCAAAGGTGGAGGGGGTCCTTCTGTGTTAGAGTCCCTTTAAAGTGATCATTCCTCTTTGCCATAGCTGTGCCGTAATCGCCTTGCATTAATTTCCCCCTCAGACCCTTTTCAAATCATCCCTCTTGGCCCATTCAGGCTTCTGTCACAAGGCATCAGCCCAGGTCAAGACACTTGGATCTGCCTTTTCTTGGCAGAGGGAACCCATGTGGAATTCTAGTGCCTCCTTGTGGTACCTCTAACATTTCCACCTCTGCTTCACTCTGGAAAAACCTCAAGTTTTTACTGCTAGTATTTAGGAAGCAAAAATAGTTTTTCTCCGTGTATTAATGTATCCATCCATCCATCCATCCTTCCACCCAACCCTCTCTCTCCCACAAACTTTACTGTGTATCTATTATATTTCAGCTAGGCCCTGGAAATGATACTAGTAAGAAATACAGGCTCTTTTCTTCACAGAATTCACAATCTATCGGAGTATAGGGAGGGGACTAAATAAGCGAACGGCTCCTAACAGTACAAAGAGCTATGGGAGAATGACAGAAGGAGGGACCCACTGGCTGGGGAAGCTGTGTAAGCTATCGAGATAGAAGACATTTGTAAGCTGGATGTTCAAGGATGCTGTCCCTCAAGGTTGCAAGGTTAAAAAAAATGACAATATTTCATCAAATAGGGGTTTCTGTTATCAAAATGTAGTAACAGCTGTCTCTATCTGGGTTCATATGCTTGCTACCTTCAAAGCAGCTCTGCAGTCAGAAGCAACTACAAAGACTTAGTGCTGTTGAAAAAAACCTAAACCTGAGAAGAAGCTGTCAATATCAGACAAACTGCAACACAGCATCATCAGCTGACAGTTATGGGGCATCTGGTGCAGAGGTGACAGGCACCTCCTGGGAGGTCCAGGCTGTTCACTGGGCAGAGGGTGCTGTGTGTGTGTGTGTGTGTGTCTGTGCACGCGTGCATGCAGAGTGGCACAAATACAGGTGAGGAGGAAGGCAGACACCGCTTGCCCTCCCCCTAGCGCCGAGGGCTTTGGGAGCCCATTAGAAGAGATGGCACCTTAATCTGAAGGCTATGGAGTCATTGAAAGATTTAAGTAGGGCAATGATATAATCAAGTTTGTATGTTACAAAAGTCATTTTTATGGCATGATATTCATAACCAAGGTCAAGAATGACGCCTAGGCTCTGGCTTGAGTGACTTCATTGATGGTGGTGCCCATTCACAGAAAGACCTAACAGTCTAGGAGGAGAGGTTGGAACATGGCAGCTACACCTACTGGTTTCTTGTGTGTTCTTTCAGAGAAGCGTATTTTGATTTAAAGCAGATAATGAATTCTATGTTGGTCAGGGGTTTGAAGTACCTGTAGAACTTCCAAGTGGAGATGGGTGGCAAGCAGGGGATTTGGGGTTAAAGAAAGCAATCTGCCTAGAGATTAGATTTAAGGGTCCTGGGTATCCCAAGGAAAAGCAGAGTCATAGGTGAAAAGAGCAGAATATTTTGAAGAACATTTGTGTTCAAAGGGTGAGTAGACAGAAAGACACTTATGAAGGCCTGTAGTGGACACATGGGATTGACTGCCCCCCTTGCTATGTTTACTGAAGGAACTGCCATGTTTGTTTGTTTGTTTTTTGGCCGCGCTGTGCAGCTTGTGTGATCTTAGTACCCTGACCAGGGATTGAACCCAGGCCACTGCAGTGAAAGCACCAAGTCCTAACCACTGGACCGCCAGGGAATTCCCAGTGCCATGTTATTATTATTTTTGCGTGTGTGTTTGTGTGGTACGCGGGCCTCTCACTGCTGTGGCCTCTCCTGTTGCGGAGCACAGGCTCTGGACGCGCAGGCTCAGCGGCCATGGCTCACGGGCCCAGCCGCTCCGTGGCACGTGGGATCTTCCCAGACCGGGGCACGAACCCGTGTTCCCCACATCGGCAGGCGGACTCTCAACCACTGCACCACCAGGGAAGCCCTTGGTGTGTCTTTGTGTCTTAAATCTCCCTTTCCTTTCTCTTGTAAGGATACCAGTCATTGGATGTAGGGCCCAACCCAAATCCAGGATGATCTCATCCTGAGATCCTTCATTTAGTTATATCTGCAAAGATCCTTCTCCCAAATAAGGTCACATTCTGAGGTTCCGGGTGGACATGCCTTTGGGGGCCACTGTCCAGCCCATGACACTTGCCTCTGGCCCTCTTCCAGACCCAGCTCTGCAGATGCTCAAGAGGTAAATCTGAGAATCTCCTACTCCCCTTCCTGTTTCCTCCTACTTTCGTGATTTGGGAGTTTGTGGCCCCAACTTTGGTTAACACCTCTTGAGGGCTGCCTCAGATATTGGACACCTTCTATCAAGATACATGATAAATTGGCAATGGCAGGTAGGCTTCCTCGCTATTGACTGGGTGGAAGCTGGCAATCCTTTATATACTTTTTCATTTCTTCTTTTTTCTTGTCTTGTTTGTAAATGGAAAGGCTAAATAAATCATTTTGAGTTGTGTTGTGATTTATACATGGCAGCTGAATGTGGTGAATAAACTATGACAGCCTCATTTCTTATCTACTTTGTGCTAAATGTACTTCTTGATGTCAGAGGATTTCACGGAACCAAATAAGCAGGGGACAAGCAGTGCTGTCTTACTGGGCAGAACCTACCGACGCTAAGTCATCTCTAAAGCTGGTCAGTGTGTGCTTGTTCCCTCCCCAAACCTCCCATACAAAGATTCATAACCAGGAGAACTGGTAGAAGCTACCTAATGAAAAGGAGATTCACAAAAAAGAAAAAAAAAACAAGCCAAAAAGGGAATTTCCTGGTGGTCCAGTGGTTAGGACTCTGCGCCCTCACTGCCAAGGGCCTGGGTTTGATCCCTGGTTGGGGAATGAAGATCCCACAAGCTGTGCAGCATGGCCAAAAACAAAGCCGGGTGGGGGGGGGGGTTCACAAAGGTGAACCTGGGGTGAATAGACAGGTAGATGGGTTATATCCCATTTTTGTAAACAAAACACTGGTATTCTCATTAACAAATTGGTGGGAATAAAAAATGAGATGGGGGCTATTGCAAGCATCAGATGTTTTGTCCTTTGTAGCACGTTACCTTGTTTCCAGTTACAGCACTTTCACTTTCTTTTAGGGAGCTACCCTCCCAAGTTCTCAGCCTATGTGGTTTAGATCAGGTTTAACCCACCCTTTGGCTTCAAAGGTAGAGATGTGAACCAGCCTGGGCTATTGGGTGACCTCCTGACCATATGATTGATTCAGGGGTAAACAAGTGACCAAAGCTGGTCCCTAGAGCCAATTAGCCTTAGTCCTTGGGCATTATTGGCTGGAACTAGTGGGAAAGAGAGGTTTTCTTTTCACTGGTTGCTAAGCTGGTAGGATGTCAGTTTAGAGGGGCTACTATCTCTGCCTGTCACCACCTGGGAAGCCCACCTAAAGATGAAGTCCACACAAAGGACGCAGGCTGGGGGACAGGGCCAGAATCCTGGTAACATGAACTGGGCATCCACATCCAGTTGCACCTCAAGCCGGGGTTATCTTTTTTTTTGCTTAAGCCAGTTGGAGTTAGGTTTCTACCACTTGCTGCCAAGAGTCCTGTTAAATGTAGGAATTTTCTGAGGTCGTAAGACATGAGTGGGTCTGCTGTCCATGGGCCTACAATAACGATAACCAGCATTTACTGCTGGATTTCGTGCTAATTGCTTACATGTGTCACCTCATGTAATCCTCCTAACACCCTATGAGGCATCCGTGCCCCCATTTTAAGACAAATTACAGCAGAGGTCGGTTCAGAAACTGTCTCAGGTTTACACAGCTAGTGGCAGGTGCCAGGATTTGACCCCAAGATGCCGTCTCCGAAAGCTCCGCCCTTAACTAGCAGAGGATAACTCCCTGATGTTACTCAGAGCTCTTAGTTGCAAACAAAATAATATACCTGGCCAGTTTAAGCAGGTCTGGAAGCTACATAACCAGGGATATGTTCAACCTCACTGCAACGCTCCAGTGTTACCACCGTTCCACACCACATCACAGGCCTCCAACATGGCGGGTCACAACAGTGATGCTTGGGACTGGGTACCAGGAATGCCACCTCTGCTGCTGTTGAAAATCTAGCCACCTCCACCACAAGATGATTCTGGGAATGTCTGCTTCTTTACTTTTCTCTCCTTGGATTCCCAATCCTATGTGGGTACATCTGATTGGCTGAGCCCAGGCCACATACGTGTGCTCTAGCAGCAAGGGAAGCTGGGTAATGAGTTTTGCCTTCTGTTCTTTGAATCAAGGGGCTCAGTGGCCACAGCATAACAGCAATCTGAGCTTTTTGATTCTAGAAATCTTAATATGCCATGTTTGGACCAAACCAAGTTTGGTTCTTACACTTTGGAGTGCATTAGAATTACCTGGGGAGCTCGCCAAAAACAGAGGCCTGAGCCCACACCAAAACCTACAGATAGAATCAAAATCTCTGATAATGAGGCGAGGGCATCTCTATTTTTAATAAGCTCTCAGGGGATTCTGATGAACACTGAAGTTTCAAAAACATTGACCTAGAGGATTTTGTTGTCTAAATGGGTCCACACCATGTTTGTTCAACTATCACCCTCATCCCTCTAAACCTAGGTATTACTCAGTTCTGATAAATGCTGAACTAAAGATGCAGTCCTTCTGGGTGTTGATATGCACTAATTACAAAGAATATAAGGACTTCCCTGGTGGCGCAGTGGTTAAGAATCTGCCTGCCAATGCAGGGGACACGGGTTAGATCCCTAGTCTGGGAAGAGCCCACATGCCACGGAGCAACTAAGCCCATGTGCCACAACTACTGAGCCAGGACTCTAGAGCCTGCGAGCTACAACTACTGAGCTTGTGTGCCACAACTACTGAAGCCCACGTGCCTAGAGCTCACGCACCGCAACCAAGAGTAGGCCCTGCTCCACACAACTAGAGAAAGCCTGTGCGCAGCCATGAAGGCCCAACACAGCCAAAAATTAAAAAATAAATAAATTTATTTTAAAAAAGAATATAAATGTGATTTTTTAAAAAGCTCTTTATGATTAGATGGTAAAAGGAAATGCTCTGAATCCATCTTTTCATGTTTTCTTAGAAGGACCACAGTATTATGAATGGGTCAACTGACATCTTATACGTTGATAGGGTGAGTCCTAATCTTGTCTTTATTGACAAACCAGTTTGACTGGCAAACATTTTTAACTCTAAGAGTCTCAGTTTCCAAGTATGGCAATTTTATTAACCAGTGTACAAGGCTGTTGGGAAAAAAAGACATTTAAAGACCATAAAGTGTCCAGTTAAAATGAAGACTGAAAATTGGGCACAATTTCTAGATTGATTTTTCTGGCCAGTGTCAAATTAATTATGTCTGTACCTGTTGTAAAAAGTAGCAACCTTAGGTTCATAAACTGCTTTCTTTAAGTGTATAGTGCAGATGAGGTATTACAGTATTACGTATTCTTAGGGGAGCAAGATGTGTTGCTTTCAGCATTACTCAAAAAGATAAAAATCATCCTAAGTTATATTCATAGGCAACTCCATTTCTTCTTTTCTGTCCAGTGATAAAAGGAGCAAGTTTATTTTTATCTCAGAATGCTGATTATGTAAAGAGAAAACTTTAGGACAAAATACCTGATCATACGGTCTGTTCAGCCAACATTAACCCATCCTAAGGAAACCAAATGGAAGTTCTATAAAGGGCTGCACAGTGGAAAGGAGGTGATCAGAGAGACTTGAAAATGAGCTTCGAAATACTTTTCAATATTCTAGCTTAGGTTCTGGACATTTTTCAGTCTTAATACAATCATGTACCTTTGCTGTTTGCTATTATCTATAGTCACCTTTTATTAGCAAATGCAGAAACTGATATCTAAAAGTATATTTGCTAGCTTAGTTCAAATAATACCTTAGCTGCCAAAGCAGTTACCTAAGACTTTAAAATACTTCAGTAACGTTCACTGATTAATTCCCCCAAGGAAAATAGTCACAAGGCACCCACTCTGAAGTTCATCTTTAGCATCCCATTGAGCCCCCTAACCCTTTCAATGTTCTGTACTTCCAGGGCATTCAGTGATCTCATAGGGACCCAGGCAGCCAGGGACAAGGATCTTATAACCTAACTATTGCTCCCAGGGACTCTCCCATTTTAAAAGGCGCCCAAGAGAAGGCAAAGTCTGATGAAATTAGACTGAGTTACCACTGACAGTATAATCTTAAACCCTGCAGCAGCTGGCTGGTAAAAAATGTTTCAAGAATGAAAACTTTTAAGCATCAATTCACTCAAGAGAAATGATAATCCACCCCTCATAATGCAAGTATTATCAGTACTGGTGATTATAGCCATGTAACATAAAATGACTATGTATTTAAGAATATTTAATATAGGAAAGTGGGACCCATAAACAAGGGAGAGGGGAGTGTTTATAGGAACATATATGATAAGTGCGGTGATTCTCAAACTTGAGCTGACAATCACAGGGGATAATTGTTAAAAATGGAGATTTCCTGACTGTAACCTCAAAGATCCCCATTCAGCAGGGGTGGGTTTGGGAATCTGCAGCTAAACAAGCTCCCCGGGTGATTCTGATGGAGGTGGTTCAAGGCTCTCAAATTAAGAAACAGGTCTACTGTATTCTCAGTCCTCAAATGAAAAGGTTCTGCCATGTCCTGGAATTCTAAAGATTAACTGCTATCAATTAATTAATTAACTGATTGATATCAATTGATATCTATTGAATCATCTGGTGTTATTTAGTTCTTAAAAAGGCTGTATATAATCCTCAATAATTAGGCCTAAGAGGAGGAAATGAACAATCATTTATAACAAATTCTGAAGAAAAAAAAAACGCAAACAGCTCTACTTAAATAATTGCAGGTTTGGTGATAAAGTATAGGCAGAAGTTCAATGTACTAATATTCTGATAACTGATGACCGTTGTTAGTGAGGATTCATACAGGTTTTCAGAGCAAGGGCCTAAGGTATGAATTCAGATATGTTTAGGAAATTCTGGAAGGCCAGTAAGGTAGATCTTTGATGTTAGGATGCATCAGGCCAACTCCTGTGCGATGTTTATGACTTGACCAAGAGCCGCTCTCCTCTGGGAGGCTCCTTTTACCTTCTAAAACTGGGTTAATTGCAGTTACATGGGCTTCCCAGTATCTGCTGGCACAGGGACCAACCCTACGCGTATTTCTCACTGTACACCTCCCACACTGGTGCGATTCTTCAAACACCAAAGAACGGATGCTTCAGGGTTTTTGCATACCTGGTCAGTCTGTAAGCACCTTTTGGCAGGAAAGGGCTGGGTGCAGGAAAGGGGTCTCTGCAGGAGGCCCCTTTTGTCTTATCACTTACCTTAAACCCAGTAGCCCCATGCTCTACTCAACTCGGGTCCCAGCACACCTTTCAATTTTTTGATCACACAATACCTTGCCTAACCTGTTCTTTCCATGGATCAAAGAAGTAGAAATGAAGAAAACGTAATTAACAGATGGTCAGATCTCTTCCCTAGCTTCCCCTTCAGTAATCTCACGAACAAACCGTGTGAAGCCAACTGTGTGAACAAGACAGCATCTATAAGCCTGCACGACGAGCCCGCACAGAGGGGGATGGCGATGACTCTCACCCCCTATCTCAATGATTAACTGAGGTTACTTCCCTTTTTCCGTTTAAAAACTTTCCTGGCTGAGCAGAAGCTTCGGAGGTGGTTTCAGGGGGACACTGAGTCCACAATCTCCCCAGACTGCCAGCATTCTGATTAAGAGCAGCTTTCCTTTCTCGCGACATTTGCCTCTCTCTCGAGTATTGATTGAGCAGCGAGTAGCCAGACCTGATTTGGTAACAAGTCATTTTTCAAACTGCTAGTTTGTCATTTTTTTAGGTTTCAGCTTAAATAACATCTCTTCAGATAGATTTTCCTTATGACCTTACTCAGGTAGGATTTCCATCCTCAATTACCTGTTGGATTGTCCCATTACCCTGTTTTCTTTATAACACTAATCCCAGTTTGTGGCGTCCCCCCCCAGTTTTATGGAGAATTGACATACATCACTGTATGAGTTTACGGTGGACAGCACAATGGTTTGATTTACATATTCTTAAATGATACCACAACAGGTTGAGCTAACATCCATCTTCTCATATAGACACAATAAAAAGAAAAAAAAATTTCTCCTTGTGATGAGCATTCTTAGGATTTACTCTCTTAACTTTCCTATGTACCATACAGCAGTATTAGCTATAGTCATCATGATGTACACTTACTTGGTCTTTTTTACTGAGATCTTCTCTCCCACGTCTCACGAGGCAGGGAATCTGTGTTACTTACCTGTGAACACTCTGTAGTGACTAGCACAGAACCTCCTCTCATGGACGAGGGCTACGAATGTCTGGTTCACCACTGTGTTCTTAGCACCTAGGACACACCCGGGTATTTAACAAATGTTTACTGAACGAACAAACACATTATCTCCTCAAGAAATACTTATTATAGGGAACTGATCTGAAAACTCAAGGGCTTTCTTTCCTTGGATCCTGTATGTCCAGTTTCCTATCATTTAATGCTTAGCTTTTGTATTGCAAAGTATCTCTTTGGTCACTTCCCCAGTTAAGGAAGAGAGAAATATTCTGTAATAACCTAAATGGGAAAAGAATTTGAGAAGGAATAGATATATGTATATGTACAACTGAATCACTTTGCTGTACACCTGAAACTAACACATTGTTATTCAACTATACTCCAATATAAAATAAAAATTGAAAAAAAATAAAGGAAGAGAGAAATCCCAAGTCCTGTCTCCTTAGTAATTCAGTTTCTAACTCTGATCCTATATAATACAAAATTGGGACTTAAAAAAAAAAGAGGTTCATTTCCCCTGGAATTATAAAAGAATACATGCTTCCTGAAAGAATTCGAGAAGTAGAAAAACGGAAAAAAAAAACCAAACCCAAAACAAAAAACCGTAAAATCTCATAATCAACCAATCCAGAAAAAACCCACCAACTGTCACACAGAAATGGAATATTGGTTACAAATCCAGTGCCAGCCCCTCTTGTGCCATGGTGCTCTTAAGAGCATTTCCAATTTGTCTGTCTTGTGTTTCTAAATAGTTTATATTTGTCGTTATACTGGGATAATGAAAATCTTGCAAGTGAGTTGGAGTGAAAGACTTTTTTTTTTTAACCCACAACAGCCCACAATGATCTGGTTGGTTAGAATAAATCTTTACAGGATATTCTCTTTATGCACATTGCCTGCTTCAGATAAGCTAATAATATTAAAAGAAACAAAACAAAAAGACGACAACTTCTCAGATATAGATGCAACTTTATTCATACATAAAAAAAACACACCTCAGGAATTCTTCTTTTCTAAAAACAGTCTTTTAATTGTAAAGTTCAAAATGAAAAGATTGAAAGGGGCAGTGGTATAGCTTTTTAATTTTGTACATACTCTAGTCACGGTTAATATTTAAGCTGCAAAAAAATATACCTCTCCTATAATAGGAAATGCATGACCTTTTGTAACTGCAGACTAAAATCACATGATGGTGTCAAAAGCCAAAGTAAAAAAACTAACAGTCTGAAGTAGGAGACTTGGTACTGATGTTACATGGGTACTATCCTAGCTACTTCCCCCATGGTGACTCTTCCTCTTAGGTATACAACTCAACAGAGACTGTTTTTTGTGAACGATACTTGTCATTGCCATGGAAAAAGTGAAGAGAAGTGATAAGGGCTCCTGTAAATAGTCTAAAAACTATCTCCCACGACCATACATTTTTAAGTAATATATAATGTTAACATTATCCACCCTATATAAGAAACAAAAAGTTCTAAGATGTTTCAGCATCAAATAATTTATATGATAACTGTTAACCTATTCTGGAGCATGTAGGCCTCAGTACCATCTAAAGCCCAACCTTACTTCTAAAAAAAATCATTAATTCAAAGAACCATAAAATGTTCAAGTGATAAATGTCAAGTAGCTGCTACATCTGAACAAGATAAAAAACTCTTAGAAAACCGTAGCTTTGCTTTTCTTTCTCTTTTTGGCATAGGGCTTAATTTATGATATTTTTCCCAATACAAAAAAATTTATCGGATGAGACAGCCTTATTATGGGTGTAGCTACCACCTCTCACCTTTTGTCTCCCCTCCCAATTCCTCCACTTGCTAAAGCCATTTATTTACCAGTAATGTTGTTATTATTTGAAGCATCAAAATCTACCTGAGATGACAATTTAGACAGCTGAACAAAATCATATAATTTCAGGGACAATGAACTTAAATGTCACCTTCACCGAACAGTAAAGAATGTTAAAATGGCTGCTACCCTCTTTGAACTTAGTGTTGTTCTTTTTTCTTCTTCATTTTTAAGTTTCAAAAGAGGTTACAGCTCTACAAAATTTGGCTGAGAAGTACAGAAAATTAAAACGTTCTTAGCAGAAAATGTCAACAATCCCAATTTTCTGCCAAATGGAGAGGAGAATTGATTTACCAGGCCTTTTGCAGCTTTGGAAGAGGGAAGGGAAAAAAATGAAGACCACCTGTCTATCCTGTTCAGATAGCTACTTTCTTCTTTTATTGTCAATGTAGTTATATTGGGTTTGGTCTCTCCATGGGGCAAAAACCTCTGGCTTGGCCTCACATTTCGTTAAAACTGTCCTCAGGGTGGCACAAAAGAGCATTAGACCTGAGGTACCATGTAAGGTGGTCACTCATGGAAAGTATTAATATTTTCTCCCTTTTGTTAAGGTCACAGACATTCCAAGGGTGATGGAAGAAATAGTAAATACGTACTAGAGAAATATCCCTATCTACCTTCAGGTGAGGAAAGCAAGCAAAAGTCAGTATCCAAAGATGACACTTTTACATTAAAAATAGCAAAATTTCTCAAAAATATATATTAGGAATTTACATAAAGATGAGGAACTAGAAAACATTTCTTCCTTTCGTTAGGGAAAAAAATCATAACAAAATTAATGAAAGTAATAGATGCTCCTGTACAAAGTTTTGTGTTCAGAAAATATCATCCACTAAAAATGACATCTTTGGTCAAAAGGTAGCTCTGTTCAATCTGCTTAGACTAGACTTTTTCAATTTGCTTAGGAGAAAAATTCATCTTATAAATAGTAACACTCTTTGAGTAGGTTACGGTTATGGAAGATCATTGTACTTCTATGATCAGGAGAAAAATCTGTCACATAAGTTGACTGAACAGTTTACTCAATTTTCATGAAGCCTAGATGAGCTAGGACTCAGAATCTTTTTTCATTAAAACCGTGTGCTTCATCAAAACTAGAGCACAGAACTAACAGAACAATCGGGATTAATCTGTAAGAAAATATAACTTCCAGAATTTGAATTTAAGCTTTAACTATTAAGAGTTTTGTTTAACATCTTAAGGGGCAGTGCTTAAAGCATCACAAACTTACAATACTACAATACTCCATCAGTGGGTTTTTTTTTTTTTAACATCTTTATTGGAGTATAATTGCTTTACAATGTTGTGTCAGTTGCTGCTGTATAACAAAGTGAATCAGCTATACATATACATATGTTCCCATATCTCTTCCCTCTTGCGTCTCCCTCCCACCCTCCTTATCCCACCCCTCTAGGTGGTCACAAAGCACCGAGCTCATCTCCCCGTGCTATGCAGCTGCTTCCCACTAGCTACCTATTTTACATTTGGTAGTGTATAGATGTCCATGCCACTCTCTCACTTCGTCCCAGCTTACATCAGGGCGGTTTTGATTACAGTTTCCATTTCCATTTTTGTATTCAGGGATTATGAGTTTGATTTTTTTAAAAAGTAACTTATGATTGATATAAAAGATCTGTCCCCAATAAATTAGCTAAAGCATGTTAAATATAAATGAATCAAGTCAGATCATCCCAAAGCAGGTTAAAGACTTAGAAAGCTGTGGTGGAGATCACAGAGACCAGGTCTCAGACTTCACACTGGTAACGGTTAATGGTGTTCTCTTGCCCCTCAGATTGCCTTCCCTAGAAATACTTACTGAAGTTGGAAAAATCAAAATAGTTTTTCCTTAGCACATGAAATAATGCAGAGGTCCCTCTTTCTGACTTAGAAACAAACAAACCAAAAAATCCAAACCACAGATAAAAAGCCCTGATTGCCACAACAAGCAAATTGATAACAAAATGGACAAAACCTCCATACTCTCTATTGTCAAGTAAATGTTGTGTATTCACTGGCTGCAGTTTAGAGGGAAACCCAAACAATTTCAAATTCATGGATTCACTGTGAGGACCTGACACACTCACTCAGGCCAAGTTCATAATATCTGATGAGAGAGTCTGAGCTGTGGGAGAGACTCAGTGGATGGTCCTGACCAGATCTTAACTGGGCACTTGTGAAATTAGGGAGTGGCGGGGAGGGGGGGAATCCTCAAAAAAATTACTTGAAGAAAAGCCCACATTTCCTTAGAAGCCAAAGACACATAAAATTCTACTCTACATTAAGACACACTGATTTCATGTTTCCACGTGACTTTAAAGGACGCGTGGTTTGTAAGACTAAAGTAATCCTCTAATCTTAAGAAACTCAAAATATATGGAAGAAAGATGGACAGACAGAAAAAAAGAGTATTCTTCAACTCTTCTTCATTGCACAGGGAAATCCCCCTGAAGTAAGAATAAGAAAATTCAGTAAGTTGGAAAATATTTCTTACTTGAACCGTAGTTTCCCTGAAAGTCACATTTTAATATTGATGTAGGTTTCATACAATTAAAAATCACAAAGATTTTAAGAAGCAACCTTAGCTTTTCTGTAATCACCATTACTAACCCTTGTCAGTTCGGGCTATGTATGAGTGATGTAACGGTTTTGAACCTTAACCTACAGAGAACATTTCAAAAGCAATGAACATCTTTTGTGATCTTGTTTAACATAAAAAGACTGCTAGCAAAGCTCATTCTTTAATAAAGCATATTTACCCAAGCTTCAAACCATGCTTTCCTTTGCCATGCCTCACAAATGAAAAGCTTTTATTTTAGCATTTTGAATACTAATGCCCTGTTATTATGAGGACAAGACTACTTTCCCAGTATACAACATTTTTTATTCCACAAGGCTGAATTTTCAAACCTCACAGTTTACTTAGAAAATAAAGATCTGCAGCTTTATAATCTACTTTATTATAAAAGGAAATAAATTTTTACAGTTATATGTAACAGAGTATTTAGAAAAGTTCAAATTTATCAGTACGAAAATATACCTCACTGAAATATACTTACTTATAAAAACATATTGCCTTTGCCATGTGAAAACCTGGTGTTTAGTTCCCTAGATTTCTTTATCAGGGCTTTTTTCTGAGCTTCATCAAACCGATGAACTTTGAGGTCCATATCACGGTTAAATGGTATTCTTTCTTGGGGCTTATTTTTATCTTCAGCAGCCTTATTCTTTAGTTTTTTCTGATGAATGTCCATAAGAGATTCTGACCTTTTTGATTCCTGGGGAGAGCAAGACAGTAGAAAGAAAAATCTTATATAGATCATTGACAGAATATAATCATGAAACAAAAGAATGAAGTAGTAATGGTAAACGTTAAGGAGGGCTATTTACAAACCCAATAGGTTTTTCCAAATCTAAGACAGCATCTCTGAAGAAAATGTGTTATCAGAGGCAAATTCAATTAGACCAAAATGAAGGTATCTACCAACTATATGCCACACAATAAAAGAAGAGCAAGACGGAGAGTAAACTAATGTTTAAATAACCATCATGAAAATCATTGTGTGATTAGTCAACATTAGAGTCTGAACCAAGAACACAGGTGAGAAAGAAGAGCAATTACTTTCTCACTTGGGAGCCCGGTTAAAGCTTCATGGATGGACTGGTCCGTGAAACCTGAACGGGTGGAACTGAAGAGATGGGCACTGCCAGGCTGAAGCTAAAGCAAGTGCAAAGCAGAATAACCACGGCACAGAGATGACAAAATCCAAGGCCGGTGCAGGAAAAGCTGGCATAGTCTGTGTGCCAAGAGAATTTTTGTCCTTTCAGCTTTATCTCTTTCACTTTCTTTCTTTTTAGCTGGGGTAGGTGCTCACATTTTCTTTTTCTTTTCCTTTTTCTTAAATTGAACTATAGCTGATTTACAATACATTAGTTTCACATTTTCAAATATATCTAGTAGGATGAGGTCTGAGCAAAGTCAACTGGTTTCATAAATTGGAGATTCTTTACAAACCTTTTGGTATTGGTTAAACCAAAAGACAGAACAGCCCTGGATTAGAGAAGCAGGGAATGGGATGCAGGAGTAGATGCAGGTAGTACAGACCAGCAGCCAACAAACTGCGATGTATGTATCCTTGGGGGCCACACGGAGTGGATTCCACGGGGTATGAAGGCATGGAGAATTTCAACGTTACCTACCCATGATTCTCAACTTCTTAGCCTCACTTAAAGCTGACTTGCCTGGTAATGCATCTCGTGAGGATGTCTCCCCTTTCATTACAGCCCTTTCCCATTTAACAAAGGAGAGGCCTTTCAGAATCTTATTACAGAATGTTGTCTTGGACAGCAAGTCTCCAGAGCATCAAATAAAAAACCTGAAATACTGTATGAATGAAACTTCCTCTAATCAAGGAACTGTAAACCCAGGAGGCTTTGTGTCCTTTTGTGTCTCAAACATATTTCTCTTAAGAGCGTAATGTCCTTTTGGAATGGGTAGTTTGGCTCTTGTTGGAATGTTCTGAATTCAGATATACTGCAGAATGGGGCAATGAAAGAAAAGACGATTTTTGCTTAACAACCACATCTCTTCCAGGCCCTGCCTCCTGCCAGAGAATATATTTGAGAGCAAAGACATAAGGAGAGCTCAGTAAAAGCAAAATAACCGGTAAGAAACGATGAAGGTGACAGCATTTTATTTCATCAGACGACAAACTCATGGCGCCTACCCACCTACGTTACAATTCAGAAGTGTCATAGGAATGACCATAATCACATCTATTAGAACAGAGAAATGAAGTCAGACTTTCTCACAGAAAGTCAGTGTCAATCACCTGTCTGATTTGACAATGAGGTCTGACTTTATCAGTTAAGTTATGTGGTTGCTATTTCCTATAAACTGAGCTCTATCTGGATGCTGTATTAGTAAATATTTATTTGAATTAGCCCTATTTCCATGTTCTCAATCCCTCTCACTTCATAAATTGGTCATTTCATAAATCTTGGTAAAGTCTTTAGGAAACAAATTGATTTGCAAGTTAAGTGCTTTCGAATTCTTTATTTTTTTATTTTTTTTTGCGGTACGCAGGCCTCACTGCTGTGGCCTCTCCTGTTGCGGGGCACAGGCTCCGGACGCGCAGGCTCAGCGGCCATGGCTCATGGGCCCAGCCGCTCCGCGGCATGTGGGATCCTCCCGGACCGGGGCATGAACCTGCGTCCCCTGCATCGGCAGGCGGACTCTCAACCACTGCGCCACCAGGGAAGCCCCGAATTCTTTATTTTTAATGAAAACTGGAGGTGAAAAAAAATCAAATGTTGCTAAGAAAAATAACCTATCAATACACATAGCATGGAGAAACAGTTAAGAACTAAAGTTCTGCATTCGGAAAAATCTGCTTAGCAATGATGGTGCTGACATTTTCAACACTGGTGACCTTAGGCAAGTTTTTTAAGCCTCAATTTCTCAGCTGTAAGATAATAAATCATAATAGTAATAATGTCTAAATATTTGGATGAGTTAGGAGTTAAGTAATCTAATGAATGCAAAGGATTTAGTAGTGTGGCAGGGTTCATAAGAATCAGTCAAGGGACTTCCCTGGTGGCACAGTGGTTAAGAATCTGCCTGCCAATGCAGGCGACATGGGTTCGAGCCCTGGTCTGGGAAGATACCACATGCCGCGGAGCAACTAAGCACGTGAGCCACAACTATTGAGCCTGCGCTCCTGAGCCTGTGAGCCACAACCTCTGAGCCCGCGAGCCACAACTACTGAGCCCGTGCTCCGCAACAAGAGAAGCCACCGCAATGAGAAGCCTGCGTACCGCTTTGAAGAGTAGCCCTCGCTCACTGCTACTAGAGAAAGCCTGCGCGCAGCAACAAAGACCCAACGCGGGCTGCCCTGGTAGCGCAGTGGTTGAGAGTCAGCCTGCCGATGCAGGGGACACGGGTTCGTGCCCCGGTCCGGGAAGATCCCACATGCCTCGGAGCGGCTGGGCCCGTGAGCCATGGCCGCTGAGCCTGCACATCCGGAGCCTGTGCTCCGCAACGGGAGAGGCCACAACAGTGAGAGGCCCGTGTACCGCTTAAAAAACAAACAAACAAACAAACAAAAAAACAAAAAAACGCCCTGTTCAGAGGAGCTGGAGAGTCAGGGCACTATAGCCCTTCCTCACTCTCTTTACCCTGTCCCTCAGTATCCAGTAGGGTGGCAATGCTGCCAGCTTGTGCCCTTTGGAGAAAAGATGGAAAAAGGTCCTCAGCTGAGAAGTTATTAAATGTCTAGCCATTCTGAATGCAAAAAAAAAAAGACCAATGTGAAAAAAAATCAAAGTTGAGAGAGAGCTGACAGTTGAGAGATCATTAATAATAATTTTTTGTTAATAGATCATTATAAGGTTTAAGTAAGTAACTAGAAATCACCCCAAAAGCCAATTCATGTAGAGATCAATTTGCTAAATGACTGGTTTGCTGATTTATCAAATTTAATCATTTAACAAAAATGTGTAGGTTTTATATTAATTTACAAAAAGCCAGGGCAATTTATTTTGAATGGGCTAGTTTTTCAGCAGTTTTTGAAAATTCATGCTAAGATTCTAGTTGTTTGGTTTTTATTTTGCCTTCATGGTAATATTTTAAAGAGTGTTCAATTTATCAATACTAAGAGTTATAAGGTGGTTTAGTCTTAAGGCTATATTAATATTTTGAAAACTATATCTCATAAGTAACCAACATTTTGGCATAAGATTAGAATGCTCATTTTTTGGATGTGTTTTAAAATAAATTGCAGACACTGTTACATGTATCCCTAGTATTTCAGCATGATTTCACTAACTAGAGTTCAATATTTGTTTGCAATTTTTTCTTTTAAAGTAAATTTACATACAATGAAATGCACAAATCTTAATACTACATTCACTGAGTTTTACAATTCAAACTCCTAGCAATTTCTGGAACATATTTCCATCACCTCAGAAAGCTCTGTATGCCCCTTCCTAGTCCATCTCCACAATCCCCCTCCAACAACAACTATTCTGATTTTTTTCCCACCATAGACTCATTTTGCTTATTGTAGAGCTTCATATGAATGGAATCATACAGTAGTACTTGGGTAGGAAGTCTTGCGTAAGACTCCCTTCGCTCAGCATAATGACTTTGAGATTAATCCACGTTGTTGCATTTATTTGTAATTTGTTCCTTTTTATTGCCGAGTAGTATTTTATCATGAACACAGTTTGGCTTTTTCTTTCTCTCACTGATGGACAGCTAGGTTGCTTGAAGAATTTAGCTGTTATGAATAAAGCTTCTATGAACATTCCTGTATAAGTCTTTTTGAAGCTATTATGAGTGAATCAGGCTCGAGTCTGCGAAAACATGTTTTCATCTGTCTTACATAAACACCCAGGGGTGGAGTTGCAGGGTCATAGGTTAGGTGTTCGTTTAGTTTTATAAGAAATGCCTGTTTGGAAAAAGGCACAGCTTGTTAATTTTCAGCTATTCTTCCTTTCTAACATAACTCATTACAGCTATAAATTTTGCCTCTAAGTACCACTTTATGTTACATCTCACACATTTTGATATGTTGTACTGAATATTTTTTTATCATTCAGGTTTAGGTATTTTCTAACTTCCATTATCATGTCTTCTTTGATGTAAAGTTTAAATTTTGAATTTTCTAATTTCCAGTTGTGTAGGGCTTTTAAGATAATATAAAGTTTAACTTAAATTCTTTGTGGTGCCTGAATGATGGCGATTCTTTCAATTTTGTTGAGACTTGACTTTGAGCTGGTCAGTTTTCAAAGATGTTCCATTTGGGTTGGGTTTCTGGTCAGATTCCAACTATGTTCCAGGTATGCTTCACTGCTTGTGGTACTGGTCTATATATGCCCAATAAATCATGCTAACTATATTTTTAATGCTTATGGAAATTTTCATGAACTAATATGCTAGGAACAGAAGGTAATTTTCCTGAATACCTTTCAGGGACCAAAGGGTTCAATGGTTTACATTTATTCTTTGAGCTGGAACACTAGTGGGTTTTTTTTTTTGTTTTTTTTTGTTTTTGTTTTTGTTTTATGAGTAAGAGACTATTACAAAATAATAATATGCCCAATGAATACTGACTGTTTAGTTTATAAATTTAGATTGAACCATATTTTAGATTTTTATATTTATATAGATTTATATTTTTCTCCCATATTTAAATCATTACATCAAACATTCCAAATCAGCTTACAATTTAAAATGTATGAATTGGGCTCTCTAGGAGTTAGTAGGGCTCTTACTTTATAATGATGTGCTATCCATCTCTAGGAATTGAATTTCTGATATATGACTTAAGTAAAAAGTGAACTGAAAATGTTATGAGATGCATTAAAAAAGCCTACACTAAAGGACTACACACACACACATACATATACACATACACACAAGAGTATTTTTCAGAACAGAAGTATAGAAAAAGACTGAGATGAAAAGGAAGACTAAGAAAGAGAAACAAGAAAAAGAGAAAAAATGAGAAGAGCATTAAAAGATGGGAAAAAATGAAAGGCCATATATTTTATCCCCTGACTTACATTGTATGCGGATACCTGCTCGACCAATCTCTTTTCCGTTCCTGTCAATATATGTTCTTCATCCTTCTTATTGAATGACTTTCTTGCTTCTGGTGTCTCCTGAGGAACGAACACAGAAAACACATTACTAAACCATATAATTGAGAAAATAAAAAAGAAATACTATTATTTTAACTCAGATTGAGTAATAGGAGACTAAACGAAGCCAGGCCCGTTGAATCTCTTCCCACTAGAAATGTTAATATACTTGATAAGGGATCTGTTAGTGTCCTACTCTAACATTTGCCTGAAAACAAGAAAAAAACCCCAAAAACCTCTAACCAATCAACTAACTGGATTTTATCAAACTCAGAGATGAGAATGACAAACAATAATGAAGTGTAGAAGAGAAAATATGGCTTAAAAAGAAATCTTATATTATCTGTTTTCAAAGCTAGGAAAAGCACTCTTGAGGGAAAAAAATAAAAAGAAATAAATGGGGTACAGAAAAAATAAAAATAAAACTATCTTTATTCACACAGGACATGACTGGAAATGTAGAAAATGCCAAAGAATCTATTAAAAAACTCTTGGCATTAGTAAGCATAAGTGTAGCAAAGCTGCAGGATGCTAGGTCAACATACAAAATATACCAGCAATGGACAATTGGAATTTGAAATTTAAAAAGAAATACCATTTACCATAGCGTGCACACACACACACACACACACATGAAATACTTAGGTAAATTTCCAATAAATTTTAGTTAGGAAAAAAAAAGTATTCTGGAGAATATAGTCACAACCAGGAAAGAAGAAGGTCCATATAAAATCAACTGAAAACCACTTTCCTCAAAGCATGTTTTTATACTGTTGCTGTTTGCTTAAGAAAGCCAAGGAGGTCCCCACACCATTTTTACCTTAATGATGGACTAAAACAACATTGTACTTAATAAATAAAGTATGTTAAAAAACATAGGAGTAGCTCATTTCTTATTTTTCCATAAAAATTTCCCCAGATTCTTTTACTTGTAAAAATTAAGAGAAAAAATGATGTTCTGATAAGATGGAGGTGAAAACCTGACCAGTTAAGTTAGTAAATCTAGTCAAGACTGGGAAATGAGAACATAACAGATCTCATTCAATTAATTTATGCATAACACTGCCATTTCTTTCTAAAAAGCAATCTTACTTCATTTGGGCATGTTGGTTAAGTGAATGTGCGAACATTAGTGGTATGAGAGATGAATGCTGGGGAATCAAATATAAAAAAGTAAGATGAAGTGGTGGAGAAAATCTACAAAAAGGTAATTTGGAGAGAGATAAAAAAGGAAACTTGACTAAGATCTGTTACAAAAATCAAAAATTAGTCACAACTTTTATATAGGACAGCTCTGTGACACTACATAACTTGTACCACAAATATAAGTCTGTGGTATTATATGCTGTAATACAGTGTCACATAAAATTTAAGGGGTATTAGTCATCCCTTTGGGAGTCTGTTGTAAACACAGAACAAAACACTTTCAGCCCTGAAAAGAATGACCAGATCTAAAGAACTCAGTCATAGGGCCTAAAATCACCTGAGTTCAAATTATACTGGCTAGTTTCTGTTTGTTCCATTTTTCTGTGGTATTTTTCTTTGAGGAAGACTCCCTGCATATCTGGCTGTAGGCTAGACATCTACTCACATACAATGAGGAACACAAGGACTGGAAAAAGCACAAATAAAAACTCCATGTAAGCAAGGGGATTAAATGTCTTTTTGGAGGCAATCTTAAAGGCTAAATTATAAAAAACGTCAGTATGTTATTTTTATAGAAGACCAGTTAAGAAAGAGCAGACAGGCATTCCAACACTAGTCATTCGCGGTGTGTGGCTCGCTTCTATACCATATCTTCTGTTGTCTCTTCTGCCCTCAGGTGTGTTGGTTCACCTTACCTTTCTGCTACAACTCTCAGATTTCCTTGAATCCTCCAGGCAAAGGAGAACTTATGATTTTGCCACATATTCTGCTAAAATGTGGAGATTGCCACGTATCATCCACATTTTAAGAATGACACTATTTCACAACCAATTCTCCAATAAAATGAAAGCGCCATAAGGAGCTTTTCCTATTACCTGTGACCAAACAGAATATCTGGCAGAGGAGATATTCAATTTACAGTTATAGAATGAAGATGGAAATCCTCATAATTCTAGGTATTGATGAACAAGATAAACAGAGTTAGGGGCGTGAATTTAAGTCAGAACTGATAAAGCTATAATCATAAGGTGCCACTTAGTCAAGCATTTAAGATTGGAATGGGACATCTAAAGGAAACTGAAACTTTGGGATGGAGTGAATTTAAGGAGTTAGTGCTGAGGACACTGGTTGGACCCCTAACTTACAATGGAATATTTCATAATAAATGGAGAGATCCAAGAAAAGAAAATCTAACAATAATATTTTATGCATACTTTTGTGGGTATTTTTAAAATAAATTATTCAGTGTATTAATGAAAGGGCTTTTTGCCTATCCTGACAGTAATTATGAAGTTTAGTGCACTTGAGCTACTGTTATTTTGAGAGATGGTCCTTATGTATCACTTAACTTGCTAGGTTAATCTGTGCCTTGGCTTGTTCAAGACATTTTAAAAGAAATTTTCATGGAGATAGTATGATGTATAAAGACCAGGGGATTTGGAGTCAGAAAGGTCTAGAAGGGAATTACTGTTCATGACTTACCAGCTTTTAATTCCAGAAAAGGTGACCTCATAGAGGATAGTGTCTCCCTTCATAAAATGAGGTCAGTAAACCTATGTCTCCAGGTTCTCTTGAGATTTAGATGAGACAATTTATTGGGAAATAGTAAGTAAGTACACAGGAAGCAACTGGCGTCACTTTCTTTTAACTTTCCTTCAGGGGAAATCTTTTCCCTTTGGAATCATAATTTAAAAAACAGTACTCTTAAATAATTCTGCCTCCTATTTTTTCAAAATAGAGTCAACATGGACAAAAATAAAGGAACAAACAAACCCTCTTACCTTGGCTTTCCTTTCCCTGTCAGCTGGCATATCTGTCCAGACTGATCGATCTCCAGATTTGTCATCAGCTCTTCTCTTGAAAGCTCTGGGCCCAAGACCAAAGTCTTTCAGCTCTGGAGGAAGCTCAGTCATCCAAGACTCTCTTGTAATTTGTTTAGATGAATCCTTTAAGAGAAATAAAAAGTAAAAAAAAAAAAAAAAAAAATTTGCCTTGGAAAATGTGTATATGTGTGTGTGTGTGCACATGTATGTGTGTAGAATACTGTATAAGTGACTATGCTTCTCAACTGAGGCTTGAAAGTTATTTAACAGACTTTAAGAGAAAGGATTTAATAGACTTTTTTTGGTCATATATGTTATGAATACTTTTATCTAATTTACTGTTCCTTTGACTTAATGTTATCTGTTGCCATACAGAAATTTTTAAGTGGGCAAAATTTCTACTCTTTTCCTTTTGTAGCTTCTGAATTACCTAGAGCCTAAATTTTTATAGACTTACATATGTACATATACATCTTTTTAATGTCTGTTTTTAAAATTGAGATTTTTAATATATTTGGTCAATTTCTCAGAGAAAAGTGTACTATGTATTTAAAACTTACATCGTCTCCTTTAGTCAGTTTTTCTTTCATTCTCTGGGCCCTTTTTTCAAAGTCTGTCGTTACACTAGAGTTAACTGGTCCTTTGGCAGGCATCGGCCCAATAATGTCCTCCTCTTCACTGCTACCTGTTTCCTTCTGAAAATAAGAAAATGATCCTAAATTACTTAAAATTTAACTGTGACTGATAACCTAGAAACAGAACAAAAAGCAAACACTGTGTTGCTGGCTAATCACTGAGCACCTTTCCTGTGCCTTCCTCAAGTGCACCATATAAAAATGACAAATCTAGGGGCTGTGGACTGTCCCACCTCTTCCCTGTGTCCACAGCAGAGCTCATTAACTCATCTCAGTCCTCTTCCTGATGGACATAGATGTGCCCTCACAATTTCTCTGTAATATTCCAGAGAATTATTAATGATTCATCAGAGATGACACAAGTTGAAACCATTTTCTTTCCTGATACAGAAAGAGCTCTTTGGAATTAGAGGCACACAAATAAGACATCCTTGGAAGCTGTATCAGCCTTCATGATTTAGTACAGTCCACTGAAACAGAAATGCTGTGCAAAGCCTTACAAAATACTGGCCCGAATGAGTTAATTTGGTTCCCAAAGTATTTCTCTCATTATCCCAAAGACACAATAGTATTGCAATAATTGAATTCAAGTAGTTCTTAGTAAATCATTTTTTTAAGTTAATTTTTTTAAAGAACAGTGATTTTAATTTTTTTTTTTTTTTTGGCTGCATTGGGTCTTCAATGCTGTGTGTGGGCTTTCTCTAGTTGTAGCTAGTGGGGGCTACTCCTCATTGCGGTGCGTGGGCTTCTCATTGAGGTGGCTTCTCCTGTTGCGGAGCACGGGCTCTAGGCATGCGGGCTTCAGTAGTTGCAGCACATGGGCTCAGTAGTTGTGGTGTACACGGGTTCTAGAATGCAGGCACAGTAGTTGTGGCATATGGGCTCAGTTGCTCTGTGGCATGTGGGATCGTCCTGGACCAGGGCTTGAACCCATGTCCCCTGCATTGGCAGGCGGATTCTTAACCACTGAGCAACCAGGGAAGTCCCATTAGTAAATCATTTTATTCAAGGGTTTTCATGTAAGACTGAGTTAGATGCTATATGCACTTGGGTTTAAAACAGTCCTTGTCAGACACAAAAGACCCCAAAGAGCGAAAGCAGTCTTGAGGGAAAAAAACGGAGCTGGAGGAATCAGACTCCCTGACTTCAGACTATACTACAAAGCTACAGTAATCAAGACAATATGGTACTGGCACAAAAACAGAAATATAGATCAATGGAACAGGAGAGAAAGCCCAGAGATAAACCCACGCACCTATGGTCAACTAATCTATGACAAAGGAGGCAAGGATATACAATGGAGAAAAGACAGTCTCTTCAAAAAGTGGTGCTGGGAAAACTGGACAGCTACATGTAAAATAATGAAATTAGAACACTCTCTAACACCATACACAAAAATAAACTCAAAATGGGTTAGAGACCTCAATGTAAGACTGGACACTATAAAACTCACAGAGGAAAACATAGGAAGAACACTCTTTGACATAAATCACAGCAAGATCTTTTTTGAGCCACCTCCTAAAGTCATGGAAATAAAAACAAAAATAAACAAATGGGACCTAATGAAACTTCAAAGCTTTTGCACAGCAAAGGAAACCAGAAACAAGACGAAAAGACAACCCTCAGAATGGGGGAAAACATTTGCAAACAAATCAACAGACAAAGGTTTAATCTCCAATATATATAAACAGCTCGTGCAGCTCATATTAAAAAAACAAACAACCCAATCCAAAAATGGGGAGAAGACCTAAATAGAAGAAGACCTAAATAGCCCCTTCTTTCTCCAAAGAAGACATACAGATGGCCAAGAAGCACATGAAAAGCTGCTGAGCATTACTAATTATTAGAGAAATGCAAATCAAAACTACAATGAGGTTATCACCTCATACCAGTTAGAATGGGCACCATTAGAAAATCTAAAAACAACAAATGCTGGAGAGGGTGTGGAGGAAAGGGAACCCTCTTGCACTGTTGGTGGGAATGTAAATGGATACAGCCACTATGGAGAACAGTATGGAGGTTCCTTAAAAAACTAAAAATAGAATTACCATATGACCCAGCAATCCCACTACCGGGTATATACCCAGAGACAACCATAATTCAAAAAGACACATGCACCCCAATGTTCATTGCAGCACTATTTACAATAGCCAGGTCATGGAAGCAACCTAAATGCCCATCGACAGACGAATGGATAAAGAAGATGTGGTACATATATACAGTGGAATATTACTCAGCCATAAAAAGGAAAGAAATTGGGTCATTTGTAGAGACATGGATGGATCTAAAGACTGTCATACAGAGTGAAGTCAGTCAGAAAAAGAAAAACAAATATTGTATATTGATGCATATATGTGGAACCTAGAAAAATGGTACAGATGAACTGGTTTGCAGGGCAGAAATAGAGACACAGATGCAGAGAACAAACGTATGGACACCAAGGGGGGAAAGTGGCACGGGGGGTGGTGGCAGTGGGATGAACTGGGAGATTGGGATTGACATAGATACACTAATATGTATTAACTAGATAACTAATAAGAACCTGCTGTATAAAAAAATAAATAAAACAGTCCTTGTCTTCAACGAGGAGAGAAAGATAAACAAGATGAACAACAATAAGATGTTTGTCCTCCAGCTGTGACAGGAAGCTTCTTCCTCTTATTTTTTCAAACTACCAGGATTAGGCAAGTTAATCTGTGTTCTTTACATTTTCCCTGCTAAACACTTAATGGTTAACTTTCTGTGGTTTCTTCTCTGAACCCTTATAACAATTGTTCTTAGTACAAATAACTAGATAATCACATACTGTCTTGTGGCTTATTCTAAGTCACACACACACACACATACACACTCTCTCTCTCAATAACTATAGACCTTGCTTCATTTAAAGACTGGGAAATGGCATTATTATTCCTGTTTTCTTTTTGAGGAAACCTACTTTGAAAGGTTAAACAACTTGTCTGAGGTTATAAAACTAGTATCTAAGACTCCAATACTCTAAGATCAGGGCCAGTATTTTTTCTACTTATACTACAGCAGCCCCTCTATTATTTTCTTTATTTCAACTGCTAATGATCTAACTTTAAATGTTTATAGCTTATCTCTACAACAGTGAGCTCTTTGATAGCAAAGGGATTATCTTAAACATATTTGTAGCCCCCTACAAATATAATACGTAGTGACATAAACTGAGCAGATATAGAAGACATGATAAACTTTTAATACTGTAAGAGACATGATATCAATATAGTGTTGAAGTTTAGGATGATGGGATAAGCTAATGATAGTTACACTCCCATCCAACAAGAGATGGCTTTATAAAGGTAGATGCCTGAAATTTTTAGAAATAAAAATCACTTAGGATATTGGGAGGCAGAAATTAAATGCGTGGATGGAGGAACAAACAAAATCAGGCCCAATACACTAAAATAAAACGAGAATCCAGAATCACAAACCTAACTCCAATCTAGGTATTAAATCATTTTGGTGTCCTGGATGAGTTATTTAAATTTTAAAAAGGTGAGTTATAATATTTTATCCAGAAATATAATAGAAATTACGTACCCTACTGGTTTATAGTTTGGACTGCAGAATTAGACCTAGTTTCAAGGCCTCAATTTGCCACTGTATCAGCCCTGTGACCTCAAGTGTAGTATTATTATTATTATTTTTAACATCTTTATTGGAGCATAATTGCTTTACAATGGTGTGTTAGTTTCTGCTTTATAACAAAGTGAATCAGCTATACATATACATATGTTCCCGTATCTCCTCCTTCTTGCCTCTCCCTCCCACCCTCCCTATCCCACCCCTCTAGGTGGTCACAAAGCACCGAGCTGATCTCCCTGTGCTATGCGGCTGCTTCCCACCATGTTTTACAGTTGGTAGTGTATATGTGTCCATGCCACTCTCTCACTTCGTCCCAGCTTACCCTTCCCCGTCCCCGTATCCTCAAGTCCATTCTCTACGTCTGCATCTTTATTCCTGTCCTGCCCCTAGGTTCTTCAGAACCTTTTTTTTTAAAAAGATTCCATATATATGTGTTAGCATATGGTATTTGTTTTCCTCTTTCTGACTTACTTCACTCTGTATGACAGACTCTAGGTCCATCCACCTCACTACAAATAACTCAATTTCGTTTCTTTTTATGGCTGAGTAATATTCCATTGTATATATGCACCACATCTTCTTTGGCCATTCATCTGTCGATGGACACGTAGGTAGCTTCCATGTCCTGGCTATTGTAAATAGAGCTGCAATGAACATTGTGGTACATGACTCTTTCTGAATTATGGTTTTCTCAGGGTATATGCCCAGTAGTGGGATTGCTGGGTCGTATGGTAGTTCTATTTGTAGTTTTTTAAGGAACCTCCATACTGTTCTCCATAGTGGCTGTATCAATTTACATTCCCACCAGCAGTGCACGAAGGTTCCCTTTTCTCCACACCCTCTCCAGCATTTATTGTTTGTAGATTTTTTGATGATGGCCATTCTGACTGTTGTGAGGTAATACCTCATTGCAGTTTTGATTTGCATTTCTCAAATGATTAGTGATGTTAAACATTCTTTCATGTGTTTGTTGGCAGTCTCTATATCTTCTTTGGAGAAATGTCTATTTAGGTCTTCTGCTCATTTTTGGATTGGGTTGTTTGTTTTTTTGATACTGAGCTGCATGCATGAGCTGCTTGTAAATTTTGGAGATTAATCCTTTGTCAGTTGCTTCATTTGCAAATATTTTCTCCCATTCTGAGGGCTGTCTTTTTTTCTTGTTTATGGTTTCCTTTGCTGTGCAAAAGCTTTGAAGTTTCATTAGGTCCCATTTGTTTATTTTTGTCTTCATTTCCATTTCTCTAGGAGGTGGGTCAAAAAGGATCTTGCTGTGATTTATATCATAGAGCGTTCTGCCTATGTTTTCCTCTAAGAGTTTTATAGTGTCTGGCCTTACATTTAGGTCTTTAACCCATTTTGAGTTTGTTTTTGTGTATGGTGTTAGGGAGTGTTCTAATTTCATTCTTTTACATGTAGCTGTCCTGTTTTCCCAACAGCATTTATTGAAGAGGGTGTCTTTTCTCCACTGTATATCCTTGCCTCCTTTATCAGAAATAAGGTGACCATATGTGTGTGGGTTTATCTCTGGGCTTTCTCTCCTGTTCCATTGATCTATATTTCTGTTTTTGTGCCAGTACCATACTGTCTTGATTACTGTAGCTTTGCAGTATAGTCTGAAGTCTGGGCGCCTGATTCCTCCAGCTCTGTTTTTCTTTCTCAAGATTGTCAAGCATATTATTTAATCTTTCTAGGCCTTGGTTTGTCTTTCAGATAGGGATTGTAACAGCTCCAACCAATAACTACTCTATTGCTAAGAGAACCCTGTGTTTTGTTCATTTTCTTTGGAACCACGTACTTCTCAGGAAACTGGGACCTCCTCTAATTCCTGGGTAAAAATGCTGATAATTCTAAGCCAATCACTTTGGTCTCATTCCTCTTGGCCAACTGACTGGCTTGAGCATGGCATATGATTCAGTTTTGGCCAAAGAAATGTGAGGAGAGGTCTACAGGAAACCTGGAAAGGTTTTCCTCTCTCTAAAAAGGGGGCACAGGATAGGGACCCTGTGTCTGGACACTGCCATCTGCATGTTAATCTCAGCACTTGGTCAGCCTAAGAGGAATTAACATACTGTAAATGATAGAGAAGACAAAAAACTGGGCCCTGGATGATCTCATTAGTCTGTTGAATTTACCAACCCTGGAATGACCCTTCCTCTAGACCTCTTCTTAGGTATGAAACACATTTTTCTTATTTGGGGAATACAGATTACAGACCACCCAGGAAATTAAATAAACAACCAATTTGTTAACTAACAAGGTTAAGACTACATTTCATTGTGAGTTGGATTTTTTTGTTATTAGCAGCTAAAAGCGCTCTAGCTGGTGGTAAGCAAGCCAACATAAGTAACTAGGGGAAAACCATTTTGGAAAGACTTGGATAGCAAGTATCAAGGCTCAGGAGTAGGAGCCTGTCTGGCATATTTAAGGAGCAAGAAGCCCAGTGTGGTCAGATCAAAATTAGAGAGAAAATCAGGGAGCTAATGGAGGCCAGATTATAGAGGGCCCTGTAAGGACTTTGGCTGTTATGCAGACAGAGGAGGAGCAAATTGATGGTTTTGAGCATGCATGACATGATCTGACTTTGTTTTATCTGGGTCGCTCTAGCTGCTGTGTTGAGAAGAGGTAGTGGAGGAACAAAGGTTAAGGCATGAAGACCAATGAAACAGGTGAAATATGATGTTGACTGGGATCAGGGTAGCAGCAGAAGTGGCTGGATTCTGGGCGTTTTTGAAGATGGGAACAACAGAATTTGTTGTCAGACTGATTTCTCTGACTAAGGGCCTGACACACTATAGGTGTTTTATAAACATCTGCTAAAAGAATGAGTAAATGACTCTGGAGTTCATGAGCTTAACCACTGAATTATATATTTCCATTAGTAACAACCTCAGTGGAATTGCTGAATTCTCAGTGGAGATGCACAGGAGTATTTGAATTTATTAGCACCTGTTCAGTCTGCTAATCTGCAGTATGAATTAATCACTGCAGATTAGCAGACTGGACAGGTGATATAAAATCCTAAGAACTGGGTTTGAGCTTTGACTTTTGATAAGTAGAAATTGTGATTTGGAGTAAAGTTACCCAATTTCTCTGGCTTTTAGCATCTCTAAGATACAGATCATGATTATTTCATAAGGTTTTGGAGGAGCTGAAAATGCATATATGGGGAAAATGCATTGCAAATTATAAAGTATTCTGCAAATCTCAGCTATTGTTAAGGACTGGCCCTCTCTAAGAATATAGGCTTCCTCCTTGACTCCAAAATTACTTGTTCTTTCTTTTCAAAACATCATGTATCCACTAGTGCCCTTGTTATACAATGGTATGAGAGCTGGGTAGGAGAAAGTTAATTTCAATATTTTATAATAATTATTTCACTATTAAAAATTTTCTTAGCTTGTTCTCTTCTGGATCAAATCACAGTGATTCTTTAAACTTTTCATCATGTTCTAGTTTCTAGTACTTTAAAGCTTCCCTTCAAGGATGAGAAGCATGAATAGGCAACACCCTGTCACATGTAATTTGCCTTGTTATTTTTCTAACAGAATCTCAGGTCTATGACAGCTTTTGATTTCATCTACCTAGCTACAATCCTAAATTAGTTTGAACATGATTGAGTCAAACGATTGTAGTTATTCCTATGTAAAGTCCTGAGTTTCTTACATCTTATTCTTTAATAGAAAAAGTTCCAAACCTCAGAGTTGAAATATGATGAAACTTGTCTTGGATCGTCTCTGCCTTTGTCACTTTTCTGTGCAGATTTAAGAAAACCAGGTGGTAATGCAGGACCTATCATAGGCCTGAAAAATAAAATGTACCTTTATCATTCTCCCTGACTTTAAAAAGTCAGCTTTCAGAATAAAAGCTCACACAAATAATAAAAAGCCAGATAATAACAAATGTTGAAAATGAGAATCTTATTCAACATATTATTTTTACTCTATAACCTAGTATTGTTTCACTGAGTATCATAAAAATAAAAATCTAAATTTTGTATTTTAACTTTCTTTTTGTTAGTCAACGATTAGATGCTAAACCAGTAATTCTCAATCTTTGTGGCAATGGTGTATACCATTGTTCTTCCTAAAAGAAGTATGTTAAATAAAAATAATAACTTATGGACTAAAGCCTTGGCTTTAGTGCCTTGGCCTTGGCTTTCAGTTTTGATATTCACCGTCCACTGAAAAATACCTTAGTGGCATTATATTTATAGTCAGAACTACTTAAGTATAAATTGGGTTCTAAGGACATACGTAGCAAATGCATACAACAGATGTTAGTAATTTATGGTTATGTGTGCCAAGGCAGTATAAAAACCTAAACACCGTCCTAACGAACAATCCAATAATGATGTGGAAGCGTATAAGAAGGAAAATAGTTCATTTAAGACCTGTATAGAAAGGAAAAGGGAGTACGCTAACCACATTTCAACCAGTGTACTTTTCTGTTTCCTTCAAAAAACCCTGGTTGGTATAAGTCACTCCGTTTTCTATCTGAGCAAAATAACACCCAAAGACAACATGAACTAGTCGGTGGCAGAGCTGGAGTGTGAACCCTGGTCTGTCTGATGCCAAAGTTCATTTTCTTTCTAGCTGCCTTACTGCCACATTCTGAGGGAACAGACATCCGTTCAAAGAGAAAACTGCCTAAATCCTAGGCCTTAAAAAGAGAAAGTCCTATTTTATGTATGGAAAAAACAAAAGAAGAACGATACTTTCTACTCTCTTTCATACTGTTAAGTTTCTCCATTCTTTGTTTTTTTCCAGAGATGTCCCTGTGCAAGTGTTACCAACCAAGATGGCACTGATGCCCTAAGCTGAATTTTCCAGATCGCACTATGTTCAATTAGAGTCTTACAGACAGGTTTCCCGGTAGGACAAAAATAGTACTAGAGTCACAAGGTCTGGGGTCTGATCCTGGCCATTGAATTACCTCTTGCCTTGGTTCATAAAACTGCTATGAACCAAAACAATTTTGCAAATGAAACATGCGAAAGGGTGGCAGTGTTAGAAAGATCAAATTCGTTATCATTTATAAAGTATAAAGTGCTGTATGGGTTTTTTTCTGAGTACAGTTTTTAGCAGATCTACAAATGCAATTACAGCTCAATTCTCTGGCCTCAGGGGATTTGTGAGTATAAAACCACTAACACATAAAATCTTAAAATACAGTAAAGGAACATAACCATGGCACATGCTGTGGACGTGTATGAGGTTTTGCCTCCAATATATGCTTCCACCTGTTTATTTCAAACATATATTTTACTATTGTCAAAATAGAAAGAAATCGCTATGTATCTAATAATCTACTTTCTTGAAAGGAATGTTATAGCCCAGCAGTCAGCAAATTTCCCATAAAAACCCAGACAGGAAATTTTAGGCTCTGAGGGCCACATTTGGTCTCTGTTGCATATTCGTCTTTGTATTTTAATGACCCCCTAAAGCCCATTCTTAGCTCGGGGCCATACAAACACAGGCAGTGGATTGTCTATTCCTCTTATTTCTTCTTTCTTTTCTTCAATAAGCATCCCTTTACTTGCTGACGCCATTACAGAAACTGATTACATTCGCAACAAAAAGTGTTTTTTGAGTTGAAATCAGAGGCAGTTACTCCCCAAAAGTTATATGAAAATGAGAAGCTGACAAGTGTGATTATAACCTCTGAATATATAATGTACAACAGCCTTTTCTACTTGTTCTTGCATACTGGGATACAGTGTTATGAATTATAAACAATATGGTGTGCAATTTCATATTCAGCAGTTAAATATTTTATAATTCCGAGAAGACAGGAATCAGTATTTACTATATGTTTATTCTGTGCCAGGCACTATATAAGAATCACACATGTATATATATGCATATAAATATGAAATCTCAATCACCAGGACAATTCTGTAAGTTATGTGTTGCTATCTTATTCCACAGATGACAAATTTGAGGTTTGGTGAAGTTAACTGTGTAACTTGGTACATAGTGATTTGTCTATTCCTTCAATAAATAATTAAGAAGACGTCTGAATTAGAAGTCAAATACCGGGATTCCAGCCCCAGGTGTACCACTGACTATGTGTGCAACCTTACTTGTTTAAAAAAAAATGGGGAAGAAGGGTCATGTTTCACCCAGCCTGCCACAGAACACTCTTGTCAGTATCAAGTAAGAGATGTGGAAGTTTTTTATGAATTATAAAAGTGTCATAAACGTGTAAATAATTATTTTCCTTATATGAATTTTAAAATTAGTTATTTTTACTTCCAATTTATTTCAAATGTTATATAAACACGTAAGTTAAAAAACAATTTCAGACAACTCTTTAATGAATTAACGGACACTAGAAAAGACTGGCCGGAAGTAGTACACATTACCACCTTGGAGGAGAATCATCCTGCTTTTTAAATCCAGGAGGAAGGGCTGGTCCAAAAAACCCTTCATCATCATCATCATCGTCATCCTGATTTCTCCTCTGTTTTCTGAAAACACAGTAGTGTAATTTTATGCATGTATGTCAAAATTTTCTTCATAGAGAAATTTCCTTTTTTTTTTTTTTTTTTTTGTTTGCGGTACGCGGGCCTCTCACCGTTGGGGCCTCTCCTGTTGCGGAGCACAGGCTCCGGACGCGCAGGCTCAGCGGCCATGGCTCACGGGCCCAGCCGCTCCACGGCATGTGGGATCTTCCCAGACCGGGGCACGAACCCATGTCCCCTGCATCGGCAGGCGGACTCTCAACCACTGCGCCACCAGGGAAGCCCGAAATTTCCATTTTTAAAGAACATTAACTTCAACTAGTTGTACAAACACTGAAACAATAAATTAATCTTGCCAAATAAGAAAAAAAAAATCTACCACAGATCTTATACTAATCTTTTCTTGAAATTCATTTATGGTCTAAAAATAGAGATTGGTTACTTCTTTATAGCATAAATATATCAATTTTCTATATTTTCTGTGTTGTTTAAGAGTCCATTCAATGAAGTTTCAAATGCTCTACTTGCTAGATATTTTTGAGCGAAAAGTTTATGGCACTGGTTTTTAAATTCACTTAAGTAAAGGCTTTAAGTTGCTACTTCTGTCTCCTACTCATTAAAGTGCTTTAAAAAAGACCTTGCTATCCAACAATAAACAAAGATTCGACTTCTTATTTACATCGACCTGTGGTAAGGCTAGGTCAGAGGGAATCATTCATTTACTTAAACAAAAAGCACATACTGCATACATAATTTTTTTTAAAGCATATTCTTTTTTTTGGTTGTGTGGCTTGTGGGATCTTAGTTGCCCAACCAGGGATCGAACCTGTGCCCCCTGCATTGGAAGCACGGAGTCCTAAGTACTGGACCACCAGGGAGTTCCCTGCATACATAATTTTAAAAAAGAAGATGTATGGTTTATTTAGAATATTTAATCACTTCAATAATACCTTAAAGAAAAATCCTTTATATAAGACTTTTATTGAAATTCTAGATATCTCCAGAGCTATATACTACTAAAATAAATTTCCTTCTGAAAGGTATAGTTCATGAGGAAATGCCATATGAAGTAATTTCTTCCTGTGCTGTATAAATGCAGGTTGATATCCCCTTACTAGCTCTCTGTTAGCCAACGTACACCAGATTTGAAGCTTGGTTTACCATTTAATGTAATAAGTGACTCACCTTGCAGTTGGACCAGTGTCATCTTCTTCAGATTCTTGATTTCCTTCTTCAGACAAAGAACTACTGTCCTCGTCGCTGTCTGATGACTCTGAACTACTGCTTTTATAATTAGGGGGCAGAGCTGGTCCTGCAACTAAAGAAGATGTCTTGTGTATGTCATAAGTAGCCACAACTGTTTCAATGAACTCCCTAGCTGACATTTCACACTTTCTTTTCTGAAATTCTCAGCACTGGCTGGCTATCATTTATTATGGACTTTAATCTCATTTGCTCCTGTTGTGTACAGTGGGCTTGTCTTTCCAACTCCAGGAAAGCAGAAATCATGTCTTACAGTGTTACCTATGAGATTCACAAAAGCTTTAATAGCCAAACTTATAAATACAGCAATAGCACATGATTTCCCTGACATCTTGCAATTTTTGCATTGGTTGCAATTTTGGTTGGTGCAACTGCCAAAATGGTTTCATGATTTTGTTTTTTCCTTACGGACAGTGTATGGTAGACAATATTTATATCACGGAGCTAACCAAATAACAAATTTGCCATTCCACAGTCTAACATGGTAAAAATCAAAATTATCCATTCTGGTTTCTGACTAAGAATCACCACTTAAAAATATCTTTATTGGTATTACCATACTTCTCAGTTAGCTTTCTGTTCGAGATGATTTTCCAAGCAGAAACAAAAGTAGAGGCACTCTAAATTCTCCTGCTTACTAGCAGAGATTCAGAGAAGAGAATGAGGTCACATTGGGATGCAGATGCCAAGGAAGAGGTAAGGGTGCTCTGTGCCCACTCACCATAGTGAACTGCTCTCACTTCATGGCTTAGCAAAATTATAAATTATTGCATGATGTCATTGTATGATGTCACACAGACACAACTGTCTACGTTGATCCTTAGCAGTGATGCTAAAACTCTACTGACATAGTTCCCAAGCCTGGGTGATTATCAGACTTGCCAAAATATTTTTAAAAAAGAGATTCCTGTGCCCTTGCCCCAGAGATTCTGACTTAGTTGGCCTGGAATAGGGCCTGGAAATATGATTTTCCAAAGAGCTTCCAGGTATGCTATTCCTGCAGTATTAATAACAACAAAAACTTAAAAGAGATTTACATGCATTCCCCTATTTAATTCTGACAACAACCTTATTAAGAAAGCAGTATTACTTCTAGCTTACAGATAGGGAAACTGAGGCAGAGAGACAGTAACTTGCCCAATTTTACACAACTAAATAGTGGAGGTAGGATATGAACCTCTTAACCGTTATATTAAACAACATTCAACAAAGTCAACATCCATCCATTCAACAAATATTTATTGAGTAAGTATTTCTAGAGAAACAACTTAAAAAAGAAACAAATAAAAAAAGGTGACTGTGAATATGTGGGACGGTAATTTTAAAGACAGAGGTCAGGGAGGGTTCCCCTGAGAAGACATTTGTAGGGAGACTTAAACGATGACAGTGGTCATGCAACAATCTGAGGGAAGAACATTCTAGATGGAGGAATCACTAGTGTGAAAGTCCTATGGAGAGAACAAGCTTGATGTGCTTGAGGGACAAAAAGGCCTGTGTGGCTAGAGCAAAGTAAGCAAAGTGACAAGACAAAATCGGATGGTTCAAAGGGGCCACACTATATGCTTTGGGGCCAGACTCTAGCTGTGAGTTCCAGCTCAGCCACTTCCTAGCTGTGTGATCTGGATATTATTTAACCTTCCTGTGTTATTCTCTTAATCTGTAAAGTGAGGTTAACAGTAGTTCCAGTCTCATAGGGCTGTTGTGAAGAATACATATTATACCTGCAAAGCATATAACACTGTAGCTGGCATACAGTAGGCACTCCATAAATGTGAGCATAGGCTGTGGTAATTGAATTTGGATTTTAGTTATAACAGGCAGTCACTGAAAGGTTTTGAGTCTGGAGAGATATAATCTGAGTTAGCTTTTTTATTAAAACAAAAACAAAAACAAAAAACTCAGTTTGTGGACAATAGGGAATCAGGAGTAGGGGAGATGAGTTAGAAAGCTGATATGAGATGGTTTGATTTGCAACTGCTTTGAAGAAGCAGGATTTGCTAATGGTTTGGATGTGAGAAGTGAGAGCCAAAAAGGAACTGAGGATGTCGTAGGTTTCTGGCCTGATTAGCCAGCCAGGAGGATGGTAGTGCTATTCTCTAATATGGAGAAGACTAGGAGGGAAGCATGTTTGGGGGAAGAGCTAAGAGCTTGTTTTTCACATCTTCAGTTTAACATGCCCATTAGAAATTTCAGTGGTATGATCAGTGGTACTTGGGTATATTAATATAAAACTCAGGGGAGAAAGCAGAATCAGTGTTGGAACCACAGGTCTATTTCTGAAATTTTTTTCCTATTGCTCCTTGTTGTATTACCATAGAACAAGTGCTCAATACACAACAAGTTGACTTAAAAAATCCAAACTTTTATCTTAAAAAATTGGATGCATTTTTTCTACATTCTCCCATGTATCATTAAATAAAGGAAGGAATTATAGAAAATAAATGCTAAACTGGGGCGTCCCTGGTGGCGCAGTGGTTAAGAACCTGCCTGCCAATGCAGGGGACACGGGTTCGAGCCCTGGTCTGGGAAGATCCCACATGCCGCGGAGCAACTAAGCCCGTGCGCCACAACTACTGAACCTGCGCTCTGGAGCCCACATGCCTAGAGCCCATGCTCCTCAACAAGAGAGGCCACAGCAATGAGAGGCCTGTGCACCACAATGAAGAGCAGCCCCCGCTTGCCACACTGGAGAAAGCCCACGCCCAGTGATGAAGACCCGATGTAGACAAAAATAAATAAATTTATATATTTTTAAAAAAGCTAAACTGGTAATACGGCATGCCTAGAAAAGAACAATCAATGAGCAAAAAGAGGAAAACAATAAGAATTAAAAGATAAAATTCATATCTCCAACTGCTGTTTAAGACTGAAGAACAGTTATGTCTTCGTTTGTAAATGTTCCCCAACTGTAAGTGGAGATTATATCTGACTTCTGACCGTAATGAATAATGCCTTTACTGATTTCTGGTTTATCTTTGTATGTACTACTAATTCCTAGAGAAAGCACCTTTTAGAATATAGCAAGGGAGCATACAACCTTCCATAAATATCCCTTTCTTCAAAGTTCTAGGCGGATATAGTTTAACATGAAAGAGACTAGGGGATTACATTTCACTCTTGGCTCTTTCCATCTTCCTCTTGCTCCTAAGCATTAAAGAGAGAAGATTTTTTCCTTTTTAGCTCCTTTTTTTTTTTTTTTTTTGCTGCGTTGGGTCTTTGTTGCTGTGCACGGGCTTTTCTCTAGTTGTGGCGAGTGGGGGCTACTCCTCGTTGCAGTGGCTTCTCTTGTTGCGGAGTACGGGCTCTAGGCGCGCGGGCTTAAGTAGTTGTGGCACATGGGCTCAGTAGTTGTGGCTCACGGGCTCTAGAGAAAAGGCTCAGTCGTTGTGGCGCACGGGCTTAGTTGCTCCGCGGCACGTGGGATCTTCCCGGACCAGGGTTTGAACCTGTGTCCCCTGCACTGGCAGGCGGACCCTCAACCACTGCACCCACAGGGAAGCCCCCTAGCTTCACTTTTTTTTTATAGGTATCACTCTTCAGAACTATATAAAATGTCTCAAAAAATCGTTTTAGGCATTTGTCATGACTATTCCATCTCTTTCCTAAAGCAGTGATGCGCGTCATTAAGGTAGCTCTTCTACTGCAATGGTAATTTTACAAGTAGATTACGACTTCCATGAAAATAGAGATCATGTCATATATTTCATTATGTTTCCCTTGTAATATCTATCACACAGAATTATGCATACAAAGAGAAGTACTCAGTATAAAGCACATTAAATCTTATCATAGATCAGCAATCGATTATAATAGGAAACACTGACTCTGAACCCCAATTAAACAAAACGTTATTCCATCCAAAGCAATTCCATTCTTCTCATTAGTAGACTTAAACTATAAAAAAATTATACTGTTATATTATATTTTGAATTTCAACAATAAAGATTTGTGGAAATTTGTTTTGCTTTCTTGTTATATACATATTTTTATAATAATCTTGATTTTGCCTGTTGACTGGCAAAGTCTAAAATATTTACTATCTGGTTCAGGAAAAGCTTGCTGATCCTGTGACAGGATTAAGTCATGGAAATGTCAATAAGGAGAATCCAACTGTCTTTTTTTGTTTTTTTTTTTTTGCGGTACGCGGGCCTCTTACCGTTGTGGCCTCTCCCATTGCGGAGCACAGGCTCCAGACACGCAGGCTCAGAGGCCATGGCTCACGGGCCCAGCCGCTCCGCGGCATGTGGGATCTTCCCGGACCGGGGCACGAACCCGTGTCCCCTGCATCGGCAGGCGGACTCTCAACCACTGCGCCACCAGGGAAGCCCCGACTGTCTTTTGATGGGAGTAGGTAGTGATGTCAGTGGTGCAGTGGTTAAGAATCTGCCTGCCAATGCAGGGGACAAGGGTTCGAGCCCCGGTCCGGGAAGATCCCACATGCCGCGCAGCAACTAAGCCCTTGCACCACAACTACTGAGCCTGCGCTCTAGAGCCTGTGTGCCACAACTACTGAGCCTGTGCTCTAGAGCGCGTGTGCCGCAAATACTAAACCCGTGTGCCACAACTACTGAAACCCGTGCGCCTAGAGACCGTGATCCGCAACAAGAGAAGCCACTGCAATGAGAAGCCCACACACCGCAACGAACAGTAGCCCCCTCCGCTCAGCAACGAGGACCCAACACAGCCAAAAATAACTTAAAAAAAAAAAAAACCGTGATGGTTGGGCTGAGGCTAAAAGATGAGACTGAGTTAGCTGGGCAAAAGGAGTGTGGATTGGAGGAAGCGTGGTCCAGGCAGAGGGAAAAGCATCTGCAAAGAACTGAAAGCCTAAGGGCCTGGCACATCTAGAAATGTGTTCAGAGTGGCTGGAACCAAGAGAAGAGAGAAGGAGGGATCATCAGGGGGAAATGTGGCTGTGAGGTCAAACAAGGTCAGGACTGAAAAGGGTGCCTTGAATTTAGCAAAAAGGTGCCGAGACGATTGGTGGGTGGTCTTCGTTTATTTCCACAGTGAAATTGGTGAGAGTGGTCTCCATGGATTGGCAAGAACAGGAGCCAGAATGCAGTGGGTTAAGGAGAAAACGGGGAGGATCCAGAGTTGGTCAGAGAGAAAGAGGAGTGGCTACCGGGGGATGTGGAGTAGTCTTCATGAAGATGGGAACGATGTGAATGTTCTGGTTAAATGCTAAGGGCAAGGAGCCCCCAGGACAAGTGAGGGCAGGAGTTCCGAGTGAAAATGGAAGGATTAGCCTTGGAAGGAGGTAGTTCCCCTCTTGCATTATAATCAAAGGGAAGACGAAAGAGTTGGGCAGAGGTTTGGGAAAGTTTTTAGGTACTGTGCCAGAAAAATGAGGAAGTTCTCTTAGGATGGCATCTACTTTTTCTGTGAAGTAGATGGAGAGAGAGTGTAAAGAAGAAAGAGAAGGTTTTAAAAAGCCATGGTTGATCATGGGGGAGGAGACCTGAGTGGGGAAACGTCTGAGGATGGCTGGGCAGAACTGTGGACCCAGCCAGGGAGGAGACTATAGTGTTTAGCAGCATTAATCTGTGGAGGGGTGAGGATTCTTCTAGCAGCACTTGGAAGCCTGGGTGTGGGCTCATCAGGGGTGAACGACTGTACTGATCCAGGGCTGAGTTTTTGCTAGACGGGTTTAACAGAATACTAAATGGGATAAGGCGGCTGAAAACACTGGCAAGAGAAGGCATGAATGGACGGACCATGGAAGCTAAGCTGAGCAGGGACAGAAGTAATTAAAGGAAATTTAAGGCCAAAATGGACTGAGGCAGAGATCACATGGCTCAATGGGACTAAAAACAAAACTAAAAAATAAAAAACTTGTAATGAGAGTAACTGAAGAAGAATGCTGGATGAATAAGGGGTTCTGGCTGAGAATAAGATCTGAATTTAAATTTTCAGAGATGGGGGAATTCCCTGGCGGTCCAGTGGTTAGGACTCCATGATCTCACTGCCAAGGGCCCGGGTTCAATCCCTGGTCAGGGGACTAAGATCCTATAAGCTGCACAGTACGGCCAAAAAAAAAAAAAAAAAAAAAAAGTTTTCAGAGGTGGAATAGGATCCAGCGTGTGACTGCGAATGTGGCTGGGATGAGTGGCGTGAAGGTTGCTGCAGATGAGAATAAAGTCAGAGTCAAAAGAGCCCAGGCTCCACTCAGCTTACACAAAGCAGTGTCTGGAGTATGCAGACTGGTCTTGAGAAAACATCTGCACCCCCGTGTTTTTAACATGATCTCAGGGGACACTTCCCAGCACTCAATTTTCCAGAGTATTCAAATAAAATTAAATTGGTCCATCTCAGACCTGTGTGCTAAATAAAAAGTTTGGTTAACCCCACTTTTCTTCAACCTTAGTTGAATGGATCCTTCCTTGCTAAAATAAAAGCCTAACTTTTCAACAGCTATAGCAGAAACAAGACCTGGAAAGAAACCTCTAGGTGGAAACACGGCCTCTGGGTAGTCAAAGAATGCAAATTAGATTCAGAAATGGAAGAGTTATTCTTCCAGCTTTGCTCTTTGCCAACTTCAGTCAGTCCCAGGCTACAAATTAGTACCAACATGAAAGCAGATGGATACTCATCACGGAGGAGTCTGAGAAGAATTTATTTGGCAAATACGAGGTGCCTGCTATGTGTTAAGGCTAGAAGACTATAGTGCAATGGTGGAGACAGATATGTCAGCAAGTTATTCGAAAACAGTGTATTAAATATGTGACGTAATTAAGCAGGCAAAAAACCCGTGGGTAAAGAGGAGGGCGTGACAATGCTTGGGAGAGTTTGGAAAGCCTTCACTGAGGTGACACTGAAGTTAGGGCTTGAAGGATGAGGTGGGAGTTTGTCAGGTATGTCAAGAAGAGGAGGGCGAGGGCCAAAGGAGCCTAGATAATTGAAGAACTGCGCAGAAACTCGGATTGGTTTGAGCTCTGAGCCGTGTGTGTCAGGACAGGACGAGAGGCTAGGAAGGCAGGTCGGGGGCTAGGGCGCAGAGCATCTTCTGCAAGAGCCAAGGGCATTCATTGCACGTTAGAAGGCAAGAAGGCACAGAGGTTCGGAGTACGGGCTTCGCTCTAAGTCGGGCTCCACCACTTAACTAACTGTGTGGTATGCGCAACAGCCTGGGACTCAGTGTCCCCATTTGCAACACGAAATAATAATCTTTACCTTATACAGTGGCCAAGAGTATTAAATCACTGAATGTGCATCGATCGTTTAGCACAGCGTCCAGCCCATGGAGAACTAAATGCGAATACTTCTTGGTGATAATGATTACTAGGCCAAAGCTCGTTTCTACAGCCCCCACGGCCACGCTTGGGAAGGAAAGTTAGCTCGGGTGGGGCCGCGCCCACTCGCCACTCCTCCGCCCTCCCGGGCCTCGGGACCACTACTCCGAGAACGGGGCCGGGCCAGAGACGGGGTGGGAGGGCCTGGCGGGCAGGGGACGCCGCCGCTTACCGGGGCTGGGGTCCCGCTCCTCGTCCTCCGCTGACCCGCTGGCCTTGAAGCCGGGCGGCAGTGCCGGCCCGATAAGATCCCTCGCCATCCGCAGTGGCAGACACTGATCCCGCACACAGGTGTATCCACGCCTAGTCAAACCTCCCCGCGAGTCAGCCCGCCATACACCGAAAATGAGGGAAGCTTTTCCGGCCCCGACCAATGACGTGGCGGCCTGTGATTGGCTGACCTGTATCATTAGCGATAACGGAAGTGACGCCTAAGGCTTGCTCCACTTTCGCACGCTGGCTTCCCTACTAGGCGGATGGCATGGGTGAGCCGGCAAGTGGTTGCGTGACTCGCACGGGGTGGTTTTCAGCTCCCGAGGTGACCCCCACTTTGGAGCCTCTGAGCGACGGTGCCTCGCTGCCGGACAACTGGATGTTCTGGGCGATGCTGCCGGCGCCGCCACCAGCGCCTTCGTCGCTTCCCGCAGCAGGGTCCGAACCTTCCTCAGAGGCGCAGCCCCCCGCGGAGGCCCAGAGCCTCCCCGAGGCGCCTCCCCCCTTTGACGCCCAGATTCTTCCCGGGGCACAGCCCCCTTTCGACGCCCAGTCCCCCCTTGATTCTCAGCGTCAACTCAATGGCCAGCCTTCCTGGAATTTCCAGGCTTCAACATCATGGTACTGGACACAGCCTCCTGGTGTTTTTCCTTGGCATCGGCAGCCCCACAACACTCCGGGTAGGTTGTTACTTCTCTCTGTACCACCTCTTCCCTTTCCTTTTCCCTTCTCCCCTCTCCTTTTCCACCCTTTTTGCTCTCTCCCCTTCTGATGCTGCCTTGCACTGTTGGAGTCTGGTCATTAATGTCTCACAGTTTGTTCCACAGTTATGTTTTTCCTGCCTGTTCATTCAGTTTAACAATTATTTATTGAATTCCAACTATGAACCAGGAAGGGGAGATAAAGCAGTGAACAAAACATACAAATATCCTTATTTTGAGCTTAAATCTCCTGGTGTAGGAAGACAGACAATAAACAAAAGAAAGCAGTGTGTATTAGAAGGCAGTGAGTGCTATGGAGAGAGAGCAGAGTGACAGGCAGTGCAGTTTTAAATGTCAGTGTGAGTCGTAAGTAAGGTGACATTGGAGCAAAGACTTCAGGGAGGTGAGGGATCAGAACAGTGCATGTATCTGGGGGATAGCGATACAGGCAGAGGGACCTGCAAGTGCAAAGGCCTGGAGGCAGAAGCTATAGATCAGGATGGAACCCAGTGAGGCAAGAAAGGACTGAGCCTGGGGTGGAGTTGTAGGCAATAGAGGAAGAGGGCCTTGTAGATCGTGGGACTTCTACTGTTACGATATGTTTAGTGCAAGGGAGTGGCATGCTTTGATTTATGTTTTCAAAGGGTTAATGTGGCTACTGATTGGAAATGACGGAAAGGGAGATGAGTTAAGAAGGTATTGCGGTTAACCTGGTGAGAGATACTGGGGACTTGGACCAAGGTGGAGCTCAGGAGGTGATGAGAAGTAGTTGGATTCTAGATATATCTTGAAGGTAGGGTAGGACCAGCATAATTTTTTGAGGAATTGGATTGGGATGGGATGTAAAGAGGACACGAGAATAACTTAAAAGTTTTTTGCCAAGCAAGTGGAAGGATGTGGAGGGAGTAGATTTGGAAAGGAGACCAGGAGTTGAGTTTGGAATATGATTTGTGTCAAGTAGAGATACTGAACTGGCTGTTAGCTATTAGTTTGTACTTTCAGGGGAGGTTTGTGGCTAGAGCTGTAAATCGGGGTGTCATTGGCATAGAGATCATATTTAAAGCCATGAAATTGTTCGCTTAGAACAATTCAATTTACATTAAGTTGAATCCAAATCAGTGTTACTGTATGCCTAATGCTGGGGATATGAATGTGCCTAAGACAGTGCCAAGCGAGGTGAGATGGGTTCATAAATATAAATCACAGTGCAGTGTGACTGGTGATAGAGGCATATAAAAGGAGATTTCAGAGTATGGAGAAAGTTGGGGAAACTTTTGGAAGAAGTGTATTGGGAGATGTTTAATATTCTGGAAGAGATACTTTTTAGGTGGAAGCAAAGAGGTGTCAGTGCAAGGTGAGTTCTGAAGGTTGCAGTGTTCTGGTGTGACTGAAGCATAGTATGTGGAAGGTACAAGGAAGAGCAGGGTGAAAAAATAAAGTGGGATCTCATCGGAGGACTCTAGGAAGCTACTTGCTTCCAGGGTCTTGAGCAGGGTTGTGATGACTGGACGATTATTTTTGTGGTGTCAGTGTGCAGGGTCTGTTGGAAGAAAGGGCTTAGGAACTGGAAGCCAGTCTGGAAGGCTGTCACAGTGATCTGGGTGAAAGATCAAGGTTTCAGAGTTGGGTCATGGCAATAAGAAAGGAAAAATATTTGAGAAGAAATGTATTTCACAAGGGTCTGTTTTCCTGGTGTAAAATTGATACTGAAAGAGCTCCATTAGAGATTTTATGGTTTACATTTCTTTTTTCTTTAAAAAAAATTTTTTTTTTTTTTTTTTGGCTGCGCTGGGCCTTAGTTGCGGCACGTGGGATCTTCATTGCGGCGTGTGGGATCTTTAGTTGCAGCATGTGGGCTCTTAGTTGCGGCACGCGGGATCTAGTTCCATGACCAGGGATTGAACCCGGGCCCCCTGCATTGGGAGCACAGAGTCAACTACTAGACCACCAGGGAAGTCCCTGGTTTACATTTCTAATGTTTGAAATAACTACAAGGAATTTTACCAGGTTAGCTTGTCCATTCCTTTACTTAGACATCCAAAGCATCTATGGACATGTAATCTTACCAATATGTATTAATTTGAAAAATGTTTATTTGGTAAACTAGTCTTAATCTTTGTTAATTTGTTTGAATTACTCTTCTGCCTAGAAGTAGTTTACCACTGTTTTTACACAAGTATTTATGACATTCTGTAGCAAAATTTTAAATAATTGTATAGTTGTAAACATTTCTGGATCTCTTTTTGTTTTTCAGTTAAACATTCTTATCTTCCACAAAAACATGATGCAAAGGTCAATGACTTCAACATCTCTCCCAGGAGAAAACAGAAAAAAAGGGTATTTTTTAAGATGTTCTTGAATGTGACACTTTGGTCCCTATGTCACTTTCATATCTTGTGTTTCAATCATAACTGTCTCAGTGTTTTGCATTCATTATTGACACAGAGCCTTGCATAAAAGGATCTTTAAGGGTCTTGGCTGTAAGTAAAATCTTCAAGCAAAATCTTTTTGAGAAATAAACGGAGAAATTGTAGAAAAAGAAAACATTTAATCCATTTCAGTATAGTATCAGGAGTAAATATAATGGGGAATTATGATTACAGATAAATGTAAATGTTATTAAACTTCAATGACGTAAACAAAAGTATAATATATATGTTATACTTAATACATACTATATATTCAATTTATTTATTTTACTAGCATATTGGTAGGAGAAGGATGAAATTTAAAGTTTTTGTTTTTTTAATGAGGAACAACCCTTCGTTATGTTCAGAAACTGAGTCTTAAAATAGGCTTCTTTTATTCTGATGTAGCTTATAATCTGGTCTTTCAACTTTTAAGATGTGTAAATAATTTTATTAGTTTAGAATAAATTGAGTAAAATCTACAGCATGAGATTAGTACCCTTCATTTTTGGCATCAAAACTATGTAACTAATACTAACAAAATATTGTGAAAGTATGTTTAATTAACATAATCTCAACATTGAACAATTGGGGCCCTATATAGCCTATCATTGTAATAATCATTTTTGTTGTATGTTTAAACATAAAAATAGTAAATTGGGAATTAAAAAGAACTAATATTTACCTAAATAGTTCTTTTTTTCTCATTCTGTAGTTAAAATATACACACACACACACGCACACACTTGTTTTTCCTAAAAGAAGAAATACCGTTTTTACTCTGAATATTTATTTTTAGGTCATTTTGACATATGCTCTATTAAGTTTTAATTAGATTACCAATTTGAAATCTACTCACAATTTATTATATTAGCTTTACTCAGATTTAAAATTTTTTAACAAGCCTGGCTTTTCCTAATGTATTTGTTAAAAATAAAAACAGAATCATCCCTTCATTAGAAATGTATTCAGAAGTTTTTGCCACCTGTAAGGGTTGTGTGAAAAATCAAAATATGTACTATATTTTTACTGATGATTAGAGTTCTCACCAAAAGCCTAATGCCTCTTCATTTTTGTTTGCAGAAAAGAAAGGAACCAGTTTTTCACTATTTTTGTGATACCTGTGATCGTGGTTTTAAAAATCAAGAGAAGTATGATAAACACATGTCCGAACATATGAAGGTAGGTTTTCTTAGTTGTCCTGATATTTATTTAGCAAAATGGCTGTATTTGGTAGAAATTCTGAGCTTCCTTCCCTTAAAAGTTTATAGTTTTCATAGAAATGTTGTTTGATGACTTGCCAAATTGGGACAGTGACCCTGGGATTTGCAGTTTGAGGGTGGGAAGCCCGCTGCTTCAGGAAGTGTGAGATGGCAGTAAAAGAGAAGGGAGGTCTGGCAGCTGTTTGTATGTATGCGCCTCCTCTCCTCTGTGAGAGGCTGGGCCTCCCCTCCGGTTGCTCCGTGCGCCTTTGTGAATTCTTTCTCCTTTAAGGCTGCCCTTGACTATTTAACCACACAGTGTAATTTGCCTTGGCCCAGCACCCTCTACGGATGGTTTAGACCTTATTAAGTACTTTTAACTAGGATATTTGAGAAGTAAAAAAGTTAAAAAGTAAGTTCTTAGTTTGGAAAGGTTCTCTTTCAGTTTGTAGGCGTGCCCCTTAATTTTAGGAATTAAGAACATTTTACAACATTGCTGATGTCGTGCATTCACTCAAATGGAGAAGTAAATGATATGCATTGCTGTACTGTATACTTAGAGAGTGCAGCTCTGTTTTGGAATGATTTTTGTTTTAGGTATTCAGTGGTAACACCACATAGATGGGATACTATGTAATATGACCAGAATATGTCTGTATATATAGTAGTAAGGTAAATTTTTTATGGAAGACATTGAGTAGCCTTTCTTAAAAATTCTTACAGTGTCCTGAGGTAGATTGCTCTTTTAGTGCACATGAGAAGATTGTCCAATTCCATTGGAGAAATGTAAGTTCTTTTTTTGTTTGTTTGTTACATGCTCTTTGTATTTCATTGATTTATTATCTTCATAGCTCTCTATTTACATAGCCTACTAATGAGTAACATTCATAGAACACTGTACTTTGTAAGGCATTTTTACATCTACTATTCAATTTTATCCTCATAAGCCACTGTGTAAAGTAAATAAATCTTGGCCCTATTTAACAGATTGGTAAAATGATTTGCCCAGGGTCTCAGAACTGACCCCTGCACTTGAATTTCATGATGGCAAATTCTGTTTTACTATACCATGCTGTTTCAAATTGTTTCGTATATTCATTATTTCTCTAGCTAACTTTCTTAACTTTGGTTGGTAGGTAATTCATTTGGGTATTTAATATCAATCAAGTATTGGGTGACATTCACTTTGTAACCAAAATGATATTATGACTTTTTTTTATCAGTAGTACTAATCTAAAGATGAGAAAAATTCTTTTTCCTTTAAAGGAAAAGTCGTAATAAGGATAGATAAAACCTGCTTACTTAGTTTTAAAATTGTCTCTGCTAGTAAATTTACTTTTGGGTACACAGTCTCCATTATCCCCCATAATACTTGAGATTTAGTCAAAAGCATACAATACGCTTCTTGATATTCAGCAGACATTTTCCCCTTAGACGCATGCTCCTGGTATGAAGAAAATCAAGTTAGACACTCCAGAGGAGATTGCAAGATGGAGGGAAGAAAGAAGAAAGTGAGTAAAGAGTTAAGAACTAGTGAAACAATTTTGTTTTACTGTGGCAAGGCTGAGTACTTGAAAATAATGACCGTTCTGGCCCTGAGGAACAATTTGAAAAAGGAAATTTGCTCTTTTGTTATTTATTTATTTATTTATTTAAATTTTTGAATTTTATTTTTTTTATTTAAAAAATTTTTAATTTATTTTTTATACAGCAGGTTCTTATTAGTCCTCAATGAATTTTATTATTATTTTTTTATACAGCAGGTTCTTATTAGTTATCAATTTTATACACATCAGTGTATACATGTCAATCCCAATCACCCAATTCATCACACCCCGCCTCCCCCCGTGGCTTTCCCCCCTGGTGGCTATACGTTTGTTCTCTACATCTGTGTCTCAACTTCTGCTCAGCAAACCGGTTCATCTGTACCACTTTTCTAGGTTCCACATACATGCGTTAACATACAGTATTTGTTTTTCTCTTTCTGACTGATTTCACTCTGTATGACAGTCTCTAGATCCATCCATGTCTCAGCAAATGACCCAATTTCATTCCTTTTTATGGCTGAGTAATATTCCATTGTATATATGTACCACATCTTCTTTATCCATTCATCTGTTGATGGGCATTTAGGTTGCTTCTGTGACCTGGCTATTGTAAATGGTGCTGCAATAAACATTGGGGTGCATGTGTCTTTTTGAATTATGGTTTTCTCTGGGTATATGCCCAGTAGTGGGATTGCTGGATCATATGGTAATTCTATTTTTAGTGTTTTAAGGACCCTCCATACTGTTCTCCATAGTGGCTATATCAATTTACATCCCCACCAACAATGCAAGAGGGTTCCCTTCTCTCCACACCCTCTCCAGCATTTGTTGTTTGTGGATTTTCTGATGATGCCCATTCTAACTGGTGTGAGGTGATACCTCATTGTAGTTTTGATTTGCATTTCTCTAATAATTAGAGATGTCGAGCAACTTTTCATGTGCTTCTTGGCCATCTGTATGTCTTCTTTGGAGAAATGTCTATTTAGGTCTTCTCCCCATTTTTGGATTGGGTTGTTTTTGTTGTTTGTTTGTTTGTTTGTTTTTGCGGTACGTGGGCCTCTCACTGCTGTGGCCTCTCCTGTTGTGGAGCGCAGGCTCCGGATGCGCAGGCTCAGTGGCCGTGGCTTCACGGGCCCAGCCGCTCTGCAGCATGTGGGATCTTCCCGGACTGGGGCACGAACCCGTGTCCCCTGCATCGGCAGGTGGACCCTCAACCACTGTGCCACCAGGGAAGCCCTATATGAGGCTATTTGAATGTAGCTTTTGGTAGACCTAATAGGAACTCTTCATAAATAACTGATGTCATAATGGGAGCTTGCTCTTTGAGGGGAGCCACTACATGCCCCCTCTGTTAAATATTCAATACTGAGGCAGTGATGGGTGGGTGCTATTTAAAAAAAAATGTATAATACTTTGTTATGTTTATTGTTTTGATTACTTTAAAAAAGTTGTTGAATGATTGGAGTGTGCTAGGCAGAGGGAGTACAAGTGACAAGATACACACGTGCCTGTCCTTATCCATAAAAAGACGAGAAATGTTTTCCTGTAATTAAAGTCGAAGAAATTTGAGTCTTACCTTGTGACTTGTAGCTTTATACTTATAAGGGAAGAAAGCTTAATAGATGTCTAGCTAGAATCGACCAATGAAAAATCCCATGAGGAAGCTGTTGTCTCAGGATAGGACCAGGATACCTCATCCTGAAACAAGACCAAGTCAGAGCTATTAGGATGGTCAGCAGCGCTTTTAAGTCAATAGCTGTTTTTCTGGAACTGAAAAATGAGGAGAGCCTCAGATAGGAAGAGTTACCTTCAGAGGTCGAGAAAGATACTTAAAAACTTTTAACCAGCAGGTTAAAGTTGTACTCCGTTCAACTTAAAGTTTTCAGCTTAAAGCCCCTGTATGTGTGTATATGAAGAGCTGTGTGAAATGTTGCACTGTTATGTGAGAGAGTTAGTTACTGCCCTTTAAAGCTTGAAAGGTAATTCTGAGGAAAACCAGCATAAACATAAAGATTTAGAACCAACCGAGAACAAATAGAATTCAGTAAATGTGTATGTAACTATCCATTATTAATACTGTGTAAAGAGTTGGATGAGGGTGAAGGACAATCAGAGGAATTTAATTCTTAAGCAAGTAAACCTGGGTCCAGCCAGTCAGCAGTCAACATGGACTCGATGGATTTAATAGAATTTTAAGAGCATCCTTGGCTAACAAATGTAATAATCTAGGGTAAGAGTCTAGGCCACCAGGAGTAGGGTATACTAGAATGCCTTTTCCTCTTTATCTCCCGGCAGAATCTTATTTAGCTTGTAAGACCTGTTTTGTTTTGTTTTTGTTTTTAACATGTACTTATTTATTTATTTTGGCTGCATTGGATCTTAGTCGCGGCATGCAGACTTCTTCTTACTTGCCGCATGCATGCGGGATCTAGTTCCCCGACCAGGGATTGAACCCAGGCCCCCAGCATTGGGAATGCAGAGTCTTACCCACTGGACCACCAGGAAAGTCCCAAGACCTGTCTTAAGTGTCACCTGATTTGTCATTCTCTTCTTCTTCTTCATTTCCTCTATCTCAATGCTGCCAGAGTGCTAGTCTGTAATAAGATAAGGAACTTGTACCAGAATATAAATCTGTACCTTACTTCCTTCATTGAGAAAGTCTTGGTAAGAAGAAAATGTCATCTGAGCTAAATATATTTGGTTTAGGGACATAGCTGATGTATACCCTGACATAAGTGTGTGGATTGGCTGCCAGTCCATGGACCAACCTCCCCTAAAGCATTATTCACTACTTCCTGTGTGAATACATAGCTTATCAATACAAACACAATAGCGTTTGTTGCATTATATTATAGGTGGCCCTAGTCTTAGACATCTTTGATTCTGCTGCACTTTGCATAGTACCTGGGATTTAGTATGTGGAGAATAAATATTTGTGGACTGAGTTACTGTTAAATGGTGCAGTATGGGAAGAACCAGTCTTGGCATTGATAAGGAGCCTTAGCCAATTGCATGGTCAAACTTAGAAGTCAAGGAGTTGGGACCGTGATGTGATTTGACTTAGTGAAGAATTCGAAGAAGTTCATATAAAGCTCCTTGCCTCCTCTAGGTGGCTTCTTTACAGGTACAATTTTTTTCTTCTCATGATTCCACTTCACTCTAGTTTTTTGTTTATTGTTTGTTTTGCTTATTTGTTTTTTATCTGTTGGGTGTATCTTTTTCTTACTATTTTGCACAGAGGAATAATCAAACATGAAGAGTTAGTTCCCCTTCCTGATACTTAGTTTTTAAAGAGCTGGTGATGACAGTATTGAAGATTATATCCTGCTAGATGGATTGGAAAGTGCCTACCTGCAAAGGTTTTTCCCTGGTACTTTGCCCTGACTTTGGTCAGTTGGAAGTTGTTGCAGCTCAGTGGTGCCAGCCCCTGTTGTATATGTTTAATTCTTTTGAGGAGAATGATGATGGCTACTAGTCAGCAATGATTATAAAGCAACTGAGAAGTTAACTAAGTAAGCTGTTTAGTCTCTCAAGTTTTGAGTTCACTTAAGGCAATAGGGAAGTCCTGAAATGAGTTCCTGATTAACCAACTTTTGTTCTTTTATATCTAACGAGTGTTTAAATTAAGTCATTATATAAACTGGGAAAATTGGACCCACTATTAAATTAATGGTAGCCAGCTTCAGTGGTTCTGTTCTACTGTGTTTCTAGCTGTTTTACTCTCCCACAGTCCTCCACTCTACCCTCCTCAGCATATAAGAGGAAGGACCTCATCTAGTCTGGAGGAGTGGGGTGTTCCTTGACAAAGGGCAGTTGAGCTGAACTTAGACCTAATTAGGAAGAAATAAGGGGAGGCAGGGGCTAGTGCACAGACAGATTGGCATGAGTATAGGAACTTGAATATAGGTAAGAGATGATAGAAGCTTTTGAAAGATGGCAGTTGTGGGGACAGCGAGAACTAGGTGGATATAGAACATAAAAATGGGCACTGTTTGGTAGTTGGATAGTTGTGAGGTTGAGGAGGAAAGAGGTTTTGAGGAGATGTCCAAGTTCCTCTGTGAAAGCACCTTTGTGAAAGGTGGTGCCTGTTCCTCAGACAGGGAACCCCGGAAGAGAATCACATTTGGAGGTGTTGATTTAGGACATCGTTGAGTATGAGGAGATTCTGAGACATCTATTTGAAGATGTTGTGTAAGCATTGGGGCTCAGACCAGACTGGCTGGAGATAGATATTTTAAAATCATGAAACCATGAATGCAGAAGATATTCCCCACAGAGAGAGGGTAGAGTGGAAAGGGAAGGTAGCCTAAAAGGGAGTTAAAACCAACAAGCCTGCTGAGCAAGAGCCAGAGAAGTAGAAGAAAACTCAGAATATGACCTGTCGTAGAAGCCAGTAGAAGGGAGGATTTCAAGAAGGAAGATGTGATTATCAGTGCAGATTGCTGTGGAAAGGTGAAATAAAACAAGAACAAAAAGTGACTGATTTTGTGACTTGTAGGGCCCCCTTGACGTGGATTCCAGATGATTGCTCCTTGGCCCTTCTTCTTGGAGTTTCCTGCCATCTGTCTCCACAGCTCTCTGCAGCTCTGACAGCCTCCCCCATGATTCTTTGTTTTAAATATTTATTTATATATTTGGCTGCGTTGGGTCTTAGTTGCGGCAGTGGGATCTTTGTTGCGGCACATGGGATCTTTTGTTGTGGAGCGCAGGCTCTTTGTTGCTGCATGCGGGCTTCTCTCTAGTTGTGGTGCACGGGCTTTAGAGCGCACAGCCTCAGTAGTTGCGGCACATGGGCTCTCTAGTTGTGGCGTGTGGGCTCTAAAGTGCTCAGGTTCAGTAGTTGCGGCGTGCAGGCTTAGTTGCCCCGCGGCATGGGGGATCTTAGTTCCCCAACCAGGGATCGAACCCACATCCCCTGCATTGGAAGGCGGACTCTCAACCCCTGGACCACCAGGGAAGTCCCTCCCCCGTGATTCTTAACAAGGTGGATTGCAGTTGCCTTTACCACCCTGCCCTTAGCATATATATAGATGGTCCAACAGAATCCTTTGAGTTCCGCTGACTTTTTGAGACTCACAGCTTACAATAAAGAGTTGCATCTGGCACCTTTTTACCTTCCAATTTCCAGTGTCCTTTACCTCCATGCAGTTTCTGCCACTTACTCTCACGGCCACCCTGTGGATCTTATCTTCTGGACTTTCTGCCCCAGAAATCTTGAAGTTAGGCTTACTCCTCTTGGGTCATAACTTTCATTCCATCCAACTGTCTCACTGTCACCTGTACCTGGTCCCGGACTAGTTGAAGCCTCCCCCCTCTTACCCCCTTTACCTTCTTTTTCTCTCACCCCCCTTCTGTCTTTGCTTCTCTGCCAAGTTTAAGTCACCTCCACCACTCTCGGAAGCTCAGCTCCCTCATTCCAGTGCCCTTCGTTACACCCACCTGGCAAAATCTCAGCTCTGGCTCACTTGCTAAGTGTTGTTCAAGAAAACCACACAGTTGAAGTACACTCTGCAGAGGAACGCTCAGCAGTGCTGATCACACTTAAGGAACTGACTTTGACCAACGAGGTTAGGCTATTCTCTTTGTGTTTGTTCTTTTTTCATGCAAGATGAGATGCTAGTAGGCATGTATTTCTTAGTTACATAGGTGACTATGTAGAATAAAATTTAAAAAGAAATTTGTTAAACTGATTTTATTTTAGCCAGCTCAAATGCCCGTGAAAACAACACCTTAGAACTGACGGTCAGGGTCCTGTAATGTGGGCTTAACATATCTTTCCTGATTAATCCCACATTACTTGCTTATCGGAGTTCTTTGTCCCAGCCAGACTTGGTTTTTTTCTTTTTCATATCCCAAACAAGTTTTCTGAACTTTTAACCTCTGTTTTGATTATGCTGCTTCCAGAAAATCCTCCCTTCTCTATCCTTGAAGTTCTGCTCAATGCTTTAGTCCAGCTGAAATCCTGCCAGACTAAAATTTTGGTAGTATTTTTCCTTATCTGCCTGGAGGGGTATCTTGTCCCTCTTTGAATGTGGTATCCCCTCTGCCTCCTTAGTGTAGATGCCCCTCATTATGGTACTATTGATGAACTTTTTTGCTTATGTGTCTTTTAAAAAAAAATAAATTACAAGCTTTAGGACTGTAAGAACCATGGTTTGTGTGACTGTTTATATCCCATGGTGCCATAGGTAGAAGGGATGTTTATAAATGTTGATATATGTAAATGGGGCTTGAAAATATTTTTTCTTATGGGTGTAGTTCTATTTTGGTATATACAAGTAAGTGGTTGGAGAAATCTTGCTGAGATTCATATTTTTAATTTATGTTTTAAACTATACCTTTGTCATTGTTAAAGAAATTGGGCAATGTTGATCAGATTAATAACTGTAGTTGGAATTCAGTAATGTAACTAATGGTACTTAAACTGCTGTGGTTTTGAACAATAAATTCTCACCACATAGGACAGTTCATCACCAAGACAAACGAAATTGATCTGTATTTGAATGCATTACTTTCTACAGTAGCTTTCCCCATCTGAGCGTGAACTCTGCCACCTTGTGGTTTTGTGCAGCAAGTGCTTTAAAGGAAAAAATGCCACTGCTAGAGAAACTTAAGGAATATTAACATTTGAAGATGCAAACTAGCTTAGGTAGCACGTGTTTCTATAAAGTCCCTGGTAGAAGACTAGTTTGGTTTTGTCATGTAATTGGGAACTCTCAGCCACCTTTGAATTTATGTTGATGTACATTATAGCTTTGAATAACTTCCTGACAAGAGTTTAGCTTGAAATTAGAGGTAAACATTCAGTATTTGAAAAGGCAAAGATTGTTTTATATATGGCCAAGGTTACTGAAAAGAGGTAGGAGTAGACTCTTGCCTTTAAGACCCTCACTCTAATGGGAGACGTGGGAAGAATATCCATAGGTGGCCGTGAGAGCACAGGCAACTGAAGCATTAATTTTTGCTGTGTGGGGATAAGTGTCTGGTCAAGGGATAGCTGGCGTCTTTGGAAGGCAGGGCAATCAGTTCGTTTTGCAAGACTTCTTGTGAGAGGGGTCGTGCCACCCCTTCCCTCCCCCCAATTTATTTGAAGGTGAAGTTTATTCTTTTTTAATGCATAGTTCTGACAAACATCCATAGTTGTGTTTAATTAAAAACTTTAAGGCTTTCCACTAATAACCTGCAAAAAAAGAAATCCTAGCCAAAAAAAAAACCCGTAGTGATTCTTTCTTAATTCTTGTCGGGTACAAATGCTGTATGATTTGGCATTAGGAAAAATGAGTGGTAGAGGTTCATTACCCAAACCTCTATTTTAGAGACGTTGAAACATACTTCACGGCAGATTTGGAGTCCACTAGGTGGAGTAGTTGTGTTATTTATTTTAATACTGCAGTTACTGTGGCTCTGAGGAAACGCTTTACAGCTGTGTCCCCAGTTCTTTCAGAATTCCAGCAGAGGGGCTGTGCTCCTAAAGAATGCTACATCTTTTTGAAGTTTGGAGAGACTTTGAAGTAAAAATGCAGTAGTGTTGAAGTAGCCGTGATTCAGGGAGAATAAAGAGGGATTGTGTTTTTCTACAGAAGAGGCTTAAGGGAAAAGCCAAGGAGTGGGTGGTGATTTGAGGATAAGGAAAGAGAAAGGTAACCAGAGTGAGATGTGCTAAGATAATGGTTGGTTCCATGTTGCTAATTTATTGACTCTGGGGCTTAAGGATCGTCACTGGAGGCTTAAGGCTTAGGCAAGGGGAAGACAAAGCGGGGGTAAGAAATGAAAGAGGGGGAAGAGAGCGAGGTAAAAAGCATACGGTTTCAGGGCCAATTCCTTTGGGGGTGTTGGGAAAAGATGGAAGTCGGGAGAAAAGTGATTTTAGCAGATAAAAATAGAGAAAATACCACTTGTCACAGTCTTTATAACATCCATTCTCTACCAGGAGATACTGGACTAAATTTTATTGGTATGTAATTGTGCAATGTAAGACAATTTGTGATTTTTTTCAACAGTTTTCTCTGGATTTTTGTACTTAGAAACCTGAACTGTGTCCTTTATCAAAGATCCAGACTTTTCCTTATTCTTGTATCTCACTAGTATGTTGCTGGAAGGGGCTTCTGATTATTGTTGTATGTATAACTAGGTCTTGTGTTTCTGGTTTCCCATTTGGGGGGATAATTTGCTCTCTGATACCCTTGTTTTCCCTAGCTTTTAGTTTCTAGGTTCTATGTAAATAAGAATGGTATAATGTTTGCAAGAAAATTTTATTAACTTAAGCACTGAAAAATAGAATCTTATAACTTTGGAAGGGATATAGAGATCCTCTACCTTTAGGAAAGAGCTGTTTTAAAAGACTTCCACCAAAGGAGTTTCCACAACATTCTTGATGTCTCATTTAAGGAATTCTTTATTATATCTCACCGAAAATCCACTTGCTGTAACAAACTGTTTATATTCCTTATCATTGAGAAGCATTTACATAGCTCCTTGCTTATACATGAAACACTGTAGGACTAAGTCTCTTTGTTTAGCATATGGCCCAACATGTTAAGGGTTGCTCTGTAACACTCAGAAGAAAAACGTTAAAGAAACACATTTTGTGTTTCTTTAACATTTTTAAGAATAAGTAAGAATAAGTGAATTTCAGAGGTGTGAAGAGCGTTGATTAGCTGTGAGTTACATGTCTAGACACTGTGGTGCCTGTGAAAGTCATCACCTTTTCCTCATCATTTCTGCTTCTGTGTAGTTTGTCTTCAGGTTGAGAACAGCTGGCTGCCATCTTCTCTGTAAGATCATTTTTTGTCACTTCTCTTCTTCTTTTAAAGGCTGCAAATAGTTCCAGTTCCTTTCATCTTTCTTCAGAGGTTTTATTTTTTCATCCTGTTAATCATCTTTGAGTCTCTTGAATCCCCTCCAAGTTTTATTTTTCCTTAACATTCCTTTTCAGTTTAGAAGTACAAAGCTGGATGCAGTGCCCTGAGAGTTTCTGATCACCTTTGAGTGTCATGAGAAGATGATTTCACACTTGTACCTGTGCCAGAATCCATTTCATATCACCTTAGATTATGTTTGCTTTCCAAAACTGTACTCATGTGGTGCTGACTGCCTGTCAGATTTTTATCTCCTGTGACCTTGATCTTTTCCTCTTATGTTTATTTATAACTTGTACATTAATCATCTTTTATTTGTGGAGTTTATTTTTCTTGGCTGGATAGATTGCTTTGCACTGTCCTCACTGAAATTCATTGCCTTTCTTTTTCTGATTACTTCACCACTTACTCAATGTCATTTCTATTCTTATCTTCCAGTGTGCCCAGCCCATGGGCTTCCATTGCCTGTGCTATCCCAGTCAGTGATGCAGATGTTAAAAAAAGAAGGGTAGAGACAGTGTCCTCGAAATGATGGCAGAACATGATGTGTTGATGTTTCTCAAAATTTACTCTAATGAGCAGCCAGGCTGAGTGGTAGAGGGCTGTCTGTGTTCCCCTCCTTTCATGCTTTTTATGCTCCTAGGATCTGTTCCTCTCACCACCAAAGTTTGGTGCCTCTATCACCACACAACTGTGCTAAGGAACAAAGAAAGCTTTGTCAGAGCAATTCATCTTGCACGCTGCTGTCAGATTTAATTTTTTTCACTGCCTTGTTCATATCTTTCCCTGTTCATAACTTTCAGTGGCTCCCCAACACCACTGAATTAAAAATAGCTTTCTCGTCTGGCATTCGAGGCACATTTTGGCCCCAGCTTCCCTTTCTGGTCTGATTGCCTGTGACTATTTGTTTAAGAATGAACCACTTGCCATTCTCTCACACTTTCTGAGGCCTTGGTTTGTCTGCATTGTTTGCTTAGAACACTCTGACCAAAAAAAAAAAAAAAAAAAAAGGTCCCTGGCAGTCCAGTGGTTAAGACTCTGTGCTTCCACTGCATAGGGCATGGGTTCGATCCCTGGTTGATCCCACAGGCCATGTGGCATGGCCAAAAAAAAAAAAAAAAAAAGCACATGCTGACACTTTTCCATCAGATTTTTGTCTGTTAACACCATTTAAGACCAGTGTCTTTCATGTTCTTTTCTTTGTGGATTTCTCCATCTAGATATGATCTTTCCTTCCCACCCTCCCTTATACTCCTGAGGGTACTTATTATATTTTGTCTTTTGTTATAACTAGTCTTTAGAAATAACCATGCTTTTCTTAACCTTCCTGGTAGACTGTAGCTTTTTTTTTAACAACTGTCTCTTCCTCATCTTGGTAACTTTGGATATACCTCCTAGTATGTATTTGCATAAGTAGATGCATAAGAAAATACATTTTTGCTTATAGTATTTATGGGTATGTGCCAAATAAATGAACTATATATCAGTTTCAGCATATTATATGATATATTTGATTTAAATTCTGTTGTAAGCTCCTTACTTGGTAACAGACTGGTAGTAGAGTTTGGACTGGCAGCTGGTATACACTTTGAGTAGCATTGTTATAGTCTACTTTTTCACCCTTAAAAAAAATCTAGAAGGAATTAAAAGTTTATATCAATTTACTGCTTTAGTCATTAAACAAAAGTTGTTAAATGCAGCAATTGCTTGATTGCATAATTAAAATTTACTCTAAAAGCCCTTTTATAATGGACTTTTATTGTTTTCTAGAAATTACCCAACTCTGGCTAATATCGAAAGGAAGAAAAAGTTAAAAATTGAAAAGGAAGAGAGGGGAGCAGTGTTGACAACGACACAGTATGGGTAAGTTCCTTAAAATTGCTTGCACCCTCAATGCTTATTTTAAATGCATGTATGTACTTATAAATAGTAAAAAAGAGCATACACCCAAATCCTAAAACCTCTATACTTTCAATTCTGAAATCTTTGCTTTTGTAACTTTTTTACTTAAAAATTTTAACATTATATTTTAAAATAAGTAGTACCCTACATTTATGTGGTTTTCAAAACGATTTACAGTAACAAGTCTCTTCTCTCTTTGTATCCTAGCTAAACAGATCTCCTTCCCAGAGGCAACCCATTTTATCTTTCTAAAGATATTTCATCTTTATATAGCACATAGATAATAGTCTTTTTTTCCTTTTTTGATACTATTATACATCTTGCTTTTTTTAGCCAAATAATATACCTGGAGATTGTCCTATATTGACATATAAACAAGACTCCTCATTCTCTGAGGGTGTGTAAGAAGCATAAGAATATCCCATAGGGTCTTTTTTTTTTTTTTTTTTTTAAAACAATTCTCTATTGACAGACATTTAAGTTTTCACCAATCTTTTACTAATAAAAAGTTGCCATTATTGCCCTGTACATACATTTTACACATGTGCAGATATTTCTGAGCATGGATTCCTAGAAGTGGTTTTGCTGAGTCAAAAGACATGTGTATTTATAATATTGATGGGTAACTGCTAAATACCTATCACAGAAGCTATTGTAGTTTACTCTCCCACCAGCAGTATATGAGACATCCCATTTTCCCCAATGCCTCACATTCATAGAAGTTTTTCCATTTTGTTTTGTATTGAAGTGTACAACTGGATGAATTTATATACGTTCACATACCTACATACCCATGTAACTTCCACACATTAATAATACATAGAACATCTTTACCTCACAAAGGTTTCTCTCTTAGGCCCTCCTTAGTTCCATGCCTCCCCACAAAGGTAACCTCTTTTCTGATTTCTATCATCATAAATTTATTTTACCTGTTCTTAGAACCTTGTATAAATGGAATCATATAGTGTGTCTTCTTTAGTGTATAGTTTCTGTGGCGCAAAATTATCTTGTGAGATTCATCCGTATTGTTGTGTATAGCTGTAAATCCATTCTTATTGCTATATAGAATTTAATTGTGAGAATATACATTCATTCTACTATTGGGCATTTGGATTGTTTCCAATTTGGGCTATTATGAATAAAGCTGCTATGAACATTCTTTTAAGTGTCTTTTGTGGACATAAGTACTTGTTTCTTGTTTACATTGGCCATATACACACACACACTAGGTCATACTAGATATTTAGTTATAATAGATATAGTCAAACAGTTTTCCAAAACACTTGTACTAATTTATACTCCTACTGACTCTGTATCTAATTGCTGTGTGTCCTGGTCAATGCATAGTATTGTTACACCTTTTCCTCATGTTATACCATTTCCCTCATGACTAATGATGTTGGACATCTTTTTATATGCTTATCCGTCATGTCGATATTCTCTTGTGAAGTGCCAGTTCAAGTCTTTGATCATTTTTTTTTGGCGTTTTTTAAAATTTATGTGTAACATAGACAAAATTATTTAAGTTAATAAATTTTTAAGGAATTTCACGTGTTCTGATTGTTTCTACTGCCAATCACCTTAGTTCCTCCAAACTCATAATCTTCAAGATAAAATAGCCCTTTCAAAAAGAAGTTATGTTAGCCCACAATTCTTTTAGTTGGGCTTCTTTGATCTCCAGGGGAATATGGACACACTTCAAAATTCCACACGTGTAATCTTTGGGATCCAATTTCCTCAAGCGATTTACTTTAGGACCATGTTTAGGGTCAGGAGATGGACCTGCTTGGTTCTGAATTTGACATCCTCTAAAAATGTGTTAGGTTCAAATCATATTCACTCCTAAGCCATCACACCCTAGAACAGTACAGATCATTGGGATATGTCAATACCTTTTTAAAATCCAAACACTGTGTTCAAGATAAAAGCTTAAAAAAAGAAGCCATCTTTGTTTCATGTCAACATTAAAATTACAGTACTAAATCAATACAGCTGATAATTTAAAAGCTTAAGATATGAGGGAAATTATCAGCTCTGTAGTCCTGGAAGCAATCTTTATGTTTATGAAGACACCCCCATCACTTGATTCTCTTTTAGGTATCATGTTCCTTCTTACCTGTATCAAAACTCATACTGAACAATGAGTTCTGGGTTGCAAAAGAGGATTTATTTTTGCCCCTGTCTAGAAGTCTTTGTCCAGAAATTAGACAAACACAAGTGCTATTGACCACTTTTTAACTGGGTTGCTTTTCTTGATTAGTAGGGGTTATTTACTTAGATACAAATCCTTTTTTGCGTAGAGTATAGGTAGTGCAGATATATATAGTCTTGCAATTTGTGGCTTGCCTTTTTACCCTTAATAGGTGTCTTTTTTTTTTTTTTCTCCATATGATAGTCTTAACTGCTCAGATATCTGGGGTCAGCTGGGGGTTATCTGGTGATCTTGACAAGGCTTAGTCACAGCTGGGGTTTGTTAGCTGATGGTTGGGGTGCCTATATAGTTACTCTTCGTGGTACTCCTCATTCTTTAGCGTAGATCCATCTTTCCATCTGATACCATTTTCCTTTTGCCTGAAAGACTTCCTATAACATTTCTTGTAGTGAGGGTCTGCTGGAGATGACTTCTTTCAGCTTTGTGTGTCTGAAAAGATCTTTATTTTACCTTCCTATTGGAAAGATATTTTTGCTAGATACGTAATTCTAGGTTAACAGTTTTCTAAAAATTTTATAGTATTTTAAAGATGTTGCCCCATTGTTTTCTTTTTTTTTTTTTTTTTGCGGCACGCGGGCCTCTCACCGCTGTGGCCTCTCCCATTGCGGAGCACAGGCTCCGGACACGCAGGCTCAGCGGCCATGGCTCACGGGCCCAGCCGCTCCGCGGCATGTGGGACCTTCCCAGACCAGGGCACGAACCCGTGTCTCCTGCATCGGCAGGCAGACTCCCAACCACTGCGCCACCAGGGAAGCCCCCCATTGTTTTCTTATTTGCATTGTTTCCAAGAGAAATCTGCTGTCATCATTTTGTTCCTCTATATAAAATACCTTTTATCTCTGACTGCTTTTAAGATTTTCTCTTTCTCACTAGCTGTGAGCAATTTGATTATTATGTGCCTTGGTATTATTTTCTTACTTTGTTTTATTGTCCATTGAGAGTATATGTAATGAACCTTTTTTATTAAATGGTCTTTGTTCTCCTATGCATAGTTTACGTAAGTATGTGCTCACATAAGTATTTGTTTTCCTCCTAAGAGAAGTAATTGCTGTGGTTTGAGAGGGCACTTGATTTGGGCTAGCTGTGAAGTTGTGCTTGGTCTGTGATCTTTAAGTTTATCCTCCTGTAATGTGAAGAGAGTAATACCTCTCTAATCTATTTCAAGGAGTTACCATGAAGTTTAGACAAAAACCATGAAGTTTAAACAGGAAACAAGGTAGCATATTTGTAAAAGCATCAGAAACTTTAAGGCTACTTACAATTAAGTAGATAAGAGTTAATGCACTTTGTAAAGTCTAAGGAAAGGAACATTTTATCTTAATGTATAATAGGAATGAAAGAATGCTGCCAATTAAATTCACTTACTGTAGATTGTACAACATAGCCCAGTTTCAGAGGGATTACATTATGGGAGGAAATGTGCAATTTGGAATTGATAAAATATGGTATATTGTGGTATGTTATCCTTTTAAAGTTCTACTTTGGAAGCCATTGAATTTATTTTATTCTGGTCTCTTTAATGTACTAGGTGACAGGTGATTGACAGCTAAATTTCTTTTGCATTCAGTAATCTTTTTCAAATTTTTCTTGAAAGGTCAGTGGCTTTTATATTAAGAATTGCATTTTTCTTACTCCAGCAAGATGAAGGGGATGGCCAGACATTCACAGACGGCAAAAATCAGAAGTCCTGGCAAACGTCACAAATGGAAAAATGGTCATGCTGGACAGAGAGCAGCCATTGGGTCAGGCAATCCCTTGTGTGATTCAAAGCCTGAAAGTACACCAGAGGCAAATTCAGACCCTCTGGGTGTTTTGGTAAACACTGATTCCGGTAAGCTAAATAAGAAAACACCGTGTTTTTAAGAGTATAGCCAGTGATGCAGAAATTGATTCTTCACATCCTTGTTTGGGGAGAGTTTAATGGCAAAAAATGTAAAAAGGGAAAATGATGCTTTTGTTCTTAATAGGAGTGTTTTGTCAAAAACCTTGTTTAAAGAAACTTTTTCTGAATCTTGGGAATGAATGCATGAGGCAGGCAGAATGTGGGAGAAAGATTATATTTATTGGATAATTTCCTTAGTATCATATAATCTTGGAAATTTTCTTAAGATGATTTTGAATGTATAGATGTTGTGGATTCAGATTTGCACCATTATGTGAATTTTCCCACCTAGAAAGCAGGAATTCCAATGGAAGCCAGTATTTATGCTGCTCAGCATGAACACGGTCTCTTTGGGTAAATAATGTTAATTCCATATATTTAAATAATACTGTTCTTCCTCAGAGCATAGAATATATTTATGTGTGTTTATTGTTTTTTCTTAAATTTCTTCTAGAATGTAGGAGATAAGTTTACTCTTGCTTATAAGTTGAGAAATTAAAGGACCAAAATGTTGCTGTCACAGAAGGACACCGCTAAGGCTTCATTTCTCTTCTGAAAAATAAAAACGTCTATGTAAATATTTTACCACCTTTCCTTCTAATAACGATGTGAGGCTTTATCCAGTTGCTAGTGATTCTTTTGCAAAGGGGTGTTACTGATGTTACATTGCAGGTTTGCTAGCAGGCTCTGCTCAGCTTGGGGGAAAGCGGCTTCTACGACAATCACAGATTATGTTATAAATTTATTTATTTTGGGCTGTGTTGAGTCTTTGTTGCTGCGCGCAGGCTTTTTCTAGTTGCAGCGAGCGGGAGCTACTCTTCATTGCGGTGTGCGGGCTTCTCATTACGGTGGCTTCTCTTTGTTGCAGAGCACGGGCTCTAGGCGCGCGGGCTTCAGTAGTCGTGGCTTGTGGGCTCTAGAGCGCAGGCTCAGTAGTTGTGGCACACGGGCTTAGTTGCTCCGCGGCATGTGGAATCTTCCCAGACCAGGGGTCAAACCCATGTCCCCTGCACTGGCAGGCGATTCTTAACCACTCTGCCACCAGGGAAGTCCCGTGGCAGATTACTGAATTTATGGATGGGAAGAAACGGGGGTATAACTACTTCATTGACTAAATCAGGATGGAAAAAGATCTTGGCATAAGGGAATGTTGGGCTAAGAGTGACAAGATAAAATTTAGTAGGAATAATAATAATAAATTATTTTAACACCACCTAACACTTACTGAGTAAGGTATTGGGTTGGCCAAAAAGTTCGTTTGGGTTTTTCCGTAACATCTTAAGAAAAACCCAAACGAACTTTTTGGCCAACCCAATACTTCTGTGCTCTAAATGCTTTGTATATATTAGCTCTTTTCCTCCTGACAACGTTTTACGTATGTACAGATGCTACTTCCATTTTCGAACCAAGGAACTTAGAGTGAGTAATTTACCTTAGTCATGCTGCTAATTAATGGCAGAGCCAGAATTAGAATTTAGGTGTCTAACTCCTAGTATACTATACTACCTCTACACGTGGAGTCTGAATTTGGCCAAAAAAATATTGTAGGAGTCTAGGATAGTTGAGATGTGGGAGAGAGTTTTAAAAAGGCATCTTATGCTTGCTGCTAGCAAGGCAAAGACAGAAGACATTTTGGGCCAGGGCTGAATTTACTCTTGGGCACTGATTTTTTTTCCTTCAAAAAATGTTGGAGAGAGCCCACATACTTCTTCAAACTTACAGTTTGTGACCTTGATGATGAAATACAATCTGTACCTAAATATAAACTTCCATGTCATTAAAATACTTGAAACACAAATGTGAAGACTACTGTTATAAACAGTGTTACTAATTTGAAAATTACATAATTCTTCCCTTTATGCAATTTTCTAAATGAACATTTGAAGGATTCTGTAGCACTGAATACTCTGTTTTTGCATTGTTAGCTTTGGTTGGGTAATTCTGTTTTCTCATTTTTAAAGAAGTGTTTCAGTGTATCAATCTGGTGAAACACTAACAAAAAGATGAGTATATCTTGCTTCTATTTGTATCTAGATCTTCAAGAGACACCTTAGACCTGAGAAACAATAGTTAAATGCCTTTCATCCTCATGGTAGAAAGCATTCAGTCAGATCTACGAGCAGTTGAATGAGAGATAGCAAGTAATTTTGTTTTGGCTTAATGTTGAAACGCTTACCTATTCCGAAGGTCAGAGATGAAAATGTAAGTCTTGAATAATAATAAAAAATCCTAAAAGTAAGCTGTAAATTTATAATATTGTTCTTTGAGGAAATCAAAATGCCAACAATCAAATTATGGTAGCTTAATTTTGTAGGAAAGATTCCATTTAAATTTATGTTATTCTTTCCCTGGGATTTCTTCTGGACTTTCACATTTTCCAAATCAATGTTTCAGAGTGTTGGTTTTTCAGCTTTCCACTCCAGGTATAGCTACAGAAAACCGCATGTACCATTTTTTCACATGCCCTAGATATTCTCAGATTCTCAGCTTTCCAATTTATCAGTTTTACCTTGTTTGGAGGCAGCTTCCTTCACATGGGCCAGAGCCAATCAACCTTCATTAAGATCTAGTTGTGCTTGTTATTCAAGTTGTCGGTGGCAGGGCAGCATTATGACAGTGTGGCCCTATTCATGCTCAAATGTCGCACTTGACACTTTTCAGCACTAAGGTCACTTTAAAAATGAAGATCCCAGTTTCTTTTATTTTTTGCCTTTTTTGGGCTTAGAACCTTATCTGGACAGCAGCATTCACATTTAGACAAGATAGTAGTTGTTGAGAATCTCTATAAACCTCATGTCACGTTTAGAAAATCACTGCCTGAGCCCACCTTTTTTTGATGGTAGTTGGTAGTATGTGAACCCTTATTAATCGTGTAGATGCTTTATTTATTTATTTTTAAAGATGGAGAACTTCTAAATTAAATTAAATTAATTTATTTATTTATTTTTGGCTGCACTGGGTCCCCGCTGCTGCGCGTGGGCTTTCTCTGGTTGTGGTGAGCAGAGGCTACTCTTCGTTGCGGTGTGCACGCTTCTCATTGCGGTGGCTTCTCTTGTTGCGGAGCACAGGCTCCAGGCGCACGGGCTCAGTAGTTATGGCTCGCAGGCTCTAGAGCACAGGCTCAGTAGTTGTGGCACACGGGCCCAGCTGCTCCACAGCATGTGGGATCCTCCCAGACCAGGGCTTGAACCCATGTCCCTTGCATTGGCAGGTGGACTCTTAACCACTGCGCCACCAGGGAAGTCCCTGTGCAGATGCTTTCAATTGGGAATGGACATTGTTTCAAAAGGAAAGCCCGTCATTTGGAGTCTCAGCTTGTGAGTGTTGAGTGTGGCCTGTTGTCACTGGATTTCCTTGGCGGTGCTCAGCTCTTGTTTAAATACAGCATGTTCTGTGGCTTTCCTGGCCCGTGGTTTTAACAAGTATTGTCTGGGCTAGAAGGAAAGCAGCTGGTCAGTAATGTGTCCTTGAGCATCACTGACTAAAGTGCCTCAGTGTTCACAAAACAAAGGATCCAGTTTGTTAGTCATTCATCATAACAAATATAGCTCTTGTCATAGAACACTGGGACATCAGTCTAACTATGCATCGAGGTAAGCTAGATGGCTTCTGTTGTTAAAAAGGTAGACGTTCAAGTAAGAAAGTAAGCTGGCCTCGCACATCAGAAATCATGAATGCCCATTGTTAAATACCTGGTTTTGAGGTTTGGAAACTATAAACCAAAGTTCCCATTTTTTTAGAGTGATTTTTTCAAGATATAGCTTTTTCTTTGTGAGAATTTATAAATCTTCTTGGGGTTACAGCATATAATTGTGCTTTGTTCCATAAAGGCAATAGGGGAAAAGAGGTATTCATTTGTATGAACTCCTAGCTCTTACCCTTGGGAAGGCAGTTAAGTGTAGTGAGCTTTGTGACACTCCTCATAATGAGTACACCAGCCACTCACGTTGTGGTTTTAATGTATGTCTAAAATTCTTTGCTTCAAGAGGTGGAGCTTAATTTCCCTCCCCTTGAATGTGGGCTGGACTTAGTGACTTGTTTCTAGGAATAGAATAATGAAAGAGCAGAATAGTAACATTATGGTGGAGACTACCAAGGGATCATGGTTAATATCACCGGTAATAGGTTGAGATGTACCCCCCTGATATATGATGAGAAGGTCACTACCTCAAATCCACAGCCTCAGTCTAATCATTAGAAAACATCAGACAGACCCAGCTGAGGGGTGGATATTCTATAATAACTGACCGTAGTCTTTAAAACAGTCAAGTTCATGAAAGGCAAGGAAATACTGAGAAATTGTCACAGGTTTGGAGAAGGCACAGATCAAGGAGTCATGGTGATTGAATGTGATGTGATATGGTGGATTGAATCCTAGAAGAGAAAAAGGACATTAGTGGAAAAACTGGTGAAATTACGTTACAGTCTGTAGTTTAGGTAGTAGTACTATTCCAATGTTAATTTGTTAGCTATGGTAAATGTACTGTGGTTTGTAAGATGTTAATATTAGGGGAAGCTAGGTGAAGGGTATATGGAAATTCTTGGTACTATCTTTGCAACACTTGTGAATCTAAAATTGTTTCAAAATATAAAGTTTAGAAAAAAAGGGAGGCAGGAAAGGGATGATATGTAGGCCAGTTAAAGCTGTGTGGTCCACTTCTTGAATTGAATTGTGAGGAAACACTTTCCTCCAGGTTTTATTTTCCTATGTTTTCTTCTTCTATTCATTTCTGATTACAAAAATAATGCAGAAAATGTGAGGAAAAAACTGAAAAGCAAAATAAAAAACAACCTACTTACAGACAGCCACTGCTCACGTTTTGTTTTATATCCTTCAATATTTTTCTTATACACATGTATGTGATTTTTTAAGGAAAATGGAATCATTTTATTGAAAAGAAAAAAGAATAAGCTCTGAATCCAGACAAAATCAGGTTTCTTTTGTGGCACCACCTCGGCATAGCTCTATCATTCTGTACCAGTTAGCCTTTTTGAACTTGTCCTTAACTCATTCATGCAAGAGTTTGTTCTTCATATATTTCTTGAGCACTTATGTACTGTTCTAGGCTCTGAGGATACAGTACTGAACAAAGCCAAACCCCTTCTCTCCTGTACCTTATGTTCTGCTTGGGGCAGCTTCAGTAAATAGGGGTTGATATCCTTCGTAACGATGAGTAAAGCTAAGGAAAAGGATAGAGAATGGCAGCTGGAGAAAGGGGTGTGCTGTTTTATATAATCAGCAACGGCATCTGTATGATAAGGCGACATTAAGAAATCTAAGTAAAATTAGGGACTGAGACCTGAGGGGAGAGTTTTCCAAGCAGAGAAAGCAACAAGTGCGAACACCCCGTGGTGAGAGCGTGCTTTGTGTATTCAGGGAACAGCAAGGTTGGAGTGGAGTAAGCCAGGAAGAAAGTGGTGAAGGATCAGATCAAGTAGGGTCTTGTAGGCAGCAAAGGACTTGAGACTTTACTCCGAGGTTGAGCAGAGAGGTGATGTGATGTGTTAAGGTGGAGAATGGACTGCAGAGGTGGGCGGGTCATATCAGGGTGTCCTTTCAGGAGGCTGCTAGAACTGACCAGGTAGGAAATGTTGACTGGGACTGGGGTTATAGAAGTGAAGTGATGAGGAGGAGTATGATTCTGGATATATTTTCAAAATAGAGCTGACTGTACTTGTTGCTAGATTGGATATGGTATGTGAAAAAGAGAAGAGTCAAGGGTGATTGCTAGGTTTTGGCGTAACCATGTAGAAGAGCTGGCGTTTATTGAGATGGAGACTACTGGCAGGCATGTTTGGAGGAGAAATCAAGTGCTTGTTTTTGGACATGTTAACCTTTGAGATGCCTGTTTGATACCCAAGTAGAGATGTTGAATAGCAGTTAGGTTATTCTGGAGTTTAGGGGATAATTGAAGGCTGGAGGTATATATTTGTGATTTACCAGCACCTAGATAGTACTTTGAGATAAAATGAGATCATAAGAGGAGGAGGAGGAGGAGGCATAAAGAGAAAAGGTTGCTGAGGATTGGACCCAGGGACATTCAAGAATTTTGAAGTTGGCCAATGAAGAGAATTTAGTAGGGAGACTGGGAAAGGAGAACCAAGTGAAAGGTTTCTGGAAGCCAAGTGAAGGAAATGTTTTTAAAAGTAAAACATGACTACAGTTGGCCCTTGAACAGTTTGGGAGGTTAGGGGCACCAGCCCTCCACGTGGTCGAAAATTCAAGTGTAACCTGTAGTCTGCCTTCCATGTAATGCAGTTCTTCTGTATCCACAGTTCCGAATCCATGGATTCAACCAACTGCAGATCAGTTTCAATAGTATTTACTATCGAAAGATATCTGTGCATAAGTGGACCCATGAACTTCAAGCCCGTGTTGTTCAAGGGTCAGTTGGACTGTCAGATGTTGTCACTAAGTTAAATAAGATGAGCACCAACAAGTATTCCTCTTTGGCAACACAGAGGAATCCAGTGAACTTGGAAGAAAAAGGTTCACTGGTGTGGTGGGCCTGAAAGACAGATTGGAGTAGATTCTGGAGCCTGTCAGATAGCTGTAGGAAATTTCAGGCCTGGGTATTCCCTGGTGAATTATATAAATAGTTATTTGGGGTTTTGCTGTGAAAGGGAACAGAGAAATGGGCTATAGCTGGAAGACATTTATTAACATTCTTGACCAGAGAGACATGTTGGTAAGATGACTTAATTTTAAGAAGAGGACTTTATATATCTGTAGGAGATATTCTAGCCCACTAGTTAAGAATTGGGATTTGGAATCAGATAGCCAGAATTTAAACTTGACCCATGTGTTCTATAGATTTGTTACCTGAAGGATCATCCAGTTCAGATTCTCTGAATTTTGGTTTCCTCACCTGTAATTAATAGTGAAGGCGGGGCTTCCCTGGTGGCGCACTGGTTAAGAATCTGCCTGCCAAGGCAGGGGACACGGGTTCGAGCCCTGGTCCGGGAAGATCCCACATGCCGCGGAGCAACTAAGCCCGTGTGCCACAACTACTGAGCCTACGCTCTGGAGCCTGTGAGCCACAACTACTGAAGCCCACGCTCCGAGAGCCCGTGCTCTGCAACAAGAGAAGCCACCGTGATGAGAAGCCCACCCACTGCAACAAAGAGTAGCCCCAGCTCGCCACAACTAAAGAAAGCCCATGCACAGCAACAAAAACCCAATGCAACCAAAAAAAAAAAAAAATAGTGAAGGTGATACTTCATAAGGATTAAATGAGCTCATGCTTTTAAAGAGCATTGTATAGTCAACTGTATTGTACTTTTTCGTGCCTCTCTTTGGGTCTTAAAAGGACATACTACAGTTTGGTACATCAGCATTCAAACAATGAGATGACCAGTGTCTATACTAATATTGTTGCAGATTCTGTTTTATCCACTAGTAACTTATTTATATATATAACTGCATATTTTCCTTGCCCTTTATTAATTCAGGAGAAAAGGTAATAAGTTAGCTAAAAATTGACAAGGAGCAGTTTTTGGAGGGTCTGCTGCTGGGCAGTGTGGGTTGGTGGAGGAGAGAGGATTTAACTTCATCCACCAGAAGGTGGTAATTCCATACTCACAAAGAAGTTTCCTCCTGTTTCCTCCTGGCATGTTTTGGTTTCCCTTGGACTGACTTAGTAAACGTTAAGTACTATCTTGAAACATTTCATATTGGTTGTGGGTTGAGTTGGTTCATTACACAGACAGGTTACTTACTGTCTTCATTCTTCAGTCAGGCGTTACTGACTTGTTTAGAATAGATGTAATACATTTTGAGAGCTGCCAAAAATAAACATAATAGGTGGTGTCCGGGGGCTATAGCTAGGCTTGCTGGGTCTGATCAAACACTTTACCTTTGGCAGGCTCTTAGTACTTGGTAAATTCTCATAGTTGGTTTGTTTACTTAAGTTCTTAGAAGTTCTAAATAATAAAAATTTGGGGCAGGTTCAGTTCAGCGTAACTCTTTGTGCCTTTAGCTATAGAATGGTTGAAACGTTATATGTGCCCTCTAACCCAGTCTTAAAAACAACAAAAAGAGTGGATATTTTATTTATTCTAAATCTAATTTTCAGAGTCTGTGATCCTAATCCAGTGAAGCCAAATAAATTTATGGCCTTCCTGCTACCTTAATAAAATTAATTAATAGCCTAAATAAAATAAAATAATAACAAAGACTGTCTAGTTAATTTAGAGAAGGCCCAAGTTCCATAACCTGTGAAGCATGGTAAGAAGTCGTGAGTCGTGTATAGCTTCCATTTGCCCCTCTGTTTTCTCTTTGGAGCATATAGCTTATCTGACCATAAAAATTTAAACCAAGGGGAAATTTTTTGAGTCTCCTGGATTTCATTTTTGAGAAGATTGAGGAAATGATCAGAAATTACTTTCTTTTCACTAACACATGAGGGAGTGGGGGGCTGTCAGCTTTCTTTTTTATGGTTGTAGATATTTTTGGTATACAGTTTTACTCTTCGGTCTTTCTATTCCAGAGTCTGATAAAGAGGAGAAACCACAAAGTGCTGTCATACCTAAGGAAGTGACACCAGCCCTGTGCTCCCTAATGAGCAGCTATGGCAGCCTCTCGGGGTCCGAGAGTGAGCCAGAAGGTAAGTCACGGCCTCAGTTGTTACAGTTAGGTTTGTTTCGTTGCTTTTTGCCTTTGATGTACACTGTGCATCAGTAGCATCCTTTCATGTGTATGTATCTGAGGACACGTTGTGTCATGCACATTCTTTGATCCTCCAGTTCCTTCTTCATTTGATTCAGAAGTTAACATGGGATGAAATGAAGTGGGAGAAATGGGGAAATGTATTGCTCCTCTAGGAGAAAAGGGCAAACAATAATGAAAGAATAGGAAGGGGAAGAGATAATATCCACTAGTGAAATTAAAGAAAATTCTAAAAGATATAGTGAAGAAGGTTAATTACTTCTCTCTACTCTCAAGAACCCTTGTCTTAACATGTTTTGCACCTTTAGTAGGTGGAGCGAGGTCCTTTGTGACAAAGAGGATAATAACATTCCTTACATGTATATGGAGCATTGCTCTTTATAGAGCTCATTTACCTAAATTATCTAGGTACAGTAACCCTATACTTGCGTTGCATTCGCCTGTGTATGTACTTTAAAGGTTGAGAGACACGGAGTCCTTTATATAGTCTTTCTGAGAAGTTAACGTTGTTCAGGATACGTGTGTTAACCTTTAAAGATGATAATAAACCAGCTCAATCACTAGCGTCTCTTTTAGGGCCACTTAAAAGAGCTGCAAGTAGGCTTGGCAGTATGGCAGTTCTTAACCCAAGGTTCATATCAGTAATCCAGCATTTGTTTAGTGAATAAGCATGTGTCCTATTGTGCCTGTGTACCTGACTCTGCATGGTCATTTTATCTAGGCTTCACCAGCCAACCATGAGAGAATTCATGAGTGTGTGTCTCAGATATGTAATCACAGTAGGGGCTGTACTCAAGAATAGAGGGTCTTAAAAGTGAATATGTAGGATGAAGGGAAGGTTTGAATGTAATTGGATGAAATTGGCAGGACTTTTAATGTTGGCTAGGTTAGAGAAAATCAATGTTTGTGTAGTTGAGATGTTGAAGGAAGGGTTGGGCTTTAATACGAAAGTTAAGGTTTAGATCTATCTATAACAGGAATTTTTTTTCCTTTTTTCCTTTTACTATGGTAACTGGCTAAAAGCTAGTTGAATTTTGAAATATAAACTACTTTGGCTTTATCAGAGTATTCCTTAGCAGGTGGTTGCCTCTTCTTATTTTTTTTTTAATCTTAAGAAAAACAGTATTTATTTCTTTACTCTTGTTTCCATTATACTGATATGAAGATGAAGTTATTCTTTAAACACGTATTACATTTCCTGCTTATCATTTGTATTTATGACAGGTGATAGCAAAGAGAGCTATTACCAGATTACTGAATCCCATAAAAACAAGCTGTACTAATGCTTTCTTCTCTCATTCCTAAGATAAAACATTTTATACTCATGTCTTCATTTTGAGGCTGCCACTATTTTTTAAATTAGAAGGAAGAAAGGAAACTGAAAGGGATCTTTGAGGTTTCAACCCTCCATTTTATAGACCCTTAAGCTTCAAGAGGGTAGGTTTGCAAAGCTAGTATATGGCAAAGCTGATGTAAAGCTTAGGTTTAGGGACTTAAATGTCTAAAGAAGCCAACTATATTGCCTTCCATTACAGTCTTTCTTTGCGTGGCATTTGCTTTCTTCCTGCACAGTAATGCATAGCTTTTCTCTTCTAGTACATAACAGAAGATGTTGTCTGTTAAAAGATATATTTGATTTTGTATGAATTCATTTTGACTAATTGTCTGAAATGTCCTGCCTTAAGGAAAAAGTCCTTGCTTCACATTCCTAAGCCTTAAGAATTATTTTATGTAATTTGAATTCAGCTTTATTAAGCCATCCAGGTCACTAGCAAATTTCTAGCTTTCAGTGTTAATTCTGGGCTATAGGATAGGATAGGATATTGACACAGAGGGACTTCAGGATAAATAAACCAAGGAAATAAAGTGAGCCTTCTCTGAACCATGAAGTAGCGCCTAGAAGGCTGCTTATTTAAGTGGGTTCTAAATGGAGAGAAGCAGTCTGATTCTTTCTCACAGATTTTAATGACCGTATTTTCATGTTTAAGACCTGTCTTAACTTAGGAATTAACATAGAAGTGTGTAGAGGATCTTAAACATGAATAGTGCTTTTCCAGAATGAATTTTAAACAAGGAAAGAGTCCTTCCAGAAAGACTGAGCAAAAGAAGAGGCTATATACTTGGTTCTGGGGCTGTCAGAATCATTAAGATATAGATAGGAAAGAAAATTTCAGTGAGCAGTATTTCCAGACGTTTTATCTATCCTGGGTCTTGCATGTTAGTTTTTTGTTTTTGTTTGCGCCATGTGAGAAAGAAGTTAAGCACAGTTTTGCAACTCGCCAAAATTGTTTTGTTTCTTCAAACATGTTTGACTATGATTGAGGGACCTCCATACTTACTGAAAATTGATTCAAAAGGCCACAAACAAAAAAGAGTGATTTAGGTTTGAAAAAACTCAGTGGCTATGTTTTAAATCTATTTGGATTGATAAATATTACATTAAAATATGATACTAAGCCGGAAAATGTTGTGAACCTCAGAAACATATAAAGTGGTCCCAGTTCCTCATTCCTTAGCAGGGAATTGACAATATAGGCTCTGAGTCATTTGACAGTTTTATTCCTGGATTGGGAGAGCAATACTTGAAGGGAAAGGGAATAATAGAAAATAGTGCCCTAGTTTTTCTTTTTTGCCTTTAATTATTATTCCCATAGTTTTGAACTCTGCAAACCACTTGTGAATTCTTAGCTCCATTGTTTTATGGTTATATTTCTCTTCTTTTCCTCTTTTCCCCATTAGTTTGAAGGCGCATTAAAATCACTATCAGGGCAAATTCTTATATAGTGCTTACTCTGTTTCGGGCACTGTTTAATGTGCTTTACTCATTTAATTATTGCAGTAACCTCATGAAGTAGGTGCCATTACTTATGAGGAAATTTAGGCAGAGATAAGTAGCTGCTCCAAGGTCACACAGCTAGGAAGTCTTGGATCTAGAACTTGAACCTAACAGTTTGTAACAGAGTCTGTGCTTCTAATGCTTACCCTGTACTTCCTTTCAAATGTAATTTCCACATTCAGTCCTATGTAATGCTTGAATGTTGAGAGTTTTGAGGCATATGATTAGCCTGTTAACACTCTTGTCCAGGCAATTGAACTCAGTTCCCGACTTCTAGAATAGAACTCTTTATATCACATCAGCCTATAATTCATGGTAATCAAAAATATAGAAAAACCATTTGGGGCTGAGAGGAGAGAATTCCTATCTTAATACTTGTGAATTTTCAACTGATTATATGGTTGTTGTTTTTTTTCCTCAATATGGTGAAATACACTGGTTGATTTTCAAATGTCAAACCAACCCTGTATTCCTGGGATAAAGTCTACTCGGTCTTGGTGTATTACCTGTTTAATACATTACTGGATTTGATTTGCCAATATTTTATTAAGGATTTTTGCATCCGTGTTCTTGAGGAATATTAGTCTGTGTTTTTCTTCTCTTATAGGCTTTGTCTGGATGTGGGATGAGTTGGGATCTGTTTCCTCCTCCTCTTTTAAGGGTTTGTGTAGAATTGCTGCAATTTTTTCTTGTTTGTAGGATTCAGTAGTGAAGCCATCTGTACCTGGCATTTTCTCTGGGGGAAGATTCTAAATTAATCAAATTTCCTTAATAGGTATGGCACTATTCAGATTTTCCACTTTTTCCTTGAGCCAATTTTGGTAATTTGTATTTTTCAAAAGAATTTGTTTCAGTTTGACCAATTGTCAAATTTATTGACATAAAGTTGTTTGTGATATTTTCTTGTGACATATGTAGGATTTATAGTGATGTTCCTTCTTTGATTCCTTGTACTATTAATTGGGGTTTTTCCCCCCTTTTTTCTTGATCAGATCATCTTGCTAGGTGTTTATTAATTTTATAAATCTTTTCAAGGAACTGCCTTCTGGCTTTGTTGATTTTTTCCTGTTGTCTATTTCTAACTGATTTTCACACTTTTGCTCTTTCTTTCCTCCTCACTTTCTACCTCATTACAGTAGAAACTTAGATAAGTGATTTTAGATTTTTTCATTTCTAATGTAAGCATTCAGAGCTATACATTTGCCTCCATGCATTGCTTTAGCTGCATCCCGCAAATTTGACACATTTTGTTTTTATTTATTTCAAAATATTTTTAAATTTCTCTTGTGATATATCCTTTAACTCTGGTTATTTAGAAGTCTGTTCAGCTCCAGTTTTTGGAGGGTTTTTAAAGATAGTTTTCTGTTATTGATTTTATTTACTTCTTTTATGGTCAGAGAACATATTCTGTATGCTTTCAGGTTTTCAATTTATTGAGATTCGTTTTATACCCCAACACAAGGTGAATGTTTATGTGAACTTGACAAGAATGTGTGTTGGGTCGAGTGTTGTCAGTTTGAATTGGTTGTTAATGGTACTCAGGTCTTTCATATCCCTGCTCATCTTCTGTCTCATTGTTCTTCAGTTACTGAGAGAAGAGTATTCAAGTCTCCAACCTTAATAATGGATTTGTCTATTTCTCCTTTCAGTTCTGTGAGCTTTTGCTGCATGTATACTGAAACTCTGTTTTTAGGTGTTACTGTTTTGTCTTCTTGACAAATTGACTTCTTTATCATTATGAACTGTCTCTCTTTATCACTGTCGATAGTCCCTGTGCTGAGGTCTCCTTTGTCTGATATTGATATAGCCATTCCAAATTTATGATTGCTGTATACACAGTATCTTCTTCTATCCTTTTACTTTCAACCTTTAACTTTATATATGCAGTCCTTACTTTGCATTGTTCCTGAGTTTAAATTGCGCAAAGCAAGGACTGCCTGCAGTTTAAGATTGGTTTCTTGTAGACATTATGTAGTTGGTCTTGTTGTTGTTTACCAGTCTGACCAGCTAACCTTTTTTTTTTTTAACATCTTTATTGGAGTATAATTGCTTTACAATGTTGTGTTAGTTTCTGCTGTATAACAAAGTGAATCAGCTATACGTATACATATATCCCCATATTCCCCTCCGTCTTGCATCTCCCTCCCACCCTCCCTATCCCACCCCTCTAGGTGGTCACAAAGCACCGAGCTGATCTCCCTGTGCTATGCGGCTGCTTCCCACTAGCTATCTGTTTTACATTTGGTAGTGTATATATGTCAGTGCCACTCTCACTTCGTCCCAGCTTACCATTCCCCTTCCCCATGTCCTCAAGTCCATTCTCTACGTCTGTGTCTTTACTCCTGTCCTTCCCCTAGGTTCTTCAGAACCATTTTTTTTTTTAGATTCCATATATATGTGTTAGCATACGGTATTTATTTTTCTCTTTCTGACTTACTTCACTCTGTATGACAGACTCTAGGTCCATCCACCTCACTACAAATAACTCAGTTTCATTTCTTTTTATGGCTGAGCAATATTCCACTGTATATATGTGCCACATCTTCTTTATCCATTCATCTGCTGATGGACACTTAGGTTGCTTCCATGTCCTGGCTATTGTAAATAGAGCTGCAATGAACACTGTGGTACATGACTCTTTTTCATTTATAGTTTTCTCAGGGTATATGCCCAGTAGTGGGATTGCTGGGTTGTATACCACCTAACCTTTTAAGTGGGGTATTTAAACAAATAATTATAATCAATGTTGTAATATTCGATATTTGTTTCTATTTGTCTCATCTGTTTTTGGTTCTATCTGTTTCTTAGGTATATCTCTTTGTTTTATTTTTTAGGAGTTGGTCTACAGTTTATAGGATACAACTTTAACTTATCACAATACACTTTCAAACGATACTATAGCCCTGCATATATAGAGTCATACCTCAGAGATATTGTGGGTTCTGTTCCAGACCACTGCAATAAAGCAAGTCATACAGATTGTTTGGTTCCCTGTGCATATCAAAGTTATGTTTACACCATACTGTAGACTGTTAAGTGTGCAGTAGCATTATGTCTTTAAAAAAAACAGTGTACTTACCTTAATTGAAAAATACCTTATTGCTGAAAAATGCTAACCATCATCTGAGCCTTCAGTGAGTCATAATCTTTTTGTTGGGGGAGGGTCTTGCCTTGAGGTTGGTGGCTGCTGACTGCTCAGGATGGTGGGTGCTGAAGGCTGGGGTGGCCGTGGCAGTTTCTTAAAATAAGACACCAGTGATGTTTGTTGTATCAGTTGACTCTTCCTTTTATGAACAGTGTCTCTTGTATCATGCAGCGCTCTTTGATAGCATCTTATTCACAGTAGAACTTCTTTCAGAATTGAAGTCAGTCCTTAGAAAACCTGCTGTTGCTTTATCAACTAAGTTTATGTAATATTCTAAATCTTTTGTTGTCATTCAACAGTCTTCACCAGGGGTAGATTTCATCTCGAGAAGTCACTTTCTTTGGTCATCTCTAAGAAGCAGCCCCTCACCTGTGAAAGTTCTATCATGAGATTATAGCAATTCAGTCACACATCAGGCTTTATTTTTAATTCTGACCCTTTTGCTATTTCTACCACATCTGCAGTTACTTCCTCCACTGAAGTCTTAAACCCCTCAAAGTCATCCATGAGGGTTGTAGTCAACTTCTTCCAAATTCCTGTTAATGTTGCTATTTTGACCTCTTCCCATGAATCATGAATGTTCTTACTGACATCTACAATGGTAAATCCTTTCTAGAAGGTTTTCAATTGACTTTGCCCAGAGCCATAGGAGGAATCACTAATCTATGGCAGCTATAGTCTTTCAAAATGTACTTCTTAAATAATAAGACTTGAAAGTCAAAATTACTCCTTGTCCATGGGCTGCAGAATGGATGTTGTGTTAGCAGGCATGAAAACAATATGAATCTCCTGGTGCGTCTCCATCAGAGCTCCTAGGTGACCAGGAGTGAGCAGTCATATTTTGAAAGGAATCTTTTTCTGAGCAGTAGGTCTCATCAAGAGGCTTGATATATTCAGTAAACCATGTCATAAACATGTGCTGTGTCATCCAGGCTTCGTTGTTGCATTTATAGAGCACAGGCAGAGTAGATTTAGCATACTTCTTAAGGACCCTAGGATATTCAGAATGGTAAAGGAGCATTGGCTTCAACTTTAAGTCACCAGCTGCATTAGCCCCTTACAAGAGAGTCAGCTTGTCCTTTGAAGCTTTAAAGGCAAGCATTGTCTTCTCCTCTCTAGCTATGAAAATTATAGATGGCATCTTCTTCCAATACAAGGCTGTTTCGTCTACATAGAAACTCTGTTGTTTAGTGTAGTCGCCTTTGTTAATTGTCTTAGCTAGGTCTTCTGGATAACTTGCTGCAGCTTTACGTCAGCACTTGCTGCTTCACCTCGCACTTTTATGTCATGATGACGGCTTCTTTTAAACCTCTGTTAGTTTCTGACTTTTCTTCTGCAGCTTTCCCACTTCTCTCAGCCTTCAAAGAATTGAAGAGAGTTAGGGCCTTGCTCTGGATTATAGGCTTTTGCCTTAAGGGAATGTTGTGGCTGGTTTGATCTTCTGTCCAGACCACTGCAGCTTTCTGCATATCAGCAATAAGGCTGTTTCCCTTCCTTATCATTTGTGTGTTCACTGGAGTAACACTTAATTTCCTTCAAAAACTTTTCCTTTGCTTTCACAACTTGGCTAACTGGTACAAGAGGCCTAGCTTCTGGCCTGTCTCAGCTTTTGACTTAAAGTGAAAAACATGAGACACTTCCTTTCACTTGAACACTCAGAGGCCATTGTAGCACGGTTATTAACTGGCATAATTTCAGTATTGTGTCTCAGGGAATAGGGAGGCCTGCGGAGAAGGAGAGAGATGAGAGAATGGCAGGTAGGTGAAGCAGTCAGAACATCCATATTTATGAATTAAGTTTATTGTCTTATATGGGCATGGTTTGTGGTGACCCAAAACAATTACAATAGTAACATCAAAGATCACTGATTACAGATGACTATAACAAATTTAATAACAGTGAAAGTTTGAAATATTGAATCACCAAAATGTGACACAGAGACATGAAGTTTGAAATATTGAATCACCAAAATGTGACAGACAGACATGAAGTGAGCAAATGATGTTGAAAAAATGGTGCTGATAGACTTGCTCAATGTTGCCACAAACCTTCAATTTGTACAGAATGCTCTATCTGTGAAGAACATTAAATCGAAGCACAGTAAAATGAAGTATTCCTGTAATTTAAGAATTTTACAGCAATATACTTAGATTTTCCTCTTCCCTTCCTTTGTGCTATTGTTATCTTAGATTTTAATTCTATAGATGTTATAAACCCCACATACATTGTTATTATTATTTTTGCTTTAAATAGTCAATTATCTTTAAATTTTTTTTCAAATGAGAAAAAAGGTCTTTTGTATTTATCCACATATTGACTTTCTGGCACTCTTCATTCCTTTGTGTAGATCCAAGTTTCCATCTGGTATTATTTCTTTCATAGGGATCATTTTCTGTAGTTCTTTGTGGTAATCTCAATTATTGGCAGTCATAGCTCACAATTTGAAAAATTTTGTATAATACATTGTACATGCTCAGTTTTAACTAATAAGTAGCCAGTATTATGGCTGGGGAAGGGGAATGTTATGGGGTTTTTTTGTTATCTTTGGAAGTTTTCCCTGTTTTTTAATTTGTTTTTTATTTTTGTGTTTATTTTTCATCACATTTAGAAGCTCCCATCAAGACTGAAGCAGACATTCTGGCAGAAGACCAGGTTCTTCATAGCAGTACTCCTAAGAAACCAAGTCAAGATGTTAAAGCAACTGTTAGAAATTTCTGTGAAGCCAAGTATGAGAGCCAAAAGAAAAGTTTTAAAAACACAAATCCTAAGAGGAAAAAAAATTATCGTAATCATCAAACATTATTTGAACCAAGAGCACACCATCCATATCTCCTGGAAATGGTAAGTGATTTTTCTTTATGTTCTGATCTTTGTGTTCTTCTCTTGTCTTGAAGATAGAGCTCCTGGGCTTGTGTGTGTGTATTTTAAGGTTACCAGAGACATATGCTCCTTGAAGAGTTATCTATGTATCTTAATTCTGAAGCTGCATTTGAAATATAGCTGATATTTGGTAAATGTAGAATGATTACAATTTTCAAAACTGCTTAAAATAAAGGAATCTAGGTTTAAGTGGTTGGTAAAGAAATATGTATTGAAGTGTACTGACCTTTTTAAAGTTTTCCTGTTGAAAGCACAGCTAAATACAGTGCAGGCTGAAGGGAGAGAAAGGGTTTTATGTTTATTCTGTGCATTATTGGCTTTATTCTCAGCATGATGTGCTCAAAAATTTATGATCTTTCTTCAAATTGTAAAGAAGCAATGCCTCTTTTGATTCTAAGTGATGGGCATGAAGCTGTTCAAAGATCCAAGACTTTCATATCTAAGAGTGATAGAAATACTCTGAAATTTTCAGTGGAATTGTAAAACTATCTGTTGGCATTCTGTGCAAAGTCTGATTTTGCCTGGTCAGTTATATGCTTCTGCTGTAGCTGAAGTTGTTCTGTGACTACACTCTATGACATGTTGTAATACATGTAGACACAGTTGCTTCTTAATAAAATTGATCTGAAATGTACTCTGTTTTGTAAATTTTGGTGCTATATAAAGTAAATTGCATTTTTAATTGTTTACCTTATAAGTGGTATATTAAATCATCTTTCTACTGAAAGGTCCTGTGTGGGTGTTTCTGAACTACATTAATGACATCAGAAGTAAAATGAGTAGTTACATTAAATCTTTTTGGCGAATCACATATAATTCCTTGGTTATGTATTCTAGATACCAGGGATTTTCAGCTTTCTTTCAATTACAGTAAACACAAAAATGGGAAGTTCTGAAAGACCAGCAGAGTTAGGATTTTTTACTGCTAGTTTCATTATTACTATATTTACCATATCTCCTTACCACTTTCTATACTGTTTATAGATTTGGGTTTGGGAGGATCCTGTTTGACATGATTTTTAGATTTAAAGAATTGTAGACTTTTAAACCTCTTTTTCCTGTCCTTTGCTGGATAGTCCTAGAGAGGACCTCAAATGTGAACATTTGTGCTTAAAGCTAGATAGTTTTGGTTAAAAGGAAATATTCTTGCATTGTGTTTTTAGTAAAATAGTTAGTAAATATAATACACATCTTTATTGTTCTGTGTTCTTTATATAGAGAAGGCACACATGCTATTTTAGATGGTGTTTCTTGGATATATTTTATTTACCAGCTAATCTTTTTATTTATCATTTTTTAGCTTTTAGCTCCAGACATCCGACATGAAAGAAACGTGATTTTGCAGTGCGTTCGGTACATCATCAAAAAAGACTTTTTTGGACTTAATACTACTTCTGCAAAAACTAAAGATGAATAGGTGTCTGGTGTTTTAGCATACATATCTGAAGCTGTAAAATAGTAACATCTTCAAGTTTGTGGAGGGAAACCTTTTCTTTTTTTTAAACTGGATTAGTAATTAAATTGTAAGCCTCATGGGCTATTATGTAGGATTTTCAAGTCTTTCCTTTGACTCTATACAAATAAATACATAACTGATTTTTAAGACTGTGTCTGTATTGTTGGGATCATACATAATATTTGCTGGCAGAATTCTACTTTTTATTTGTGTTTATTGCTGTCATGTAAGGAAGTCTGCCCTTGGGCCAGTTAAGAATTGAAGGTACTGGTTTAGTGGTAAAGAAAAAAATTAAAAAATTTTTTAATTCAGCTGAGCAGAGCTATAGGTTGGGGAGAGAAATACAGTCATTTTGTTTTTAATACGGGAGAGGAAGAGTCATTCTTTAACTTCAGCAAAGGGGGATATTTTAAAAATAAACCAGAGCACATTAATACAATGAGACGGTCTTGAAATTTTAATTTTCACTGTTTATTTCAAAGGACATGTTGAAATTCACCTATTGGCATTTAAGTAGCTCAAATATTGATCATTTGAAACATTACAGATATGCCCTCTGTGTGTGTTTCAATTCAGTTGAAGTGCTTCTTTTTGGTATGGTTCAGAATTGGACCTTTTAAAAAATTTTTCCTTTGAAAAAGTATGTAAAGTATAGTACTTGATGAGGTTCAGTTAGTTTCTTGTAGCATAAACAGTCGTTTGTGAAATCATGGTACCTGAGCTTTAAATAATTAAAATTTGTCCTATAAAGATAGTAATTGAACCTTCTAAAAATGTTTTAAATAAATAGCTGCTAAGATCTTTTTATCTCCTATAATACCAGAGGTTCTGGTCTTATGTTCTAGTCATTTGTGCTAGCTAGTGCTAGAGCTCTACCCTTTTGACGTACAGCCAAAGGAACTGGATTTTTATAAATTAGTCTCTTGTTGTAGCTGGAAAATTAATTTTATCTGACATTGTTATTATTGAAATCCATGAATCTTGCCTTCAAGAAATAAGGCAAGGGCTTCCCTGGTGGCGCAGTGGTTGAGAGTCCGCCTGCCGATGCAGGGGACACGGGTTCGTGCCCCCGTCCGGGAAAATCCCACATGCCGCGGAGCGGCTGGGCCCGTGAGCCATGGCTGCTGAGCCTGCGCGTCCGGAGCTTGTGCTCCACAATGGGAGAGGCCACAACAGTGAGAGGCCCGCGTACCGCAAAAAAAAAAAAAAAAAAAAGAAATAAGGCAAGAAAGTTGGTAGCAGGTCTCTGCCCTCTTGTTCCTCTACATACGTAAGATGCCATCCCAAATCCTGGAACACCAGGCACGAAACACCGTGACATCACAGACCTGAGATTAAGATTCATACTGAAGTCAGTGTTTCCCAACCTGGTAACCACCATACAGACCTTTTTATTTTGCTTTACTCTATTCCTCCAGTGAGCCCCATATTTTGGAAAATTATCTGTCCAGTTCATTAATTAATTCAGTTCGTATACTACTTTAATGGATTAAAGATAGAAAAATGAATAAAGCCTTGCATTATTCAAAGATGTGACTCTTAACCCAATTCATGTCATCAGGATGGATGAAGTAACCAATGTTACAAACTGACTTAATACTCAGATTTTGACTGGTCTGCAGTTTTATCACAGGTTAGCATGCAAATTCCATAGGCTTTTAAATATATAAAGGAATTCACAGACTCCTAGGCTACTTTCAGAGAACCACTCTATCTCCAGGGGTGTTGACAATCACTGCTTTCAGGTATATTGTGCAATGTTTTATTTTCAATCTTTCTTGTTTTCTAGTAAATGTACTTAAAACTGAAAATGCTCCTCTGAGTACTGCGTTGGCTGTGTCTGACAGTCTTAAGCTGTGGTGACTGTTGTTTATTTCTAGTGGGTAATTTCAGATTCAGTTGCCTTTATATTTAAACCAGGAATTACTTAATGTGTTTAAAATTACCAAGCAGATAAGAGTGTAACCTGTATGGTTTCTACTTTATGGAATGCATAGTCAATATCTGTAAATATTCTATGAGTTATGGGGGGGAGGGGTGACTTGCCTGTTCTTTTTTGGATTTAACTTGTTAATTGTCAGACCTTCTGCATTCTTATTGTCCATTTAATGAATTGATTTCTGAGATGTGAAAGCATTATGTGACTGTTGGTGAGCTGTGCCTTTTATAACTGAGATGTTCTCTTTTGTCCTTAATACTTTCTGCATTGGCTCCTATTTTCCCCAATTAATGTAGTCAAAACAGCTTTGGGGAAGTTCAATCTAAGAGTCTCTGGGAAGTTTAATCCATTCATGTTAATTGAAATTGTTGAAATGTTTGGACTATTCCTACCATCGTATTTTGTATTTTCTGAATATCGTGCTTGTTTTTATTTTACCATTTTATTGGCTTGATTGATTGTCGTTTTTTTTCTCCTTGTTTTTCCTCTTAGTGCTTTGGAAATAATTCAACCTATTGTTGTTCCTTTAAGGGTTACCTTTTTTTCTCTATATTTACAGTTAATCAGTAGCCATATTTTCCACCCATCTCCCAGTTAAGTCAGTTACCTTAGCATTCTGTCACTTCCCCACCTGGGCCTCTTCTCCTGGTGTAATCATGTGAGATTTGTTTTAGATTAATCTCTATTATCTTGGTCTGTGTGTGTGTTTGTGTCTTGATATTATGCATCATTATTTAGACAGCTATAAGTTTCACTGTTTCCTTCTCACTACTTTTTCTTTCATTCCAGGGTTAGTTTTTTGGTTTACTGCAGCATATCATCAAGTAATTAAATGTTGAATCCTCATTTCAATTTAAAAAAAAGTTTAGGGTGTTAGTTTCAAAATCATTTCCCTTCAGAATTTTGAAGGTATAACATGATTGCTAGCATCCAGTATTGCTTCTTAAAAGTCAGACACCAATCTGATTCTCTCTCTTTATTTATTGGTAAAAACTTACCTTTCCCCCTCATGAAAAACTTTCAGGGTTTTCTTTTTATGCTTGGAGTCCTAAAATTTCACCAGTAATGCATCCAGGTATGTGGGATATAATATATGTCATTCATGCTGCTTACCTAATGGTCCTTTCACTCTGAAGAATTGTACCATTCTTAGACTAAGGGCAATTTCTAAAATGATTTATTTTCTTTCCATTTTGTCTTTTTTTTTCCTAGACTTCTTATCAAGTGAATATGGGACCTCCTGACTTGATCCTCTCACTGGATTTATATAATTTGTCTTGGTCTTTTTGCTCTATTCTGAAAGATTTCTTCAAATGTTATCCTCCAGATCACTAATTCCTTCTTCAAGCATGTCCATTACATCATTTAGCTTTTCTGTTTAGTTTTTAAGTTTAGTAATTTGTTTTTAAATAGTCAAGATTGCTTTCGTGTTCTAATTGCTTTTTTCAAAGGTGTAGTACCCTTAAATTTCTAAAGATATCAGTTAGAATTTTCATGTTATTTTCTATTCCTTGAATTATTTGTTTTCCCCATTGATTGTCAGTTGTTCTGTTTGTTCAATTTACTAATTACCTTTATCACTATTTGTTGTCCTTAAAGGATCACCCTTACATATGAAAGAGATTCATTTGATTATGGCCCAGACTCTCTGTAAAGCCAGATGTTAACTTGTACATTATTGATAAGCTGCAAGTGATCTTTATTTGGTGGACTGACATGCTGTTTTTCTCTAGTAGAAAGGATGTTACAGTTGTTTAGCCTTGTAGGACATTAACCACTTTAGCGTCTAACTTTGTGACCTTATTCCCACATTCTTTTCTGGTATCCTCTTTTGTCACCCTTCAGGGTCCTTTGGTAATAAGTTAAACAAACCTTTGTTTTGACCTGTGCTTTACTGTGCTATGTTTCCAACTTTTTGAAAATTATTCTTTGACAAGTACATGGGAATTTACCAGTGTATTACAAACCTTTTTACTAGTTTTGCTGATACATGAAATGTGCCAGTATGTAAGACTTAAAGACTTCAAAGTTTAAAAAAAAAAGTAAACATTTCGTCCTAGTTCAGTTGGGGCTTACCGTTCAGGTGCGTGAGGAGGATGTGAGACTGTAAGAAGGACTGGGTGGTGTGCAGGCTTCTGTCTCCATACCCCTCATGGCACTGGTTGGGGAGGTACGCGTGCCTTTCCTTGGAACCCTCCTACCCCTAGAGGCGGTCCTCTCACTGCGGTAGTTGAGTGGTCCCCAGTGTTGGGCCTTTCAAATATAACATAGGTTATACTTAGATGACCTTTTTGAGGGACAAGAACATCCAACAAACAGCAGATACAGTAATTTTGTTAGGTGAGAGAATGGCTTTCTTCCCCCTGACGTTAGTGAAGCTAAGCCTTTTTTTTTTTTTTTCTGGTCATTGTATTCTGTGAATTACCTGTTCTAGTACTTTATTTTCCTGTTGGTTGCTTGTTCATTTTCTTTTTGATTTGTACAGACACTTTGTTATGGATCTCAATCTTTTGTTAATATTTCAGTCTCTTGCCAGTATTTTAATTTGGGGAAGTTTGATCTATTGCTTTTTCTTTGATGGCTTTGGGGCTTTGTGTCATACAAAAATATATTTTTTCTTGTAATATATGTTTGTGATATTATATTTTGGTCTTTATTTTGTGTGTAGTATGAGATAGGAATTTGTTACTTTCAAAAAAATTCCCTATTCTGTAGAACTACAGAGGAGGAACTTAAGACTTTTTTTTTTGCTCTCATCCCTTTATTACAGTTAAAATGGTTTACCTTCTTGATACTGCCTTCTACGTTTTGTGCTCTACAGAAGGGTTTCTGTTTTTCTTTTCTTTGAAGATGATACTGTATAATAGGAAACAATCTATTATTATTAATTTTACAGTTAGAGATTTCTTTTTAATATCTTCAAAGGCAGAGTTATTTAATCAAGGCTTCCTTCCTTCCTATGCTCTTTTCTTCATTTTCTTAAAACTACTGAAATTTCTTCCTTTTTTTTTTTTTTTTGGCTGCATGGCATGTGGGATCTTAGTTCCCTGACCAGAGATCAAACCCACGCCCCCTGCAGTGGAAGTGCAGAGTCTTAACCACTGGACTGCCAGGGAAGTCCCACTTCTTTGTTTTATTGGAATGGTAGCAGCAGCCAGTTCACAAATTCTAGTTTTACACAATCAAAGATTGCTGACCCTAACCACTAAACTATCTGAAGATAACCAGTACTTGGGGCCTTTTTTTATGTTACAGTAACCACTCATTTTTTTGTCCCTTCTCATGGGACTGTGACCTTCTTATATCTTGAGGGAAGTAAGTCATATATCATTGTTTTGCTTGAGAGTTTCTGAGACATATAAAATTACCTAAGTACACCAGTCAATATTATTTGCAGATGAACTGCATAAATCCCAGGATATGGAAGAATTTTAAGATTCTTGAAAATTCTGTTGCTTGAAAATTAATCTAGGATGACATTTATGGTTTCAGCTCTGGAAATATTTTCTGGTTTTTGTTTTTAGACATAATATTGTCTCAATTCTTTCCATATTTATTTTTGTGTTTATTTAAAACAGTGCCAAATCACTGTGATAGAAATCTATTTCCTTGCAGAAGCAGGAAAAAAAAAAAGAGCTCTGAATTAGATGCATATTTGTGTTACAAGGCTGGGCACTTTTCTTTGGAATATTTTGGAAGCTGGGGACATATTCAAGAACAGGTTTTTTGGCCACAACTAAAATAACAAGGTTTGAATTTGGTAAGCACTTACTAGATCTCATATGGTTTTTGGTGGATATGATATATGAGACTGCAACAAGGAGACATTCATCAAAATAAGAAATCTCTGAAAGGTACTGTTTTAAAATCAAAGAGCTGAGAAGATAGACGATTATCAGTCAAATTATGTACTGAGGGACTTCCCTGGTGGCGCAGTGGTTAAGAATCCGCCTGCCAGTGGAGGGGACACGGGTTCGAGCCCTGGTCTGGGAAGATCCCACATGCTGCGGAGCAGCTAAGCCCGTGCGCCACAACTACTGAGCCTGCGCTCAAGAGCCTGCGAGCCACAACTACTGAGCCCACGGCTGCAACTACTGAAGCCCGCGCGCCTAGAGCCCGTGCTCCTCAACAAGAGAAGCCACCGCAATGAGAAGCCCCCGCTCGCCGCAACTAGAGAAAGCCTGCACGCAGCAACGAAGACCCAGAGCAGCCAAAAATAAATAAATTTATTTAAAAAATACTATGTACTGAGTCTGGCTTGTAGAGCTTGTGGGGCTTATTGTCTTTAATTACCTAGCAAGGAAAAATGGCTTTTGAAAATTAATTGCTGACCGTGTCAGATACTGTATTCCTTTGATGTAGACCAGTGGCTCCCACACCAGGCTGATCATCGGAATACAGGTTCCCGCCCTGAGATTCTGATTTTTGTAGATACGGGGGTATAGCCCAGGAATGTTTCAACAAGTTCCTCAGGTGATTAGTGTGGTCTGACAGGTTGGGAAACCTCTGATGTAGACCATTGTGTGTGCATTGGAAGCCCCTGCAGGATGTCTTGCTCGTTCAAGTACAGATTGCTGGCTCTACCTCCCGTTTCTGACTCATGGGTCTGGTGGGTCCTGAGGATTTGCAAGTCCGTTAAGTTCCCAGGAGCTGCTGCTATTGCCGCTACCGGCCCAGGAACCACACTTGGAGGACTACTGACATAGACAGTCCCCAAGGCTCCCCAGTCCCCGACTCGTCAAGCTCGACAAGGAAACAACAAACTGTATTCTATGGCAAGGTTCTCAGTTTCTGTGGCTCAAGCTTTGCATTTCTTTTTCATGTTCTACTTGGTCATTTTTACCCTTTGCGGTGAGCATGAACTGATGAGCCTCTGACCCTAAGGAGAGTTTTGAGTGGGAAGATGATGTTTGCTGGCTAGGGTGGCTTGGTAGTGGAATGGAAATAGCCCAGGCATTGTGTAAAGCTGGGCTGAAGTCCCCATTCTTTGACCCTGGTTTTATTGTGACCTTGGGCAGGTCACCTGAGATCTCTCTGCTCTCCAGCCATAGAGCTCCAGCCATACTTCCTCCTGCCAGGAGGCCTTTACTCCTCTCCCTGCGTGGAGAGCTCTTCCCTCTCTTCTAACATCGTGTTACTACTCGCTTCAGCTTGGATCTCTGCTCAGTCCTCACTTCCTCAGGAAAGCCTTCCCTGGTCTCCCCAAGTAGGTGAGGTCCTCCTTTCTTACACACTCACACCGTGTACCTGCCTTCCTCAGCATTGCCAAAGTTGCAGTTTTATATTTATTTGCGTGATCATTTGATTTGTCTCTCTTCACTAGACTGTAAGCTCTGGGACTTAAACTATAAAAAAAAAATGATCAGTTTGTGTTTCCTATTGTGTTTCAGCTGCAAATACTGTGCCTGGCACATAGGAGTTGAATGAATGGCAATGAATGGGGTCACGTTATACAGAAAGGCAAAGGCAGGGTAGGCATTCCAAAACTGGCTGCTTTCCTGCCTGTGGATTTCTAGAAGACACCCTGTTATTCTTATAATAAATTCTTTATTTTGCACAAACGTACTCAGTTTGAGTTATTTGCCAGAGCCCCGACAGTACGACTACTATTTATTGATTGCTTCCTATATAAGTCAGGCATCAGCTACGATCTCACATTTGACATTGATCTAGGAGGTCAAGAATCTTAGTCTACTAATACCTAGGGCATTACTTTCTCCTAAGACTCTAAGAACCAATGTGTACTGTAAAGATATTTGTAGATAGAAGATAGATTTCCTTAGCACTATATTAAGGAAAAACAGCAGAAAGCAATTTTATGCTCAAACTAGATCTCTAAGGTGGTCTTTGAGGTTGAGGATGGGTGGTACCGAGGGAGAGTAAGGTAATTTCCAGCTACAGTAGTCCCCTCTTTTCCACTGTTTCACCTTCTGGGGTTTCAGTTAACTGTGGTCAACCACAGTCCAAAAATACGAAGTGAAAAGTTCCAGAGATAAATACTTCATAAATTTTAAATTGTGCACTGCTCTGAGTAGCGCGAAGAAATCCCATGCTGTCTCACTTTGTCCTGCCCAGGACAAGAATCTCACCTCATCACAAGAAGAAGGGTAAGTACAGTACAATAAGATACTTTGAGAGAAAGACCAAATTCACACAAGTTTTATTACAGTGTATTGTTATAATTGTTGTATTTTATTATTCGTTATTGTTGTTAATCCTCCTACTGTGCCTAATTTATAAATTAAACTATCATAGGTATGCATGTATAGGAAAAAACATAGTATCTACGGGGTTTTGTATTATCCATGGTTTCAGGTGTCCACTGGGGATCTTGGACCACATCCCCCGTGGATAAGTGGGGACTACTTTACTTGCGAATGTGACTGTCCTCTCTATATAGTTAAATCTCATAATGGGTAACATCCAGACAGTGCATTCACTTTACAGGGACAGGATGGTTTAGTTACTCGCCAGAACAAGACCAACAATATCTATATATCCAACTTACTTCTATGTCAATGAGAAAAGGGATCAATATCCTGTAATTTAGAGAAATCTAGATTCAGAGAGACATAATGGCACTCAATAAGAAAGGGGGACCCTGGCCCAGAGACTCAACTATTCTAGGTCCTGTAGATAGATCTCTGGTGTGGAAACATAAGCAATTCAATTATCCAACTAACTGTCCTTGCTCTATGTTTACATACAAGCTTCAGATAAATGTTGGGAGACAGTTCTCCTAGGGTGTCTTGTGTTTCCTTTTTTCTGGACTGTCTTTTCAAGAATCTTTCTGGCAGCCTTGAAAATAGATGTTGTCTGTCTAGAGCAAAGGGCCGACATGCTCACTGCACATTATAAAAGATTCATTTGCTGACATAGCCAATTCTGAATCTTTCAAACTGAGGACCAGTCCCTGCCCTTGGAGCATGAATTAATAGAGATAAATAAAGACCTCTTGGAAAATAGCAACCAGCACCTGTGTTCTTTTTTTTTCTTTTTTTGTAAATTTATTTATTTTTGGCTGCGTTGGGTCTTCGTTGCTGCGCGCGGGCTTTCTCTAGCTGCGGCGAGCAGGGGCTACTCTTCGTTACGGTGCGCGGGCTTCTCATTGTGGTGGCCTCTCTTGTTGCGGAGCGTGGGATCTAGGCACATGGGCTTCACTAGTTGTGGTTCGTTGGCTCAGTGGTTGTGGCTCACGGACTTAGTTGCTCCCTGGCATGTAGGATCTTCCCAGGCCAGGGCTTGAACCTGTGTTCCCTGCATTGGTAGGCGGATTCTTAACCACTGAGCCACCTTCCCAGGCTAGGGCTTGAACTCATGTTCCCTGCATTGGCAGGTGGATTCTTAACCACTGAGCCACCAGGGAAATCCAGCACCTGTGCTCTTAAAGAAGTGTTGATATGAAATCAAGCTGAATGTGTTCCTTTATTGGACTTGTATCAGTCAGAGTCCAATCAGGAGACAGAAACCACAGCAGGTGTTTTAATAGGGAACTTAATATAAAGGATTATTTATATTAGGGAAGAAAAACAGGTATTAGGGAAGAAAAAAGGCAAAGACGGGACACAGGTGTCACAGAGGTAAGAATTATAGGGAATAGTGATCACTCCGAGGCTTGGGATAACAAGTAAGCTGGGATTTTCTGAAACTTAGAACCTTGGAGCAGGGTCCTGACTCAGACCTCTGGGCTGGAGGATATCCTACTTTGTTGGTCCTGGTTCCTCAAAAGCTTAAAGGGGAGACTGTGGAGCTGGCACTCACACCTCTGGTGAGGGGATGCTGGTGTCTATGCTAGTCTCTGAGCAGGGAGTGGAGGTGCTGCTCATGCTGGTTCTGGAAGTGTTGGAAGGAACTGCTGCTAGGATGAGTTATGGTGTGGTCATGGTCAGGCTCGGGAACTGGAGGCAAACAGCTTCATGGTCTCCCTCGAGTGCCCCCTATTGACAGGGAGCCAGCTGGTGAAGGGAGCACGGCTACAGGGTGATGGCCCAGCATCATAGAGCACAGGAGAGAAATAACCAGCACAGGATTTTTTTTTTTTTTTTTTTTTTTTTTTGCGGTGTGCGGGCCTCTCACTGCTGTGGCCCCTCCCGTTGCGGAGCACAGGCTCCAGACGCGCAGGCTCAGCGGCCATGGCTCACGGGCCCAGATGCTCTGCAGCATGTGGGATCTTCCTGGACCGGGGCACGAACCCGCGTCCCCTGCATCGGCAGGCGGACTCCCAACCACTGCACCACCAGGGAAGCCCCAGCACAGGATTTTTAAAAGCCTGTTTGACTAGAGGTTAGTAGGCAGGAGGAGGAAATTCGTTTCCTGGGGGCAACTGGGCAATTGCCCGAGGAGTCTCCAGCATTATCTTGAACTTAATATCTTTCTTTAGGTCAGGGAAGGGAGTAGCCAAGGACAGCTGACTTGGAAATCCTGTATTATTACTTGGTAGCATGGGCAATTACCTGACCTATTTTGCGGGCTACATTAGGTGGAGGCAGGAAGAAGCATATTCATATGATCCAGGGAGACAGGCTCATTGGCAACTTTATTAGATTACATATGAGTTTATGGGCTTGTCATAGAGCTTGTGCAAATTCCCATGTCTGACCCACACCCTGATAATGACTGATATCTTTTAAGAGATAGAACACCACAGAGGTTTGATTATATCTCATCCATAACTTGTGGTCCACATGACTTCATTTTATATGAGCTGATTTATAAAATGGGAAGCGGGACTTCCCTGGTAGCCCAGTGGGTAAGACTCCGCACTCTCAGTGCAGGGGGCCCAGGTTCGATCTCTGATCGGGGAACTAGATCCCACAAGCATGCCGCAACTAAGAGTCTGCATGCCACAACTAAAGATCCCATGGGCCACAACTAAGACCAGGTGCAACCTAAATAAATAAATAAATATTTAAAAAAAAAACCTGTGAAGTATGATGCAAATGAGAAGCACTATTTATTATTTGTATCCTTTCTGGTCCTTAATTGAGTTCCGGGGAAGTGATGGGTTCCTGTATCCAAGGGAGGATGTCAGAGAAGATAAAGAGAACAGGGAGCAAAGGCTCAGAACTTACAAAATTAACAGAGTAGTTTTATACTTTTAAGATTTGGTGTTTACAAATAATGGCTCTCCTGACTGTTCTTTTAGAAGCCAGAATTTGGACCCAGGTACATTGGACAAGTATCTCAATAGAGAGCACTAGTTCATGAATTGTGGTTGTTTTAAAATAGCACTGACTGACTTTGACCATGTAAGTATTTTTTTTTTTTTTTTTTTTTTTTTTTTTTGTGGTACGCGGGCCTCTCACTGTTGTGGACTCCCCCGTTGCAGAGCACAGGCTCCGGACGCACAGGCTCAGCAGCCATGGCTCACGGGCCCAGCCGCTCCGAGGTATGTGGGATCTTCCCAGACCGGGGCACGAACCCGTGTCTCCTGCATCGGCAGGCGGACTCTCAACCACTGCGCCACCAGGGAAGCCCCATGTAAGTATTTGAAAGTTTTATGATAGACTTTTTTCCAGAATCCATTTATTTATTTATTTATTTATTTTACATCTTTATTGGAGTATAATTGCTTTACAATGGTGTGTTAGTTTCTGCTTTATAACAAAGTGAATCAGCTATACGTATACATATATCCCCATATCCCCTCCCTCTTGCGTCTCCCTCCCTCCCACTCTCCCTATCCCACCCCTCTAGGTGGACACAAAGCACCGATCTGATCTCCCTGTGCTATGCGGCTGCTTCCCACTAGCTAGCTATTTTGCATTTGGTAGTGTATATGTGTCCATGTCACTCTCTCACTTCATTCCAGCTTACCCTTCCCCCTCCCCATGTCCTCAAGTCCATTCCCTTCGTCTGTGTCTTTATTCCTGTCCTGCCACTAGGTTCATCAGAACCAGTTTTTTTTTTTAGATTCCATATATATGTGTTAGCATAAGGTATTTGTTTTTCTCTGACTTACTTCACTCTGCATAAAGAATCCATTTATTTTAATTGAATGAAATTTATTAATAGTCTGGTACCAGGAATTGGACAAAACGTCACCCCATACCAGGCTTTCATGGTGGATAACTGTAAGTTCTAGGTGTTGCAGGATTGATCTGGATCTAGGTAAACAGCACTATTGTATGAGACGCTGTTACATCAGCTTTTTTTTGTTTGTTTTACATCAGCTTTTATTATACTTAACCAGTGTATTTTGTTTGGATTGTGAATGTGGAAGGCCTATTTCATTCTAATTATTGCATGTGACTTTTAGTTTAATAGTTATCATAAGTGAGAAGTTAATCAGTATCTGGGTAAATATGTACATGTAATAACTTTACTACTCAAACAGTGGGGAAACTTTTTTTTCCAAAAACAGAGGATGCACATGTTTCTGAAATGCCTTTACTATGTTTCTAAATTTAAAAAGAAGGAGGGCCTGGGAGAGAAAGACACCACCTGGGGTTAAGCAGGTTACCTGAAACTCTTCTGACCAGTTGACTGGAATTGCTCTCTGCTTTCCTAAAGCATAGCTTGGGTCACCAAGCATCAGAACCATTTACTAAGCACCTCTCTGCTGTGGCACTATTCTGGGCCCTGGACGGTCTTGGGAGACGAACAAGGTCACTGCAAATTATGTTAATACCATACAATAAGTATGCGTGCCTGTCAATAAATAAATGACATGTGAACACTGCAGAGAGAGAAGGGGACCTGGTGCATTCTGGGGAGGCCCTTCCTCAGAGACTGCCCTGAGGGTGACGGCAAAGTGGTTTGGAGTGCAAAGGAGAGCCTTGATCAAACAGGCAAGGTAGGAGTGAAGTTTTAGAAAGGACGAAGGGAAGAGCCCCTGTTGCTGGGCCACGTGTGGGGAGCCCAGTCCGGCAAGAGGAAGGAAGGAGTGAGGAGAAGCTGGACTATGTGCCTCGGCCTGAAGAGGAGCTTCACAGCTATGGGACACGGCTAACCCTCTTGGGAATGAGAGACTGAGTGTGCAAATGGACGGTGGCCAGGCCACAGATAAACACAGAACTCTGACCCGCAGCCTGAAGCAGCCTGCCTGGGAAACCCACCTGTGGTCTACACTTAAACTACCCAGGAAGCCAGCCAGGCTTGTAGGGAGTCAGTCTGCTATCTCTAGTAACAACCCAGGAGGCTAAATAGCTTCTGAAGCAATCAGCCCAAGTGACCAGGACTTGATTAATAACTGACAGCTGCCCTATTTTGTCTCCATGTCCAACAAAGAACCAATCAGAGAAAGCCAAATATTCACCCCCTCCACAATCACATAGGATCCTCTGCCTCTAGTCAGCCTGCCTCCAGCTTCCCCGGGCCAACAGCTTCAATCAGGGCAGACCTCCTGCAGCTGTCCGGTCCCTATGAAACTTTCCCACTTCCCTGCCTGCCTTTGAGTCTCCGCCCAAGTGCTCGTGACAGTGGCTGACTTCTTTGCTATAGCAAGCTCTGAACAAAGAGCTTTTGTTTTTCTCATTTGCTTGGTCTTCACTTATTCCACAGGAGAATTGCTGCTGCTGGTTCTGATTTGTCTGCTGTATAGCTTCCCCCTTGCATTTCTGTTTCTACTTTAACGAGCACTGTTTGGCCTTTGCTCAGAAGTTTGCCCAGAGAAATATCAGAAAAAGATAGATTCACAGCAATGCCGATGGGTATCTGCTTTTTGAGGGTCACTGGGAAATGGTGTTGAGTGTTTCCTTTTAGGTAGAGTGGAAAGAACAGGGACTTCCGTGGAACAGGCAGTGGATGGGAGAGAGTGCTGTCCTGATGTAGTCTGAATAGCTTTTTAATTTTAAGGGGACATTGCTAAGGGGATATTCAGCTCTTCTTGGATCTGTCATTAGTAGTTGACTTACCCTGTACTCAGGAAGTATTACAGCCTAGTCCTCTTTATAAAAGTTTTATTATCTTGAGAATGGCTCAGGAAGAAAGATATTATTATTGTTCAACAGTATCTAATTGTTGGGAACTGTCTATCAGCTGCTTGGAAGTTAATGTTCTACTGAATGCCCCCTCCAAAATTCACGTTTTCTTAAAGGTTTGGGACAATACTTAGTTCAGCTGCTTTCTAATTTGCTGAGTCTTGGCCATTACATCTAATGGGAAATCATAATATACTGACTGTAAGATAAATTCCCCAGTTTGTTTTTGATTTTTTTTTTTTTTTTTACAACTCTAACATGTGCATTGCTAAAAGCTATGGTCCCAGCCTTCAGATGTTTGAGTCAAAGCTGCCTCTCTTCTTGGCAACAGTAAGTTAACTGGCAACACAGGTTCTGTGAACAGTGAGTGGTAAGTATTACTCCGAGGCTGGTGAGAAATCTTTTGGCCTTCCTTACGCCCTATCATCACAGAAGTATTTTATATGCCGTGGTTGTGGAGCCAGCTATGATTACGGCCTGGACAAATGAAGTGGGAAATTAAGATTCGATGTGGAATCCTGATCTGCAACATCCAAGTTCCCCGGGTTGCATGCGAAGGCTTCTCTGTTGCCCCAGCCTAACTCTTCAGCATTACCTTCCTCTAGGAACCCCCATTCCAGGCACGCTGGTCTGTGCAGTACCCCTACCCCATGTCTTGTATGTACCTGCTTCAGGAGCTTTGCTCCTGTTACCTCACAACTGGGCTCTCCCCACCACCTACACTTACCAAAGTTTCCTCCTCACTTTTTTTTTTTTTTTTTTTTTGCGGTACGCGGGCTTCTCACTGTTGTGGCCTCTCCCGTTGCGGAGCACAGGCTCCGGACGTGCAGGCTCAGAGGCCATGGCTCATGGGCCCAGCCGCTCTGCGGCATGTGGGATCTTCCCGGACCGGGGCACGAACCCATGTCCCCTCCATCGGCAGGCAGACTCTCAACCACTGCGCCACCAGGGAAGCCCCTCCCCCTCCTCATTTTTAAAAGCCCAGCTCACACCCTACCTCCTCCTGACATTTCTGTGACTGCCCTTATCAGAAGTGATCTTTTTCCTCTTCATTCTTATAGTGGTTGTTGTCCATATCCCTCAGAGTGCCCTTCTATGCAGTCCTCTGTCTTCATTCGTTCATTTGGCCAACAGATATTTACTGAATGCCCACACTAAATTCCAAGTTTTGTTAAAGGCAGGGGAGACAGCCGTGACCAAAACAGCAGAAATGTTTTCTGGTAGGAAAGACAGATAACGAGCAAGGCAAATACGTAAAGTACATAGTAGATCAAGTGTCACTAAGTGCTGAGGAGAAAACGTAAATCCGGAAAAGGCAGGTTACTGAAATTTCAGCTGGGTGGACAGGGAAGGTCCTGTTGAGATGATAATTTCTAAAGGACCTGAAGGAGGTGAGGGAGCAAGCCATGAACGTGTTCCCTCCATCTGGAAAGCTCTTTCCTCCCCACTCAGTGCAGAGGCCCTGAGCTGGGAGCATATCTAGAGGATTTGAAGAATGACAGGAGAGTAGTGTGGCTGGAGCCCAGTGCACGGGGTAGGGGTACAATTAGTGGGATGGGGTAGGGCCTTGTAGATCATCGTTGGGACTTGTGCTTCTATTCTGTGTGAGATGGGAGGTGTTCAGGGTTTTGAAGAGTTAAGGGACGTGATCTGATTTGTTTTTAAAGAATCTCTAGCTGTAGAGTTGAGAACAAGCTCTGTGTGATGGGAGAGATTGTCATCCAGGTGAGAGATGATAGTGACCAGGGCCAGATCAAGTTCTTTATGTAGTTTCATGACAGAGCCAGTTGGGTTTCCTGAGGGATTGGGTGTAGAATGAGAGAGAAAATGGAATCAACGGTGATTCCAGGATTTTTGGTGGGAGAAACCGGAGGTTGTTTCGGCCATTAATGGAAATGGAAAGACTGCAGAAGTTGCTGGTTTGGGGGAATGGAAGTGGTGGACTCTCTGGGGCTCAGTTTTAAACATGTTAAGTTTGAGGTGCTCAGTAGTCATCCATGTGCAGATGTCAAGTAGGCGGTGGCTTCAGAAGGGCAGAATGTCTTAAGCCTCATGAATCTTCGTGCCTTGTTTGTTGATTCCGTGATCCAGTTAATCAACAGTGAACAGTAATTCTGAATAGAGGTTAGGGGGAGAAGTTATGAGATTTCTAACCCTAGACTGTGAGAGAGGGAAAACATTACTTTGGGATAACAGTGAAGAAAGCGGTATTTCTGAAAATGACTAGATGATGAGGAAGAAGGGACCAGGGGTGCATCTCTGTCAGCATCTATGAAGTCTTAAATCACGAAATGTTTATTTTCATTGGTTTAGGAAGAGCCCAAAACATCTTCACTCTCTGCTGAATGTTCCATCTGGCCTCAGAATGCATGTTGTCATTGTTGCTAATGGCATTATCTATTATTATTATTATTATTATTATCAGTGACAGTGCCCTATTTTATGCAATATGTATAATAGTAAAGGCAGTTTGATATTAAGAGTTCAGATTCTGGGACAAAATGCCTGCATTTGAATCCTGCTTCTACTATTTATATGTTGTAAGACTTTTAACAGGTTACTAAACCTTCCTGTGTTTCAGTTTTCTAATCAGTAAAATGGTAATAATATTAGTACCTATCTCATTGGGTCATTGTGAGAATTGTTAATATATTAAAGTGTTTAGAATTGTATGGCACCTAAGTGATTCCTATATGCGATATTATTTTTTTATACCAAGCACTGTCTTATATACTGGGTGCCATGATGAGCACTGAACTTGACATAATCCCTGGCAATGATGAAAATTGAGACAGATTATCTCCCAGGTATAGAAGAAAATGAGTTTCGAAAGCTCACTCAACTCAGAACTGCTGGTAGGAAATCCAGAAATGAATCACAAATAGTTTTAACCTTCCATACAAGGTCCAACTTGATTTGCACCTAGCACTTAAGTGGCAAAGCAAGCTAACTGAAAGTCTCAGAGGGCCATAATTTCAATATTTGGGCAACTGCCATGTGGAACAGGAAACTACGACGCTGGGCAAGTTTTCTAGGTGCCAGGCCATGGGGTACCTGGCCTTGCACAACCCCAGAGTGTGGTCCTCCAGAAAAATAAGGAAAGCTCATCTCTGCCCCAGGGCTGAGCAGACAGATAGGGGTGAGTATGATTACAGTCTGACAAAGTTCTCCCTGTCTTGTGCCATCAGAGCAGATGAAGGGACGGTGTGGGGAGAAAGCAGTGTGTATGTGACGGGGGGAGGACACTGGGAGACAGTGATGTGGTTCCATGTTCTATGTTGTAGTTGCTCAGAGACTGACATTATGGCCCACTGAGACTCTTAGTCAGTTGCTTTGACACTTAGGTGCTGGCTGGAAACCAAGACTATTCCCCTGGGATTGACTGATTGATTGATTACTAAATGAATGAATGAATCAAGTAAGCAACCACTTAAACATTTACTGAGTGTGGCTCACGTGTCAGGAAAGATACCATGCTGTGAAGATATTTTCACCTGGCTGAGGAAGAGTCTCTTCTTGCCAAGAACTGTGCCAGAAGCTGGGGAGACAACAGAACGAGACCCAGACTGTGCCATCAGGAGCTTACCATCAACCATGGAGAGGGAAGCAGGGAAATTCATCCAGCCTGATGACTGATGGGATGGGCCCACAGAACAAGCACCTAACCCAGTTTCGGGAGTTCAAGGGTACTTGTCCTGAGTCATGGGACGAGAAGGCGATGCTAGATTCGGGATAGAGGTGAAGGACAGAGTTATATAACCTAAAAAAGCCCCGAGGAAGCTCTGTTATCCCAGTGGCCTCCTGAGCTCAGATCCAATTTTAGAAATTGAACCTAGTGTTAGGCCATGAAGATTAACTCACCCCAACTGGTCAGCAGGGGCAGATGCTGTTACCCAAAAGAGCTTTGAGGTTAACTTTATGCTGTAGGCTGGGTCTGTGTTGGCCAGAGCTCTCCTTGGGAGAGTGGAATTTAATTGGCACTTATTTTCGATGCCCTTATAAAGGGTGACTCCTGGGCCCACTGAAATGGAAACCATTCGTGCTCCTAAATGACTGACAAGCAGGAGACCTGAATTGCACCCACCGCTTTGGCTAATGTAGATGCCCGGCAAGTAAAATGTATTTGGGGCTTTTATCCAGGATCAAATGTATCAAATGGTGGATGAAATGGGAGAGCTGCCCAGTGAGAGTCAGCCTTAGATGCATGGGAACAGGAATAGCGGTTCCTTGTGTCAACAAGGAGGCTTTGTGTGTGTGTGTGTGTGTGTGTGTGTGTGTGTGTGTGTGTGTAACTAAAGAAATGCAGCTCACTTACTGGTCTGGCTAAACCTCAAAAACTTGTGTTTTTTCCCTCCTCCCAGGAACATTTTGTTCATGCTGCTGGTTAAAAAGGGGGCAGCTTTCACACAGAAGTACAGCAGGAAGTATTTAAGTTAGATAAAAGGAAGGACTACTTGGCAGAATGAGTGAGTGCAGGACTGGGTTCCCAGGGGGATTATGGAATCTGATTTTTATTCATGGACTTTCCTATTAAATAACTTAAATAATAAGGGTGGCAAGGCATAAGCCTACCTCACCATTTTTTAAAGGCCTGTGCTTTGGGACTCAGAGGAAATGAACCCATAGGGCTTTATGGGGCTGAGCTGGCCTTGGAGTTGGGGTCAGATGTGGGAAGAAGAGTGGGGAGGGTACAGAGAGAGGTGGAACAAAGGGATCAGGGCAGGAAGGCATGAGGGGCAAATGGGATAGAGACAGTAGAGTGACTGGAATGCAGTCTCTGAAGAGGGGGGCACGGGAGGGTAATAGTAACAGGTTATGTGAGGGCTGGGGTATGGAAAGCTGGGAGGGCTTGGCCAGGGAATTTAGCTTTTACTTAACAGGCAGTTAGGAGCCTTTTTTTTTTTTTTCAGGTTCTTGAGCAGGAAAGGGAAATGATGGAAATTTTGCTTCAGGGATCATGGTCTTTCAGAGGCTGAAGGGAACTTAAGAGTCGTGTAGTTCAGTGTCTCTCAGACTCTAGTGGCATCAGAATCATTTGGTGGTGGTGCGTGTGCTTGTTAAAATTCAGACCCTGCTCCTAGAAGTTCTCATTCAGAAGCTCCAGGTGGGGCTGGGAATCTGCAGTTAAACAAAGGCACTGGTGATCTTGGTGTCTCTGGTGTAAGACCGACACTGGGAGGTCACTGCTGGCCTCCTGGGAGACGCTGTCCAAGGGGTCCAAGCAGGGAGGCCTCGGGGGGAACCCACAGAGAGCCACGGAGGAAACGAGTCAGCCCTAAAACACGTTCAGGCCCAGAAAGCAGGATGCTGACTTTTTTTGTTATTTTTTTGGCTGCTTTGGGTCTTCGTTGCTGCACGCGGGTTTTCTCTAGTGGCGGCGAGCGGGGACTACTCTTCGTTGTGGTGCACGGGCTTCTCATTGCAGTGGCTTCCCTTGTTGTGGAGCACGGGCTCTCGGAGCACGGGGTCTAGGCGCGGAGGCTTCAATAGTTGCATCACGCAGGCTCAGTAGTCGCGGCACACCGGCCTAGAGCACACAGGATTCGGTAGTTGTGGCGCGTGGGCTCCGTAGTTCACGTGTGTGGGCTCTAGAGTGCGCGGGCTTCAGTAGTTGTGGCGCATGGGCTTATTTGCTCCGCGGCATGTGGGATCTTCCCGGACCAGGGCTCGAACCTGTGTCCCCTGCATTGGCAGGTGGATTCTCAACCACTGCGCCGCCACCAGGGAAGCCCCAGGAAGCTGGCTTTGCACAGTACCGATCCAGTAGCAAGTTTTGGTCCCCCTTTCCCTTGCCTTCCCTGCGCTCCAATCTTGGAGGGCCTTGGAGCCTGATAGGGAGGAAGGCCAAAGAAAGAAGTGAGAAGTGGGTCACACCCTCTTTCCTGGACAGCAGACCCTGGCCCCGGGTCTACTGGTAAATACTGAACCAGCACACCGCTATTCTTTAAGCAGCACACCAGCTCTCTAAGGTAAAAAGTCCTGCCTTGGAGTATCTGCCTATTTCCGTGGTGTAAGTACTGTCTAGCACAGCCATCTCAGGCTACCCATGTGATGCCACGGAATGCAGGGTTAGAAAGAGAAGCTAAAATTCGATCTGGTGAGCTGCTAGGAGCCTGACCCAGCTCCCCACCGTTCCTAGCCTGAAGTCATGCCCAAGATGGGTGGTGGGGGAGAACTATCTATCCAGAATGAAGATTGAGTTGCTGAACGGTATATTGTCCTGGACTGTGCTTTGTTATTTAAAGTGACCATAGAGCTCTCTGTTACCGCTCAAGTTCTCATCCAGTGACAGGGGAAAAATGGAATCAATTTCAGTTCGGGGATAGTAAGAGACCAAAGGAAAGCTGCATTCTGGTTATATCCTAAGGATGGTGCCTGTCCAATGTATGGGTTACATGCGGGAACTTTTATCTTTAAAACTGGGAAGGTACTCTTAAAAGAGAATTATCACGTGGACATACAAAACTGAAAGGTATACGTGAAATCTCCGCCCTCAGATTGAGAAGCACAGATGTAGCATAGCCTGTAGCTGATGAGGTTTGTTTTGGAGAGTTTTCTTTACTGTTCCAAAACAGATGCCCCCCGAAGGAAGGCAGCAGCTGCCTCACTGACTGAAAAACAAACAAGTGAAACTGTTCGAGGATGCAAAGATCGTACAGGAAGGACCCCCCCCCTCCCCAAAGACGCGCATAAGACATACCTAACAGGTATACTATGAAGATTAACTGCGCAAACATACTGGAACGTGTCTAACACACACAGCAGGTTTTCAGTCGGTGGGTTGTGGTTTTCCTTCAGGGACATCATGACGTTCCCATGGTGTTGGATTATGTCGACTCCCTCTACGGGAGCTTCATCCGTGTTCATATGTAAGAACCGTTTCTTTCCACTCTTGCTGATGAATGTCACAATGGAAGCCTTAGAGAGCCTCGGTTAGGGGAAGAGCGGGAACCTTCTAAGACCTTTTGGCCGGTGGGGAGAGAGGAGGGAGTAAACGAGAACCAGAACCAGCTTTTAAGCGGGCTCCCACGTGCTCGGCGCTCGCGAAAACAACTTCTGTGTAGTTTAAGCCGCCACGAGGCCCCCGGGACCGCAGCTCTCCCACCCCGGCTGCCCGAATAACTGGCTCTTTGTGCTTCCTCATCCACGGGGCCGATTTTAAGGCAGAAACTGTGCCCGGAGAGATGCTGCTTCCAGCCGAGACCGGGCTGGGAAACCGCGGGGACCTTCCCTCAATCACGCCTGCTGGCAATGAGGGACTTTCTCCGGTTTTTAAAAGTACGTTCACAGACCACCATCGCCTATTTTCAGTGACACGAACCCTGCCTTTTACCGTTCAGTCAACAGAACCTGGAGTGTTCCAGGCTTCCAGGCAGCCCTGCCTCCTGTTTCTTGACAGGAAAGGGAAAGTTTCTGGGGACGGGGCCTGCGTACGGCCCCGCACAGTGCGGAGGGGAGAGGGACACACCCCGGGCGCTGGGGACACCCGGGCTTGGCGGCCCAGGGGACGCGGCCCGTGCGTTTCCTCCGGCGTGCGGGTCTGCCCGGCTGCACCGAGGCGGGTCTGCTGCACTGCGAGCGGCTGCCCCGAGGCTGGTCAGTGGCCACCAGGGACCCGGCGCCCAGCCCACTCCGGCCTCTGTGGAGGCGCTTTTACGTCCTTCCAAAGGAGTGTCAGTCCTTTGGTGGTCTGCCCATTTCTTGTGAGAAATTATGAATAATGACTCATCAATCTAGAATCTACACCGGTGTATACGTGGTGTCTAAAAATCAGGAGACTGGATGAGGTCATAAAAGACGTGAACGTGGAAGAAAAAGAGATTCCAGCGCCCTCCTCAAAGCGCGGAAGAATAGAGGGCGGGCCGGAAGGCATCTCCGCATGCGCAGAAGCAAGTCTGACAAAGGTTGACGGAAGAGGCGGGGTGGGAGGAAGCTGAGGCTGAAGACATAATTTGTCTAGATTCGCATTGACTCTCGTCGTTTCCCACATGGTCTAGCGGTTAGGATTCCTGGTTTTCACCCAGGCGGCCCGGGTTCGACTCCCGGTGTGGGAACTTCAGACCTTTTAGGACAAAAGAAGAGCAATTCAAAACCCCCTTAACCAGCGGAGTGAGGGGACTAGCTTAGTGTTTTTAGAAAACGCTGTAACCCCATTTCAGAGCAGCCAGGAGAGATTGAAGCTGGAGGGAATCAGGGTCTACCCTGCAGCGGTCGTCGGTACACAGCCCACCCAAACCCGGTCCGCTGGCAGAAGCAGGAGGAAACGAAGTAACTCGGAACAGTGCCAAGTTAGCTTTTGAAATAAGTCTTTAAATCCGAGGAGCAGGGAGCCAGCCGGTCCCGTGCTAACATATATGTTTCAGCTGGTTTTTCTGCGTAATTTCTCCTTGTACTGTGAATATGGAACTAATGACCAAAAAGTGCTCTTCTGTGAAAGAAAAAGAAAAGCCATATTGTAGGACATGATAGGGCTTTTAAGTTGCCTAAAGCCATTCCTTTGAGAAGGATAGCAAGATTTCCAGAAAAGACATACTCTTAAGGGCAGAGTAGTTCAGGGTACAATCGATTGTGTTTGTGACTCAAAGAGCTCACTAAACCAGTTATTGCGGGGGGAAGGGGGGGCGGTGAGGGAGGAAAAAAGAAAATTAGGTTATTACAAATATTGAGGAGTGAGGCAATGGCAAAGACAGCACTTTCTTCTCATGCCCTAACATATTTATTTGACACATTCTGTTGAAAAAACTTCAAGTATTCATGATAGGCTCAATAAGCGCTCTAGAGTTAGAAATCTTAGTACTGATGTGTGACGAGACAGTTTCCAACTGTTACCCAAATAAGTGCATCCTCTGCTGTAATCGTTTATCTTGCTTACCTCTCCAACCATTTGCCATTAGGAAAAGTCTCCGGGCATTTAGAAGCCACACTTCTTTCCCACTGGTGTTGAACTCTTTGAAGCTTCCCCAATTTGTTCCTAGACTGCCTTTAACCCTGAGAAACGGCTGTGAAAAAGACTTGGCATCCACATGACTTCGTTTGAAATTTGCTCTCTTTTTAAAGTCCTTTGGGATTTTAAGGGACACAAAATTGCCATCCTTCATGAGAAAAATACTAGGCTAAATATATGCTTATTCAAAATTCCTAAATAAAGAGCTTGGAGGAGAAATTGATCATCAGCAGGTGATCTGCATTTATTGAATCGAGTAGGACAGAGTTGATAGGAAAATAAAAAACATAATAATAAGAAGTAATGTTTATTGAGCATGTACTATGAACCAGGGTAAATGTTTTACACGCCTTTTTCAATTTAATCCTTATTTTGTTATCAGATATTATTGTTATGTCTGTATCAGCCAGGGGCCCAGTAGAAAACTGATGACATTCTTAACAGAGTTTAATAAAGGGATTATTTAGAGTTTATTTAGGGTCTAGGAAAACAACAAGGAACAATGCAGTCCTCAGGGCTCCTGGGCCTAAAATGAGTAAGGGGGGGAAGGTGGCTGATGGAGAGGGCTGCCACTGAGGGGCTGTGGTTTTTGTTTTTGTTTGTCTTAAAACTTGCTTTCATATGGCAGGTGAGTTCCATTCACATGAAGGTTGTTAAATCTACTCATCCTATGAATCGTTCATTTCCATAAAATAGACTTGTGGCCTCACGGATTTGACAAAAGCTTCCTTTGGATGCATATGATAATTAAGAGATGCAGAGCATAGTAGATACTTCTATAGACATGTACTTAACTAAATGAAAAGAGCTTAAGTTTGTGGGGAGATGGTTGCTTGAGCTATATTTGGCATTTTACAACCTTGTATTTTTGCAGAACATTTTGCAGTAATTTTCATTAATCATCTTCCTAATCAGTCTTTAGATTCACAGACTATTTGAGCTGCAAATGCCCTCTGCAGTCATTTAATGGAGCTCCTCATTTTACCCATGAAACATTGGGTCCGGGATTTTATGCCTCTGATTCCCTAGGGCTGGATTTTAGATTGTGTTCTAGATTGTTAGACTGTGTTTTAGATTGTCCCCCAAATTGAGTCTTTCATGGTGTCCTGGCTGAAACCACTCCCTCCTGCACCACTGGGTGCTGAGAAGATGAATTTTAAAAATTCTGTCATATCTTGATTTCGGTCAGTGTTCACAGTCATAACAATTTTCCTGTTTGAAGTTTTGAGTTAAAAAAAATTTTTTTTTTCCCATACAGACATTTCTAGAAAGTGATAATCTTTATTTGGGATATTTGAACTAGTCATAGGTTCTCAGTATGCTTTTATTTTTATATATGGTCATAAACTTCGGGGGAGTCTGCATAGATACTGCTTTATGCCCACCCACATGGGTATATAGAGTCACATAGATTTGTATGTATGCTCCCTGAGAGATACATGTTGCATGCAAAAAACTTCCTAAATAATTGCAACATTAACACTTCGTATTAATACAGGAAAGGGAAGGCAAATATGAATTTTTTAACTTACCCACGTTGTAGAGCTGAACAACTTGGAAAAACACTTAATACTTGGAAAATCACTGGAACAAATAATCAAAAAATCAATCTGCAAACACGGAGAAGACCACAGCGTACTGGGTAATCATCCCACATAGCTTTGTGAAAAACAAAGCTGATCAGATGAATCTAATTTCCTTTTGTCACAGAGTGACAGGCATGGTGGATGGGGGAGCAGTCAAGATAATCTATCCTGACTTAAGAAACCTTGGGGTTTTGTACTTTGTTGGGGACTCATGAAGAAAATGTAGGTAAGACTATTGCTGTCTGGCAGGGATGCATTCAAACCGAAGTTTGGGGCTCAGCTTTATGCAGATAGGCAGCTTACCCTCATTCTACGCAGCAATGACCTTGTCCTCCTCCTTAAGTCTCTTCTGCCTGGATTCCTTTTTTTAAAAAAGTGTTATTCAGAATCTCTGTGCAAATTACATCATCTCTCTGTTCCTCAGTTTCCTAGACTGTAAAATAGGGGTAATAATTGGACCTACTTTATAAGGTTGTGAAGATTAGATAAGATAATGCATATAAAGTGCTTGGCCCAGTTTGGGGCCAATGACAATTTGTTGCCATCACCACCATTATCATCACTGTCATCATGATCATGTCTAGTTCCTCTTTCTCTACTTCTAATCACAGTGTTAAATCTGATCATTCCTACCTCTTCAGTGATGCCGAGGTCCGTTCTTATCTATTTCCCCTGCCACTGTGCTGGGCAGATCATCTGTTCCCTGGACTATTGCAGTAGTTACCAAACTGGTTTCTCTGACCCCCATCTCACCCATCTTTTCTATCTCACATCCTGCTGCCCGTCACAGCGTGGAGCTGAGCGTGCCTCTCCCCTGCACCTTCAGAGCTTTGGCCTGCCATGTGCTCCCAACTTACGTTTACAACCTGATTCTAACGCTTCCCTCTGTGCACCCCAGGTTTCAGTTAATTTCTCACTTTGCCCTGTATCTGGCCTTTGCTCAATTTTTCCTCTACTGAAATGCTCCTGTGTCCTTTCTCTAAATATCTGCATCTTATCCATCCTTTAAGGCTTAATTCAAATGTCCTGTCCTTCACGGAGCATCCCTTACCTCTCCTGCTGGGAGACTCCTGATGGGAATACCTTCTGATTCCCTTTAGCATCTTGTATACCTCTCTTCTGATACTAATTCCTCTCTTACTTCAGGTCTTAACTTAGACGTCATTTCCTCCAGAAGTCTCTCCTGCTTCTCTGACAGTGGGGGAGATGCTTTGGTCTGCGTGTTTCTCTCTCACTGCATTTCCCACACTTGCGATGGCTCCCCGCTAGAGCGCATGCTCCAAGACCAGTGCCCTGCATGCAGTAAATACTTAATAAACCTGTGCTGAGGGGATGTGTGAGCCGGACAAGGACTGTATTGTCTCAAGGAACATCTTAGGTTCCAAGTTACAGAAAGCCACTGGAACTAGTTCAGGCCTGAGGGAGAATGATTGGCTTATATAACCAAACTGTGGAAAGTGGAGTGACGTGGTTGGCCTCAGGGACAACCAGAACCAGTGTCCGTCTCTCTGTCTCTCTGGGTGTCAGATTTATTCTCACCTATTATGGACCAGCTCTTTCCACGTGGCAGGGATCTGAGCACCACCAGCTCCATACTTATTTCTCACAGCTCCTCCAACTAAGAGGGAAGGTCTTTCTTTTCTTAGTTTTTGTTGGAAAGTGCTGGGGAGGAATGTGGCCTTACCTGGGCCCTGTACCCTCTTGATGGTCAATGCATGTGGGGTATTGTGATTGGCAGCCCTCATTATAACTGCATGGTGGGGAGGAAGGAGGATTAAAATTAAGCCAGAGAAATTAAATAGTGGTAATGGTTGCATAACTTTGTGAGTATACGAAAACCCCCGAATGTAAAAGCCTGGATTTTATGGTATATGAATTATATCTCAATTTAAAAAAAGAAGAAAAAAATTAAGCCAGAGGTAAAATCTTGCTGGCAAAATAAGCATTTTTATATTCCTTTTATTTGAGCTACTCATTCAGCAAACATTTATAGGCACCGATGATGGGCCAGCACCCATCTAGATTTACATTTCAGTTGGGGAATCTTCCACACACACAAAAACACATGAATAAGGTAAGAAGTCTGGATTTCATTCTAAATGTTACGGGAAAGCTCTGGAGGTTTAAGCATAGAGAGGGTTCCACCGCCAGGATGAGACTCTCTGGATTCGAGGGGATTTGAGTATCTTCTGGCCAGTTTCTCTGTTTGTGGTCAGCACCAACCACACTTTTATGGGAAGATGAGAACATTTAACAGGTCTTTGAAATGGCTTCCATAACCTCATTTTCAGAATTTGGCAATTTTGTTATAAAAACGTTTCCTTGTGGACTAACCTAGATCACATTACACTTTGTTTTCAGCCTATTTGCCTGGAGTTAGCCAAACTGCAAAGTTTGGAGGCACAGCCCTCAAGACTGCCCTCACTTTGGACACCGTTCTCAAGTTTGGGACATTGCCAAAACCATCCCCAGGTTTGATGATGTGCTGGAAGGACCCACAGAACTCAGTGAAAGCTGTAGCGCTCACAGTTACGGTTTATTACGGGGAAAGGATACGGGCTGAAATTAGCCAAAGGGAGAGACACACTGGGCAGAGCCTGGGACACCTTTCTGTCATCTTCTCCTCTCTCCCCATGGAGTCAGGATGCATTATCCCACCCCCATCCTGTACTGATGTGTGACAATAGGCATGGAGTATTGCCAACTAGGGACGCTCGCCTGAGTGTTTATTGGGGCTTCATTATGTAGGCATGATTGATTGCTTGATCACCCACGTGGCTGAGCTCATCCTCTAGGCTGCCTGATAACATGTGACCCAAAGCTCCCATCCTAAGTCACATAGTTGGTCTTTCTGGATACCCTAAAGCTATCCAGTAGGGCCAGACCCCACCCTAAACAAAGACACTCCTTTCGGGTAGGAGTGTCTTTGATAGATTACTTCCCAGAAGCCAAGGGCAAAGGCCAGACCTCTCTTTGGGCAAGGCCAAATTCTTTACTATGAACTATTTTTTTTTCCAGTTTTCTTCTCAATGGAAATGAAGGAGACAGGATTGGTCATGGCCACAAACTGACAAAACATAGGCAAGTGTTCAGGGCCGCAGCTTATGATGGCTCTGACTTCTCTCCCACCTTTTTTCCAGACTTCCTAAGGGGAAGTTTAAAAAAAGAGGGGTGAGGAGGGGCTATGGGGATTAGCAGTTTTCTCTGAGGCCTACATATTTTTGGCTGGCCGTCCCATGGCATGCCCTCATCTTAAAATGGAAACAGTGGACCCTAGAGGAGTGCTTGATGCTAGGGATCTCTGTCTCATCAGAACCACAGTGAGTCTGAGGCGTGTCACCTGCATTAGGATTGCCACGGGGAGCTCAAAAGCAAAATTGCCGAATTGTGTGCAGAAAATGGAGGCCTGTCAGGATTTTGTCTGGATCTTGCAGCGTCTGACAGTGGACCTGGGGAGCTCACCTTGTTATTTTCAGGGAACCTCATGCCCCACCCTCAGTGAGTTTTAGCTCTGTTGATCCAACACCTGAAGCAGTCCGATTGCATTGCCTTTGACCCTGACTCACTTGTGTATAAACCTAGCAAATCTATTTGCCAAAGGCAGAGAACCCCATCATCTATTTCTTTCTTTCTTTTTTTAAAAATGAATTTATTTAATTTATATTTTTTTGGCTGCGTTGGGTCTTCGTTGCTGTGTGCAGGCTTTCTCTAGTTGAGACGAGCGGGGGCTACTCTTCGTTGCAGTGCACGGGCTTCTCCTTGCAGTGGCTTCTCTTGTTGAGGAGCATGGGCTCTAGGCACATGGGCTTCAATAGTTGTGGCATGCGAGCCCCAGGGTACAGGCTCAGGCTCAGTAGTTGTGGCGCACAGGCTTAGTTGCTCCACCCCGTGTTCCCTGCATTGGCAGGCAGATTCTTAACCACTGCGCCACCAGGGAAGCCCCCCATCATCTACTTCTTGCCTCTGGGTACCTCTGTTGAGTGCTGTTTTCCATTCTAAGCTCTAATACAGGAGATTGGGGAGGGAGGGGGAGGGTACAGAGAAAGGCAGGACATTTTGTAAGCATCAAATATGCTCATTGAGTCTGCAGTGGGAGCAGCGAACCTGCCAGTTATCAGAAGCTGGAGTAATTTTCCATAACCTGTGCTCATTAATGTCCTGATTGGGGTTAATGGATTCAAGGGAGGCAGAGGGAGTGCTGCACTAAGGGAAGTAAAGGAGGAATAATCAGAATTTGGCAACAGCTCAGCGGTGGGGTGTGAAGGGAAGGGATGATTTGTTGACAACCCCAAGATGATAAGCTTCCCCAGAGAGACAGAGAAGTGGGGCAGAGAGAATGAGATTTGTCTCCTCTGACAACTCTGAGGCACTGCTGGGACATCTAAATGGAGCAAATGAAGAGCGCAGGCAATCCAGGCTGGAATACCTGTGAAAGCACACGTCTCTGGGGCAATTGTCATTTTCAGGCAAATAAGACGGTTTTCTAACTGAACGGTGCCTGGCTGTTGCAATCAGTGGTGTGGCCGAGAGAGTGTGTGCTTGGGAAGATGTGAGAGATTCTGTCACGTATGGAGCCTGTAGTGACAGACACACGCTTTTGTATATAAACCTCTAGCCCTGCAGTGACACATCTCAAGAGCACCAAATGTGCACTGCGCAGCTCCGAGGGCCTCCAGTTCCATTGCAGTCATCATAGATTTTGATAATTTTCTGACAGATGGCAGAAAATTATCTGCCATCTTGTAAAGGGTCTTGAGAAAGGCGTGACTTTTTCCAATTTGAGCAAAGATACTATATAAGCTTTCAGGGGCTCTGGGGTGCTTGTTAGTCTTTTTTTAAATTATTATTAATAAATCTTGGTTAATAAAGCCTGCAAAATTTCTAGTCCCTTCTGATCTTGTTACATTATGTGAAGAATCAGTCGAAGACCCTGAGCTACTAATTATTTTATTTTATAAATTGGGCACTTTAATGTTGGCACATTGTTTCTTGCATATATATATATATATATTTGTTTGTTTGTTTGTTTGTTTGTTTGCGGTACGCGGGCCTCTCACTGCTGTGGCCTCTCCTGCTGCGGAGCACAGGTTCCGGACGCGCAGGCTCAGCGGCCATGGCTCACGGGCCCAGCCGCTCCGCGGCATGTGGGATCCTCCCGGACCGGGGCACGAATTCGCGTCCCCTGCATCGGCAGGCGGACTCTCAACCACTGCGCCACCAGGGAAGCCCCTTGCATATGTTTTGTGTGTGATTGTGGGACACACTGGAAAGCTGGGTTGGTACGAGTTTCACGGAAAACTGTTTAGCATGGAATACACATCAAGAACCGTAAGCATGTTTCTTCCGTTTATCTAGTTATTATACTTTCAGAAATCTACATCAAGGGAAGAATCAGAGAAGAGCAAAGATACAGATTGATGAACAAGGATGCTTTCTTCCTTACAGCATCATCTATCATTAAAAAATACTTGAAATGATAAAAAGGTCCTGTAATAGGAGAATGAATGAACAAATGGTACATCCATATGGCGGAATATTGTAGAGCAGATTATTTACAGCCAAGATTATCTAATGACACAGAAAAAAGCAGAATCCCAAACTCTATGTATAGTTTGAGTCCAACTTTGTATAGAAGACAATACACACATACCTAAAAACAGGAAGGAAATATACCAAAAAGTTAACAGTGGCTATTTCTGGGTGGTACATTTAATCTTTTTCCTTGTACTTATTTCAAGTTTCCAAATTATTTTTGACATGAGTATAGTCAGGAACTTCCCCCCTACCCCCCGCAAGTAAATTCATATAGCTTGGGAGTTTGGGGTGAGTGCTATGAGATGCCCTATAGTGTACTCTCAGCTACCCCCAGCACAAGGGCATTTCAGAGCCATCCAACCTTTTGCGAGCCTTTTGAGGGTCGTGCTCTCACCCTTTAGACATGGGTTCTGGGCTGACTCCTGCAGTGGGCAGGGTTGACACTGAAGGGACAAGGCTCCAGGCCCACTAAACTCCCATTCATGCCCTCATCCAGGGTGATGTGGCTGGTCCATCTTCTCATCGGAAAACAAAACCTGGATGCCCTGGGTCTTGCACAGGAAATGCCATTTTAGCCATAAGTGACATTCTTTTAGTGAACCAAGACTGTCTGTGAACCGTTCACTGAAAGCTCTTCTCTAGCATTTAAAGACTTTTTAAGTGCACAACCTAGGTCCCGTTAGTCTTCTCCATCTGGTAACTTCCCTCTTGTCAGAGCGCTTCCTTTCCTTATTGCTGTTTTGCAAATGAAAATCAGAGTGGCTTAAAAAAATTTTTTTTTTAGTTGGAGTTTTGATCTATCTGCTGGGTGTGGAAATCCCTGAGAGATTTCTCACAATGAGATTCTATATCAAGAATCACAATAATTTGAATTCTTATTTGAGGGTTAGCAGAAACAACAGGTACTTTAACAAGCCGGGAAGAGACCAGTGTCAGATATGACAAATAAAATAGTAAAAAGAGAAAATAGAATTCACTTCTATTAGGCTCAGCATAGTAAAAGCATAGTAACTTAGATATTTAGAGAGAGATCTCTATCTTTTAAACATGATCTTCTGAGGACGTGGTATAAATATACATAGACATATGTATGTAGAAAGTCATTCTGCTTCCAAGAAAGTTAGGACCACCCCAACCCCGCAAGACTTCATAAATCTCCAGTCTCCAATGACTTTTTTAAAATAAATTTATTTTATTTATTTTTATTTTTGGCTGTGTTGGGTTTTCGTTGCTGCGCGCGGGCTTTCTCCAGTTGCGGCGAGCGGAGGCTACTCTTCGTTGCGGTGCACAGACTTCTCATTGTGGTGGCTTCTCTTGTTGCGGAGCACGGGCTCTAGGTGCGTGGGCTTCAGTAGTTGTGGGATCTTCCCGGACAAGGGCTTGAACCTGTGTCCCCTGCATTGGCAGGCAGATTCTTAACCACTGCACCACCAGGGAAGCCCTCCAATGACTCTTGTCCTCAGGTTGAGGACCCCAAAGGGCAGAGACCTGGAGGAAGGAGGACATAGTGAGTGTGACTACAGCTCTCGGATAAAGGACCATTAACATTTAAATGTTTTGCAGCTTTTTGTGAGTGTACAATTATTTCAAAATAGAAAGTTAAAAGAAATTCAGTGAGAACGAGAAACATTAGGAGCCTAAGCACTGTAGCTTCATTATAATAACTTTTGCCACCATCCCTAGGAACACGACGTAAAGGTGAAGTTAGATGCTGGTGAGTGGAGGGTAACTGGCTTGGGAGTAGTGGGTACAGGGGATACAGAGAGACTAGAAGAGACAGTCTAGGGTTCCCCTGTTCCACCACCGCTACTGGACGGAGGAAGCAGCAGTTGTATTCCTGTGAATATTTTGGGAGGGGGTGTGATGGGGGAGAGAGGCGAGGCTAAAGTTGCTTGTGCGGGGGTTTTTTGTTTTGCTTTGTTTTGGTTGGGTTGTTTAATTTTAGATGACTAGGTGTAGATATGCGCCCCTGTCATTGCTGTTGAATTCCAGTGTAGACACCCAAGGTCCTGTCCTTTCCTTCACCACCAACTGCTTGCTTGGTCCGCCCAGGGCTGAGTTAGGTCAAACAAGTTCAACAATTTGTGGAGGTGTTCTGAGGGATGAAGTGTGCAGCCAACATAAGATTCTTTTTTAAGGTGGTATCATGGATCCATTCTCCAACTTCTGCTTAGGCCACAAGCCACTGGTGAATAAAATGATCTCAGTGACCAGATGCAGTGCACATGGGGCAATATTCCTTTACTGGTTCTGTTTGCCCTGGACGTTGAAGCTAGAGCCAACCTTTTCTGGCGAGATTCCCAACTGGCCTCCCCAATTTTTTTGCCCCAAAGTTTAAAAAGCCAGCAGGTCTGGTCAAAGAACCTTGGCTGCTTCCATGAGCCTTTTCGAGCACAAAAACTGATTCCATGCAGTTAGCGGTTGCCCAGGGCACAGCCCTGAATGGAGCCCTTCCCAAACCCTTCCCACTTCGCCGCATAGCCCGAGTTCATGCTCCCTTTCTGGCAAGGACACTGTGCACAATTCCCTGTATATAGAGAGCTGGCTCCATTTCCTAGCAATTCTATGAGGTTCTCTCTCCTTTGATGGTAAAAATGGAGCAGTCTAAACATCTCCAAAGTACTGGGATCTAAAACAAAGAGCACCGGGGGCACTGGTGACAAGAAACAGAGTCCCCCTTTTCAGCACAGAGCTTTTAGAATTTAGAATAAATCTGGCACGGAAGGTTTGGTCACAGTGCTTCCTTCAATTTGGGGCCTGCGAGGACACAAATATTTCGAATTTCTTGTCAAAACTTGGCTGACAGCGTAAGCTTTCTTTATTTTGTTATCTGTAATCATATGTAAACAGCTACTAGTTTTATAGAGGAATAAAGCTGGGGTGAATCAAACAGCCCTGGGGCGAAGCTTCAACTTGACATAGACTTGGAATCGATTTTACTGCCAACGTGTGACATGGGCGGGGGGGTGGAATTCTGTATTTTCTTCAAATCCCAGTTCTTCATCTAAAAACCAATAGCAAATGCAATGCCTATGTGATAAGGTCAATGAAAGAATGACCAAATAAACTAACATAAAGGTGTTCAATAAGCACTACAAAATCCTTCCCCTACCCTCTCTCATCCTCCTGCTCTCCATCCCCTTTTCTTGTCTCTAGAGCTGTGACTTTCAAACTGTTTTAACATCTGGAACTTTTAAAACATTCAAATAAACATGTATGTAGAAGTCAGGCATAGAAAACAGATAAACCCCCCAGGCTGCTACGAAGGAAGCGCCGGGTTCCTCCTGTCTTTCTCTCCTCGGAAGAAGTTTTCTGCCGTTTAAGCGCGTGGGGATGGCCTTTCTCCTTTACTGGGAGACCCTGGGGGGGAGCACAGGACCAGGATTGGATCGCTGGGCCCTGCGATGCTTCTCCCCTTCCACTGCCCCTCCCCCCCCCCCAGATCCGGGCACCTGAAATCTTCCCAGGGAGGGCTCCGGTGTGATTGGGGTTGAAATTAATGCATTTGGGGCTGGAGTTCTTTTCCTTTTGGTGGTTTCTCTGATGAACTCACTTTCTGGAAGGAAGGCATGGCTAGCTGCCTGAGGGTTCTTAGCAAGCCAGAGACTTGATTGATTCAGCCACGGGATGAGAGCTGTGTGAGCTCCTGTTTGGTGTCCGTGTGTCAGCAAGCAGGGGAGGTGCTCGGTGTGCACAATCCTTTACTTGGCTTTGTGTGTCTCCCAGACGCGTATCGGCGCCTGGGAAAGACCGACGGAGTTAACCCTGCAGGTGCAAGAAGCGGGGTGAAAGGGTAAAGCACAGAACACTTGGCTGTGACCTGGGAATCCGGGCTCCAGTAGGGCCTGCTAATGCTGGTTGTGCCTCTGCCTCCGGAGGTGAGGTGGCCTCGGCGTGAGGCTGGCCTTAGAGGGCCTGCAGCTAGGCAGGTCCCCGACCCCGCAAGGGCCGTGAAGTTCCAGCCGGTGCGGCTGCACCCCGCCCCACGTGACTTGCCCTGGCCCCGCCTGCTTCTCCTGTCGGCTCACGATTTCCTTTCCTGCAGGACCGTTCCGGGCCTTGAGAGAAGTGGCACATTCCTCCCTTCTAGGGAGGAGGAACACCCAAGGGCTGCGAAAAGGGCTTCTCTCCCTTTCTGTGGCTCTGATTATAGATTGCTGAGTCTGAAGGGGGAGGACAGCCTGGAGTCCTGCCCTGAGCCGGGAGTCGGAATGTACAGTAGTGCTTTCAAGATCTGAGTCATCAGTAAACAGAGCTATTATGCGCTGGGTCTGATGTGTTCTCCCTTCTGCTGGGCGGCCTGTGGTTGCCATGGATATGGCTTTGTCTTTGGAGGCCTATAGCCAAGGAGGATTTAAGTAAATCCTCATGGGTCAATATTTCCATAAAACCAAAAAAAAAAAAAAAAAAAAAAAAGGCGTGAGGGGGAAGAAAAAAGGAAAACTTTCTTAAACGACTCTAAGATACCCTTAAACAGTTCTGAAATCATCACCAAATCAACAATAATACCCTCAGGCTTGCCAGAACCCATGGGGGCACACATTTTTTAAAAAAGTACTCGGAATTACAAAGATGAAGTTCATTTAATGGCTCTGATCGCAGCATGTGAAAATGATGGTATTTCCCAGCTGAGTGTTTTGAACAATATAAAGTTACTTTTTTGCTAGTGCTTATGTTTCAGAATGCCTCTTGATTTGCTGTTTCTAAGATGTGTCATATTCCAGCATATAAACGAACCTGTGTTTGAAGCAAAGAGTAGTTATTTCCATCTGACATGGGAGATTTGGTGACATTTGGTGATGACTATGGAAGATGGGTAGATTGAATTAAGAGGCTTTAAAAAAAAAAAAAAAGAAAGAAAGAAAGAAGAAAGTCTGAGTCCTGCACAGTATCCAAAGAGCTCTGGCGTCTTGGTTTGAAAACACATGCACACTCCTGGGATTCCTCCTAAGTCACTCGGAAGAAAGCTACTGTTACCTGGTAAAGCAGAGGTCCGGGAGCTGGGGAGTAGCCACAGCCCCGCCATGCTTTGGTTCTTTGCTCCAAGAGTCTCATCCTTTTTAATGGGCTGCCCTTTGCGTGTGTTTCTTTGTGTTTCCAGAAACCACACTGCCTCAGTCAGGGAAGCAAGCTGTGGACTTTGGGCTGAGGACCCCGGCCAAGGTGCCCACAGCTGGGAAAGGGCTGCTGCCATAGCAGCGTCCTTGCTGGCACCACCCGGTGGCTCGTCCCCTCAAGGCAACGACCCAGGGGCTTGTCATCCCTCCTACCTGCTTCCCTGTTTATTGTCATTGGCAGCAAGACACTTCCAATAAAGAAGCTGCATCTGAACTGCAATTACCCAGCTTCCTTTTCCACTGAAGTGGGGCAAAAAGTGATGTTAATTTCCTTTCTGTGGGCTTGAGTTTTCACGTGTTTGTACTTAGACACTGGATCAATCCACAGTCTCCTTGCTTGCCTGCCTCAGGAGTTCTCCCCAATCCTCACCTGTGATGTCACCTGGCAACCACTGGGACTTCCTGAATGGAAGATTAGGACCCTCTTGTTCTGACTCCAATTGCCTGGATGCAAAGTCCTTGGTGATGGTTAGGAACAGAGAGGACAGTGACGCTGCTGGCGGGTTGCCACCAGGGTCAGTGGTGGCTTGTCTGGACGAGGAAGGGAAGCTCGTGCCTGAGCTGCCTCTGGCGGGTCCTGGGAGGAACGACATGCTTCCAGGCCAGCTTGCCCCCATCCTGCCAAGAACCGCCTGGGAGGCTGGGGTGGTGACCAGCGAACAGAGACCCAGCTCTTCAGTTTGATGAGGCCAGTTGTGGGGTGAGTCTGGGAGCCCTAAGAAAACTCTGGGTTATGAGGAGGAGTCTCTAGATAAATAGCTGCTAAGTTCTCTGAACCACCATATTAGACCCTCAAGGGAATTTTGACCCCTATGCTTCCATACAGTTCCTCCAGGGCCACCACCAAATGGGAGAGATTTCATGGAAAAGCTGAGGCTACACTTGACATCAGGCTGAGAACGATCATTTTGATCTGGACTAAACGTTTTCTGATTTTCCAAATTGGTAAACGAAATAGAGTGATGTCTGAGATTTGGATTTGAGGGTGACTCTGAAAGGACCCAGGGAGGTTATGAAGCTTTAAATGACACCAGTTCCAAAATATCACGAGGAAAAAAAGGAAAAGGCAGCCAAAAGAACCAACATGGTGGTGAGGGAAGGCTGTTAGAGCTTTCATTTGAAATGAACACAAACAAAAGATGAAAGGAGGGGCATGTAATGAAGGGTGTCACAAAAGAATAGCAGGAATCTGTATATTAGTGTCAGGAAAGCTGAAGTCCAGAATATGCTAAGACTTGTGAAATAGCAGCTGACATGAGAATAATGCTCCATAGTGTGCAAAGCATTTTCATGTAAATGATCACATGGATCCTCACAATAATCCTTGGGGGCGGGGTGGGTAGGAGTTATTATCCTCAGAGTGTGTGGGGACTTCTCAGAGGCAAAGCTGGGATTTGAGCCCAGATCATTTGAGGCCAAATGCTGCGTCTTTCCACTATCCCACATCACTTTCTGTTACCCTGTTCAAAAGTATATATAGAGGAAGATGGGGTAGTGAACCTCAGGCAGGTGATAGAAAGCAAAACCAGCTGGTCCTATACTTTCCTCAGTGCATCACAAAGCAAAACAGTCTTCAAAGGCTAGAAAAAATTTCTCAAGATGGATGAGACCCTCAAGGAGAGTTGAGTTCTCCAAGCCTTAGGCCTAGACATTGTAGATGGCTGTGTCCAAAGGGACCTGAATTTCCCCTGCATGGCACTTACTCCAGAAATTACTTGCTCAGTATCTGTGTTCCCCACTAGACTTAGGTTCTTAAAGGCAGGGACCATGGTCATCTTGTCTATCATGGTATGGCCACTGACTGCCCAGACAATGAAAGTGTGACCGTAGACCTGTGAGCAGTCATTTCTGGGAAATTATGGGAGGTATGCTACAGAGAGAGGCAGAAGTCATCATGGTTTACAAAAATGAGAAAGGTAGGTTCTAGAGTCTACTTACCAATTAGCTGACATTAGTCTTGAGGTATTTATATTCATTTCAAAGATAAAACTGAGGCCCAAAGGCATAAAGCAAGTCACGTGAACCTATCTCATTCATCCCAGAGACCTGATCAGAACCTTTGTTTTGGGTCACTCAAGGCTGAGGTGGGGCTATCCGGTCCATGGTGTGTCATAAATGCAGAAAAACAGGATTTCAAGGCAAGAATCTTCTTTTTTTAGGCTTTAGATCTTACTTTCATGGTGGGTTGTTCCATTAAGTATTTAGTCTTAGAAGAGGAAGTTTTACTTTCTGCTTGTGTTGGAAGGTACATATTTTGGAGAAGTTGGAAGCAGATACATTTAACACCAAGCTTTAGCAAAGCTTTCAATTGTCAGTCCCCTCCTCATCAGCATAGTTACCACACATCCAAGTGTAAACACAGGCAGAGTCCTCTCTAAAGGACATTGAGATAGTGAGGGACTGGGTACAATTGAAATAGATTTTCAGAGATTTCTTCAGCTCCTCTCTCCATGGGAAGGACATTGATTAAGGGTGGGTCTCCCATTTCCCCTTTTCCTGACCTCCAGGTCCACTTTCCAACTCCACGTGTGGACTTTGAGAGCTGGAAGGACCCTGAACTAACCCCATGTCATGCTCTCCTCCTCACTCATGTCACTGTAGCCAAGAAGGGTCTTCTGTCTGCCCCTCAACAAACTTGGCATGTTCCCACCCCCAGGCATTGGCATCTGCTGTTCCCTCTTCCAGAATTCCTCCCCACATCATTATCCCCACGACTGGCTTGGTGTCATTCAAGCCTCAGCTCAATCAGTCTCCTCTGGGAGAGGCCTGCCTGACCCACTTCCCACTGTATTTTCTTTTTTTTTTTTTTTGCAGTGCATGGGCCTCTCACTGTTGTGGCCTCTCCCGTTGCGGAGCACAGGCTCTGGACGCGCAGGCTCAGCGTCCACGGCTCACGGGCCCAGCTGCTCTGCGGCATGCGGGATCTTCCCGGACCGGGGCACGAACCCGTGTCCCCTGCATCGGCAGGCGGATTCCCAACCACTGCGCCACCAGGGAAGCCCCCATTAATAGCACTTTCATCACAATATGAACCTACTTTTCCTTCTCCTTGTCCTAGCTCCCCTTTTCCTCTCTCTCCTTCTTGGTTCCTCCTGTTTTCCATCCTCATCTGTCTCCCCTACTAAAATGGGAGCTCTCTGATGGATCCTCAGTGTCTAGGATGGCAGCTGAGCAGGTGCTCCACACACGTATGTTGCGTGAACAAATTGATTCACTTACCTTCTTTCTTGGCTGCTTCCGTTGAGAACACTTTAGGACACTAGGATCATCTATTTTCAACAACTGGTGAAAGGGGGAAGGTCAGTGGAGACCACTGGAAAGCACTTTGATATTGGCAAAGAGTATTCATGTTTCAGGGCTCTCTGATAACCTGAAAGCAATCCACAGTGGCAGGCTTAGATCACAAGTTCTGGAGGCATCCTTAAGTCGAAGGAACTGTGCTCTGTCTTTGTGCAGTAAATGAAACCTCCGGGAAAGCTGAGAAAAAGGAATGGGGTGAGTTCCCTCTGGGAATGTAAAAAGCACTGCTGACTGGCGATAAGCCTGCTCAGGGTCTCTCAAAATATCCTTTATTTAGATTGTGTTGCACCACCTGATTGGTGCCCGTGGGCGACATCAAGGTTGGAACGAGCTAAGACAAGGCCAAGGATAGGCAGTAGTGAGGAGGTTGAGTGGCAGAGGAGGCAGAGAAAAACATGTCCCAGGAGGTACTGGCTCAAATCTAGCATTTCTGCAGATTTTATTGAATGACGTGGGCGCACCTCCTCTTTATCTCGGTTTGGCAAAATGGGGATGGTATTGCTGACTTTCTTAGTGGGGAAGGTAGGAAAGGTTGAGGCTATCAGGTCATCTTTTGGAGCAAGACCCCAAATAACAGTCAATTAAACAAGATAGAAAGTGTTCTCTCTCATGGAAACTTCTGAGCCTAAGCATGAATGGCCGGCGCGGCAGTGATGGAGTCATTGACCCAATTGCCTTCCATTTTCTTGTTCTGCCATCTTTGGAATACTGCCCTCATCTGCATGGAGGACACTACCTAATCCATATTTAAGCCAGAAAAGAGAAAGAAGGGGAAGGCACTCACCTTTCAAGCTCACACATACCTTCCATTCACATCCCATTGGCCAGGGCTTTGTCTCATGGCTAAACCTCAGTGCAAAGGAGTCTGGGACATGTGGGCTTTAACCAGGGTGGCAACATCCCAACTAACATTCTACAAACATGAGGAAGAGCGGTATCAGGAGATAGTTAGCCTCTCTGCCATAGGTGACTGGAGGAAATGTGGCAAAATGCCTTGTAAGTACAATGTTTGTTCTCCTTTGCAACTGCCCCAGGGGAGGAGAATCAAATGGGGATTGAGAGGTTCTCTGCCAGGTCTTTGCAGAGCAAGGAACCGCTTGGATTTTGATAAACAAATCAATGGAAATTTATTCCTAGAAAGAGTATGAAGCCCAGTGATAATAAGCAAGGCATGTTAGTGCCATAGAACAGAACTGGAGCAATTTTGAAATCTTCATGAGAATGTAGTGGCTATCAGGTAATTTGCCTAATCAGAGTACTGCTTCCTGCATCCTCCATCAGCCATTTAGAATTAACTATAAAGCAGGTCCACTGTGGAGTCTACATCTAGAACTACTGGGATGTAAGCTCTATAAGTATTAAATTTGTGGCAGGCGCTTATTCATCCAGTGCACAATTACTAGAAACTTCCCCAAAGCGTCATGCTGTACTATGGGGGTGGGGCAACTCTGCTCTTGAGAATGAGAGAGATCCTCAAGAGTTCAATAACAAAACACCGGCCCATGAGTTCATCCATTAAGTCAACAAATATTTACTGAACATGTATTATGAGTCAGACTTATTGTGAAAGGGCTGGGACATATTGCTGAAAAGCTAGTCAAGGTTCCTGCCCTCAAAGTCCACATCCTAGTGTGAAAAAAAAAAAAAAAAGACAGGAAAGAAGTAAGCAAGCCTGTGAATAGACAGGATACTATGTAGTGATAAATATCATGAAGGAACCAGAGTGATGACAGAGAAATTGGGCAGTGAATAGGAAGCTCAGCGAGGGCCATTCTGAGGTGACGACATTTAAGCTAAAACCTAAAGAATAAGAAGCCAGTCGTACAAGCAGCCAGGTGAAGAGAGGGGAAGAAGAGCTTGGGGTATGAGTGGGCCAGCAAGGAGACCAGTGTGGCTGGAGTGTACTGAGTGAGGGGAGAGGGACGAAAGATGAGACGGAAAGGAGAGGGCTGGCCCCAGAGAGTTTCTGGAAAGCGGGGATCATGAGCTGGTCCTTGAATGACAGATGAGGTTTGAGTCTGAGCGAGGGGGAAACATTTTCAAAATAGGGTGAGCTATGAAGGGCTTGAACAGTGTAAGTGCAGGCTCAAGGTAGTAGATAAGAAGGCTTCATATTGGGAGTAGTGAGAGAAGGCTGGAAAGGGAACCTGGGGTAAGTTCTAGAAGGTCTTCAAGGTCAAGGAGGTTGAATTCTCAAACATAATGTTCAGCCATTTGAGCAGGAACAAAACATGATCAAAATAAGGTTTTGGAAAGGTTTTCCTGGTGCTACACCAAGGCTTCTCAATCTTGGTACTATTGATGTTTGGGGCTGGATCGTACTTTGTGGTGAAGGGCCTTCCTGGGCATTGCAGGATGTTTAGCAGCATCCCTGGTCTCTAGAGGCCAGTAGAACCCCTCCAGGCATGACAAACAAAAAATGTCTCCAGATATAACCAAATGTCCCCTGGGGGGCAAAATTGCTCCTGGTTGAGAACCAATGCTTTAAAAAAAATTGGTTTAGGTTATTTTTAGGTTTTTTTTTAATCAGATTTTTGGACTTGAAGTATCTTGGTTATTGACTTTGCTTCTTTCACTGTAATTGTGTGGACATAGGAACTGGAAATTTAAGTAGTAGGAAGGCCACCTTAGTTCTAGTTCCTGAATTCTATTTGAAAATTTAAGAAAAGCTCACACGATGTTTATACAAATAAGTTTTAATTCACTCTAAAATGAGGCTTTGAAAGCCCTAAGGGGTGTTTCTTCCACACCTCACATTGATATTTTTGCTGTCCTTACAACATTACTTCTCTTTTCCGATAAGGAGGCACCCTAAAGCAGCCCCTGAATTTGGGATGTGAGAGAGGCAAGGCACAGAGGAAAAGGCCCTTTTCCAAAGAGGAGATGTGTATATTCAGCTGAAAAATAAACATTAAGGAGGATTGTTGTGAAATTTGTTTTTCTTGAGGCCCCTAAGTTTAAATTAGCTTTGTGAGAACTCTTTGGGATTAAAAGACGCCCCCAATTAAAATACTATATTCTTCCATTGCTTCCCTTCTCCCCTAGATGATATTTGAAAGATATGCAAGAGAATATGAAGAAATCCAGAAATGTTTTTAAAAATATATCTTCCTATGTCTTTAAAATAATGTCCTGGGTTGAATAGCATCCTCCCCAGATTCATGTCCACTTGGAACCTCAGATTTGGAAATAGTCTTCGCAGGTGCGATTAGTTCAGATGAGAGCGTACTGGATTAAAGTGGATCCTAACCCCAGTGAACGGTGTCCTTTTTATAAAAAATTAAGTAGTTTATTTCTGGCTGTGTTGGGTCCTCGTTGCTGCGCGCGGGCTTTCTTTTAGTTGCAGTGGGCGAGGGCTGCTCTTCGTTGCGGTGCGCGGGTTTCTCATTGTGGCGGCTTCTCTTGTTGCAGAGCACGGGCTCTAGGTGTGTGGGCTTCAGTAGTTGTGGCGCATGGACTCAGTAGTTGTGTCTCGTGGGCTCCAGAGCGCAGGCTCAGTAGTTGTGGCGCACGGGCTTAGTTGCTCCGCGGCATGTGGGATCTTTCCAGACCAGGGCTTAAATCCGTGTCCCCTGCATTGGCAGGCAGATTCTTAACCACTGTGCCACCAGGGAAGCCCCTGAACGGTGTCCTTAAAGGAGAGGAGAGAACACAGAGACACACTGAGAAGAAGGCCACGTGGAGACGGAGGCAGAGGTTGGAGTGATGCATCTACAAGACAACACGAAGGATGGCTGGTGTCGCCAGAAGCTATGCCGAGGCAGGGAAGTATCCTCCCCAAAAGTTTTGGAGAGAGTATGTTGATTTTGGACTTCTAGCCTCCAGAACTGTGAGAAAATAAATTTCTGTTGCTTTAAATTATCCAGTTTGTGGCACTTTGTAGTCATTGCAGCCCTAGGAAACGAATTCAAGTGGTAGTTTTTTTATTGCTTTTAGTTTTTTAGTAACACTGGAGCTTGCTAGTTCCTGCCTGGAACTCCTTGTTCTTCAAAACTGGCATCAATTTGCAGCAAAAAGTTGGTCTCTGCCCCGTGCTTTGCCACCACCAGAGTGGCTTCAAACATGACCACTTAAACTTTAGTTCCCACTGCACCCAAAAAACACCGCCAAGAATTCTTTTTTTTTTTTTGCGGTACGCGGGCCTCTCACTGTCGTGGCCTCTCCCGTTGCGGAGCATGGGCTCCGGACGCGCAGGCTCAGCGGCCATGGCTCACGGGCCCAGCCGCTCCGCGGCACGTGGGATCTTCCCGGACCGGGGCACGAACCCGTGTCCCCCGCATCGGCAGGCGGACTCTCAACCACTGCGCCACCAGGGAAGCCCCAGCCAAGAATTCTGTGCCCCAAACAGTTTTCCTACTGGAAGCCCACACGTGGAAGCGATGCTTCCTTCGGACCGAATTCCAAGACTAGAGGGCTGGGCGGCGCTCTGCAGCAGTGGGTAATGGCTCCCAGTCTCCTAAATAAAGGTTAGCGACCTCACGAGAGATGTCACAACCTAAATTAAAAGGGAAAGGGGGAGGCTTCTGGTCAGATCCCAGAGGAAAACAGGGGGAGGTGAGTCAATGGATGATGGGTGTGGGAATAGGAGGGAGGACAAAAGAGTGAGGGATGAGGGAGCAGCGGGGGGCGGGGAGAGAAAGAGAAGCAGGACAGCTGAGTCCTTTCAGAGCACAGGGAAATGCTCTTAATTTACCATAGGCCAAAACAGAAAAGGAAGATTACACAACATCATTAATGACAGCGTTTCTGTCACTCACCCTGATGGTAGTAATTACGTCTATTATGCAGATTTGGTGGTTAAGATGCCATCCTGCCAGACTACTCTTTTTTATTTATTTATTTATTTTTTTTTGCGGTACGCGGACCTCTCACTGTTGTGGCCTCTCCCGTTGCGGAGCACAGGCTCCGGACGCGCAGGCCCAGCGGCCATGGCTCACGGGCCCAGCCGCTCCACGGCATGTGGGATCTTCCCGGACCACGACACGAACCCGTGTCCCCTGCATCGGCAGGTGGACTCTCAACCACTGCGCCACCAGGGGACCCCCAGCCTACTCCTGAGGGGATTAATGCGGGAGGTTCAGCATCATCAAAGAGAGACCATGAGGTCTGGAAGCTCTCATTTGTAATCTGACAAATACACAAAGTTTCTTATAAAATCATCTCCTCAGATTAACTAAAACAGGTAGCCATTTTCTCTTCCTCTAAGCCATGTCCTTACTATGTCCTCTGTTTATTTTTCTGCTGTTAGAGGAGGCTAGACGTTTGCTGGGCTTGTTTTTAGCAAAAAAAAAAAAAAAAAAAAAAAAAGAAAAAAGGTTTGCACGCACATTTTTAGAGAACAAGTGACTGTATTGCTTGTCTAGAGAACAACTCAGAAATTCATCTAAATTTTAGGTGAGGGATGGGGAGTGGTGGTGTGGAGGTGTTGTGTAAATGATTCCCAGGGCAGCCAGGGAGCAAACATTGCCTGCTGTTGGCACTGGAAACTTTCACTTTATTCAAAAACATTTATTTAACACCTACTGTGTGTCAAGCACTGGTATAGGGGCTTTGGATATAGAAATGATTTTTTTAAAGGGGGTCTACTCTTTACTTGAAAGACTGCTGAGTAAATAATTCATTCATTCATTCATTCATTCATTCATCAAACAGTTACTGAGTGTCATCCATGTGCTAGATACTGTTCTAGGGTAAACCGAGCTGATGAAGGTCCTGCCTTCTCTGGGTGAGACAGCTGAGGCACATTTCCAGTGGATGGAGGAGGCATGCATTCAGCCTGGAGTTGCCGAGGAAGCTTACTCAGCACAACTATCTGTAAAAGCTTGTATGGTGCCGAGGAGGACTGCTGATTGTTCTTTTATTATTTTTTAAAATTTTATTTTTATTTATTTTGGCTGCACCAGGTCTTAGTTGTGGCATAAGGGATCTTTAGTTGTGGCAAGCAGACTCTTAGTTGAAGCATGCACATGGGATCTAGTTCCCTAACCAGGGATCGAACCCAGTCCCCCCGTGTTGGGAGCTCGGCGTCTTACCCACTGAGAAGTCCTGTGACTGTTCTTTTAATTGTGACTTTAAAGTTATGTGAAGTTTATGTGTGGTGATCATCACCACTGCACTTTCTATTAATTAATTAATTTATTTTTGCTGTGTTGCGTCTTCGTTTCTGTGCGAGGGCTTTCTCTAGTTGTGGCAAGCAGGGGCCACTCTTCATCGCGGTGCGCGGGCCTCTCACTATTGCGGCCTCTCTTGTTGCGGAGCACAGGCTCCAGACGCGCAGGCTCAGTAGTTGTGGCTCACGGGCCCAGTTGCTCCGCGGCATGTGGGATCCTCCCAGGCCAGGGCTCGAACCCGTGTCTCCTGCATTAGCAAGCAGATTCTCAACCACTGCGCCACCAGGGAAGACCACCATTGCACTTTCTAATAACTCAAAAGTGACCTGGCCCAGGAAACCCAGCCTCTCAACAAAGGACATTTTAAAATGGTGTTTTCTGCTCAGTCTACGCATTTCTGCTCTGCATACTCATCCACCCTCCAAGTGTCAGCTCCTTCCTGCTCTCTGATGACCCCAAATGCATGACCCCTGAGCTCCAAGTCTTCTGTCTACCTCTGGCTGGATGTGTCCACTTCCCATCCTCAGTGACCGGGGTCTCCCAGACACCTTGCCCAGCCTGGAGCCCAAGGACAAACTCCTCCTCCCTCCCCTTATGCTAAATCCTTCTCTGAGCTGTGTCATCGTCTCCACTGCTGTCCACAGGGCCAGGGCAGAAGGCTGTCCTTACCTATTTGGCCTCTGTATCTGCCCAGGACTTGAGGGGCCAGGGGAGGCCCTGGGTGTTTCCCCAGCATCCTCTGGGTCGTCCCCCCACCAGTAGTACACCTGGTACCTGGCACATGGCACCTAGCGTGGGCAGAGAGAGAAAGGGGCTCCTTTCCCTGGCCACTCCCTGGAGGTTTTCTTCTCAAGCTCTCAGACCACCTTTACTACGAAGCTCGGGTGGGTTCCCCCAGCTCAGTGGGTTTCTAATTCTTCAGCTGTGGGGATCCACTGGGGACTCCCTCTGAGGACTCAACAGAAAATAGTTTGCCGGCAGCTGAGCTCAGCAGCTGAGTTCAGGATGGGAGAGCGGCGGGGGAAGGGAGGAAGGGGGCGTCCACTGTACAAACTCCCTCCTGGCCTCAAAGGTCTCTGGCTCCTGGCAGGGGTTCAGGCTACTCTGTCATCTCTGCAGGGTCCCCCTTCCTGCTCTGGGGCTCCCCTTTTTGACCACAGTGCCACTGTTTTCTGGGCAGCCAGCAGCCTGGGAGACGGAAGGCTGGAGGCTTGGCCCGAGCACGCTCTGGTGGTGTGAGAGGCAGCGTGCTTGCCCTGCTTCTCCTGCCAAGTGAATCGTGTTCACCTAAAACTCGGAGGTGGCGCCTTCTGTGCCGTGGCTACACCCAGAACCAGGCTGGAGGGCTTCTGAGCTGGGCGCTCTGTTTATACCCATCTTCCGCTGGACCTCACTCAGGGCCCCGCCTCCTGTCTCACCATCACCCTGCAACGCAGACATCTGAGGGCCATCACTAATTCACTAGGTGTCCTCCTGCAGCCTGGGCATGCATTTTTAATGACCTTTTCTCTCGAGACTCAGGTGACACAGGCCTGCTGCCTTCTCTGTCCCCACGGAACACAGCTGAAGTCAGCTGTGAGCTGTTATTCCACACGGTGGGACTCTCTCCGGCCTATTCTAAATATTTTACACTTTTTAAATGGCCGTGGAATTAATTTTAGATTTAGTGCCTTTATCAAATTGCTAGAAGAGTCCTTGTAGATGAATAAACCTAGGTACCCAATTTGAGATTCAGAGACACTGAATCAGTTTCCCAAGGTCACACAGCAAGTTTGTAGCAGGGTCAAAAGGAAAACCCAGGTCTTCTGAGTCTCAAACACAGGCCCTTTCATCATACTGTGAGGTCTTTAAAATGATAAACTTAAATTCAGGCAGAATTAAGTCATGAAACCAATCTCTAAAATGACCAAATATTCAAGAGAATAGTTAAGTACAGTCATTCACCTAAGGGTGAGCAATAGTTGATGTTATTCAGTTCCTTTGTTCCGTTAGATCTGTAGAGATGAAGCGATTAAACTCTCAAAGTGGAAACCCAGAGCGCAGGAAGAAGAATGAGACACAATATAAAATAGTATCTCAAAGAAAAGAGAAACTGGAATAGAAATGGTAAGTCACCGGAGCTTGGCTGCAGAAAGCCATCAGGAGTGTGAAACAGAGCAAGACCCTGTGGTCCTTGTCCCCCACGTCCTCAGCCTGCCTTTTGTCTGAGAAAAAGTTTAGCCAAAGAATAAGTTTAATCAGAGAAGTGAGGAAGCACAGAAACAAAGGAAAACAGTCAAACGAGACCAAAATAATACTAGTTTAGTCATGAAGCAAAGTCAAGGACCTTTATTCCTCCTCGAGGGCTATAGATAATATTCTGAGCCCTATCCTGGGAGCTGTTGTAGATACTGAAAGCCCAGGTGGAAGAAGTTAACTACATGATGACCAGACTGTAGCCATGACATAAGCTGCCACAATTCTGAAAACTGGCCTCAAGGAAATGGGAACAAACCTGCCCTGGAACTGAAGACTAACTGTACTTAAAACAATCAAGATGATGCTGGTCAGACCACCGCATGACCAATATCAAGGTGACTGTCAGAGCTGACTGGGCTGTTTCTGCATGGACCCCCCTACTTCCATCTATAAAAGCTCTTGCCCCCTGATTGTCAGCTGGGGGGAGTCGGCCTTTGGACAGGCATCCGCTCCGCCCCCCATCCCCCCGTTTGTCAGCATCCAAAATAAAACAAACTTTCCTTACCAACCTTGCCTCTTTATTGGCTTTTGAGTGGAGAGCAACCGGACCCCGCTTCCGGTAACAAGTGGACATGCAGGGAGGCCGCAAAGCGTATTAGAAGAGGTGGGGACTCTGGACTCTGCCAGACAGTTTTGCATCCCAGCTTTAGCGCTCACTAAGTGCGATTTGGGGGCAGCTAATTTCTCAGAGCTTCACTTTCCTCCTCTGTGATGTGAAGCTAACATCTGTATTGGAATGTTGATGTGGTGATAAAGTGAGAAAATATATACACATAAGCACCCAGTGGTGCCTTGTATGCAGTAGATGCTCAGTAAGGGGTAAGATTTATGACGACATGAAACTTGAATTAGAGGGGAGACCCTGGCCCCTCTGAGGCCAGCTCTGAGCAAAGTTTTGAAAGAGGACTGGAAAATCCCTGTCTCTGTCACCCAGTGTCCAGTAACCCAATTCTCCTGCCCAGAATTCCAACCGGGCAGGCCCCAGGGCTTCAGAGGGACTCAGCTGGACCAGGTGACTTGGGTTTGTCCTTCCTGGTGAGTGTTGAAAACCCTTCTTTTCTGTCCTCATGCCTTCTAACATGGTGGTTTTTAACTGGGAGCTGATTTTGCCTCTCAGGAAACATTTGGCAATGTCTGGAGACATTTTTAATTTCACAGCTGGGGGTGGGTTGGGGATAGGATCTAGTGGGTAGAGACCAGGGATGCTGCTAAACATCCCACAATGCCCAGAACAGACCTCTCACAGCAAAGAATTATCCAGTCCCAGGTCAATAGTGAGGAAGTTGAGAAGCCCTGTTCTACTACATCAAACTGTGTCTTAATTTTTTTAGATGAATGTTCAGGTCTGTATTGTGGATGCAACGCCAAGCTTCACAGAAGATGGGAGACAAACAATATTGTAACAAATTCAGTAAAGACTTTAAAAAAGGGCCCACATCGGGGCTTCCGTGGTGGCGCAGTGGTTGAAAGTCCGCCTGCCGATGCAGGGGACACGGGTTCGTGCCCCGGTCCGGGAGGATCCCATGTGCCGTGGAGCGGCTAGGCCTGTGAGCCATGGCCGCTGAGCCTGTGTGTCCAGAGCCTGTGCTCCGCACCGGGAGAGGCCACAACAGTGAGAAGCCCACGTACCGTAAAAAAAAAAAAAAAAATAGTCCACATCAAAAAAAATCTTAAAAAAAAAAGAAGATGGGAGACAGGGCTCTGAGTTCTTTACTTAGTCTGTATCATATGATGACTTTTTTAAAACCTCTGTTGCAACTGATGGGGGCCTAGGCTAGGCTGCTGATTTCACCCTTCAATAGACATCTCTTGTTTCCTTTCCACCGCCCTCTGGTAGGAAGTAGCATCCTGATTTTCCTTGAGAAACTCGCTATCCTGCACTCACTGTCTTTGTGGTTTGGGTGGAGCTGACGGGGAATGTGACTGCTGTACTGCTTGTCCTCCGAGGTTGGTTCAGCAATGGACACAGGCCAGTTAGAGGCAGGGGAGACAAAATTCCAGGACTTCTGTGAACTTTGGGGAAAGAGACTTTTTTTTCTGGGTGCCCTGAGAGCAGAGGATACAAGCCTCAAGATGCAGAAAGGCATCTTTCTACCAGGATCACATATGAGAAGAAGTACTCAGTGAAGTACTCACCAAGAAACTCAAGAGATGTGAGACATTCTTGTTATCATCAAATGTGAGAATAAAGTGGACGGTCTATTTTGCGCCTTTGAAAACAAATTTGCCAGAAACACTGACATGGAAACAGAATCTTTCCTCTCCTTCTACTGCTTATTCCTCAACTAGAGTTATAATCCTTTGTGACGCCACAATTAGTCACCACTGGAGAGAATTATAATGTTGCAAGTAGAAGACTAGGATTTCACGGGAGATGTAAATGGGAGCAAGTGACCATTTTAAAGTTTTATTTTTTGGTTTTTTTTTTGCATTTGTTAATGATATTTCCCCTTGATCTGGTCAGTTAGCTGTCCTAGGCATATTTTTCTTTGCATTCCTAGCTCCTGACCCAGTGTCTGACACCAGTTGTTGTTTAAGAGGTCTTTGGTGTGAATTATTTTATCTGAGCCCTAGATGGCCATCAGGTGCCAGGGCAAGTGTGATGGTATGGCATGTGGGAAAGTAGATGACAAATACCAGAGGCAGCCCTTGGAGTGGGCACAAAAGGCAGAGCAGAGATGGAGTTTGAGCTGATTTTGAAGGGAAGAGCTTGTTTGTGGGGCTAGCAGCTTGTCCCAGTGTCTCAGTGAAATGGCTTTTCTGCCGCCCCCATCTCCTGGTGAAGCTCCCTGTCCTTGGCCACATGCTGGACAGAAGCATCCTTCTTTCAGAGCCCTCCGGGGGAAAGTGGAATTTAATGGCAGGTCTTTGAAATGTTTGAGATGGGGAAAAGAGCATTTCAGGGCTCTGAGCTGTTTTTAATCATGCACGAGGTAGGGTCTTGACTATGCCTTTGATGGAAGCCATTGCTTTTTTAGGGAGATCCACCTGACTGGGCTGTTAAATTGAGAAGCCAGAGCAGTTGGCTGTTGCTGCTCTGTATAACAATATATAAAGGCAGTCTTTGTGGTGGGCAGAGGTGTATCTCTGCAGCCCATGTTTCCTCTGGGACCCACCTGTGGACCCACCCTGTGCTGGTGCTGCGTGTGTTAGGTCTGGCTCAGTTGCCTGCAGGACACAAGGAGCTAAGACCCCAAGACCACAGGAAGGGCATGCTGGCATCACCTTGGCTTTATGCTGGAGAAGGGGCCATAACAAAGAGTTGGACTGGGTTTGGCAAACATGCACTAGTTCTCCGAATCTAGAATAATCTAGACTTTAAAACATATTAAAATGGAAAATACAGCTGTTGACCTATGTAGTTGTCATGGGAGGGGGGGTATTCCTTTGAGATAATTCATCCAGATATGCCTTATGATTTGTGCAACTTTCTCTAGGTATATTGTATATCAACAAAAAATTTATAAAATTAGGAAAAGAGCTGTCCATTCCTTTGGTAATTTTTGCTAATTTAGGGAGATAGAGACACACCCTTCGTTTCAACCACTGCATGAGTATTACTTAGACTGATATAGCCTTAGCGTGGAGTGGAGGTGTCCACTGAAGTGAGTGGGCTTTCCCGCTGTCATCACCTGGGAAGAGGTAGTTTGGGGTCCGGAAATAGGAAATTTACTAGGCAGGCCTTCTGTGGGGTGGAAGAAACTCACCCCCTTTTCTAGACCTTATGGTACTGGGCGCTGAGACATTTTGGTAATCCAGGTTGGTGGCTTTTAGCTAGACAGGAAAGAATCTTGTGGAGGAATGCTTTTCAACCCTTAAAAAATGTATGCCCTATTTGATAAACATAAAAATGTCATTGAAGTGAGAGAAGCTGTTTGAAGGATACCCAGAGACAGGAAGATTGAGGTGTGTCTGGCAGTTGAGCATAGGGTGGCTTCAGTTGCAGTGCAGCTTGGTGCAGACTCCTGGAGTAATCTAGAAAGGACATGTTGGTGTGTTCTCCCATTCACACTGTCAGTCTCCTTGTATGGTAATCATCTGCTTTTTGTTAGTCTCCTTTTCCAGATGGCAAGCTTCTGGAGGTCAGGCATCAAGTCTACAGCTTTTAGCACATCACTTGGGCTTGATAAGTGCTCAGTAGTATCTGTTGAACAATTGCTTGAACCTCTGTGCTCACCTGTCCTGTGATGTGTTTCCCTGTCTAAGCAGTTTTCCTCTAGAGACTCACCTTTTTATCCCCAAGGCCAGTGCAGGGCCTGGCACAAATTTGGGGCTCCATAGATATTTGGGGGACTAATAAAGTGCTGAAGTCTGATTAGCAATAGACCTGCAAGAAGAGTCTCAAGCAAAGTGAAGTGGGAGCATTTAGTGTAGAGTACATCTGCTTATGGAAACTTAAGCACACAGGACCTTTTTCATAAGCCTAAGTAGTCATTCACAAGCATCCTCCTCAAGGCTGAAACACTGAGTCTGAAAGAGAAGGATTAGTGGGGAAAGAATAATAAATTCTTTTAGGATGAATTCATTTCTCTTCTGCCAGAACTGACTCACTTTTGGGGGGCTAGGGAGAACTTGTGCCCGGGAGTGAAGATGGAATGGGATGCTAATTTTACTACTTGATTTTATTAGTCTTTTAGGCCATTTTTCTGTTGCCAAGTTTTCTCTTTGCTCCCAAGGGTGTTAAAATAGCAGCAGTTGTTGATATATGTAAGGCTTTAGGACTCTTTCAGAATGTCATACTATCCTAATTTCCCCCAGAGAAACATGATATTCCTGGAGGCGTGCAGAGTTTGGTGACCTTGTAACCACAGTAGCTTCTATTTATGCAGAATTTATCGTGTGCCAGGAACCAGCTAAACATGACATTGAATTGCTCTCATTTGATATCTCAATTTCCCCTTTGACAGGTGGAGAAACTGAGGCTGGGGGAGTTTAGGAATCTTGCAGAAGGTCCTAAAGCCAGTAGGTGGCAGACCTGGGACTTGAACATAGATTGCAAACTTGTAAGGCTTCCTTGTTGATTGCCTCCCCGGGAAGAGAGGGGGCTGTGATTTTGCTGAGTTCCCAAACGGGGGAGGATGTGGATTATGAATCAGAGCATAGAATGTTTTTAGAAGATCCTGGCGGCCATTCACTTCCCTCACTTGGTATGTGCTTGCTGTCACTTCCGTGTCTTTAGGACAGTCCGGCCCTTTGACATTGCACTGGCAGCCACTGAGACACAGCGCTCTAGAGGTCCCAATGTGGAGTTGCAGACAGTTGCTACAATCTCGTCCTTCTAACTCTTCCCATGGCTGGAGTTCAGATCCTTTTGGCCTTTCCTGTCTCACCAGTCACCTCTCACCTCCCCACGCAGGGCACCCCTGCTGATGCTTCCATGAGAACTGCCTGGTGCCCACACACGTGCAAGCTGGAAGCGTGGGAGAGTCAGTGCCCTTTGCGGCTCACCTTCAACCAGTGGGAGGCAAGAGCTGATAAATAAACTCTCCCCCCTCCCCACGCTAACATGGGTGGACTTTAGATGCTGTTTGCATGATTTCTCTTTGAGGACAGGGACCAACTCTATAGCTTTTTGCATCATACCTGGGGTTTAATGAGTATTAAAGAAATATATTTGAATGAATGCCACGTATATAGACATCTTGCACTTGGTGACTGGTCGGCAACTCAGTGACTGGAATCCTTAAATTGACCCTCCCCTCTTCTCCGTCGATCTTGCTTCCTATAATCCTTAGAAGATTATATTCCCTAACAAAGTTTTGAAGCATCTGAGCCCACTGCCTCAGACTCTACTTTCTGGGGAATCCTAGCTGAGACAGGTGGCGAGGTCTGAATAATCTCATATTCATTCAGAGTCTTTTGAGACAGCCAGCACACCTGGTGTGCACATGTGCTTTGTGGTTTCAACTTAAGGACAAGACACACGGAGATGGAGTGAAAAGCGGTGGGTCTGTGACCTGAGGCTGGGTGGTAAGTTGTAGAGCGTTACCTACGTCTTACTTCAAATAGCTTTCCATTTCCTCTTCCCCACATCAAACTCACCTGTAAGTGGCCTCCCCACATGACTAAGAAGTATAGGAGTACCAAAGTTTAGCCCTGCCCACTTGACCTCTTCTTAGGGAGCTTTGTGCCACTTTAGGGAAGAAAGGTATGTGACATTTGTCTTCATGCCTATCTGATTGAAACCTGACTCCCGGTCCCCGGGTGAACCAGGAGCAGCTTCCCTCTGCACTGGGAGCACAGACACACGACATACAAGTAAGACATGAGAAAGCTGCAGTGGTGTCTGCAGTCCTCCTGAGACTCAGTGGAAAGAAAGATGAGAACTTCCAGCCAAAGAGCAGATTTAGGGTCACAGTTTCCTACCACCCAAGGCCAAGCAGGTGGTCATCGGGCTGCAGAGAAGGGGTCTGATGTTATCCTAGCAGCCAGTGGGTTCCAGGAACACTGGGTCCTTGGCCATCCAGCCAGGGGAGGAATGGTATTTTTCCAGCAGTGTGTGTCCTGTTGCTGCTGGCTGCCCCAGAGAGACTGCCGGGAGACCCTCTCTGAAAATGGGGCCATTTGAGGGTAACCCTGATTCTTATGGAGAGGAGAGAAACTCAGTACCAGTAACACCGAAATCAGTACAGCTAAAAGCCATTCACACGCTTACACACATAGCAAGTGTGAAAGACATGGAAGTGAATGTAACTGGTGTGAGCTGCTGCACAAGCCTGGGGCACAGGGTCAAAGACCCCAGGGCCTTATTTATTTGTTTGTTCGTTTTTAATGGTTTATAACATGTTTTATGTGTACAATGTTATATTTCAACTTCTGCATACACTAGAGCATGCTCATCATCAGAAGTTTAGTTTCCATCTGTCATCATACAGTTGACCCCCTTTACCAATTCCCCCCCGCACTCCCCTTCCTCTGTTTGTTTTTGTTTGGTATGATTTGGACATTTATTTTGTTTTTTTGCTTGTTTGTTTTGTTTTCAATTCCACATATGAGTGAAATCATACAGTATTTGTTTTTCTCTGTCTGACTTATTTCTCTCAGTGTAATACTCTCAAGGTCCATCATGTTGCTGCAAATGGCAAAATTTAATTTTTTTAGGGCTGGGTAGTATTCCAGTTTGAGGTAGTTTATTTTTGTGTCTGGTGTGAGATAGTGGTCTAGTTTCATTCTTTTGCATGTGGCTGTACAGTTTTCTCAACACCATTTATTTATTTATTTATTTATTTCTGCGGTACGTGGGCCTCTCACTGTTGTGGCCTCTCCCGCTGTGGAGCACAGGCTCCAGACGCGCAGGCTCAGCGGCCATGGCTCACGGGCCCAGCCGCTCCATGGCATGTGGGATCCTCCCGGACCGGGGCACGAACCCGTGTCCCCTGCATCGGCAGGCGGACTCTCAACCACTGCGCCACCAGGGAAGCCCTCAACACCATTTATTGAAGAGACTATCCTTTCTCCATTATATTTTCTTTGCTCCTTTGTCATAAATCAGTTATCCATGTATGTGTGGGTTTATTTTTGGGCTCTCAATTCTGTTACATTGATTGTGTGTCTGTTTTTCTGACAATGCCATGCTGTTTTGATTACTCTAGCTTTGTAATATAATTTGGATCAGGGAATGTGATACCTCCAGCTTTGTTCTTTTTCCCCAGGGTTGTTGAGGCTATTTGGGGCCTTTGGTGGTTCCATATATATTTTAGGATTTTGTTGTTGTTGTTCTATTTCTGTGAAAAATATCATTGGTATTTTGATAGGGATTGTATTAAATCTGTAGATAGCTTTAGGTAATATGGACATTTTAACAACGTTAATTCTTCCAATACATGAGCACAGAATATCTTTTCATTTCTTTGTGTCTTCAATTTATTTCAACAATGTTTTATAGCTTTCAGTGTATAGCTCTTTCACCTCCTTGGTTAAATTTATTCCTAGGTATTTTATTCTTTGTGTTGCATTTGAAAATGGGATTATTTTCTTAATTTCTTTCTCTGCTAGTTCATTGTTAGTATACAGAAGTGCAACAGACTTTTGTATATTGATTTTGTACCCTGCAAACTACTATATTTGTTTACTATTTCTAATAGTTTTTTTGGTGAAGTCTTTAGGGTTTTCTACATATAAAATCATGTCATCAGCAAATAGTGACAGTTTGACTTCTTCCTTTCCAATTTGGTGCCTTATTTATTTTTCTTGCCTCATTGCTCTGGCCAGGACTTCCCAGGTTCTTATTAAAAAAGGCCAGAGGGATCCAGTCCTGCTTCTGCAGGCTGAACAAGCAGGAAGCAAGCCTGATCAGACCACTCCCACAGTTGCTCATTGCTGCCACACAGTGTCACTGTTGGAGGCAGTTCTTGCATAGTTTCACCCTCTGCTCAGATGGTCCCCCAGCTGGTCCTGACCCAGGCTTCAGTGGTTACTTGAAAGATGACAGTCCCACTCCTTGTACAGAACTGTGCTCAGCCAAGGTGTGCCACAGGGGCTGTCTACCTTCTTCAGTGCTCACCCGTGGTCCCCAAGCAAGGTGGCTGTGCCGGAGTGGCTAGGTCCTGGGGGGTTTAGCTCCAGAGTCCTGTGATGCCAACACCAGCCTGACTGCCCCTTTTCCACCCTTAGGCTGAGTGAGCCTACATCCTTTCCAAGGCTTCCTTGGCTTTCCTGCTGAGTGCCACCTTGAAGCATGCTGCCACACTTGCCATTTTGCATGCTGTTTTGAAACATGAATTTTGGCCTGTTGTGTCCTTAGAGAACTGCCGGGTCTACCCTCTGATATTTGTTGTTCAGAGCCCTGTGTCTGACTGGCCACAGATGGTTCCACTGTCCCCTTCCCTGTGGGCAGCAGATGCTTTCTGGCTCTATATTATTTATGTGTAACTAAGAAGACACCCCAGATATGATTCTCGGGGGGGGGAATGATGATTCCCCTTAAGGTGACTCAGAGCTCTCCCCAGGGATGGGATGGCTGCCATAATTTATAAATATCCCTCTCAGCAAGTACCTATGTAACCTCTGCCTCAAAAAGTACCATGTTGCATTAAAAAGAACCATATTCAGCAGAAAAGTAGACAGAACACTTCTACAGAAATGACTTAAGTTGGAAAACAAAGTCCCTGTTTCTTATCACTTGTATCAAACATTTAAAACCATTGTGACAAAGGTCATTGAAGTGTCTGTTCACAACAATTCTCTGGTGCTTGTGTTTGCAAAGGGCCCTTTGCTAGCCTACTTATAAGGAGCGAGGTCACGGTCCTGCGATTCTTGAAAATATGCAGAGGAGAAGGAACTGCTCTTTCCACGCAGCAGGGAAAGTCTCAGGTCTCATTTCTTCTTCTCCAGTTTATCTTACTGAGCTTTTCTACCTTGAAACCTTTTTTTCCTTAGCACTTAGCAGTGTGACAGGGTGAGTTTAGTTTGCGTTGGCAACATTCTCGTGGACTGAGGCTTTTTAGCAGTTATTTTTAAGACTGTGCTCAAGACCAACAAAACTGAAGATATCTGAGGATGCCAGTTCTGGTCTTCATTAGAGAGTCTAGAGATTCCTGGCTAGCACATATTTATTCTTGAGGCCACAACTATCCAGCTGGAACTGGAGAGGATCTCTCTTGTCTTATTTTCAAGGCTGGATGTAATGAGACTTTGTACTGAGCCCCCAGGAGAAAGGGCATTGACCCTTCTCAAAGCTCCCTCTGCTCCTCTGTGTCCAAGAGATCCCCCTAAGGAAGTGGGAGAAAAGCCAGGGTCAGTCTTGACTTGATTATGTGTTATATGGATATTTCAAGGCTGGCTTCTCGAGCAAAATACCTCCACCCAGCTGGGCTCCACATGTAGAAAAGAAGGACCCTTTTATAAAATACCCAGTACAAGATGTTGACCTCTTGGAATCCTTTGGCCAGACTATTTCAAAGAGTGGGTCTTGTCAAAGGTCATCTAAAAATAGAAAAAGGTAAATAGAAGTTAATCAAAAAGGGCTGAAAGGACATCCTCTAGCCAACTCCAGGTGATAGACAAGGCCAGGATTGTGGGAGGTGAAATGTCCCGCCTACACCTCTGACTCACCCCACCCTGAGAGGCAACTGTTCATTTGAATCCTGAATCTGGGGGTTGGGGGTACCTTACACTCACCCACTCTGCTCAAGCTCTGACATTTTGAGCACCAGCCCAGGCTCTTGTCAGCTGTTCCCGCCTAACCATGAACCACACACCATTGGTTTTGGGGATTTTCGCTGAAGTCAAGTTGCCCATAGGCTACCCTTCAACACTTATTCCTGTGGCTGTTTTGCCAGCCCTCCTCCAGCGCCCAGTCAGCTTCAGAAGCAGGCATCTGGCTATGAGTTACAGGGTGCTTTGCAAATTACTTTAAATTCAATGCAACAATCGTTTGTCAAACACCTATTATGTGTCAGAGACTAGAGTCTAAAAATATAGATATTCTGTAGACTGCGAAGCCTCAGAGTCCTGTTGGAAACAAACAAAACAAAACAAACCACAGCAACAAAAGCCACAGTCCAGCCAATAAAAATGTAATTTCAAGCAAATATGTGTATGTGATTCGTGAACATCCCTAGGTAGGATTCTGGCCCTTATCTTTTTTTTTTTTTTTTTTGCGGTACGCGGGCCTCTCACTGTTGTGGCCTCTCCCATTGCGGAGCACAAGCTCCAGACGCGCAGGCTCAGCGGCCATGGCTCACAGGCCTAGCCGCTCCGCGGCATGTGGGATCCTCCCGGACCGGGGCACGAACCCGTGTCCCCTGCATCAACAGGCGGACTCTCAACCACTGCGCCACCAGGGAAGCCCTGGCCCTTATCTTAAAACACCTGTGTTCTCTCTTCTCCACTTTCTTCCTACCCCACTGGTGTCGCATGCCTCTCCCAAACTCCCTGAAAACCTTTTCCCCTGACCCGCCTTCAGGCTGCTCTGCTCAACCCTGTTCCTGCTCTCAGCTCTTCGTCACAAAAACCCAAAGGGCCAGCTGAGCAGAGGCAAAGCATGAGCATGAGGACCCAGAGCTCTCTTTAGCGGAGATGGGACAGGCTTGAGCACAAGCTTGTGGGTCCTGCCCCACAAAAATGAAAGCCACCTAGCTCTTGTCTTAAAGAAGATCACTGTAACTGGGGACATTAGCACCAAAACAAGCAATTCCGTTCGAGAAGTGAGTTGCTTTGGGATCCTGGAGAGATGGAAGATGACCGAGGGAGGACAGCTCTAGCTAAGGCTTAAAGGAGGAAACTCTGCGAATTTGGGGCAAGTTGCTTAATTTCTCTATGCCTCAGTTTCCTCCTCGGCAACCTGGGGGATAACACATGAGACGGCTGCTGTAAGGCTTACGTGAAGTGAAGCCTTGGCTAGGGTTTGCTGCAGCGTGCAGCAGTGCCCGATAAACATCTAATTAGTACACCGATATGTTGGATAAGCACATTCCTGGGGTGTCATCACAAAGCAGCTTTGTTTTCTCTCCCACTGCCCGGGGCATCTGGATGAAAAGTCTCAAGACTTTTCTGGTCACTCTGAGGAAATGCAAAGCTGTAGAGTCATTTCACACGCAGACATCAGAATGTGCACGCTCAGATATCGGCTAACATTTTAACCTTCCATCTCTGTGCAGAGGGGCGGGCGGGGCAGGGCTGAGGTCAGCTTTCTCTCTCTTTCAAGCTCACCTCCTTCCATACTCACCAGGTTGTTCCTGACCTCGCTGGGACTGGGGTGCAGGAAGGGGGCAGGGGGACAGCGCCGACGTGTCTGGCACCCAGTGCCGGGAACTGGCTCTGGGCTGGCAGCAGCCTAGAGCTGACTTGTTGTCCCCCGGTGCCCCCTCCCCACATCCACTCATCACGAGGGACTTTTGCCTGCAGTGGCCTCCACTGGGGCAGAAGCAGCTCTGGTCTGTTCTTCCCGGGCCCTCGGATTCCAGCGGTCCACCGCTGGCAGCTCCAACCCGCCCACAGCTGCTTCTTGCCCAACCCAGAGCCGGTCGCTGGGAAGCTTTCAGGCGCCTTTGCTGCAACGAAGTCTGGGAGGGCAGACCTTTCCCAGTGCGGGCACCTCGCCCCGGCTGTCGGCCCCTCTCCAGCTTCCTGCACCCTGGAGAGACGGTGTGTGGCCACCTGACGCTCGCTCGTGGGGAGTCAGACAGCAGCCTACTCCACTCCTGGCCTCAGACTGTAAGGGGTTCGCATCCTTCTCCGAGTGGGCTTCTGAAAGCTCTGCCCTCTTGAACCGAGGCAAAGGTGGACCCGACCTGCGCTCATCCTCCAGGGAGGGTGGGACTCGCCAACAAGCGGATTCTTCCGTGCCCTTTTCACAAGTCCTCTCTTCCCACAGCGCTCTCCTGCCCTCCTTATTTGTGTGTGTGTGTGTGTGTGTGTGTGTGGTGTGTGTTGAGGAGTCTGGGTCTCCTGGCCGTTCTCTGCCACTCACCCTTGCCAAGGGCTCCAGAATGATCCGCCTCACAACTCAGTCTGGTGCGTTTATCTGTTTTCTCCGTATTTCAGCTGAGGCTTTGGTGGTAACTTCCTCCGCAGCGGTTAGTGACCATGAGGATCACGGGGGTGGGGAGTTAGGAGTGGGCAGTGTGCCGGATGGTGGCACGTGTTGGGAAGGATGGAGATGAGATGGCAAAGGTGGGCAGGGGCTGCTTGGTTTGGATGGCTTATGACTGTGACTCCGCTCTGCTCAGGTCCTGCATTGGGTGCAGGAAAAAGGGCTCAGAAGGCGAGGCCCCCGTCTCCTTCTGAGAATAACAAACCCGTGTTTACTGCTACACAATACAAAGCGTCCTTGATATGCATCTTTTCTTTTGAAACTCACAACAGCTCAGTGAGATCCTCGTATATTCTTTCTATTTTCACAGATAGGACACACATGCAGGCAGCTAAGTGCCCAAGGTCACACACCAGGAGGTTAACAGATTCAAGCTTAGTGATTGGCCTTCTGTTGTGCTTTTTTCATTACACCACAACACCTGGAGTCAGGGAAGGAGTGGAGGGAGGGGGCATCGTTCTGAAAGCGGGTGCTGGGCACGTAGGCACCTGTGCCCTGCCCGGCCGGCTGTGCTCACAGCTGCAGTGGGCTTTCTGTCCTCCACACCCACCTGCCAGACAGAACTGGCCGACCTGGGCAAACACGGGCTATGACTTCACTCTCCCTGCTTCACACTTGACACCTGAAAGATCCAGCTAGTCCTGGCCAGGCTCTCGGCCTCTCCACCCTGTTGTGAGATCTCCTGGGTCACCCAGACCCTGGTTAAGAACCTCTTCATCCGCCAAAGGGTCCTGGATGAGCGCCCTCTATCTTCCAAAGAGAGAAGAGCAGGCTCTCAGCAAAGTGGTGACCCACTCTATCTAAGACCCTCCGGGTCCCCCAGCAACAGCAGCTGCGCTGACCCTTTGGCTACCAGTGTCCCTGGAAGTTCACCCAAGAATGATCATCCCCTTTCATCTCTTCTGCACAGTTTTGTTTTAATTCATTAGACCAGCCGTCCCCAACCTTTTTGGCAGCAGGGACTGGTATCGTGGAAGACAATTTTTCCACGGACGGGGGTGGGAGGGGCAGGATGGTTCAGGCGATAATGTGAGCGATGGGGAGCCATGCGGAGCGGCCGATGAAGCTTCGCTTGCCTGCCCGCCGCTCACCTCCTGCTGTGCGGCCCGGTACGGTCCGCGGCCCTGGGGTTGGGGAACCCCTGCACTAGACGATAGGATCATATGCCAAAGGAATGGGTGATAGAGGGAATTTCGACGGTTCTCTCTAGGAGGCTTATATGACATTTAAAAAATTTTATTTATTTATTTATTTATTTTGGCTGCACCGGGTCTTAGTTGCATCATGCGGGATCCTCGTCGCAGCATGCGGACTTCCCTTAGTTGCAGCATGTGAACCCTTAGTTGCGGTGTGCATGCGGGATCTACTTCCCTGACCAGGGATCAAACCTGGGTCCCCGGCACTGGCCCCACTGGACAACCAGGGAAGTCCTGACATTTTGTTTTAATTAATTTTTGAAAATTAATTAATTTATTTGGTTGTGCCAGGTCATAGTTGCGGCTCACTGGCTCCTTAGTTGCAGCTCCAGGGCTCCTTGGTTGTGATATGCAAACTCTTAGTTGCGGCAAGCATGTCGGATCTAGTTCCCTGACCAGGGATCAAACCTAGGCCCCCTGCATTGGGAGCACAGAGCCTTATCCACTGTGCCACCAGGGAAGTTCCCGTTTTAATTAATTTTTATTTTTAGGATAATAAAGGCAATATATATTGATTGTAGAAAAATGGGAAAATATAAAAAAGTAGATGAAAACAAAAGATGACTCATGAGCCTTGCACACTAAGATTTTTGTATATATTCTCCTGACATCATACTCAGAAATATAAAGCCTATCTACAGACAGGCATGTCACAAGATTAGAATGGTATAGTATAGACTGTATTATAAGCTGTTTTTTTTCACTTACCAGTATGTCATGGGCTTATCCCCGCAGCATTACGCTCAGTGAACTTTTAAACAATCCTGTGTAACAGATTCCACATTGCACTAGAAAGACACCAGATGAACCAAAATAGTGAGGGGATAAATCGTGAGTATCCTCTGGGGGCCTCCCCTTGGAGAGACACAAGTCATATCTTAGCAACCCAGCCTGAAGAAGCTGACCCCACAAAGCTGTTAAGGCTTAGAAATCTTTCTTTTCTTCCTTAAAAATAAAATTGAACTGAGTGTTCCCAAGTTCTCCCACACTCAATGGCTTGGGTTGTGCGACCCACCACGAATGGGTCCTCCAAAGGAAGCCTGTGGTACATCCTTACATTCTTTCCCTTCCGTGTGCAAGTTCAAGACTCCTCCTTTATTGTGTCTTTTCAGTAGAGACCATAGGCCCAAGCTCCATCCCAGATCTCCCATAATTAAAACACGCACAACATTGTTGAAAGCCCTTTTACATAAGAAGATCACTTGGCCCATTGAATGATGGGACTTTGAATGGACTTTTAATAATAGATGAAACCGTGTTACCTCACAATGTCTCAAAGGAAAGCTCTCTTGCTTTTAAATTCAAGTACATAGTACATTCAGCCAAATGAATTCAGAAACTTAATGATTTGGCAATGGGTTGTGTTGGGCGGGTTTTAGACAATTTCTAAGCGTCAGCAAGAGGCCTAATAGTTTCCAACCCTCTCTCAGGAACTGTTCTCACAGCTGTAACTAAAAGTGCCCCCTGCTTCACCGGCCCCGTGTCTGTGGCCTATTGTGAGAACCACATGATGGGCCACTCAGAAAAGTTTCTCTTTTCAATTCAGGACTTTGCTAGAAACTGCTTTAACCACTTTTCAGACTGGGCTCTAGCTTAATCCTCCTTTTCCTACCTCCTCGGTTCACTCATATTTCTATATGAGGAAAATCGGAGTACTCTTTAGCAATAGTTTCAGCTGTTGCTTCCATAGCCTGTAAATCTGGTTACCCTGGGGGCGTGGCACCCAATGAAGTAGTGGGTTTGGGGGTTTCAGCTGGAGTGTGGATAGTCATTCGAACAACAAGACAGTTGGTCAGTTTTGGTTGTTCAAATATATCAACAGTTTTGATTTTGTCCCCAGGGAATGAGGAGAGGAGAGAGTGTGGAACGGAGAATCTTCAAATTAATTTAGTATATCAAGAATTATGGGGACTTCTCTGGCGGCCCCGTGGTTAAGACTCCACGCTTCCACTGCAGGGGGCACGGGTTCGATCCCTGGTGGGGCAACTAAGATCCCCCATGCTTCACGGTGCGGCAAAAAAAATAAAGAAGAAAAAAGAACCCACAAAAACCCAAAAAAACCTTGCCTGGAGACTTAAGTCATTAGGGTTTCTTCAGAAAATTACAGAGCAGCTTCCTCTGCCTCTGATGGTTTAGGCCTGAGGCTGTCTGTCACCAGCCCTGAGGGGGAGGGGGCATGAGGAGAATGGCCCTGAGCCTTCTGTCGAGGGTGTCGGGGTACAGATGAGGCAGAGGGGGGCTGAAGGCACAGGAGGTCAGCTGGACTCCTTTCTTTCGTTGCTTCAGGATGAATCTGGGGGCTGGGATGGAAGAAGCCATTAGAAATACCAGAGAGTTAGGGAGCCTAAGGGTTCAGGGACGTAATGAAGCAGAGGCTGAGGCCTCTAGGAGAGGCCCAGCTGAGCATCTTGACCAGAGCATGGGTGTGGAGCTGGTGGGGACAGCACTCTTGGCCACTGGCACCTCAACAGGGTAGGCTGGATCCAGATCTTCCCTGGTGTCTTGAATAGAGGATTTGGAAATTGTGTTGGGCAGAATTATGGCCTCCCAAAGATTTCCACGTCTTTATCTCTGGAACCTGTGAATTTATTACATTACACGGCAAAGGAGAATTAAGCCCCCGCCTGCCGGAGCTTCCCTGGTGGCACAGTGGTTGAGAATCTGCCTGCTAATGCAGGGGACACGGGTTCGAGCCCTGGTCTGGGAGGAGCCCACATGCTGCGGAGCAACTAGGCCCGTGAGCCACAACTACTGAGCCTGCGCATCTGGAGCCTGTGCTCCGCAACAAGAGAGGCCGCGATAGTGAGAGGCCCGCGCACTGCGATGAAGAGTGGCCCCCGCTTGCCACAACTAAAGAAAGCCCTCGCACAGAAACGAAGACCCAACACAGCAAAAATAAATAAATAAATTAATAAACTCCTACCCCCAACATCTTCTTAAAAAAAAAAAAAGAATCCGCCTGCCAATGCAGGGGACATGGGTTCGAGCCCTGGTCCGGGAAGATCCCACATGCCATGGAGCAACTAAGCCCGTGAGCCACAACTACTGAGCCCACATGCTGCAACTACTGAAGCCTGCACACCTAGAGCCTGTGCTCCGCAATAAGAGAAGCCACCACAGTGAGAAGCCCACGCACCACAAGGAAGAGTAGCCCCCGCTCGCCACAACTAGAGAAAGCCCGCGCTCAGCAACAAAGAGCCAACGCAGCCAAAAATAAATAAAAATAAAAATAAATAAATTTATTTTAAAAAAAAGAAGGAAAGATATACCTGCACTCAATTGACAGTGTGGTCCTAACGCATCTGGTGGTTAAATTAGTTGGTTTTAACACTAAAAGGAATTTTGAAACGTTAAATCCAAAGAGATGTTTTTATGTATGATACACATGTACTTGTATGCATGAGCATAAGATAATATGAGAAATGATACTTATGTAGTCACAGCATCCTCAATTCATCTAAGTGAGGAAGAAATGCCTGTTGACTAAAGGGCAAGCCCCTGTGTTAACATGCTAAGAATAAAATATATGCTTATTCTACTGTATAGCACAGGAAACTATATTTAATATCCTGTGATAAACCATAATGGGAAAGAAGATGAAAAAGAATGTATATATATGTATACTGAATCACTTTGCCGTACAATAGAAATTAACACGACACTGTAAATCAACTATACTTCAGTAAAATAAACTTAAAAAATATACACGCTCAAATAGTTAATAACCTTATGGGGAGAAGAGATCACTTAGTTGTTTACTCTTTCTTCATTTATCCATAAAGTACTTCTGCAGAGCCTAGTCTGTGTCAGGGTCAATGCTAGGTACTGGGGTTGGAGCAGAGAGGGAGAAAGACGCAGTTTTGCTCCCTGGGGTTTTGTGATCCAGCTGAGGTTACACACAGAGGAAATCTTCCCGAAGACAAATGGGATGGATGCCTCTGGTGAGGCCCACCGGTCCATGGCGAGGCCCACCGGTCCATGGCCACTGAACACATGTGGCCACTGAAAAATGGAAATGTACGACCGAGGAGCTGAAAATCCAATGTTATTTCCTTTTTTCTTTTAATAAATTTATTTATTTATTTTTGGCTGCATTGGGTCTTTGTGGCTGCGCGTAGGCTTTCTCTAGTTGCGGTGAGCGGTAGCTTCTCTTCGTTGCGGAAGAGGGTCCCTAGGCAAGTAGGGTCCCTAGGCACGCGGGCTTTAGTAGCTGTGGCCCGCGGGCTCTAGAGCTCAGGCTCAGTAGTTGTGGCGCTCTGGCTTAGTTGCTCCGCGGCATGTGGGATCATCCTGGACCAGGGCTCGAACCTGTGTCCCCTGCATTGGCAGGAGGATTCTTAACCACTGTGCCACCAGGGAAGTCCCATGTTGTTTCCTTTTAATTAATTTAAATTTAATTTAAAAAAACCAATACTGGGTTCAGTCCTGGCAGAATTTTTAGTATGTTTGGAACAACTTGGGTGCATGAATCTACTTTTCCAGTTTTAAACTTTATGAGATCTAAATACAGATCAAGGTTTCCTATGAAAATTTAGGATCCTAAGTGAGAAGTGCTGTATGTACAAAATTCACCCTGGGTTTAGAAGACTTGGTACCAAAAAAAAAAAACCAAAAACAAACAAACCACGAAAGGGAATGAATGTAAAATAACTCATTGATTTTTTTTAATGTTTGTAACATGTTAAAAGTAATAATATTTTGATTATATTGGGTTAAATAAGTTAAATTATTAAACTGATTTTTCTTTTTTTTTCTTTTTTAATATGACTGTGTGACTTGCATTTGCTTCTTTCGGACAGCGCTGGTCTGTGGGATTTTGAAGGAGAGAGAAAACTTATCATGAAAGAGGTTGGTTTTTGACATTAATTTTACAGAACAGGTGGGATGGGTCAGGCAGAGAGGGTAGAGGGCATTCCTGGGAGAGAAGAGACTGGACATCAATACGACGTGGGATTATGCCTGGGATGCCAGGTGTGTGGGAGAGCCCTGGGCATTGTGTTTAGGGAGTAGCAGCAGGAAAAGCTAGTTGGGATGATGGAAGCCATGATGTGGGAGCCTTGACCAGCCAGGCTGAGCTTTTTATGCTTAATCCAATTGGCCAAGGGAGAGCTGGGAGGCTTTGGAGCAGGGGCAGGATGGTAAAAGCAGCTTTAATGGTGTTTATCTGGCTGCACTGTGTAAACTGGGATGAAAAGAAGAGAACCAGAAACAGGGAGACATGTTTTGAAGATCCCAGCAGTAATTCTGGAAGTACCCTGTGGGGTAGAAGAATTGCTTCCTTTCAGCCAAGAATCCAAAACCAAACAAACAAAGAAACAAATAAGTCAACGATAAAAACTTCACATGGTTCTTCTACAAATAAGTGTATACCTTCTTCACACTCCATTTCCTACAAATTACCCTTTTGTGAGTGAATTTCTTCCCCTTTAAGTTTAAAAAAATTGAAAAAAAACCCTTCTATGTAGCTACAACATAATTTGGGCATTGTCCTGGAGTCTGGGACAATCACTGTGGAAGGAGACCTGTCATTTTGCTTATCACGGGGCAACCACAAACCTCCAAGGAGGGTGAATCTCTTGGAGTCAAGATTTGCAGGAAATAAAGATTTTAAGAAATGGATACTAATGACTAGAGATGATTTATAACGTTCAAGATTCACAGAATTGTAGAACAGAGAGGCTTCTAAGTATGATCCAGTTCCACATTTCACTTCATTGATGAATAGAACAAAGCCACACAGCCAGCGAGCAGCAGAACAGTGGTTAGAATCTGAGTTTCCAGATTTGTACACCTCCCGCCATGCCACGTGGAATACTGTCCATTAGGAACATCAAACACATAATGAGTCAAGAAAGGTAAGGTTAAAGGATGAAGAAATGTGAAAGGTAATAGTCAGGTCTATCTATATATAGAGTGGTTATATAAGCACACACAGACCTATGAATAAAATGTGCAGGGCCTCTGTTCTCCCCGCTGCAGCCCTCTTGAGTGTCACTGGTTGATCCCGGGACAGCTGCCCACTGTGAGGACACATGGGAGGAACACTTAATCCCCACTAAGGAGGGACTGCAGGGTAGAGGACGAGTCCTATCACCTCCCCTTGAAGATTTTCAGTGTCACAGCCTCCTCCTTTACATGCTTGCAAGGAAGAAAGCAGAACTGGAGGACTCAAGAGGGAGAGAGATGCTGAGAAAAAGTAGGATTGGGAGGGTGTTGAAAGGTCAAGCTGAGGGTTTGGCGCAGATGTCAATGTTTAGAACACTGTGCAGGCTCTTTAAATAGAGCCCTCACAGGTGAATGCAGTGACAGAGAAAAGCCGCCCTGTGCTCCAGGGAACTAAGTAAATAAGCACAGACGTCAAATGTCCAGAGCTGGGTGGGGCTGGGCTGAACCAAGAGCTCAGGAGAAAGTACAGGAACGTCTTGGTTTTTTATTGCCAAGTCCTGTTCCATTAGATGGCACCTGTGGAGTTGCTCACATTTCAGGAAATATTTTCTGCATAGAGACCTTTCAGAGGAAAATATGAAAATCCAACCTCAGCTCTGAACCAGTCCAACACCTGAACCATGATTAGAGCTTATGAATAATGTAGGCTTTCTTAAGGGATCCTAATGACATTCAGTGAATTGGCTTATGAGCATGTGTTTTATACCTTTCCCTTCAAAATGGAAACTCAAGGATTATGATTAAATAGTTGAAGTACTGATCGTATAAAAACCAACCCATGACCCCCAGTAAAAAGCCACAGAAACTGGCATGCTCCCCCACCTTGCTGTATTCTTCTTTCCACGCATAGCACAAGCGTACATAAAGCAAGAGCACAAACACAAGCAAAGGCCGTGTTTGGATTTTGATTAGACGTTAAACCTCAGACGATCATTAAACTTCTTGAACTCTGTGGCTTCAATCCAGGTGGGAAAGCAGGTCAAGCAAGTAAAGCTGAGGGTAGAGTATGCAATCTTTTGTTCTCAGCAGGCTTTGAAGATTGTTTCAGGGTTAATGTTTGACTTTGGGACTTAACTATTTTATGTCTTGGTTTCCTCACAAACAAAACATACATCTTGCAGTGAAAGAAGATCACACTTTCCCATGAATGTGAATGGTATAAACTCATTCCTTTGGAGGGTAAAGCAAAATGGTGAAGAGTTCAGGCTCTAGAGCAGTGTGGTCCAATAGAGGTATAATGTGAGGCCCAAGTGTGGGTACATGGAGTGTTAACTTTTCTAGGAGCCACATTAACCAGAAGTAAAAACAAATAGGTGAAAACCATTTTGACAACATTTAATTTTATTCAATGTATCCAAAATATTATTTCAATATTTTAAAAATTATTGGGCTTCCCTGGTGGCACAGTGGTTGAGAGTCCGCCTGCCGATGCAGGGGACACGGGTTCGTGCCCCGGTCCGGGAAGATCCCACATGCTGCGGAGCGGCTGGGCCCGTGAGCCATGGCTGCTAAGCCTGCACGTCCGGAGCCTGTGCCCCGCAATGGGAGAGGCCACAACAGTGAGAGGCCCGCGTACCGCAAAAAAAAAAAAAAAAAAAAAAAAATTATTAATGAGACATTTTATGTTATTTTCTTCCTACTAAGTCATTAAAATATAGGTGTATTTTACACTAACTGCATATCTCAATTTAAGCAAGCCACATTTAAAATACTCAATACCTATATGTGGCAGGAGGCTCCCCCACTGGGCAGGACAGCTCTAAAGTCAAATTATATTGACTTTGCAGCCTCCTGATCTTGAGCAAGTTACTTAAGCGTCATGTCCCTCAGTATCTACATCTGTAAAACGGGAATGATAATAGGATCCACGTTACTGGGTTTGTCTTGAAGATGATGTATGTAAATATACTTAAAGCCCTCAGTGCAATGACTGGTATATATTTAATCAATCAGCGTAAACTATCAGTATTAGTTTTGGTAAAAGTACCCAGGGTGAACTTGTTTTTCTCCACAATACGGTAATTCCAAACCAAATGAAATTGAGTTGAATTTACAGCTTAGATTTTGGGGGGTTGGGGGGGAAAGGCAATTATTTAAGCAGCCCAAATCAGGAAAACATACTTGAAATACTTCATTTTTTGATTACATTGAACCAGTAATTTTTAAAATATAAAATGGCCTTTCCCCTATGCCCATGACAAGGGAAAGCAATAATAGTTTTAACTAGTTACCTGTCAATTGTTACCTTACCTTATCAGAAAGATTTAAGGCAGCTGAATAGTATGTTTACATTGTTCGTAAAAGTGCATGCATTTAGATTTTGAGGGGCAGAATTTAGATTTTGGAGCTTTTAAGATAATAAAACATTCAGTGTTAAACTGGAGCTCCTTGCCTTGTTTTCTAATGCAGTTTTGCCTTTGGGTGACAGCCACGTCTGGGGACTTCTGCACTGTCCTCAATCTCAGGGTTTTGTTTTGGTGCCCCAGATGTACACCAAAGGTGTACAGCATTTGCTTTGCGGACACAGGGCTCAACTTGTTCTATGAATTTTTTCTTAGTCTCTTCTTTAGCACCTGTGAATGAGCATAAAAGAGGTGAAAGATTTGATGGGGCCAAGTTATCAGGGCTTATCCACACAGGGCCAAGACCAAGAAGTATTAATGCCACTTGCTGCACGGTATTAAGAAGACCCACAGGAAGTCAGGAAACTGGCATTTCCCTCCCCCACCCCCTTAGTCTTATTGATGGCACCAAACATCTCCATGACGTTTTTTGTTGTTTTTTTTTGTGGTACGCGGGCCTCTCACTGCCGCGGCCCCTCCCGTCGCGGTGCCCAGGCTCCGGACGCGCAGGACCAGCGGCCACTGCTCACAGGCCCAGCCGCTCTGCGGCATGTGGGATCTTCCCGGACCGGGGCACGAACCCGTGTCCCCTGCATCGGTAGGTGGACCCTCAACCACTGTGCCACCAGGGAAGCCCAACCAGGGCCAGTTTTGAGGTACCAACACAAAGTCACTGCAGAGCTGGGAAGAGATATGCCTGTTTGGCCCTTTCCAGCTTTGCTACCTGCTCTGGCGACGCTGAGTGAGGTTGAACCAGTGTTCCGGCTCTTGCTTTATCTGCCCATAGATTCTAAACGTCTTTCCAATCATTGATCACACTTGTAAAAACGTGCTCAATGCTTGTTCCCACTGGATCGTTACTCTCTGGGGGCTAGAAATTGTGTTCTCTTGGTCCCCACTGTTCCCAGGGCTTATTCTCATCCATCTGCTGCTTTCTATAAAATTGCAAAGTGGATGAGATGTTATTCCTGAAGACCTCCTGCTAGGTGATGTTGGGCCCAGGTACCAGAATTTCCCCTGCATCATGGGTTCATCTTATCATCCTGCATGGATTTCTCATGTGTGTGCTCTGAACTCTCACTCTGACAAAGATCTCTGTTGTGGTAACTACTATAAAGATTTGTTGCTATTTTTAATAAAGCATATCAATTGCATACCTGAATCAATCATGGAGATTGAGAAACACAAATTCTTGTTTTCCTCACCATTGTTGGGACTGTACAGAGTTTGACTTCCTCTTATGGTCACCAGCTAGAGAGCATTTCCTTCTAAAAGGAGGGAGGTTTACCTAAAACTAAATGAGTTTTAAAATTCTTTATCCTATAACTTGTCTAAATTGTAAAATAAATCACTCAGGAGATTTGGTGAATTTTTTGGCCCTGAGAGCTTCTGGATTCGACTGTCCTGGAACACTGTGTCCTCTAACTGTTAAGCCATGTTCATTTGTTTCTGGCTCCGACATGTCGGAGGACTTTGTGGTCCTGTTTTCCAGACCTGAATTTAATTGGAGAGTTAATTATTTGAGCAAGAACATGTAAGCCAAGTTGAATTTGGGGGTGAAGCCTGCGATCTCTGTTCCGCTTCAGCAGACAAGAAAGTCTTTGTGATGCTCTGTTGAGGATATTTTTACAGAAGCAGATGCTCCATATAGCAGAGGGAAGAAGCTGAGCAGAGGAGACTGTAACCAGATCGTGTGAAGCCGAGGACAGAAGCTCCTTTATCTCTTTGCGATCACTTAGCCTAGGAAGACCCGAGGCCTGAGCTGTGAGGTCTGAGCTGCTGTTCTAGCGGGCATTTGAGCTAAACAGGAAGGAATGAGGGTTCATCAGCTCAGCCTCAGCCTTCGGTGATGATTTCTGATGCGCGTGTGCTTCTCGGATGGAATTCATAAGCACCTTGAATAATTTATCCTTCTTCTCATTCCAGAAATTCTTTAGTTAGGTATTTTCAAAAGTTTTTTTCTTTTAAAGTCATGTGACCCAGGCTACTAGCCGGCCTTCACTAGTGCACGGTTTCCATGGCAACCAGGTGAAGGCGCCATTCAAGTCCATCTATGATAACCTTAATGAAAATGATGTAACATCACTTAAAATAGGTGTCCCTTCTCTATGCCAGAGTTAGGTGCCCTATGCTTCCGATGACTGTCTCTAAAAAAATCCTTTCCTCTACAGGGCAAATGCTGTACATTTCATTGTCCCCTGGTTTCCTATATCTCATTAAATTATTGTCTTACTATGGGGGAACTGCATATATTATCCACCTGTGGACTGTGGAAATGGGGGGCCCAGGCCCACCTGAAAGCAGTAGCTGCTACCTAATTTCAGCCAATTGTTGCTTTTTGAGGCTAGTGTTACTAATTCTTCTGATTTTATTTTTAAGGAAGAATCAGAAATCCAGATCTGTAAAAAAAAATTTCCTAATTTAAAAATTCTGGCAGTGAATTCATATGAAACATACACAGATGTGTGTATGTGTGTACACACAGACTAGCGGAACAAATCATACAAATTTGTCAAGTTGTCTGGATACAACCTGTAGGCTACTGGGTTGAGTCCTGTGCTATAGGACATTCTCAGACCACATGTAAGTCTGGAATGAGCTAGGTACCGACCTCTGTTTTTTCAATTTTGTCACAAAAAATAGACCTCAGATTTGCAGATATGATGTTAAGGATCTATTGAGAACCACTGGAGAATCCAAGAGATGAAATGTACAAGGAGGCTCTGTTGGATCAATGTTGGGAGGAATTTATTGAGAATCAGAAGTGTTGAAGATAGGATGGAGATATACCAATGAAATGCAATACTGGAACCTTGATAAGATCCTAGACTTGCTGGGCAGGTGGGAAGAAATAAGAAAAATTATTTTCAGGGCAATTGCAGAAATTTAAATAGAGGTTGTATATTAGATGGTAATTAATATTAATTTCTTAGATATGTGTGATAAATAGTGCTGTGGTTATATAGGAGAACATCTTTGTTCATTGTACTCTTCTTTCAACTTTTTTGTAAATTAAAACTTTTTTTTTTTTTAAGGAAGAGAAAAATAGACTTTCAGATGGTTGTTAGCTTACTGCCTTGAGAAACATTCAAGTTAATTCATTCAAGTGACATTGGTTTGGAGTGTTGATGTAGTGACTGGCTACCTGGACCCTAATAGATGACTTTCAACTCCTTTATTAAGGATCTGCTAAGGGCAGGACCCAAAGATGCAAATCTAGGATGCTTTTAATTGCTTAATTCCTCAAGCCATCCATTCTTGTCTCCTTGCTTAAATGAGATAATTTATATAGCCAACTAGTAGAGTTCTAGATACATGATAGGCATACATCAAATGTTATTTTTCTTTTCATTAAAAACAAATAACTTACCTATGGTCATGCTTTGGACCAAGTATTGCATCTCAAGGTGTTGCATCTCACTAAAAAACATAGTAGGAATACATTTCAGGAATTCCTAACTAATTAACACCTATCCAAGTGAGTTTTCACAGTTAAACCCAGGAAATAATTTCACACTGACACTTGAAGAAATGATTTGAGGTTCTCACTTCAGGGGTACCCTTGTCCTCAGATCCTGCTTAAGAAAAACTAAAAAATGTCCATCTTGTTTGGTTGCCTCTGGGTCTGATTCGGATTACCCTCTCCCTGGACTTACCCTGCCCAGGGAATATTTATTTTAGCTTCTTTTACCCTTTCAGACTTTATCTGTTGTTTTTCAGGTTTGGTTTCTTCCCATTTTATTAAGTGTTAGATTTCCACCCCCACTTTTTTCCTGTTTTCTTTAGTGCCTTCAACTGATGGGCACACTTAAGTTTCATCAGTTCATCTCACTCCTTCTGTCTTAACAGCAACATTGACTTTAAAATTTGTTTAATCTTTAAAACGATCTTTGAAATCTAGTCTTTTCTTTCACACCCTTGCCACATGGTACTTTTATTAGGATTTAGCCCATTTTTAAGGTGCTCTTGGCCATGACGTCAAAATTGATGCTGCAATAAAAATGTCGTAAGCTTTTGAATAACGTGCTTTACTGAAGCCTAAATAATTTCTACTGGCTATTTCAATGGAGTCCAAGATACTTGGACATGCAAAATCAGCAATCAAAATTTGCGCAGAGGTCTTAGTGACTGGCTCCAAACTGAATATGTTAGCTATCTTGGAAAACCATCAAGATAAAACCATTAAACCATTTAAAACCATTAAACCATTTTAATCCTGCATTTGCTATCCCTGCCCACCACACATCCCAATAATAATAACAGAAGTTAATACATTTTGCACACTTGTGTGCTGAGTGAATAAGAGCACTGTCTCATTTAGTCCTTATAAAAAACCTACAAAGTGAATACTATTATTGTCCTTTTTTTACAGGTTAGTCTTAGAGCAATTTAGCCCTCTGCCCACTGTCCCACTATAGCGGGGATGAGACCCTTTCCAAAAGCCTATGCTCTCAAGCAGTGTGCTCTATGGTCAGGTGGCTTTGAAGTCATAAAGAGGCAAAGGAAGGAGAAATTGGAGATGTTGATTAGCAGTCGGGCTGGCCAATGTGAATTCTAAGGGTGCAGGATTTGTCTCCCTACTTGAATTTTTTATTCAGGTGCCCTGTAACTCTAGTTAGCTAGAACGAAATGCCCCTCATTCTTTTCTGTTGACTTTCAGTAGCTCCAGGTCAATTGTTATTTTTTTTTAAGTATGATATTGGTATTGTGTTCGTGATTTTTAAAAAGGGTTCTTCCGGCCTTTTTAAGACAGTAACATTGAAATGATGTGATGTCTGGGACTGGCTTCAAAATATTCGTTTGGTGGTGCGGGGGGAGATGGGTGGCACGATAAAGGAAATAATATTGGCCATGACTGTTGTAATTAGGTGATGGGTAGATGGAGTTCATTAAACTATTCTATTTTTGTGTACATTTGACACTTATCATAATAAAATGTTTAAAATATTTCTGGGTTACTTCACTTGCCTTCCGTAAGGATGTCATTACCCTACAACTTCCCTGGTTACAGTCGTCCCGCCGTATCTGCAAGGAATTGGTTCCAGGACCCCCCGCAGATACCAAAATCCTGGGTGCAAGTCCCTTATTAAGATGGCGTAGTATTTGCATATAGCCTACGCACATCCTTCTGTATACGTTAAATCATCTCTAGATTATATATACCTAATAAAATGTAAATGTTATGTAAGTAAATAGTTGCCAGTGCTCAGCAAATCCAAGTTTTACTTTTTGGAACTTTCTGGAGTTTTACAAAATGTTTTCCCTCTGAGGTTGGTTGAATCAGCGGGTGGAGAGCCTGTGGTTACAGAGGGCTGACTGTATTTCATTTTCTTCACTAGAGGTTCACATAAAGATTGCCAGTCATTTAAGAGCAGCATTCATTCAGGCATCTTCCTTGTGGAGCTTCTTTTCACTCTTCTGTGATAAGACTTTTAAAAAGCTTGGTTATTATAATGCATATTTTCCTTAATCCTCCTCCCACTTACCTTTTTTTTTTTTTTTTTTTTTTTTTTTTGCAGTACGCGGGCCGCTCACTGTCCCGGCCTCTCTTGTTGCGGAGCACAGGCTCCAGACGCGCAGGCTCAGTAGTTGTGGCTCATGGGCCCAGTTGCTCCGTGGCATGTGGGATCCTCCCAGACCAGGGCTCAAACCCGTGTCCCCTACATCGGAAGGCGGACTCTCAACCACTGCGCCACCAGGGAAGCCCCTGCTGCCATTTTCTTATGTGTTACTGGCCTACATACGCCATGTTGTCTGTAATCATGCAGATGTGAATGGAAGTTCACAGCAGTATGGCAGGAGCAGACTGACGGAAGGAGAAAGGCAGGTAGTGGGCTGGAGGGGCCAGAGCACAGGGTCTTGGAGGCGCAGTAAGGTGAGGATTTGGCTCTTATGCAGAATAAGGTGGGAAACAAAACCGAACTTGAACAAAATCACTCTGGCTGCTGTGTTAAGAAGACTGTAGGAAAACAAAGCAAGGCTGACCAGTTAGGACCCCAAGGTAACAATTCAGGTGAAAGGAGGATGGTGACAGTAGGGGTGGTGAGAAGTGGTTGGAGTCTGGATGCATTTTGGAAGCAGAGCTGACATGGTTTGCTGATAGGTGGGATGTACGGACCGAGCAAGACGGGAATCAGGGATGCCAGCAGAATGTATGGTCCGAGCAGCTGGAAGCTGGGGTTGCCATTCACTGAGCCAAGAAGCCCGTGGGAACAGTGGCTTTGAGGATGATCAGGAGACAGGTTTGTGCATGTCCAATTTGCACAATCTATCAGACATCCAAGTGGAGATGTCAAATCAGATCTATGGTTTGAAGTTCAGGGGAGAATACTGGATTGCATAAAAATTTGAGAGTCTGTTTTCCCATCAGTGGCTTCCTAGAATGTTTGTAAAATTAAACAAGCCCTCCCCACCGCAGGTAAAAATCTCAGAAACATCCTTCATAGTCTCTGTTAATTGCCCTCCCATCCCATTGCTGTTTAGAATTGGAAAAGGCTGGTACAGTGGAAAGAAAAAAAGCATTTGACATCAGGCGGATGTGTTGGAATCCTGCTCTACCACATAACAGCTGGGTGGCCTTAGCAAGTTACTCAACTTCTCTGAGCCTCTCCTTTAGAAAAATGGTAGTTAGGCTGTACATCTCCATCCAGTATTATGGGAGGCTTAAATCTGATAATGGATAAACACTTGTGCAGAGTGTCCACTTGTATGGAGCCGGGAAGAGCTGAATGATGTTGGCTCTTTTCCCCCTGATAGGAACTGCTTCAATGGTATTTATAGCAAAGTGACCCTCCAGTAATGAGGAGGTAATCTCCAGGGAGTAGGGCAATGGCTGGTGTGAGGAGGCAACACCAAGAAATTGGGGGCAGGGAGCAGAACACATCTCCCACCTCCCTCACTCTTCCAAGTGTGAGTCCAGGTTCCACCAGGTGTTAAGTTGGATTCATTCCCATTTTGGGTAACTTGGCCATTTAAATCTAGAGACTGCTTTTGGCATTGAAATATTTAAAATTATACATGATCTCTGAGGAAATCCCAAAGGCATTAAAGGTTTTGCCTGCCGAGATGAGTCCTGAATACCAATGAGCATCTTTCTTCAGAAACTGTGATAATTGCAGAGTCCAGTCAGCGTTGTTAAAGGATTAGAGTCAGGACCCTAGAATCAGAATATTCCATTACATTAACTTAATGAGGAGATCTCTTGACTGGTCGCAGTAAAATCTCACATTAATGCAAAAACACCGCATTTTGTTTCTCTTACTTGAGCTTGAATTTTAGCAGTCCTGAGTCTCTTTCTAACTGGTTTGATTCCTGACTAAGGGGTCCACACAGCTGGGGCAGAGAAAGAGGGGGAGGGGTGTGTTCCCCTCAATCCCCAGAGTGGGTCTCTTTCAGTGATGGCATCCCTCTTGTGGTAAAATCACGTGTCCTGTCCCTCCACCTCCTTCTTAGCATCTTTCCAGAGATCTAAGAACACCCTGTACCCCCGATCTGGAAGAGCATCCCCTCCATTTTGCCCTTCTGAATGGATTCTCCAGTTGGCGGTGTTCTGATTTAGCTTAAAAACATCCTAGGGACTTCCCTGGCGGTCCAGTGGTTAAGACTTCGCTCTCCAGTGCAGGGGGTGCGGGTTCGATCCCTGGTCGGGGAGCTAAGATCCCACATGCCTCAGGGCCAAAAGACCAAAACATAAAACAGAAGCAGTATTGTAACAAATTCAATAAAGACTTTAAAAATGGTCCACATCAAAAAAAAATCTTAAAAACAAAACAAAACAAAAAAAATTCCTGTACCCGGACCCACACCAGCCCCCAAGTAAAGGATGGCTTTACCGTTGATCTTTTCTCCCCAAATGCTTCTTGTTTGGCTATGAACTTAGGACTTTGTTAGTAGCAGGTTCAACAGTCTCGTCCCAGGAACCTGAGGCCCAAGGATTCCTGGAAACGTGAAGGGAGGAGGCGCTGGATTACCCACCTCATGTGTACTAGGGGCTTGGAACCATTTTTTTTCTTAAATATTAAAGAAAAGGGTGACTATAACCAATTAGAGTCAAGACACATATTTAAAAAAATAAATAAATGAATTGTTAAAAAAAAAACCTCAAGATGTTTCTGAACAGTTTTCTCTTGGAATTTCTCCTGGAGGGTCAGTGTCCTAAAGCCACAGTCAGCATGGACAGGGCTATGCACCCAGAGGAACCAATGACTTACTCCACCTGAGACTGTGATCAAATTTCCCGTGAAGTCACATGATGATTTCATATAGGTTACTGTGAGAAGAGATCTCCAGAGACTCAATGGCTGTTTTCCTTGGGGCTTCAGCACCATAGAAAGGGAGACATTAATGATTTTAAAAATCTATTTTTAGGGCTTCCCTGGTGGCGCGGTGTTTGAGAGTCCACCTGCCGATGCAGGGGACACGGTTTCGTGCCCCGGTCTGGAAAGATCCACATGCCGCGGAGCGGCTGGGCCCGTGAGCCATGGCCGCTGAGCCTGTGCGTCCGGAGCCTGTGCTCCGCAACGTGAGAGGTCACAGCAGTGAGAGGCCCGCGTACCGCCAAAAATAAAAAAAAAGTATTTTTTTAAACTTACTTACGGAGGGCATTATGCTAAGTGAAATAAGTCAGACAGAGAAAGACAAATACTGTATGATATCACTTATATGTGGAATCTAAAAAGTGCAACAAACTAGTGACTATAACAAAAGAAAAGCAGACTCACAGATATAGAGAACAAACTAGTTACCAGTGGGCAGAGGGAAGGGGGAGGGGAGGGGAGGGGCAATATAAGGGCAATATGATTCTATGAAATCATGTGTGTGAAATTTTTGAAAATTGTAAAGCACTGTGTAAAGAATCTTTCATTTGATTAAAAATAAATATTTAAATATATATATTTTTAAAAATCATGGTTACTTCTTTTTTGTTCATTAGGCAGATCCAGGTTTTGTGAGTCACAAAGCTTATACAATTTGGGGCTACTTCTTTAAGGAAAAGAATAATAAATCAGGAATATAAAATGAGCTAGGATTTGATTATTGATTTTGAAGGGGCCCATGCCAGCGAGGGGTCTGAAGTTCATGCTTCATTAGCTTTATATGCAATCTGCCCCTGAGGTTAGATATGGAAAATTAAGAAGCCAGACTGCCTTTAACCCCATTTTCCCAGAGGCTTATGTAACTCTTGTTTTGTTTTATTTTAAAATAACATTTTTATTAAGATAAAACTCACATACCATTCAGTTCACCCATTTAAAGTACAAATTTAGTGGGTTTTAGTATATTAACAGAGTTGTGCAGCCATCACCATAATCCATTTCAGAACATTTCCATCCCCCAAAAAAGAAACCCTGTACTCATTAGCTGTCACTCGCCATTTCCTCCAGCTCACCTAGCCCTAGGCAAAAATTAATCCTGTCTCTATAGATTTGCCTATTTTGGAAATTTGCTATAAATAGAATCATGCAAAATATGGTCTTTTGTGGCTGGCTTCTTTCACTTAGCATAACGTTTTTGAGGTTCATCCATGTCATAGCGTGTGTCAGTACTCATTTATTATTGTCTAATAATTTCCATTATATGGATATACCACATTAAAAAAAGCTGTTCATCAGTTGATGTGTTACTTCTTTCAAACCCCTGGAGACACAACTGATGCAGTCCTTAAAGAAGGGAAAAATCTAGCCTCCTTGTGTCATCCTTAGTTTTCCCTCTTCCGTTTCTTCACTTCCTTCACTTCCCCCCAGTTCTGGTGTATTGGAAGTTAAGAAAGAGGCATTGCTGTTGAACAGGACATTGTGATAAATGTTACTGAGAGTTCATAGTTCATGGACTCAAGACAGGCCCTGCCTGCAGGTAGGCTTTGGCCCAAGGGCATGGGCCAGCTCCAGGTATTGCTGATGGCCATGGTCCTTTCCCGGAAGTGATGTATGACAAGTTCGGGGAAGGTGGAGAAGACCTCAAGCCTGAGGCACCCTGGACAGGCAGGTGGTTTGCAGTTGGGTTGCCTCTTCGACTCCGCCTCTGAACCCGGAGTTTGCCCATGGCCTGGGGGATGGACAGGGTACCAAGCCTAGCTGGAGCTCAGGGCTGGCTGGAGGATGCTGGCATTATTACAGGGCTTGAGGGCCAGAGAATGCTGACCTTTGGACTATTTGCCTCCCTGGTCTGGAAGACACTGGAGTGCTTCTGAGCAGCCGAATTCTTACTTAACAGAGGAAAGATTTTTCCTCTACCTTCTACCCTCTTAGGTCTGGGCTGGGCCTGAGAATTAAATTGACAAAGGACAGATTAACAGGAGACAAGCATACAGATATTTGATGTTAATATTTTTACGTGGCATGGGAGCCTTCAGAGAAATGAAATGAAGACCCAAAGAAGGGGACAGTCCTGAGAGCTTGTAGAGCATTTCCACAAAGAATGGTAAATTTTGGAACTGTGACAAGACAAAGGAAGAAGGATTTGGGTTGGGGCAATAAATTGTGGGAAAGTGACTAGGAACTATAATGGGGGGAACTAATGGAAGATAAAGGTTATTTTAGTAGGTTTGTTTGTACAGATCTATTTCAGCATTGACTCCAAGTCTCCGGTGATAAGAATGTTCTTGTCCTGGTACAGAGAGGGCGTACAATGTCATGGGAAATTTTATGTCCTGATTTTAGGTAGAATGGGGGAGTTCAGAGAGCCTTTCTTGCATCTGCTGTTTCCCAAGTGTCTTCAGATTAACATAATCAATCTGCCAAAGCAACCTATTTTGGGGTGGCATGTTCTGATCCCCTACGTTACCAAGGAAGGATGTGGGCACTGCAGAGAATCAGGCTGAGCACCCATTCATTCAGCAAATAATTATTGAGCACCTAATATGTACCAGGCACAATCCCAGGCTCTGGGGATAGAATAGTGTGGTGGTTAATTTTATGTGTCGACTTGACTGGGCTGAAGGATGCCCAGATATCTGGTAAAACATTATGTCTGGGTGTGTCTGGGAGGGTGTTTCCAGAAGAATCAGTATACTAGATAAAGAAGATGTCCTCACCAGTTGGGTGGGCATGATCTAATCTGTTGAGGGTCTGAATAGAACAAAAAGGTAGAGGACGGATGAATTTGCTTTCTTGTTTGAGCTGGAACTTCCATCTTCCCCTGCTCTCAGACACCGGCTCCCCTGGTTCTCAGGCATTGGAATGTGGACTCGAATTATACTACTGGCTTTCCAGGGTCACCAGCTTGCAAGTGGCAGATCATGGGACTGCTAGGCCTCCATGATCATCTGAACCAATCTCTCATAACAAATCTCTTTCTATATACCTATATGTATCTTATTGGTTCTGTTTCTATGAAGATCCCTGACTAATACAAGCAATAAACAAACCAGTTGAAAATCCTTGCCCTCAAGAAGCTTTACCTTCCTCCACAAAATAAAAAATACAGTATACTGAAGATGATAAGTGCTATGGAGAAAAATAAAACCCCCTAAAAGAGAGTTTGGAAATGTGAGGTATTATAATTCCAAATTGGAGTCTCAGGAAAGGTCTCACTGAGGAAGTCATATCAAGCAAAGACTTGAAGGAGCGAGCTATGTCATATCTGTAGGAGGTCTTCCCAAGCAGAGAGACAGTTAGTGCAAAGGCCCTGAGGTGGAAACATACCTGATGTGTTCAAGGAACAGAAGAGGGCCAGTGTGGCAGAAAGAACAAGGCGGGGGGGGGGGGGAATGGTAGAAAATAAGGACCAAAGGGTAACAGAGGCCAAAGCACACAGGCATCCAAGGTCATTGAAAGGACTGTGACTTTCACTATTCTAGCCATTGGAGGATTTCCAGCAGAGGAGTGCCATGTACTCGACTTGAGTTTTTCAAGGTTCACTCTGGCTGTTATATTGGAACAGGCTACCAGGAGCACAGGCAGAAGCAGTGTGACTAGTCCGAAGGCTGTTTCAACAATCTGGGAGAAGGATGAGGATGGCTCCAAGTAGGATGGTAGCATGGATGGTAGCATGGGGATGATCAGGTTCCGGATATATTTTAAAGGCAAAGAAGGCAGGATTTGTTGATGGATTGGATGTGGGATTTGAGAAAAAGCTACAAGTCTTGTGTGACAGTAGGTTTGGAGGCTGAACACTGGGTGAAGAATAACCAGTAACAGAGATGGAGAAGCCTCACCTGCAGCAGGTTCGGCCGGGAGTGGGAATTCACATGGGCGTGGTTCAGGTTTGGGCGTATTACCTTGAGATGTCTGTTAAACGTGAACATGAAGATACGGAGTAAGCAGATAAATCTGTCACTCTGGAGTTCAGGGGAGAAACATCTGGGCTGATGGACTGTCAGGGCAGAGATGTAAACTTGGAAACCCGCAGCATTTGGATGTTTTTTAAGCTACTAGCCTGACTTCGCTCACAAGGGAATGATAGTCTATTGAGGAGAGGAGACAAAGGATGTCTCTGGGGGACTTCAGCATTGGGAGGTCGGGGAGGTCAGGGATCTAGGGAGGGACCAGAAAAGGAGACTGAGGTAGAGCTCCAGGAAAACCTGGAGAGAGTGACGTTCTGGAACCCAAGAGAAGGAGGTGTTTTCAAGGGAGGGACGATGCAGAAGAGAGAGAAGGAAGAATGGCTGGAGCCAGGGACATGGGCGGGGGAGAGGGCGTTGCTATGTTCTGAATGTGTCCCCCTCCCCCAAACTCTTATGTCGAAATCCTAACGCTCAATGTGATGGTACTGGGAGGTGATGAAGTCATGAGGGTGGAGCCCTCATGAATGGGATTAATGCTCTTTTATTTTATTTTATTTTTATTTATTATTTTTTTTTGCGGTACGCAGGCCTCTCACTGTTGTGGCCTCTCCCGTTGTGGAGCACAGGCTCCGGACGCGCAGGCTCAGCAACCATGGCTCACGGGCCCAGCCGCTCCACGGCATGTGGGATCTTCCCGGACCGGGGCATGAACCCGTGTCCCCTGCATTGGCAGGCGGACTCTCAACCACTGCGCCACCAGGGAAGCCCTATTTTATTTTTTTTAAAAATTTATTTATTTATTTATTTATTTATTTATTTATTTATTTATTTATTTATTTATTTATGGCTGTGTTGGGTCTTTGTTGCTGCGTGCAGGCTTTCTCTAGTTGTGGCGAGCAGGGGCTACTCTTCGTTGTGGTGGGCAGGCTTCTTATTGCGGTGGCTTCTCTTGTTGCGGAGCATGGGCTCTAGGCGCACAGGCTTCAGTAGTTGTGGCACGTGGGCTCAGTAGTTGTGGCACGTGGGCTCAGTAGTTGTGGCTTGCAGGCTCTAGAGCGCAGGCTCAGTAGCTGTAGTGCATGGGCTTAGTTACTCCGCAGCATGTGGCATCTTCCCAGACCAGGGCTCGAACCTGTGTCCCCTGCATTGGCAGGCGGATTCTTAACCACTGTGCCACCAGGGAAGTCCCTAATGCTCTTTTAAGAGACCCCATGGAGCTTCCTAGCCCCTTCCACCATGTGACAACCCGGAAGAGGGCTCTCCCAGAACCTGACCATGCAGACCTTGCAGACCTCTGACCTCATTTCTGCTGTTTATAGCCACCCAGTCGCGCTATTTGTTATAGCCGCGCAAACAGACACAGGCATAGCATGAGAGCCGGTTCTTCTGCCATGACAGAAGGGAAATGGGTGGGGCTGGCGAGCCCAGGGAGCTCTCTTTGGAGGGCTTTAGGCTGTCCTTGAAACAGGGAAGCACAGGCACCAGCCCAGATGGAAGGGTTGGGGAGGTTGTGAGGTTGGAGGGGAGGGTGCACAGTGGGAGGGGAGGGCCAGGGGAGCAGGTAGGACGGCTGGGTCGCACTGAGGCTGGCCCACTGGACTGTGCGCTCATCCCGTTGTGTTCTTTTCTCCAGCCACAGTCAGCTGCCTGATGGCAGTTTTCAGGTAGGTGGAGAGTGGGTTTTACCAGGACTGGAGACTTGCCAAGTGAAAGTAACTCGTTAAGAGGGAGGAAAGGTAGTTTATAGCATATGTGAGGGAGTGATCTCGACTGACCGTAGATTTTCACGACTGGACGTGGGCTTTAATGAAGGTAGGGAGGGATAAGAGGAGGTGAGGGGGTGAAAGACAGTGAAAAAGTGGTAAAATCAATGGATTTTAAACTTCAGTGTAGATGCTAAAATAAAGTAGCATTCTTTTGTTTGTTCTGGGCACTTAGGGCTATCAGCAGAGTCGGAAAAAAGCACGGACTTTGGAGCCGCACAGATAAAGAGTTTTATTTTTCAGCTCAATCACTTAAGAGAGGCTTAACCAAGTCTCATTTCTTCATCTGTAAAACAAAGCCCTCATTCTTCCGCTGCAGGGTTATGTGAGGTGTAATTCAGAAGACACACAGGCAAGGCTGCAGTGGGTGACACTTACCAGGGGTTTCCTAGTATCCCTTCCAGACTTGATGATCCCCATTCCTTACGAAGCCACAGCTCCCCATCCTCATCAACCTACAGTGAAAATCTTCAAATGAGTAAGTCAGACGGAGAAAGACAAATATCATAAGATATCGTTTGTATGCAGAATCTAAAAAAAAAAAAAATGATACAAATGAACTTATCTACAAAACAGAAACACACTCACAGATTTAGAGAACGAATTTATGGTTACTGGGGGGAAGGGTCGGTGGGAGGGATAGACTGGGAACTTGGGATTGACATGTACACACGGCTGTATTTAAAGTGAATGACCAACAAGGACCTACTGTAAAAGAAATCTTCAAGTGCTTATTGAAATTATTTAATAATTTATAGTATTATTCCTATACATAATGATTCATTACTGATTGATTAATCATTTAAATCACACTCTGAAGGGAGTGACTGATGAGAAGCTAGTTTTCAAAAATAAAAAGAAGTATAAGGAGAAGGAATGGATAAAAGAAAAAGAAACAGAAAAAAATAGAAGATCAAAGGAATGAAAATTAATGAAGAGAAGAGGGAACAGGTGTTGAGAAAATCAGATGTGGCTTTGTCCAAAGAAGCACACTTGTAGAGCGCTGCCATTAATTTCTGTGACTCAATTTCCCTCCCCTTTTACCCCTGGGGCCTCCTTCCTTTTAGTCTGAATGGATAAGAGGTGGAGATTAGGCAACAGGGTTATTCATCACGTGTTGGACTTCATTCCAATGTCCAGGATAATGGATTTAACCTCAAGATAAGGTCTTTCTTAAATAAAGGGGGAAAGAAACATGCTCTCACAGTAGGGAGTTGTTTGCTCTGGAGGCTCCTGTGGTTTGAATGTTATCAGTGGGCAGGTGTAGACCCGATTAGTACCTGGGTACTTGCAGTGCACGGTGGCGAGGTGGGGGTGATCTGGCTGGGGGTCAGGCGGCTGCTTTGGGGCCATAATTGGCAGGAGAAGGGGGAACTGCTTGTCACCTGATGTGTTTGTGGCGTTGGTTCCGCCATTCTCTTCCTTCTTGCTTTTTTTTTTTTTTTTTTTTTTTTTTGCGGTACGCGGGCCTCTCACTGTTGTGGCCTCTCCCGTTGCGGAGCACAGGCTCCGGACGCGCAGGCTCAGCGGCCATGGCTCACGGGCCCAGCCGCTCCGCGGCATGTGGGATCTTCCCGGACCGGGGCATGAACCCGCATCCCCTGCATCGGCAGGCAGACTCTCAACAACTGCGCCACCAGGGAAGCCCCTTCTTGCTTTTTTTTCACCTTTATTCCTGGTTTTCTTCAGGGCCTGGGCAGAGCATCCCTCTGAAAGCATGGCCCACCTGGAAAGTGCTTGAGACTAAATATTCATGAAAGACTAAGCATATGAAGGCACATGGTAGGGATATTGGTGATCCTACAAGGATCATCTTATAGGGAAGGGGAGTCAGCTGTGTTCCATAACAGTGGGAAGGTTTGCATGTCACCCCCTCCTCATGCCGCCTCCCAGGTCATCCCCATCACCTCTCCCCACCCAGGTGCAATTAGATGCTCAGGTGGCTGCACCTTGATGTTTCTCTGTCTAGCACAGTATGTATGGTCCTGTTCTGCAGCCTTAGGTTTACATCCCTCCATCTCCTGCCCCTGCAGACAGTAGCCTCCCTGAGGATTTAACTCTGTGTCTCTGGAACTTAGCACAGTGCCTGTCACATGGTTCGAGTCAGTTTCGGATTTGTCAGTCCACACCAAGTACATGAAATGTCCCCATTTATAGTAATACTTACCTTTTAAATGGGATTAACAGATACAAACTACTATATCTAAAACAGATAAGCAACAAGGATACAGGGAATTATACCCGTTATCTTGTAATAACCTATAATGGAGTATAATCTACAAAGATACTGAATCACTATGCTGTACACCTGAAACTAACATAATATTGTAAATCAACTCTACTTCAATGAAAAAATAAGTTGTGTTCCAGGGCCTCTCAGTTTGAAGACAACTAGAATGTTTCCCATTAACCAGGGAGAATGTGACAACATGAAGTTATATCCATAGGGTGGATGCAAGTGCCCCGGTCACATGCCTTTGTCTCAGCCCAGAGGTCACGGACAGCTTTGCTGGGCAATTCTCAACCACTCCTGAGATGGCTCCCTGTAGGGGTCTCCTAGTTACATGCCTAGTTATAACCTCCACTCCTTGAGCATGGGATGGACTGAGCCACTCACTTCTAATGACTAGAATCCAACAAAAGTGTTGGTCGTTATTTCTGAGGTTAGTTATGAAGCTTTGACCTTGGTCATGCTTGCCTTCTCTTGCTCTCTTTGAGGAAAGCCAGCTGCCATGTTTTGAGCTACCCAATGCAGGGACCATGTGACAAGTAGGCCTTTCGATCAACAGCCAGCAAGGAACTGAGACCCTTAGCCCATCAGCCTGTGAGGAACTGAATCCTGCCAACAGCCACCTGAGCAAGCCTGAAGTTGTCTTTTCCCCAAGTCGAACCTTGAGATGCCTGCAGCCCAGCTGTAACTTTTGTTTTTTTTAACATCTTTATTGGAGTATAACTGCTTTACAATGTTGTGTTAGTTGCTGCTGTATAACAAAGTGAACCAGCTATATGTATACATATATCCCCATATCTCCTGCCTCTTGCATCTCCCTCCCACCCTCCCTATCCCAACCCTCTAGGTGGTCACAAAGCACTGAGCTGATCTCCCTGTGCTATGTGGCTGCTTCCCACTAGCTATCTATTTTACATTTGCTAGTGTACATATGTCCATGACACTCTCTCACTTCATCCCAGCTTACCCTTCCCCCTCCCTGTGTCCTCAAGTCCATTCTCTATGTCTGTGTCTTTTTTTTTTTTTTAATAAATTTATTTATCTATTTTTGGCTGTGCTGGGGGGTCTTCGTTGCGGTGTGCGGGCTTCTCACTGCGGTGGCCCCTCCCATTGCAGAGCACGGGCTGTAGGCGCGTGGGCTTCAGTAGTTGTGGCTCGCGGGCTCCGGAGCACAGGCTCGGCAGCTGTGGCGCACGGGCTTAGCCGCTCCGTGGCATGTGGGATCTTCCCAGACCAGGGCTCAAACCCATGTCCCCTGAATCGGCAGGCGGACTCCCAACCACTGCGCCACCAGGGAAGCCCTATGTCTGTGTCTTTATTCCTGTCCTGTCCCTAGGTTCTTCAGAACCTTTTTTTCCCCCTTAGATTCCATATATATGTGTTAGCATACAGTATTTTTCTCTTTCTGACTTACTTCACTCAGTATGACAGACTCTAGGTCCATCCACCTCACTATAAATAACTCAGTTTCGTTTCTTTTTATGGCTGAGTAATATTTCATTGTGTATATGGGCCACACCTTTATCCATTCATCTGTGGATGGACACTTAGGTTGCTTCCATGTCCTGGCTATTTTAAACAGAGCTGCAATGAACATTGTGGTACATGACTCTTTTTGAATTATGGTTTTCTCAGGGTATGTGCCCAGTAGTGGGATCCAGCTGTAACTTTGGTTGCACCCTTATGAGGGACCCCAAGCAGAACCCCCAGCTCAGCTGCACCTGGATTTCCAGCCCACAGAAACTTTACAAATATGTGTTGGTTTAAGCCAGTCAGTTTTGGAGTAATTTGTTACTCAGCCATTGGTAACTGATGCAACTCAACTGCCTGCTTCTCTCTGACTGAGGGCATTTTCTCCCCCCAGGAGTTTGGCATGTCCACAAGTGCCCTGGTGTTCATGTCCCCAGGAGATGTAAACCAATGAGGGATGACAGTTAGTAGATGGGTACTACAGCTTTCTAATCCTTGGGGCACAATCCTAAGGTGTGTTATACACAGTCTCTCAGAGGACCCCAGGGGGATGGAGACTCAGTTGCCCGTTGAGGTAACCCATTTGTTAAAGCACCTTTTCTTGGCTTTCTTCCCTTCGCTGCCTTGCTTTTCCTATTTAACAGGCTTCCTGGGATCACCTCCCCAACAAACCACTGGCATCCAACTCCTTTTTCAGGGTCTATTTTTTTGGAGGAACCTACAGTCAGATAAAGCCTCTATATGGTCTTTTCCAAAAGTTTCTCTGAGGAATAGGGGAATACAACACCTATTCAGACACCCTCCAGAAGTTGTATTAATCCTATCATTTAGGGCGATGACAGGTCTCTAGATTAGGGTGAATAGCAGCAGCATTAGCATGAGCACTTTGGCAATACTTTCTATCTCTTCTGTCGTTTCGTAAATCTAAACATCTGCGCCACAATCCTAAGGGTCCTGGGACTTGTGACAATGACAACCACAAGCAACACATGTTTTAGAATCTAGAATTTAGAGACTCCCAAGCAAACAAATAGTGAAGCTGTGTGATGGGTCTCAAAAGATGCAGTGCATGTTGATGCCAAAGAGAACGGCTGGTGGTCTGTTTCTCACTGCCAGGTCCTCTGCCGGCTGCTCCACTGGCCGTCTTGGTCACAGACCTGTTTCCCAGCTGTCCTGCCTACCAAAGTCATAGAATTTTTCCTCCTCAAATAGTCTTTGGGCTCCTTTCTTTCTTTCTTTTGGGCTGCACTGCATGGCATGCGGGATCTTAGTTCCCCACCCAGGGATCGAACCCGTGCCCTCTGCAGTGAAAGTGCAGAGTCTTAACCACTGGACTGCCAGGGAAGTCCCTGGGCTCCTTTCTTCAGGGTTAGTTGAATGTGACCTTACTGCCTAGATACTCTATCATAAGGGAAGGTTGAAAATACTTTCTGGAGTAAGCCTATGGGAACTGTGAGAAAAGAGAACTTGAAATCCATTGCCCCTTTTAAATAGCTGCTGGGTATAACGCTAGCTCAGTGGTTGTCAACTGGGGGGTGATTTTGCCCCCTCTCTGGAACATGTGTCATTATCTGGAGACTTTTTTTTTTTTTTTTTTGCTGTACGCGGGCCTCTCACTGTTGTGGCCTCTCCCGTTGTGGAGCACAGGCTCCGGACGCGCAGGCTCAGCGGCCATGGCTCACGGGCCCAACCGCTCCGCGGCATGTGGGATCTTCCCAGACCGGGGCACGAACCCATGTCCCCTGCATTGGCAGGCGGACTCTCAATCACTGCGCCATCAGGGAAGCCCTGGAGACATTTTTGATTGTCACAACTTGGCAGGATGGGTGCTAGCTACTGGCATGTAGTAAGTAGAGGCCAGGGATGCTGCTACACATCCTGTAATATACCATACAGCCCCCCAGCTAAAGATTATCCAGCCCCAAATGTCAATAGCGCCGAGGTTGAAAAACCCTGAATACTATAGCGATCTCTTTAAAAATAAAAGTGGAAGGATATACGGGTTTATACATCATGCTGTGTCCAAACGCAATCAATTTAGAAGTAAAAGAGCAACTGAAAAAAAGAAAATAAAGTAGAAGCCGGGAAGCAGTGGTCTCATTGGGAGGCAGTGAAGCTCAGTGGTTAATGGCATGGCTGTGAACTCAGATGGATGTGAGCTGGACTCCAGGGTCTGTATTCACTTGCTCTATGACCTTGAGCAAATGACTTGACCTCTCTCGGTATCAGTTTCCTTGTTTGTAAGACAGGCATAGTCATGGTGCCTGCCTCATTGGATTGTGATAATTAAATGAGGGGAGCATGTAAAGCATCTGGTACAAAGAATAGCATCTAGGAAGCACCCAGTAACTGGAAGCAAGATAGAGCCTCAGCAGGAAAGAACAGGGGCCTGGAATCCAAGTGCTGAGGAAAACACAGCATTGAGGAAAGGGAGTGTCCGTTCTCAAAGATATTCAGTATTAGGATGGAGTCCTCTCTGCAGTCCTGCTTGTGAAATCAGCACAGATTCTGCCTTACCACCCAGAACTTCGCTGGCTAAATTCCTGCTGGTTTTGGTTTTCATTTTTCAATATTTGTTCCTTGAATGTAAATAAACAAGCCATGGTTGGGGCCTGTGGAGGCCTTCAGACAAATGAGGGCCTTCTCCGCAGGAGCCAGAGTTCAGACAAGGAGGCCCAGAGCTTGACCCCATCCCGCCTGCCCGCTGCGCTTCTTAAGAGCTGCTTTGCGTTACCTCAGGGAAACAGCCTGCACAAATGAAGCAGCCCAAGACAAATAAACGCTGACCCTTCCTGGTCTGATATTCAGGGCAGGAGGCCTCAGGAGAAGAATGAGTCCTCACAGGCTGGGAGGTCTCCTGAATATGTCTGGTAGCTGGCTTCTGAGAGACAGGGTGGGAGAGAGAGAAAGAGACAGGGAGAGAGAGAGAGAGAGAGAGAGAGAGAGAGAGAGAGAGAGAGAGAGAGAGATTTGTTAGTTCATCAGGCCCTACAATTTTAGAGTCTGCACAGCATACGCTATAGGACCTCGTCAAATGTTATTTAATCGAAAGAATGTTGGAATTCTAATGATGGACATGACTCTTCCTACCATTCTCTGTTAGATAAGAGCATGTAAACAGATTTTTATTTTACCTTCACTAGTTGTTTTTACTCAAGGCTGGAAACACGAACCTTATGTTTTAAGATTACAAAACCTCTCTCCACTCTCTCCTGCTAGTCAATGTAAATGAGCTGAGTCTCAATTTCCCCATCAGACAATTAATATCTCTATCTCACAGCACATCATTTGAAAAGCAGGATGAACGTATGGGTTACTTGTGTCATTAGCGTGACGAGTGAAGATGTTGGCTATTTTCCTTGTCCATCAGTAGTTAAGCCAATAAATTCGCAGCCTGACAAAGCCACGTGCCCATCACCTTGTGTGACAAGGGGCAGAGATGACCAAACAGGCAGGCGTCTGATCAATTTTTTTCAATTATGTGAGGAGGGGAAATGACTCGTAACAAAGAAACTTGACCAGTCCCAGATGTAAGACAGTCCGGGTTGCCCAGGCTATTTAAACCAGACCAGGACAGTGCCAATGGGGAACATAATGACGGGGTAGTATCCTTACCTATCAAGTGTACGAGGGCAGGTCAAGCCACTCGACAGAGCCTGGGGTCCATTCTTCTCTTCATGCTTGGTCGCCCGGGTGCAATTCAAGGTCCCCTCGACCACAGTTACTAACAGTCATTGAGGCAAACAGACTCAGACCTGTCCTTCTCCCTCCCCTGCTGGCACCATTGGCCGAAGTGTTCTTCACGATTTCCGAAGGTACGGTCAGCACCCTCAGCGCTAACAGCAGGGCTGCCAGGCGCAAGGGGCTTCAGGGAAACATCTGAAAATCCGTGGTGTTTTTCCAAGCAGCCTTATTCAAACAAAAGGTGGCCACTCCATCCTGGAAAACCCGGGGGGCCTCTGCGAGCAGCCTTCCTGCAACCTTCTTCAAGATCAGAACTTTCTAAATGGGTGACTGCTTTGTAGCTCACCCCAAACCTGCCCTCCAGAGAAACACCACATCCCGAGATGCGGAGCCTTTGAATTGCGAAATAGGCCTCGCTCCTAATTTGTTTGCAGATCTGCTTTTAAGAAGCAGCTCCTCATCATGTACCACAATGTTCATTGCAGCTCTATTTACAATAGCCAGGAGATGGAAACAACCTAAGTGTCCATCAGCAGATGAATGGATAAAGAAGATGTGGCACATATATACAATGGAATATTACTCAGCCATAAAAGGAAACGAAATTGAGTTATTTGTAGTGAGGTGGATGGACCTAGAGTCTGTCATACAGAGTGAAGTAAGTCAGAAAGAGAAAGGCAAATACCGTATGCTAACACATATATATGGAATCTAAGGAAAAAAATGTCATGAAGAACCTAGGGGTAAGACGGGAATAAAGACACAGACCTACTAGAGAACGGGATGTGAGGATATGGGGAGGGGGAAGGGTAAGCTGTGACAAAGTGAGAGAGTGGCATGGACATATACACACTACCAAATGTAAAGTAGATAGCTAGTGGGAAGCAGCCACGTAGCACAGGGAGATCAGCTCGGTGCTTTGTGACCACCTAGAGGGGTGGGTTGGGAGGGTGGGAGGGAGGGAGATGCAAGAAGGAGGAGATATGGGAATATATGTATATGTATAGCTGATTCACTTTGTTATAAAGCAGAAACTAACACACCATTGGAAAGCAATTATACTCCAATAAAGATGTAAAAAAAAAAAAGAAGCAGCTCCTCCAAGCCAGGAATTTGATTTTATGGTTACCAACAATGGTCTGGGAGTGGATGTGGAGGGGGAAGGAGGGTGGTGGGTGACTGCAAGCATGCTTGAACTCCCCCTCTGAATGGCGGCAGCCTGGCCAGTCCCTGTTCCATCTTCTTGTGGCCACAGGATGGTAATGTTTGGGAATGTAGCTGTTAACTCTCAATGGCTGTTAACATCCTAAATTGGAGCCCCAGCAAGGCACATGCAAGTGACCAGTGATATGTGTAGGACCAAGAGCTTCTAAACCAGAAACGAGAGGAAAGGAGGAGGGTCATTTATGGTGAGATTTAAAAAAATCCAGGGCTTCCCTGGTGGCACAGTGGTTAAGAATCCGCCTGCCAATGCAGGGGATATGGGTTTGAGCCCTGGTCTGGGAGGATCCCACATGCCTCAGAACAAATAAACCCATGCGCCAGTTACTGAGCCTGAGCTCTAGAGCTTGCAAGCCACAACTACTGAGCCCACGTGCCACAACTACTGAAGCCTGTGTGCCTAGAGCCCATGCTCCTCAACAAAGAGAAGCCCCCGCTTACCGCAACTAGAGAAAGCCTGTGCGCAGCAACGAAGACCCAACGCAGCCAAAAGTAAATAAATAAAAATAAATAAATTTATACTAAAAAAATCCAAATAAAATATTGTGAACTGTTTGCTGAAGTGTACATAAGCAAAAGCAGTATGTGGCTGAATCAACCAGGAAGCTATGCCCTGGGTAACCATTGTCATCCCTGATGATGGATTTCATGCTGAATGCTGATGGTTGCTGGGGATCTTCCTCCCGCCCCTGGGAAGCTCTCCAACAACTTTGTTCACATGACTAGATCAGCACCTCCATGCTGTGATATCACCAGGTCCCAGTCAGTACGTTTCCCCACTAGATTGGAAGCCCACTGAGGGCAAGAACCATGCTTTCTTTATCTGTTTCCTTAGCTTTGAGGTCAGAGTGTAAACAGCCTCACTGCAAGTTAAATAAATGACTCACTGAAGTAGCATCAGAATTTAGGAACAAAAATTCCTACAGGTCAAGTCGTCTGAGAATGAGCCCCAAAGGTGAGATTTGGCCTGACTTTTGTAGAAGGACCAAAGGAGAGGGGGCTGGGGAAAGAGTGGTACATACAGCCCCCTCCCCGCTTACTCCACCCAATCCTGAGCGTAAGGAAGAAGACAGTTTGGGTCTGGCAGAAGCAGAAACAGATGTGCAATGGACACATGAAAAGTGAGCTCAGGGCTGGTTGCAACATGAAAGGAAAAACAAGGGATTATGGTAAATACAACTGGAAAAGTGGATCAGAGCCTTGGATTTGGGGAGTCTTGAAATAAGGTTAATGGGGCCTTTTTACTTGATTCTTACCATTTTTTCCACCAGCGATTGCCTAAACTTGGAGTTGAGAAGACTGAAGCTGCCATGTGCTTGAATCCCCCAGGAGATGGTGGAGATGGACCGTGAACAAGGTGATCCTCAGGCCCCAAGCTCTGGAGGCAGGAACAGGTCCTGACCTGCTCTGGCTTCAGGAAGGCCCCAGGGGGCGACCCCTGCTTCTCTGTCCCTGTGGCTCCAGCAAAGGTTGCTTTCAGCTCCACTGCCCACCCCCTATCATGGCTTCAGGGGGCCCGGAGGAGATCACACAGTTCTGTGACTTCAGAATGGGGAGGGCAGAGGAACGGGAGCTATCCTGACAACAGGAGTTGGCTGGATCAGACAGGGCCCCTGGTGAGGTTACTGCTGAGTATGGATGAATCCAGAAGCCAACAGCCCCCTGAGAACGGTGTTGGGCCTGGATCAGACCGCTCACACACACATTCAAAAGTACTTTTATTTGGGTTTGCAGCATAGATATCCCCTGGTGTCGGGCAAGTTCAGTGAATTACTGGGGATCTAGATGCCTCTTTTATTCCAGTTAATCAGATTATATTGACTGATTAAATCGGATTTGTTAATAACATTCACATATGAGCAGTGGAGAGCTTTATTAATAAGTCATTATGTTGGGGACTTTAAATACCTGGCCTTCAAAAGCAATTCCAAATGTTTTGTCTTGCAAACTTCTGGACTCTCTAAGAAAATGGCTTATGCCTGGTGTGTTACATTCCTGCAACTCTCAAAGAACTCCTTGAAAAAAAGCCAGGAACATGTCCTAGGCCTTTACAAAGTAAGCTACTGCTTTGCTCTGAAAGGTATGTTCTTCAATTTTGTTTAGTGTTTTTTCCTGACCTTTCTTTAGAGGAGTTGCAATCCTGACTGGTTCTTGGTGAAGAAATGCATAAAAAAACAAAAGAGGCTCCCCTGGGTGATAAATGGATACACATGGTCTGTTCTTCCCATTTTAGAGACAGAACCCCATAAATTGTTTGCCTGATATGCTCCCTCATTCAGGGAGGAAATGAGTTAAGGAACTGAGTGAATAGAGTTTGGAATCCAGAGGCCTAGACTTTCCCAGTTTAATAAACTCCGTAGAGGTCCATGGCTGATGGCAGCAAGTGACCTTGGCTGTGATGATTGAGCACAGAGGCTTGAAATCAGAAGGGGTTGGAGTCATGGGTTTTGCATGTGGTGAATCTGGCCAAGCTGAGGATTCTGTGTCTCGGTTTCCTCATCTATCCCCACCTAATGTGTTTTAGGATTAAATGAGTTATCACATGTAAAGTGTTTAGGGCAGGGCCTGGCACATATCAGGATCTCAATAAATGGCAGCTAATATAATACACATCTAGTTCCTGTTACTGCTTTGATGAACAGAGCCACAGGGAGACACCTTTACCAAGAGCTCCTTTCTCTTCAACCGCTTCACTATTTGGTGGTGGATGAAAAACATGGACACAGGAAACGGCACTTAGGAGGGCACACAGGGTATCAGGCATGTGTCACATGTTCACAGGCATTCAAAAGCCAAGCAGGCCACTTAAGCTCTAAGAGAAGTGGAGGCTGTAACAAGGTGGGGGAGCCCCAGGCATTGAAAAAGGCAGATCTGTCTAAAGGCATCCAGATGCAATGTTAAAAACACTCTGTGGGCTGTACCAATCACATTGAAGGGCTATATCCTACCCAGACTCTGATGTAATTACAGTTGCCCCTCTGTATCCTTGACTGTGGAACCTCGGATACGGAGGGCTGACTGTATTCATTGTACGATGCCGTTTGATGCTACAAGGAACTTGAGCATCTGTGGATTTTCATATCTGAGGGGGTCCTGGAACCAATCCCCCATGGGTATCGAGGGACAACTGTACTGAGTTTTGAAGTGAAAAGGCAGGCAGGATGGGTTAAAATCAACGAGAGAAGAACTGAGGAAACCGTATTATGGCCAAAATGAAAGATGAAGACTCCTGTCCTTTGGACCTGGGTTGGTCTGCCCAGTCCCCAGGGTGGAGTCAGATGTGGAGCCCCAGATGACCCTGGGAGCTTCTCCCCATCACCAGGTTAGTCATGCTTAGCCAGGGACACCCTTGTTTCATTCAGTTCCTCTTCCTTCCTCCATTTCTTCTTGCCTTCCCTTCTTCTGTCTCTCTTTATTTTTTCTTCCCATATTTGTGTTCTTCCTTCTCCCCACTCTAGGTCTGGCATGGTGCCCAAGGGTGCCTAGGGCCATTGCGAAGAGTCAGTGGTGACATTCTGAATGGGGGGGGCAACACTGGTTCATTGATCTTATACTGGACCACACCCACTGTAGAATATTACTGTCTTAAAGTGTTAATTCTGGGAAGAGGCGTTAGCATAGCAAGAAGGCCTGAGTAGCAAAATAAAACCTCAAAGAAGAGTTGAAGAAAAAGTATAAGACCAGAGTGCCATTGAACTTAATTTCTGGTTCATCCCAGCAGGGACCAGAAACTACTCAGAGACAAAAACACATTTTTCTGTGTTATAAATTATACACAAAAGAAATCATTTCTTGTCCTTGGCTATTAACCCATTATATTTGGTAAGGTCGCTTTTTCCCCCTTATAAACTGCTAAATTCCTCCAGATAAACCATAAAATAGTATTTGGATCGAGTTACATTATCTACAAACATCAGTAAGAACCACACCCTGATCATCCTGTGTGAGAAATGGATCTCGACTAATTGAAGAATGAGAAGTTAAAGGAATTAAACCAGCCTCCCAACAAAGGAAAGAAAGCAAATAGTCCAACAAGGAAAATAAGAAATATGAAACACATGAGTCTAAGTGTTAGTGGGAGTGAGGTGGTGAGGAACTGTGGGGAAAATATGGATGGCTGGTCCATTTTAAGTATAATATTAGAAAGATAGCGTATGAGTGTCACATTATGAATATGGCCCCAGGATGTAAGTTTAGTGTCAGAATGACTGGAACTCAAATCTTGTTTTTTTTGTTTTAATTTTTTAAAATTAATTAATTTATTTATTTTTGGCTGTGTTGGGTCTTCGTTTCTGTGCAAGGGCTTTCTCCAGTTGCGGCAAGCGGGGGTCACTCTTCAACACGGTGCACAGGCCTCTCACTATCGCGGCCTCTCTTGTTGCAGAGCACAAGCTCCAGACGCGCAGGCTCAGTAGTTGTGGCTCACGGGCCCAGCTGCTCCGCGGCATGTGGGATCCTCCTGGACAAGGGCTCGAACCCACGTCCCCTGCACTGGCAGGCAGATTCTCAACCACTGCGCCACCAGGGAAGCCCTGGAACTCAAATCTTTATTTTCTCTTTATCTCTATAATCTTAGATGTGCTAATATACCTTCTTGTGCATTATTTTCCTCATTTGGAAAATGAGGATAATAACAGCATGAAGATCACATGAGTGAATGTAGGTGAGTTATCTAGACCAATACTAGACAGAATTCAAATCTGAAAATTGTAGCTGTATTTATTGGTTGGGGCAGATAAAATCACCCAATGTAATAAAGTTTCCTCCAAATCTAATTACTTATCATGAGGTGTTCCCTCTTCCTCTGTGATTCAGTTGCATTCTGCTTCACTCTTTAGGAGAAAGAGCTAAGCTTGGAGCATCTTTGTTCATAACCTTACCCTCCCCTCAGTTTATTGCCCTTTGAATTTTCATGATAATGGTTGTTCCTATTGTGATTTCTCTTCCTTAAAAGTATTCTCTGCTTCTAGGAGTACATGCATCTCTATTTTTCCCTTTGAAATCCCAATACAATGACAGTATTTTTTACATGACACAACCCCAACAGAAATGAAAAGATAACAGCAACAAATTTTGGAAGCTTGTAAGCACTTGGATGAGTGTTGACCAACTTGGCTGATCCAAGATGGCAGAATCCTAGGCCAATGGTGGGGAGAGCGGAAAAGCAGCTCAATGTTTTAGAGGACAGTCAAAGGCTCAGGAATCCATGATACACGTATTTATGGAATTGGGTTTGAAGGTGAGGCTAGAAACATGAATATTGATTAAAAGTCCTTTAAAGAGGTAATTTGATTTCTAAACATCTTCTCTTGCCTGTGTAGCCCAGGGACTATTCGTTTTTTTTAAACATCTTTATTGGAGTATAATTGCTTTACAATGGTTTGTTAGTTTCTGCTGTATAACAAAGTGAATCAGCTATACATATACATATATTCCCATTTCTCTTCCCTCTTGCATCCCCCTCCCACCCTCCCTATCCCATCCCTGTAGGTGGTCACAAAGTACTGAGCTGATCTCCCTGTGCCATGTGGCTGCTTCCCACTAGCTATCTATTTTACATTTGGTAGTGTATATATGTCCATGCCACTCTCACTTCCAGGGACTATTCTTTACCCATTCTGGAAGATGAGTGTTATATTCTAGAGAGGATAAAAGAGGGGGAAATACCAGGCACAGTTGACAGTGGAGATCCTGTAGAAAAAGGAGACTGACTCCCAGCTCTCTTCCCTCACTAAGCTTCTGGAATATTAACAGACAGTCAAGAGAGCAGATAATCTTTTTCTGGGAAATTTTATCAACTCAAGAGAAAACACATAAAGATATTAATACTAGAGTTTCCCTAAGGTAATGGCCCAGCCAGACCTTCTTACACTGAAGTCCATATCCAATAAGCCCTATCCATGAGCTCAGAGCTTATAAGCAGAGCTTAAAGTTTTGCTCTTAAATATGAGCAGACAACCGCGGATTACTAGACACTTGAGGTAAGCTTTTTAAAATAAAGATGGAGACCAAACAAACAAAGAGCAAAAAAATAACTTGGAGAGAGACCGGATGAGAAAACACTTAAAGCTATAATTAATATTTTCAAAGGAGACATCCATGAAACAAGAAGAGGATGCTATAAAATAATCAAGGAAATAAAAGAGAGCTTTTGAAAATTAAAAACACTATTGCTGAAATGGAAAACTCACTAGAGGGGTTGGAAGATAAAGTTGCAAAATACTCAGAAAGTAGAACAAAAAGGCAGGAGTGAGGGAAAAGAGAGAAAAGATAAGACTAGAAAAATAGAGGAAATGAAATCATCATTAATTCAAGAAAATTTCACAGGATGAAGTGCCTAGAACGATGGGTGAAAATAATCCCACATTAAGGTACATCATCATTAGTTTTCAGACTACTTTAAGGGAAGAGACCATAGGTTTCCAGAGAGGAAAACCAAGCTACAGAGGACTGGAAATCTAAATGGCTTAGTTTCTCAATAAGAATTCTGAAATCTATTGATGGATTGAAGCCATCAAAATTCTGAGGGAAAGTTATTTCTAGAGTAGGACTCTATATCTAGTCAAATCTCAAACCAGAGGGTAGCATAAAAACATTTTCAGGCTCACAGAATGTTTAATTTCCAAGCACTCTTTGTTGAAAATCTCCTGGCAGAATAAATCAAGAAAAAGGATGACATGATTTTAGGGAACAGGAGATCTAACATGAAGAGCCTCCTTCTGGATGAGGGTGAGGCACCTGCGTGAGGCATGAGGAAAACCACATGGGTTGGAGCAGCTGGGGTTTCCAGGAGAGAGAACTTCCAGACGAAAATGACATAAGAGTTGATGCATCTGAATGTCTTGATTTAGACAGTTGAATGTCTGTAGACAATTCTTTTTTTTTTTTTTTTTTTTGCGGTACGCGGGGCTCTCACTGTTGTGGCCTCTCCCGTTGCGGAGCACAGGCTCCAGACGCGCAGGCTCAGCAGCCTTGGCTCACGGGCCTAGTTGCTCCGCGGCATGTGGGATCTTCCAGGACCGGGGCACGAACCCGTGTCCCCTGCATCGGCAGGCAGACTCTCAATCACTGCGCCACCAGGGAAGCCCTGTAGACAATTCTTGACTAAATTGGTGGACAGGTTGAGGTTGACTCAATAGTAAGTACATACAAAACTAAGCAAAGAAGATAATGATTAACTCTTGGGAGAACAAAATTGTACAGAAAATATTCCTGGAATAATATTATTATTATAATAATGCAATCACTCATTATTGATCTAACCAAAGTTACACACACACACACACACACATAAATAGACTGATAGATAATATACTGAGAAGATGTATGAGTGTTATTTTTTTACATCTTTTTTTAATTGAAATATAGTTGATATGCAATGTTGTGTTAATTTCTGCTATATAGCAAATCGATTCAGTTTTACATACATGTATGTGTGTGTGTATATATATATATTCTTTTTAAAAATATTCTTTTCCATTATGGTTTATCATAGGATATTTTAAAAAAATAAATAAATTTATTTATTTATTTATTTTTGCCTGCATTGGGTCTTTGTTGCTGCATGCGGGCTTTCTCTAGTTGCAGCGAGTGGGGGCTACACTTCGTTGAGGTGCACGGCCTCTAGGCACGCGGGCTTCAGTAGGTGTGGCTCGTGGGCTCAGTAGTTGTGGCACGTGGGCTCTAGAGCACAGGCTCAACAGTTGTGCAAGGGCTTAGTTGCTCTGCAGCATGTGGGATCTTCTCAGACCAGGGCTCGGACCCGTGTCCCCTGCATTGGTAGGCAAATTCTTAACCACTGGGCCACCAGGGAAGTCCCTATCATAGGATACTGATATAGTTCCCTGTGCTCTACAGTAGGACCTTGTTTTTTATCCATTCTATATATAATAGTTTCCATCTGCTGACCCCAGCCTCTCACTCCATCCCTCGCCTGACCCCCTCCCCCTTGGCAACCACAAGTCTGTTCGATGTGTGAGTGTATTGATAGAGTGAAAGACAGCTAAATTCTCATCTTCCATAGTGGAAAGACAAAGTATAATGATTTTTATCTAAAAAAAAAAGAGGAAGTAACCTCAATAATCTGATTTAATAAAAATATTTATTAAATATTAATATTTTAATTAAAATATTTAACTAAATAGTAGGTTAAAAAACTATATAAATAAGCTATTAGGGATATGAAGGTTAATGGCAAGAGAAAGCTAAAAAATAAGAAAGTGGTTGCCTCTGACCAGGAAAAAAAATGAGAGAAGATGGGTGTGACTACTGCTGTTTTCTGTAATAAGCCTTTTAAAACAATTTCACTCTTTAAATGGATGCATGCTTAACTTGGGTATAAAGAAACAAACAAAAACACAGATGTGACTCTCACATCACCAGCCATTTTATCTTTGACAATTTAATCAACACATATTGCTGCAATTTTATATATTACCCAGAGGAAATAATGCATTGCTTTTGTACCGTGTACCTGTGCCTTTCCTAACTGTGTTACCTTCCTCCATGGCATTTGCTTTTGGATGTGTTGGAAATTCAATTTGAAATTGTGTTTTGGTTACTCCTCTTGAATCTCCCCATTAGCATCAGCAGATAGATCATTTTCTCTATTTAGCTTTTCAGGAAATAGCTCGTCTCTAGTCTGGCCTTTACAGGTTTCCTTAACAAACAGCTTTAATTTTTGATCTGTTTCTGGGTCTGCGGCAGGCATATTTGTTTCTTTTGTTTTGCATCCACATTTGTATTATTGTTTGGCGGTGAAATTACTCCTGAATACATACAACCAAAGGAAGAACTTGAAGATTGCCCAAGACTAGAAGTATGTGTATATGTTAATGATAGGAAGTAAACTTCTAAGAGGTTGTCCTAAGAACAATCAGAGATGAAGTTAAAGATATTCATATAAAGATGTCCATCAAAACCTTACTTATGACAGAAAAACATTGTAATGCCCTTAACGTCTAACTAGAGGGGATTATAGTACATTCAAATGGTGGAGCTGGATGTAGCCACTAGGCAATATATTAAAGAGAATATCTATTGTTATGGGAATATATTTATAATTTGTTGCTAAATGAAATAAATACATGAGTAGACCAAAAGACCTTGTATACGTATCAGTGCACAATTTTTGAAAAAATTATCTATGTAAATGTAAAAGAAAGGAAAGACATATTTTAAAATACTTAAAATGGCCATTGCTGGCAAGTGAGATCTTAAGTAACATTTACTTTGCTGTGTTGTTCCCCAAGCTTTCTTCATGAAGCATGAATACATCTTATAATTAGTGGGAAAGTGCTGGTTTAAAAACAAAATCAAGCAAAACACAGAGCCAGACATTTCTGTTGCCACTGAGAAGAATTGGCTTTGCTGGAATTAAGATTATTGGAAGCAAGAGAGTAGGAATCCTTTTGATTGATGCTATCTTTTCCATGGTTTTGGGTTTGGAAGGTTAACATATTTTGAGCCAGTTATGTTATTTGTTCTGGCCGTGTGAGTAGGCTTGTTTCTTATCTTATCCTGGATTCTTTCGATTACTGCCATTTTAAAGTAGTTTATAACAGTATGGCTACTCAGACCATTCTAAGGTATCAGATTTAATAGATTTGCTACTTGACTTAAATCAAAGGCTCTCTAATTGGAGAGCTAAGTAACCTGCCAGTTCCTAGGCAATTAGAAGATTAGACTCCCTATATGTTTTTCCCCTACCTGCCTAGACAAGAGGCTTTTTGTTACCATATAAATCTTTAATGCTACACTTGAAACAGCAATTATTACAAGGATACTGAAATTTAGTAAAACACTCACACTAGGCCATAGAGGGGAGGGTGCAGAAATGGTATCTATAACAGCAGTTGAAATGGTGCCAATGGAAGTGGGCTTGAAATGACAGCTAACACTTGTATAACTGCTTACAAGATGCCCATGCCCTGAGAATGGTCCAGGGTGGCAGGCAGGCAGAAGACTGATGGTTCCTTGCATTGTTACCCTGGTCCCCAGTTTTAGACAGATAACTCTGTGAAGCAGAGGACGGTAGCTGGATTTTAGAGCTAAGCCATCTGAGCCCTTAAAAACAAATCCCCTTGAAACACAAGGCCATGTCTGTCCACCAAGCAACCATGGAAACACATATGGAGTGACCTTAAATCAGTTGAGAGCCTCATGGGACAGTGGTGTATCTGAAAGTCTAAAATAATCACAAGAGTGATTTTTCACTCACAATCTCATCAAAAGAGTTGTGTTTGTGGGGCCTTGGGAGAGGCCCTCAGTCCCAGACCGGCTCTCCAAAGCATGCAACATGAGGAAGTAGGCATAAAGGTAGAACTGGCAAGTGAATCCACCAAGCCACAGGACGAACACCAAGAAGTATTTACATTGTGTACCAAGAGGATAAGTGCTTTCAAAGGGTGGTGAGTGAAAGACCACTTTTAAGGCTGGCTAACCATTCACCATAGAATGAAAAGGAAGTTCTGAGTTTCTGGGAAATCTCTGAATATCTGTGGAGTGCTCCTGATTGGACCCACCTGACTCTTTAAGCTTCTCTATTAGTATCTCTTTAGCACTAAACAGCGCTAAACTGCTTTTTATTTCTTCACACTGTGCAAAACATGGTCTGCATTGCCTATGAATGTTTTCTCTTCTGCTATCTAGATCCCAGGACCCTGATCTTGTGTCTAAAATCCATGGGTGGGCATCACAGATTCAAGAATTCCCTGAAAATTCACTATTAAATTGTGTATTCATGGATATGACCCTTAAAGTGGTCCGTAACTCAAAAAAGTTCAAGCAGCCACTGGTGTCTCTGTGTTCTCTGCTTGGTGAGGGCAGAAATCTCATCTTTCATTTGCTTTGTATTACTATTTAATGTCCCTTTGTTGAAAACTGGCCCAGTACCATGCTTGGTGCTTTCATATATATTTTTTCATCTAATCCCCATTCAACCTAAGGAGAGTTCATTAATGTCATCTTCATGATGATACCAAGTTCACAGTGGTGAAGTGACTCGTCAAGGATCTCACCACTAATAAATGTCAGAACTGTGTTGTGGTTGGGCCTCCCTCTCCCCTGGAAAGCAGGGCCTGGTCTTCCCAAGAACTCAGCACAGAGGGCCAGGCATGACCCAAGGCTCTGTACACCTTCAGTAATCAAGATGCATTGACTCCATGTATATGTGTTAGCACACGGCATTTGCTTTTCTCTTCCTGACTTACTTCACTCTGTATGACAGTCTCTAGGTCCATCCACCTCACTACAAATAACTCAGTTTCGTTCCTTTTTATGGCTGAGTAATATTCCATTGTATATACGTGCCACATCTTTATCCATTCATCTGTGGATGGACACTTAGGTTGCTTCCATGTCCTGGCTAGGGGCAAGATGGGAATAAAGATGCAGACCTACTAGAGCATGGACTTGAGGACACGGGGAGGGGGAAGGGTAAGCTGGGATGAAGTGAGAGAGTGGCATGGACATATATACACTACCAAATGTAAAATAGATAGCTAGTGGGAAGCAGCCGCATAGCACAGGGAGATCAGCTCGGTGCTTTGTGACCGCCTGGAGGGGTGGGATAGGGAGGGTGGGAGGGAGGGAGACGCAAGAGGGAAGAGATATGGGAACATATGTATATGTATAACTGATTCACTTTGTTATAAAGCAGAAACTAACACACCATTGTAAAGCAATTATACTCCAATAAAGATGTTAAAAAAAAAAAAGATGCATTGACTGCCTGACTGGCAGCCCTCGACGGTGGTTATTGAATATGGGTGACGGCAATATAGCCATACAAGATTCAATCTCTGTAAGCTTGATGAAACTTCAAACCCTAAAGAATCTTCCCCACCCAGCCTTGCTCTCCTTCATATTGAAAGGACCCCTAATAGAACTGCAATTTAAAAAAGACAACTTGTCATATCATTCATCCTTAGAAAGGAAGGAAATTCAGACACAGCCTACAACCTGGATGAACCTTGAGCACATTAGGCTAAGTGACGTAAACCCGTCACAAAAAGACAAATACTGTATGATTCCACTTACATGAGATGTCTAGAATAGTCAAATTCATAGAGTCAGAGAGTAGAATGTTGGTCGTCAGGGGCTGGGAGAAGCAGGGAAGAAGAGATATTATTTAATGGGTATAGAGTTTCAGTCTTGCAAGATGAAAAGAGTTCTGGAGATTGACTGCACAACAGGGACTGTGCTAAACACGACTGAACTGTACACTTAAAATGGTTAAGAGGGTAAATTGTACATTATATGTATTTTACCACAATTAAAAATGAAAAGAGGGCTTCCCTGGTGGCGCAGTGGTTGAGAGTCCGCCTGCCGATGCAGGGGACACGGGTTCGTGCCCCGGTCCGGGAGGATCCCACATGTCGCGGAGCGGCTGGGCCCGTGAGCCATGGCTGCTGAGCCTGCGCGTCCGGAGCCTGTGCTCCGCAGCGGGAGAGGCCACAACAGTGAGAGGCCCGCGTACCGCAAAAAAAAAAAAAAGACAGCTCATGAGCTCACTTGGAGTGAAGGTCTATAGATTCATGGCTCTGATCGTGCTGATCATTCACCCCTCTCCAAGGAGGAGAGTTGAAATGGTAATTCCCCTGGAAACATGGGCGCAATTGTGAGGCCCACGTGGACGCCCCATCCACACACCAGTTCCTGGGTCTGTGTTGACAGGCTCCGCCTGAGAAGTTAGCTTCCAGTATCCTTGTCTTCAGGTCTGCAGTTCCTCTGAGCAGAATGAGGAACTGTTCATAGTGAATTCCTCTATCAAATTTTGTTAAAAGTGCCCCTTTTTTTCTCTTTAACAACGTACAAAGCAAAAGCAGTGGCTTTTCCCCAGCCACCATGTACTACACACAGGCGCCAACAGCAGCCACCAACAAGGAATCCTGCCAGGTCCCGTCACTTCCAACACCAAGAATGCTTGCTCCTGCAACCCAGGAAGTCTCTCCACAAGTCATCTGACCCACTGGCCGGCCAGAGCCCCTGGGCCACATCGACCCAGAGAGGAGCGAGGTCATCAAAATGAATTGCTGATTCTCAGAATTTAAAGCCTGCAGCAACCAGAGCCCCGTGGGCAGGGCCACTCTGAATGAATTCACAGCTGTGCCTGGCCAGCCTGGGAGCTTGGACGCATCACAGCAGTGAACTGGGGGTACTCCAACCCAAACAGATTTGTAACAGTGGCACAGGCAGCCGGGACTGCCAGAGCAGCATTTGTGTCCGACAAATGAGGCCTCTGTCGGGACAAAGGGGGCTCTTAGGGCTCTTTCTGTTTTGGCTGCTTTATACCCAGAAAGAGCCAGGGGACTTCTTTTGTCAGGACAGGGAAAACAAAAGTGATTTATTTCATCCTGCGCCCTCGCCATGGTCTTTGTGGTCAACCAATGCAGGGATGCTTGGCGGCCAGCGACCCTATCAGGCACTGCTTACTGAGAGCCTACTAAGGACCAGGGACTATTCTAGGTACTGGCACGTGCTGCCTAATTTAATCCTCCCAACAATGCTGTGATGTAGGGATTATCTCCACTAGAGTCATGTGGGGACCGAGACAGGGAGAGGTGAAGGTCACGCAGCTAGTTAACCGTGGCAGAGCCAGAACCCAGACTCAGGCTCAGCTCCTTCCCAGCTGACGGCTGTCCCCAACGTGGACCTGCTCCAGGTGTCTGATAAGCCAAAGGTAGTCCTCTCCTCTGACCCATCATCTCCAGGGATGCTGATCTATCTGGAAGGCCTAGAATGTTCTTGATGTTCAACAAAGACTTACAGCTAATTAAACAAAACCAAAAAAAAAAAAAAAATACTAGGGGGTTGAAAGTCACAGAGATTTTCTTCTGAAAGCCACAGAAAATGTTCCTGCTTTAATACAAGGAGGTTGATATAAGCTTTTGTAAAAAACCTTAGGATAAAGAGAAATGAAGGTCACAATTTCTATTTCTATTGGAGCCAGCATCCCCCTAACTCTCACATATAAGGACCAGAAGCCCCAGCTGAATATGGTCCTTTTGGTTTTTCACTGCCCATTAGTTCCAATCCCTGGTAACAAACTTGATATGTCCTAATGTTCGGTCATCTTTCCCCATCCAGATGTACCAATTCAGCATGTGTGGCTTTTCCTAAAGAAGGGCCCAGGGCAGCTGACCTCTCCTTTATCATTTCATTATGGGCCCAGAAAATGAGACGGCCTTTCAGCACAGCTCGTCAGCATGTTAAAATGCCAAATGAGAAACTCTCTGGCACAGTGTGTATGAATCCAGAATTTCCTTGCACAAGCCCAGTTTATCCTCTGTTGTGGCCCATCGTGCCAGATGGGATGTACTGCTAATTTATCAGTGCGCTGACTTTCATACACAGACTTCTCCCATCTCACTAACCACTTGTGTCACATTTTTCCACTAACATTTTAGGCAGAATCCAAACACTGGCTTAGGGAACTAGGTATGTGGACGTCCCAGGTTTCCAGTTCTAGTTCTTTTTGGGGTGGTGTTGGGTGACTGTGGCTAAGCCATTGTCCCCTCAGTTCTCTGTTCCTGGGGACTCTTGGGGACAGGAGCATAAACCAAAGGCTGAAGAGTCACAAATTTAAAAAAGGAGTGGAGGTTAAAAGTTGCTGGGAAGATAGTAAAGGGAAGTAGAATTATTCTCCCTTTGAAGCTGAAGCAAAACCTATTCCCCATCCATCCTCTTTTTTCCCCCCCAACAAATGTTTGTTGAGTATCTACTCTTTTCCAAAATGTTAGATACTGGACATACAGTAGCATTTCCATCAGGGTCCCAGCAGAAAAGCAATGGTACCCTTGAGAGCTCATGAAGGGACTATTTGCAAAGGGGTTGGCAGAGCTAAAGGAACTAGTAGAGGATGAGGAAGACCCTAGTCTAGCAATAACAGGAAGCTATCACCACTGCTAAGCCAGAGAGGCAACAACTAAAGGAACCAGGCCAGGAACATAACTGTAGGAGTGGGGCTTCCAGAAAGCATCTCTGGCCTTAGATGGAGGAAAGCATTTACTTTCAAGTCTTGGCCCAGTGTTGAGGAATCTGGTGTAATAAGTACCCCAAATGTTGGTAGGCCCAAATGTAAGCCAGAAGGTAAGAGGCCAAAAATGCCGTTCTTAAGCGTTCTTAGAACTGGGGTATAGAGCAGGGTGGATAATGGGTCTAGTTGGGGGTGGGGATGGGGGAGGGCAAGCAGAGAACATCCTGCATGAAGTGATGAGCCAGACTGAGGTGTTCAGGGTCAAGAGCTACGTATAGGAACCTGGGGTCAAGCCTACCAATACATCAAGTCAAGGGCTGTTTGGTTTTAACAACAAAGTCTCCATAAGTCAGGAGCTCTTCTCTGAGGAGGCAGCAATGCCTGCAATGAGGAGGGCCCACCGATGAGCCTCTCTGGATCCAAGGATGCCAGGTCATCTGACTCTCTGGGTCTGGGGCCCTCCCTGGGCTGGACCTGATAGCTTTGACCTCTCCCCTTTGACCGTGGCTCTGACTGGTGGATTTTGCACCAGCAGCCTTCCCTGAACTGAAGTTCTTTATAAGCACCATCCTCCTAACAGCGTAAGCAAAACAGTAGAGGGAAAATCTTTTCATGAATTAGAAAGCAACCACTTCCAAGCTCATGTGGGGGATTTACTATAGACAATGGAAAGCTAATTTCAAAAGATACCTGTATATTCATTACAGCAGATCCCCCAAGGGTTCTCTCCCAAGCAGCATTTTGTTGGCATACTTTGTATTTTGTTTACACTTGAAAGTCATACGATTACAACTTTAAAGATATCCTGTAAATCCTAGTTTTTTTTTTCAATTTCTTCCTGACCTTCTCTACTTTCGGTCTAATTAGCTGAGATTTCCTTGAATATTTCTACAAGATAGGAAAGTGTATGGGGCCTAGGTACCAGAAGGTAGGGGTTGAGCTTTATAAGTGAATACCCTGCTTCTCAGTTTCTTCTTGCAAGTCTGACGATCTCTTTTGGGAAACACGGAGCAGGTGAGAAACTTGAGAGGACAGGAAGGTTTGGAAGGTTGAATTATCTGCTCTTTAATGGAAAGCAAGGAAGGATGAAATTGTGGAAAGAGCTTTGGCTTTGGAGTTAGACACGGGTTTGAACTTCACCTCCGTCACTTACCCTGGGCAAGTATTTAACGTTTCTATGTCTCTATGTGCTCATTTCTAAAATTAGGAAAGTTAACAAATACCTCCTAGGGGCTGTCTGAGGATTGACTGGGATGAGGAATGCAAAGCATCTGATACAGAGTCCGGTACCTTCAAAAACTGTCAGTTCTTTTTCCTTTCCAGAAGGCTGGGGCACAGCGCCCTGGGAGAGCACTAGCAATATAAAGGACCAACTAGTTGGGAAAGATGACTCAGGGGGTTGTATTTGTTTCCTGGGGCTTCTGTAACAAAGTATCACACACTGGGTGGCTTAAACAGCATAAATGTATGGTCTCTCAGTTCTGGAGGCTAGAAGTTCAAAATCAAGGTGTCTGCGGGGTTGGTTCCTTCTGAGAGCTGTGAGGGAGACTCTGTTCCTTGCCTCTCTCCTAGTTTCTGGTGACCTCAGGCAATTGTGGAAGCTGGTGGACTGACCTATGCAAGGCTGTTGCCTGTCATGTAATTGGGCCTGAATTTCCCCATAGATCAGAGGCTGGCGGTCAGGAGGAAAAGATCAATAGGATATAGGGAAGGGCAAGAGCAAATGGGAGCCCACAAGTGAAAGTGAAAACCTCAGGGACAAACCGGACCCTCGTTTGTCTCTTACCACCTCATGCTCAATGACATTGGCGGCCTGCAGACCTGAAGCCCTGTGCTTCAGAGCTGCAGGTACACCTGGCCTTGTACTTGGGAGAAGCTGGGGCAGCAAGCCAATAGCCAGGAGATCCAATGTGAGCTACCACAGCGGGGCCTATTTCAACCTTCAGACCGTAAAAAATGGCTGCCTCCATTCTCCCTTCCAAATGTCATGCAAACTTCTCTGTGGGCAACCCTAACCTGGGACCCTTCGGGGAAGGGAACTGGGGACATGTAGTTCCAGATTAGCTGAACTGACTCAGTAAAAACCCATCACAGGGTTGGACTGCACAGTTATAACTTTATCTGTAGGCAGTGGAAACATAGAAGGTTTTAATGGAGGCATCTATTGGATGAAATTGATATTTCAAGAAAGATTAATCTTATATTGTATATTAAGGAGGGTTAGAGGAAGGTGAAAATGGAGCCACTATAGTTAAAAGTTTATTGTAATAGTCTGGGACTTTCCTGGTGGCGCAGTGGTTAAGAATCCGCCTGCCAGTGCAGGGGACATGGGTTCGAGCCCTGGTCCAGGAAGATCCCACATGCCGCGGAGCAACTAAGCCCGTGCGCCACAACTATTGAGCCTGCGCTCTAAAGCCCACGAGCCACAACTACTGAGCCCATGTGCCACAACTACTGAAGCCCATGCGCCTAGAGCCTGTGCTCCACAACAAGAGAAGCCACCGCATTGAAAAAACCTGCGCACTGCAAGGGAGAGTTGCCCCCGATCGCCGCAACTAGGGAAAGTCCACGCCCAGCAATGAAGACCCAACGCAGCCAAAAATAAATAAATAAATAAATAAATAAAATTGAAAAAAAAGTTTATTGTAATAGTCTGGGTATGAGATTATAGAGGCCTGAACAAGAGCCCTAGGGGGAAAGATAGAAATTAAAGGCTAGACTCTAGAAACATTGTACAGAAAGAATTAATAGAGCCTGCTAACTAGCTGAATTAGAGAGTGAAGGCCTGGAGATAGAATCCAGAATGCTTCTGAGGTATTGAGCCTGGGCAATGAAGAAGATTGTGGTCTTTGAAAGGAAATTATTTGTTTAAAAGCTATTTTATTCTAATAAACTAGACAGTCTACTCTATTGAAATGCATTACTGTATTCAGAGAATTTTCAATGTTTGGAACCATTAAACAGTTTAAAATTGTAGGACGTCAAAGAAGTGAATGACTGTCTTGGAGGACTGATAAAGGGGGAGAAGGAAATTCCACAGAGTTGTTAGTGAACCTGGTTGCTAAGGACTCCTGTCTGGTAGAAGGTAATTGAGTCAGAGGTGCCCTGCAGAAAAATGCCCTTTCCTCCACATTTTCTGCTCTACCCAAAAGGTAAAGGAAGGAAGAAATATTCATGAAGACTTTTTTTTTTTCCTCTTAACTTTATAAGTTCTTGATCTGGGTTTCTTAAATTCCTTTGAGTTTCAGGAAGCTTGTAAAGTTTCTAAAGCTTTTAATAAAATGTTTGGTGTTTAGTGAAGACATGCATTTTTCTGGAGGAAAGACTGTAGCTTTCATCAGACTTCCAGAAAGGATCTGGTTTCTAAACCGGTGAAGAGTCTTTCCCTTAGAGAGAGACCTCTCAGTGTAGTGACTGTCTCCATCCGAACTCAGCTTATTCTGTGTCCTAGTGTTGATCCCTGGCATGGAACCTGTGGGCACAGGGAGAGCGAAAGCCCAGACAGTGTAAGAGATGATGGGAAACAGACTCCAGACAGAGCAGGAGCCAACTCTGACAGTTTCTTCCTTTTTCTCTCCTGCTGAGTGAAAATGGTATGTAAGTATATCCTCCACTTGAAGGGGTGGAGACTAAGACCTCCTTATTATGCAAGGGTTGGTCCTTTGTACACACCACAGCAGGTGCATAACCAATGTGCACTAGGTACTTTTCAGGAGGCTAATTGATTAAGGGACTCTTTCCAAAATTTCTGCTTGGGACTCAAACACTAAGGCCATCTACAAGCTAGCAAACTGCCTTTTCTTAGATGTTGCTTCCTGCTTCTGATTATAATTCCCTGGGCCAAGCTTACTAATTGGCTTGTTTGCCTTGAGTCTACTTTGTACTAAATGCTGACCAGTCATGTGACTAGCTAATTATAACAGGGCTGCAGTGCACAGTTGCTACTTTTTGGATTCCCAGCATCTGAATTCACATCCATGTTGTGGGGAATCCCCCATGGTGGTAGTAGAGATGGAAGGTAGACCCCCAACTCCCACTAAGAAAGCCAGAATGGAAAGCCGTTTCTCCTCCCATCCCTCTGGCATCAGGATGAAGCCATATGACCTGCTTGGGCTAATCAGACACTCCCACCAAGGACTTCAGCCTTGAATGAGTGACGGAGAGACAGATAAATGATAAGATGGAATTTTGGCAGCTGTGTGGCTTCAGTGTCCAATGGTTGGGGTGCGTGTGTAATTTGGCTGGCAGAGCCCTGGCAAGCTTGGTTCCTCCTGCTGAATGTCTGCTATTTTAAAATCAAGTTTCATCAGCCCACCTACCCACGTTGTCAGTGACTTGATATCCTTTCAACAGATGCATTTTTGCATGAGTTAACCATATTTGATTTCTGTTCCTTGCAATTAGGAACCTTGAGCAATATAGGGAAAGAAGAAAGATAGTCTCTCAAGCCTTTTGAAACACCTTTACTGAGCATGATGGGTCAAAATGGAGGCCTCAGCCCTCGAAATGACTCTTATGATGGTTAGTTTTATGTGTCAACTTGACCAGGCCGCAGGGTGCTCACATATTAGGTGAGAAATTATTCTGTGTGTCTGTGAGTGTGTTTGTGGATGAGATTAACTTTTAAATTGGTAGACAGAGTAAAGCAGATTGCCCTCCATAATGTGGGTGGGCCTCACCGAATCAGTCGAAGGCCCTAACAGAACAAAAAAGCTGACCCTCCCAAGATTACAAGGGAATCCTTCCTGCCTGACTGCCTTCAGACTGGGGCACTGGCTTTTTTTCCTGCCTTTGGACTCGAACTACAGCATTAGCTCTCCTGGTTCTTAGGCCTTTGGACTCAGACGGGAACTAAACCATTGGTTCTTCTGGGTCTCCGGCTTGTTAACTCACTGTGCAGATCTTGGGACTTGTCAGCCTCCATGATCATGGGACCCAATTACTTATAATAAATCTCTTTTATACACACATCTTCCTGGTTCTATTCCTCTGGAGAACCCTGACTAGTGCAACTTCCCATTGGGCTTGCAGGAGGACCTAACAGTTCAACCTAGGAGGACCTCCTAGTGATAGGCTATAAAGTTCCAGATTGGAGTCTCCCCTCCAATAAGGGATGGGCCACTTGAGATAAAGGTCGGGTTGTTGTCTTCACCTTCTGGCCAAATGGTCTCTCTCTTTGTCTCTCTCTCTCTCTCTCTTTTTCCTTCAGAGATACTATGTGTAGAAGACGTTTGTGAAAATGGCTCCCTGAGAGTTTGGGCTACCTGACAAGAAGTGTTTTCTCCTTTGGGCCTAAAGTATCATATACATTTCTATCTCTTCTTTTTGAAATAAATCTTTTAATTAATGCTTTGAGAAAATGACAAATATTTATTATAAAAAGAAAAAATCAGAGACTATCACAGAGAAAATAAAAATTACCTAGGTGATTTAATTATATATATCTTTCTAGACACATTTATCATTCATTCATTCAATTCATTGATTCAACAATGGGGGTTTACTGTGTATGAGGGGATTGATGCCCAACAACATGTAGATTGTCCTTGGCCCTGCTCCATGGAGCTTATAGTCTGTTGGAGAAGACAGACATTGATCAAGATGTGTCTGTCTCTTACACATGTGGACACATCCACAGGGCTAATTTTTTTTTTTTTTTTTTTGCTGTACGCGGGCCTCTCACTGCTGTGGCCTCTCCCGTTGCGGAGCACAGGCTCCGGACACACAGGCTCCGCGGCCATGGCTCGCGGGCCCAGCCGCTCCGCGGCATGTGGGATCTTCCAGGATCGGGGCACGAACCCGTGTCCCCTGCATCGGCAGGCGGACTCTCAACCACTGCGCCACCAGGGAAGCCCGCACAGGGCTAATTTCTTAGTAGCTTCTAAAATGGGTTTCTTCTTTATAACACAGCAAAATCTTCCTTCTTGAATGTTTGTTGGGTCTCATGACACCGGGCAGCAGACCAAAATTAGTATTTTCTATTATTTTTTCCTTGTTTTTTTTAGCATTCCAAATCTGTGCAAGACAGTGAGAAAAATAATAAAAACTCTCCAAACCATCCCTATTACCTTTATGACTTGGATGATCAGACTCTCAGCAAGGTGATCCCCCCTGCCATATTCTGATTCACCCCGTTCCCTCTGTAGGTTCTATACTTGTGTTCAGCTTTATTTTCTCTTGTTTGCTCCTTTGTTGCAATGGTGCAGTCTAGTGATCTGGCCCCCCGGGGCACTGTTCCCAGCCACTGCTCTGAGAAGGTGTTCTGTGCATGTCCTGAACTTCACCTTTAGTGAATGCCTACCAACCACTGTGGTGTGTTGCATACAGGTCTCCGTCTCCAGCCCAAAGCCCCACACCCAGAGGTGTCTGTTGGAAGAAACTATATAAAGTAAACAGGGACATAAAAATTAGGAGGGAGATCACTACAGCAAATGAAAGCACATATAAATAGGACAGCGGAGTTCCAGTACAGACAATCCCAATCCTAAAAATTTTGAACTTTAGCAATACCATTCTAGGGCAAGATTGTAAATAATTATTTTTTTGATCCAATGATTAAACCTTACAGTAAGTTACATTCACAAAACAGGGAGCCCCTATACTATAATTTGTGCTCAAAAAATAATCTAGAAAGAGACTACACTGTCAAAAAGAAAGTGTAAAGGGCCAGGAATTGGGAAATTCGATTCCAGTGCCAGTCTGCTTTTCCATCATTTGTTTTGTGCCTGTAGCCGATTCACAGTTTTGGTTACTCAGTTTTTTCCCCTACATTTCTAGAATAAGAGTACCTATTCTAGATATCACCAGGTTACTTTCAACAGACGTGATGATAATATATAGAAATTTGGAAATAATATCACTTATGATAGTGCTTGAGAAGGAAAAAATTTTAAACCAAACAATACTATTTGCTATCCACATTTCTAGACAGTTATCAAAACCTAGCCCTTATCCAGCATGTGACAGAGAATTCAAAATTGTTTTCTGCAAGGGCTCCAGTCTGTTTCTGGATTCTCTATGAAAAGAGCCAACTCCTCAGAGAGCTCATATATTTACTTGAACTTTAGACATAAGAGGTTCATTGTGTCTACATGTTCCCTTCTCTGGGAGAATGTGGAAGTGAGGAATTTGGCTTACCATATAAATTTTTAAAAAATCAGCACAGACTTTGGAGTTAGAGAATGCTGGGGTCAAAATCTAATTCCTGCCATCTTATTGGTTGTATTATCTTGGGCAAGATATTATGTAATTTCTCTGAGCCCCAATCTCTTTATGTATAATAAGGATAAAAGTAGCTTCCTTATAGATGGTAGGAGGATTCACTGAAGTCAAGTTTGTAAATGTCTAGTGGAGTACTTGGTACAGATTTGTTCATGTTGTCTATTGGTTCTGTTTTCTTTTCCTGTATGAAGAGTTTTAAAACAACACCCAAGACTTAAGCAAGGATAACAGAACTGTTGGTCTTGGGGTGGAATTAGGTACAATGTATAAATCTGTATCTGGAAAAAATGTGACCTCAAGTAAAGGACTAATCATAGAAACTTAACTAATATTGACCAAGACAGAGTAAAATTTGGATCACAATCCACATTTCCAAAAATTCCAGAAGTTTATAAAAATGTTTAAAAAGCTAACTGTTCATTACCGAGAACCAAAAGTTGGGAACTACATTTTTTTTTTTTCAGTTCATCCATGCTAGGTCTCACTGAACTGGCTGAGTAACCAGAGAAATGTCTTCACTTTTCTTAACCTAGCTTCCCAAATGGGGGGAATGAGAGATTTATTTTATTGTGCTGGGCAGTCAATGCCATGTGCTTGGGGATTCTTGGATGGAAGACAGAGTACATCTGAAATACTGTTGCTGACAGAAGTAAATCAAACTTCAAAACCTCCAACGCTCTGCTAATCACTCCCCCTCCCCCCAAAAAAAGCTGTGTAGGACATTTCTGGTGAAATATAACACGTAACCTAATGCAAATTTCTTGCAAATTATTTTCATAGGGTAAAATATTATTTCATTGTGACTGTCACTCTTATTGTAACATTTTACTTGGAAGACAGCCCTCAAACCTACCAACCAAAATATAAATCAATTGCTCTCTTTGGGTAGTTAACAAATAGAAGAAGTAGAAATAAAGACAAACAATGACCCAGGGAGAAAAACCACCGGCTACCTTCCCAAATCTCACTTGAACTCCCCAAGCTATTGATACAAACAGCAAAGAGTCTCAGAAATGCTTGGTTTTGATGGCATTTGTGGGGTGTCTTTTCTGGAATTGGTTATTTCAAACATATAACTTCAGATTCTTTTTTACCAAAAAGCAGAGAAAATGAAAAAAGGAAGGTGCAGCTTCTCTTTCTCTGTACCAGCTTCCACCTCCCACCCCACCCCAGCAGAGTGAAGGCCTTGAAAGCTAAGAAGGCCATCCTGAAAGTGTCCACACCCAGAGGAAGATTATATAGAGGCTGCCCCACAGCCCAAGACCCCAGACCTTTCAGGGCCAAGGTACAACTGGCAGAGCATCCCTCAGAGAAACATGTGCATCACCAGGTCAGCATCATGCTTCTCCAACCGTGAAGTCCACCATGAAGAAGATGGAAGACAAAACATGCGTTGATCAAGGATGCCCAGGCCAGCAAGCAGGGTATGAAGAAGCTGATGCCCAGCAATGAGAAAAAAGACATTAGACCAGCCCTGACTACATCACACTGGGTGTCATCAACAAAGGTACTATCGACACATGTGACTGGTCCCAAATGTAATGCATTTTTCCCACTAGGGAAGTGGGAGAGATAACACCAATATAGACTGCCACAGTAAGATAAAGCTTAACAGGCTAACAGACTGGAAATTTCCCATTGCTGGTCAAAGCGAGTGGCCAGAAATTTCAGGAGAAAACGAGAGGAAACTGGCTCTCGGCTTTCTTTCATAGATTCACTGCTATTTAGTTAACTGTACGCAGACTGTAACTTTCAAAGCAATGCCATTTGTCCAGAGCTGATTGAATGATAAGGTAGCTCAAAAGTCAATGGAAAAAGCAGTCAATGTGATTTGGAGGTCAAAGTGGGGAAGCCAAGAGTGCCTGAAACTTTCTGGTCAAGAACTGCTAGTGACAAAGTTACCCGGAGTCACCAGATCTGCTTTTCCGTGGTGGATTTCATTCCCTGTGTAGACAGGGAATACTGTGGAGTCCAGACACCCGTCACTTCTTGCTACCGTCCTGTTTTCTTTCAGGGCTAACATTTCAAAGCTACCTTATTAAGTTTCAGGCCCTGATAGGTGTGCTTTATATGCATTTTCTGATTTAATTGTCAAAGCCACCCTGTGAAGTGGGTATTATAATTAATTTTATTTTAAAGACAAGGAAACGGAGGTTTAGAGGAACTAAGGCTCTCACTTAAAGTGGCCCAGGTCAAAGGGATGGAGCAGGGACCCCGGCCCAGATCTGTTTTTTCCCCAATGCCCGGACTTTCAACCTTAACAATGTACTGCTGCACACTCACTGCTTCTTAATGCTGAACTGAAATGTGATCCAAAGTAAATGAAAATAGAACAAAACACTTGTGAGTGTGCATGTGAAGTTTAGGGTTGTTAGCGGGCTGAGGGGAGTGAGGGAAGAGCCAGGAGTTCTGTGCAGGATGATACCAGAGCCATTTTCCATGCCGGTCCAGGAGGAATCAAGGTCATGGTCATTATAGAAGCCACCATCATAGAGCTGCTAGCTATGAACTATGAAAACCAGGGTTGGGGGACTTCCCTGGTGGCACAGTGGTTAAGAATCTACCTGCCAATGCAGGGGACACGGGTTCGAGCCCTGGTCCAGGAAGATCCCACATGCGGCTAAGCCTGTGCGCCACAACTACTGAGCCTGCGTGCCACAACTACTGAAACCCGCGCGCCTAGAGCCCGTGCTCCACAACAAGAGAAGCCACCACAGTGAGAAGCCCGCGCACCGCAAACAAGAGCAGCCCCCGCTCACCACACCTAGAGAAAGCCCACGCGCAGCAACAAAGACCCAAAGCAGCCAAAAGTAAATACATAAATAAAATTAAAAAAAGAAAAAAAAGAAAGAAAACCAGGGTCGGGACCTCAGATGCCCAGTACCCTGAGAAGTGGTCCTTTTTTCTCACTGGGGGAACTCTCTCTCCCTTGGCTGGTTTCTTCTCCAGTTTGAGCTTGGCAGTTTGGTCAGGCACCCAGCTGAGGCTGACGGCATCCAAACTCTCTGTGATCATATGCATAGCACAGAAGTGGCCCAGGACTTGCAGGCAGATGGCCCAAGTTAGCTGCCTGTGAGACCCGTCTCTGCCACTTAACTAGCTGTGTGTCCTGGGGTTGGTGTCTGAATCTCTCTGAATTAGTCTCGTTATCTATAAATGGCAACGATTATACCTACCTGCTGGGCTGTTGTGAGGTCAAGTAATATAATGAATGTAGTGCCTGGCAAATAATTTGTTCTGAAATTGTAGCCATTCTTAGTGTGTAGTGCTTTTTTTGTTTTTTTAATTGCCGTTTGTAATATGTTCTTCTCTGCACTACAGAATTCCCTACTAAAGAATGGATTATGTGCCTTTTTTTTTTTTTTTTTTTTTTTGTGGTACGCCGGCCTCTCACTGTTGTGGCCCCTCCCGTTGCGGAGCACAGGCTCCGGACGCGCAGGTTCAGTGGCCATGGCTCACGGGCCCAGCAGCTCCGCGGCACGCGGGATCCTCCCGGACCGGGGCACGAACCCGTGTCCCCTGCATCGGCAGGCGTACTCTCAACCACTGGGCCACCAGGGAAGCCCTATGTGCCTTTTGATGAAAGAGCACACTACCATCTGTGTATTAGTTTTCTAGGGTTGCACACAGTGCCACAGACTGGGTAGCTTAAAAAAACCAGAAATTTATTTTCTCACAGTCCTGCAGACTACACGTCCACGATCAAGGTGCTGGTCGAATTGGTTTCTTCTGAGACCTCTGTCCTTGGTTTACAATGGCCCTTTTCTGCTATATCTTCATATGGTCTTCCCTGTATGCTGAGTCTGAGTCTAAATTTCTTCTTCTTTTACCACAGTCATATTGGATTAGGGCCCATCCTTATGACCTCATTTTAACTTAATTACCTTTTTGAAGACCCCATCTCCAAATACAGTCACATTCTGAGGCGCTAGGGGTTAGGACTTCAACATATGAATTTGGGGGGCGGACACCATTGAGCCTGTGACAATTTATAAAGTATTTTTGCCAAAAATCAAACATCAAGTCAAGGAAATACAGGACACAGAGAAACATCTTTAAAGGACCATAGGGAAGTTATTAGCAGAAGCTAGGAAGGGAGAAACTCTACATGACACCCTGGTTTCTTTTTTTAAATTATGTTTTATTGAAGTATAGTTGATTTACAGTGTTTCAGGTATACAGCAAAGTGATTCAGTTATACATACATATATATGTATGTATATGTGTGCCTATATCTATTCTTTTGCAGATTCTTTTCCATTATAGGTTATTACAAGATATTGAATATAGTTCCCTGTGCTGTACAGTAGGACCTAACAATTATTTGTTGGTTTCTTCAACAAATAATTGAAACAGCAAGAAAAAAGAAAGGGAGGTAGAACCTAAAGACTAAAAGAAACTTGAGACCTACCACTGAACATAAGTTATGGACTGTGTTTGGATCTTAATTGTTGAAGCTGGATGGTAGGTTTGTTATAATAGTCTCGCTACCTTGTGTATGCTTGAAACATTTTATTATAAAAAGATTAAAAAATATGGAAAACTTTTTTTATGTCATCAAATATTTTTCTACAACATGAAGTTCTCAGTGAAGCATTCCATTGTATGGCTGTATCATAATTCACTGGCACAATTTCCATTGTCAAACTGTTAAGTATGTTTGCTTTTTCACTATTAACGTTATGTAAATCACTATTTACAACTTTGTTTCTTTAGAATAGACTCCTCAGAATGAACCTACTGGGCCCAAAGGTGAGCTTCTATTTAAGGCACAGGTTTCATGCTGCCAAAATGTCCTCCATCAGGAACAACCCTTTTCTTTCTCTTTTGGTGACAGGGTCCTGGACCCCCTTTGGCATTCCCCCAGTTAGATATGGCAGACATACACACCAGGCTCCAGAATGAATCCTGCTAGAGAGCAGTCCCAAGGCATCTCCTGAGGGTCCACTGAAAATGTTCCACATTTGCTCGATTTTTTCCTTGGCCTAAAATATGTTATAAATGTTATTGATAGTGCTTTGGCTTTGATCTAAAACCTTCATCATGAGAATGGCAAATCAAACAACTAACTGTCAAGACTCTCTTTTTGATGTGATAAGAGGGTAGGGAAAAAATACAGAAACTGAAAGGACCATGTTTACATTACATGTAAAGAAAGAGGAGGACTAGACAAGAAACTGCTCAAAAAGATCAGCAAGCAGAAAACCTGGTGTCAGCCTAAAGAACAATAGGGATCCCAAACCCCAGCTGAGAAAAAAAAAAGGGAGAAGCAAAATATCGAAATAATCTCTTCTCCAAGTCAGACAATGACTCAGCCCCATGACCCTGCTGGTTCACTCAACTGGCTGAAGTGCCTTAAAGAGACAGATCTGAAACCTCCTTCACACACGTATACCTCCTTTATATTTATATGCTTTCCTTGGTGTTTCCTGATAGTGCAAAGAACCAGAGGAAAACCTAGTTAATAACAGCATGTGAAGCTGGAATAAACCATGGGCCTGGGTGTCTTGCAGACCTGAACTTGAATCCCTGCTCCATCTCTTATTAGCTGTGTGACCTTGGCCAAGCCACTTACCAACTTCAGGCTTTAGTTTACTTCTTTGCAAACATGGACAATGAAACCTACTTCTTGGGGGTAGTTGTGAGAGTTAAACAAATAAATATTTATAAATTGCTTAGCACAGTTCTGGGCACATAGCAGGAATCCTAAAAATGCTGATTATATATGGTGATCTATTTTAAAGTAAGTGTTGTCTCCTATGTTTCCATTAGCATTTTTCCAAACGGTCATTAAAGCCCTATTGCATTGTTTTATAATTACTTGTTTCGGTGACATTGTCTCACTCATCTGTCCTCTGGGGCACATGCCTAGCAAAATTTTCTGCTGACTGAGTAAATCTCAGGTCCCAACATCCACAATAGTAAACATCTAGTTATTGCCAAGTGACCTAGATATTACAAGTGAGCTTAAAGAGTTCATTCATGTCCAGCTATTCAGCATCTAATTAATCAAGAAATGTTTGTTGTTTTTTTAATTTGGGAAGCAATATCCAAAAGTGGTGAAAAGCAGGGTCTCTGGGATTAGACAGACTAGGGTTTCAGTCTGGGTTTTGTCTTTTACCAGCTGTGTGATTTGGGGCAAGTTTCATAACCTTTGTAACATTGTCTCCACATCTAACAAACAGGTCTAATAATAGTGCCTGCCTCATTTGGTTAATGTAAAGATTAAATGGGATAAGGGCCGTCAAAGCATTTAGCATGTATCATCCTGGCATATCATAGGTGCTCAATGAATGTAATATAGTGCTATTTTGAAAATGTGTTTACTGAAATATTACTGTGAGAGGGAACCGAGCTAGATGTTCTGAGAGGTTTTTTAAAAAATGTATGTGACATGATTTTTGTCCTCAAGAAGGTGGCAGGTTTCTTTGGAAGATGAAATAAACATGAGTAACTACATGATAATACCAGTCAGTCTATGGTTAAGTGCTTAATGAGTAGAATAGACAGAAATTCTCAAGTCTGGAGCATTGATCAGTGAAGAAAAGTTTTACCATCTCCTGCCCACTCTCTCCCCTGTTCCCTTTCTTGGTGACAGCCATCGACATTTGGCCAATCTTTCTTCCTCTTCTTTTGAACTCTTAGGATACAAAATCAAAAGTTTCGATAAGTAATCACAAACTCAAATGTCTCGGAAGGACCAGGCAAGTAATGCAACGTGTGAAGCAACAAGAAGTAACAACAAGGAGTGAGAACGAAATAAAGAATACATGCCAGGCTGGTTGAAAAACCTGTTGTTGGCTAAACATGATGTGACCTACAGGTCACTGTTTGCAATCCTTGGTATAGAGAGTTTCCAGTTTATCATATACTTTATTTTTTTTATATAAATTTATTTATTTATTTTTGGCTGCGTTGGGTCTTTGTTGCTGTGCGCAGGCTTTCTCTAGTTGCGGTGAGCAGGGACTACTCTTTGTTGTGGTGCGTGGGCTTCTCATTGTGGTGGCTTCTCTTGTTGTGGAGCACGGGCTCTAGGCGCGTGGGCTTCAGTAGTTGTGGCTCGTGGGCTCTAGAGCACAGGCTCATTAGCTGTGGCGCATGAGCTTAGCTGCCCCGTGGCATGTGGGATCTTCCTGGACCAGGGCTCGAATCCATGTCCCCTGCATTGGCAGGCGGATTCTTAACCACTGCGCCAACAGGGAAGTCCTATCATATACTTTAAACAGGCTGAAAATAGTGGCATAAAGTACTACTAGTAATAAATGACTAGTACGTATTGAATACTTACTATGTGTCAGAACTTGTGCTAAGTGCTTTATTTCTTAAAGCAAAGAGGGTATTTTATTATTCATTTTTATGTATAAGGAAACTGAGGTTCAGAGAGGTTCCATGACTTGTTCAAGGACATAGAACTATAGAGGTAGAGGTAGAATTTGACTCAGACAGGTATTTTTTATTTTTTAATTGACGTGTAGTTGATTTACAATATTGTGTTAGTTTCTGCTGTAGAGCAAAGTGATTCAGTTATACATATATGCATTCTTTTTTTATATTCCTTTTCATTATTATTTATCACAGGACATTGAATTCCCTGTGCTATACAGTAGGATCTTGTTGTTTATCCATTCTATATATAATAGTTTGCATCTGCTAATCGCGAAGTCCCAATCCACCCCTCCCCCACTCTGCCTTCCCCTTGGCAACCACAAGTTTTTTCTCTATGTCTGTGAGTCTGTTTCTGTTTTGTAGATAGGTTCATTTGTGCCATATTTTAGATTCCACATATAAGTGATATCATATGGTATTTGTCTTTCTCTTTCTGACTTCACTTAATATGATAATCTCTAAGTCCATCCATGTTGCGGCAAAGAGCATTATTTCATTCTTTTTTATTGCTGCGTAGTATTCCATTGTATATATTCTGGGCATATATCTGGACAAAACTATAAGTCAAAAAGATACATGCATCCCTATGTTCAGACAGGTAGTTTTGATGGCAACATCCACATTCTTGAATATGCCACAAGAATTGGATTCTGCGCAGAGAAGATTTCAAGAAGGTAGTAGGATTTAGGCTCCACGTTAAAGGAAGAATAAGGTTGGTAAAGAAAGGCTTAACTTTTCTATGCCACACTGTTCTTATCTATTTACAGTTTTTTTTCCTTGGTAATAAATAATCATTGCAATGTCATTTAAAATTACAATCAATTGAATAGCTAATATTTTGGTTTCTTTTTCTGCCTGACTTCACCCCAATGAAATTAAAATATATAATACAATAATGATGTCCTGAAAAAGAACAAAAGTGAGATGAATGTGGCCTTGCTTGAACCTTGCCATATGCATCCCAAGAGGATCCCAGGATAACTAACAAGCAGCGGGTATTTTCTGATCTTTTGCTTCATTAATATTCATGACACATTTGCCAGAAGTCATGTAGGAAACTGCCACTGTCTTGGATGGAACTTGGAACTAAATATCTAGCTACCTATCTTCTGAGCTGCCTTTATAAAAGTTACCACTGTAGTATCTAGGTGTTTTCATAATGTTTCCAAGAATATTTTGCTAAGGCTTCTTACACTGAGAGCGGTATAAGCAAATGTTTTGTTTGTTTTGAGTTTTCCAGGAGCAGACTTTTACATGGAGATACGCAGCTTGACTCATTCAGCTGGCACTCTGGTAGAGTGGGGTAACCAGATAATTAACCAGCCTAACTAACCAGCAGGCATTTATTGGGCACATGTTAAGCATGCATTAGACATACAAAGACGTGAATTTAACAGACTTCTGAGACTATAGCCCATCCTCCCAAGGGGTTTTAGTCTAGTGAGGAAGACCAATCAGATCTATCTAAGCATCCAACTATCTATTTCTCTATCTATGCATTTACACATATATAATAAACAATTGAAGAACAAGAGAGTATCTAAAAAGGACAATACATGGTTAAGATCCTAACTCTTTAATCTTTATAATCACCCTAACCAATAATTTTTAATAAGATAAATTTCTAAGACCATTAAAAGAAAACCACTTTGAAAATACTTTCTTCAGGAATTTACACAAAAAATATACTGTCAGGAGTATATTTGAATAAGAATACAAAGTCTTAAAAATGTAGTCTGCTTACATGAAGCTATATATATAATGAAATTGCACAAAACAATCTGCAAACACACACAAAAGAGTATATATAAAACTGGTGAAATGCAAATTAAAATGTTAACACTAAGGGAAGCTGGGTGAAGGAGGACCAGATATTCCTGAAAATCTGGGGGGGTAATTTCTTGTGAATCTACAATTTTTCCCAAAAAGTTAAAAAAAGAAAAAAAATCATACAAGTAAAAACTGAAGTTAATCTCTGCACACTGGTAAGGAAAAATCTCCAAGATGTTTGATAAGCAAAAAAAAAAAAAAGAAAAAAAAAGAAAAAAAAATCAAATTATAGAAAAATATGTACAGTATAATAACATTTATGTAAAAAAGTATAAAACAACTATACAGTCATATATATGCAAACATATATCTTGCAAACATATTAGAAAAAGATCTTGAATGAAACGCGTCAGGCCAGTACACATCAGGCTGGTAATAATGGAAGGGGGGTCAGAGGTAGAGGGTAGGGGTTGGTTAAATCACATAACTTTCGACTTACCTGGTTAGCTTACCTAAATCTTGTGTTTGAGTCAAAAGTCTTTGGACATAAAACATTGATCTTTGTCCCAACACTTTGGAACTCTGCAGCAATTAATGCTTTCGTTCCCTCCATATCAAGTTAAAAACTTTGATTCATGATTTGGGACTTGTTGGAGAAAATAAATTTATTGATCTTTTGAAGGCTCCTAGTTACTTTTGGGGTGTTGGTGTTTACTCCCCCCATAATGTCTGATAGGAAAACTTGTCTCCTGTTCCATCCTACTTGGCTCTACTTGAAAGAGACCATCTGATCGTCCGGTTCTCCGTGCCAACCCTCCTGACAATGGTCATTTCTAATTGGGTGTCTCTGATGTTAACTCTCTCCAATTTTCTTCCCAGTTTCCTTCACCAATTTATATACATTTGGTTAGGACTACTAATTTAGGATTAGTTAGTAATCCATGTAAGCTTCCAGATGTTTCAGGAGGGATTGCAAATGGGGTAGGACCTTTTGTCACCTGAAAAATTTAAAGTACATTTAAATGAACAGTTTCTAAATAGAACTCTACACGTGATTTTCTTGCTACCTTCCTGACATGCAGTGCATGCATGTGTATTTGTGTGTGGAACTAACCACAGATATACATGCCAGGTAGGTCATAGTCTGATGTAGCCAGACAGAAAATAAACAAAATGAGAAGCTTGGAGAAACTTCTTTCATTTGGAAAATCTTGGCCTTTTGAGACTCATTTCTCATGGTTTTTCCATTGGCAGTGGTTAGAATTGTGATGACATTAATAGTTGCCTGCACTGAATTTCTTACTTTTTCTTTTCTTTTTCCATGTTCTACATTCACAGTATTTATCAACCAACAGTCTGCTTTATATTGGGAAGACAGTTCAATTTTTAATGTTCTGATGACAAAACTGCTTCAGGCATTCCTGGGACTACTGACATAGGATGTGACCTTCACCTCATTACATCAGGATCTTTTCTTTTTTAAAACAAATGAATGTAACACAAACTCAAAAGTAAGAGTTTCTTAAGTCTTTGCACAAACTCCCCAAATCAAGATGGAGTAACAGCTACTTCTGTAGTTTCTGCCAATTAATCCACTGCCACACCACAAACCAAAGATTCCAAAATAAGTTAAAGAGCAGCATTAGTGACTCAGACAGAATGACTTTACCCACATGGCCCCACTGCAGTGGTTTTTCAGTGGCCAGCGGTATTTCCCTTTGTCCTAACAGTGACATTTACCTGGGGAGATTGATGAGGAACAGATGACATTACTTTCCCAGCAGCCCCTGCGGTCAGGGTCCTTGGCCTTAGAAGTGAAGGAAGCAAACCGTGCTTCAGGGGATAGGGTCCCATGACCTCATGCTTTTCCTTGTTAAAGGCTTTCACTGGCTTTCCACCCGTACAGAGCAGATCCCACAATAAAGCAGGACAGTCCAGGCTTTCCCTGATGATCTGCCCTTCTGCCTTTCCAGGCTCCCCAATCATTATCCTGTACCATAAACCAAATAAACTGAATTATTCTAGTTCCCCCCAAAATGTTACATCCTTTTTTTTTTTTTTTTTTTTTTTTTTTTTGCTTTTTTTGCTTCCATCTCTGGCTCATGTTGTTACCCTTGACTGGATTGTCTTTCTCTTTCCCATCTCCAAAAAAACCAAATCATATTCATCTTTTAAGGCCTATGAACCCTTTCTTATTTTTCCAAAGATATGCCCCTTCCTTAAAGCATGGATTGCCCTCTGCCTTATAGTCGGATTATTTGTTTACATTTGTCATAAGCTCCTTGAAGGAGAGGTCTGTTGCCATTCGTCTTTGTGTGCAGGACGCTGTTTAGTATCATTTTTGCGGGGACTCAGTGACTACTTATTGACTTGAATCTCAAACTCAACGTGTCTGAGCTCAGCATCTCTTTTCTCTGCACCCACCCCAACCTGTTTCTATTGCATTTCCTGCCCCGGTGGTGGATACCCCATTCATTTCACTGCCCGTGCCAGAGTATTTAGCATCATTCTTTCTCCTCTGTCCCTCAGTCCTACAACCTCCATCTAATAAGTGACTGGGTCCTGTCAACTCTGCCTTCTGAATAACTCTTAAATGTACAACCCTGTTGTTTCCTGCTGAAGCGCTATGACTTTCGTTCTAGCCACCATCATCCCTTGCCTGGATGACCACAGCACCTCTAGTCAGTCATCTCTGTCCTTGCCTTCCCCTTTGCCTCCACCCAAATCCATTTTCCACACTGTAGCCAGTGTGATCACTCTAAAATACAGACCTGAGGGGCTTCCCTGGTGGTGCAGTGGTTAAGAATCCTCCTGCCAATGCAGGGAACACGGGTTCGAGCCCTGGTCTGGGAAGATCCCACATGCCGCGGAGCAACTAAGCCCGTGTGCCACAACTACTGAGCCTGTGCTCTAGAGCCTGTGCTCCGCAACAAGAGAAGCCACCACAATGAGAAGCCCGTGCAACACAACGAAGAGTAGCCCCCACTCACCACAACTAGAGAAAGCCCGTGCACAGCAACGAAGACCCAATGCAGCCAAAAATTAAAAAATAATAATAAATGAAATAAAATACAGACCTGATTATGCCCCTCTCTTGTTCATGAGTCTCAGAATCTAGTTCATACTCTTTAACATGATACAGAATGTCTTTTCGAATAAGACTCCTTCTTTCCCTTACCATTCATATATCTCTCCCCATCCAGAATCCAAACTCCACCCATACTGAACATGTTGATTTGTTGGAAGGCTCTTTAGGAGTTCTACAAATGTTTGATTCAAATGTATGCTTTAAATCTATTTTAATTATTTAAAATACTATAATTAAAAGTATTCATTTAAATGTATTCTATACCACAGTTCTATGTATTAAGGACTATCAAGGCATTAATTTGGACTATCAAGTTAATTCTTCAGTAGGAACTTTTACCTTTTAAAAAAAATTAGGCCACTGCTGATCTGCTCAAGTACAAATTGTGCATCATTACTGTAAAGCTTAATTAAATATGGAACAAGGCTAAGGCCCGTAGCTTTGGCACATGTTATCACTACATGTCAAAGCATCATATTTTACTCGAGATATTTTAGCGCTTACTTTAAGGTTGGGGAGTTTGTTGCTGACTTTTATTTCGTGAGAAGACATGCAAGCCCTTGATAAATATTGCTGTGATTACATTTTGAAACTAAAATCTCTTCAACTTCTTGCCCAAGTTTTTGGATTAGTCCATTTGAAGGGTATACTCTGAAAGGAGAGTTGTTAAAAAACCATACCTTCAGGCTTCCCTGGTGGCACAGTGGTTGAGGGTAGTCCGCCTGCCGATACAGGGGACACGGGATCGTGCTCCGGTCCGGGAAGATCCCATATGTCGTGGAGCGGCTGGGCCCGTGAGTCATGGCCGCCGGGCCTGCGCGTCCGGAGCCTGTGCTCCGCAACGGGAGAGGCCACAGCAGTGAGAGGCCCGTGTACCGCAAAAAAACCCCAAACAAACTAACAAACAAACAAAAAAAACCCATACTTTCCATTCGCATTGACCTCTCTGTGTGAATTTGAATTTTCTTATTACTTTGAAATACATAAAAAATTTCTAAGGCCAAGGACAATTGAAATCAATAATTCGGATGCAGAAATTGATATAAAGCTAAGCATAACACTCAGTTTCAAATAGTTATGTACGTCCAAGTTATCTTGCTGTTCTTTTGATATGTGTTAGAAATATAAATGTTCAAAATAAATTTATATCAGTAAGATATCATATTTATCTGTTTTATAGAATTGAGCCCCAAGAAAAATTTCATTTAAAAGACAGGTTCTCGTGCTTCAAAAAAGAAAAGAAGTGAGAACCGTTGAGGTATTAGCGCAGCCTCTGTCTTTCCCTCGATCTTGGGAAGGCATTCACAGCGTGTGCTCTTGATGCAGGAAAGACCCACCAGGTACCACAGCCACACTTTCTGTCCCAGCCAGGATCAGCTCTGATTCACATGGAGACCTGTTCCCTTTCCTGTTGGCATGTATGTTTTCAGGGGAGCATACGAACTTAGGCTGACTTCCTGGTGGGATGTCCCCGTCTCTCCCCGCTCCGCCATTTTTCCCCACTTCTCACAGGGTTATACCTTTGAGAAATCTCTGTGTGTTGAGAACGTGGACACACATGTTCCTTCCTTTTGCTGGGCTTCCTCTGACCCCACGTCTCCTGACACACACACATTATTGTACTGTTTCCAAATACTCCAAAGAAGAGAACTTGTTCGGCAGACCTCAACAGTGTCAGATAATATCTTGCCATGTGTGTTTTTTCAGTAAAGAAGTCACCATACCTCAATGTGGGATTATACAATCTCTGGAATTTTAGACCCTTCCTTGACCAGTAAGAAAATGTGTTAAGTGCTTATTTTTGCTGAATCTTGCCTCCCTAAGGAATGCTAAATTAGTGGTATGTTTGGTGCTTGTGATGGATGACTTAGATGCTAGCTGGATTGCTCATGGGCTGATATGGTCTAGCTGAACCCGTAAAGACATGGATGACGGTAATGCTCATTCCACCGGGTTAAATTCCAGCAAGAGGACAGGTGCTCACAGCTGCCCAGAATGGCGTTGAGAAATATGACTCTGTCCTTGTCCTTTGACCACCCTACTGGTTGGATTCCCTAGAGCTTTAATTATTGCCCTGTGAACAGAGCTGGTCATTGCCTTGGCGTTTATCAGCTCCAGAGCTGAGGAAATTGGGCTTTATCTCTTTCAGATTAGATCGCTACAAGCCTCACTGGGTAAGGCTAGAGGAAGGAGCAGTGCGGACGGTAAAGCCCTTACTCCTTTTACTCAAAATGCTTCTGCAGAGCCCATATCCTTGCAGACAAAGCCCCGGGACTCCCCCGCCCCCCAACCCAGGGAGGACAACTCACTGGGGGGTTATTTATTTACTTCTTTCAAGGACCTTTTAATTGGTTAACCTTTCCTTTAACTGAAAGGCTGATCTCTTTCAAGATAAGGCACTTGGGGCCTCAGGTTTCTACATCTCTCTTTTTCCATTTCCTTCAGGTCTTATTAACTCTGTTGCCAGGCTGGGGGTGGCAGCTGCAGGATGGGGCATCTGGCCCACGAAGCAACTTGGTACCTACCCCTACCTGCTAAGAGATTCCCCTCCATCCCCCCATTCCATCCTCTTCTTTAAAAAAAAAAACAGAATAAGAAAAAGAAAAGAAAAACAGTTCCCCCCTCCCCCAACCCCCCCACCCCCGCAAAACCCCTGGAGTTGTTTTGATTCTGGTGTTAAAGGGAAACCTTTCCTGTGGCTCGTGGTTTGGCTGCGTATTCCACGTCTGTGGGTCGCCTTGGGAGGAAGAGGTGCGGTCCCCAGGGATGCTGTTCGGGGGTCGGCGGCGGGAGAGGGGCAGGGCCTGTATCCTGCTGCCTGGCTTTGACTGAGCATCCCTCTGTGGAACTGCCGCTTCTGAAAGGCTCTGACTACCGCTCACCATTTATTGTCCCTCCGTGCTGCAGCTTTGTACTTTGACCTCAGTAACAAAATGACTTTCTGATTACCAAAGGCCGACCCCACCTGACTCCCTGCCAAGACCCCAACCCAAAACTGCCCCGGCTTCACTGAAATTCAGGGATCCACTCAACTGTGAAGTTACCTCCCTGGACGCATTTATCTTGAGGGCGAGTGGGCTACATTGGAGCAACTGGTTGTCAACACTTTCTTCTTTTGTTGTTGTTGTTTTTTAAACCCATGCAAAGGTTGTGAAAGGAAAATTCCATCCTTGCTACTTTTACAGTGTCCAGTGGCGGTGTGGGCAGCATGTCTATCCACTATGCATTGGGGAAATTGGGGGCCCCAAAGGGAGGTGGCCAGGAGCTAGACATAGAGAAAAAGAAAAAAAAAAAAAAAAAAGATCACCGGATCTCTGAAACTCAAGCCAGCTGCATTCATGAGCAAATCAGCCCTCTCCTGGTTCTTGACCTCCTTTGGGCATTGTGAGGGCTGATGAGCTCATGCTTGTCAAGAGTGCAAGCCTTTAATTGAAGTATAATTAATAATCATCTGATAAGTGAATAACAATAATAATGATGATGTAATCCCCTTCCCTCACAGCCCCACTCCTGCTTCCTTGGGTAGTAGCATTATGAGATGATGTCCCAGTGGATTCAATTAAATGAACAACGGTAGGGGCAGATGCATCATCACAGCTATGTGCTTGCTGGCACGGCCCGGGGTTGGCCTGCCACCGGGAACCTGAGGGCACAGAACAATGCAGCAATGTTCCCTAAGTGCTGGGCTGTTCAGGTAATGGGAAAGTTCAAGCTGTTTCATGACTCAGGCACTAGGACAACCCACCGGCTTCTTGCCAACTTCGTGGCCTCCTGGTCAGGAGAGCTGAGTCAGGAAGCCTTGAGACTGACAGTAACTTATTTCTCCTGGTCCTCTGCCTCCCTGTCTTTTCAAAGGGACCTCCTCCCAGTAAGATGAGTGAGTGAGTCTTCCAAGGGGTTGATAGAAATGGATCAAGCCACCACCTCTATACCACTGATCATCAGAGGGACATGGGGACCAGTCAATGTGGTCAAGAGTTGAGTACCTAATGGGGTGAATGAAGAAGCAATAGGTTTTAGAAAAAAGACAGACTCTTAGGCAGCATTTTTAGGTTCCTCATAGTTTAATCTAGAAAACAGAGTCCTCCAAGTAGACACCAAGCTAAAAAGAAGTGCCTAGAATGGGAACAGGGAAAAAAAAAATTATGAAGAAGGCAGTTCATCATCCACTTTTGCCCTAAAGGCTTCTCCGGCCAAAAGGCTGAGATAGGCAGAATGGAATCCCCAGCTGGAAAAGATAATAACAGCTTTCATTTGCAAACCATTTAGTTTACAAAGCACTTTCATATAGCATGACCTCATTTGAGCCTTTCTGTGCAGTTGGCTGAGTTTATTATCCCCAATTTACAGATGAGGAAACTGAGGTCCAAAGGAGTTAAGTGACTCGCTCGCATAGAAAGGAAGTGGCAGAGTCAGAGCCAAACCCATGTTTCTAGTAAGATGCTCAGACGTGCTCCATGTTTCCACGATCTTCTCTGCTGGGAAGGTTAATATTCAGTTTAGTCAACAAATAGGTTGAACCACCACTCTGTGTTGAGCCACTATGCTAGGTGTTGGGGAGATAGCAGTGAACATGACATCCAGGGTTTGTTTCATAACGTTCTCATCACTATATTAGTTTTGTGCTGCTGGCATGCCTAGGCCATGGGATCCTTCTGGAGAGAGCTTTAGTAAGGTTCTTTTGGCTGCAACAGTAAAAGTCATGTTCTGGTTAGCTAACACACAAAAACAGCATTTATTAGAAAGATGATGGGTGTTTCATGGAATCTAACCAAATATTAGCCCATCCCAAGCTTTGGGAAGGCCAAGAACCTTCCCAAGGTTCCCAAGGTTTGGCAGGGGCAGCTTCCTGGCTCTCAGCAGCAGAATTGAGGAGACCTGCTCTTTCAGTTTTGCCTGATCATGTTTTTCTGCTTCCAAGTTCACATCCCCAGCAAAGAGAATCTCATTGGCCCACCTTGGCCCAGAGTCTCTACCCTTGAAATCAGGCCAGCTGGGCAGACATCACCACTAGGGGTCCATCCGTGGGTCCTGGGGTAGTTTCCAGGCAAAAGAAAACACTGTATGGTAAGGAAGTCACACATTAAAGTGTTTTGCAACACATGCCTACCCAAGACTTTGAAAGGCTTCGGGGTAGAGCAGGTAGGCAGAAAGAATGCTCCAAATTCTCAGTTATTGCCTCCCCAGGCAATAATTTTTCTCTTTAAATTCTCAATACTTGAGATAGAAATTTCTGTAAAAAATGCAAATGCAAGGATCTCTTACATATACGTTCTGAAATATTTCTGGGTAAAATAGCAAAAGGTCTGGGATTTTTCTTAAAATACTCCAGGAAAAAAGAGGGATGGGACCAGATAAAATAAGAAGGACATATCCTGATATTGTTTGAAGCTGAGTGATGGGTACATGGGGGGTTCATTCTATTATCTCTATACTTTATTTTTGAAAATGTCTATTTTAAAAGTTAGAAAAATACAAAGGGATTATTCTGTGTCATTATGCTCCTTCCTTAAAGGACCCTTTTGAAATGAATGTATTTTTCTGTATAGTTTTTTTTAGCCATGCCCTGTTTGCCTGGTCTCCTCCATTGTTTGGTGTTTCTTGAAGGGCAGAATTACTTAATCAATTTTACAAGTACAGGGTATGTATTGAGGGCTTTCTAGAGCTGAGGCAGTCTCTTGCTTCCAGGTGAGCTAATAACCCTGGCAGTTTGGGGTGTCTGTGTATTTCCTTCACGTGACATCAGCCCTCTGCACATGTTCCGTAAAATGTCCTGGGGACTCCCGTTTGTATGGCTGCTGGGCTGTCCCTCCGTGATGGGTTGCTGCCAGCCTGAGGAATGATTGGAGTGAGCTCTCAGGATGCCCCTGGGGCATTTGCACCTGCAAGTGGCATTTCTTCCCTGGCATCGGATACCCAGCAGGCCTTCACACATCAGTTGATGGCTCTGGGGTCAGGCCAGGTTCTGAAAAACATTTAAGAGCAACCTTTATTTTAGCTCAACAGGAAAGAAGAAAAAAGAGAGACAGCTCGCTTGGCCACAGCTCAGGTGGGGAGAGACAGGTCAGGCGGCACACGGCAGGTGCCCAGTTTTCTCCACGTCCAGCAGATCCATTAACACTTGGCAAGTTTCACTCCCCTTCAACCTTTGTCACATGCAGTTGTTGACACCACTAATAGTCCCTCATGCTCTTGGGTCTTGGTGTGTTCCCTTGCCCCTGTTGTCAGAAGTCAGCATCTGAGAGGGTTCATTTTCTGTATGTGCATGTTTGCTTACGGCAGGGAGACAGTTTAGACCCCCTTCCTCAACCTTGCCCCCCAAAGCACAGTGCCCTCATTTTTCCTCTCTGGCTTGATGTTAAGTACTTAATGTAATTGCCTTACAGAAAAAAATAGCCAGAGATGTCCAGTCGCCCACACCACGGCCTCATATTTCACAACCAGCCAGGCTTGTTTGTAAATGCTCCTTCCCAGGGTGTGAAATCAATCATGTCATGGCTGGGTCCCCTATGGCACTGGGGGGACAGCCGTCTCAGCTCACTCTACAGACATGGCCAATGACTCGATTCCTTCCCTGCCCGCCCCTCACCTACCCCCAGCCCTTCACCCCACAACTTCCCTGCTGGCTCCTCTCCAGGGAGCTTCCTCTTTTGATATGGCAGCTCATTCTGGGATTCTCATTTGCTTTGTATAAAGAAACCATGACCAAACCGTTAACAGTCCACTCTCCTCCCTGGTATCAACCTGTCCCTTGGACGTGGCCTCTGCTTCAGATAAAGCCAGTGACGTTCCCTCCGGCTCATTTCTCAGTATGAGTCAGTTTCTGAACCCTGACCATTTTCTTTACCTTCCCCTTCAACTTTTCACCCTTGGGATGCCTTCTTCTCCCTTAGGATGGCCCAGGCCTCATGCAGGCTCATGCTAGCCTTCCCCCAGCAACTCTCTTTCACCTCTGGGAAGCCCTACTGTAGAAATGGACAAGGAGAAAGCTTCTGACAATCTGTTCTTGCAAAGCTATTGTAGTAGAGGGTGGGCCCAGGAGTAAAGCAAAAATAGCTTGGAAAAGTGAAACCTGTGTCTAGTTAAATAAATTAACCAAAAGCTATGCTAATGACATTCCATCTTTTGCTTGGAGTAACGGTTGGCAACTAAAGATCATAGTTTACTTCTACTTGCTGTTTATTATCTACTGATGGAGAATGATCAAGGCTTACATTTAGAAAATGTAGGCCGAGGGGGGAAAAAGGCAAAGGGAGTGGATAATCTATAAACCAGACAGATAGCCCCTAGCTGTACTACATTTCACGCATTCCCTGGCCCTGCTAAGTCGTTTCACGGCTGCTCTGGGTGAGTCAGACCATGTTCTGAAAATCGTTCCCTACCTCTGTCCTGTTTGGCCTTGGCTTGCCTCTTCTAATCACTTCTGTGATGTGTGTGTTGTGATACCCTAGGAGGTAATGATATGGTTATTATTGCTCCCTAGCAATCCTGCTTTGTAGAGAAAAATAAAAACACACAAGTTTTGCCCCTCAAAACACACAAGAATTGGTCAGTTCTGATCTGACCAATTCAGATCGGCTTTAATTTTTAGCCCTGAGCCCCGTCCTGTGTGTGCACACTCACACATTTACTACCTCTGTGTATCTTATGGGTAATTACTTAAAAGCTGGGTATGTTGATCTTTCTCCATAGGTCATGAATGAAGAGTTTGTGATGATTTGTCTTGTCAAGATGCTTACGGCTATTTCAGAATAATGATGACAAATAAGATCATGCCAAGATGATCTGAATACTAGACTACATAAATGAGGCTACGATTACTCCTCGGGGGACTTTAAAAAATTTTTTTTATTTATTTATTTTTGACTGCATTGGGTCTTCTGTTGCAGCGCACAGGCTTTCTCTAGTTGCGGTGAGCGGGGGCTACTCTTCATTGCGGTGTGTGGCCTTCTCATCGCGGTGGCTTCTCTCGTTATAGAGCACTGGCTCTAGGCACGCGGGCTTCAGTAGTTGTGGCACGCAGGCTCAGTAGTTGTGGCTTGTGGGCTCTAGAGCTCAGGCTCAGTAGTTGTGGCACACGGGCTTAGTTGCTCCGCAGCATGTGGGATCTTCCGGACAAGGGCTTGAACCTGTATCCCCTGCATTGGCAGGTGGATTCTTAACCACTGTGCCTCCAGGGAAGTCCACTTGGGGGACTTTTTGTTTTCCTAGAATAGTAAGCTTGGTTCTTGGTTCTTTACTCTGCACAGTTATTGTCTGTTTCTTTAAAGACTGTCTTGCAGATGAGCTTCGATATTTGTCTACAATTAAAATGATGGGAAGTTCAAACTGTGTTGAATGAAAGTGCAAGAAGAGGTACATGATACAGATGCCGAAGATGCAGGTACGCTGCCAGTCATTTGCCTAATCATGGGCACAGTTGGGTAGAGACCTCTAACCACACATTCATCCATTAACTAGGCCAGTTATGAAGGGAGTTGGGGTTAGAAGTTAATAAGGCAGACACTGTCCCTGCCCGCATGGAGAGTACAGTCTAGTGGGGAGACAGACTTAAAACAATAAGAATAAACAACATAAGACACTGATGATATGAGACATAAATGCTAGGAAGAAAAAATATAAGGTGCTGTGCTAGTGTACAACATACCTCCAGGCAGGTGCATGTGGGAAGATGATATTTATGCATAGATGTCAAGGATGCAGGGAGAGGGCAGGAATGGGATGGGAGGAGGAGAGAGGACAGCCTATAGGCTGCCAAAGCAAAAGTGACCATTGGTGTTGCATTTTATAGCATTTATAATCTCCCTGGCAGAAATTTAAACTTTTTCACTTCCCTGGGGAGCTTGTCATAAGCGAATTTGGTTAAGTATGGTTCTAATTAATAGTGATAATAATGGCGACACTAACACTTATTAAATGCTTACTTATGCGTCAGATATTATTCTTGGTGTCAAATGTCACCTCAGCGAGGCTGTCCCTGGGCGCTAAAGAGCAGCCCCCAACTCCTACTTCCTTTACTCTGTTTTTCTTTTCTCTTACAGTACTTACCACCATCTGACATTGTATATGTCCTTGTTTACTTGTTTATTGTCTGCCTCTCTGGTTGGAATGTAACCTTCATGAGGGCATCCCCCAGAACTTAACCCATTGCCTGGCACATGCTTGACGCTCAAGAAATGCAACTGTGGTCCCTTGGTATCTGCGGGGGATTGGTTCCAGGACCCCCATGGATACCAAAATCCATGGATGCTCGAGTACCTTATATAAAAGTCCTAATATTTGCATGTAACCTATGCACATCCTCCTGTACACTTTAAATCATCTCTAGATTATTTATAATGCCTAATACAATGTAAATGCTATATAAATAGTTCTCAGCGCACAGCAAATTCAAAGCTTGCTTTTTGGAACTTTCTGGAATTAAAAAATATATATTTTTGATCTGTGATTGGCTGAATCCTTGGATGTGGAACACTCAGATACAAAGGGCCAATGGTATTTGTTAAATAAATGGATGGATATTATTCATTTAATCCTCACAGTATCTTTATGAAACAGGTACTATTTCCCCCTCTTTGCAGATGAGCAAATTGGCACAGAGAGGTCAAGTAACTTACCCAAGGTCACACAGCCAATGGAGTGGTAGAATCAGGATCCAAACCCAGGCAGTCTAAGTCCAGAGGCTTGTACAACAGGAGTATCCACAAAATAGAAACAGCTGTGGAGAGAGTATATCAGTTTGACTTATACCTTTTCTTTGGTTAAATGGCATTCTGTTTAAAGACCTCAGAAATATAATCCAGTTCAGTAATGAAGTTCTAGGCACTACTGGTTTGATAAAACAGTTTCATTGAGAGAGTGGTATATAGGACTATCTCGGTATTAGAAGCCTTGTGCCCACCTAGGGAGTTTACCATCCAGATCAGATAAGAAAGTCCTGAGTCATAAAACACTTTCAGATCCTATAATATAATCTGTAGCCAGAGTTCCTGGAATATTCCTTAAAACTGACTTCTTAGTAACTCAGTCTGGTTATTAGGGATATGAAATACGGAAACATGATTTACTCTTGACTTGTTTGGTTGAATTAAAAACTTAAAGTTTGTTGTTTTTGCTGGTGTGTGTTTAAACAACTAAGAGTTTGGAGTAAAGAACATAAAACCTCCATACCCCATCAGTACCTGTGTTAGACAACAAATTCAGTCTTGAGGTTCTGCCTCTCACCATATCTCCTTGTCAATCTGGGCAGATGTCATTTAGCCTCTGGGATATAAAACTTGCCCCGAGGCCATTTTGACTTTTTTTTTCCTTCTGACCATTTATTTTTCAGGAATGTATCTGTCAATAGTTTGCTTTCTCTTTGATAAGAATGGTTTTATCTTTGTGTATGTGTACGAAGTTGTCAAAGAAAGGAACTTGCTTTTGATCTCAGAAACTTCAGCTTTTCCTTTCTGCCCACACATCTCGGGATCACTCAGCAATCCTTAATCTCTTTTTCTAAGAAATCTGTTTAGGTGGTTTGGCACTTATTTTGTTATTTCTTTGACCACTTACCCTGTCAGAATTGGCGAGCAATTCCGGTCCTTTTCACACATCTATCTTTATGCTGTCTCTCCAGGTCTATCTCTTTGTGCCTGTCCCTGTTCCCTTCTGTCTCAAATATGTCCTATAATCTCTTGCACACATACACATATTTAAATTTACAAAAAGTTATGTATTTACAAAGAGTATGTACAGTTGCCAAAACTCATCGAACTGAAAATCTGTACTTTTTATTATACGTAAATTTTCCCTCAATAAGAAAAAGAGATTTTGTGCTTATAAATTTGCAGTAAATTTAAAGAGAGTTTAAGCATCTCTTGAGCGGATTTATGAATTGATCACTATTCCCAACAATATCTCGGGTGATATTGTTGTGCAAAGCTAATGCTTGTTGCCACGAGAAGTGTCGTAAGCAATCATTTTTCAAAGGTCACACGTGCTCAAATTTAACTTTTATAATTTCTGCATATATAATTAGAGCCATTGGAAGCCCATTACCACCAGGAACTTGAAAACCCCGGAGGAGTTTTATTGCAATGAGGAGCCATGTAGTAGAGACTATGTGAAGATTCTAGCAAACACCTTCTCCCAAGACAAATAATTCTTTCTCTCATCCTCAGGTTCCTCATCTGCAAAAGAGGACAGCATTTGTTCAGCTTAATTCCAAGGTTGTTATGAAGATCATTAAATTTAAGTCAATTAAGCACATATTTAGTGTCCCCTAAACCATGTCAAATTCTGTGGGCACAAAAGAAGGAACAAGGCATGCTTCCTGCCCTCATGGAACTTATGGACCAGTATAAGAGGGAAGGCCAGTACATACGTGTTTACAATAAAACATACCACGGCTTCTAGGTGATAAGGGTGCAGAGTGATCCAGACACAAGTAAAAGAAACATTAATTCTGGCTGGTGTCACTGGGGAAGGCTTCATGGAAGCAGAAGCATTTAAACAAGGCCTTGAAGGAGGATGATTTGGAAGAAAGGCTTTCCAGATAGAGGGAGAATGAGAGCAAAGCACAGGGATTGGTCACCATGAGAATCAAATGAGTCTGTAAATTATAAAGCACTATTTAGTTATGAAGTGTTACTTGTTCCCTCTACTGGGGCTGCTGTTCAAAGTCACGGCCTCTCTAGGTGATACGAGAAAAGGCCAGTTTATCAGCTTACAGAATCTCAGAGTGAGCCTGATTGCCCAGTGTCAAAGTCTTGAAGATACATCTCAAGTCTAACTCAGAAGAATAAACATCACCCAAAGGTTAACAGTTAAATTCTCTTTCCATCTTCTAACATCTTTCTCATTCCTTCCAAGCTAGCACCTCCCTGCCCATCAGCACATCAAGTCTTACCCCTTAAAAAGGATCAAAGCAGCCTCTGAGTTAGCAAACCTCAGATTCAAATACTGGCAATGTTGATTTCCAGCTATATGATAGGAAGAACCTTCCTTTAAACTGTATAAGATTTAAATTTTACATCTGTAAATGGGAATAAAAAATAATAGTATCCACTTCGTAGAATTGCTGAGAAAGTTAAGTAAAATAATGTACCTGGTATATAGCACTCACTATTATTTATTATAGTAAGCTACAAGGATATATAGTAAAAGACAGGGAATATAGCCAATATTTTATAAAAACTATAAATGGAATATAACCTTTAAAAATTGTGAATCACTATTTTGTACACCTGAAGCTTATATAATATTGTACATCAACTATACCTCAATTATATTGTATAATATATATTGTACTTATATAATATCCTATATCAACTGTACCTCAAAGAACCAATATATCAGAAAAATAAAATATTAAGGAATGCTGTATAATAAAGAAGTCACCTGGTCTTAAAAATATTATTTATTATCATTATCATCTAGAGTAAGCGTTGCCAAACTATGGCTTGTGGGTCAAATCCGACCATGTCCGTTTGTTTATGGATTGTCTAAGTAGCTTTCTGCTGCAACAGCAGAGCTGTGACAGAGATTGTATGAGCCACAAATCTAAAATACTTACTTCCTGGTCCTTTACAGAAAAAGTTTACTGACTTCTGATCTACAGAAGTGAGAAGGGAAAATATGCTTATGTTACATTAACAACCAGTTAGAGGATTTTATCTCGGTGGGCTTGCCACTGACTTTATGTCCTTATTGCTGGTTCTTGGCATCTGATGGTACATGGTATGCACCCCTTAGTGCTGGAGAAGTCCTCATATGGATGTCCACATCTCAGTACCAAGGAGATCTCTAGGATCTTCTTATATCCCCCCAGAGTCTAGTATTAATAGATAAAGACCACATAGCAAATGTGGGGAAGGTACATAACGAATTCTGGCTCCAATTAACAATGCCATAACCTCAAATGGAAAATGCAGAATACTCAGGATGAAAGGGAATTTAATATGTTACCAGGTGATGGAACAACCCTGACCCAGTCACTGAGCAGAGGGAAGCAACAACATGAAAAGAAGGTAAAACATGGTAGATGGTTTGAAATTCCCATTGGCCTCCTACTACACTCCTTAAATTAAGGGCCCTGCCCTCTAGTTCCATTTAAATATTCTCTTTTCAAGCATCTCCAACATTATTGCTATTATGAAATGTACAGTGACCTAGGAAGATTGGGATTATACATCTGAGCAGTATTTCTAATTTCATTATTTGCCCAGGGAAGAACACTGGGCTTGGGTTCAGAGAACAAAGAAGCATTTCACCTCATCTGTTTTAGCCTCAGGTTCCTAGCATAGATTATCTCTTTGTTAACCGTAAACCAATTTCAAGGGAAGACAACCAAAGACTGGTGTACGCATGTGTATGTCTCTGTGGGGTAGGGTGTTCTGTAAGGGGGGGCGGGTGATTGGAAGCTTTCTTTTTTTTTTTTTTTTTTTTTTTTTTTTTTTTTTTTTTTTGCGGTATGCGGACCTCTCACTGTTGTGGCCTCTCCCGTTGCGGAGCACAGGCTCCGGATGCGCAGGCCCAGCGGCCATGGCTCACGGGCCCAGCTGCTCCGCGGCATATGGGATCCTCCCAGACCGGGGCACGAACCCGTATCCCCTGCATCGGCAGGCGGACTCTCAACCACTGCGCCACCAGGGAGGCCCGGAAGCTTTCTTTTGAAGTTGGATGCAATGAGAAAATATTCTAAGGTGAGCTCCATTTGCTGATATTTTCACCTTCTACCCTTTAGGCCATCTGCATCTGTTCTGCTTGTTCAAGCAAGGTAAGGTTTCTTTGGACCCTGAGCTCTCAATCAAGGGAGAGCATGAAACTAGTGTTCTCTCGTCCATAGCTTGTGATTCAAAGGAGTACGTTCCTTTATAAGGTAATAAATAGTTAATTTGGTAAGTCATCAGTTGTAGGGACGTAAACATAGATGCGAGCTTCCTCAGATCCCTTATTGGCATGGGACTAAGCGGTAAGATGCAGCAGTATTCTAGTTCATGATGATGATGACAATGATAGTAAGAATATGATGATAATAATCATAAAAAAAATAAAAGGAGTACATTCCTAACATCACTGTCAGGGGAATTGTCTCTTGCCAGTTGAAAGAGCCTTTTCTTAATTGTTTAAAAAAACAGATATTCATTCATTCAAAAAAAATTCACTGAAAACACCAATATTCATTGAGCTGTCACTATATCCCAAACACTGTAATAAGTGCTGGAGCCAGCAAGAATGGACAGTCATTGTGCCTTAATAAGCTCAAGTCCAGTCTTGAAATAACCTTTAACAATTCTGTTCTGCTAACATGTTGCTTTATTTTGTTATAGCCACAGCTGTGTGGATCTCTGACCTCCCTCTCTGCTGCACCCCCGTCACTCTTCCTCCCAGTGTCTGGGAGTGCATCGTCTGTTGATTCCCTCTCCTCCCAGTTTCTATATACTTTTAAGAGTTTCATCCCCACTAAGGTGCAAATGACTGTCAACAGTTCAGAAGAGTTTTCCTCCTGGCTACTTGTATTACAGAGGGCTTCAGTGTCCTCCCAACAGCACTGGTTCTTGCTGAACCTGGATTTGGTCTTAGAACCCATCTGTCATTACCAGTCAAGGTTGGCAGTTATGTTGAAAACGATCCATCATGGTTTAAGCCAAGGCTGAAATTTCAGGAATTGGATAGCAAACAATAGTTTTTTTTTTGGGGGGGGGGTGGAGTTTTCACGTTTTTATTCCAGAGCCCTGAAAATTTAGGTGACATAGGTAAGAGCTTACGCCTATTATATATAAGGTCTCAGCTTAGGGAAAAGCATAGCCCAAGGGTGGCAGTTGTCACGCAGAAATGTTCTCTACCAAAAAGGAAACCAGAAATGATCTCCACTGTGCCTGAAAACCTTGTCACTGTATAAAGTGAGGAGTGTGGCATTTACCGAGATCCTCCTATCCCCGGATTCTTCATCGGTGGATATAGAGGGCTGACTGTACCATGCCATTTTATATAAGGGACTTGAGCATCCTCGGATTTTGGTATCCTGGAACCAATCCCCCGCGATACCAAAGGGAAGACCGTACGTATATCATTATAAAGGCACAACCACTCAAAATATCCATACTAAGTGCAGAATTCAGAGCAGAAGCATTGTGGGTAGAGAGGGCCTGGAGGTGCTTTATGGTACCTAAGTGAACAGTTTGCCTCAAGAAGAATCTAATTTGAATGTTGAAGAACAACCCTATGAGGAGGTCTGTTCTAGAAAATTCTAACATCTTAAGCCCATTGTTTGACAGGGGCTAAAGTCCAAAGAAGAAAAATGAACTCATTCATTAGTGAGGATTCAACTTGCTGTTGTATGATCAAGAAGACTCAATAATTTAAATAATGTTCTCTAGCTTTAATAGTATTTGAATGTGAAAGTAGTCATTCTGTAGCTTTAATAGTATTTGAATGTGAAAGTAGTCATTAAATTTGGGTACCTGCTGGGTTATAGTAGATTGTAAAAATTTCAATGTAGTTGTAGAATTTCAAATGCAATATTAAACACTCATGACTATAGTAAAAGGAGGAGAGCTTAGTTCAAGCAACTGCATTATTGGAGTTGACAAGTGAAGTATAAACACCTCCCTGACTGATAGATGTGCTCACTGCCCCTTCCTAGTAGGAAGATAGAACCGTATATGGTATTATCTCTGTTCTTGGAATAGATGCCAACTTGGTGCAGGCTAGGCTCTCTCAAGAAGCTCTCTTCTTGATGGATTAACTATGAATCTCTGAAACTCTTCTCCAGCTGTGGAAAGTATTTGAAACACTTCTCTACAGATACATGAGCACGGTGACATAGCTGCCTTAATAAGCCACAGAAACCAGCGTGTTTTAAATATGCACAGAGTTATATTTTTGCCTGACATCCCATTACCAATATAAACATATCATCTACTGTGTTGGTTATTTGCATTAAAAATTAATTAGATGACTTTAAAACTCCCATTTCCCTCAAAGCTACTTTTTATAAATGCTTGATTTTTTTCTCTCAATAATTTCATGAGTGTTCAGTGTTTTTATCAAGTAAGTATTTTCCTATGTAACTTATAAGTGCACACAGACATAAAAAATATTAACAGTTAAGAACTCGTAAGATATTACCATTATTTTTATTTTTGTTTTTATCAGATTTTAAGCACAAGCTTAACATCATACATATACACATACATGTGGCTGTCTGGATCAGTGAGGTTGATCCTTGAACTATTCCTTTAAGGATATTGTCTCATTAGATGATCATCCCTATCACCTCATGTAGAAAGAGACAAAACCTCCTGCAACATTTGGAAATATATTTTCCCCAGAAGCAATTGTGGTGGAGTAAAATAAACAATGAATTTGGAGGTTGGATTTATGCTTTAACCAGATACCTGTTACTAAGAAGGCCTTTTGTTTAAGCTTTCAGAGCCTCAGTTTTGCCATCCCTGTAATGGAGATGTAATTCTTCTTATTATGTAGCTCATTTAATTAAATAATATTTAATAATATAAACTTTGAGAAAAGCACTTGGTAAAAACTCTAACATTAAACAAATAGAAGACCTGCTGTTACACTTTACCACACCAAAACTGTATTAGTCCCTGTTTATTCTAACAACGCCCAAACATTAGTGGTCATTGGCCACCTGCTGGCTCAGCTCTGCCCAAAACCAGGCCAGAGAGACTCTACCTGATAGAATATTAGCTAATCACTCATTGTTATGGGTATCTTTTGGTTTTGCCTTTCCCCCAACCAGATCTTCTGATAATAGTACACCAAATTTCCATAGCGAACCACTTCTTTTCTACTTCTTAATCCATGTGATTGGCTAGAGCTTGTCGAATGTGATGTAAGTGTAGCCAATCAGAGTAACACTCTGGACACAATGACTGGTTCAGGAAAGATTCTAAGGTCAAACCAGGCAATAAAAACTGGATTCTGCAATTTACTGGGGACTCTGTTTCCACTAGAAGAGGAAATAAGAAAGGAAGTAAGCCTAGGGGTGTTAATGGTCATCTTATCACCATGTAGATTGAACTATTTAAGCCAACTCTAAGTTAACTATTGAAACTAACACAAAGGAAAGCAGGAGATGGAGAAGGACATACCCTGGATTACATCATCTGAGTCCCTGGATCCAGCCATTCCTGAAGCTTTACTCATGCACTTTTTGGTTATCTAGCCCATGGATTTCTTTCTCCATTTTAGACTTTGGAGTTTAGCTTCTTTCCTTTGCAATGAAAAGAGCCCTGACTAATATACTTACTTCTTACTGTGAAGGAGGTACTCTATAAAGAGTCCATGGCCAAGTTATGACGCATGCTTGCATCAGTAGATAGATACAGACCTAAATGGCAGTGATGGTGTTGTGCGGTGGCCTTCATCCCTCCTTTCTGTGTGTAGTTAGCCTGACTAACAGACCTTGAGCCTGGATCGAGCCTACCTCAACCCAGCCAACAGGTGAGTCTGTCCTTCTGTCAGGTTGATACCAGCTTTCTTTCTTCTTCTTTTTTTTTAATGTCTCTAAAGAAAGATCTGCATCAAAAGTTGTAGATACCAGCTTTTAACCCTAGGGCTAGGATAAGCTTCTAATAAATCCTCATAGAATCATTTCTGATGTGTCATTTCCTCCTTGATCTATTCAAGATTTCCTATTGGCCTCAGAAGCTTAAATATTGCCCAGACTTGTCACTCCCACCCCCTTGTCTCTCTTGGACTTTACTACCTGCCAGGACTGGATTTGAGCTTGTTCTGAATTACTCCGCAATACGACATTGAATTTGAACTCCTGACCATAATTCTCCTCCACCCTGAATAGGATCCAGCCTTTCCTTCTCAGTTTTCCCCGGTTCCTACTTAGGCAATTCTTGTTTACCTTTCTATCATTCTTTGGGAGCAGTGAAAACAATTTCACTTATAAATTTCTACCCTTAGATACTGCTATCCTGAGTCTGTATCAAGACCTTGAATGCACTTTGTGAAACTAAATGAGGTTCTCAGTTTTCCACGTACCCAGTGCCTGTCCCCACCCACATCTCCGAAATCACTCAGGAGTTCTCTGACCAGACTCTACTTTGCAAGCCAGCCAAAGGGAACCTCTGCTTCAGTTTAGTCCAGTTCTATTTATGGCAGGGCAGTTGGAGAACACGTGACTCCAACAAGATGAGGCCCGCCCAGAATCATTTTGCACATCCTCATCCTGGCCCTGCAAAAACTGAAAATGTAGAGAATACACACTGAACACAGGAATGACTTGATGTCCCACTCCTGGAATTGCCTCTGAACTTGTCCTAGAAGCAGGTGTTGGGTGCTGACCAAGAGAACTTTGAGGATTGTTAGTAAAGTTGGGGCATATGGATCCCTTGGTGGGACCACTCCTCTCATTCTCAAGTTGATACATGAGTCTCCCTGTCATCTGAAGGGCTGAGTACTGGGTTCCCTGCTTGGATGTGGGAAGCTGAAGACAGAGATCTCAGACCTAGTCTGCTTTATCCCAAGGAGCCCCAGAGAAACCACCCAGACTGCTGAGCCAGCCAAGACTTTCTTCTCTCCTGATGGCCTGGCATCATCTCCTTTTCCGATGAGGACCAGCCTCTGGAGCTCTTGCACATCTAAGGGCCAGTGGAGAGGACGTGGGTCCAAGACAGGAGTCCAGAAAGCCCAACTCAACCTGCAACAAGAGAGGATGGGTCCCAAACCAGAAGTCCTATGATGGCGCAAACTCAAAGGGAGCCAGTTCTCTCCTTAAGAACTGACAGAATGGCTGAACGCCCGAGGAGGAACCAAATTCAGATGTAATAGAAGAGACATCAGAAGCCACAGTGGTGATCCTGCCCCTCCCATTGTCCTGTGTTCTTTCCACAGCTGGGGGAAAAGAGCAGGGTGGTGAGTCCCAGCAACTGAGCCATAAACTGAAATGTGGTGACACTTTCCATATAAACAATATGCTGGCTACTCCCTAAGCTAGCCCACAAAATCTATTTAACACATAACATAGGAAACAAAGATGTATGCCTACAAGAAATTTATTCTGAGTTAAAAAAACACCCTAAAACCAAAATACAACCTACCAATGAATCTGGACACACACCTTCTGTGCAAAACTGGAGATAGCCCTACTGTGCTTGGGTAAACACAGAGTGGTTTTGAACATATGGTAAGTGCTCGATGACCACTTTATGCTTGATAGGTTTTTACTCTATAAAAGTTTATGCATGCTGCTTCATTTGTTTTCTTTGTTGTGACTCAATTTCAATTAACTTCAGTGTATATGACACCCAGAATCCTACTAAAAGAGACATCTTTAAAAGTGTACGACCCATACGTCAGTGTGTCTTAAGTCTTCCTCTTCTTAGAATACACTTGCTGCTATATATACAGTACAAGGCAAAAATGTGGGGTTTTTTTTGAACGTTACCTAAAGGCTTAACTTTTACCATTCATATAATAAAGTGCAGATTTTCCTTAAAGGTGAGTTCTCCATTTCAAAAAGGCTGCTGACAAGGTTAGCAGGTAATAAAGGATTTCAACAGTTTAAATTCAAGGTCCTAGGAAAAGTCCTCATGGAGAATATTTTCTGATCATGGGAAGATAAAATTTTTATTTGATTGTTTTTTTCAGAGTCAGAAAAAGCCCAGGGGGGCTGAGAGGTGACAAGTCCTTCTTGTGTTTTTCCTGTGAAGGGGGTCAAGGCATGGTCCCAAGACTAAAGGGCATCAGGGGACCAGCCGGGCTCCCTGTGTGCGGGGGCTCAGCTTTGGCGAGTCACACAGATAGTCATTCAGGCCCAATTCTTGAGTTTCAGCTTATTTTGTTCTTGAAAAGACAAAACCCAATTATTGATAGCTCTGCTGACCTCAGATATGCAGTCTATCTTAGTGAAATAATCTTTTCCGACCATATTATTGCCAGTTAAAAGTGACCCTGAACTTGTTGACATAAGGTCAGTGGAAAAAACCACAACAAACAAGAAATAGATATTTTCCCTGAGTTTTGTGTTTTCAGTCACCAACGTGGCTTTGATCCCCTTCAAAAAGACCCCCTTCATCCTTTTTCCCAGCCCTACTCTCTCTTTCCAAGGCATCCTTTGTAAGACCATCCCAAACTCCACTGGGAATCCCTAGTATAGGGTTATTATACTCTCACAGTTAGCTGTAACCTACCTCTCTGTATCCTCCAGAACAAGGTGTCCTAAGGGGCCTGAGCCATATCTGGGCTCAACTGTCTCCTGTGTTGGGACCAGCAAAGTGCTTTGAATGTATAGACCCTCAATAGATGTACTCTGGAATTTTGAAGTTGAATGAAACTAGTCCTTGCCATCATCAATTTATGATTTAAACAAGATTCAGATTAGGATTTGCTCCTTTCCAATCTCAGCTTCTTTTGGAAGTCCCTGGAGCCCCCACCCCCTCCCATCCTCCTGAGCTGCCCATCCCATCCCCCTCAGCCCTTTTCCTAGGCAAGCAGCAGCTATCCCAGGCCTTCCCTCCTGCCCTCCACCTGTTTCGCCTGCTCAGCCTCTACTGCCCTGGCCTCTGGGCCCTGTTTTTAAGAAGAGTCGGAAGCATTGAAGTCAGGGCTTCTGATATTTCATGACATCTATAAATAATAGTCATTATAATAACTATCTTTTATGATGGATCTGCTATGCTGGACATGTTTGAAAGATGTGATTTATTTACCTAGCCCCAAGCCAGAAGAGTCATTCTCTTTGCTTATTCATTTGTTTAAAAAATATCGAATGAGGGCTTCCCTGGTGGCGCAGTGGTTGAGAGTCTGCCTGCTGGTGCAGGGGACGCGGGTTCGTGCCCCGGTCCGGGAAGATCCCACATGCCGCGGAGCGGCTGGGCCCGTGAGCCATGGCCGCTGAGCCTGCGCGTCCGGAGCCTGTGCTCCACAACGGGAGAGGCCTCAACAGTGAGAGGCCCAGGTACCGCAAAAAAAAAAAAATCTAATGAACAGTACAGTGAAGATGCTTCCTCTAACAGAGCTTATATTCCTATGGAAAGAGAGAGAGTTAACAAATGAGCAAGGTAATTTCAGGTAGTGACTACCCTCTGAAGGAATGACAACTGGGTAAGGATGTCGTGAGTGCTGATTTAAGTCTCAAGATCAGGGAAAACCTCTCTAAGGGGTAACGTTAGTGCTGAAATCTGCATGAAGTAAAGGAGACTGATGGTGTGAAGAGCGTTCCTGCATAGGGACCAGCACGGGCAAAGGCCTTATGGAGGGTATGAGCTTATCACGGTACTGCGTTATCCTGTGGCTCTGTCTGCTTTCTCCGCTAGAATCTGAGCAAAACCCTAGTTCCCTTACACACTGCCTGTAGGAAGGACTACCTTGCCCTTGCTGGTGACAGGGCTTTCCAACCTAGCAACCTCCTGGCTCAGCTGGGACACCCTATTATACCCATAAGCATTTTCTCTACTCTTCATGATATAGTCAAAACCCCGCCTCTGCTTGACCCATCCAGTAGGTTTATTTTGTATTTGTTTTCTCCTGGCTTATTTATTTCGCCATATGAAACACGGGTCATTACATCTGCCCAGGCAGGCTCAGTAGTTGTGGTGCATGGGCTTAGTTGCTCCGTGGCATGTGGGATCTTCCTAGATCAGGGATCGAACCCATGTCCCCTGCACTGGCAGGCAGATTTTTTTTTTTAATTAATTAATTAATTAATTATGGTTGCATTAGGTCTTTGTTGCTGTGTGCGGGCTTTCTCTAGTTGCGGCAAGCGGGGGCTACTCTTTGTTGCGGTGCGTGGGCTTCTCATTGCGGTGACTTCTGTTGTTGCGGAGCATAGGTTCTAGGTGCCCAGGCTTCAGTAGTTGTTGCTCGTGGGCTCTAGAGCAGAGGCTCAGTAGTTGTGGTTCACGGGCTTAGTTGCTCCGTGGCATGTGGGATCTTCCTGGACCAGGGCTCAAACCTGTGTCCCCTGCATTGGCAGGTGGGTTCTTAACCACTGCGCCACCTGGGAAGTCCCCCCAAGGTTGCTCTGTTTGACTATTTGTTTCTCCCTGGTCTCTCATCTTCTCCCTTCCTTAATTAACAACTGATCTGCCCACTGGAACTCAGGGACAGTCATGGAGGCTGAATGAAGGCTGTTTCCTATAATCAAAGAAATGGGGGACACAGAAAGGCTTTGTGCCCAGGAGCCCCGCAGGGCCCTGTGTGGTATCAGCAGGTGGAATTTTTTATGTCTTACTTGATACATTTCTGTGTTGTTTGAAAATTTTCCCAACAGTGTGTATTAATTTTATAATTTAAAAAACACTAACAAAGTGTTTTTAAATTCTAGTTTATACTCAACACCCAGACCTTGGTTTCTAATACCATTCTCCAAGAAAAGGAACCAGGATCCTTGGGGGAAATGGCCAACACTAGGGCTGGGGCAGGGAAAATTCAAGATAAGTCTGGAGTACCTTGTGGTGCCAGAAAGTAAGAAAAAGCTCCAAAAACAAAAGGATAGGGCATGTCAAAGGGACGTAAGTGCCAATCTGAAAGAACTCCCAGTGGCCAAACCTGGAACAATATGAGGGACAAAATAAATGGTATTGGATTATAACCCAAACTATAAAATAAATATCCATGAGTCTATACGAATATAAAAAGGTGGTTGAAGAAATAAATGCATGGGGGAGAGGGAGAAGAGACAGCTGCTCCTTACAGATGAATTCCAAATAATTCACGTAGATACTCCGCCCTCCAGGAGGCGGAGCTTCAAGCCCAGCCCCCATCCCTAACCCACACTACACACACTTTCAGCGTGGGGAGCTGTCCTTAGTTACCTGATTCCAAAAAGTGTAGTACAGAAAGGGGAGAAAAGTAACTTTACAGTGGAGAAGTTTGGCAAGCGTTACCTCTGCAAGGTGATCAGGGTGGATTGACCTCAACAATGATGAGTTGTGTTGATAGCGTGTACCCTTGATAAACGTGGTGAAAAGGGTACTTCATCTCTGTGGTCTTCCTCTCCTCCCCGCCACCCCAAATTCCTATAATCCAGTCTAATCATGAGAAAACATCAGACAAATCCCAACTGAGGGACTTTCTAAGGAGCACCTGACCCGCCCTCCTCAAAACTATTAAGGTTGTCAAAAATCAAAACCTTGTTTTGTTGTCAAAAACAAAATCTGAAAAACAGTCACATATGGGAAGAGACCAAAGAGGTGTGATAACTAAACACAATGTGGAATCCTGAATCAGGTCTCGAGCAGAAAATGGACGTAAGTGGAAAAACTGGTGAAATCTGAATAAAGTCTGGAGTTTAGTTAACTGTACTGAACCAATGTTGGTTTCTTACCTTTGATAAATGTAACAAAGTTTAGTAAGAATGATATTAGGGGAGGACTTCCCTGGTGGTCCAGTGGCTAAGACTTGGTGCTCCCAATGCACGGGGGCTGGGTTCAATCCCTGGTCAGGGAACTAGACGCTGCATGCCACAACTAAAGATCCTGCATGCTGCAACTAAAGGTCCTGCATGCCACAACGAAGATCAAAGATCCTGCATCCTGCAACTAAGACCTGGCACAGCCAAATACATAAATAAATATATATTTTTTAAAAAGGATGATATTAGGGGAAACCAGGTAAGGAGTCTACAGGAACCCTTTGCACTGTCTTTGTAACTTGTCTGTAAATATAAAACTATCATAAAATAAAAGTTCATTTTAAAAACTGAAAAATGTTTCCATCAATAAAAATGCCTATCAACAACCCAATCAAAAAATGGGCAGAAAACCTAAATAGACATTTCTCTAAAGAAGACATACAGATGGCCAAGAGGCACATGAAAAGCTGCTCAACATCATTAATTTTTAGAGAAATGCAAATCAAAACTACAATGAGGTATCACCTCACACCAGTTAGAATGGGCATCATCAGAAAACTTACAAACAACAAATGCTGGAGAGGGTGTGGAGAAAAGGGAGCCCTCTTGCACTGTTGGTGGGAAAGTAACTTGATACAGCCACTATGGAGAACAGTATGGAGGCTCCTTAAAAAACTAAAAATAGAATTACCATATGACCCAGAAATCCCACTACTGGGCATATACCCAGAGAAAACTATAATTCAAAAAGTCACATACACCCCAATGTTCATTGCAGCACTATTTACAATAGCCAGGTCATGGAAGCAACCTAAATGCCCATCGACAGACGAATGCATAAAGCAGATGTGGTATATATATACAGTGGACTATTACTCAGTCAAAAAAGGAATGAAACTGGGTCATTTGTAAAGACGTGGGTGGACCTAGAGACTGTCATACAGAGTGAAGTAAGTCAGAAAGAGAAAAACAAATATTGTATATTAATGCATATATGAGGAATCTAGAAAAATGGTACAGGTGAACCAGTTTGCAAGGCAGAAATAGAGACAGATGGAGAGAACAAACATATGGACACCAAGGGGGAAATAGCAGGGGAGGGAGTTGGTGGTGGTGGGATGAACTGGGAGATTGGGATTGACATATATACACTAATATGTATAAAATAGATAACTAATAAGAAACTGCTATATAAAAAAATAAATAAAATTAAGTTTTAAAAAATGCCTATCAGCAAACATCTTTATATATTTAAAAAATCACTTTTAACCATTTAAATGATATTTAATCATGTTATTATAAACATTATGAATTACAATCATTTCTTTAGGCTCACACAGTCCAAAGCCTACATTTTTTAAACATCTTTATTGGAGTATAATTGCTTTACAATGGTGTGTTAGTTTCTGCTTTATAACAAAGTGAATCAGTTATACATATACATATGTCCCCATATCTCTTCCCTCTTGCATCTCCCTCCCTCCCACCGTCCCTATCCCACCCCTCTAGGTGGTCACAAAGCACTGAGCTGATCTCCCTGTGCTATGCGGCTGCTTCCCACTAGCTATCTATTTTACATTTGGTAGTGTATATATGTCCGTGACACTCTCTCACTTTGTCACAGCTTACCCTTCCCCCTTCCTATATCCCCTTGTCCATTCTCTAGCAGGTCTGTGTCTTTATTCCCATCTTACCCCTAGGTTCTTCATGACCTTTTTTATTTTCTCTTAGATTCCATATATATGTGTTAGCATACGGTATTTGTTTTTCTCTTTCTGACTTACTTCACTCTGTATGACAGACTCTAGGTCCATCCACCTCACTACAAATAACTCAATTTCATTTCTTTTTATGGCTGAGTAATATTCCATTGTATATATGTGCCACATCTTCTTTATCCATTCATCTGTCGATGGACACTTAGGTTGCTTCCATGTCCTGGCTATTGTAAATAGAGCTGCAATGAACATTTTGGTACATGACTCTTTCTGAATTATGGTTTCCTCAGGGTATATGCTCAGTAGTGGGATTTCTGGGTCATATGGTAATTCTATTTTTAGTTTTTTAAGGAACCTCCATACCGTTCTCCATAGTGGCTGTATCAATTTGCATTTCCACTCACAGTGCAAGAGAGTTCACTCTTCTCCACACCCTCTCCAGCATTTGTTGTTTCTAGATTTTTTGATGATGGCCATTCTGACGGGTGTGAGATGATATCTCATTGTAGTTTTGATTTGCATTTCTCTAATGATTAATGATGTTGAGCATTCTTCCATGTGTTTGTTGGCAATCTGTATATCTTCTTTGGAGAAATGTCTATTTAGGTCTTCTGCCCATTTTTGGATTGGGTTGTTTGTTCTTTTGTTATTGAGGTGCATGAGCTGCCTGTAAATTTTGGAGATTAATCCTTTGTCAGTTGCTTCATTTGCAAATATTTTCTCCCATTCTGAGGGTTGTCTTTTGGTCTTGTTTATGGCTTCCTTTGTTGTGCAAAAGCTTTTAAGTTTCACTGAGTCCCATTTGTTTATTTTTGTTTTTATTTCCATTTGTCTAGGAGGTGGGTCAAAAAGGATCTTGCTGTGATTTATGTAATAGAGTGTTCTGCCTATGTTTTCCTCTAAGAGTTTGATAGTGTCTGGCCTTACATTTAGGTCTTTAACCCATTTTGAGTTTATTTTTGTGTATGGTGTTAGGGAGTGTTCTAATTTCATACTTTTACATGTACCTGACCAGTTTTCCCAGCACCACTTATTGAAGAGGCTGTCTTTTCTCCACTGTATATTCTTGCCTCCTTTATCAAAGATAAGGTGACCATATGTGCGTGGGTTTATCTCTGAGTTTTCTATCCTGTTCCATTGATCTATATTTCTGTTTTTGTGCCAGTACCATACTGTCTTGATTACTGTAGCTTTGTAGTATAGTCTGAAGCCCCAGAGCCTGATGCCTCCAGTTCCATTTTTCACTCTCAAGATTGCTCTGGCTGTTCGGGGTCTTTTATGTTTCCATACAAATTGTGAAATTTTTGTTCTAGTTCTGTGAAAAATGCCAGTGTTAGTTTGATAGGGATTGCATTGAATCTGTAGATTACTTTGGGTAGTAGAGTCATTTTCACAATGTTGATTCTTCCAATCCAAGAACATGGTATATCTCTCCATCTATTTGTATCATCTTTAATTTCTTTCATCGGTGTCTTATAATTTTCTCCATACAGGTCTTTTGTCTCTTTAGGTAGATATATTCCTAGATATTTTATTCTTTTTGTTGCAATGGTAAATGGGAGTGTTTTCTTAATTTCACTTTCAGATTTTTCATCATTAGTGTATAGGAATGCCAGAGATTTCAGTGCATTAATTTTGTATCCTGCTACTTTACCAAATTCATTGATTAGCTCTAGTAGTTTTCTGGTAGCATCTTTAGGATTCTCTATGCATAATATCATGTCATCTGCAAACAGTGACAGCTTTACTTCTTCTTTTCCGATTAAGATTCCTTTTATTTCTTTTTTTTCTCTGATTGCTATGGCTAAAACTTCCAAAACTATGTCGAATAATAGTGGTGAGAGTGGGCAACCTTGTCTTGTTACTGATCTTAGTGGAAATGGTTTCAGTTTTTCACCATTGAGGATGATGTTGTCTGTGGGTTTGTCATATATGGCCTTTATTATGTTGAGGAAAGTTCCCTCTATGCCTACTTTCTGGAGGGTTTTTATCACAAATTGGTGTTGAATTTTGTCGAAAGCTTTCTCTGCATCTACTGTGATGATCATATGTTTTTTTTTCCTTCAGTTTGTTAATATGGTGTATCACATTGATTGATTTGCGTATATTGAAGAATCCTGGCATTCCTGGAATAAACCCCACTTGATCATGGTGTCTGATCCTTTTAATGTGCTGTTGGATTCTGTTTGCTAGTACTTGTGGCCTCTCCCGTTGCAGAGCACAGGCTCAGCAGCCATGGCTCACTGGCCTAGCTGCTCCGTGGCATGTGGGATCTTCCTGGACTGGGGCACGAGCCTGTTTCCCCTGCATCGGCAGGCAGACTCTCAACCACTGCGCCACCAGGGAAGCTCCTGTTTGCTAGCATTTTGTTGAGGATTTTTGCATCTATGTTCATCAGTGATATTGGCCTGTAGTTTTCTTTCTTTGTGACATCTTTGTCTGGTTTTGGTATCAGGGTGATGGTGGCCTCATAGAATGAGTTTGGGAGTGTTCCTCCTTCTGCTATATTTTGGAAGAGTTTGAGAAGGATAAGTGTTAGCTCTTCTCTAAATGTCTGCTAGAATGCGCCTGTGAAGCCATCTGGTCCTGGGCTTTTGTTTGTTGGAAGATTTTTAATCACAGTTTCGATTTCAGTGCTTGTGATTGGTCTGTTTATATTTTCTAATTCTTCCTGGTTCAGTCTCGGCAGGTTGTGCATTTCTAAGAATTTGTCCACTTCTTCCGGGTTGTCCATTTTATTGGCATAGAGTTACTTGTAGTAATCTCTCATGATCTTTTGTATTTCTGCAGTGTCAGTGTTACCTCTCCTTTTTCATTTCTAATTCTATTGATTTGAGTCTTCTCCTTTGTTTCTTGATGAGTCTGGCTAATGGTTTATCAATTTTGTTTATCTTCTCAAAGAACCAGCTTTTAGTTTTATTGATCTTTGCTATTGTTTCCTTCATTTCCTTTTCATTTATTTCTGATCTGATCTTTATGATTTCTTTCCTTCTGCTAACTTTGGGGGTTTTTTTGTTCTTCTTTCTCTAATTACAAAGCCTACATTTTTAATACTGTATTTTTATCCGTTTTTAATAGGGCTGCCTCAGGCATGCCTGTGAGATCAAGACTTTGTTTTTAATCCTGCCCTACAACCAGCTGGGTCTTCTGATGTAGCTAGGGCCCCATCCTCTGTGCTATGTCTTAGCTGCCTGGACTGCAAATGGCTAGAATTAAGCCTGGGTGGATTTTGCTGGACAGCCAATTATACTCTAGATATTTTGCATTTCAATCTACCTTCTCTCAGTCAATCAGGTCTTTAAGGATAAGAGCTAGTCTTGTTAAGGATCTTAGACTGTAGTCTAAGAGCAACATGAAGCTTTTGAAGGTTTTAAGTGAGAGAGGTGAATAATCAGCAGAGTATGAGGTAGAAGGAGAGGGAGGGAAGAGTGTCTTTAGGAGGAAGTATTAGAGTCATCCAGGCAAGAGATATGGTCACTTAGACTAGGTTGCTGGCACTGTGGGTGGGGACTTGTGACACCATGACAGTTAATAATGATAATAATAGATATTTATATAATCCTGTAGAGTTTATATTGCAAATGCTTTGACATTCTTTGTCAATTAATGTTTACAACTCTGGATAGAATTTTCATTTTGCAAATGAGGAAAACTGGAGCCAGAGGAAATAATTGAATTGCTCAAGGCTAAGTAGCATAATTTTAACCCAAGTGTTTTGATTCCAAATCCAATGTGCTTCCCAGTGCCTGACTGCAAAATTGTGTGTGTAAGGGAGTGATATATGTTGACAATTTGTGTTTTTTACCCTTGGCTAATGGTTTTCAAAATTACTATACTTACAGACTTAAAACATACAGATTCTTGGGCCCCGCCCTCAGAGATCCTGACTCAGTAGTTCTGAGGGGGGCCTGGAAGTCTGTGGCACCCTTGGGTGATGCAAGGAAGAAGGCTTGTGGACCACACTTTGAAAACCAGGACTGCTGTGGGTCTCTGCTTGTTATCCCAATTCCCACACACAGGAGACTGAACCTGGGCAATTGTTTTCCAAGTACATGTTATGGTGATGTAAAAGTAGATATAGATTTTACAAAACTATTGTTTGATCAGTCATCTTTGCTAATCTGGACAGCATTAGCAAACTTTGCTTTGAAACTATTTTTGCTGTTTAATAACTACCTTGTCCCTTTTGCTTCTTTCCTGTATCAAGCCTCTCCCATGGTCACAGTTCGCATGTCCTTGGTCCTTCGCTCTGTGGCTTCCCGGCAGCAAGTCTCTAAGCCACAGAGCTGGCAGTGGCGCCCAGGCATCCCTGGCCTCAACTCAGCATCCGTCACCTGCCCCGTGGTCAGTTTTTCACAGCAGAAACTTCAGCCGGTAATAGTCTGTGCGTGCATTTTTTTGGAGCCACAGGGGAAAGGGGATGGAGGAAGCTGGTTTGGGTATTTTCCCATCTTAAAGCACTCCAGCCAAACTGCAGGTTATGACTTCAGTGTGTCATTCTTCTTTTAAGAAAATAACTCAGTTGTCCATAATCACTCCCTGTCTTACTTGGCCTGAAAAATGGATTTTCTTTCTGTTTTGTTTAGCTTTCCGGCACATCTAAAATCAGATGGAGTTCTTTATGTAATGACTTAGTGTTACTACTCCACTGGAAGGTCACTTAAGGCATGCAGCTCACCTTTTATGAATTTTATCTACTTTTGCATCACTACATGAAAATAAATACTTGTGCACTTGTACCTGAAGTTACAGAAGGGAGGCCTGGCTCATGAGGTGAAAGAACAAAACTTCAGCAACCATCAATGTTTTATTCTCTCACTGTTTGCCTCGGCCTCCATTGGCCCACTTTCCCCTCACCGTCCACAGGACCATTTTCCTGGGAGGCAGATTCAGGGGGAGAAGCAGGGAACCCAGAGAAAACTATTCTTTCCACATGGTGATGGCTTTTCAAAGTCTCTTCCAGACGCATGGCCTCGGCAGGTGTGTGGATGGGCACGTTTCCACTTCACCCAAAGGAGCCCTGGGCTGCCACACATGGTATCTGCCAACCTCAGGGGGTGTTTCCCTCTCTCCACCTCAGCTGCTTGGTCTCTGGTGGGTGGAAGCTGTGGATGTTTATTGAGTGCCTCCTATGGACCAGGCACCACAGAATTGCTTTGATTGGTTACAAACATCTTTTCTTTCAAGCAGATGGGGCTACTGCTATGGCTGTCTCGGTGGTTGGTTGGTTAGTTCTCTGAGATGCTTCAGCCCCAGGGAGTACCTACACCCCCCCACCACCTGAGCTTAGCAGGGTTCCCCGAGGGCCTCCCAAAGCTCACAACTCCTTCTGGCTGTGCCCATTGTTGGGGACACCTGTAACCTCTACTTCAGGAGGACACGATTGGCTGTTAAAGCTCCAAGTCTCCCCTTGTTCCTAACCTTGGATTTAGCTAAAAACATATCACAGGGACTTCCCTGGTGGTGCAGTGGTTAAGAATCCACCTGCCAATACAGGGGACACGGGTTTGAGCCCTGGTCCGGGAAGATCCCACATGCCGCGAAGCTACTAAGCCCGTGCGCCACAACTACTGAGCCTGTGCTCTAGAGCCCACGAGCCACAACTACTGAGCCCGCGTGCCTAGAGCCTGTGATCTGCAACAACAGAAGCCACCGCAGTGATAAGCCGGGGAACCGCAATGAAGACCCAACGCAGCCAAAACAAAAACAAACAAAAAAAACCACTGCAAAGTGTTTTCTTTTCCTCTTACAACAAGTCTCTCAGGGCCTGGAAATATCTCAGCTCTTCCTCTGGCTCTTTCCTTAATTTAAAGGGTGGGACTGGAAGGAAACTTTACCCTGTATTTCCCTCCAAGGAATGGTCATGGGCACATATTCTTAGTCTCTCTATAGCAGCTCGGCCAGGTGAAATCAGCAAACGTTGTTCACTCCAATGCAATGTGTAATTTTGGACACTTTTGAATCCCTCCTGCCTGCTTGCAGGGTTGAATGACAGCCCGGCTCCCACTGTAGTCATTGTCCCACAAACAACCTCCCACCCCGATGTCAGGAGGCCTGGATGCACCCTCTACATGGGCTACTCCCTAGGAAGTATGAGACCTCCATCTGCTTTCATAACCTTTTTAATCAGTGGTTCATTGGGGAGAGGGGAGGATCCAGGGTTGCTCTGGACTGGCTTCTAAGGGGGACAGCCTGGAATCTACATCTGACTCCCCAGGGGTTTGGCAAACGTGGGTCTAACCTTCTGGGGTACTTGATCAAAGCAGTGGAGGCATGGGAGTTTTAGGGTTTCTGGGCCAAGGAACATTCATGACAGGCAAGTGGTTTAATGGGAGAGGGATGTCTGGGCCATCAAGGTGGAAGCAAGACCCCTCAAAGCAGGTGAGAGAAGGATGCGATAAGTTCCAGTCCTTCAGAGAGGGAGTCCTTTGGCAAGGAGCAAGTGGATTGTCAGGCCCTGAGCCAGGCAGCTGTGGTTTGGGGCAGCGTTCCAGGGCCAGAAGGGAACTGCAGTGCCAAATGGGAGCTGAGCGGGCGCCCAGTCACATGCCAGCCTTGGCCCACAGGGTGGGTTTAGACACAAATGCTCTGGTTGCAGGGCACCTGGGTGCCAAAGAGCTATCCTCAGGCATCTGGATCCTGGGCTTAGGGCAGCAAGACTGACCAAGTCCCCTTCCCCCACTAGCGGCCAAAGTTCCCGGATTATGAAACAATAGGCTTGTGTAGGATCAGCTCAGCTAACTAGCAGGACAGAGTCAGTGTGCAAGTGTCCCGGTGATACGGGATTACCTTTGCCCCCATCCTTCCAACCAAGTTCTTTCTCATGAGAGGCAGCCATTTCTAAAAACTGAAACAGGGCTTCCCTGGTGGCGCAGTGGTTGAGAGTCCACCTGCCGATGCAGGGGACACGGGTTCGTACCCCGGTCCGGGAAGATCCCACATGCCGCAGAGCGGCTGGGTCCATGAGCCATGGCCGTTGAGCCTGCGCGTCCGGAGCCTGCGCTCCACAACGGGAGAGGCCATAACAGTGAGAGGCCCATGTACCGCAAAAAACAAACAAACAAACAAAAAAACTGAAACAGATGAAGTCTTGCAAAAGCTCCTGATAGATTTTTTTTTTTTAATCTATGAAATACACAGACACACAAAGAGGTGAGGGATGATGGACAGATAGATATGTACATCCATACCTACACAGAGACACACTCTCACATACAGATAGGTCTTATACACATAGTAGGTGAATTCCTAAAAAGCCACATTTAAATTCAGTTTTTGCAAATAATACCTACTTGAAATTTATCAAGACAGCATCTCCTAATGAGTCTTTATGTTCTCTTTAATTAAATAAATGCAACCTAACTTCTTTTTTTCTTTTTTCTATTTTATCACCAGGAAGCTCAGAGCGAAACTTCATACTTCATTTCATTACTTCCTTAGCTTAAATCTCCTAATATAATTGTTTTCTTCTTTCAGCCCACTTTATTACTGGACTTTTGTATCGAGGTCCTTGATGTAATAATTTTACAGCTATTTATCAAATGTAATTTTTGATGTTTTTAGAAGTCAATAATGAGTAACTAATATTAGATAAATGAGTTGAATTTTCTAGAATCTGAAAAATATGTATTAGGGAAGTTTGTCACTTTATGGATTTCTAAGTTCTGGAAAAGCAGAGTTCTGTTGCAATGAACAATATCCTATTACAGAACCCACCTGGATAGAGTTTGGAGTGTAGGATACCCCTCTGCCGTCGAATGTGAAATGCCTGTACAGCTGGGTTGGAAGGATTAATCAGAACTGCCTGTGGCAGGAGCGAAGTACTGGTCCCCAGATGTAGGAGTGCTTTGCCAGCATCACTCCCTTTGCACCTACTCTCTTGGGGCCACATTTGCAAACACACCTAGGAATGTTGGCCACATCCTCCCTGGTAGGTTCAGACAATGCTTTTGCAGTCCTGTATCTGACCCACTTGGTCAACACGGCGCCTGGTCTCAAAGATAGCGGGGAAGAGAAAGGCCTGCAGTGTCACTGAGTCCATTCCTCCGGGTGGGGCAGGAATGAGAAGCAACCTGATCTGCCCCCTCCACCTCTGGGGACAAGGGTGCGGTGAAGTCTCCTCTTTCTACCGGGAGCAAGCCACTGGCACCGGCCATCTCAGGAGTAACCAATTCAGTTTCTCACTGTGGCATCTCTCCTTTACCTCTCTGTGTCCTCACTGCGTCCTGGGAGATAATTTGCTGAGGCACGAATGTACGTTCAGAAATCTTCCACCAACGTTTCATGGGGCTCGTGGCTGATGGGCCTCCCCAGCTTTGTTAACCTGGTTGAGGGTGCAGGCTGAAGATATGCTTGGCCTGGGCGTGGAGGCCGGGCATCTGGGAGGTACTGCTGACCCTCTGTGCTATGGGGTGAGTGGGGTGGACAGTCATGTCCACCAGGACAGTGGGAAATGAGCCCCCCTTGAGCAGCTCTCCAGGCCTTTGTGTGGGGGGAAGTGCACTAAGATGCCCCCGCCTTTGGGGCAGAGAATGAATGGAAGAAGTTGTCTCCCTCTGAAGCAGCTCCTCCAGCAATGCTTGTTCTCAGGTTTCATTTCACAGGTCAGAGAGGGGAGTCCTAGAAACAACCTGGAATTGTCTTAAAATAAATAGAGAACCGACACGGGGAAAGAGACTCAAGTTATTTTGTGTAACTGTTGAGGGGCAGAGGTAGGACCTGTGAACACAGGTTAGAAGGAAGCAGAATTGAATTCAAAGGAAGGAAAGCTTTTCTACCCCTGAGAGTTGTTCAAAAGTGGGTTGGGTCCATCCACAGACGAATGGATAAAGAAAATGTGTGTACATATAACGGAGTATTATTCAGCCTTAAAAGGGAAGGGGATTGTGACACATGCTGCAATGTGGATGAACCTTGTGACTTCATGCTAAGTGAAATAAGTCATAGATACTGTATGATTCCACTCATATGAGGTGTCTAAAGTAATCAGATTTTTAGGGGCAGAAAGTAGGATCGTGGTTTTTAGGGTCTAGGGGATTTGGGGAATGGGCAGATATTGTTTTATGAGTACAGTTAAACGTTAGTTTGGGCAATCTTATGGTTACCAAGTGGGAAAGGTGGGGGAGGGACTAATTGGGAGACTGGGATTGACATGTACACACTACTATATATAAAATAGATAACTAATAAGGACCTACTGTATAGCACAGGGACCTCTACTCAATACTCTGTAATGACCTATATGGGAAAAGAATCTAATAAAGAGTGGATATATGTATATGTATAACTGACACACTTTGCTGTACAGCAGAAATTAACACAACATTGTAAATCAACTATACTCCAATACAAATTTAAAACAAAAATCAGTTTGGGGGCCTCCCTGGTGGCGCAGTGGTTGAGAATCCGCCTGCCGATGCAGGGGATACGGGTTCGTGCCCCGGTCTGGGAGGATCCCATATGCCGCGGAGCGGCTGGGCCCGTGAGCCATGGCCGCTGGGCCTGCGCGTCCGGAGCCTGTGCTCCGCAACGGGGGAGGCCACAACAGTGAGAGGCCCGCATACCGCAAAAAAAAAAAAAAAAAAAAAAAAAAAAAAAATCAGTTTGGGAAGATGAAAAGAGCTCTGTGGATAAATGGTGAAGATGGTTGCACAACAATGTCAATGGGCTCAACACACTGGAAAGTATATTTGAAAATGGTTAAAAGGGAAAATTTTATGTTTATGTCTATTTTATCACACACAAAAAATTAAGTAAACAGCATTGGTGATTAAAGGGCCCTGTGACACTGAAAGAAAAGTGGCTATTAGCCAGCTTATCACATTGGCATGAATGTGCTTTTTTGGTAGTTGCCACTGATTTGGTTTTGATGAAACAGTACCAGGTACCATGATCTAATATGGAGAGGAAGAGGCCCATTGCTCAGAGTTCTAGAAGGTCAAGTTCCCATAGGAAAGAAGTCTCGTCTGCTTCCCTCAAGTATGCACATGTGAGTGGCAGGAGTGGGGTACTCAGCTATTGGGAGGGTAGCATGGTGTAGCGAGAGGCACTGTGATGCTGAAGAAAGATTCTTCTTAGACATTTTAGGTTCTAGTTTTGTGGTTATTTAACCTTTTGGAGCCTCACTTTCTGTATCTGTAAAATGGGAATTAATACCTTTTCCACAGAAATAGAGAAGTAGCCTATGAAAGTATCTACCACATAGTGATTTCCCACAGAAATGTTCACTATTATGGGTCTCCCCACAATATTCTTTTTTTCTTTAAGTTTTACATTTTAAAAATTTTATCATGATTTATCTGTCAGTGATGTGGTTCTTGCCAAATTCATCAACCAGGAAATGAAGTTGATACTGCAAAATATATTATCCTTGCTCTGTCTTGACCTGTCACTGTCACCCTGCATTATTTTGGACACCCTGGAGTGTTTTGAAAAAAGAAGGGTGATTTCTTCCTGTTTTGATTTTATTGAGACTCCCCCAGGGGACCATCAGCAGCAAAGCTGAGACGTGGTCTCTTGACCCGGGAGACCCTTGGCACACTGCATGGTTCACTACAGTGTGCTCCAGCTCTCACCTAATTGCCTTAATTAGAGACTCTTCTGGTAGGGGTCCAAGAGGTACCTCATCAGCATTCAGCATCTCTGCCAAAGGACAAGTGGGAAAGGAAGCCAAAGCCAACCAGGGGAAATGAAGGCAACAACACTTTTTCCTAACTAACCCATCAGCACCTTGATGCTGTGGGGTGCTCCCCCATCCTAACCAATCTCTGTATATACCTGCTTGTAGTTACCCAGGGCTTAAACTGATAAACCGGTAGAACACAGTGAAACTTCCACAAGGACTTAATGAATGGAAACACTGTGAAATGTGAAGCCACCACTCTGCCTTTTCAACGGCACCTTGGGGCCATGGAACTACATGCCACCAAGGCATAGAAAAGTAGATTTTGGTCTGTGTTCAAGCCAGCATGAAGCACCTCCATCCATTTCCCCACCTCCACGGACATATATGTGGCAGCACGTGGAAATGACAAGAGGCCATAGGTAAGGTTGTCCAGCTTTGGCCCATCAGTGCTCCTGGTTGGGATTTTGCCTGGTTATCACCATCTGAGGCTCAGCTCTGCTTGCCACCTCTCAGATAGGGGTAGCAGCAGGCTGTGGGGAGAGGAGCTCTTCTCTGTAAATCACCAGTTGTCCTGACATGTGCCTCACCATTTCCCTATACTTCACCTGCATCTTGGTGTTTGATATAAAAGATTGCCTATATCCATTGGTGACAGAAACCTAATTCAAACTAATTTAAACAAAGAGAGAAAGCAAGATCCAGAGGTTTGCAGAGGGGTCATTTTTGAAACAATGGCTGAACACTGCTCTATGTGCACATGAGAGAATGTGTCTGAGATGAAAGAACCACCCCAAAGCAGCAGGCTGAACATTTCCTAGAGCTCACACACGGCTGAGAGTAGTTTGTGTTCCCACCAGCCAGGGTAGAAAGACCTCCTAGTAGAGTCCTCAGTAGTGGGACTAAATAAACCCTGGACTAACAGTTGTTCTGGACCCACGATAACAAAGCTTAAAATCAAACTTGAAGAGATCCAATTGATCCCAGTAACTTAACCTTTTGCCATAATAAAGCTCAACACTATTTAAAGAAATATAACAAAATTCAGCAAACAACAATGTTGAATTATGGGATCAGGTATCTAGGCAAAAATTACTGAGTATGCAAAAAAAGCAGAAAAATATTATTCATGACCAGGAGAAAAACTGATCAATAGAAACAGACCCAGAAAGTTAGAGAAATGATGAATTAGCAAAAAAGAACATTAAAATGGCTATTTTAAATGTGCTCCCCATGTATAAGAAAGTGGAAGAAAACATAAACATGATGAGAAGATAAATTGATGATACAAAAAAAGACCTGGATGGTATATATAAAGATGAAGAATACAATATCTGAAATGAAAAATACTGGTTAGGATTAATAGTTAATCAGACACTGCAGAAGAAAAGATAGTGAAGTTGAAGACAGAGCAATGTAAACTATCCACATAGAGATATAAACTACCCAAGCAAGCACAGAGAGAAAAAAGACTGAAAAAATTAGTAGAGCATTTGTGACATGTGGATGATACAGGTATAATCCAAGTAGACTACACATGCATGATTAAAGTGCCAAGAAAATGGTGTGGGTGGTGGGGAAAATATTTGAAGAAATAATAAAAATGTTCTAATTTTGAGGAAAACTATAAGTTGACAGAATCAAGGAGTTCAACCAACACCAAGCAGAATAAATATTGAGAAAACCATGCCAAGACACTTCATAATCAAATTGTTGAAAATCAGTGGTAAGACAATCTTAAAAGTAGCCAGAGGAATAGGAGAACATTACATACCAGGGAACAAACATGACAATGACAGCAGATTCCATGTCAGAAACTATGTAATCCAGAAGACAGTGGAGCAACATCTTTAAAGTGATGAAAGAAAAACTTTCAATCTTGAATTTAATACCCAGTGAATATGTTTCAAAAATAAAAGTGAAATAAAATTTTTTCAAACAAAGGTAAAATAATTCATCACTAGAAGTTCTTCACTTCAAGAAATATTAATGGAAGTTTTTTGGGCAGGATACCATACAAGAAAAAGATCTACACAAATGATTGAAGAGTGCCAGAAATGTGTGTAATTTCTTTAAAAGTTGATTGGCTACTTAAACCAAAAATAATCACAGTGTTTTGTGGGATTCATAATATATGTTGAAGCGAAATGTATGAAAATAGCACAAAGACAAGAAGGAAGAAATAAACATTCTGTTGTAAGATACTTATACTCTACTTATAGTGGAATGATATTATTTGAAGTTAGACTGTTATAAGTTAAAAAGTATAATATTCTATATGTACCCTGTAGGGGACCAAAATATATTACACAGATCAAGTCTTGTTAAAATAAACTCCAAAGTGCTATTTCAATGATTTTATCATTCTCAAATTTGTGTCTTTCATTTTGGCTTTAATTAGTTATAATAACACTTGTAATTTCAAAATTTAACCTGTCTCTGTAGTTCAACATCTGCTCCTCTTTTATTAATCATTGCCAAGTAACAGCAGAGAAGTATTTTCAGCATCATGCTGGTCTCACTAAGCTAAATTTGGTACTGTGGAATTTGTTGGTGAGGATAAACTATGTGAGAATTCCTATGCTTGAAGTAATGCTGGCTTTGGGCCATTTCTATTTAAATAGTGGGCTTGGAAAAAAATGTGTTTTCAAACAGATTCTGCCGTTTACAAACTGAACTACCTTCTGTTGGGGAAAATACGTAAGGTCTCTGTGACTTGGAGGTCCCATGTATTGCACGTAGCAAAGAAAAGAACATACACTTCTCTGGTGCCCTTCCTTTATTCCCTGTGAAATGAATAAGACTTTTGGAAACCACGATGGAAAACTTGATTACTTAATAAGTAACCATTCTTGTCAGATGAGTAGAAAGTAATACTGACCTCATTGATTTTTCCACCAAAGTGTCTCCCTATTCAGGGCTACAAGTGGGTCATGTTTGGAACTATGAGCTTTAAACAAGGTGTATTACTTAGTGGCTGGATGATTTAATAATGGTATAACATTTTAAGTAGTAGTGAATCGCTTAGAGAAGTAAGGTATATAGTTAATAAGTATATCTAGATAGAGGCCCAGGCAGCCTGGCTTAGTGGTAAGGACAATCAAGGGATTCAGGAGATCCAAAGCACATCCTAGTTCTGCTACTTGTTAGACCTAAAATACATAATCTCCCTGACCTTAGTTTCTACTTTAGACCAGAGTAATGTTTCCATAGGTGGAGTATCTACCACTGGTAACCGTGGTAGGTGACCATTATAGGTTATTACAAGATATTGAGTATAGTTCCCTGCACTATACAGTAGGTCCTTGTTGGTTATCTATTTTATAAATAGTAGTGTGTATATTTTAATCCCAAGCTCCTAATTTATCCCTCCCTCTTTTACCTTTGGTAACCATAAGTTTGTTTCTATGACTGTGAGTCTGTTTCTCTTTTGTAAATAAGTTCATTTGTATTATATTTTAGGTTCTGCATATAAGTGATGTCATATGATATATATCTTTCTCTGTCTGACTGACTTCACTTGGTATGATAATCTCTAGGCCCATCCATGTTGCGGCAAATGGCATTATTTCATTCCTTTTTTCTGAGTAACATTCCACTGTCTATATGTACCACATCTTCTTTATCCGTTCATCTGTCGATGGACACTTAGGTTGCTTCCCTGTCTTGGCTGTTGTAAATAGTGCTGCTATGAATATTGGGGTGCATGTGTCTTTTTGAATATTTTCTCCAGATACATGCCTAAGAGTGGGATTGCTGGATCATATGGTGACTCTACTTTTAGTTTTTTAAGGAACTTCCATACTGTTCTCCATAGTAGCTGTACAAATTTACATTCCCACCAATAGTGTAGGAGGGTTTATTTTAAAGCATACACAGTAACACATAATTTGCATCTAACAGTACAAATAAAATGAGAGAAATATCATGGCAACAAAATCCTAGAAAGTAGACATCAGATGAACATGGGGTAATTGATGAGCAGATCCAAGGAAGCTGGATATTAAGCCAGCAGTGGGTGAAGTTGAGAGGCAAACTGATTTGCATCTCAGAACCTCTGAAAGGCTTAGGGATTTGTATCATCAATTACCTCTGGAAGCAGAGGCAGGGAGGTAAGATTGAAAACAGGATTGACATATATACACTAATATGTATAAAATAGATAACTAATAAGAACCTGCTGTATAAAAAAATAAATAAAGTAAAAAAAAAAGATTGAAAACAGAACAACTGTGATTAAAAGTCTGCTTAGGAAGGAGTAGGACTCCAAACAGCCAGAAATCTGCCCTCCTCACCCAGCTGTTCAGAAGACTCCAGAAGAGAATTCTTCAAGAAGATGAAACTGTTGGGATACCAAGAGCATGAATGCAGAGAGAAGATTTATGCAACTAAGGGAAAGTTTGGAGGTATATTAGTGAAAAGTGTATAAAAAATCTCACCTGACCACGGTACTGTTATTAATGCTGCAAAAGGATTCCCAAGGAAAACAAAAAGTTGTGCAGAAGAGGAAAAGGAATCACACTTACTACATGGCTCGGATGTCAATAAGGTTTTCATCCTTAAAGTAATGTCAACTGAATATTGATTTTATCCAAATGTTTCTATTGAAAGAATGGGAAAGGATGGAAAGTGGAACGGCCATAGATGATCTTATCTGGACTGGCCTGTTGTTGTTTTCCACCTTGGGGACCTGAGTCCAGCTTGTTCTAGAGCAAATTGATTTAAAAAAAAAAATTTATTTATTTTTGGCTGCATTGGGTCTTCGCTGCTGCGTGCGGGCTTTCTCTAATTGTGGCAAGCTGGGGCTACTCTTCATTGCGGTGCACGGGCTTCTCATTGCGGTGGCTTCTCTTGTTGCAGAGCACAGGCTCCAGGTGTGCGGGCTTCAGTAGCTGTGGTGCACGGGCTTAGTTGCTCAGCGGCATGTGGGATCTTCCTGGATCAGGGCTCGAACCCACGTCCTCTGCAACCACTGCACCACCAGGTAAGTCCTAGAGCAAGCTGATTTTTAAAAGGCTTAGATACTCTGAGACGGGAAAGAGAATTCAGAGAAGAGTATTCTGAATGGATCTTCGACTCATCTGGGTTCCTTGACCAACAGAAGCTTCAACGAAGTAGCCTCCTCCATCTATCCTAGGACCGAGCACAATGTCAAAGGTGCAGCAGGAAACAGGCCACCTTCAGAAGTGCAGGGAGCTCACCTTTAATTTGATCCCCAGGTTTGGTTATCATCAGCCACCCTCTTAGATGCCCTCAGTTCCTGCCGCAAAATTAGTTTAGAGAGGCAATAATATTTTTCTTAAAGGCATTTTAGCCTTTTTACTGAATAATTCAACAATGTCTAGTGGAACTCAGAGCCATTGACTCCTAGGTTTCCTCTATTTGGAGGGAACATACATTCATTTTATAGATCAGCGTTCTCTAAAATGAAGTATTTGTATCTGGTAGACACGCAAGACAATCTTGGAGCAGAGAAAGAAAATATTCCAACTTAGATATATTTTTATCTAAAACAAAACAGAAATTAAGCTTCAACTAGTACTTAATAAATGGGTTGACACTGGTCTCCTCTCTCAGCCCACTTGTCAGAAGGTCAGGTGTTCTGGACAATAGAGGAGAAAAGCTGAGGGAATCCCATAATTTGGAGACGTTGATAGCGTCACCATCATGTATTTGATTTCAATGTAGGACACACTGCAGTTTATGTGTGACAGGTTACATGGATTTACAGGTTTTCTAAACTAGGTTTGATAAAACTAACTCTGACAAAAATAGGCTAATGGCGTAAAATTATTTCTCTAATGGAATCAGAGAGTAAAGTTAATGAGAAATGCAAACGTAAGTAAACAGCAGGACTATGGTAGAGCAGACACCTCTATGATTCCTCTGTCACATGAGGTAAAAATAAGGACAATCTAATTCATCACATGGTCCCAACTAAAAATACTAGTGAGAGCAGAGTTATAGTTACTTTATCTCTATCTCATCTTTTTGAAATTTCTCTTTTAGTAAATATTTTTAACATACATAAATGTTAATGGAGTTTTGTATGTATATAATTTTATAAATAGATAAACATTCCATAAGCAAGCTTGCTGGAACATTGTTTTACTGATGGGATGTGCAATCAAAACAATTTGGAGGGGGCCTCCCTGGTGGCGCAGTGGTTGAGAGTCCGCCTGCCGATGCAGGGGATACGGGTTCGTGCCCCGGTCTGGGAGGATCCCATATGCCGCGGAGCGGCTGGGCCCGTGAGCCATGGCCGCTGGGCCTGCGCGTCCGGAGCCTGTGCTCCGCAACGGGGAAGGCCACAACAGTGAGAGGCCCGCATACCGCAAAAAGAAAAAAAAAAAAAAAAAAAAAACAATTTGGAGACCACTGTTAAAGAGAGGCAAACTAAAGCAAAATAACATTGAATTACTTCTCCAAATTCACAAAGCAAATGAGTCAGAGCCAGAAATAAATTCTGTCCTTGAGTCCCAATCATACCAGGCTCCCACCCCTCAGGGTCTCTATGATTTTCTAAACTTCCACCTTCTTAAAATATTATTTCTGATATTCTGCATAAGTTAGGTCCCTGAGGCAGGAAAATAAAACTGTGGAAAGGATGAAAGTTCTGGAGTCTGAGCCCTGGGACGTAGCCCAGGCCCTGCAATTTCAGTCTTCTCATCTGCCAAATGGGAGTAAGTGACCACTCAGAGTTGTGGTGAGGATTAAATGAATGAATAAATATGAAGCCTCTGGCACATGGGAGCCTTCCCTCCCCTCCCCCATTATATTTTAATTATAATTCATGAAATTTTACTCTAAAGTGTGAGGTTAATCCAAATACTTTCATAAGTCAGGAAACCTGTGGAAATAAATCATTCCCTTCATCTTAAACATACTCACATAGATACCACCTGCTCTACCCGAGGCTCCTGCACTGAAATCCTCCCAACACCCAACACTGAGTTCCTTGAGGATGCTTCACGCTGCCGAAGAGCATGTCCAGTTTCCATAACTGTCTCGGCAACACTAATGGACCATGTCACTGGGAGACAGAATGCTGGAACCATATCCCTGAGGGAATCATGTCAGAATCTTAGGGGTGGTGGTTTGACAAAGTAGATCAATATGAAAGTATAATTTTACATGTATAAATTTTAAATGCTTGCAAAATACATACCGCAAAGAGTAAAACTCACCAAGCCATCATGGCTGGTGGGGATACCCAAAAGAATCGGTGATTATAATGGGGGAAAGGTAGAGGGAGGGCAGCCCCCATAAATGGGCATGAAGGGAAACAGGAGTGGGAGTGAGGCTTTAGGTCCATTAAAGGGGAACACGTTTTTAAAATGATGAGCAAACGGATAGGCAAAAGATCTGAATGAACACTTCACCAAAAAAGACATTCAGGTGGCAAATAAGCATATGTGTTGAAAGATGCTCAACATCAGTAGTCATTAGAGACAGTCAAGTTAAAATCACAATGAGGATTACTACACACTTGTAGAATGGCTTTAAAAAGAAAAAGAAAAAAACTGAAAACAAGTGCTGATAAGGATGAACTCTCATACTTTATTGGTAGAAATTCACAATGGTGCAGCCACTTTGGAAAACAGTTTGCCAGTTTCTTATAAAGTTAGATACCTACTTACCATACAACCCAGCAACCCCAATCCTAGATATTTACTCAAGTGCTTGAAAACTTAATGCTTCCACAAAACCTATAATGGATGTTTACATAGCAGGTTTACACATAATCTCCCAAAGCTGGAAAGAAATCAGATGTTCTTTAACAGGAGAATAGAGAAATGAACTGTGATATGTCCATATGTGGAATACTACTCAGTAATAAAAAGGAACAAACTATTGATCCATACAAGAACATGGAGGAATCTTAAATACCTTTTGCTTAGTAAAAGAAGCCAGAACCAAAGGCTACATGTTGTATGATTCCATTTATATGACTTCTTAAGAAGGCAAAATTATAAGGGTGGTTGCTAGGGGCTGGGGATAGGAGAGAGGCTGACTTCAAAAGGTCAGCACAAGGGAATTTGGGGGATGATGGAACTGTCCTGTATGTTACTATGGCGGTGAATACATGACTGCATTTGTCAAAATCCATAGAACTGTATAGTGCAAAGAATGAATTTTCACTGTATGCAAGTTTAAAAAAAAAATCAACCAGGTTATCAGAGGACTAAGATGGAATGCAGACTGTGACAAATGAATCTAAGAGTATTACACACACCAAGCTTAAGGGGGTGGGGGAGAAAGGAGGCAAGGTAAGTAATTTTGGAAAACAGTACTTTGAGTTGATATTGTAAGGCAAAGACAAAAAGCAAAATTATACTATAATATAGAGAGTAAATTTATCTCTCACAGCATAGAGTTTAGCAGTTTTGAAGCTATTTTACCTCTCTACCAGGGTTGAACAAAGAAGTAAATATATTATAGATAATGAGAGACAGGTTTCTCACTGTTGAAGAAGTTATAAATAAGTGAAGGAAGACTGTTAGAACAAACCCAGTGGTGCTGGATTAAATCGGAGATATCAGTATGAACTCATGTGTGTTTTTAATATATATTTAGACAGATCAGAGCTTCTCAACTTTGGCATTATTGACATTTTGCGTTACATGATTCTTTGCTTTGGGGACCTGTACTGTGCATTGCAGGATGGTTAGCAGAATCCCTAGCCTTTACCCAGTAGATCCCTGTAGCACCCTCCCCTCGAGTTTCGATACCCCAAAATGTCCCCAGAAGTTGCCAAATGTCCCTTGAGACGGGGAGCAGAATTGCCCAAGTTGAGAACCACTGAGTTAGATCTATATAGAAGTAAATACAGATGTGTGTGTATGCATGTGTTAGCATACATTATTTCCTAGCTCTGTTCACTGAGGGTCCAGAAGCAGTGACACCACAGTAGCAATGAGCACCCCTAACATCCAGATCCTGATTTCTAAATACCAGCCTCCAATACAAGGAATGAGGGGCCTTAGAGAATCAGTTGAGTCCAGGCATGGGGCAGGGAAGATACAAAATGAGCCTGAAGCATCTTGTGGTGCTATAAAATAAGGAAGTGCTCAAAAACCAGGGTGGGGGGCTTGTTGAAACCTGAAAGAGCTTCCAATAGCCAAAACTGGAACAATCTGACCAACAAAATAAATAACAATAATATGGGATTATAATGCAAAGAACAAAATAAATATCCATGAGTTTATAATGTTGTGAATTAATACATGAAAGAGAAAGGACAACTCTTCCTTCCAGCAGAATTCAAATTCATAAATGCAGAAGGACTGAAAGAAACCGTAGAATCATTTGAACAGCACAGAAATAACTGCAACAGGCAAGAACCACTTATGGATGCTAAAATTAGTGAGTGAAAGTTTAAGGAGAAAGAGATAGCAGAGAAACCTGGCAGACAAATGATAAAGGGTAACATCACTGGGAATTAAGATATACCAATATTATCTACTCCCTGATATGATGCAGTGAGAAGGGCACCTCTCATGCTGTGTTCTTCCCCAAAATTCATAACCTCAAGCTACCTAGGAGACAACGTCAGACAGACCCAAATTGAAGGACGTTTTACAACATAATTGACTAGTAGTCTTCAAAAGTGTCAAGATCACAAATGATAAGGAAAGACCAAGAAATTGTAACAGATTGGAAGAGACTAAGGAGCCGTGACAACTAAATGCGATGTGGCACCTCGACTAGAAAAAGGACGAAAATGGAAAAACTGGGGTCATCTGATTAAAGTCTATAGCTTAATCAGTTAATAGTACTGTATCAACATTAACCTCTTGGGTTTCCCTGGTGGCGCAGTGGTTGAGAGTCCGCCTGCCGAGGCAGGGGACACGGGTTCGTGCCCTGGTCTGGGAAGATCCCTCATGCCGCGGAGCGGCTGGGCCCGTGAGCCATGGACGCTGAGGCTGCGCGTCCGGAGCCTGTGCTCCACAACGGGAGAGGCCCCAACAGTGAGAGCCCCGCATACCGCAAAAAAAAAAAAAAAAAAACACAAAAAACAAAACACATTAACTTCTTAAAATTGCTACTTGCATCATGGTTATGTAAGGTGTTAATACTAAAGGAAGGTGATTGAGGTCTATATGGGAACTCGTTGGATTGACTTTTTGCAACTTTTTTGTAAGTCTAAAATTATACAAAAAGAAAAAGCTTTTTAAAAGATGAGAATCATGGAAGTATTCCTCTGCATGATACCCTCACTCCAATCACAACACATAAGTTACATTGCAACTGCTATTCGGTAGCCCTAAAGATGAGTAAGTTTTCTAGAAACTGCTACCAAAGGTACATGGAGATAACTAAGGGACTCTGGGAACCCCTGTCCACCATATAGTCTTTGGTGTCAATTACTTCTAAGGAATTGGATGTTCCATCTTATTTTTTATAGATCTATAGAACATACCATGGTTTTCCCTATAAACTGAGAGTTTGATATAATCTAGAAAAGAGGATGTGACTCCAAAGGAGTGGTTAGAATCATTTTGAATGAAAATGAAAAGAGATGTACAACTTGACTCTTTTTCTGGGTAAACCATTTCTTTTCCTCCTGTAAGTATTTTTCACCAGGTTTTCATGTGGTCCGTCGGAAATGTACAACACTGCAAGAGGGCTAGTGGGAAAGGGGACCTGGAACCAGCAGGGGAGGTAGGCAGAGGACCAGACTCTACGTCAGAGACAGAGGCGTGGAAGACTGTGAAGAAGAATAGCCCCCTTCTCACTTCTGCTGAGCACCCCCCTCGCCAGACACTGCACGGAGAGCCCTATGACTTGCCCAACGCTGCAGCTACGAGCAGCAGAGCCAGGTCTTGAAACCAGTGTCAGGCCACAACCAACACCATCGCCACTTTTCCTCAAGTCCTGCAAGTGGTCGTGGAGGTTAAACACTCTTAAGGCCAGAAACTAGAAAGTCATTCCAGAAGCTGGGTGTCTGGCCATCGTGGTCAGAAGTAAGGCAAGGGTCAGGAAGTCAGACCGGATGGAAAGGGTCAAGGCTGGCAGAGGTCCTGGATCTCAGCGGTCAAGAGAATGACTCCAGTGGCAGGGTGCAGGAATTGGTCTTCTCTTCAGGCAGGGAATGTTTGCTCCAGGGACAGTTTTTCCTTTCTCTTTTTTTTTTGTCTGCGCCCTACGGCTTGCGGGATCTTAGTTCCCCGACTAGGGATTGAACCCGGCCCCTCTGCAGTGAAAGCACGGAGTCCTAACCACTGGACCGCCAGGGAAGTCCCTAGGGGGTCTTTTTTTTCCTTCTGGGAGCACAGGATTGGGTCCACGCTGACATGACTGGAGCCTAGGCTCTGAGACTTACCAGCTGTGTGACATGGGGCAACTTCCTTACCTCTCTGAGCCTCAGATTCCCCATCTGTAACACAGGGATCATAACTGTGAACCAGATCATGTCATTCCTCTACCCGAAACACTCCAGTGATGTCTGATCACACCCAGAACAAAATCCCCAAACCTATAAGGCCCCATAGGATTGGTCCCTGGGTCCTACCCACCCTCTCTTCTTACTTTTTGCTCATGTTTTTCCAGCACGCCAGCTTCCTTGCTTTTCCTCCCACCCTCACTCAGTCCCACCTTGGTAGACAGTTTGTTATTCAGCTGGTCTTGCAATAGGTATTACCTCTGCCTGGAATGCATGTTTCATTCCTTCATTCATCCAGGCTCAGTTCAGAGGATCCTCCCCTGCCCACCCTCTCCTCTCCCCCATCATCCTCTCTATCCCCTTCATCCCTCCCTCTGCTTTATACTCCTCCCTTCATTTGGTACAGCAGCTACTTAACTAGTCCAGAATTGAAATGTAATCATTTATATCAGGACTGAGATACGGAAGTGAATTTATATAACTGAATTCAAAGCAGGGGGTGGGGAAGAGAATTCAGAAAGTTACCTAATGCTAATTGAATGTTCTTTATAAAAGTAAAGAATTGGAAACAACCTAAAGGTTCACCAACTGGGTACTCATTAAATAAATTGGAGTATATCCATACCTTGTAACACATCATACCATCATGGGAAAATATGCAAAATATGTAGTTAGTGAAAAGGGCAAGTTTCAAAACAAAATATATGGTACAATACAATTAATGTTGGGAAAACTTTCTGTGTAAGTGCATATAAATGTAAACTAAAAATTTTAATTGTGTACATACACACACACATATACACACACACATTTATACAGTGTTTTTTTTTTTTCCTGGAAGAATATGTATATTAAATGGTTAAAAGCAGTTACCTCTAAGGAAAGGAATTGGATGGGAAGGATGAAAGGCAGGGGTTGGGGAAGTGAGGGATAATGTTCTGTTCTTATTCTTTTTTTTTTTTTTGCGGTACGTGGGCCTCTCACTGTTGTGGCCTCTCCCGTTGCGGAGCACAGGCTCCGGACGCGCAGGCTCAGCGGCCATGGCTCAAGGGCCCAGCCGCTCCGCGGCATGTGGGATCTACCCAGACTGGGGTACGAACCCGTGTCCCCTGCATCGGCAGGCGGTCTCTCAACCACTGCGCCACCAGGGAAGCCCCTGTTCTTATTCTTTATATTTCTGTGTTATTTGAATTTGTTATAATCAATGCATGTTATGTTTACAATTAAAAACAGGAACGGCAGCAAATCATTATAAGAGAGGAAATTCCCGAGGCAGAGTGTGTTAGAATTGCAGTAAACACATAGAGGACTTAGAAACCTGGAGAGAGGAGGGGTCAGTGGGCCACATGGAGAGCTGAAGCCACTGTCCTCTATTAGGATCTGTCCTGGCTGCCCGGGAAATGTGAGCTTGTCACCGGCGACCCCACAGTAACATAATCCTAGGAAGGAACCTGAGCCTTCCCCTGCCTGGTCACCTTTGTTCCTAAATCGGGGACGAATGGTTTTCTTTCCTGGTGGAAACCATTTCAGGAGAGGATTCAAGGGTCCATGTTGGGAGTGCAGGCTGGAATTCACCCACTTTTCCTCCCCATGTGTAATCTCGACCACTCTGGCCGTATTTAAGTGTGTTCAATTCACATTGGAGCCTCTGAAAGGGACATCTCAACAAGACTTTTTAAAAGAAGCATTCGTATACAATTTTGAAGGATATCCTTAAGTTACTCTTCGGTGTTCTGTTTTTTAGGTAAAGTTGTCTCAATTCATCTTTCTTCCTAGTACATATTTATTGACTCTCAAATTGTTTCTGCTCAAAGAAAAATTTTGTTGGTTGTTTTTGTGCAAAGTTGGTGCAGGAGACACAGCCCTGGAGGCTGACTGTGCCTGGAGCCTTCTGGACAATCTTGAACAGAATTGTTTTCTTCTCTGGCCGTCAGTGTCCTTATCTGTTACATGAAAGAGTTGTACTGGGTGATCTCCAGACTCTCTGTAAGTGCTGACATTTATATCCCAGCCCATGAACCTTTGAGTGAACATATACCCACTGCCCAGAGCTGTGGGGGGCACTATGAGCCCACAGATTTATAGCATAAATGAATTTTAAACCCTTTCTCTTTTGATTGTTCTCCTGTCCTTCCCAAGCAAAAAACTAACCCCTCCTATATTAGTGCATAAATGACATCACCAGCTGAGAGAAAGGCCAATCTGATTAGAGAAAAAAACTGGCTTCCTGATGGAACTTGCAGGCCAGCTTGAAGACTCTCTTGGAGCCCACAGCCCTCTGACAGCCTTGAATTACCTCCTCCTCCTGGAGGTTCTCCTGGATTGACTGAGAGTTACCTGAGGTGCAGTAGGTGAGAAAAAGAACACTTGTCACCCTCTGAGACTGGCTATACCCCTCCACAGGATGTTCTCCAAGAAAGGCAGTTTTAACCCATCCCCAGATAGAACCCTTTATTTTTATATTAGAGTTAGGAGCTGAACAAACACTACTGAAGAGATACAAATGAAGGTTTTTCTGGGTCTGTTTCAGCAAGTAGATGTTACTCATTTAAAGGCAGTGCATTGCATTAAAAAAAAAAAAAAGCTTGAACAATGCTTGAAAGTCATTTTGTTATCTTTAAGTAGGTTAAACTAATTTGTCTATACTTTTGTCTCTCCTTTAATTGGTTTAATAAGTTCTCTCTTTAATAAACAAAGATTAACTTCAGCCAACTTTAATTTTTTTAAATTGAAGTATAGTTGATTTACAAAGTTGTGTTAGTTTCAGGTGTACAGCAAAGTGATTCAGTTATATATATATATTCTTTTTCAGATTCTTTTCCATTATAGGTTATTACAAGATATTGACTGTAGTTCCCTGTGCTATAGAGTAGGACTTTGTTGTTTATCTATTTGTTATATAGTAGGGTGTATCTGTTAATCCCTAACTTATCTCTCCCCCGTTTCCCCTTTGGGAACCATAAGCTTGTTTTCTATGTCTGTGAGCCCATTTCTGTTCTGTAAATAAATTCTTTTGTATCATTTTTTGAGATTCCACATATAAGTGATATCATATCTTTGTCTGACTTACTTCACTTAGTATGATAATCTCTAGGTCATTCATGTTGCTACAAATGGCATTATTTCATTCTTTTTTATGGCTGAGTAATATTTCCTTGTACATATGTACCATGTCTTCTTTATCCATTCATCTGTTGATGGACACTTAGGTTGCTTCCGTGTCTTGCCTCTTGTAAATAGTTCCACCAACTTTAATTATCACAAACACTTAAATTCAGTCATTCAAATAAATTTGTTAGAACAATTATTAACTTTCACATTTGACTCTTCCAGAGGCTCCTACCTACTGATTTGTGGCGTCAGTCTTCGTCAGCTCATAGTTTACTGTAATCTCTCTGATTTCAAATTCTTTTCTTTTTCTGCTGATCCTTGTTCCCAGTAGATTCTCTAGTTTTAACGCTTCCTAACATCTCATGGCCAAGTAACACCAAGCTGGTATTTCTGAAATGTTTTTTTTCCCCCTAAATTTGTGTGCTCCCAGCAAATCAGCACACATGACGAAGGATTTAGTGTAGTTTGGTCTCTTTTGAATGCCTCTTTGGGTCATGGTCAAAGTGAGAAAGAAGCAGGCAACAAGGTAGCACAGCCTAGGGTGGGAAACAAGCTTGACCCAAGGTCACTAGACCAGGCCTGTGCTTTAAGGACCTGGGTTCACCTTTCTAAGATTCAGTTTCCCATCTGCAAAAAGAGGCTATTGAAGCCGACTGGCCACTGTGTTTTCCGTTCTGACTTTCCACTGTGTTGTGAGAAACAGCAGTTGGAAGTAGCTGGTATGATTTTTAAACCATTTTAGGGCAATCAGAAAGGGATAATGTAAATCTTGAGAAGTACAACTACCAGGGTGCCCATGAGACTCATGTAATCACTTCTCTTCTCGGAGACATTAGGAAATTGTGGTTGAAAACAAAAAAGCCCTAAGTTGCAGTCCTATACTCACTGTTTACCAAAAAAAAAAAAAAAAAAAAAAAAAGCAAAGTCAGTATTTTCATCAGAAAAAGAGTATAAATAGCATGTTTTGAAGTGAAAGAAAAGTAAACAAGAATGAAAAATGTTTATTAACATTAAAAAGTTTCAGTCTCCTGATTGTTCCAGAACACAAAAGCCTTCTCTGTTTTTGTTACTAAGTGGCCTGTGATTTAAAGCTGCTGATAGCACCGACCGCTCACAATGCCCCGGACCCCCTTCTTCCCCGTGCAGTCCTAGCAGACACTCATTTGTATGTATGGTTTCAGCCTGTCTGCAGCATCTTGCCAAAAGGGCAGATACTAATGGCATATGTTAATTACTATCCAACAACTTCCTTTCATTAGAGTGTTTATTAACATTTTCACTTCTGCCCATTGAACCAGCTGGCACGAGGCTACGCTGGCAGCCCTAAGTTCACAGGCTGTTTTCACTCGGGGCTTATAAAATAGAAGAGATTTTTCCTTTTGGATCATGAAACCTTTCCTGTTACTATCTCAGCCGAGAGCTTCCCGAGATGACACCAAAATAGCAACTTGGGAAAAAATGTCTTGCTGTTGGGGCCCATCCTCAGAGTTGTTCTAGATAGATTTGCTGCTATAATTTGATAGGTATCCATCCATCTGCTTAGACATCTCTGTTTTAATCATTAGTGGGCACCAAATCACCCTCATTCTAACTGTATGCCCTCAGAAGCTATGAAATAGTCTGTGTATTGGTGAGAGTATGAATTATTTTAGGAGGAATACGCAACTTCTCTGAATACATCTCTAGACTAGATTTCTCAATAGCACAACCAGACACAGTTCACTAAAACTTAGGGGTATGGGGAGTGGGGAGTGGAGTAAAGTAAGGTAGCTGGGGAAAAGCTCTGAAAAGCCAAAGCTTCGGATAGCGTGATAAGCTATGAACGGACATATTTTATATTTAACAATAACAGCACAATTAACCATAAAGAACTCTAGATCTTTCTATTTCATTGGTTGCCCATGTCCCTTTAAGTTGCCCCGAGGTGGGAAACTGAGGAGTCACCAGGAGAATGACAAAGCAGGAATGACACAGTAAACAAGTGTTTTTCAGCATTCTCACCCAGTGACAACCCCCAGCAATCACTTGTTGCGGAATATCAAATGCAGGAAAAGAGATAGAGCAAAATGCTAAAGAGACAGTTCTTAGTTGCTTTGTTGGGAAATCACAGTAGATCCCACTTTCAAGGGGATCAGAAGTTTTGTTCACATCTGATCAGGCCACATATATTAGATTAATGGGTTTTTTGCTTTCGTATTAGAGCATAGCTTTCAAATACCACGTAAAGAACACAGATTTTGCCAGGGACTTTCACAGCTGCAAAAGACATGGGCTTCATTAACTTCTTTTTAAATTAAAGTGAGAGCAGGCCTGTGCTTTGTACTATGAATTCCTTGAAAAGGCCACATTCCTTTGTCTTCTCCCGTCTCATGTCCCAGCCGCCAGACCCAACCAGCTCCTGGGGTTATGTGCCCTCAGGCTAAGACCATGCTTAGTCACACTCTCGGCATGGGTCCATCGTCAAGGAGTTCTGGGAAGGAAAGTCTTTGGCATTTGCTGGGGGGTGGGGGTGGGTGGGAGAGAGCCGATAATGGAGTGCCAGCAGCCATGAGAAGGATGCTTTAGTGAGAGGCATTCATTTCATCAGCAAGTATTCGTTATCTACAAACAAAGCTGATATTTAGCTGTTCTGAACCAGTATGGCTGTATCTACCAGTTTTCAAAATATCAGAATACTTCCATACTGTTTGGTAAAATGTCACTACCCTGAGCCTTCCCAGTGTCCACCTCTGCCCCAGACATGCCAAGCCCCCCGTACCTCCTGAATTCCCTAAGACCAAGCACCCCCAGAATTCCATAAGACCAAGGACCTATGAGATACACACCTGGCCTCACAGGGGGGCTCCAGGACTCTGCTTCAGGACCAAGACTCATATCATGTGGAAAGGGCCATGCCACTGACATGGGTGTCAATATTTAGACTATCACCCTTGCCTCTAATGTCCCAGCACTGAGCTGGGCATCCGTGGTACACAGAAGAATAAAACATTGACCCCTGTCTTCCAGGATCACCTGGAGGAGAATTATCATGAAAAAGGCTCTGTGCTAAGGCCTAGGAATTTTGAGATGGTGTTGCTTTGGTGAAATTGATTTGCAGACATATCAACAAGCAAGAGTGATCAGGTTCTCAGGGACAGATTCGCATCAGTCAAGGTCTTGAGAGGCTGCTATATAAACCCAAATCGCAACTGATTAATTTGCAATGAGAAATAAGAACTTCTAAGCAGAGTGGACATTTGTGTCACCTTGACTAACACATCCTCTCCCAGTAGGAATCGAAATAGGAAGACACATGGTAATGAGAACAGAGCTTGAGTACACAGCCTGAGCAGAGATATTAGAGGAATGGTTTTCATGTCAAAGGGTGTCAAATTTTCTTAAACTCATGCTTTCACTGCCTCTTTGGAGATGGACCCATGCCCTCTCCCCTTGGCGAGTCCTTCCCTCCGACTCCCACTTTCTCTCTCCATGCAGACAGCCCCCTTTTGCTGACACGTTCTATCTTTAGATTTGTTAATACCACCGAGAAAGCTCCAGCCAAACTCTGCTGGTTTCCTGTCCCTGGCTTGGAAGACATTCTGCCTTTCGGGTGCCCCGCACTGATCCTTGGTGTTTGGGTTGGATTGTTATCATTTAGTTCATTGGTTCTCAGATTTGGCTAAATTTTGGAAGCATCTGGGAAATCTGAAAAAATACTGATGGCCTGGTTCCCATTCCCAGAAATTCTGATTTAATGGATACGGGGTGCAATCTGGGCATTGGGCTTTGTTAAACCTCCCCAAAACATGCAGCCAGAATCTGGGGCTCCTAAAGAGTTGACATTCAAAGAAAAGAGCTTTGAATGTGAACCAACTTTGAGAATCGCTGATTTAACTCAGAGCTGGAGGATGCCTTGACCTGCACCAGCTTTTAATGCATGCCAATGCTCTGCTTACAGCCCCAGGTGATGATTTATTTGGTCTGGAGTGTGAATGAAGCATGAGCATTTTCACAAACCTCCCCAGATGATTGCACTGTGTAGCCAGAATTGAGATTCAGTGGTCTGAGCATTCATCTTACTGAGTTTTTGGTATCAGTTTCTCCTTGGACATGGCAATGTACACAGGGAACATAGAAGAAAAATTGAGGAAAACTCTGTAGGGGTGAGTTTTCCCAGAGGAAGAGTGGAGGGGGCCTGTTCATGTGAGTAAGCTCTGTGACATCATCAGGAAGAACACATGAGCAGGGTGGATTGGGCTATACAATCTTTTGGCCATTTTCTGCCATATCTTAGAGTAATTTTAATAGAAGCCAATGAAGTCAGTGGGTGTGCTTGAGGAAAGGTTGGTCTGCTGTATACTTCTGCATGAAGAATCTGACTTTTTGTCTTCTTTGGGTGCTTTTTTGGCCTGCTGCTCTGTGACCCTCCACCTGAGCCCCCTGCTTTCCAAAGGCCGCCATCTTGAAGGAGGCTGAGCTGCATTTTGGTCCATATTCTCCTTAGCAGCAGCTATGCTTAGCAGAGAAGCAAGAGACTGGAGAATCCCAGCCCGCCATCTTCCTAAATAAGCTAAGGATTTTCAGTTTTCCTCATGATTCCCTTATTTCCTGTTATTTCTAACCTTTCTGACATGCATTAAAATTCATTTGCGCTTTCTGGGTGTTTGCAGCCTTGTCTGATTGCAGGGCATCTGGGAAAGCCATCAACTCCACTTGTAAGCAACTTTAAAAAAAAATGCAGGGCTTCCACGGTGGTGCAGTGGTTGAGAGTCCGCCTGCCGATGCAGGGGACGCGGGTTCGTGCCCCGGTCCGGGAAGATCCCACGTGCCGTGGAGCGGCTGGGCCCGTGAGCCATGGCCGCTGAGCCTGCGCGTCCGGAGCCTGTGCTCCGCAACGGGAGAGGCCACAACAGTGAGAGGCCCACGTACCGCAAAAAAAAAAAAAAAAAAAAAAAAAAATGCATTCCTGGGAGAGGAAAAGGCAGTGGGAAGGGCAAAGGTCCACTGCAGCGCCTCTGTCCTTCCTTCCCCTGGGAGTGCTAGTCATAGGATTTGGAGCTAAATGATTCTGAACTGGGAGAAGGGGGAAAGAGCAGGGCCACCGTGTCAGGTTGAACAGGTGACACACCGCACAATTCTAAGCGAGCCACTGACATTCATTCTTTGGTCACGGTGACCTCAGCCACCTTCCCCCACTGCCCCATTCAGCAGTCCTGGCAGAAGCACTGTTCTTTGAATTTCAGCTCTTCGGCGGCCCCAGATTCCAGTTGCATTTGTGCTTCTGAGACATGTGGCACAAGAGAAGTCCCTGGTTTTCTCTGGGCTTCATTTTGTTCATTTAGAAATCGACAGGTGTTTTCCAGGTCTCAGAGTGATTCCAAACTTTCTCTAGGTGTGTGGGAGCCCAGCTATTTGCACGCTTGAAACAATTTGTATATAATCTTGCTGATAGAATATTTGAAGACTTCAATAGCCAGATAGGAGGCTGAATTCTTCCCTCTGGCCCTCTGTTTTACCCATTTCAGATTTGATGATCCCTTGGAGCCATTTCCCAGCTTAGTCAAATGAAGATCCAGTATCTCTCAGAAAGCAACTATGGAAGAAACCTCCATTATAAGGCATCTCTTTATATCATTCAAAGAGCAGCCATGCTCAGCTCTTTATGATCATCTAAATATCCACAATTACAGATGAATGGATAAAGAAGATGTGGTACATATATACAATGGAATATTACTCAGCCATAAAAAGGAACGAAATTGGGTCATTTGTAGAGATGTGGATGCATTTAGAGACTGTCATACAGAGTGAAGTAAGTCAGAAAGAGAAAAACAAATATCGTATATTAATGCATATATGTGGAACCTAGAGAATGGTACAGATGAACCGGTTTGCAGGGCAGAAATTGAGACACAGATGTAGAGAACAAACGTAGGGACACCAAGGGGGGAAAGAGGTGGTGGTGGTGGTGGTGGTGGGATGAATTGGGAGATGGGATTGACATGTCTACACTGATGTGTATAAAATGGATGACTAATAAGGACCTGCTGTATAAAAAAATAATAAGATCAAATAAAACAAAACAAAACAAAACAGAAACAGACTCATAGATAGATATAGAAAACAAACAGATGGTTTCCAGAGGGGAGAGGGCTGGGGGACTGAGTGAAAAAAGGTGAAGGAGATTAAAAGGTACAACCTTCCAGTTATAAAATAAATAAGTCAGAATGACGTAATGTACAGCATACAGAATATAGTCAATAATATCGTAGTATCTTTGTATGGTGACACGTTGTAACTAGACTTATACTAATGATCATTTAGTAATGCATAAAAATATTGAGTCATTTGGTTGTACACCTGAAACAAATATAATTTTGTAATTCATTTATACTTTAATAAAAAATATAATAAAACTTCTAGCCCATAAGATCATAATAAAAAGCCAAAAAAGGGCTTCCCTGGTGGCGCAGTGGTTGAGAGTCCGCCTGCCGATGCAGGGGACACGGGTTCGTGCCCGGGTCTGGGAAGATCCCACATGCCACGGAGCGGCTGGGCCCGTGAGCCATGGCCGCTGAGCCTGCGCATCTGGAGCCTGTGCTCCGCAACGGGAGAGGCCACAACAGTGAGAGGCCCGCGTACAGCAAAAAAAAAAAAAAAAAAAAAGCCAAAAAGAAAAATAATTTAATAAAAATAAATATCCACAATTAAATATGGTCATTTAACATAGAGAGCAGACTTATGGATGCCAAGGGGGAGAGGGGTAGGGGAGGGATGGAGTGGGAGTTTGGGGTTAGCAGATGCAAACTATTATGTATAGAATGGATAAACAACAAGGTCCTACTGTATAGCACAGGGAACTATATTTAATATCCTATGAGAAACCGTAATGGAAAAGAATATGAAAAAGAATGTATACATATGTATAACTGAATCACTTTGCTGTACAGCAGAAATTAACACAACATTGTAAATCAACTATACTTGAATAAAATAATTTTTTTCAAAAATGTGGGCTTTTAAAATATCCCTCTCTCTCACCAGAACTGATAAGCTATAAATCAGGATTGTCTTTGTCTTCAGAAACGAGAAGTCTCTATACACATAGGTTTGTTCTCCTGCATTTGGGGGGTGGGAGTGGGGGAAGCATCTATGTATCATCACCTGGTAGATCTCATCTTTAACTGGTTCCAGTGAGATGATTCCCCAAAATGCCAGATGCTGCAATGAATGGTGAGCACAGATCTTTATTATATTGATAGATACCCAGTGCAGTACATGTGTGTGTGGGGCTGTGAGAGAGAGTTTGACTTCCTCATTTGATGACATTTATTTGCTCATTATTGAAACTGACAAAAATGTCCAGGAGGCAACTGTGCTGGGAGCATTTTGGTTTTGCCTTTCTTCAACATGTCCTCTTTTCTAAAAAAAAAAAAAAAATCTCTTGTAATTGCTCCATGTTACCCTGGAAGGCCCATAAAGAGTTTCATTGAGAACCATAGAAAGTTTTTTTCACATTTAAAAAAATTGAATGAAAGATTCTTTAAATTCTATAGTGCTTTACAATTTCCAAAAGTTTCACACACATGATTTCATATAATCACACAATAACCCCCTTTTCCCCCCGACCCCTATCTTGCCCCTCCCCTCTTCCTTCTCCCCACTGGTAACCACTAGTTTGTTCTCTGTATCTGTGAGTCTGCTTCTTTTTTTGTTTTATTTACTAGTTTGTTGTATTTTTGAGAGTCCACATGTAAGTGATTATCATACAGAATTTGGTTTTGTCAGTCTGACTTATTTCACTTAGCATAATGTAGAATTTTAGAGCTAGCAGATGCCATACAGGGCATCCTTCTGGCACTGGCATTGACTTCAAACTTCTACAGATGAGGAAGCAGAGGCATAAAGTGACACAGCCGGTAACACCCAGGTCCCCTGACTGTGTTACCCCCGAGAGCCCCAACTCCCCGCCCTGGGAATGCTAACATAATCTTAGTCTCCCCAGCCTCACCTACCTAAGGCGGGACTACATGCATAGTAATAAACCAAATTTCACTAGTTCGTGCCCATGCCAGCTAAGCCCAGATGTCCTTAGTCCTCTGCAGCACGTACCCCTGTGTTTCTGGAAGTTTCCATGTACTCATGGGCAAACTTACTCAGCTCCGTCTACCAGGCCTCTCCCTCCCAGCAGGCCACAGCACCGGGAAGCAGAGGTGCTTTCAAGATGCTAACATTGTCTGGGCTCTGCCCACCTCCTCCTCTTAGGAAGGGCCTCCCTCACTGTATGGTGAGGCCTCAGGGAACTGCTTCCTCAAGGTTCGTATCTTCTCCGTGAAGGACTCACAACTGAGTCTTGTGTTGTCCATGAATCACAAGCCAGTGACCAACACTCAGCTATACTCAGAACTTTAAGGATGAGGACAGACTTCAGGGTCAGGCGGCCCCTGCGAGGCCTCCACTCCCCTTTAAATGAGCTCTTTTTCAGAAGGCTCCTCCGTTCTTCTGTGTCTCCTACACAGGCGGTGTATGATTTATGCTCATAGTTGCATCCAAGCTTAGATGCAAGGCATGTCCCTATTATACAAGTAAATTTCTTCTTCTAAGAACAGAGTGATAATTGAGTCTTAAAGGATCCACTTGGCCCGAAGGGAGGGGGTGTGAGCCAACCTTTATGATGACCGTGATCTGAAATAAGAGTCTTGTTCTCTGACTCTCGATTTTTCCATCCACAGTAGCTTTTCCCCATCTGCTCTGCTGGTAGACAGGGGTGGATCCAAACTTTGTGGGTCCTAAAGCGAGTATAATTTTTGTCATCACCTTTAATAAAAGGAACACAAAATGCAAACACCAAATTAAGCATACAAGAATGAACAGCTGTTTTGAATGAGAAAAGAAATCACAGCAAATTTTAAAGTTGAAAAATCTGACCGATAACAAAACACTACAAAACCCAGAAAATATCATAACTTATTTATTGCTTAACCACCTCTCTAATGCCTTTTTCACTACTTTTTTTTTGGTTGCATACTTATTAATTGCTTCTTTATATGACCATGGTTTTAGAGTATCATTTTTCAATCTTTCCTTTAGCATGACTGATGGAAAATTGTTTTTGATTGATAGTTAGAAAAGTTGATTTTGGCTTCACAACATGTTATTGATTATGTCAGATAAACTTTTAGAATTGGGAGACCCTCTCAAATTTCTTTATATATGAGCTGTAAGATTTCAGGACAGTTCAAGTTTGTGCAGTAACTAATTTTCAACACCCTTTGGTTTGGTGACACTCATTAATTGGGGTCACGGGAGGGTTCCATGCAAGGAAAGGGTCCTGAAGCTTAAGCCTCCTTTCCCTCCTACCCTGGCTTCTCTGGAAAATAAGAAGAAAAATGTCCACAAACTCCCTCTCTCCTGCCCGCCCCCTCCCACCGCTATGCCCATAGATGCTGCAACTGTCGCTCAGATAAAACTAGAGCCTAGAATGTTTCGGGGTATGGCAGCTGTGCAGAGACTTTAAAAACTGGAATCAGGGTCCCAACTGACTTTTCTGTGATGCTTCCAGCATTTCCAGTTAGTAAGTGGATATGTTTATATTAGATCAAGTCACTAAGCAAATGTTAGGAATGAATTAAGGTTCCTGTGGTGTCATGCTCACCACGTCTCTCTCCTTGAAGGGGTAGTTTTCAAACCGTGCTGCACAGACCCCCTTAATTTCCACAGAGTTCCTTGGGGGCTGCCTAGGGGGGCGGGTGGTGGAGCGCCCAGGGAGGGTGGTGAGGCTCCATGGGCAGGGCTCCGTCCCTCCTACCACAACCAGATCCAATCAGATTCAACTGTTTTATTTACTGAGGCTCTATGAAAGATTTCCATTCAATGAAAGCATTTTGATTAAAAGTCTGAAAAAATTTTCCAATCAGTTTATTTTCATCAGGAATAAGTATTATGCATCTCAGATTTGTACTCTTTGCCATTCAGAAATATTATCAATTTATTTGCCAATGATTATTAGTCAAAACCCTTGCATAAATGTAGTTAAATAATTGTTCCTCTTCTGTGTTTCACTATTACATGTTCGTATAATATGATGTCAGTTCCTTTCAGGATTGCGTTACTGCTGCTTTACCTTGCTTTCAGCTTTCTGTTCAAAATGCAATTGTTTGAAAAAAAATTTGTTTCAGTTATTTAACACAGATACTCTGGGAGCATCTGTAATTTCTTGGTACAGCAGGGACACATTCACTGGCTGGCATTTAATAAGTGTTGTGCCTTTTTTTTTTTTTAACTTTCCTTTTTAGCTCTCAGAGTTATTCCTGTATTCACTTGAGGTTTGCCCTAGTATTTGTCTCTGGATTTCTTTATCAAGCTCTACATTTTGCCAACTCTTCCATTTAGGTGTTTGCTTTTGTAAGATAATTTGTGAAATGATTAGCATTTTTCAGATGTTGTTTGCTACCTTTGTGCTATATCTTATTCTCTTTTTTTATAAAGGTCATAGGACGTGTATTACCTTTCCCTCTTTCTTCTTCCTTATCTTCAAGAACTAGTCAGGAATTACATACCTTAGGCAATTAGTAAGTCAATTTAGATACTTGAACAACATCGTATTTCTTATTTATTTTATTTTATTTTATTTTTGTACTTATTAAAACACTTTTACTTGGAAATAATGATACATTCACGGGAAATTGCAAAAAGAGTAAAGCAAGGTCCCATGTCCGCTTCATCCAATTTCCCGAGCCCTGGGTTAGTTGGTGGCAACAGCAGATGGAGATCATCCAAAGGTTTTACTGAAAGCAAGGCCCTAAATCCTAGTCTTCAGTCCTTAAAGACTAGGAAGGCCATAGTTTTCTTTGTCATGTGTGATTTTCCTGTGGCTAGATAGGGGAGTCACCTCCCCACATTATGTGATTAGACCACAAAGATTAAAACCGGGAGATATAACACTCTTATAATGTGTGGTGTGCTTTGTCATTTTGTCATGTGTAGATTCGTGTAACCGCCACTACAAGACACAGAACTACTCTATCACCACAAAGTCTTTGTCATGATACCCCCCAATCCTCACCATCCGTAATTTTTGGCAGCAACTAATCTGTACTCCATCTCCATAATTTTGTCATTTTGAGAATGTTATACAATTGGAATCCAGCAGTATGTCTGATTTGAGACTGGCTTTTTTTCACTCAGCCTAATATCCTTTGAATTCCATCAAAGTTGTTGTGTATATCAATTGTTCATTCCTTTTTATTGTTGAGTAGTAATCCATGGTATAGATATTCCACAGGTGTTTTAACCATTCTTTATCAGAGGACTTTTTGATTACTTCTGGGACTTGGCTATAGTAAATAAAGCTCCTTCGAATATTAGTGGCAGGTTTTGTGTAGACATAAGTTTTCATTCTTCTGGGATAATTTCCTGAAAGTGTGATTGTTGGGTCCTATTCTAAGTGTGTGTTTAATTTTTTAAGAAACCACCAAACAACTCTACAGATTACTGCACATTTTATATTTTAACAATATATGAGAGATCTAGTTTCTCTGTATTCTTGCTAGTATTTGCCATTATTGCTATTTTTAAACAATTTAACTCTTCTAATAGGTGTATAGTGATAGCTCATCATGGTCTTAATTTGCATTGCCATTGCCATAATGATGAATTACATTGAACATCTTTTAATGTACTTGTGTCTTTTTTTTTAAACATCTTTATTGCAGTATAATTGCTTTCCAATGGTGTGTTAGTTTCTGCTATAACACAAAGTAAATCAGCTATACATATACATATATCCCCATATCTCCTCCCTCTTGCGTCTGCCTCCCACACTCCCTATCCCACGGCTCTAGGTGGTCAAAAAACACCGAGCTGACCTCCCTGTGCTATGCGGCTTCTTCCCACTAGCTATCTATTTTACATTTGGTAGTGTATATATGTCCATGCCACTCTCTCACTTCACCCCAGCTTACCCTTCCCCCTCCCTGTGTGCTCAAGTCCATTCTGTATGTCTGCATCTTTATTCCAGTCCTGTCCCTAGGTTCTTCAGAAACTTTTAATTTTTTATTTATTTATTTATTTTTGTGATACGCGGGCCTCTCACTGTTGTGGCCTCTCCCATTGCGGAGCACAGGCTCTGGACGCGCAGGCTCAGCGGCCATGGCTCACGGGCCCAGCCTCTCCGCGGCATGTGGGATCTTCCCGGACTGGGGCATGAACCCGTGTCCCCTGCATCGGCAGGCGGACTCCCAACCACTGTGCCACCAGAGAAGCCCCCTTTTTATTTTTATTATTTAGATTCCATATACGTATGTTAGCATACGGTATTTTTCTCTTTCTGACTTACTTCACTCTGTATGACAGACTCTAGGTCCATCCACCTCATTACAAATAACTCAATTTCGTTTCTTTTTATGGCTGAGTAATATTCCATTGTATATATGTGCCACATCGTCTTTATCCATTCATCTGTCGATGAACACTTAGGTTGCTTCCATGTCCTGGCTATTGTAAACAGAGCTGCAATGAACATTTTGGTACATGACTCTTTTTGAATTATGGTTTTCACACGGTACATGCCTAGTAGTGGGATTGCTGGGTCGTATGGTAGTTCTATTTGTAGTTTTTTAAGGAACCTCCATACTGTTCTCCATAGTGGCTGTATCAATTAACATTCCCACCAACAGTGCAAGAGGGTTCCCTTTTCTCCACACCCTCTCCAGCATTTATTGTTTGTAGATTTTTTGATGATGGCCATTCTGACTGGTGTGAGGTGATACCTCATTGTAGTTTTGACTTGCATTTCTCTAATGATTAGTGATGTTGAGCATTCTTTCATGTGTTTGTTGGCAATCTGTATATCTTCTTTGGAGAAATGTCTATTTAGGTCTTCTGCCCATTTTTGGATTGGGTTGTTTGTTTTTTTGATACTGAGCTGCATGAGCTGCTTGTAAATTTTGGAGATTAATCCTTTGTCAGTTGCTTCGTTTGCAAATATTTTCTCCCATTTTGAGGGTTGTCTTTTTGTCTTGTTTATGGTTTCCTTTGTTGTGCAAAAGCTTTTAAGTTTCATTAGGTTCCATTTGTTTATTTTTGTTTTTATTTCCATTTTTCTAGGAGATGGGTCAAAAAGGATCTTGCTGTGATTTATGTCATAGAGTGTTCTGCCTATGTTTTCCTGTAAGAGTTTGATAGCGTCTGGCCTTACATTTAGGTCTTTAATCCATTTGAGTTTATTTTTGTGTACAGTGTTATGGAGTGTTCTAATTTCATTCTTTTACATGTAGCTGTCCAGTTTTCCCAGCACACTTATTGAACAGGCTGTCTTTTCTCCATTGTATATTTTCGCCTCCTTTATCAAAAATAAGGTGACCAGGGCTCCCCTGGTGGCGCAATGGTTGAGAGTCCGCCTGCCGATGCAGGGGACACGGGTTCGTGCCCCGGTCCGGGAAGATCCCACATGCCACAGAGTGGCTGGGCCCGTGAGCCATGGCTGCTGAGCCTGTGCGTCCGGAGCCTGTGCTCTGCAATGGGAGAGGCCACAACAGTGAGAGGCCCGTGTACCGCAAAAAAAAAAATAAATAAATACGATGACCATATGCACATGGGTTTATCTCTGGGCTTCCTAGCCTGTTCTATTGATCTATATTACTGTTTTTGTGCGAGTACCATACTGTCTTGATTACTGTCACTTTGTAGTATAGTCTGAAGTCCAGGAGTCTGATTCCTCCAGCTCCATTTTTCTTTCTCAAGACTGCTTTGGCTATTCGGGGTCTTTTGTGTTTCCATACACATTGTGAAATTTTTTGTTCTAGTTCTGTGAAAAATGTCTTTGGTAGTTTGATAGGGAGTGCATTGAATCTGTAGATTGCTTTGGGTAGTATAGTCATTTTCACAATGTTGATTCTTCCAATCCAAGAACATGGTATATCTCTCCATCTGCTTGTATCAGCTTTAATTTCTTTCATCAGTGTCTTATAGTTTTCTGCATACAGGTCTTTTGTCTCCTTAGGTAGGTTTATTCCTAGATATTTTATTCTTTTTGTTGCAATGGTAAATGGGAGTGTTTCCTTAGTTTCTATTTCAGATTTTTCATCATTAGTGTATAGGAATGCCAGAGATTTTGGTGCATTAATTTTGTATCCTGCTACTTTACCAAATTCATTGATGAGCTTTAGTAGTTTTCTGATGGCATCTTTAGGATTCTCTATGTATAGTACCATGTCATCTGCAAACAGTGACAGCTTTACTTCTTCTTTTCCAATTTGGATTCCTTTTATTTCTTTTTCATATCTGACTACTGTGATTAAAACTTCCAAAACTATTTTGAATAATAGTGGTGAGAGACAACAACCTTGTCTTCTTCCTGATCTTAAAGGAACTGGTTTCAGTTTTTCACCATTGAGAACGATGTTGGCTGTGGTTTTGTCATATATGGTCTTTATTATGTTGAGGTAAGTTCCCTCTATGCCTACTTTCTGGAGGGTTTTCACCACAAATGGGTGTTGAATTTTGTCAAAAGCTTTTTCTGCATCTATTGAGATGATCATATGGTTTTTCTCCTTCAGTTTGTTAATATGGTTTATCACACTGATTGATTTGCATATGTTGAAGAATCCTTGCATTCCTGGGATAAACCCCACTTGATCATGGCGTATGATCCTTTTAATGTGCTGTTGGATTCTGTTTGCTAGTATTTTGTTGAGGATTTTAGCATCTATTGTCATCAGTGATATTGGCCTGTAGTTTTCTTTCTTTGTGACATCTTTGTCTGGTTTTGGTATCAGGGTGATGGTGGCCTCATAGAATGAGTTTGTGAGTGTTCCTCCCTCTGCTATATTTTGGAAGAGTTTGAGAAGGATAGGTGTTAGCTCTTCTCTAAATGTTTGATAGAATTTGCCTGTGAAGCCATCTGGTCCTGGGCTTTTGTTTGTTGGAAGATTTTTAATCACAGTTTCAATTTCAGTGCTTGTGATTGGTCTATTCATATTTTCTATTTCTTCCTGGTTCAGTCTCGGCAGGTTGTGTATTTCTAAGAATTTGTCCGTTTCTTCCAGGTTGTCCATTTTATTGGCATAGAGTTGCTTGTAGTAATCTCTCATGACCCTTTGTATTTCTGCAGTGTCAGTTGTTACTTCTCCTTTTTCATTTCTAATTCTATTGATTTGAGTCTTTTCCCTTTTTTTTCTTAATGAGTCTGGCAAATGGTTTATTAATTTTATTTATCCTCTCAAAGAACCAGCTTTTAGTTTTATTAATCTTTGCTATTGTTTCCTTCATTTCTTTTACATTTATTTCTGATCTGATCTTTATGATTTCTTTCCTTCTGCTAACTTTGGGATTTTTTTTGTTCTTCTTTCTCTAATTGCTTTATGTGTAAGGTTAGGTTGTTTATTTGAGATGTTTCTTGTTTCTTGAGGTAGGATTGTATTGCTATAAACTTCCCTCTTAGAACTGCTTTTGCTGCATCCCATAGGTTTTGGGTCATCATGTTTTCACTGTCATTTGTTTCTAGGTAGTTTTTGATTTCCTTTTTGATTTCTTGAGTGATCTCTTGGTTATTAAGTAAAGTATTGTTTAGCCTCCATGTGTTTGTATTTTTTACAGATTTTTTCCTGTAATTGATATCCAGTCTCATAACATTGTGTTTGGAAAAGATACTTGATACGATTTCAATTTTCTTAAATTTACCAAGGCTTGATTTGTGACCCAAGATATGATCTATCCTGGAGAATGTTCCATGAGCACTTGAGAAGAAACTGTATTCTGTTGTTTTTGGATGGAATGTCCTATAAATATCAATTAAGTCCATCTTGTTTAATGTGTCATTTAAAGCTTGTGTTTCCCTATTTATTTTCATTTTGGATGATCTGTCCATTGGTCAAAGTGGGGTGTTGAAGTCTCCTACTATGATTGTGTTACTGTCGACTTCCCCTTTTATGGCTGTTGGCATTTGCCTTATGTATTGAGGTGCTCCTATGTTGGGTGCATAGATATTTATAATTGTTATATCTTCTTCTTGGATCGATCCCTTGATCATTAGTAGTGGCCTTCTTTGTTTTTTTAATAGTCTTTATTTTAAAATCTATTTTGTCTGATATGAGAATTGCTACACCAGCTTTCTTTTGATTTCCATTTGCATGGAATATCTTTTTCCATCCCCTCACTTTCAGTCTGTATGTGTCCCTAGGTCTACAGTTGGTCTCTTGTAGACAGCATATATATGGGTCTTGTTTTTGTATCCATTCAGCCAGTCTATGTCTTTTAGTTGGAGCATTTAATCCATTTACATTTAAGGTAATTATCGATATGTATGTTCCTATTACCATTTTCTTAATTGTTTTGTGTTTGTTATTATAGGTCTTTTCCTTCTCTTGTGTTTCCTGCCTAGAGAAGTTCCTTTATCATTTGTTGTAAAGCTGGTTTGGTGGTACTGAATTCTCTTAGCTTTTGCTTGTTGGTAAAGGTTTTAGTTTCTCCATCGAATCTGAATGAGATCCTTGCTGGCTAGAATAATCTTGGCTGTAGGTTTTTCCCTTTCATCACTTTAAATATGTCCTGTCACTCTCTTCTGGCTTTCAGAGGTTCCGCTGAAAGATCAGCTGTTAACCTTATGGGTTTTCCCTTGTATGTTATTTGTTGTTTTTCCCTTGCTGTTTTTAACATTTTTTCTTTGTATTTAATTTTTGATAGTTTGATTATTTTGTGTCTCAGCATGTTTCTCCTTGGATTTATCCTGTATGGGACTCTCTGCACTTCCTGGACTTGATTGACTATTTCCTTTCCCATGTTAGGGAAATTTCAACTATAATCTCTTCAAATATTTTCTCAGTCCCTTTCTTTTGCTCTTCTTCTTCTGGGACCCCTATAATTTGAATGTTGGTGTGTTTAATGTTGTCCCAGAGACTGTCCTCAGTTCTTTCATTCTCTTTTCTTTATTCTTCTCTGCAGTAGTTATTTCCACTATTTCATCTTCCAGGTCACTTATCCGTTCTTCTGCCTCAGTTATTCTGCTTACTTCCTTCTAGAGAATTTTTAATTTCATTTACTGTGTTGTTCATCATTGTTTGTTTGCTCTTTGGTTCTTCTAGGTCCTTGTTAAACGTTTCTTGTATTTTCTCTATTCTATTTCCAAGATTTTGGATATCTTTACTGTCATTACTCTGAATTCTTTTTCAGGTAGACTGCCTATTTCCTCTTCATTTGTCACAGTGCAAGAATGACATCTGTTTATCTCTAAGGCTATGTCTACATTCCTGAGTTCGAGACTCATATTTTTTATTTATTTATTTATTTATTTATTTATGGCTGCATTGGGTCTTTGTTGCTGCACACGGCCTTTCTCTAGTTGCAGCGAGCAAGGACTTCTCTTCATTGCAGTGTGCAGGCTCTTCACAGCAGTGGCTTCTCTTATTGTGGAGCATGGCCTCTAGGCATGTGGGCTTCAGTAGTTGTGGCTTGTGGGCTCTAGAGAGCAGGCTCAGTAGTTGTGGTGCACGGGCTTGTTTGCTCTGCGGCATGTGGGATCTTCCTGGACCAGGGCTCGAACCTGTGTCCCCTGCATTGGCAGGCAGATTCTTAACCACTGTGCCACCAGGGAAGTCCAGAGACCTATATTTTTAATGACTCATGAGTTACCACCAGGAAGTCTTCCAGTGCCTCAAACTTGTATCCAGTATTATACCCCTTTTTTCAATAAAGGATTAATTTGCCTCCACATATTGTGAGAAGCCATCATGTTTGCTCTGTAATTTTACTTTCTTTTGAGTGAACATAATACTAATTCCATGAAATTCCTATTTCAGGGTCAGCCAAATTCAAAATGGTAAGAGCAAGTTTAAAAGAAAATAGCTATTATTCGAAGTAATCTGTTATATTTGAATTGAGGTAGTCAAACCAAGTCATTACTCATTGTGATAAAGGTTTACCAACCTTCTGGTTGTCTACCAGTCAATCCTCTGGTTAGGGATCCAGGCACATGCCTCAGCTGTGTCATGAACCATATTTATAAGACTATAAAATATGGAACATAATTTTCTCTGTTAGAAATCTGATATTGGAAAAAAAATGGAAAACCTGTAGAAATATGTTCATTTTGATTGGAATTTGGAACAGAACGTCTCTTCCTGAGAGACATACTTTTATGTGTATAAAAGTCTAGACTATGTTCATCCCTTTATAGCCATTTACTCATTCCACAGAGATTTGGTAAGTGCTCTCTTATACCAGGTCCGGTTCTAGATGCTGAGAGGCCTTGGAGAACAAGGCACATATTACCTTCAGGAAACCAGTGAACAAGCAAACAGACACAGAAGTGACATGACCTCAAAGAGTGGTAAGTAAGGTCAGGAGATGGAGCAGAACAAGGGGAAAGGGTGTGACAGGCAGATTGGGGGTACTGTCTTCCATAGGGGGATGAGGGCAGGACCCTCTGAGAAAGCCACCTTTGGACAGAAGCTTGAGTGAGGTGAGAGTGAGCTATGTAGAGATCTGGGGGAAGAGCATTCCAGGTGAGGAAATAGCAAGTATAAAGTCCCAGAGGCAGAAAGGAGCTTGGCGTGTTAAGCAGGTGTTCTTCATTGGTGGTGGTGGGGGGTGTCCCTGGATAGAATCAGGGGTCCCTGAGCTAGAATGGGGGAAAAGGTACATCACTATTTTCACTAACTTCTAACTGAAATGTAGCATTTCCTCCACTAGTGAATACAGGCAAACAAACTGCAGGAGTATTAGCAGCATCTGTGAACCTGTCGCTAATAGAAATCACAGACATTTTCATATCACGTTACAGTTGCTATGGATATTTGCAAATGTCATGGGTGCTCACCATGACTTCAAAATTATGATAGTTATCAGAGCTGCTGCTCGATCCTGTTATTTAATATGTGGCTGAAGAAGCACAAATTTGATCTTTAATATTCTGTATCACAAATTTGATGTTTAATATTCTGATAACCATATTTCAACATAATATTATCTTTTGTAATCTTATGTAGTTTCTTTTATGCATTGAAAAACTTTCCTCTGAGAGGTGATCCATAGGCTTTACCAGACTGCCGAAGGGATCCATGGCATGGAAAATGTTAAGAACTCACATGTTAGAGAAAAGCAAGAAGGCCAGTGTGACCGCAGTGAAGTCGCAAGTTAGTAGTGGAGCTGGACCAGGTGGGTGGGGACCAGGTCATGAGGGCTAGAAAGACCACATGGGGAGCTGAGGTTCTATGTTATGGGCAGTGGGAAGTTATGGGAGGCATCTGAGTAGAGAGGCAACATAATCTGATTTAAGTATTGGGCCATTCTGCCTGCTGAGTGGGAAAAAGATTGTTGAGGTGAAGAGTGGCATCCTGGAGGTCCTAAAAGGCCAGGCAGTTGGGAGATGATGGTAGAGGTGGAAGTGGTGAAAGAGGTCATGATTATGAATGTATTTTGAAGACAGAATTGACAGAATTTGGTGGGATATGGGCGTGTGAGAAGAAAGACTTTTAGGTTTAGAGCAAATAGATGAATAGTGGTGACACTTACCAGGATGGAGGAGGCTAGGGAGGAGTAGGTTTGGGGGTGGGAAGTGAAGGGTCTGTGAGACCAAGAGTTCCTTCCTAAACATGTTGAATTTGAAATGCCTGCTAGTCATCTGCATGGGGAGGCTGAGTGGAGAGTTGGGTATGAGTGTGGGGCTTGGAAAGGGGATAAGGCCCGGAGAACTACATGTGAGGGTCCCGCGTATACAGTGGATCCGTAAAGTCGTGGTACGGGATGAGATCACCCAAGGAGAGACTATATCTATTGCTCTGGAGGGCAATGTTTTGAGGTCTGAAGAGAAGGAAGGAGCTGGCAAAACTGACTGTAAAGCAGCAGCTAATGAGGCAGGAAGATAGTACAGATGTTTAAAGAAATACTGAGAAAGAAAGAAAGAATTTTATTGAAAAGATAAATGCACCCCAATGTTCATAGCAGCACTATTTACCATAACCAAGACAGGGAAGCAACATAAGTGTCCAATGACGGATGAATGGATAAAGAACATGTGGGGTGTGTGTGTGTGTGTGTTTGTGTGTAATGGAATATTACTCAGCCATAAAAAAGAATGAAATAATGCCATTTGCAGCAACATGGATGGACCTAGAGATTATCATACTAAGTGAAGTAAGTCAGACAAAGGCAAATATCATATGATAGCACTTATATGTGGAATCTAAAATATGATACAAATGGGTTATCAAAGGGGAAAGCGAGGGGGATAAATTAGGAGTTTGGGGTTAACAGATACAAACTACTATATATGAAATAGATAAACAACAAGGTCCTACTGTATAGCACAGGGAATTATATTCAATATTTTATTATAAGATATTGAATATCATATCTTATAATAGTTTATCATATAATGGAAAAGAACATATATATATAATATATATATATAAATTATATATATATATATAAAAAACTGAATCACTCTGCTGTACACCAGAAACTAACACAACTTTGTAAATCAACTATCCTTCAATTAAAAAAAAAGAATTTTAATTAGAAAATGTGCCTTAATTTTGTACTTAAAAAACCTAATTTTGTAACCCAAATAATAACAGAGGAGCAGAGACTGCTGCAACTCCCAGAATTCCACTTGAAACTATGGTTCAGCCGTGGACAAGATTCTGGATTTAAGGACTTGAAGTACAGACCACTGCTAGCCTTCAAGCATTTTATGTTCTTGGGCAAGTTTTGGCCACTTTGTTCTCTCTCTCTCTTTTTTTTTTCCTTTCTTGAAATAACTTGAAATCCATACTGCTGACCTATTTCACAGGAAAATTGTGTGAAAAATCTCACAGAAGAGCCAAGAGACCACAATTTGCTTCACAGTTTCAAGGTGTTAAGCATCAGGGTGGGGTTTTACCCACTTCTGGGTTCAGTATGGCTCTTATTTGGACCCTGAGAGCACCAGTCTGAGTCTTTATTATATGACACAAATAGGCCCCGTTCTAGATAAAAATGTGGGAGAACAATTGGTCTTGAGCTGCTTCATGTCTTTGTAAGGCACTTCCAGCCTCACTTCGTCAGACTCAAGTGGATCTCCTGAACCTGATTTCTGCAAGGGTCTTGCATGCGGACCACCCTTCCTAAATCTCTTCCCTCAAGATGTGGAAAGGCTTCCCGTTCCCTGGGGGCTGTGCCTCAGAGATGCATGCGACCCACACTCTGTCCTACAGCTGTCACGCATAGGCACAGGGCCTGTGGGAACAATTCAGTCCTTAACAGGTGAGCATGGAGGCTCCCACTCTTGGACTTGGCTCCCTTCTTCCCATGGTCTAGAACTGAGTGTGTCTCCCGGTGCTGCCTCTTCCCTGTGGATGGCTGATCCCAGCCTCTTCCAGCTGTGCCAAGCTTTCCCAAGTCACAAGAAACAGGTATGGGAAGATCCCTGGACTAGAGTAAAAGACGTGGATTCCGGTTCTGTGCCACTCCAGGCCTTGAGCAGGTCACTTCAGTGCTGAGTCTCACTTTCCACTTGTGAAAAACGCATGGTTTAGGTGGACATTAATGTCCTCGTCACTCAGCAAAACCAGTCTGATATGAGGAACCAAACCTCGGTAAAATGTTAGTGGGTATTAACTGGGCTAATGTATTTCCTCTTCCAGGTCACATTTTTGAAGTTTACCTTGGGTGCCCTGAGGAATTTTGTCTTCCCTTATTCCAAAGGGTTTATTTCCATATTGACTGTATGTAACTATTGAGGCGGGCCCATGGGAGTATATTACTTCAGGGAGTCCAGACTTTAGTAGCCCTCAAGCCACCTTCTCCACTGACATCCATGGACAGTCAGGACTGTGACGACCAGTTATTTATTTATTTTTTATAATTACAGATACTTAAAAAAATTTTTTTTAATTTATTTATTTAATTGTTTTTTTTTTTTTTTTTTTTTTGGCTGCATTGGGTCTTCGTTGCTGCATGCAGGCTTTCTCTAGTTGTGGTGAGCGGGGCTACTCTTCGTTGTGGTGCGCCGGCTTCTCATTGCGGTGGCTCCTCTTGCTGCGGAGCACAGGCTCTAGGTGCACGGGCTTCAGTGGTTGTGGCACATGTGCTCAGTAGTTGTGGCTCCCGGGCTCTAGAGCGCAGGCTCAGTAGTTGTGGCGCACGGGCTTAGTTGCTTCGCAGCATGTGGGATCTTCCTGGACCAGGGCTCGAACCCCTGTCCCCTGCATTGGCAGGCGGATTCTTAACCACTGTGCCATAGGGAAGCCCCAGATACATTTTTTTATTTTTCACTTTTTGGCTGCACCACCTGGTGCTGCTTGAGGGATCTTAGTTCCCCGACCAGGGATCAAACGCGTGCCCCCTGCAGTGGAAGCACAGAGTCTTAACCACTGGACTGCCAGGGAGGTCCCTGAGGACCAGTTATTTAAATGGAAAGGATTTGGGGATAGGTCAGTGAGAACAATCGAATAAAGTAGCATTATGCTTCAGGCCCATAGGGTACATCTCATTCCAGTGGGGATCATTTGATGGAAACATGAAAGACTACAGTTAACTGATTGTGAGCCTTGCCCTGCACCGCCCTCCCCCCCCACCCCGCATTGGTCTAAGAATAACCATCCAAGGGTTTTCTCCCATGGAGGAAGGTGGAGACTCAAGATAATAGGAAAGTCATCACCAGGCATCACCCCTGTGTTCTAGCTCCCAGAGGGCAGAAAGGATCCTCAGGTCTCTGCTAAATCCAGAGGGATATCCTAGCTCTTCACAGGCTGCCTGCCTCAGTGTCATGACGTAAGAGGAAACATGAAAAGCAAAGATTTGAAGTCCCACCATTATCCTTCCCTCTGCATCTCCAGAACCAACCAGGAATCACCTTGGCACAGGATGACTCCTGTGGCCTTTTAAAGACTGGATTGTGGTGCCATTTCCAAATGTGCAAACGGTCTAGAGAGAAGCCCCCTTGAGGAGAATGGGGTGAAAACGTCACCACACTCCCACTCTTCAAGGCCTGGAAGAGGACTAACAGGTAGAATTGTAGAGCACCGAGCAGTGTCCTTGGGAGAAACAAGACATCCACCATCTCACTGGCTTTGCATTTTGGAGAGTTTAAGATGAGACAAAGGGTGCCCAAGAAATAAGATCAGTGGAATATTCAGTTCTCCAAAATATCAACAATTTAATTAAACAGCAGAGTTGATCTTGGCACTCTCAAGGAGCCCTTTTTAATTAAACTTTGCATTTCTTCGCGCTGCTCTGTGGTGGCATTCCAGGGCAGCATTTGGCTTTGAATGAGCCATCATTTTGTCCACCCATGATGGTTAGGAAAAGCCCCACTGCTGAGTTAACAGAATTCTTTTTTTTTTTGAAGACAGCAATATTACTATTTATTGACACTTAGAAGCATTATCCTATTATGAGGAATAATGTAATAACACCTCATTCTTATTATGTTTTATAATCATTAAGTATATATGAACACATATAATAAAAATACAGATACTGCATGGTGACTAAGTAATTTGGGAATAAGTCCAGAGTCTAAGTCACAGCACACATAAACTGTTTATGTCTTAACTGCTCACTTATACCTGAACAAGTTTTCTTTAAGCATACTAATAACTTTCAAGTGATGTAATAAAAAGTCTGGTTGCAGTATTTTATTATTTTTCTTAATTACATTTGGAGAAAGGTGCTAGCTGCTTCACCTATTTTAATACGAGTATATTCTGGATCATATTATACAAATACATACATAGACTTAAATGATCATAAATTTCCCATGAGGAGATTTAGTCTGTGTCATTGGTGTGTATTTGCAAAACATTTTAACACTGCAAACATTAGAGGTTTCAAGATTGGGCACAGGAAAAAGTTTTACTCTACGATGATGATGCTGGTGTGCACTTGTCCACAAGGCCTCTTAGTGACGTCAGTGAATGGGAGGTAGAAATTGCTTGTAAAATTGCTAAAGTATCAATTTTAAGGATTAGAGTGGAGAGAACCCCATCTAGGGTAAAAAGGACATCAAATTATTATGTAGACATTATTCTCATAAACTACTCATCTTCTAACTGGGAGAGGGCTTTGTACACATTGCAGAAAACTGATTGACAGGTGAGAAAGAGAGGATGCGATTAGGAAAGATGGGTGAATGGAAGTGGATAGTGTGGTAATTGCCTTCCTATAATACTGACTGTAATAATTTGACTATACGACCATTTTCTGCTCTGTAAAAACATACGTCACAAAAACCCCCTATTTCAGCCGAATTCTCTACACACGTATATATAATCCAAATGCCTCCGTCTAAACTCTTGGAAAAAAATGAGTCAGAACAGCATAGATTTCAAATTTGAAACAAAATACATCAAAGTAATTCAGATTATTAAAATCCAAGATCAACCATATTGGGGTTAAAAATATTACTTTAATCTTCCCAACAAATTTTGTTATAGGATGTTCTTTTAGAGTGTGGCAAAACAAACTCCTAAAACCGATCACCTGAATTAAAAAATAATAATTTGCGGGGCTTCCCTGGTGGCGCAGTGGTTAGGAATCCGCCTGCCAATTCCGGGAACACGGGTTCGAGCCCTGATCCGGGAAGATCCCACATGCCGCGGAGGAACTAAGCCCGTGCGCCACAACTACTGAGCGTGCGCTCTAGAGCCCGAGAGCCACAACTACTGAAGCCTGCGCGCCCTAGAGCCTGTGCTCCTCAACAAGAGAAGCCACCACAATGAGAAGCCCACGCACTGCAACGAAGAGTAGCCCCTGCTCACTGCAACTAGAGAAAGCCCGCATGCAGCAACGAAGACCCAAAGCAGCCAAAAATAAATAAATAAAATAAATAATAAATAATAATTCGCAACACGGGAAGTCTGACGAAACTCTTTTTTGCTCTACTATAAGCATTAATATGTTGTGCTTTGGTAAACTTCATGTATTTTACAGCTAATGCTAAATACGCCAGAAGTAATTGCATTATAACGTGTATGTAAGAAACAAGAGGGACTTCTCTGGTGGTCCAGTAGTTAAGTGCCTTCCACTGCAGGGGACGCGGGTTCGATCCCTGGTCAGGGAACTAAGATCCCATGGGCCACGGGGCAACTAAGCCCACGCGCTCTAGAGCCTGTGCGCCACAACTAGAGAGAATCCCGCATGCCGCAAAGAAGATCCGGCGTGCCGCAATTAAGACCTGATGCAGCCAAATAAATAAATAAATAAATATTTTTAAAAATTAACAAGAAATTTTAAGTTGGGGAGGAACCAAGAGGGTTTTCAAAGCTGAGTTTCTTCCTTTTGAATACAACCGCAAGACTCATATGTCTTTTTTCTTCTCCTTATGAAAGTAGAGTAATTCTGGTTGCTCTGTGTTGCTGTCTTTGAGGGTTTGCACCTAATGACTAGTCATAAGCAATTAAAATTTTTTTCTTTTTTCTTTTACTCCTACGGGAAAACAGTGGTCTCTCTAGAGCATGCTTTGCTTCAAAACTGACTAATGTCAAGATTATCTACATCGTTAATGAACACAAGTGTCTTGAAATGTTATACAGGGAAATCTATTCCTCTTAAGAGCAAGATCAGGAACATAGCAACGGAGAAGATAAACCTTTTCATAATAACAAATGAGCAACCATGGGAGAAAAGAGCTGAGATCTTTCTAGCACAAAACAAGAAACTAAACTATTAAAGGAAAAGAACTATTGTTAGTCCTATAACCTGAAATGTAAAGTGGATCCTGAGCCTCACTTTCACTGTAATTTTCTAAACTTTTGGAAAATGGACTTTCTAAGCAGGGCATTCTGAATGTACACATATCATGGTAGATGCAATTGATGTTATGATTACTCACCAACATCTTTAGCTAGTGGAGGATCTGGGTAGCATTATTTTATACAGGTCAAAGCCCATTAAAAATAAACTCCAAGGTCAAATAACAAAATACGTGTGAAAAATATTTTTTAAATTAATTAATTAATTTATTTTTGGCTGTGTTGGGTCTTCATTGCTGCGCAGGCTCTCTCTAGTTGCGGTGAGTGGGGGCTACTCTTCGTTGCGGTGCACAGGCTTCTCATTGCGGTGGCTTCTCTTGTTGCGGAGCACGGGCTCTAGACATGCGGGCTTCAGTAGTTGTGGCACATGGGCTCAGTAGTTGTGGCTCTCAGGCTCTAGAGTGCAGGCTCAGTAGTTGTGGCGAATAGGCTAAGTTGCTCTGCGGCATGTGGGACCTTCCCGGACCAGGGCTTGAACCCGTGTCTCCTGCTTTGGAAGGCATATTCTTAACCACTGCACCACCAGGGAAGTTCCATGAAAAATATTTTGAATGTTAAAAATGCAAGGCCAATGTAAGAAAGTATTGTGTTATGTCAAATATAGGGAGAACATATGGTTGTGGCTTGGGACTCATTTTTAGATGGAAGTTCCAGAGATGTTTATTCTGAACAAAAATAACCAGTACATTTATCCTTTGCCACTGAATTTGAAGAAAGAGAAAGAGAGGAGAAAAGAAATTGAAACTTGTATTAGTCAGGACTCTGTTTTCAGATAACAGAAACTCAACTCCAACTAACTTAAGCAAAAAGGGAATTTACTGGCTCATGCAAAAGCGAAAGTCCGGGAGAGCTGGACCCAGGGACTCAAATATCATTTGGCCTCTCTCTCTCTTTCTCTCTCTGTCTCTGTCTCTCTCTCTCCACCTTCCTTTCCACTACCAATGTTCTTTCTTTAAGAGATAGAAAATATGGTATATTAGTCAGGGTTCTCCAGAGAAATAGAACCAATGAAATGTGTGTGCAAAATCTGAAGGATGGGCCGGGAGCCGATACTGAAGTTCAAATTCCTCTTTCTTGGGGGAAGTCAGTCTTTTTTCTATTCAGCCTGTCAACTGATTGGATGAGTCCCACCTACATTATGGAGGGTAATCTGCTTTACTTAAGTCCACCTACTTAAATGCTAAGATCATCGGAAATACCCTCACAGAAACTTCCAGAGTAATATTTGACCATGTATTTTCATTGGTTAACTTTAGACATAGGGTAATACCATATACTCTTAGTGGCTACATAGTCATGCCAATATCACTTCTTTTGTGGTTACTAGTGCACTGACTTTATTCATACTGATCTGGGGGAGAGGGGGTCCGGGGGTACTGCAGTCTGAAAGGAGATCTTAGTTCCCTGACCCTTGAACAGGAATTGAACCCAGGGTGCGGTGATCAGAGCACTGAACCCTAACAGCTAGACCACAAGGGTCAGCATAAAGGACTTGCACAGCCACAGATTTTGGTATCCAAGGTGGGGTCCTGGAGGCAATCCCCAGGATACTGAGGAGGGACTGAACCAACTTCACTCAGGCTCTCTCTGACTCTCATACCCTCTTTGTTTTTTTTTGTTTTTTACTTCTCTCATCTATTTTACTTTTATCTTGCAATGTTTTACTTATATTTGAAAACTACCTAAATCCTTTTTGGAAGAAGGCAGAATATAAATGAACAAATAGTGCTTATTTTACAGGGTGAGTTCAGCTATTTTAGCCAATGCATTTTGTTCTCTTAATAAAATGCCCCATGAAAGAACCTTCTGGAGGAACCTTGTAGGTAGACACACGCGCTAGGTAGAACTTGCCTGACTCCTCAGTCTAGATTCTGGATTCTAGATGCCAGAGTAGGCAAAATCAGATAAGTAGCCCCCTTACAGGGATGTTTTTCAAATTTAAATAATAGATGCCTCTCTTTTAAAAGAAAATCATTATCACAGACCTTCATTACTGACATTTTTATTATAATATTATCTAAATATGTAAAGTCATAAAATGAGATAAAAGTTCCTTATATATATATAGTTATTATATAACTAGAGCCAAAACAAATGTATTAATTAAATACCAGCAAAGCTACAAAACTAAAATGTAACAATTTTAATGTGATGAAGAATGCCATTTTGCAGGAATTAAATTTCAAGTGCAGCTTTCTAATTTATATATTTTTTGGTTTCCTTTTTTGTGACTTCCGTATTACTCATGTGGCTTCAATAATACTACTGCTAATAATTATTCACCTAAGTATATTTTTCAAGACAGTATTAACATTTTCAAAACTTTTTTACTTCAAAAAAATCTTATACATAAGCAAAACTGTCAGTGAGAATTCCATGGATGTCCAACTTAAAAGTAGCTCTGTAAAACTGTCCCCTTCTAAGATAAAATTAACATCACAATGTAATTGGAATATGTGTTAAATGGGTAACAAAACCAATTACTGCTTGAATAAGGAGCAGGAAAATGCTTCACTGTATATTTAGTATTATGCTTGCAGCTAATGAATTTTTGCAACTTGGTACTGACTGCAGTAGAGGGGATTCTTTTGAATGTAAAACTTTGACTATGGGATTAATGAATCAACGCTCTCAGCACTTTCCTCTTTTCAAACTCCTGCAAAATTTTTGTCTGATAGCATCCTCATTGGAAGTACACGTGTTGCATGGATATACTCGGAATTCCGCGTGATTCTAGTAATAGTAAGTTTTTTTAGATTATCATTGAAATTAAAATGTAATATTAAAAAAAAAGAAGAAGAAGAAGACCCCAGACCCTAAGGAAACACGTGCAACCCACAGCTTGAGAAATACTGCCTTACAGAGTGCTTCTGTATCAGGCTGACCCCTGGGAGATAGAACAGCAGCATCACTGGGTTGGGAGAGAAAAGCCATCCTGAGCCCCAAGTCCAGGCTTCTTCCCTTATTTCCTCCTCACCACTTGTCACCATTTGTCCCCATGTGTGGATGGACCAACCCACGGCCCATCAGCTCCTGCCCTGGATGCAGAGGCGTCATTGTCCAACTTTCCCAGATGGTCTGACAAAAAGAGGGCTGAGGAACCCTTTGGCAGAGCTTCTCACTCTGTAATGTGCATGCAGATCCCTGTAGATCTTGCTCAAATGCAGATTCTGACTCAATAGGTCTGGAGTGGGGCCCGAAATTGCATTTCTAACAAGTTCCCAGGATCCATCCAATCCCCCTGGCTTGTGGCCCACAGTTTGAGTCTAGGGCCTGCCGGTCCTCTTCTGGGATGCCACTCAGAGTAGGCAAACTGTCCATGGTTTGCCCTAAGTTACTGGAAAGTTGCCTTAACACTGTGTTTTGCTTAGGACCATGGCATTTTGGCTTCTATGAAATGGAACAGAGACTTACTAAGCAGATTAAGCAGATTACAACCATCTCATTTCAATCGGAGAGAAAGAAAGTTTCACCAGACCCAAAGGATCTTTGTATTATAGGGATTTTTCATACCACTAGTTGGTACGAAGTTTCTATAAGATTAACAGCCAAAGACTCAATATAGATAACTCTAGAAACTCTGAATTAATTTTAATTCTACTTGGTGGTAAATCAATAAATGGAATAATTTAGGAGTGAAGTGAGTGATTTTATTTTCCTTTTGTGTTGGATTTCAGTGAGTGCTGGGTAGCTTTTTTTGTTTGCGGTACGCGGGCCTCTCACTGTTGTGGCCTCTCCCGTTGCGGAGCACAGGCTCCGGACATGCAGGCTCAGCGGCCATGGCTCACGGGCCTAGCCGCTCCGCGGCATGTGGGATCTTCCCGGACCGGGGCACGAACCCATGGCTCCTGCATCGGCAGGCGGACTCTCAACCACTGCGCCACCAGGGAAGCCCTGGGTAGCTTTAACATACCATATGTCAGCCTGCTCCCAGACTGATATTCATGGTTAGGAAATATTTTATTTTTAATTAAATGCTATATATTATTAGAAGAAACTCAGGACAAAGTTATCTGCCTTCTGTGAAGCCTATAAAAATCTCCTTGCGTCAGTTATAAATGTAGTTGGCTGTGAGTGACAGAAAATCCAGCCCACTGTGGCTTTAGCAGATGGTGGATTACTTTTCTCACATAGCAAGAATCCTGGAGGAAGGTGGCCTAGTATCGGTTCAGCAACTCTGTGATGTCAGGGTCACTATCTTGGATTTATGACAGGAAAAGAGGGAAGGACAGCATCAGCCTTATCCACTGATTTAACCAGGAAAGCCAAAATTTCCCAGAAGCCCCCAGCAGACTTTTGCTGACACATTTTTGGCCAAAACTATGACACATGACCGCTCCCTCCCAGCCCCTAGTGATGGAGGCAAGGGAGAAGTTTGGAAAGAGATGATGGATTAGTCATCCAATTGTTTTTTTTATCTCAAATTTCTCTTCTGCTTAACTGAAAAGGAGAATATTATCTCTGTTTTATGCTACTTCTCTATTGGCAGAAATTGTGATGGTTTAAAAAGTGTGACAGATGGGGCTTCCCTGGTGGCGCAGTGGTTGAGAGTCCGCCTGCCGATGCCAGGCACGGGTTCGTGCCCCGGTCCGGGAAGATCCCACATGCCACGGAGCGGCTGGGCCCGTGAGCCATAGTCGCTGAGCCTGCGCGTCCAGAGCCCGTGCTCCGCAACGGGAGAGGCCACAGCAGTGAGGGGCCTGCGTATCGCGAAAAAAAAGTATGACAGATATATGAAATTTCTGAAAAGAACCACAGAGTCCAAAGATTCCTGATTAATATGAAAAGTGGAACAATAAAAGAATTCCCTTACTTGACACTCCTTCTAAGAACATGGGATGCAGTCTTAAGGTGAAAGGTCATAGGGTCATAAACAAAGTCATAACATTCTTACGGTTTCATCCCCCTAAGTCTTTCACCAAGACTGCAGAATTTAGCAGGGAAGATTCTCCTTTTCTTATTCAGAGTGGAGCTGGAGCTTTTAGAATGAGAGCTTCAAGAATAAAATGTAATGTAATCGTACAGACCTCCCATCTCTGGGTCCTTTGTCCCTCCCTGGTCTTATCATGGCAGGTCCCAGCTCCCAGTGGGTCCACCCATTGCTGGAGACCTCAGTACAATGGCTTCCCCTTCCTGCTTGCCCATCTTCATTAAGGAACCAAGAAAGAACATTGCAAACATTCCAGGACTTGTTCAGTCTTCGATTACTTGACCTCCTCTTTGTTTTGACGCTTTGATGTGATACCACAGTTCTTAGCATTAAACCCTACATATTTGATAAATTTGTTTTGAACTGGCCATGGATTCTTGGCTTTCTCCTTAATTTCAAATTCTGTTTATAAACACCAAGGTTCTTAGTGACTTTTTTTAAAATAACCTATTTCATTGTTTAAACACTATGAAGGGCTTTTTATTCTTGAAGATTCTTTTTGATGTGGACCATTTTTAAAATCTTTATTGAATTTGTTACCATATTGCTTCTGTTTTATGTTTGGGGTTTTTTTAGCCGCAAGGCATGTGGGATCTTAGCTCCCCGACCAGGGATTGAACCTGCACCCCCTGCACTGGAAGGTGAAGTCTCAACCACTGGACTACCAGGGAAGTCCCTCTTAGTGACTATTTCTAAGGAAGGATCAATTTGGCTGCTATGCATTTGTCTGCTAGGAGAATCTTCTGTTTTCCAGTTTTACTAGGAATTCTGCATTTCCTATCTTTTTTGCAGAACTGAGATGTTGCATGGCTGCTCTTATGACGTTAGGCTGACCTATCAATGGATATATTAGTTTACTTGTACTTCAGGCAGTGCTGTACAGGATGCTGGTGTTCTAGATCATATTTCTTGTCCTGGTCCCCATCCCCTCCAGATGTCAGCCTCAAACAAGATAGGAAATATTTAACCATATTTCCAGCTTTTTTTTCATCATGTCTAGGACCTCTGTTACTGACGAACTACTGGACTCTAATCACACAAAACTGTAATTGCAATAGAAGGAGAAAGTCTATTAATATATATTTAAATATATAACAGCTTTTTGAGATCTATTTGAATGAGTTATTCTTTTAGAGGTGTTTTTAAAAAGGTAAGGGGAAAGAATTCAGAGATAGGACTCTTCACGTAAGGAGCTCAGATCTTGGAGCATCTGGATGAAAGAGTTTCAAGCAGGGAGTCTTACCTGGACCACTTTAAATCTTATGGTATGGATGGAGCTGAGTCTGCTTACTTTACCAGTTTTTCAAGACATGGTCCCATCCACGTAGGATGAGCAAAAAGATGCCGCATGAGGGACCCTACCATGGAATAGCTTGAAACACCACAAGTGTCTGGGGGTGGGGGAGACGCACAGAGGAGGAAGTGAGGAACTCTGAAGAAAAATTGAATCTGCCCCTCCATTTTCCTTGGAGGGAGCCCTGATAATTTCTTTTACTAAGTACTTTCAGAGGGTAAAGGCTACAATTTCTGTGGAAAGAAAGAAAAATTGTGAGTTAAAAATCAGATTTTCTGTGTGTCAACGAGATTTCAATTTAAAAAGAAGAAAATTGTGTAAAAAAATCAGATTTCCTCTCAACTCTCTGACGTAGTAATTTTTTAAAAAGAGCAGATTTCGGGGGACTCAACCTTTCTGCTTTACTTGGGACAACAGAAAATGTCCCCTTTTAGTAAATGCTTATGATGGTGATAGCAGTGAAAATATGAGTGCTTCTTTCTAAACAGAAAGCATTTCACTAGCAAACCAATCAAAAAGAATATAAACCAGATATTTAAAGATTGAAAGAAACGTAGAAAGGGTAGTAGTGTCAGGATATTTGGAAATGACAAAAATGGGATGACTGCTTAAATACATACAGTGGCAAAAATATACCCTCGCTTTCTGGAGCAGCAAACAAAGATGTGTCAGCTTATGGAACAAGGAAATGATGGGTCTCTAAACACTACTTTGATGAGCCACAGCTGGTGACTCTGTTCTGTGGATGGCAGTTCAGAGTGTTTTTAATGTGTGTGCGTGTACTAAAGTATCAGGAGTTGAATGTAACCACCTGCTAGGGCTTCGGGGGATTTATCTCCCCCATATCCAATCGTGGCCCTCAGAACCTCTAGGAGTCGTGAAATCGTACTCATTTGAATTGGAAAGGACTTTAGAAGTTCTCTAGTGAAGTATTTCCTGACTTTTTTTGAGAATCAGAACCCCTTTTAACCTCAAAAAAAAAGGCTTCAAGGATCTCCACGCGTTAGTAGTTGTACTTCTAATATCTGTTCTTTGAGAAAATGCAAAATGGCGAAAGACTTTTATAAATTTAGTGATGTTCATAATTAATTTGTACTGTTAATCATAATAGCATCTGCAAAATTTGAAAAAGAGTAGTATATGTACTCACCAGACATATTTTTCATTCCGTCTAAAGCAACACTTGTGTCTGTGGATTCAGACTCTTAAAATAACTCCACTGCTCACCACCCCATCCCTGGAGGTCTTTCATTCACAAACTGGGAAATCCAGCTCCAAGAAAATTACCCTATTGATATGCTACAACAGTCTTGCCAAGTTATTGTCCAGCCTGTACTTTAAACTCTTCAGTGGTGGGGAACTCACTACTTGAAAAGGTGTCTCATCCTGTCTTTGAATCAAGACTATTAGATGATTCGACTTCATTATCTTGAACTCAAGTTCTTATTACTTACATTACTTGCTTCTAACTGTTTCCTTAGGTCATGCAGACAAATCTAGCCCCTCTTCCACACACAGCCCTTCAAAAATTGTAGACGGTGCTGTTACCTTCCCTGAGCTGTCTCTTCTCCAAGCTAAACGTATCTGGTTCCATGGAGTATTTCTTAGTGTATTCTTGAAATGTTCTTAGTGTTAACATTTGAAATTGATATGGTGATGATATTACCTCTGAATCAAGTCCTTGTCCCTTTTCCACCATCTTTAATTTCACCCTGTTGTAATGGCCCATTTGTTCTCCAGGCTAGTGGGTACCATGCTAGAAAGGGAACAATTCAAGCGCTGAAGGTAGCAAATAGATACGATTTTGTTTTTCTGTGGACAAGAATTAAAAGGAAGAAGATAAGGGGTTTTGTTTGTTTGTTTTTGTTTTGTTCACGTTACCATTTCCTTTTCCAATTTCATTTCTTTGATGTTGCATTGTGCAGAAGCCTGTGTGGCAGGACCGTGGGGAGATGGGGCCCGAAGATCCGTGTTTAAGTTCAGCTGCTGCCTTGATGCCCTCGGATGGCCCTAGGAAAAGCCCTGAACTTCCCTGGAATCTGTTTCATCTTCTGTAAAATCGATGGAGTAATTCGGATGCTGTTAATCTGCCTAATGCTTCAGTGTTATAACCTATCTCCCCATGTGGGGCAATCACGTGGCCTCTCTGAGCCTCAGTTTCCTCATTACTGAGCTGTACTTTGCAAAGGCGTTCTAAAGATTAAATAAGATAATGATGTGAAGCCACATAAAAAGCACATAAGCAGGGCTTCCCTGGTGGCACAGTGGTTGAGAGTCCGCCTGCCAATGCAGGGGACACGGGTTCGTGCCCCGGTCCGGGAAGATCCCACATGCTGCGGATCGGCTGGGCCCGTGAGCCATGGCCGCTAAGCCTGCGCGTCCGGAGCTTGTGCTCCGCAACGGGAGAGGCCACAACAGTGAGAGGCCCGCGTACCGCAAACAAACAAACAAACAAACAAACAAAAACATAAGCAAAGGTAGCTCTTGCTAGCGCTAACTTCTCTGGACTGTAGAAAACGAAGTGCAACACCCGCTGCCCTCCCATTCCACTGATGGAGAGATTGACTCTCCATCAGTCAGTCTCCCAGATCTGAGCCTGTGCTCATGTGATATGGCTGCCACGTGCCACTGGGCCGAAGGTGCCAGTTGCCTCTCCACCCTGCACCCCCCTTTCCCACACAACCCAAAATCCCCAGCAGCCTGTATTTCCAGTTTCTCTTTTGTCCCAGTAAGTGGACCAGCCCACCCTCAACCCTGGTTATAAGCTGGGACTTAACGCAGTCACTTCTCAGGACCTAAGCTCATCTCTCTCTTTTTTTTTTTTTTAACATCTTTATTGGAGTATAATTGCTTTACAATGGTGTGTTAGTTTCTGCTTTACAACAAAGTGAATCAGTTATACATATACATATGTTCCCATATCTCTTCCCTCGTGTCTCCCTCCCTCCCACCCTCCCTATCCCACCCGTCTAGGTGGTCACAAACCATCTAGCTGATCTCCCTGTGCCATGAGGCTGCTTCCCACTAGCTATCTATTTTACGTTTGGTAGCGTATATATGTCCGTGCCACTCTCTCTCTTTGTCACAGCTTACCCTTCCCCCTCCCCATATCCTCAAGTCCATTCTCTAGTAGGTCTGTGTCTTTATTCCCGTCTTACCCCTAGGCGCTTCATGACATTTTTTTTTTTTTTAGATTCCATATATACGTGTTAGCATACAGTATTTGTTTTTCTCCTTCTGACTTACTTCACTCTGTATGACAGACTCCAGGTCCATCCACCTCACTACAAATAACTCAATTTCATTTCTTTTTATGGCTGAGTCATATTCCATTGTATATATGTGACACATCTTCTTTATCCATTCATCTGCTGATGGACACTTAGGTTGTTTCCATCTCCTGGCTATTGTAAACAGAGCTGCAATGAACATTTTGGTACATGAGTCTTTTTGAATTATGGTTTTCTCAGGGTATACGCCCAGTAGTGGGATTGCTGGGTCGTATGGTAGTTCTATTTGTAGTTTTTAAAGGAACCTCCATACTGTTCTCCATAGTTGCTGAACCAATTCACATTCCCACCAACAGTGCAAGAGGGTTCCCTTTTCTCCACACCCTCTCCAACATTTATTGTTTCTAGATTTTTTGATGATGACCATTCTGACTGGTGTGAGATGATATCTCATTGTAGTTTTGATTTGCAACTGACAAAGGATTAATCTCCAAAATTTACAAGCAGCTCATGCAGCTCAATAACAAAAGAACAAACAATCCAATCCAAAAATGGGCAGAAGACCTAAATAGACATTTCTCCAAAGAAGATATACAGAGTGCCAACAAACACATGAAAGAACGCTCAACATCATTCATCATTAGAGAAATGCAAGTCAAAACTAAGCTCCTCTCTTAAAGGTCAAAGTCCCGTCTAACAGGAGCTGAGTCTGTTTCCCATCTCTCCACAGCATGTCATACTGCACTTTGGCTCTTGAAATGTCTCCCGCTGTGACTGATTTGCCTCACACTCTTTTCTCTCTCTGCCTTTTCTCATGCCCAGTACGCTGGTAGCCTCTCGGTCTTTTTATACTACTTTCTTCCTTGAGCAACCTCATGCACTTTAACAACGGTAGCCATGATCTAGAAGCTGATAACTCCCGAACCACTGTAACAAGTCCTCCCTAACTCCAGACCCAGAGGGCCTTCAAACTGCACACGTTCCACCGCACCTTGTTCCCTCCCTTCCTCCTGTGTTCCCCAGCTCTGTGAATGGAAACATCACCCACCCACGGACCCCCAAAGCAGAAAATTCAGTGACCACCGACCCTGCTTTCCCCTACTGTCCCAACTCTCATTCCATCTGTCTCTACATTTTATCCATTTTAATTCTTTCCCATCTTTTCACTATGCTTAGTTCAAACTCTCACAATGTTTCATCCAATTTCTGTAACCTCCAAACTGGTCTCTCTTGTAGCAACCCTCCCTCCTGGGCTAGAGATATCTTTATTTTTTTAAAAAAAATTTATTCTTTATTGAAGTATAGTTGAATTACAATGTTGTGTAATTACTGCTGTACAGCAAAGTGACTCGGTTATAAATATATATACGTTCTCTTTCATATTCTTTTCCATTATGGTTTATCACAGGATATTGAATATTGTTCCCTGTGCTATACAGTAGGACCTTGTTGTTGATCAGAGATACCTTTTTAAAACAGAGAATTCACAATCCCACCTTGCTGAAGTCTTTGACAAATGTCCTTTGCCAAAAATCATCAGTGAAGCATTCCACATCCTTCGCAATTTATCCTTTGATGCTCACCCCTTGCCGGATGTCCCTGGGACCCAGGCTGAGTGCCATGTGGTTTCTGTTTAGTTGGCAGTTCAGCTCATCAACCGATCACTTTCAGTCACATGGCCTCTCTTCTGCCGAACCGCCCAGCTCTGCTTGAATTGTTTAGCGTAGGCAGGTGATTCAACCTCAGAAAATTTCTTTTGGTGGATATTTTTAGTCATCAAATGACAGAACTACTCTATGCATTAATCATAGAGTTTATAAAATCTTAGAGCAAACCTATAACTATCTGATGGCATCTCAGAAGTGTTTGATAGAACAGTGGCATAATATGTTAGCAGAGCGATTCTCAAAACTTTTCCCAGTTAACATTGAACTCTTCTTTGTCTAAGCTAAGGGAAGAATATAGTACAAATAACTTACAGCATTAAGTATAGAAATACACTATTTTGTTGTATAATACATTATTTTTTTTCCATCTTCCAGAGTAGCTTAGGCTACGTTGATAAAAAATTAATTCCTAATCCCAGGTATCAAGCAGCTAATGCTAAATTAGGGAGTGACTCAAAAGTATGGGAATTTCGGGCATCAGGTTAACCAGGAGACGACACTTGTTGCAGGTAATATAAGTTTACAACAATATTTGGACTGAGAATATGTTTTTCCTGTCCTCACTTGACTGTTGATTTGCTTATGTTTTATACAGTCACGCCTTATGTCTTAGATAAAGATTGTCATTAAGGCTATACCAGCAACCTGCTTCCTGATATATGCTCTATACAGCTAGGGATGTAGAAAGTTGGTGATTTTTGGTTTCTTTGTCATTATGTATGGGTCAGAGGTAAAGCACATTCATACACCAGAGTCTACAAAATATAGTCATTGTTGAAATGAGAGGTCATTCTATTTTTACTCACTTTCACTTTAATTGCAAATTGTTAGTGCAGGAATTTCCACAAAAGGGTTATGCAAGCATGCCCAAATTGCTTGAAATATTTTCCACTTCTCTGACTTCCCATGGGAAAAGCCACTAGGTTGCATTTGTGGCATCTCAGTTGGTTCAAGCAGCCTAATTGGGATTTAGAAGCTTTAAACTATACAGGTTTACAAAGGGACATCCAGGATTGGAACTCCTGTCTTCATTCCCTCCCTGGAATCTGGAAATGTGTAAATTACCCATGTAACATACAATCTGAACGATGGTGGCTGACATCCAGCTTTTGTTTGTTTGTTCACCATCCTATTTTTACATTTATTCCTTAAAATGATTTTTCTAAAAGGTTTGAACTGTTTGCCTGGAATTTCATCAGGAAGCGAAGTACACTGTTGTGTTCTTTAAAAAAAAAGGGGGGAGGGTTCACCTCTCATATGGGAGAAATATACTCTTGGGCACAGGTAACTTTCTTTTCTCTTGGGCAGAAGCACATAATCTTTCTGTCCCATCTGTCAGAGCCACTTAATTGCAAACACAGGCCCTTTCGCAACATAGTGAACCAACGCAAAACAATGAATTAAAGCTCAGAAGAAAATAGTTGTTTAAAGGTATATACTCCACTCAAGGAGTAAAACTCTTACTGCGATGTAGCTTTGATTCTCTCTTGTGCTTTCTTATATACCCCCATCCATGTACCCATGCACATTTCATTTGTCTTACTTTTCAATTTCTGCTGTCTAATATTCAGTATAATTTAAAATCGTCAGGGAAAAGAGCCAAAGTAAGCAATTCATTGTTTGCCTCTCAAACTTTAGTGTGCTGATAAATCGCCAGGGAGATCTTGTCAGAATACAAGTTCTGATTCAGTGGGTCTGAGGAGGCGCCTGGGAAGCTGCATTTCTAAGAAGCTCCCAGATGTTCTGATGCTGATGGTCCCAGACCACAGTTTGCATAAGAAGGATCTAGACTATTAGATACTTACTCTTCCTGATGTGAATTTAGACTTCATCTCTTCAGGATTGCTATGCAAAGTCATCTCCATTTTACTTGCTTGATACAGTGGGCACATCTCAGATTTATCTTGTCTGCTTCACCTCTGCTCAAACCCATATTTCTCCTTGGCCTTATTACTATTTCCTCAGGAATCCTTAAAGAAGCACATCAGTGTCTAGGACTCTGATAGATCACATAACGGATATGTTCAAGATGTGGTTCCCTCTGTTTTAGAAACAAAGTGACACACTTTTTTTTCTTTCCATTTATAACTGAACTGTCATGCAGCAGTGCACTGTTTGGAAAAATGCACAGGGCAGGTAGGAATCTGTCAAAAACTCCCTGTGGGTCTGAAGACCATGTGCCTCAGTTTTCTTCTCAGTGAAAAATGACAAGGCTGAATTTGATGATCTCAAATCTCCTTCCTGCTGTAATGCTTTATGATTCTGAGAGTTGGTCAGTTAATCATCTGGAGGAATTCTTACTGGTTTAAATCAATGGATGCTCCTTTAAGAAGGTAATTCTATTAGTGTGGAACCCTGTTGAGTTCACCAGGTTCCACTCCTGCCTCTGTACTCCCAAAAGCATATTACTCAATCCATAAGAATAGTGTGATGACATTGCATCTTCATTCATTTACACCCACCTGTCTTTATGGCTGGACTCTTGAGTGTCTGGGTCTGAGCATTTGGGGGGGAAGGGAGGCAGCCATGAGGACTGTACCAAGTTGCCAAGACGGTAGGGGTTGGTTAGACTAGGCAAGACTTTACCCAAAATACATGAAATCAGCATAACGCCAAACAGGAAGTAGGAAGTGAACCTAAGAAGCAAAGCTAGAGATGAAGGTTGGAGTACTGCCAAGGCAGTGAGGTGGAACCGTAGTCAAGAAAATGAGATGTGGTCAGAAATTGGGAGGCTTGGGAACAGGCTAGGAAGCAGAATTTGAAAGGATGCGGGGTGAATTGTTCCGGCTGGAGGCTATCACTCTCAGGGGGTGGGACTAATTTTCGAGTTGCTAGATTAAAGAAGTTACTCAGGGCTGGTCAGAGAGCTTTGTGAGGGCAGAAACTCTACATTGCTCATTTTTTTGCCTGGTATCTCTAACAAGTGCCTGATACAACAAAAGAGAGAATTAAAGTAAGAATGAATGAATGAATGAATGAATGAACAAATCTATTTTTAGATCACATAATTTATCCATTCTCTCCATTTTCTTGGCCACCGTACAAGTTCATAGCCTCACTATTTCTCAGGTAAACCAAAAGGACTCCCCGATTCTCCAATCTCTCCCAACTTCAATTCATACTATAGAATGCAGCAGGATTAGCCCTCTTGTTTGTGCCTTAGTTATTTGCATATTCTGTTCCATCAAAGAAAGTAAGTCCCTTGAGAGGGTCAGAGATAGTGTTCTACCAAGTGTTCTATGTCTATACTCATATGCCCAGTCATTATAAGGATTCAATATCCTGAACATTTAAAGCAATATCTTTTTCTCTACATTATTCTTTAATAATCAGATACCCAAGAGTTACACGTGACTAAAATGTTCTTATAAGATCTACCCCATTCAATCTTTCACATTAATTATTATTTTAGAGTTATAACTTTAGGCTTAAATTCATATTTTTTTAAGTTAAGAAACCTTTTAATGAAGCAGTGAGTCTCCATTTTTTTAAAGTAGCAGGCTCTGTGAGAGCTATGGAACATCATCCCCAGAAATGCACTTCTGCACGTATGCACAATCTCGCATATGATTTCAAGGGATTCAGGAATTCCCTGAAGGCCCATGAAGACCCCTAACGTTGATGGAAGTCAAGCCTGGAATTTCTACTGGAGACAAATAAGGGTTTTCTGAGGCTAAGAGACTCTGACGTACTTCTTCCCTCGCACTCCTGCCCTAAGCCCTGCCACCTAGCATTTACGAATGCAGAGGACCAGTCCATCAACACCCATTTTGAGATTGAAAACAGAAAACACGTGGGAGGCAAGGCACAGTATATTTTGTGCTCTTGTAAACAGTGGTCTTTACCCTGGGATTATGGAAAACAAGCATGGATTGGCTGGATGACCACTCTTGAAGCCTGGAAAAATAGGCAGGTGTTTTTGAAATTGCCAGCTGATGAAAGAGAGGACACAGGATTGCCTCCACCCAACCATGTTGGCCCCTGGGAGCTCCTAACTGTCCTTGGAGGATCTGTTGGTAGCAAGGGCTGATTCTGAGCCCGAGGAGCCCTTTTTTCTTTCTTTCTTTCTTTGAAGATTACTTTCCCCCTCTTTTCAGCTTCAAACTCATGTGTGGATCTGACACATAGGAAAGGTTGCTAGGAGAAGGGGGGATTAGGTCCTCAAATATAAGAAAGGAAACTAACCTGTCAAATGTTGATTCTAGTTTAATTTCCTGGCAGCTTTATCCCAGAAATAAGGGCTTCCAAGTTGCTGTTTCGAGAGATTTCAATATCCTTTGCAATTTTGAAATAAGAGTTTTCTCTGATACAAGTTGTCATGGCATGATGGAAGAGAACAGAAAAATCTGTTGAGGTCTCAGAACTCACTCCCCCTTTTGTGCTTTTTCTTTTCGCTCTTTTCATGGGTAATCTGCCATTTTAATGTGATAGTTTCACCGAGATCCATCCAGCATTTGAAACAGGGTCCTCAACCTCTTTATAGGGTGGATGTAACCTTTCCTGGGCCCCATTTGTTTGGCTTATGATTGATTTCTCAACGTGTTGAGAGATGTCTAGTTGGATAAGCACATGTTGATGCATAAAAAGCATGATCATTGATGACCGATTATGTAAGAAAATCGTGGTTTAACAGACATCACCAATTTTGATTTACATCACCAGAATAAGTATAATCATGGGGCAGGAGTAGTATGTATTTCCTCTGATAAACCTGGGAAGAAACCAAGCATTCTGATGCAGAATTCACACTCAGTCATTTCAAAATGAGAGGGAAACAAGTTGCAACCAGAATTGCAGGTATCAAGAGATGTACGTAAGGTGAGGATTCTGCATTTTGGAGGAATATGGATTTAAAATTAATCCAAGCATCAACTGATAACAGCATACAGAGAATATCTGGGATCCACCAAGGTGCTGGCAGGGTTGGTTTCTTCTGAAGCTGTGAGGGAAATTGTTCCATGCCTCTCTCCTAGCTTCTGGTGGTTTCCGTCAATCTTTGGCATTCCTTGGGTTATGGCAGCATAACTCCAGTCTTCACATGGTGTACTTCCTGCGTGCATGTCTGTGTCTAAATTCTCCCCTTTTTATAAGGATACTAGTCATATTGGATTGGGGTCCACTCTAACTCCAGTATTGTTACCGAAAGTGGGGTCTGGATGCTCACCTCTCTGAAGCCAATAAAGAGACAAGGTCGGTGGAAAGGAAAGTTTCTATTTTTCAGATTCCTGTCCAAAGGCCAGACTTCCCCCACTGACAACCAGTGAGCAAGAGCTTTTATAGGCAGAGGGAGGGGGCTACATGCAGAAACAGCACAGTCAGCTCTGACTCTCATCTTGAAATTGGTCATTTGGTGGCCTGATCAGCGTCATCTTGATTGTTTTAAGCACAGTTAGTCTTTAGTTCCAGGGTCGGTTTGTTCCCATTTCTCTGAGGCCAGTTCTCAGAACTGTGGCAGCTTATGTCATGGCTACAGTCTGGTCATCATGTAGTTAACTTCTTCCACCTGATGGGGTTTCAGTATCTATAAGACGGCTCACAGGGTAGGGCTCAGAATATTATCTACAGCACTTGGAGAGGAACTAAAGGTCTTTGACTTTGCTTAATGACTAAACTATTATTATTTAGTCTTGTTGGACTGTTTTCCTTTGTTTCTGCATTTTCTCACTTCTCTGATTAAACTTATTCTTTGGCTAAAGTTTTTCCACAGACAAAAGGCAGGCTGAGGACATGGGGGGCAAGGACCCTAGGGTCCTCCTCCGTTTCAGTATAACCTCATCTTCATTAATTTTATCTGCAGCAACCTTATTTCCAAATAAGTTCATATTTAGAGGTACTGGGGATTGAGACTTCACCATATGAACTTGGTGAGGGGGATACAATTCAACCCATAACAGTGGGGTTGTTAAACTTGTTAAAGCTCCAAGAAAGAAGTACACAAAAGGATAATTAATATTCGGACATGAGCAATAGTTCCAGGTGACACTTGATGTCAGAGTGCATGAGTGTTTTCTTTGGTGGATAATTAGCGCTAGCCCTTCAGAAGCTTAAGGAAATCCCCTTTGGCTGGGATGACCAGGGAATGCTTTATACCGTGATGGGATTTTAACTGACTGTGAAAAAGTGGCGTATCCCTTGGGTCGGTAGAGACAAGAAGGAGGAGGTGTCCTGGTATGTGTAGGGACATCTTCCCTGTCGTCAAGGAACTTAAAATCTAGCTCCAGAAACACAAATCAAACTTGAGAAAAGTTAACTATCAAGGCAAAAGTTTACAATATGACCTTAAAAAAATAATAAAATAAAATATGACCTTCATTGACACATATGTGGGTAGCCGTGCACCACGGCACAAGGCAATGGCCACGTGAGTGACAAAGTGAGCTCCAGCACTTTGGGGAAGATTTGTGGGTATATGGTGATGTGAGCTGGGTTTTTTTTTTTTTTTTTTTTTTTTTTTTTTTTGCGGTATGCGGACCTCTCACTGTTGTGGCCTCTCCCGTTGCGGAGCACAGGCTCCGGATGCACAGGCCCAGCGGCCATGGCTCACGGGCCCAGCCACTCCGCGGCATATGGGATCCTCCCAGACCGGGGCACGAACCCGTATCCCCTGCATCGGCAGGCGGACTCTCAACCACTGCGCCACCAGGGAGGCCCTTTTTTTTTTTTTTTAAGTATGGGCTTTGGGTAGAAGAGCAGGGAGAGGGGTTCCCAGGGAGAGAAGATGCTGTACACAGAGGTCGCCAAGACCTAACTGAAAACCATGAGACATGCCAGTTGGGTGGAAACATCAAGTTTTTGTAGGGGAATGCTCCAGGGTGAGAGTGGAAAAGCTGTCAGCCTGCCTTCATCTTTCCAGAATCCTGCACCGAAGCCACTGCCTAGGAAGGCATTTACCAAAGTATACGGTCGAAACCTGTGCTTTGTCAGACATTGGTAAGTATTCCTCAATTTAGAAAAAAAGTTATGGGTTTAATAAATTGGGAAATAATGAATAATTAACATTAAGATTTCAGTCAGGTCATCAGGTCCTGGTGGGAAACAGCACACTCAAATTTAAGGAAGGTTTAGTAAATGGCTGGGCAGGGTTTGAGGAAACCATAAAGGAGAGGTGAGTGCCCCAGGGCTGGTACCAGTGGGGAGCCATTAACTATCCCTAGGCCTAAAGGGAGGGGGAGAGAAATGTTACTGTACCTGGAGAGGGATGGCTCAACATGATCTGTGTCCTTGAATTAGAGTAGCCCGTGGTGTCTGGGCAGAGACCGGGGAATAAATACTCCCACCGCACTTTCCTGCCTCCCCACCTCCTGTTCAAACCAGCCAAGGCCAAAGGCAAAGGAGTCCATTGATGGAGAAAATCAAGATAGCCTCCCAAGGCACAGAGCATGTGCATGGGGGGATGAGGGGGGACATATGGGAGGTTTCCCACACAAACAGTTACTTTACAGGAGGAATTCATAGAGTATTTAATATATTAATGGGCTAATGACCCTACAAAGGAGGCTTCGGGAGGCAGTATTCCTAAACTAGCTTTATCACAAAATTCCATTTTTGAAGGATCTTTAGGACGAGTGATCAAAGGAAACCAAATTGAGAGGCTTTGATCTGTGGGATGGAATCCAAGCCTCTTATATCAGTCAACCTTCTTTCAAATGAAAGTGTCAGAAACCAGTCTCAAGCTAGTTTAAACAAAAGGAGAATTATTTTGGATTTCACATAATTGGTGAGTCAGAAAGGGACTGCTGATTCAGGCATGGGTGGACCCAAGAGCTCTAGGGTTGGTGAGAGCTCTGTCTGTCCCTCCAGCATTCCACTCTGTCTGTCTCTGCTAAGCTTTATTCTCACCATGAGGTGGACAGTACCACTACTGACTGCCTGACACCACATCCTCCCAGCTCAGCAATCCAGTGAAGAAGAGACTTCTCTCTCCCCAAGTCCATATACAAATCCCATGATGATTCTGAGTGCTTCTGCCTGAGGTAAAGTGTCCATCTCTAAACAATATCTGTGATTATACATTGAGGTCCTTTGATTGACACTGCTCAGCCCTTTGGAGGTGGGGAGGGTACTGACCCCATTTTCACAGACTCAACAGAACCATATCACCCCAGAGTGTGGGGAAGAAACAAGAAAGAGGGTCATGAAAAAGCATGCAAACTTACTGCCAACTAAAACTATAGCTACCATGATCTATCATATTCCTTTACAGTGTATTCATGGCTTCCTCCAAATCTGGCCTCAAACAATGAGTTTCAATGCCCACTGTTCTCCTATATAACTTCCCTGCTTCAGTCAGACTGATTTACTTCCTGTTTCTTGAACACACCACAAATTCCCATATTTGTTCCTCAGCCCTTCTGATTTGAATCCTGCTTTGTCCGAATCAAGACTCAAGACTTCAGTGAAGTCTGCTCACTGTCCCCGTTCCCTCATTCCAAACTATAGATCTTGTTTTCCATCCTCTTAACTCCTGTTGCATTAGAATGTCTGTACCATCCATTTGATCTTTATAACCCACTGCCCTTTCTCCATATTCCTATAGATATAACTAGGTTGTAAGCTCCTTGAGCTCCATGACATCATCACCATATCTTCATAAACTTTGTATCTACCTTGCCTGGCACACCGTAGAGGTTAATCAAATGTATTTTGCTTGCTATTTCAGAAGTTCAAGCTTAGCCTCCCACCTCTTCTTGCTTGCTTGCATTTTCATCAATCCTTCATGTCCACTATGCTAACTTGTAGAGTGGCCTTGAAAAATGTTTTTACCTTAGTCAGGCCCCAGTTTCTTGTCAAGTGGGTTAGCAATGCTGATATCATGGAAAAGAATAGCCCATTAATTCATTCATTTACTCACTCATTCGGCACTTATTGATAACTTTCTATGAACAACACACTATCTTAGGTGTTGTGGAGCACACAAGGATAAATAAATAGATTGTGCCTTGAGGACATTCAAAAAATTGTGGGGAGGGGCCTCCCTGGTGGCGCAGTGGTTGAGAGTCCGCCTGCCGATGCAGGGGATACGGGTTCGTGCCCCGGTCTGGGAGGATCCCATATGCCGCGGAGCGGCTGGGCCCGTGAGCCATGGCCGCTGGGCCTGCGCATCCGGAGCCTGTGCTCCGCAACGGGAGAGGCCACAACAGTGAGAGGCCCGCATACCGCAAAAAAAAAAAAAAAAAAAAAGAAAAAAAAAATTGTGGGGAATATAAAATAAGAATTAAATTTCTAAAAGACATGGTAGAATATTGTGCATCAAAACATTTTACCAATCCCTATGGAAGGGAATTTGGCAACATCTAACAAAACTATATATACATTTACCTCTTGACTCAGCAATGCCAATTCTAGGAATTCACCCTAAAAATAGACCTCCATCTATATGAAACATCATATGTACAAGGTTTTTCACTGTGGAAATTTTGTAATAGAAAAATTAGGAAACAACCTAACGATCCATCCTTAAGAGACTGGTAGAATACATTATGGAACATCTACATAAAAAGACTGAGGAAGATTGTTATAGGTTGAGTGAAGTGATTTCCAATATAATATTGTTAAGAGAAAAGAGAAGCAAGGTACAAAAGTATATATAATGTGCTAACTTTTGTCTATAAAAGAAAGAAAAATTTTAAATATGTAGCATATTTGCTTTTTTTTAACATGATGAAACATAGAAGGAATGAATTTAAAAATTAATGAAAATGGCTACTAATAGTGCCTCCCTCTTTCTCTCTCTCTCTCTCAAAAGAGATTTCCTAGTTTGTCTTGTCCACTGAAAGGGCCTAAAAACAATGACATCCTGGTAGAAATGACCATATCTAGCACTCAGATTTTGTTTTCTATTTACCATTCTCCAATAAAAGGAACCAGGATTTCTTGAGAAATGGCTCATTTCAGGTTTGGTACAATAAAAGTTTAAGGTAAACATGGAACACCTTGTAGTTCCATAAAGCAAAGAAATGCTCAAATTCTAATGAGGTTAATGTCAAAGTACCATAGGAATGAACTTCAGGGTTTCCTGAACACATTTTTAATTAAGTGCAAAACACACAGATTAAGTATAAAAAAGAATATGGGAATATAACACTTTGAATTAAAAAAATTAATAAGCCTATGCAGACTTAAAAAAGAGATACAATAGAATACCACTGAACAGTAATAAGGAACAAACTGTTGAAACACACAAACAACATGGCTGAATCTCAAAATCAAGCCAAGTGAAAAAATTCATACAAAAAGGAGTACATACTGTAGGATTCCATTTATATGAAATCTAGAAAGTGAAAGCTAATCTACAGTGACAGAAAGCAGATTGGTAGTTAGTTGCCTGTGGATGGGGTTAGAGGAAAGAGGATGAAAAAAAACTTTGGGGGGTGTTGGAAATTCTTGTTATCTTGATTATGGTAATTGTTTCACAAACATTTGTCAAAACTCATCAGTTTATACATTTTAAATGTATGCAATTTATTGTGTGTTAATTTTATCTCAATAAAATTAGAGAGAGAGAGAGTGTGTGTGTAAATGATGGGGACTCTTCTTCCATTGCTAGGTTATAAATACAGAAGAAATGAAAGAAGTAGAAAATTGTCATTTTGCAATCCCCAGTGTAATAATTGATTCAGACAAGAATCATCAATAGAGGCTATCAACACTGGGGGAAATGTTCAAGGTAATAGGATAGTCACAAGGTCTCAAAATACCACCCCATAGATTACTTATCAGTCTTAAAGGGGAAAATATACCTCTATGTTGGAGAGATATGGTGATAACACCATCACAGCAGAATACACATTCTTTTCAAGTGCACAGGGAACAGTCTCTAGGATAGATCACATGATAGGCCACAAAACAAGTCTCAACAAATTTAAGAGGATAGAAATTATCTCAAATAGTTAACTTGAAGGAGCTGTTTGTTGCAACTGTATCTGAAACCAAGATTGCCTCCTTTATAGTAGACCTTGACATATGAATGAAATAAAAATTGCAATCATTTTGCTACTCATGGGATCTGTACCATCGGTAGGGATCCACTGAGGACATCCTGGTCCCAACATTGCGTAAAATTCAATTGGAATATTTTGTTACTGGTGAGATTGGACTGTTCTTTTATTTTTTAATTTTATTTTATTATTTTTTTGTGTGTGTGGTACGCGGGCCTCTCACTATTGTGGCCTCTCCCGTTGCAGAGCACAGGCTCCGGACGCACAGGCTCAGTGGCCATGGCTCACGGGCCCAGCCACTCCCCGGCATGTGGGATCTTCCCGGACCGGGGCACGAACCTGTGTCCCCTGCATCGGCAGGTGGACTCTCAACCACTGCGCCACCAGGGAAGCCCTGGACTGTTCTTTTAAATAGCATATTGTTGTTTTCAAATACAGTCATTAATGGTTCCATTTTCCCCTCTACACATTGAGAAATAGCAGTTTCTGTTCTATCCATGGGCAAGTCATTACTTCCAAGTTCAGTGTTTCATCATGTTGAATATTTATTGAGTTCTACAGTAAATCATGGAGCTTGTAAATACTGTCACAGGAAAACGAATTTATAAACTACTATTATCACAAAGATTCCTGAAGCGTTATGCTGTGTGGAGAACCCATCTCATCAGTCACTCAGGAATGTTATATACAAGATTTACAGCTCTTGCAAATGAAGCTTTAGAGGCTTTCATATGTCATTGAAGTGTCCATCCATTATATCTGTTACTCAGTAGGTGCCCAGATGGTGCTGTGTGCTGAGTGGCAAGGTGGGTGGGGACCCAAAGGTTCTCTCCTGGTGCTTGTAGAGGTCCACGTGTGGGCTTGTGACAGAGTAGGAGAAGAGGATGTAGCCAGATTCAAGGTCTGACGCTTCAGTTTGCATGGGCCCCTCTTCTAGAGAGGAGTTCGGCAGTGCAGTATCTCCAAGGTTTTGGATTGGCCTATGTCCCTAGAAGAATGTTAGGTGCACTGTGACCATGGCCACTGCAAATGAGCCCACTCATTGGATGAAGTGCTCTAAGTTCTGTTGTAACAGAGGTGGGTCATCCACCCAGGGCCCTTCTGTATCTTTCCCACAGGGATTTGGACTTTCACCTCTGTGCATCTGTTTCCTCCCTGGGAAATGTAAGAGAGCACCTGCAGCCTTGTGGAGAAAATCGTAACTTCTCCTTTTTCTGCTTCACTTCTCAAGCCATCACCCTCTTTGACAAGATGTGCATGTCTCTTTCTCTCATATTGCTATTGAAGTACAGTGCATAAATCTAACCTTTAAAGTTTATCTTATTTAAAGTCTCTGGGGAATCCTTAGGATTTGAAGAAAGCAAGTGGCAAATCCTGTAAAAATGTGAATAATTGTAGCATTATTGATTTATTCTGTACACTTGCATCTTACTTCACTTTACTTGAGGCTGGAGTGAACAGCTGTCTTTTTCATTTATTTTTCAAAAGCAGAGACTAGTTAATTCTTTTCCAGGGGTGGCAAGTTGTTGATCAGGAGATTACAGTCACCCTGACTAGTGAGCTGAGTTTTCTTCTTGTTGCTCTCTGTTGCCAGGGTATCTTCTTTGGGTTTGGGGCAACATTCCCCAGCTTCCTTGTCTTTCTCCTCTTCCTACACTACACAGTGACTGAACAACCTCCAAGGGCTAATTTAGGAGGAGTCGAGAGCGTTTGAATGGGGCTTTATATTCGTGATTCATTTCCGTTAGCCTCACACAGATGACGGATGGCACTAAATAACGCATCCAATTTTTGAGGCTTGATATTTGCTAACTGTATAGCCAGGCCCCTTTGACTCTCACTGAAGGGGAAACTTAAGCTATTAACTGAGATTAAGTGACTCATTTTAAGGTCAAACAGTAAATCAGGGATAGAATGGGAATTAGAACCACAGCTCCAAAGAGCTACAAAAACAAAGGCTTGAAGAGGGGGAAAAAAAGGATACAATTTAGGAAGATTACTTTCTCCTCTGGCTACAATGACAGACAACCCTGCCTCTGGATTATTCTCAGGGATTAATAATTCATTTTGAACCTCAATAATGAATTCAAGTGTTCACGCACACAGCATCTTTGTGTGACAGTTCTGTGCTCTGTTCTAGAAGAAAACGGAAACAGATTTAAATGGTTCGCTGATCCCCACCCACTCTGCTGTCTGCGGTGTGTTGATGTAGTTCAGTTTATTTTAGCAAGAATTTATTTAGCACACACCGTGTGCCAAGCGTGGTGTTAATCCTCTAAAATGAATATTGGAGAATTTAAGCAAGACTCAAACATTTCCCAAAGGAACTTGGAATCCAGTGATCTATTCATTTATTACCTTAAATGATTATTTGTACCCTTCTCTTTCCAACCAGTATAATTACAAGAGGAACACAAACTAGACTTTGACTTAAAAGTGTCAAGAATACACAGTTCTTGAAGACACGATTGGTTTTTTTCCATTCAGCCAGATGAAGTGGTGAATGCCAGCACCGTGACATCGGCGGTTACCCTTCAATTGTAGACTTGGAAAGCTTATCCTAAATCCTCCAGTGAAATGGTTTTTTGGTTTTTGTTTTTGCGGTACGCGGGCCTCTCACTGTTGCGGCCTCTCCCGTTGCGGAGCACAGGCTCCGGACGCACAGGCTCAGCGGCCATGGCTCACGGGCCCAGCCACTCCGCGGCACGTGGGATCTTCCCGGACCAGGGCACGAACCTGTGTCCCCTGCATCGGCAGGCGGACTCTCAACCACTGTTCCACCAGGGAAGCCCCAGTGAAATGTTTCGACAGGCATTTTCACCCAGATATTATTAGCAACAAAACGAAAACAATCCACACATCAGTTCTGACTCTCAGGGAGGTCCTTGATGGGAATGTTAGCAACTGCAACTTCAAGTATTCTTGCCCAACCAAATCTCATTTCCCCATCAGTTGTAATCTTTTAAGTAGCTTTTCTGTCTGGGGGTAAATAAAGCATAGACATGTATTTGCCCAGCCACTTTTTACATTTTTCATTACTGTGACACTTTTGGAAGTTATGCCTGATCCATGGCTTAATGACATAAAGATATTCTCAATAGCCAAAAGGCTGTTGGCAAAAACATCACACAAGCCTACAACCTATTGGAGATCAGAAAGAGCGTGGTCTGGGCGGTCCATTCATTCAACAAATATTTTTTGAGTATTCTGCTAGACCTACCGCTGAGACCAATGACTCCATCTCTCTGAGCCTCAGCTTTTCTCATCTGTGAAATGGGGACACCTACCTCGCAGGGTGGTGGGGATTCAGGACAGCAGCTACGTGAAAATTCCCAGCCCAGGGCACACATAGGGGAGGTACTCAGTCACTATGGATTTCCTTCACTTCTAGGGGAGAAGGAAAAGATGTATTTTTTCACGCTTCCTTCAAGTTGCCTTCTTCACCTCTGTCCCCTTCATCTTTAATGGCTGCAACCTTGGAGACTTCCTTAGAAAATAGATAGAGGTCATTGCTTGGGAATGCCTTCACGTTCCTGTCTTCTGACCTCTCCTCAATGTGTCCTCATCTTTCCTTATTTGGTCTCAGAGCATCACCATCCTTTCTCTGGCCAGATTAACTCAGCCTTCTGTGCTCTGGAGCCCATTCCTTCCCAATTCCAAAAGACCTCTTGCCATCCAAAACTTCTTTCTTTTCTTGTCCTCGGGTACTTTACTTTCAGTGTATAAACAAGGCTTGACTCTCCTCTTGGGCTCTTGAGCTCCCCCGTCCATGGGTCTCTCTCTCCTTGACTTCAAAGCCAAGCTTTTGGGGTCTTCCCTGGTGGTGCAGTGGTTAAGAATCCCCCTGCCAATGCAGGGGACATGGGTTCGATCCCTGGTCCTGGAAGATCCCACATTGCCACGGAGCAATGAAGCCCGTGCACCACAACTACTGAAGCCTGCACACCTAGAGCCTGTGCTCCTCAACAAGAGAAGCTACAGCAATGAGAAGCCCGCGCACCGCAATGAAGAATAGCCCCTGCTCATCGCAACTAGAGAAAGCCCGTGTGCAGCAGTGAAGACCCAATGCAGCCAAAAAAAAAAAAATTTAATAAAAATAAATATAAATAAAATAAAGTTAACTGTTTAAAAAAAAAAAAGCCAAGCTTCTGGAAGGATGGGAGATGGATCACTCCCTCCACTTTCTCACCCACCATTCACTCCTCAAATCCCCATCCTCTGGCTTCTGTCTTCCTCACACCATGGGGACAGCTCTTGCCAAAGTCATCATTCATTTCCAAGCCTATTGAATATTTTTTCACCTTATTCTTCATGACTCTTTATGACTTTTGAAACTGTTTTCCTTCTGGAAACTGCTGCTCCCTTGGCTTTGTGGTATGTGATTCTGGTCCTCCCCTTCCTTCTCTGGCCACTCCTGGCTACTCTAGGGGCTCCCCATCCATTATGCCTGATGATAATAACCAACTTTTTTTTTCTTTTACTTTTATTGGAGTATAGTTGATTTACAATGTTGTGTTAGTTTCAGGTGTACAGCATAGTGATTCAGTTATACATATACATATATTCATTCATTAAAAAATTTTTTTTTCTAGGTAGCTCATTTTTTTAAAAATTTTATTTATTTATTTATTTTTGGCTGTGTTGGGTCTTCGTTTCTGTGCGTGGGCTTTCTCTAGTTACAGCAAGCAGCGGCCACTCTTCATTGCAGTGCGCGGGGCTCTCACTGTCACGGCCTCTCTTGTTGTGGAGCACAGGCTCCAGACGCTCAGGCTCAGTAGTTGTGGCTCACGGGTCCAGTTGCTCCACGGCATGTGGGATCTTCCCAGACCAGGGCTCTAACCCGTGTCCCCTCCATTGGCAGGCAGATTCTCAACCAGTGTGCCACCAGGGAATCCCCATATATTCATTCTTATTCACATTCTTTTCCAATATAGAGATAATAACCAACGTTTACAGAGACCTCAATATACGAAGGTAGTTTTCTAAGTACTTTATGTAAATTATCGCATTTAAATCTTAACACACTTTTAACGAGTACTAATATTTCCCCCTTTTATACACAAGGAAACTGAGGCTTAGAAAGGCTAAGCAATCTGCCCAGAGGGACATACTAATAAGAAGTGGAGCCTGATTCAAACCCAGGCAGCCTAGCCCCAGAGCCCCTCTTATCACTACCTAAAGGTTAGTTTTCTCCTTAACCTTTTCTATCCATTTTAACATTTCAATCGTTTTCCCCCTCATCCTATAGGTTCTCCCAGATATATCTAATTTACTCCCATTCTTTCAATGATTACCTACCTATATATTGATGACTCCTAGGTGAGTGCAGGATCTCCAAGAAGCAGACACCAAAATGGAATTAGATGTGCAAGAGATTAGTTGGAAGAAATGACTGTAGGGGATACAGGAGAGAGGGAGAGCCTTAGACCTTTGTGCTGACGGACATTGATGAAAGAACAGGAAGGAAGGACGCTGGGTAGGGAGAGCCTCAGCTCCCAGTACAGCCCAGAGGAAGCCTGTGTTAGAGAAGCACGTGATGCATGGCCATGCTTGGTCACCAGGTGGGAGCAGCCCAAGGAGAGTGTGGTGAGTGTGAGCACCGTCACACTTGAAGGTGGAGCAGAAAGCTGTCTGCTAGCCTACTTCCTCATACCAGGTTCTCTTGATGGGAAATCTGAGCAGGACACCTCCCTAATCAATGCCAAGCCCCAGTCCCCATTTTCCATCCGAACCTGTCTTTGAACTCCAGTCTTACCCCCAGCTGCTTGTCTCCCATGTCCATCCCACCTCCATGGAACCTCAAACTCAGCATCTCCAACACTGAACTCCTTAAGGGCCTCGCCCTTTTCATATTCTCGACATCTGCTGCCTCAGCGTGTGGCTCTATCATCTAAGTCCCCCCCGCCTTCCTTTCCCTCATGTCTGCGCGTACAACCAGTAACCATATTCTGTGGATTTTAGGTTCTAAATTTCTGTTAAATTGGTTGGTCATTTCCTCTCCATATCTATTACCGCTGCCTTCGTTTGGACCCTCATCATTTCTCTGTTATAAGAGCTTTATATCTCCCCGGTCTCCTTGTCTCTGCTGTCTTCCCATTGTGCTGTCAACAGAGAGATCTTCCCCCCTTGAAACTGACCTCGTGACCTGATCATCTCCACATGACATAGTGAAGCTGAGAGGTGAGCGCTGAGGGCTACAAGAATTCAGAGAGGGGATGGTCAACATCTGCTGGAAACGCAAGGAAGCCTTGTGGACAAAGACAACTGAAAACTCACCAAGTAGATGACCAGCCCCTGTTTAAATAGGTAATTATCCACTCAGTCACGGCTCCTCATGGCCAAGAAAAGTTTAGTCATAAGAAAGTTTCATGTTGCTTATGAAAACAGTGATTTGCTGCAGGCAAAGAAGGAAGGCTCTTCATTTTCCCTGAAATGTGAGGACCTTTAGGTTTGGGATTTCTGTCTTTCAAGCACAGTGGACATTAACACATATCTGTTGGATGGGTTTCAAGTTCAGCCACAGCCTTTGCCCTAGTGCTCCCTGACCTCGCCCCACACCTCCCATCTCCTTTTAACTTGAGAGGCAAACACATTCTCACTTCTCTTCAGGGAGGGATTGTTTCTTGTCTCTTCAAAGAGAAACTTGAGAAGGCCAAGAGCGTGGGCCTCTCCTGCAGGTACTGTGAATTCTTGGTGGGTCTGAGAAACAACGGAGTTGATTTTGGTTTTCAAGGATATCAAAGAACTTTAGGAAATAACCCAAGTTTTGAGTATTTTGAGTTCAATTTCCAGACATGTCAATAGAGATATGACTATAATATGCTCTGGAGGATACAAGGTATTCTGCTCAGTGAACTGACTTGTGAAAGTTTAATCAGCTAACTTATCCTTCGCCCCACCTCTACCCACCCAGGATACAGAAATGAGCACTTTCCTTCTTCCAGAAGACATTTATTCCGCATGCTCTGGGAGACAATGTAACAGAAACTATAGTAGATCAGATAAACCGATAGACGCGAAGATACTATCAGCTACAAAGAATACCAAATAGAAGCCTTCTAATTTTGATACCTAAACATAATTTCCCTAGATGTCATCTTAATAACAAATAGTTATACACTTGCTTTAGATTAGTGTTTACTTTCTAAAGGAAATGATCTCATTATCATCTTTTTGCCTGTGGGAGAGGAGGGGCATCAGGAGAAGGAGGACCGAAACAAAAGGTCATGGAAATGGATTCACGTTCAGGCAGATGATTAACTGCCTCTTCAGAGGCAACCCCTAGGGCCACAAAAGCCGTTGCTCATTTTAAGACTTTCCCAAGTTTCTCTCTGGATTATTGCAATCTGATCTTTGTTTCGTAGTCATACATCAGTAGCTTAATAACTTTATTTTGTTGACTGTAATTTGTCCTCCATATTCAAGACTAGGGAAGCAGGTAATAGCTCTATACCAGGGGCTCCGCTTCATGCTGGGGTTTGTCTTTGCAAAGGTGGAAAGGGACAAAGGCTGGGAGAAGATGCCCAGAGAGCTGAGACCATGGAGAGGGAAAGAGGCATAACTGCCACTTTGGGTGGCCATTCATTATCTTTTGGAGTACAGGATTAACCCCAGTACAAAGGGACACTTTCCTGGTTAAACCAAGCTCTTGGTTTTCTATAATCCTGCAGTGTCAGGATCAGTTGTGAAATGTGTGTCACACACACATGACTACTAATAAAGTTGTAGAGCTTTTCTTAGTACCGACCATTATTATTACTCAATAAATATGAGTAGATAAAAAAATATATATATATGAGTAGATTAAGTGCTATCCTTTAAAAATGTCTCTCTCGGGCTTCCCTGGTGGTGCAGTGGCTGAGAGTCCGCCTGCTGATGCAGGCGACACGGGTTCGTGCCCTGGTCCGGGAGGATCCCACATGCCGCGGAGCGGCTGGGCCCGTGAGCCATGGCCGCTGAGCCTGCGCGTCCGGAGCCTGTGCTCCGCAACGGGAGAGGCCACAACAGTGAGAGGCCCGCGTACCGCGGAAAAAAAAAAATTGTTTCTCTCACTCAGGTCCATTCTAATGAGCTTCCCTGGGGGAGAGACTGAGGAGGGAGATGGTTACTAATGAGTCATGAAGACCCCACCCTATGGCAGCTCCAATGGTCTGTGCCTGAGAACCTCATGTGTGTAAGGCATCATGACTAGAATAAGGTTGAGAAACGTTGGTCCAAGAGCAATCTCTCAGGGGAACCTCTGGGCCTCTAAGCTGGTGCATGACCATGCTTATGTGTGGCATCTTTTTCTCCTCCTTCTTCTCACCTTGCAGCTGGACCACAGGTACTAACGCAACACAGTGTTCAGTTGACTCCTATTTCACATGAGTTCCCTCTGAAACCTCCTTTCACTGAGTTGTCTTGGACCAGGCTGTTGCCTCCAGCTTGTCCAGGTCTGCCATCATGGCTCCAAGCATCCAAGGAGAAAGGGAGAACACAACCCATCACCCAGCTGTTCCGGGCCACCAGCGTTGTGTTGCATGTGTATGTAACGTGTCAAGAAAATTGGCTGTGTTTTTCTTTTTTCAAGTAATCAGCTTTCAAAGCCCATCTCTGCCATTTAACTAGCATGTGACCTTGGGAAACTTTCTTAACCATGCCAAGGCTCAGTTTTCTCACCTGGAAAATGGGAATACAGTAGGGTTGTTGTAAGGGTTAAGTGAGATGATGCTGTTGGGAGGAAAAACTTCCTCTTCCAACATAAGTTCAGCTCAGGAGAAAAGACAAAGTTTATTTACATTCACTGGAGCCTTTAGATGAAATGGCCCAGAACTGCGAGATAGGGGTTTATACACCAACTTAATAGGAGAGAGAGAGGAAAGAGAAAGATCTTCCGTGGAAGAACAAAGGAAGGTCTGACAGTTTCAGATAAAGTTTGTTAAGCAGTTACTCATCCCAGTGGTAATGGTTAGTCCCCATTCCAGCTATAAATCTCCCGGAGAGGGGATTTATGACAGCTATATTTTTTGGAAGTTCCAGCTTAAGTCCCCAAAATAAGTTTAGAGAAGGTTTCTTTCTGTTCAGAGAGTTCAGAGACATTACCCAAAAGTAGCATCATCACCCTTGGGGCCACTGGCTCCCTTCTGGGCTCTGGGGAGTAGGTGGTACCCTAGAAATCATAGCAGCAAAGGCAGCCATGAGGAGAAGAGCTCTGCTTGTCCCGAGAGGAGAAAAGAGGTCCCCACCCTCCACACTTTGACCATAAACACAAATGATGTGCTCCTGCCTCCACCTGGGAACAGCCTCTTCTTTGGCTCCCCCACAGAAAAAATCAAACTGAATAAAAATAATTTTCCTTCTGGAGTTTTTACTCCTGGTGTCTGTAGAGATGGTCAAAAGGAGGCAAGGCATGTGGCAGAGGGATGCTGGAGTCCAGGCAGGAATTAAAGTCACCTAACGAGGACCAGCTGAAAAGCCACACCCAGGTTTGTGTATTTTTAAGTCCAAGTGAATAGCTTTATATAAAGGTGTGATTTGGTTTCAAGGTATTTTAAGCCCTGACAAGAAAAATCTTTAAAAATAAGAGATAAATCTCTACTTTGCTCGTTAGAGAAAAGAATAGTGGAATAGCTCATATTGCATAGATTTTCATGTTTTAATTCCATTTTTCTCCAAGAAATCTACTTCCCTTCTATTTGTAGCACTGCGTGTATAGCTGGGAGTGAAGACACGTTAGAAAAATTCATGCAATACCTAATTGCATTGAAGATAGTTATACCAAAAGAGACTGACTCCCAATGAGAAATCTGCTTTAATCTTATTATTTTTGAGGATTTATGAATTGCATGTAGTGCAAAGGGCACCATACCAATCCTATAAATGTTACTCTTACATAATTGCACAAATTATGCAAATTAGTTATGCAAATAATCCAAAATTGCTAATCTGAAATTTTAATTGGGCATATATGACAAATATTTTCTTCAGTAAGGTAGATTCCCCCCTCCCCAGGCCAACTGATAATTAAATAAGAAATATGGGGAGTAAGGTACCTTAGTGGTTAGAAAATGAAATTCGTTTTAATATAAACATATCACCCAACATTTTTTTGAGTGACTTAGTTACTGATGCCAAAGATTATCAATCAGACTAGTTGTAGAAGCTAAGAACATGGAGTATATATAACAAATAGGCATTTTTGGAGTTATTTGAGGAAAGGTGATATTTTTCTTATTCCAAGAGTTACCCTATGTTTATCCATTATTTCTTCCCCAAGGGCACTTGTTTATGACCAGTAAATAATCGAATTGCTTAATTGGTCTATTCACTTAAAAAAATATCATTCTCTGCCTGTTGCCAGCATTTTTATCTGCATTATTAAATTCTTTTAGATTGTAAATCCCAAAGCAGTAGCTTTCAGTTCTGGTGTCATAAGCCATTGGTATTTGATCATCTTGTAAGAGAAAAGAAAAAACCACACAAAAAAAAAACCTCGTGGGGTGGGATGTGGGTGGGATTGAGCATAATTCACAGCCTGCCCTACGGGTGCCTGGAGCTAGAAAGCCTCTTGGACACCCATGGGAGCGGGTCCCTCATGCAAATGTCCTCTGTCAAGCGTGACTCTTCAGAACAAAGGTTGAGGCCCAGATCCTGTATGGCTTGAGGTCACGTTGATCCAGATGATTCTTCCCAGCTAGAAAGGTGACACTACAAGAGGGCATCTCATAAAGGTCCCCTGATGATGATAACAAGAATAATAATAATGACCATGAAGCTGGTGGTGGTGATGATAATGTGTCTTTGTTCTCAAGTGGTTCCCAATTTGCTCTATTTCACCTCTTCTTAGCCTAGACCCAGAAAAGCTGAAAAGTTGGAGAGCCAAAACTCCTTCCTCCCAGCAAGTGCAATGAAAGGTAACGGGTAAGACGTACCAACTCTTCTCCTCTGCCTGATACACCTGTGGGCCCGGATGAAGGTAAGCACTGCTCTCCCATGTATGAAGCCCCTCAGGTGCCCATCAGTGTAAGGTCCAAGTTCAACGCAGCTAGAAAAGAATAACAGGTCTCGTTCGTGTGGCAGACACTTTGCATCACCTCCCAACAGCCAGTCTCACCCCCACTCTTTGTGATGTTTACTCTGCATCCACGTGCTCAAGGAAGGTAGCTCCCTTCCTCCCCTCCCCATCTCTAAGGGGTGGAACATATGAGTCAAAGGCAATCACAGTGGTCTTCTCTTTAACAGTGATTGGCTTAGGCACTGGCACCTTGACCCAGTCCTGAGGATTAGTCTGGGAAATCTTGTCCTCACTGATTAAAAATAAAAAGATGCACAGGAGCACACACTTCTCTCCTTTGCTGGACATCTTCATACCCGCAGGTGATATCTGGAACTGCTGTAACCCTTTGGGATGCAGAGAGGGGACACTGGCCACACACTGGGATGTTGGGATGCTGAATCACAAAGAAGGAAAGCACCTGGGTCCTTGATGCCGTAGTGGTGCCACTGTATTCAGCAAACCTGGAACTGCCATCTCTCTGGAGTTCTGTAAGATAATAAGCTTGTTATTGTTTAAACCACTTTAAGGAAGGTAGGACTTCTACTGCTGTGGGCAAAGGCGTTCTCACAGACACACCCTTTAGAGGATCATCAGCTTTGTGATCTGCCAATCAGGCATAGAGGCCACGGAGTTGATAAACGAACCAAAGGAGCACGCCCATAAGTTGCGCCAGTCACCTTGATTCAGCTGCTGGTTTAAAAAAATCATTGAAAACTGTAATTTTTCAGTCTTCTGAAATATCCATTCATTCACTCATTCAATGACTATTCAGTTAGCGTTTACTATGGTCTTGCTGGGAAGGACACAAAGAAATGGAGTATCTATCAGTGACTTAGTTCTCAAGCATTCACCCAAAACTTCACATGCACAGTTTTTGTTTGTTTGTTTGTTTGTTTTGCGGTACGCGGGCCTCTCACTGTTGTGGCCTCTCCCGTTGCGGAGATGGCTCACGGGCCCAGCCTCTCTGCGGCATGTGGGATCTTCCCGGACCGGGGCACGAACCTGTGTCCCCTGCGTCAGCAGGCGGACTCTCAACCACTGCGCCACCAGGGAAGCCCCTGGTGCACAATTTGATGTCCACAAGAACTCAGTGAAATCAGTATTAGCGTTTCCATTTTACTGATGACAAATCTGAGGTTCAAAGAAAGGTTGTCCAAATGTCCATAACCTGACTCCAAGGTCAGGGTTCTTTCCACCAAAACGTGAATTGTATCTTGCTCTTGTACCTTGCTTTTAGATCTAAAATCTGGGAGATGAGGTATCCATACATTTAGAATGAAAAAACAAGATTTAGGCAGCAATGCAAAATAGCTATTTGGGAAATATTACAGGGTAGTAAGTGGTTAACTGCCTAATGCGTAGGGCAAAGAGCAAGCATCACACAGGAGGAACTTATCATCTTGATGGAGAAGCAGAGTGTGTGTTTACTGCAAATGGAAAATAATCTTTCCCACACAGGGACTAACAGCCTGTATTTGGAATCTGATTTAATCATATAAAAACTATTGTTAACTTCAAATAAACAAAAAAATGCATGAACCAAATCCATGTTTCTTATCAGATCTGTGATACCTACTTTTGGCACCTGTAAATAATTAATTCTAAGCTTGAAAAGATCTGATAAAACAACTTCATTTGAAAAGCAATAATGTGTAGATGTTGAGACTATTAGAGGAAAAAGATTTAAGGTGGTCTCAATTTGCTCCAATAGCTACTGAAGTGAAGGAAAGGGATTAACAATAGATTCTTACCTTTACTAAATCACAGAATTAATAACATGTACTCAAGCCCTTTACAACTGTCTGATTCAGTAGCAGTAGCCACTAGATGCAACTATATAAATTTTAATTAATTGGAAATTAAATTAAAATTTAGTTTCTCAGTTTCACTAGCCACATTTGACATGCTCAGTAGCTGTATAATAGATGGTTGGCTACCATATTGGACAGTGCAAATATAGAACATGTTCATCTTTGCAGAAAGTCCTGCTGGGCACTGCTGCTCTAGACTCTGGCAAATGATAGATTGTGATGGAGAACGTAAAATTATTTTTTAAAAGAAAAAGGGGAAGTATTGAGTTCTTATTATAATACTTTTGCCTTGTTTTGTATAATGATAGCATCAGAGTTGCTCTGCTCATTCATTATAAAACAAATATTTGGGGCTTCCCTGGTGGCGCAGTGGTTGAGACTCCACCTGCCGACGCAGGGGGCATGGCTTTGAGCCCTGGTCCGGGAGGATCCCACATGCCGCAGAGCAACAAATCCCGTGTGCCACAACTACTGAGCCTGCTCTCTAGAGCTCACGTGACACAACTACTGAAGCTTGTGCACTTAGAGTCTGTGCTCAGCAACAAGGGAAGCCACCGCTCGCCGCAACTAGAGAAAGCCCTCATGCGGGAACAAAGACCCAACGCAGCCAATAAATAAATAAATAAAGACTTTGCGCTTCTACTGCAGGGGGAAAGACTGGTTAAAACTGCTGTAACCTAAGTGTCCATCAACAGATGAATGGATAAAAAAGATGTGGCACATACATACAATGGAATATTACTCAGCCATAAAAAGAAATGAAATTGAGTTATTTGTAGTGAGGTGGATGGACCTAGAGTCTGTCATACAGAGTTAAGTAAGTCAGAAAGAGAAAAACAAATACTGTATGCTAACACATATATATGGAATCTAAAAAAAAAAAATGGTTCTGAAGAACCTAGGGGCAGGACAGGAAGAAAGACGCAGACATTAAGAATGGACTTGAGGACATAGGGAGGGGGAAGTGTAAGCTGGAATGAAGTGAGAGAGTGGCATATATACACTACCAAATGTAAAACAGGTAGCTAGTGGGAAGCAGCCGCATAGCACAGGGAGATCAGCTCGGTGCTTTGTGACCACCTAGAGGGGTGGGATAAGGAGGGTGGGAGGGAGATGCAACACAGAGGGGGTATGGGGATATATGTATACGTATAGCTGATTCACTTTGTTATAAAGCAGAAACTAACACACCATTGTAAAGCAATTATACTCCAATAAAGTGTTATTTAAAAAAAAAACAAGAAGATTTGGGCATTACATTTTCTAATTCTTTTTTTATATTGAATTTGTGTCCAGAATACTTGCTTAATGCTCTTATACATTCTAATAGTTTGTACATTTTCTTGGGTTTCCTATGCAGACAATCATATTGTCCCTGAAAAATTAGATTTTTATTTCCTTTTTCTATCCAAATATATTTTATTTTTTATTATTTATTTATATTAGCTAGTCCCTCCAAGCAATGAATTAGAAGTAATGATAGTAAGCATTCCTGTCTTGATCCTGACTTAGTAAATAAAAAGCTTCTAATGTTTCACTGTTAGATATAATATTTACTAGAGTTTTAGTGAATATCACTTTTGTTAGGTTAAGGAATTTTCTTTCTATTCCTATTTTGATTATAGTTTTATTTTAACATTAATATATGTTGGACTTTTCTGTATCTATTGATGTGTTTATGTTTCTTTCATCTTTGATTTCTCATGAGAAATTACATTAATGTATATTGTCTAGTATTAAAACTTGGGTGGACCCAACTTAATGGCAATCTATAATTTTTTTTCCGTCTAATAGCCTTTTTAAAATAGTTGAGAAATTTTGTCTCTTTTTCTATTTTTGGAACATTTTACATAAAATTGGGATTATCTATATTTAAAGCATCAGTGGAATTATTTTTAACTGCCTAGGTCTGTAATTTGAGGATATATGGATAGAATATATTTTTAAATAGTGATTAAATATGCATAATAGTTGTAAGTGTAATCATATCTTTAATTCGTTTGCGAGTCAGCCTGGCAAGTTATATTCTTTTGGTAAATTATTTATGCAAGTCTTCAAATTTATAAATTTATAAGTAAGTTTATAAGCATTCCAAATTTAAAGTTTTCATAGCATTATATCATAGTTAAAAAAAAAACTCTAAAAAAATAAAAAACTGTGCACTTCCACCACAGGGGGCCTGGGTTCGATCCCTGGTCAGAGAACTAAGACTCTGCATGCCACGTGGTGTGGCCAAAAAACAAACAAAAAAAGGATGAAGAGGGGCAAAGAGAAAGGAGGCAAGTTGGGGCTACCTTGGGGTGGACAGTTGGACAGTTGACAAGCTTAGGAGACAGAAGCTGGGAAGGCAAAGGATAGCAGGCCAGGATGGCATGTTCACTGAGCAAGGCCAAGTCCAGATGCAAGAGCCAAAAAGTAAGATTGCAATGGAAGCGAAAGAAGGGCCTTAGAGAAAGTCTGTTAGACACCTGAGTATGGCTCCTGTTAACAGGGCTTTATTACAACCTTCTCCGGGTGCTAAAGTACTTAAAGGTATAAGTGTCACTCCTCACAGGCTGAAGTTTTGGCTCTTGAGAACTGTCTCCCTGTGCGTCCCTGGCCAGTTGGTCCATTCACTCCCCTTGCCTGACTGTGAGCCTTGAAAGCAGCTCATGCCTGCATGAAGGCTAAGCTGGTACCAGTCTTTGTATGACGGCTTGTCTGTGGAACTTCTCTTCCAGGCTGGAGTTGGCCAGGGCCCAGCTCTGCCCTGCTGAGTTGTTCCCTCAAAGCATTTTTCCTCATATTCCTAAAATCCTTGCCAAGCTCTGGCAAAAAATATTACATTTATTACCACAAGCCAGGTTATAAGGTGGGAAAGCATCCTATGTTTTGATGCTGCTGTATAGAAACGAGAGGAAAAAGTCCTTCAGTGTCCTGGTTAGACTTGAATGGCTGCTGTGATGAATAAAGAGGGGAGAGTTGTCTGCTGTGGGCAGTAGGGGAGGGGACCTGATGTTCCAGTGGCTTCTTACTTGGACCTTCAAGGAATCGGCTGGTTTTCAGCTGCATGTTCATCGTCAATGCCCAAGGTCCCTGTGAGTCCAATTCCTAAGCATTTCAGAGATTTTATGGCATAAATCAGGTTACTTCTAGACTTCTCTCACTGCCGGTTTTGGATTCAGTTTTCACAAGTCTCCTGTGTCAGTTATGGCTCATCCATCTGCTTTACAGTTTTCAAAATGTTGATGATGTTTGTCTTCATGGGCATAAGCCTATCTTTTAGAGTTATTTATTTTTAACCTTTTACTGTCATTTTGGGGGTTGAGGAAAGAAATTGAAGTAAAGTACACTCAATCCATCATCTTAAACCAGAAATTAATATGAGAGTATTTGCCAAGGACAGCAACATAGTCAAAACATTATTTTAGGAAGTTCAGATCATCTGTAAAATGCAGGATAAATTAGATGGGCAGAAACTTAAGTCACAGAGCCAGGAGGGCACACAAAAATCCAAAAGGGAGAAAGTTAAAGGTCTAACATATGGTTGTGGCAAAGAGAATGAAAAGAAAGAGCAAGACCTTTGAAAAAAGGGAAAGGAAGGAATTTGTTGGCTAATTGACTAAAAGGAAGAAAGAGGAGTCCATGTGCTTAGGACAGAATGACTGAAAGAATCCTCGGAATTTATGAGAAGTAATAAAGAAGAAGCGGAAAGAGGTTTGGGGGGCAGTTCATGGCTTCTGCTTTTATAATGATGAGTGTTAAGAATGAGGGGAAAGTAGGTTACTTTCTTAGAGCAACCAAAATATAACAGAAATCCTACCAAAACTCATCAAAGTTTTAACTTAATTTACAGGGAAATCTATTTTTAAAAGATATTTGGAATATATATTCAAGAACTTCTAAGTGTAACATTGGAAGTGAATGGCCTTGGAGGTTCAGGAGGTAATGTCTTTTCTCTCTCCATATGAAGGTCATAACTTTTTTAGGAAAAGGTTTTTTATTCTCTGGAGAGAGTAAATCAGAGGGTTTCTGATTTAGGAGTTACCAGGCACAGCTTAAGTTTTGAGGTATCAAAACTTAAAACAGGGGATTAAGAAAAATCCTGCAGCCTTTTTATCCCACTGGTAGCCAGGCTGCCTTTTTAGTCAAGAGACCATGAGTCTTTTTAAAGAAATCTGACTAGGCCAAGAGGAAAAGCCTAAATATACAGACAACAGGGGCTCCCTGTGCCAGTCAAGGATCTCCATAGCAACAAAGAATCAATAGAATATATGTGTATTCACATTAACAGATTTCTTTTAAGGAAATGCCTCATGCAATTATGGGGCCCAGAAAGCCCAACATCTATAGGGCAGGCCAAAAGCCTGGAAACTGAGGCAGGATTTCTCTGTTACAGTCTTAAGGAAGAATCCCTTTTCTCTGGGAAACCTTGTTTTTTGCTCTTAAGACCTCCAACTGATTGGATGAGGTCCATCCACATGATTGAGATTAATCTTCTTCAAAGTCAACTGATTGTAGATGTTAATCACATCTACAAGATACCTTCACATCAATGTCTAGAGTTGTGTTTGATCAAACAACTAGGCACCATAGCCTAGCCAAGTTGACACATAAAATTCAGTCCTCACACTCCCCAAAGAAACTGCCTAACCAGATCACCCCAATACCAAAGCCCACCATCAACAAGGCCCACCCATGGCACAGACCTCCGAGTCCCCTTATTAAGTGCCCCATGCTAAAGAAATAATAGTCAACCAAGAATCAACAGACATCTGAGCAAAGTCACTTTGTGGAAACAAAAACAATTCAGGGAGAAGAAAACAAAAACAAAAACAAACACAAACACAAAAGCAAAAGCAAATAGCCAAACCACCATTAATATCTTTGGGGGAGTTAAGAGAAGACAATTCAGTCATGAAACAAGAAAGAAATTATTGGAGAAAAAAAGACTTCAGAGAACAAAAAGGACCTCCTGGAAATTATAAAAATTATAACATAAATGAAAAACTTGGTGAGAGGGTTATAAGATAAAGGTGAAGAAATCTCCAAGAAAGTGAAACAAAATGACAAAGAGACAGAAAAGAGACAAGAAAAAAAGAAGAGAGGGAGAGAGAAATCAGTTTGGAGGGATTGACATCTAAATGAGGTTTCAGAAAGAGAGAACAGAGAAAATGGAGGACAAATTATCAAAGAAATAATTCAAAAGAGTTTCCAAACATTAAAGGTCATAAGTTTCCAGATTGAAAAGGTTTACCAAGTTCCCAGCCTAGTGGTTAAATCTATATCCACACCAAGCCACCTCATCATGAAAATTAAGAAAACAAAGAGAATAAAGCTTGGGTGAGGAGGAGGGACAGATTACATACACATGAGTTACATACACATGATCAGACCGACTTCGGACTTCTTAACAGCATCAGCAGAGGGCAATGGAACATGCCTTCAAAACTCTAACAAAAAAATAATATTTTAACCCAGAATTCTATTACCAACCCAACCTAGCAAATTTAAGGGTAGAAGAATGATCTTTTCAGAAATGAAAGTTCTCCAAAAATTCACTTCCCAACCACTTTTTCTCAGCAAGGAGTGAAGGATATATTCCTCCCCAGAAAAGGAGTAAACAAAGAAAGAAGAGGACATGAAATTCAGGAATCAAGGGATCTAAGGAAAGAGAGCGGGGAAAAGAATACTCAGCAGAATGTTGAGGGGAGATCCAGGACACAGCTGCCCTAGACAGATAGAGTAGTCAGTCCAAACTGAATAAGGTCAGAGGATTCTGGGAGAGATGTCTCCAAGGATAAGAAATTGATGGGGCATCTGTCATGTTTGAACATATTAAGAGGAGAGTTACATCACTTGGGAATGGTTCTGAGATAGAAAACTAAGCAATAAAACCAAAAACAAACCAAGAAATTATCAAATCCAGGAAAAGCAAAAGGTCATTGAAGAAAGGAAAAGGAATAATGTCAGTTAGAACTACTTGGCTCAGTTATAAATAGTATTTACCTAGTTAAAATAATGTCAATATTAAAAATTGTTTAATAAAATTAACATATTTGTGGGGCAGGCAGAGAAGCAGAGAAAGAGCTAAATCCTTATTTTGTCTTATAAATAGAAATGGATAATATGAAATACTGAAAAATCAAGAAACAGTAGTTACTTCAGTAGCAGTCCAGTAATGTTATTTACAGATTTAGAGGTAAATAGATTTAACAACAACAACAAAAATCCCTAAGAGTTAAAAGGGCTTGTCTCTGGGAGGAAAAAATTAATGGTGGAGACAGGAAGAGGATTGTTGTTTTTCCTAAGAAGCTTTGTAGAACTGTTTGATCCTTCTTGTATATACACAATTTTAATGAAAACAAAAACTAGAAAAAAAACTTCCCAAATAGCATAAAACCCAAACTCCTGGCAGTCTAAGAGTCAAGCTTATGGAGTCAGAGTCCTGGGTTCCAATACCAGCTTTGCCACTTACCAACTATGTAACCTTGGGCAGGTTTTCTAAGTTCTCCAAACTGTAAAAAGGGAGTAAATAATAGTTCTCATGGTAATGGTGCATACTGACTGATTCACAGTCCTGGCTTGTGAAGAATGAATGAAATAACCCATGTGAAGTCTAAGCACTATGTATAAACTTTCGCTAATTTTTTTTTTTTTTTTGCCATTATCAGGCTGACGTTCAAAGGCTCTTCGTCATCTCTCCCGTCTGCATTTCCAACCTCAAGTTCTCTCACTCTTCTAGATAAACTCTAAGTTTGGCTGGGCAGTGTTCATTCTTTCTGAAATACACTGCGCTCCTTCCTGCTTGCTCACTGTTGCTCCTGCAATTGTTTGTTTTCCTATTCCCCAACCTATTGTGGTTGAAATAACAATGGAAATGAAATGTGTTACACCCTGTAGATAACTGGACATGTCTGCATTGATCGAATCTAAATTCAAGATGTAAATATTTCCTCTAGGGGCTAAAAGCTGAAAGGAGGAGTTCCATTTTTGTTCAAGACATGTTAATCTTGTCATTGCTCAAGGTTGCCATGGTTCCTGTTTGGTGCTTCCAGGACTTAAGCTTATGCCACTGCATCTGAACAAGTGGAAATAACCCTATTCGATTGAGACAGGGAGACAGGCAGGGTGAGATTCTTGTGAGATAGGTCAATACTGTAATTAGACATATAAGCCAGGATTTTTGTGTCTCAGTTACAAACTGATCCTGGCTGCCCCTGACACTGCATATTTCCAGCTTCATGTTTTCCTGGAGACCAGGAGCAATTTACTTTGTAAACCAGAGAGATACTCTTTTCCCTTTTCTGTGGCACAATTTAAATGGAACCCCCCCCCATAGTAACCATTTGCTTATAGTTTTAAAAATAAAAGCTTCAATTGTGTAATTTGTTAGAGCTAATTATTTTATTAAAGAGAGAGACTTCATTACAATATAAAAATAAGTTCTAGCGTAAAAAATAAAGATTAAACCAATGAAAATAAAGCTAATTAACTTTGGCAAATCATACTCTTCCATCAACTTCACAATCATTTTCAAATGCACAGTCATAGATAGAACAGTTCCTTGAACAGAAATGAAAATCGTGTTTTTATGAGACTCACTAACCTATCTCTGATGACATTTATGTACTTTCTTAGAGACTTTTGGTGTCTCTGGTGTATAGAGGAAGTAAATAGTAATATAGGAATGGTGTTAATTGCTCTTCATTGCTTTAAATGGTCACAAGATTTCAAATTTTATGATTGCATAAATCATTTTATGATATTTTCCTTTGCAGATTTAGAGAAGGGGCACAATATTATTTTCCTTCTAACCATCATTGTAAATTGAATTCAGATAGACTATCCAACATCTTATGCAAATTCACCAGCATTTCATCATTTATTATCTTCGCCAACAATATTTTGTTCGTATTTGCTGACATTTTATCAATGTCCCTAAGGCTTATAAGGATAAATCAGTTGCTATAAGGTGTACATTTGTATGGACTAGGAATATTCTCTTTCCTCAGAGGGTAAATAATTCGTGAAGGGTTGTTTCATGCGAACTGTATTAGGTTTTTAGGTAAGAAAGTGAGAGATGAGAATATTTTCATGCAAAATAGAAAATTTGAAACCCTCAGGTTAGGTTTTGAAAACTCTTATTCCCTTAGCTTTAAGGAGGGATAAGGTAGAAGACATTTAGGTGAGCAAAGACCTCCAAAATGTACACTTTAGTTTCACCTTCTCTGTGCCATTCCTATGCTTTATCTACCAAGCCAAATACTATTGCTTAGGACACCCAAGGAACAATTAGAGCACCGTTCAATCTCTATTTTAGATAACTTCTTATAAACTGAGTATTAACCCATGATTGCCCTTTATTTCTAATTACTTTCTTGCTTATTAATATCTTTGTTAATTTAAACATATGTGCCTGCTTAAATCTTATGGAAACAAAGTCTTAGATAATAGACAAGATATGTTGCCAATGCAAAGTTGCCAACCACAGGTTGGAACTGTTCTTAAAACAAGAAGGTCAAATCCAAAAAAGGACCCATGAACCAAGTTTCCAGGACCCTCTAGTATGCACTGGATACCAAAGATTAAACATGAAAGTAATACAGATCTCTTTTTATTTTATATTAGTGTATACATGTCAATCCCAATCTCCCAGTTCATCCCACCACCACCACCACCCCAGCCACTTTCCCCCCTTGGTGTCCATATGCTTGTTCTCTACATCTGTGTCTCTATTTCTGCCCTGCAAACTGGTTCATCTGTACCATTTTTCTCGATTCCACATATATGCGTTAATATACAATATTTGTTTTTCTCTTTCTGACTTACTTCACTCTGTATGACAGCCTCTAGGTCCATCCACGTCTCTACAGATGACCCAATTTCATTCCTTTATATGGCTGAGTAATATTCCATTGCATATATGTACTACATCTGTTTTATCCATTCGTCTGTTGATGGTCATTTAGGTTGTTTCCATGACCTGGCTATTGTAAATAGTGCTGCAATGAACATTGGGGTGCTTGTGTCTTTTTGAATTATGGTTTTCTCTGGGTATATGCCCTGTAGTGGGATTGCTGGGTCATATGGTAATTCTATTTTTAGTTTTTTAAGGAGCCTCCATACTGTTCTCCATAGTGGCTGTATCAATTTACATTCCCACCAACAGTGCAAGAGGGTTCCTTTTTCTCCACACCCTCTCCAGCATTTGTTGTTTGTAGATTTTCTGATGATGCCCATTCTAACTGGTGTGAGGTGGTACCTCATTGTAGTTTTGATTTGCATTTCTCTAATAATTAGTGATGTTGAGCAGCTTTACATGTGCTTCTTAACCTTCTGTATGGCTTCTTTGGAGAAATGTCTATTTAGGTCTTCTGTCCATTTTTTGATTGGGTTGTTTGTTTTTTTAATATTGAGCTGCATGAGCTGTTTATGTATTTTGGAGATTAATCCTTTGTCCATTGATTCATTTGCAAATATTTTCTCCCATTCTGAGGGTTGTCTTTTCATCTTGTTTATAGTTTCCTTTGCTGTGCAAAAGCTTTTAAGTTTCATTAGGTCTCATTTGTTCATTTTTGTTTTTATTTCCATTACTCTAGGAGGTGGGTCAAAAAAGATCTTGCTGTGATTTATGTCAAAGAGTGTTCTTCCTATGTTTTCCTCTAAGAGTTTTATAGTATCTGGCCTTACATTTACGTCTTTAATCCATTTTGGGTTTATTTTTGTGTATGGTGTTAGGGAGTGTTTTAATTTCATTCTTTTACATGTAGCTGTCCAGTTTTCCCAGCACCACTTATTGAAGAGACTTTTTCTCCCTTGTATATCCTTGCCTCCTTTGTCATAGATTAGTGGACCATAGGTGCGTGGGTTTATCTCTGGGCTTTCTCTCCTGTTCCATTGATCTGTATTTCTGTTTTTGTGCCAGTACCATATTGTCTTGATTACTGTAGCTTTGTAGTATAGTCTGAAGTCAGGGAGACTACCAATCTCTTATGGTTCAAAAATTTCATTGGATAATGGCATCTTCCTTGGGTTCAATAATACAATGGCTTCAAACACTATGACTGCCAACTCTTCAATTAACAGATTGATGAATGTATTGAAAAACTGGGCTGTTCTCAAGTGGTAATCCCACTAATGGATATTATGCTTGATAAATTAATTCTGAGGCTTAACTTCAGTGCACAGTGGAAAATAATGAGAAAATCAAAGAGAAAACAAAAAGAAAATGACAATAGCACAAAATACAGATTTCAAAGAACTGCCTTGTAGCCTCTCCTATAGAAGAGGACAAGAAGAAATAGACATTTCCAGAAACGTGGCGTGTGATATAAGATGACCACCTCATCACTTTGCCTTGACTGGCATGGAATGTCATCTCGCACACGCAGATGACTTTGGTGCAAAAGCTTTTTGCTCATGATGGTTTTACTGCTGTCCATGCAGGACACACTCAATTACATGTGATGACCACATGCTTTTTCCATAGCAGTGTCTATAAGAATGTTTAATTTGGATTTTCCAGAACAACAGCCTAATGGCTAACAGGGCCTCACATCCTTTCCCACCAAGTGGTGCCCAGGGAACCCTATTCCTGATTGTGGTTGATAACTGACCACTAGGTTTAATATTTCCCCAATTTCTTTACTTTTCTTATTCCACTTTTTTTTTCCTTTTTTCAACTGCATGTCATATACAGATTGGGGTAAAACACTTCACAACTTATTTCTGGTTTAATATTTCTCATTTTCAAATGTGCTTTTCAGACTTTAATTAAACCTAGTCTCCCTAAGGGGCTACTAGGAAGCACTGTTTTTTCTACTTTCCAGAAGGGGACAAAGAAAAAGGAATAATGACTTCAGACAGTAAAAGTGGACAGGGACAGTAAAAAAGAAACTCTCCTGACTGCTTCTGAATTTAGAAGCTTTGCAGCCTTTCCTCAGACCTCAATTCACACTAGTAAGCTTTTTAGGGAAATCTGTTTCCTTGAGGAGGTTGATAGGTATTATATTCTATTTCATAATATAAGAAGAAAAATCATTACTTAATTTCTTATAGGTGTAACATCACATATAAATTAAAATATAAAATATAAGAAAAATGTTTACCTTCAGCTTATTTGCTTAGACAAAAAAATCATTTTTATTTATTATGAAGTAATAAAATTATTATTTTTCGTTTTTAGGCAAAATTCATTCATGATTAGGCCAAAAATAATTATAATTTGACGTACTGGCCTTTAAGTCATATAATTTGATAATCCTGTATAATTAGAATTTATTGAGACTATTTAAAATATAACCATTTTGTCTTTAAAATGCACACATTAAGTGGACATAAAACAGTTAAACAACAAAACCTCAACAAGGTAGCCACTGGTTAGTTTTGACTGCATTTACTGAGGCTGAAGAGTACATCTGCAAGCAGTATATAAAAAACATCTTAGAAAACTTTTTTGGGGGATAATAAAGTAGCTCCTTGAGGAAGCACTTATTCTTTCTTCCAAATGCCACAGCAAGATTTTACTTTTAAAGGCAGATGCTGTAGGTCATTTTTTGCAGAGAAGGCAAAAGAGTTCCCCTCTTTGAGGTGTAGTGCTGCACAAATCTTTTTAACAGCTAATAGGAACAGAAGGAACAAGGTACAGAAACCAAATTGATGAAGACACTCTCATCTAAAATTTGTATTTTACTCACTGCAGACAAAGACATAAAAAAAATGAGAATGTTCTCCAGTTATCACATCAGAAAGAAAACATTCTAGTATGGACCAGTTTGGAATGGATGGAGGACCAGGAATGACAGAATCAAGTGGTAAAGAAAGCACAGGATGTGGGCAAGACGAGGTGAGAACCAGTTTCCTCTGTCAGCCATGCCCTGCTATAGTGTGCATTACAGTCGACTCATCACTATCCTTTCCTCCCACCAGATGATCAGTCTAGGCTAACTGTACTTCCATGAGCCTTGCCAGCTCCTAGTTTAGGCATGGGTTTGTGACCCAATGAGAAAAAATCTGCTGAGGGCTTTCTGGGCAAGGTTTCCTCACTCTGATGAAAGAGTTAGAGGAAAAGGTGGATTTTCTGCTTTCATACTCAACCAAACCTACACTCAGAAGTTGGTAGAGTGGATGGAAGGAACTTCAGTATTTGATGAAGTTGTTGAATTACTAAATCAGCCAGTCTTGAATCCTACCCTACTTCTGGACTTCTATTTATGTGAAATAATGTTTCCCTATGTTTAAGCCAGTTTAAATCAGAGTTTTCTGTTAACTATTAACCAAGAATTTTCTAATTGATATAATTAATGAGGGAGATTGGGTATTTCACCAAAACTCTTGCATGGCACTATTTATATTTGCGTTTATATTTACATTTATATTTATATTTTTTGGCCACACCACGTGGCTTGTGGGATCTTAGTTCCCCAATTGGGGATTGAACCCAGGCTATGGCAATGAAAGCACCGAGTCCTAACCACTGAACGGCCAGGGAATTCCCTTGCCTGGCTATATTTTAAGTACGGTTTCCATAGTGTATGTTTATACCTAAGTTGACTGAGTTTAGTTTATTCCGCAATTTGGGTTCTCTTCTCAACTCTTAGTGATCTTTCTCAAGTCCTAACTCAAGAATCCTTTTATAGGGGCTTCCCTGGTGGAGTAGTAGTTGAGAGCCCGCCTGCCAACGCAGGGGATGTGGGTTCGAGCCCTGGTCTGGGAAGATCCCACATGCCACGGAGCAGCGGGGCCCGTGCGCCACAACTACTGAGCCTGTGCTCTGGAGCCCTGGAGCCACAGCTACTGAGCCTGCATGCTACGACTGAAGCCTGCGCGCCTAGAGCCCGTGCTCAGCAATGAAGAGTAGCCCCCGCTCGCCGCAACTCGAGAAAGCCTGCGAGCGGCAACAAAGACCCAGTGCAGCAAAAAAATAATAAATTAAAAAAAAAAAAAAGAATCCTTTTATATGTTGTTTGGTAGAAAGGTATGTGAACTAATTGACTCCAGATGTCTTTGCAGCCAAGATTTGGTGTTCAGAAAGGGAGGGTAAGCAAGCAGCATCAGTTGCAGAACAATGCTTGTAACATCTGTGAATTTGTCAAATATTATCCCTTTGAGATTATTTTACAAATGCACTAATAAAGATGTCATCCACTAGCAAATTTGATATTCCTAATAATATGACCGGAAAAATAAGTAGAACTTATAAAGAATTTCTTTATTCTTCCCCTCAATCTTCCATCATTTGATGACTATTTTATTAATGACTTAACATGTTCTCCATTCTATGCTGGCAATTGAGAGCTAAGCATTCACTATGGATATCAATACTCATATTGCTGGGATTAGGAAGAGTGAGTATTAAAGAACAGTCCTATTATTCCAGGGATCTGCAAGCCAGTGTTTCTGAAAATGAAAAATTACATGTCTTTCAGGAAGAATATCTTTGGGTTAAACGCTGACTTTTTAGAGTAGCATGGCAAGAGCACTGTTACAGTAGTACAGTCTATGGGAGGTTTGAATAGTAACATGAAGTAGGCTGGCCTCTAACCTAGGATTTCTTACAACCTATGGGGTCCCTTTCTGTGAGTCTCAGGAGTCCTCTGTCCTTTTGCCAGGACTCTTTTGTCCTTAGTTTGACCTTAGTAATAGCCCACAGGTAACAAAGGGGGATATATAGTAGGAGAGATATTAATTGTTGCACCTAGCATTCTTTCCTTTTATATTTACACTCTTTCTATAGTGCTTTAGTGCACGTAAGTACACCTTACAGTGCCTCCAAACTAGTGCAACCTCTTGACCTCAGTTACTTCTCACTTAAAATAAAACTCATCTTTCTGTCCAAGTTGCCTTTCTTGCCCATAGTTCTGATTTATTATCCTCATGACAGCCAGAATGATTCTTTAAAAATATTTGCATGGTATACCATTTTCCATCATCTTACTCTCAAGCTTTTTGTATCCTTATATTAAGGATGTGCTTCTTGTAAGCAACATGTAAGTAGGTTTTGTGGGGTTTTTTAAAATATATTTATTTATTTATTATTTATTGTTGGCTGCGTTGGGTCTTCGTTACTGCGCGTGGGCTTTCTCTAGTTGCGGCGAGCAGGGGCTACTCTTCATTGTGGTGCGCAGGCTTCTCATTACGGTGGCTTCTCTTTGTTGCAGAGCACGGGCTCTAGGCGTGCAGGCTCAGTAGTTGTGGCTCGCGGGCTTAGTTGCTCCGTGGCATGTGGGATCTTCCTGGACCAGGGCTCGAACCCATGTGCCCTGCATTGACAGGAAGATTCTTAACCACTGCGCCACCAGGGAAGTCCCCTAGGTTTTGTTTTCTTATCCAGTTTGACAACTTTTATATTCTAATTAGCACATTTAGTTCACTTACATTTAATATAATTATCGATATATTTTTCTTTATAGCTATCATCATAATATTTGTTTTCTTTTTGTTTCTTCTGTTCTATGTTCTTTTTTCTCTCATTTCTTGTCATCTTTTGGATTTATTTTATTAGTAGTAGTATTCTAATTTCTTCCCTCTATTAGATTAGAAGCTATACATTCTTTTATTATTCTTTTACTGCAGGATTACAATATTAGCTTCCCAAAGTCTAACATTAATTGGTATTTTTACCCTCTTACCAGACAGGAGCCTTAGAACCTTTTAACTTTATTTATCCTTCTGACTTATATGTTATTGTTGTATTTTAATTTCAGGTTTATTGAAAATTTCACAAGAAATTATTCTTTTATACAGTCAATATTTATGTTATCCACATATTTACCCTTCTCATTGTTCTTTATTCTGTCCTACATCTCTAGGCCTCTGGGCTTTCATCTGGGATCATTTTCTTTCTGTCAAAAAAAACTAGATCTAGATCTATCTCCTTTGCATTTTCTTTACTGTGAATCTGCTTATATGCATTTTATCAATTTTTGCTTGTCTGGATATTTATTTCAGCTTCATTCTTTTTTTATATACGTATATATTTATTTATTTATTTTTGGCTGTGCTGGGTCTTCGTTGCTGCGTGCGGGCTTTCTCTAGTTGCAGTGAGCGGGGGGCTACTCTTCATTGCGGTGCACAGGCTTCTCTTTGCGGTGGCTTCTCTTGTTGCGGAGCACGGGCTCTAGGTGTGTGGGCTTCAGTAACTGTGGCACATGGGCTCAATAGTTGTGGCTTGCAGGCTCTAGAGCGCAGGCTCAATAGTTGTGGCGCACAGGCTTAGTTGCTCCATGGCATGTGGGATCTTCCTGGACCAGGGCTCGAACCTGTGTCCCCTGCATTGGCAGGTGGATTCTTAACCACTGCACCACCAGGGAAGTCCTGGTACCAATAGATTTTGATCAGTGTGTGTCTTTCCCATTAGAATGTAACCTCCAAGAAGGTAGAAGGCATGTCTCTTTTGCTCCCACTGTATTCAGAGCACCTTAGCATAGTGTGTGGGGGCATAGTAGGTGTTCATTAAATATTTATTGAAAGAAGGAGGAATTTAACCTTTACTGAACACCTGTTATATACCAGGCAGTGCAGTAAGCATTTTGCAAATATAATTTTATTGACTTTTCATAACAACCAAATGTGTTAAGAATTCTATCTCCTTTTCACAGATGAGATAAAGTTTGAAGAAGAGAAATACTTTCACCAAGTTCACACAGTCAGATATGGATGTGGGGTGTGACCTATAACCTCTGCCTCCATAGTAAATGCTCAGTTTATTCTGCCGCATTTATGTTGACCAGGTGGGCTGTTCCCTGGCTTCCTCTGATAACAGGTTGACTGATTTCATGAAAAGATGGAAATAGTAAGTAATAGATTAATATCCTTTCAATGGCAAATTCCTGAAGCCTGTCGCTTTAATGAAAGAAATTAATTTATAGCCACTGAATTCTAGGTATAGTGTAGGCAGCTGAATGAACTAGTAGTTTAGAAGAGATACATTCAGGGATATATCTTCAAAAGTCAAACCATGTGGACACTTGCCTACTTAGCTAACATCAATTGCCCACAAAGATCAGTTGTTTAGGTGATACAATTTTGATAGTAGGGTCTCTAGTAAAGAAGCTAGCACAATGACAAAAGTTCCAACCAAGATAACAAATACATTTTAAAGGGCAAGGAAAAGGAAGAGGCAAGAAACACAGAGAAGATAAAGGAGAAGAGAAGAGAGGAAAACATACACAAAAGGAGAAGAAACAGTAAAATGGAAAGGGGAGAGAATGGTACCCATTTGTTTTTTTGTTGTTATTTTGGGTTTATTTCTTTTAGTTTTCAGTCCATGCTCTTTCAGTCATAGCATCCTCCACTTACCCTTTGGGATTACATCCTCCCTTTTGGATACATAACCTGGTGGGACTGTTGTTCAGAAGGGGGCTGCCTTCCCTGGGCCAAGGAAAGAAGAGTTGACCATAGCTAAACCCCTCAAATGCTCTCTTCCTGGAATCTGAATCATTCCTTCTAGATGCAGCTGTTGAGATGTTCATGCCGTAGAGACCCACATGAGGTGCCCGGTTCAGTCCTTTCCAACACTGGATCTTCAGCCTTCTCTCCTCAACCCTTTGAGCTTCCTCAATTTGCCCAATACATTCCTTTCTTACTTGAGTTTTTTCCAGAGGCAGTTACTGTTGCTTGTAGCCAAAGAACTCTACCTGACAGAGTCAAGGAGGAAGGTAAGTGAAAATAAATGCGGAAATTAAGATCTGGAGTAAGGGCTTCCCTGGTGGCGCAGTGGTTGAGAGTCCGCCTGCCAATGCAGACACAGGTTCGTGCCCCGGTCTGGGAAGATCCCACATGCCGCAGAGTGGCTGGGCCCATGAGCCATGGCCGCTGAGCCTGCGCGTCCAGAGCCTGTGCTCCGCAATGGGAGAGGTCACAACAGTGAGAGGCCAGCGTACCAAAAAGAAAAAGAAAAAAAAAAAAAAGATCCGGAGTGAGATCCACTGAGCATATATTTTCAGATCCTAAAACAGTAGGTACTGGGGACAAACAATTCTGGTTTAAACCTGGAAAAAAATGTGCAAGTTAGTGTTCAATCATCTCAGCTCTCTAGGAGCAAATATAATCACACTGTAAAGCAGCAGAGGGTTTCCAAAAGGTGAGAGTAATATTCTTTTTCAAGGATAACCTACTGTAAGATTGACATCACAATTTCGAGTAATGAAAAGAGAATGTGTCTCCTGCAAGGCAGAGGTTTATCTCTGTTTTTACCGTGTAAGATCTTTGTGTCTTTGATGATTTCACATCTTTGGCATGACTAAAGGATTTTTCAATTCAAATCAAACTCCTTCAACTTGGCTAGTCCCTCCCACTTCCCCTGACTGGCCCCCTGGGATTCTTTCTTTTCACTGCCGAGGATTAAATTCCCTGTGAAAGCCTTGAAGGCAACAGACATCTGTACTAGAAATGAGATACAAAACTGTCCAAAAAGAGAGAAGCAATCCCAAAGCTTAAGTGAGAAAATAATTGAACTCTTATTCATACTGGAAAAAAGTCTGGTTCCAAACTGAGTTTTTTATTGACTTTTTTTGTGAGGAAAGTATCATCATTTTTGAATAAGAAACTGTTATTCTTCTACTTTACCAAAGATGCTAAGTTTTGCATGCTTAAAACACCACACAAACATCTCCATAGAGAATGGCTTGCTGCCAATATCTGGTGAGCACACCAGACTTTCAAAACAGTCCAGTTATACCAGCTCTGTATGGGTGGGTGAGTGATTCAAGATAGAAGCCTGAATTAGAACTCAGTCCTAATCCTGCTTGGGATGCTGGTTTTATTGGGTCATAGCTTGGTTGATCAGAAGACAACCCCACATGCCTACAGTAGCACATACATCTAGCACAGTAGCACAGATCCATTGCTCCCTCCTCAAGCTACACACACAAAAGGCACAGTGCTGTTTGCAATGTGAAACATCAGGTGTGATGAGTACAAACAAAAAGGACCAACAGAACACACTGTAGACCTTAACTATTACCTTGTTATTTTATCAGTCCTTACTCTCTCCACCTCATGTATGGACTATCTTACATTAAATTTATATTCTGGCAATTGGTGTGTGGAGTCATAAATTGTGCCAAACTAACTTGATTGCCAGTTTAGACATGATGATCAAGGGGTTCATATAAGAATGATATATTATCAGAACTGTATTGTCTCAACTTTCATCTGTTAATCCAAAAGCTCATCAGAAGCTTGAGGCTGGATATAATGGAATATGATTCAATGGACAAGAATTGAGCTCCAGATATTAACTCTCATAAAATAGCCCCTTGAAAATGTCTTTTCTTTATGTTTATTAGCCATGGAATTTTTTGTTTGTTTGTTTTATTTTTGCTCACACATTTTTGCTCTGTGTGACAAAATTGAGCTTGGGGGAAAAAAATCACATAGGTTATTATGTCAGGGCTCCCAAGTGGTTAGATGACCCTTCAGTAAAAAAACCTAAGGGTTCTTTGTTTTTCTTATAGTTGCTCAGGCTTTAATTCTACTGAAAAGTGACTGGACAAGCCACTCTATGAAACAATTCTTTAATATTTGATAAATGAGTCAGTCTGATGGGCCTATATTGTCACATCAGTCATGCTTTTCAGCTAAGACGGCATATTTTCACATGGGATGGTCATTAAGCAAACCTTTCAAGACGACAGGAGTTCAGTTACTCTGTCTTATTTCCCAGAAGGAAGAATAATGGAATAAAATCTGGAGAGTTAAAAGGAAAAGGAAAGTGTACTGCGCACACACACACACATACACACACACACAAACACTTCTTTCTAACGTATGTCTTTGCAACATAATTTGTCACAAAGAGCTACATACGAAGTGAATAGGAGACATTTATTCCTAAATCCTCATGACACTTAAATGAGATAGCAGAAGAATATTATTATTTCACCGTTAATGGTTGGGAAAATTGAGGCAAAGGGATGCTGAAAAATATATTGAATATTAAACTATTAATCTGAATTAAAAGACTGGAACTTGCTCAAATAACCTAGTTTGGGGAAATGAACATAAGATGGGGAGTGAAATGGACAATATAGACACCGGATAGCTTCCACCTGGATCCAGATGTTATTTCCATTCTACTCTAAGTAGCACTGCTTTTAACCACAGACTAAGAGAGCTCTGGTCTCTCCCCGGAGAAATCAAACTGTCAGACTTCTCCCTTGGATTGCTCCCCCCAATCACACACTCCCACACTCATGCTCTGTACACAAACCTACCAGCTGCCCACCAGAAACAGCTGTCTCAAGACAGGTCTGTCAAGGGAAGTCTTACTATGGATGTACAACTGCTGGCAGCAGCAGGAACCCTTCACCAAAATTGTCCCTTTGGCCTCAGTTCCAACTTTTGGCTCTGACCCAGATAATACATACATACTCATTGTAGAAAACATAAAAAATACACAGAAATCTTTTTTAAAAAATCATTCATAATCTCACTACCCACGTGTGCCACAACTACTGAAACCTGCGCACCTAGAGCCGGTGCTCCGCACCGAGAGAAGACGCTGCAATAAGTCTGTGCACCACATTGAAGAGTAGCCCCTGCTCGCCGCAACTAGAGAAAGCCTGTGCACAGCAACAAAGATCCAATGCAACCAAAAATAAATAAATACAAATAAAATTAAAAATTAAAAAAAATCTCACTGCCCAGAGTGACGTCTGTCAATATTTTGATATTATGTAAAAAAAAAAAAAGTTTAATCTAAATATTCATTTGGGTTCACACTGTACTTGGAATTTTGAGTCCTGCTTTACTTTTTTTTAAACTTAACTTTATATTGTGAACATTTCTCTATGTCATAAAAACGTTCTTTGTAATCACCACATACATCTAGTCCATAAAAAATAATGATTATAGAGATCAAGGAGAAACCACAAAACCGAAGGAGAAAATAGTAAACAATCTCAAAGTTGAAGATGAAAGAATGATCGTTCCAATTACTAATTTTCAAATCCTAAAGGTTATGGGGGAAAATGTTCAAGAAAAAATTAGAAACTAGTAAAAAAGGAATGAAGCTACTTTGAGAAACATATAAAATAGTGAAAAGATAGTTGTTAGCAAAGGCATAATATATAAATACCAAGAAAATAACTTTTATTGTGCAGCACCAAATTATATTGGTGGGGTTAATTAATGTAGTTTTACTAAATAATAAAAGGGAAATGCCTACATTTTAAAAAGATGCCTAAAAAAATAAATAAAATTAAATAAAATTAAAAGATGCCTAGAGAAAATATGCATAAAGGAGCTCATTAACTGTATGATATTCCTAACATGGTATTGCAGGTTCTAACATTAGATTCCCTACGTGAGTTCTGTGAGGACTTAGAAAAAGAGATGGGCAGTATGTTAATGGCAGAACTGTCCAACTCCTCCCCCCACGCCCCACCAAAGATCATTCACAAGAACAACAACAACAAAAAGTGGTAATATTTAATCTCTGGCAAAATATTTTGTGTTCACTGGAGATTGATCCTGATACTACCACCCCTCCCTTTTGCTTCAGAGCATCTCTCACTTCCCAATTACATCCAGGGGGGTGGGCTGGACCTGGGCTAGAGCTGGAAGGAAAGAGCTCAGTTAAGGGAGCTGGAGAAGACTGCGATTTATTGCTAAGATGATGGGCTGTGGAGTCTGACAGAACTGCATTCCAATCCGAGGTTGTCACTTCTCGCTGTGTCACCTGGGCAAGTGACCCAAACTGTCTGCAGTTCCCTTTCCACATTTATATAGTATAGGTAATAAAATCTGTTTCTCACAGATGTTTCATGAAAGTTAGTTATTGTCATTTATACTTCATTTTCATGTTTTCACATATTTCTACTTCCCCTTTTTTGACCGTGGAATTGTAGCTCATTTCAACAGTGGTTCTGGCTTCTTCTTGTTTGCTTCAACTTCATTAATAATACACTGGACTTGTGCTATGTGTAAGCCAGCAAGATTCCGTCCATCCCAGGACTTGTCATTTGATGTTTAATAAAGCTCATATGGGCTTCCCTGGTGGCGCAGTGGTTGAGAGTCCGCCTGCCGATGCAGGGGACACGGGTTCGTGCCCCGGTCCGGGAAGATCCCACATGCCGCGGAGCGGCTAGGCCCGTGAGCCATGGCCGCTGAGCCTGCGCGTCCGGAGCCTGTGCTCCGCAACGGGAGAGGCCACAACAGTGAGAGGCCCGCGTACCGCAAAAAAAAAAAAAAAAAAAAAATAAAGCTCATAGGTGGCACTAATACTACTCTTTAAACATTCATTAAACAAAAATTCCCTAAATAAACTTTTTATTGAGAGCCTAATATATGCTAAGCACTATGCCAAATGATATGGCTAGAAATTAATAAACCCTGGCTGGATAAGAAGGTGAAAAAAGTTGTCTAAATATATTTAGAAAAAGGCTTAGGCAAATATTTTAAAAATGTATCATAGATGAGGCTAACAAAAAAGTAGAATTCTAGTTGTAATATGAGTTAAAGACAATGTTGGTTTAATTTCAAGAAGCTTTCTGATAGGGTAAAGAATATGAATTAAGAAACTGGAAAAGCAAAGTGGAGTAGTAATCAGGAGACTTTATTTTCAACACATGCATTAGCTATACTATTTTGAGCAAGGCATTTAATTTTTCTGGACCTCAGTTTCTTTATCTGTAAAACAGAATTCAGGGATTACGAACTAAAATTTAAAAAAATACTCTCCTAAAGAACTCATTGATTCAAGAGAAATCACGATGGAAATTATAAAATATTTTTATATGTACAACAACGTATCAAATCTTGTGGGTAATTAGAAAGGTAATGCTAATTGGAATGAAATGCATACATGTAAATGAATTTATTTAAAATATAAGAGATTGAAAATGAGTGAGCTACATGTGCAATTCAAAAACCTAGGAAAAACAAAGTAGAAAAGGAAAATTATGAAATTAACCATGGAAATTAAAGAAACAGAAAAAATAATAAAAATATAGATTATCAGCAATACCAAAGGCTGGTTTTGGAAATAATCCAGATAAGGCAATTTATGGAAAGAAAGTAATGGGCCAATCTCACAAATTTAGATGCAAAATTTCTAAATTAAATACTAACAAATCATGTGCAAAAATGTATAAGAAATACATTGTGATCAGAGGTGCAACCATTATGGATAGCAATATGGAGATTCCTCCACAAATTAAAAATAGGATTGCCATATGATCCAGCAACCCCATTTCTGGGCATATATCCAAAAGAATTCAAAGCAGGATCTCAAAGATATATTTGCACACCCATGTTCATTGCAGCCCTATTCACAATAGCCAAGAGGTGGAAGTAACTCAAACGTCCAAAAACAGATGAATGGGTAAAGGAAATGTGGTATATATATATATATATATACAATGGACTACTATGCAGCCTTAAAAAAGGAAGGAAATCTTGTCACATACTACAACATGGATGAACCTTGAGAATACTGTGCTAAATGAAATAAGCTAGTCACAAAAAGATGATCCCATATGATTTCACTCATATGAAGTATCTAAAGTAGTCAAAACCATAAAAATGGAAAATAGAAAGGTGGTTACCAAGAGCTGGTGTGAAGACAGTAGTAGAATTAGTGTTCAGTGGGTATAGAGTTTGAGACTTGCAACATGAAAAAGTTGTAGAGGTCTGCTGTACAACAATGTGAATATGCTAAACACTACGGAGCTGTACACTTAAAAATGGTTAAGATAGTAAACTTAATGTTTACTTAATGTTTATAATAGTAAAATATTGAAATAATTTAAATGTGTAATAATGGAGGATTTTTTTTTTTTTGGTACGCGGACCTCTCACTGTTGTGGCCTCTCCCGTTGCGGAGCACAGGCACCGGACGCGCAGGCTCAGCGGCCATGGCTCACGGGCCCAGCTGCTCCACGGCATGTGGGATCTTCCCGGACCGGGGCACAAACCCATGTCCCCTGCATCGGCAGGTGGACTCTCAACCACTGCGCCACCAGGGAAGCCCAATAGAGGATTTATTGATCAAACAAATGGTAATAGTATATGATGGACTACTATGTATCCATCAAGAGTGATTTTGAAGAATTTTCATATAATGGGAAAATGATGATATAATGCTTTTTTTTTTAAAGGCAGGGCATGAACATTTGTATAGAATATACTTACTATGTAAACATTAAAATGCATACATAATAATTATGTTTTAAAAAGATTGGATGTACTTTACTGCAGTGAGAAGACAAAATAACACATATGTAGTATTCCAAGCACTCACCCCTCCTACTCCACCAAAAAAGTTTAACCTGTGTCTCATTATGAAGAAGTAATCAAACAAATCTAGCTTGTGGGACATATTGCAAAATGACTGGTCTGCAATCTTTAAAAATGTCAGTGGCAGGAAAGACAGAAAAAGACTAGATATAAGATCTTAGATCTTAGATCTAAGATCTAAGTTAACAATATGGATGACCCTCAAAAGCATTATGCTCCTCATACAAAATATCTTTAAAAAGGGTAAATATATAGAGACAGAAAATAGATTAAATGGATTGGGAGTGGGAATGATGATTGACTATAAATGGGCATGAGGTTTCCTTTTAGGGTGATGGAAATGTTCTAAAATTAGATACAGGCGATGGTTGTACAACCTTGTAAATATACTAAAATTCATTGAATGCTCTACTTAATACAGGTGGATTTTAATGGTACATAAATGATATCTCAGTTGTTTAAAAAATACAGATTAAAAGACTTTAGCCAAATGAAACACACAATCTCAATTTGAAGAGACATAAAAGGTTTGAGAAATCTATTAGGATTACTTGAGAAATAGCCAACAGAATCTTACTGTTCTATCCTTAGATTTTCCTTGTTTTTATCTAGAGAAGCATCATTAATTCAGACTTCCTGGAGTCATTTAGATGTAAAGGAATACCCGATTTATAGACTAATTCTCTAAAACATATTTTATAAATTTAAAATACACAGGCTAGTAGTGGATCACAGAAGACTCATTGCTTAATTAATGGATTAAGCTGCTTTGTAACTACAGTTTCAAATTTTATTTCTTTCAGCAATTGATTTTTGAATGTTTTTATGGCCAGCTTTAGAGGCAACCACCAACATATAATTGTCTGTATAGAGGTGATGGTACAGGTAAATACTTAAAAATGCTCTTTGGAGGCAGGTTTATAGGTTAATTTAAAAGCATATCCTTTCTTCAAAAAATAGGTAATACCAATGCAAATTTACTCAAGTCCATGAGCCACAGTGGTTAATGTAGTCTGAATTAGTGACGTATCACTGTGTTCTCAAAAGTGTTAATGAGGTTATTCTTGGTAAATTTTAATGCGTCTATAAAATACTAATTAAAAGATATTTGATCAGAATTAGAAAATCATATTCTGATTCCAATTGTGGCAATCAGTTCTGAGGTACTGTGATAGCCAGACACCTCGGCTAGTTCCTCTTGGACCTGTCTTTTACTAGAGCACTCACTAATGCCACACAGGCCTTGACTGACTTTATGTAAGTGGGAGAGGACCGTGCTTGGTCTGTCTCATTGGTGTGGACCACCATCAGACCAGTATCTATTGGATTTATTGGATAAAGTATAATAGACTTAGACGTACCCCTCAATAGTGTTACCAGACTAGACTTTTTTTCTCTTTTGGTCTAGACCAAATTCTAAAGGATTTGCCATCCCTCATGCACACACTGTAATGGGGAATGGAGGACCCGACTGGAGTTGACTGAGACCATCTTGGTCTGGGAATGCAAACTGCCCACAGGAAATTCACATGCAGATAATGAGGTGACGGTTGTCCCTGCAATACTGATTAAAATGCACTTCAACCTCAGCAATAGACTTCAGGCTCTGCTTTTCTGGCCCTGGGACTGCCATAGCCAAGTTAGTAGGACAGGGGCCTTTCATGAACAGGACCAGCAAGTCTAAGCTTTTAAAATGGTCCCTAGCTTCCTTGTTGAAAATGGAGCTCAAGCTTTTGTTTTAAAAACTTCGTTTTAGGGCTTTAAATGTGAAGCTGGTAACTTATTACTGTCATTTATCTTTAAATGTAAAATCCCCTTTCTAGTGTTTCTCCTTATGGAATATTCTGTCACTATATAGATAGTGGGCTGCCATAGAATAAAATCAGTGAATGTTAAACATATGAGATACAGACATAGTTTTATCCCAGGCTTGGTTGTTTGCTCTCATGACATTTGTCAGGGGATAAGGAGCCTCGAAGAACCTTTTGTGTGTTGTTATTGCCCCTGCTTTCTGTTAAGTTTGGTGTATTTTATTAGTAATATTGCTAGATTTAGTTACACCAGGAACACAGAGGCTTTTCTCCTCCCAAATGTGTGCCGTTAAAAAATGAACAAAAGCAAAAACCCAACAACAAAAAATTAAGACAACCAACAAAACCCATACACTTACTCAGAGTCAATTATCATACTAAAGAGCCATAATTGCAGGGTTTTTTACATCTGTATTGGGCACTACCATATGCTTGTTCGCCAGCAGATGTATGCATCAATGAGGCATCGTGGTTTCTAAACTACATTGTTGCTATTGTTTCACATTAAGATTTTTCTTATCTAATTTCTGAAGATCCATATTGTGCCTATATGTAACTGCTGGATTAAGAGGTGCTTGCAATGACTTGGAAGTCTCTGGTTAGGTTTAACCTGGAGGAAAAATGTCTTTGGTGAAACGTGAACCTAATTGTTCTCCTGCTGCTTTCCATTTGTCCTTTGTTTAAAATAAGGTTACATAAATACACCTTTGAGCTGGGGGTGGGGGTCCGGGGTAAGGTTGCCTCCTTTTGTGCCCTCACTGATATATAAAAGACCATTGTACAGGCAATTTTGTCTCCTACAGAACAGGCAGTAGATATTCAATTAATGATATTGAACTTGGATCAGTCTTATCTTTCCGATTCCTAGTTCTTCTAAGGAGAACTTCCCATTATCTTATCCTTACCAGTATAGCAGACCACAAATTATTATATATTTTGAGTTAATTCTACTTACTTTCCAGGGAAAAATATTTTATTTTATTTTATTTTATTTATTTTTTGTGGTACGCGGGCCTCCCACTGCCGCGGCCTCTCCCGCTGCGGAGCACAGGCTCCGGACACGCAGGCCCAGCGGCCACGGCCCACGGGCCCAGCCGCTCCATGGCACGTGGGATCCTCCCGGACCGGGGCACGAACCCGCGCCCCCCGCACCAGCAGGCGGACTCCCAACCACTGCGCCACCAGGGAAGCCCGACTTTCCAGGGAAAAATATTTTAACCCAATAAGGTGAAAAATATCTGCAATATAACTCAGATGAGATCAGCCATGACTGTTAATATGTATTTGTGGAATGTTAAATTAAAAAAAATTAGTCGATGTCCTTTTATTTGCTTTTATGTTTTATGTTTTTGCAGCAGTTTCTTATTCATGAAGTACAACACATCACGTACTTAGGATGAACAAAATAGCAAGTGGTGTTATCAGTTGACTGATGCTGCACAATTGTCACCAAGAAGAAAATGAGATATTACTATTTGGGGATTTCATTAAAGTGAAGATGGTTGTAATCTCAATTTCTGAGTATGGTGAGGGAAATGGGAGTGGAGGCAGGGGCGGGTTGGAGCACTGGACATGAGGGAAGAGAAAGAGGAATGGGGAATGATGTCTATTATAAAATCTATTCAGCCTCCAAAACATTTTTGACTTGTAGATCAAAGCCATTTGAAAATATGTTAAGGCCTGAGTAAGGCCTGAGTCTTAACAGGGTGACTCGTCTGGTACAAGTAGTAATAAGATGAATGTTAAGCTAATGTCTTATTAGAACAGAGTCACTGGAAACAGTGCCAAAGACTGTTCTCTCTGGACATTTTAATAATGCAGAGCTGGCTCAGCTACAGAATCATTATCATTAAAAAAGAACTTATTGAACACTTGTATACAAGGCTAAATATTATGTACTTAATTTTTTAAAATAAATTTATTTATATATATATATTTTGGCTGTGTTGGGTCTTCGTTGCTGCATGTGGGCTTTCTCTAGTTGTGGCGAGCAGGGCCTACTCTTCGTTGCGGTGCGCAGGCTTCTCATTGCGGTGGCTTCTCTTGTCGCAGAGCACAGGCTCTAGGCGCGCGGGCTTAGTTGCTCCGCAGCATGTGGGATCTTCCTGGACCAGGGCTCGAACCCGTGTTCCCTGCATTGACAGGTGGATTCTTAACCACTGCGCCACCAGGGAAGCCCCATGTACTTAATTTTAAAAACATATCCATAATAATAAACAAGGTAGCTTCTTTATTTTAACATTAGTTATAGAAAGAAGGTTGTTTTTTATTATACTGACAATTGTAGGGGAGGAAAAAGAAGTCTCCCTCTACCCTTCTGAGTTTTTAGCTGAGGCCCTTGTTATAAAAGACAGATTAATATTAAGAGAACTACAAACAAGAATTGCAAATTAAGAGAAAAAAACCTAGAAGGTTATTAGCATGTGTACCTTATGCATACATGGGAGATGCCCAGGAAAAATGAGTAACTCTCCCAGGTGGCTTAAAATTCAGGATTAAATACCGTTTTAATAGGAAAGGGTAGGGGGGGATATAGGTCTCTTACGGCAGAGTCAGTGACTTCTAGGAAAGATGAATGGACCCTTAGAAGCACAGATGGGAGGTGTGGTAGTTTGTGATGAAGTTTGTCTGAGTGTGGTGCCTACTTCTAGTTCTCTCTCCTGTGATGAGTCCATCTTCCCTGGTTGATGAAACTCCCGGGGAGGGGATTTATAACAATTGAGTTCCTTCTGGAGGATCTGTCTTTAGGCAGATAAGGGAAGTTCAGAGAAAGCCTCTCCCTGCATTTGCTGTTTTCCAAGTGCCTACAGCGCAAAATATTAATATACCAAAGTGGCATATTTTGGGGTGGTATGCCTTGCTACCCTTCACAATCATTAATAAAAGGAAAAAGTGTTTCATGTGGAGAGAAATGCAAAAATAATAGCAGAACCCTCATTTGGTATTAAGACTTCAAAATGGAAGTTTTGGCCAATAAACAGGTAGTAAGTTTTTTAGATATATTAACTAAGTCAAACTTTAAAAATTGATCATTTTATCTGAAAACGTATGAGCTCTGTGACTAGTCATGCCAACTAAGTTTCTTAGAAGATAGTTCTGGAGCTCATCTGAGTGGACTGAAGCACGTGAATTCTCCATATCCTGAAGCCAGAATGTAAGGATGCACTTCCAGAATCCACAGAGGCTAAGGGCTCCAGTTCTAAACAGTATTTAACATAATGCTCTGTCCCTAAACAAATGCAAAGCTACCAGAAAAGAGGATGCAGATTCTACTCGTATCTTCTTACCATTTTCACTGAACTTTGATTCTTAAAAAAAAAAAAATTGCTTTGGGCATGATGTTCCATGAAAGAGTAGTCAGCAAGTTGTTATAAGCTTAGGCTGGGCAAGGAGAATTTTACAGATATCAAGTAAAGAACGGAGAAGGAAATGTAATACCATTGGATGCCCTTGACCAAAATTTTAATAGTGAGCTTGTTTCCTAATGTCATAATTTCTGAACCTAATGTTCTGCAGAAACATCTTGTGAAAAGTTCAGTAGTGAAAGTTCGTATGATAAATAATGTTGACAATATTATTGCGTAAATGTGGGATTTAAGAAATTCTTTACAAGTACTTATTGAGTTACTATCATATGCTTGACAATAAAGAGAACTTAGCTCCCTTTCCAAGATGTTTTTCATTGGAAGTATTCCTTTGAAAATGCTTGTTTTTCTTTATTAAATAATTTAGGATTGACACTGGGGTACCATAGAGTATTATTACCCCATTTTATTCAAAATATGTATTGATAGAGGTGTAATTCAACAACCATTTTTGTGTGTCAGTTATGACTTGGATAAATAGGGTGTTTAGAAACTCTTTCAAAACATCAAACTTAAACCACTGAGTTGGCATTATGGTATGATCCCATTCCTGTCTATAAATAACTGGGGCAAGAAAGCACCTGGACCTTTGTTTCCAGTTTTTGATGGAAAGCTTTGCTGGCATCTTTGCAATTAACTTTATGTTTAACTTCGTGAAGGGGCTGAGCGAGTTATACATTTAATTTTCTTGAATTTGACACGTGTGTATATATTGCATGTAATAAATCAGTTTTGTTAGGCTCTTTCTTCTAAATCCCATCTCATGCTTTTCTCTGAAATTCCAACCTTTCCCCTTTAATTGTTCTAATTTTATCATTCACACAGGAAGGTTTTGTAAGCACCTTCCATAGGCAAACAGTACATTTAATGGTCTACGGTCATCCTATTTATTTATTTATTTTTGGCTGCGTTGGGTCTTTGTTGCTGTGCGCAGGCTTTTCTCTCCTTGCGGAGAGTGGGGGCTACTCTTCGTTGTGGTACATGGGCTTCTCATTGTTGTGGCTTCCCTTGCTGCGGAGCACGGGCTCTGGGCACGCGGGCTTCAGCAGTTGTAGCACACGGGCTCGGTAGTTGTGGCTCACGGGCTCTAGAGTCAGGCGCAGTAGTTGTGGTACACGGGCTTAGTTGCTCCGCAGCATGGGGGATTCTTCCCAGGCCAGGGCTTGAACCCGTGTCCCCTGCATTGGCAGGCGGACTCTTAACCACTGCGCCACCAGGGAAGTCCTACGGTCATCCTAGTAAAAGGATTTTATCTTGTGTTTCTGACTCTAATTTAGCTTGCATGTATCTAAGATTTTCTTTTCATTTTATTCAAAGATATTAATCCAAAAAGATTTTGGCCTTTATGACTACTGATTTCTTGGTTTTCTTCTACAATGAAATTAACTGGGAATGTCAATTTAAGTATAAGTTACTGAAAACTATTTTATTGATTTCCTTCTCCTAAAAGATAACCCAGAGTAGAAGGAGAAAAATGAATGACCAAAGGAAAATTCCACACTGAGGAATGACTTCAACAGCCATTCTTTTTTCCTTGAGCTTTGAGACTGGAGATATACCTAAGTGTTTGTGAACCTAATCTTTAAATACAAAGAAATACTGGCTGCCATGATTTGTTTGTACTTCTTGACCTGGTTTTGGTTCATGTATGGTGGAAGGACAGAGGTCTTCTTGGAATTATGATACAGAGAAAAACAACAAATTTGTTTATTTCTGTAACTTTAAGTATTCAAAAACATGTACAAATACAAATTGGTCCTTAGAACATGTTGGAAAGACTAGATTATTATTGTCCCTATTTTACAGGCTCTCATGTTAAATGAACACTAATTGCTAAAATGGGAAAACATTTATCTTGTCCTGTATAGACAGTGTTCCTCAATTATGTGTGATTAATGCCTTTTTTTCCCCAAGCATTTGACATCTGTTTTTGATCAGTGAAGGATCATCCAACTTATCAAGCAGTTGTTCTATTCATTTATGTCCAATTCCTACGCAGCCACAGTAGAGACTCTAAAATGTTCATTCTTTCCTAGAATGTCTCTGCATCAGGAGAAAATGGTGCTCCTAGATTCTTTGGAAAAATTAAAACATGAGTATTATGTAGAAATTTAACTTGGGAGCTAGAATTGGCAGGAACCTGATATAACAATGTGTCTCGAGAGGCAGCTGTGAAGTAAGAGGTGGTTACACGGTATGGATTTGTGTTTTAGCCCTACTACTTGTTGTTGTGAGGCCTCAAACTCTCTGTACCCCACTTTTCTCATTTGCAAAATGGGGTAATTATAGCTCGTACATTATACAGTTGTGAGAATTAGAGCTAAAACACTTAAAGATGTTAGAAAATGTGTGGTTGAGAGTAGGCATTAAATAAATATTAGCTATCATCTGGGGAGATCTGGAGGATTATTTGATTATAAACTTAAAAAAACCCCTAAATTAACAAATTATTTCTTTTTTCAATGTCACTTCACAGTTCTGTAGCAGAAGTTAGAAATGATTTTTTTTTGAGTTGCAAGAAAATTCTCCAAATTAACACATTCGTAAGTCAGCAAAGACTGACTGTGGAAGCATGTGTAACATTTACATTGGTTCAAACAGGGAAGAAGCCTTTTATCCTCTTCACGTAGAAGAAATGCTATGTGCAATTAGTGTGTGTGCAGTGTATCTTCACTGGCATTCAAAAGCATTAAAAGAACACTCCCTAATTTCCAAAAGAGCTTTGAAAAATACTAGTCTCTAGAGGTCAGACTGCTTTTTCAGAAAAATCCCTCAGCACAGAGGCATAGAATCTGAAATTAAGAGGACCTGAGTACCCAGATTTAGGCATAAACCTTGGATGAGTTCTTTAACCTCTCTGTGATCACTTACTTCTAAAATGAGAACGATAATGCCTCCTCCCTCAAAGGCTAGAATTTAACAAGCTAATGTATACCAGTGTGCCTTCTGAACCATAAATTCAAATTTCTGTACTTTTTTTCATTTTATAATCGCGTCTCCTTCGAGGATATAAAATTGTTTAGCTGACCAGAAACACTTATATTGAAAATTTAACAAGTGCTGCAAAATTTAATCAGTTGCAAGCTAAGCTATACTCATTGAAATTTGAATGAAAAGTTTCAAAATAAGTATTTTGTGCAATTTACAAAAGTCAAATAGCACATACAACTCCTGGTCTCATTTAAAGAATTTTCTACACAGCAAATTGATTTATAAACATGCTGTAATATCCCTGTGCATAAATTTCATATGTAAAAATGTGACTTTTTTCATGTTTATAACTCATTACTAAAAAGTTTGATTTTTTTTTCAGATGACATTTAAAAGTTACAGATAAGTACTATTGCAGGACTGAAGCACTGGTTAGCCAGAAAAATTACTGGAGTGGATCAGTGGTGTATTTTCTGCACCCATTTCTCTTTAGTATTTATCTTTGCACTCACAGCCATTGTGAGTCCGAGTATTCCCCTCCTGTTCTTCAAGGGCATTGCTTTTGGAGTATTAATTGTTTTTAAATACAGATCTATTTCAGAGTTGTGACAAATAGGTAAATTGAGTTATAATGGTCAGGAAATTTTCTATTTTATGGTAGAAAAAAGTCTATACATAGTGAAACTGAGCAGGCGCCCTGTGGGGCTCCCAGGCACAGAGGCCCTTTTTGTCTCCCTATTTCTTCTGGCAAGACTCCACCTCCGTGACCTTCCCTGAGTTCCAAAGGGTAGATTCTGGACAGTTGCTAATCAAGGGAGGAGCCGCCAAGAAACCACCTGAGGCCAGATTAAAGGGACCAGAGAAGCTCAACAAGATGAGGCGATGAGCATCTGAGAGGAGACTGAGGAAGTGCAGGCCCTGCTCACACCCTAATCTTGTCAAAGACCCCGCCTTTGAAGCCCTGTTATAAAATCCCTTCATCAAATCCTCTGGGGTTGAGACATTTTTCTGAGGCAGAAGCCCGGTATGTCTTCCTTTGCCTGGCAAAGCAATAAAGCTATCTTCTTCTACTTCACCCCAAACTCTGTCCCCAAGATTCGATTCAGCACCGGTGTACAGAGAGGTGGAGCTTTCGGTAACAATAGCCAAATATACATGGTGGTTTGCAATGTCACAATAACGAGATTTAAGTGAACACTGCACTATGGACTAATCTTTTCCATAATAGAGAGTAATTCAGAACTATACCTTCAGAATGTAAACAGGTGAAATGCAGTCTTTCAAAAGACAAAGGGTAACTCCAAGTACTGGGTTCAAAGGAATTAATGACTTCATTGCACATAGCAGTGTGCATTTGATATTAATGTAAAAAAATCCAGACCTTTTAGATTAAAAGGTGGTAACATGATAACAACATGGGGTTGTTCAAGTGCTTCTGCTTGTTTTTATGGACTTATATTTATGTATTGCTGGTCATAGAGATGTTGGCAACTGGAGAAAGGAGAGGGAGAGAGAGCGATGTTTCTCAAACGCAGGTTGCCGTAATTGCAGAGCTGCTCATCATATCTCAGTGGGACTTGATGCAGCCTAACCAGGAATTTGAAGGTGATATGGCAGATAAAAGTGAAACACATTTCAAAAGGATGTATTTTCTATGTCTTATGTTATCCTGGAAAAGTTAAAACAATAACAACTTTCTTTTAAAAGAAATAATATACCCACTAACCCCCAACATCAAAATAGCCCAAAATAACAATACTCATTACTACCTGTTATTAGAAGTATCTGCTTTTACAGGTTATCTCAATGACTCACTCTGTCAACGCTGGAAGACTTTATTTTTTTTATTCTTTATAAATTTATTATTTATTTTTGGCTGAGTTGGGTCTTCGTTGCACGCAGGCTTTCTCTAGTTGCGGAGAGCGGGGTTTACTCTTCGTTGCGGTGCGCGGGCTTCTCATTGCAGTGGCTTCTCTTGTTGCGGAGCACGGGTTCTAGGCGTGCGGGCTTCAGTAGTCGTGGCTCGCGGGCTCTAGAGAGCAGGTTCAGTAGTTGTGGCGCACGGGCTTAGCTGCTCCGCGGCGTGTGGGATCTTCGCGGACCAGGGCTCGAACCCATGTTCCCTGCATTGGCAGGCGGATTCTTAACCACTGCACCACCAGGGAAGTCCGGAAGACTTTATTACATGGGTTTCTTCTGTTTCAAACCCTATCATAGTTGGTATTTAGGAGGCAGGTATTTAGCTCAACACACCAGGTGGTGTTGAGCTGTTGTTTGGGGTAATTTAAAATTTTGACCTAAGGCAAGATTTTGAGATCTAGAGCATTTTCTTTCACACTGTAGCTCACAAACACATTTTGCCCTACTAAATTCTATTGCAGTTTCAGTTCATTAGGATACTTCCTATTTTCCGTTCAAAAACTGTTGAAAAAAGCATGTCAGAGTTGCATTTCAGCAATGAATGGCGGCCATTAATCAGGTGTATTTCTTGCAACAAAAGCTGTTGTAACATTAAAAAAGAAATTATTTTTGTAAAATACACAAATGGCCATAGTTATGTAAAAAAAAAAAACCCCAATCATTCACGTATTAATTCATGAGTAACATAAAACAAGTCTGATCTTTTCAAGTGAATTTGATTTTTACTACCATGTCATTTTCAATATTTGTGAGCACCTACTTTGTACCTACTCCGGAACTCCACATTAAAAACACGTAGTCCTACCTTTTGGGTTTAGTGGGGGACACCACAGAAAAACCAACATATCAAAACTTTGATACAGGCTATACGGGGATGTTGAGGGTGCGTTTCTATTCAGTAATAGAATGGTGATATTCCTAACCTCTTGGGAGACGGAATGAGGGGAAAAGTTTAGAGAAACCTAAAGTAACGGGTTGAATCGACAATTATGCCATTTATGTTTTAACAGGCTCAAAATAGGATTGTAGATCTGGAAGTCTGTGAGACTGACTGAAGGAAGCATAGGTCTAACCATAAACGTTCAGTTTCTCAACAACCTAAGTTGAAAAAAAACCCCACATTTCTCCCTAGGGTTTTCTATATTATAATACTTTGTTGTTTTTTAATTCCTGATTGAGAAGTACACTCTCGCCTAGCAGTAAACAATGCTTAGAGCTAGAATGTTTTGACGTGTAATGCCAGGGAAGCAACTTCCAGTAAACTGCCTCCCATCAAACCTAACATTGCTTCTGTAGCACCATGCTCAGATCCATGCAGGTTTTATTTTATTTTTTTTTAAACTGGAATTGCAGACGGTTCTTTCTCTTTTCTAACCCTAAAGGGTAGTCTTCATTGATCATCGTGTTGCCACCATGACTAGGCCAGTTTGTCTTTTAAGTCAAACCTATGCAGGCTACAGCCTGGACAATTAAGCGAAATGCTATCCCTGCTGGAGATAAGCTCCACCTGTTGAGGTAAGTTATTTACTAGGCCGGGCTACTGCTTCCCTCCAGGTAACGACGGATTGCAAACCCTCCCTCTCCAGAGAAGAGCTCAGGCAGTTAACTGCAAACAGCTGCAATATCTGCCGGGCTGGCTAGCCCGTGCCCGTCGAAAGGCGAGGGGACCGCATGGCAGCTGCAACTGCGCCGCACAAAAGGGAGCGTCTATCCCGAGAAGCCACCGGCCTTCCGTGGACCCCGCGGCTCCGAGCGCTCGGGCACCCTCCGAGGGGGCGAGGGCCGCGCGGGCCGGGGTCGAGCCCAGGTGCGGCGAGGAGGAGGAGGAGGGCTCCTTCACGCGCCGAGGAAGAAAGCCTGACTCATGTCGTGGCGGCGGCGGACTCCTGGGAACTGAAACTCGTGATGCTGTTGCTGCGGAGAAAAGCCTCATTACCCATTCCGCAGGCGGGGGACACTACCCAGAGCGCTTACACCCGAGACCCGGGCTCCAGCGGCCTCCGCGAGGCCCTCCCTGCCGCGCCGCCTCCCCTGCCGCGTGCCTGCGCGCGCGCGCCGGCCGCGTGTGAAAAAGGAGCGGACACACCTAACCTGCGCGCGCCCCGCACCCTGCCCCACCCCCATCAGGCCGACTCTCTCCGGCCGACTCGGATTCGCTCCCCCGGCCGAAATTCCCCACCCCCCACCACCAACGCCGACGTCGTCGGCGCCTCCGCCAGCCTTCGGAAATTTCCGCCAGGAGACCCGGCGCTCGGCGAGGTTCGAAGACCCGCCGCCTCCTCCTCCGCCAGACCCGGCTTTATGTTTGCGGCGCCGGGGCGCATGCGCAGACGCCATCTTCCCTCCTTCTCGGCCAGTCCCCTCCCCCCGCCACCGCCGCCGCCTCCTCTGGCCGGCGGTCGCCCCTCCTCCTCCTGCGCTCGGGCGCTGGTCCCTCCTCTGCCGATGCCGCGAGAGACCCGGGGATACGGTGGAGCCGGAGAAAAGCACTAGTAACAACCACCACAGCCCCCTCTCCGCCCGCCGCCCTCCCTCGGCACCCACCCACTCACCCGCCCCGTTCGCCGACACCGACCAACCCCACCTCTCGTTCCTTTGAACGGCGTCGGCTGCAGTCGCTGCAGCAGCCCCTCTGGCCACCAACGCCGCCGAGAAAGGAGTCGCCGCCGCCGCCGCCGCCGCCTGCGGCCCCCTCCCGCCCGGGCCGCGGGAGCAGCGGGGTGCGGACGAACCGGCTGCGGAGGAAGAGGACTAGAGCGGCGCGCATCGTCGGCGCTAGCGCACGTCCCGCCGCCCTCCGGGGAGGCTCGGGCGCCGGCCCCTTCCTCCCCGAGGACGTGTGCCGAGCCGAGGCGCCTGCCTGGAGGGAGGAAAATGCTCGGGCTCCATGGCTGCCAGTGATGGAGAGGTCCCTGGGCTCCCGCTGCCACCGCCGCCGCCGCGCCCCGGCCGTGCTCCGCGAGGACCCGGCGTCTCTGCGCGCCCGCCCGCGCCCCGTTGCTGGGCTCACCGTACCCGGCGCCCCGCCGCCGCCCCGCTTCGAGCCTCGCCGCGCCGGCCCCAGCCGCGGCCAGCGTTTCCTCACGGAGCAGCCGCCGCGAGTCCAGGGGGTTTGAAAGGGTCCGCGGGGCGTGGGGGGAGGGCCGAGCGGGGCCGGCGGGGCCGGGAGGGGAGGTTTGAGCCACACTGAGCTCAGGGTTCGCCGGCGGGGCTGGGGGTGGCGAGGGGAAGGCGACACTCGCTCGGCGCCGCCTTCGTGCAGAGCGACCGGGAGGGTTTTGCAGCGGCCGCCGCCGCCGCGGCGGGAGGAGGGGTGGAGGTGGCTTCGGAGTTGTCCGGAGAAGGTGGGCATTTCTCGGCTTTCCCACCCCCTCCCCTAGCCTCCCCCCTCCCCTGGTCTTCCCCTCCCTCCTGCCCCGCACCCCACGTGAAGCGGAATATAAAGGGGGGTGTGAGGCTAGAGAGGAAAGTGAATGGCGAAGGACTGAAGGGGTCCCCCCTTCGGGTCCCCGGCTGTTCTGTTCACCCTCGTTCATCCTCCCTTCCCGAAGCTCGCCCTCGAAGGCAGAAGCGGCCGGCGCCTTCGGCTGAGAAGGAGGAGGAGGAGGAGGAGGAATCGCGCCGGGCAGAGCGTCAGGTCCCGTTTTCCTCCTCGGCGTCTTGAATACAAAGATTACGGTGCTGAAGGAAATTGCACTCGCCTCCTCCGCCCCCCGGTACCCAGCACAATGCACCAGCCGCCCGAGTCCACCGCCGCCGCGGCCGCGGCCTCGGCCGCTGCAGACATTAGCGCTAGGAAGATGGCGCACCCGGCAGTGTTCCCTCGAAGGGGCAGTGGTGGTGGCAGCGCGTCTGCTCTCAGTGCAGCAGGTACCGGCGTTGGTAGTAGTGCCCCATCTTCCGAGGATTTTCCGCCTCCGTCGCTGCTCCAGCCGCCACCTCCTGCAGCATCTTCTCTGTCGGGACCACAGCCTCCGCCTCCACAAAGCCTGAACCTCCTTTCGCAGGCTCAGCTGCAGGCACAGCCTCTTGCGCCAGGCGGAACCCAAATGAAAAAGAAAAGTGGCTTCCAGATAACGAGCGTGACCCCGGCTCAGATCTCCGCTAGCATCAGCTCTAACAACAGCATCGCAGAGGACACCGAAAGCTACGATGATCTGGATGAATCTCACACAGAAGATCTGTCGTCTTCCGAGATCCTTGATGTGTCACTTTCCAGGGCTACCGACTTAGGGGAGCCTGAACGCAGCTCCTCAGAAGAAACTCTCAATAACTTCCAGGAAGCCGAGACACCTGGGGCAGTCTCTCCCAACCAGCCCCCCCTTCCACAGCCTCATTTGCCTCACCTTCCACAACAGAACGTTGTAATCAATGGGAATGCTCATCCCCACTCCCTCCATCACCACCCTCACATTCATCATGGGCACCACCTCCATCACGGTCACCACCATCCATCCCATGCCGGTGTGGCCAGTACACCCATTCCGGGAGGGCCACCCGCAAGCCCAGTATCCAGAAAACTGTCTATAACTGGAAGCTCTGACAGCGTCACGCCAGTTGCACCAACTTCTGCCGTATCATCGAGTGGCTCACCTGCATCTGTAATGACTAGTGTCCGTGCTCCGAGTACAAGCGGCAGTATAGGTATAAATTCTGTTACAGGCACTAATGCGATGAAAAATGTTAACATTACGGCTGTGGGCGTTTTTAACCCTAGCGTGACCAGCAGCATGCTTGCTAATGCTAGTTTAAGTGCGAGCAGCATTCCCAGTGCTGCCGGTGTGAGCGCTGGGCCTGGAGTGAGCAGCGGTGTTAACGTGACTGTCTTGAGCGGCCTGGGCAACGGTACGATTTTGTCCTCCGCTCTCATTAACAGCGTTGCCAGTGCGGCTGCAGGGATGACTGTGGGATCAGTTTCAAGTCAGCAGCCGCAACCAACAGTTAACACGTCCAGGTTCAGACTTGTGAAGTTAGATTCGAGTTCTGAGCCCTTCAAGAAAGGTAGATGGACTTGCACCGAGTTCTATGAGAAGGAAAACGCCGTCCCCGCCGCCGAAGGGGTGGTGATAAATAAAGCAGTGGAAAGTGTAAAACAAAACCCGGCAGAAGTGACTTCTGAGAGGGAGAGCACCAGCGGGAGCTCAGTGAGCAGCAGTGTCAGCACGCTGAGCCACTACACGGAGAGTGTGGGAAGCGGAGAGGCGGGGGCCCCAGCTGCCGTGATGCAGCAGCCGCCCGCTCTTCCAGGTGTCGCCCTCCCGCAGATGGACTTCAGTAGCGCTGCTCCGGCGGGCATTTCTGCCGTTAGTATGCCCCAGAGTATTTCTCAGTCACAGATCTCGCAAGTGCAGTTGCAGTCTCAAGAACTGAGCTATCAGCAGAAGCAGGGTCTTCAACCAGTACCTCTGCAAGCCGCTCTCAGTGCTGCAGCTGGTATCCAGCCATCACCTGGGAGCGTGGTGGGTGCAACTTCAGCTCTGGGTCAGCCGCCTTCCGTTTCCAGCCTGGCTCAGCCCCAACTGCCGTATTCTCAGGCGGCCCCTCCGGCGCAAGCTCCCCTGCCAGGCACATCGCCCCAGCAGTTACACTATGGACAGCAGCCGCCAGCTCTCTCCACACCGGTGGCCCCAAGCCACGGCCCGTCAGTGACTCCGAATCCTGCTTCCGAGTATGTTCAGCAGCAGCCGGTTCTGCAAACGGCAGTGCCCTCTGCACAGCCCACTTCTGCGGGGGTGGGAGCAGGAACCGCGGTGATTCCTGTGGCTCAGCCACAGAGCATCCAGCTGCCAGCGCAGCCCGCAGCAGGCCAGGCGCAGCCCGCAGCAGTCCAGGCGCAGCCCGCAGGGGCGTCTGGCCAGCCCGCTGGCCAGGCGCAGACGGCAGTATCTGCTGTACCTCCTGGCAGTCAAATTGCAAATATTGGTCAACAGACAAACCTACCTACGGCAGCGCAGCAGCCCTCTACCCAAGTCACACCTTCAGTCGTCCCGCAAGGTGCTCCTCCGTCTTCGCAGATAGTTCCACCCGCTCAGGCTGCGATTCTTCATCAGGGAGTTCAAGCTAGTGCTTCCAGCCTTCCTCCACAGTTGGCCATGGCACCCCAGAGCACCTTGTTACCTGCGCCTCCCCAGCCGCCAGTAGAGTCAGTAGCTCCAGGAGTTGTCTCGCAGCAGTTGCCTGCAGTTAGTCCTTTGCCCTCTGCTAGCAGTATCTCTGTTACGAATCAGGTTAGTTCACCTGGTCCTTCTGGAATGCCTTCGGTCCCAACAAACTTGGTTCCATCACAGAATATAGCACAAGCGCCTGCCACTCAAAACGGTAATTTGGTTCAGAGTGTTAGTCAGCCTCCCTTGATGGCAGCATCTGCTATAAATTTGCCTTTGGCGCAGCAGATACCGCTAAGTTTTACTCAGTTCTCTGCACAGTCGTTAGCTCAGGCAATCGGAAGCCAAATTGAAGTTGCCAGGCGCCCAGCGGAACCCTCCTTAGTTGGCTTACCTCAGACTCTCCGTGGTGACAGTGGGGGAATGTCGGCAGTTTCAGATGGGAGTGGCGGCAGCCTAGGAGCCTCGGCTTCTCTTTTCCCGTTGAAGGTGCTACCGCTGGCGACACCCCTGGTGGATGGCGAGGACGAGAGGTAAGGTCATGCCGTGTTTCTGCAGACACTCAGCAGATTCAGAGTTAAATCTATTTAGTAGCTGTGTATATGCACAAGATTGGTCTAAAGCATTATGCATATCTTCCTTTTTGTATGTGAAACTGCTTTTTTCTGGTAAGTTTTCTAGAGCGAGAGTGTTACGGAGCGGTCTCAAACTAGTTGGTCAGGAAGTGGTGTAAGTATTATGTAAACACTATTTGACAGGCTAGTTTTTGAGCATTAAGAATAGGTTTGGGAGCACCAGGTGGTTTTGTTATTTATAAAATGGTTTTTAGAGTTACTAGTTTTTGCTGACCCATCTAATAGTCTGTTCTTTTGAATTACTAAAATCATTATGATCATCTCTTGGGGACGGGAGGGGAGGTCGTGGTTCCCACATTTGTTTCTCCTTTACTGGACAGGACAACCCTTTTCAGTTCTACTGTGTTTGCTCTTAGTCTGTGAAAGATAACGTTAGCTGCTTTTCCTCATCAGATATTACAGGAAAGATGACCTAAGCTGGGTTATACAGGTTGCCCTCAAACTAACTGACCAACTTTTGTGTACTTATCTAATGGTCGTTGCATCGGAACAGTAAAGGAATGGGAATCTTAAAAAGTGTTCCGTGGGATAGGAGGCCATACACTCTTAAAAATAACCAGATTTACCGTTGATAGTAGTATGCTGTGCATTTTTCCTTTTGCATAGTAGATCAAGTGGTAGCCATTTTAAAGGGTAAAGAAAGAAAGTCTTGGAGGGTTGAATTTATAGAGACATGAAACCGACTTTGCGCTCCTACAGGACTTACTCCACCTGTTCTTCTCTTCTCTTACCAAAAAAATACATAAAGCCTAAAGTACATTATTAAACCAGCGTTTTCTTAATTGGATTGGAAATAATGTGATAATCATGTTTATTGAATCAAATTGTGTCTTTGAAGCTGGCTAGCTAGAAAAGTTGTGAAATCTCTCATGCTACTACATGGCTTTAAACTAAGTTGATTTTTAAAGGAATGTTCTTTTCACAAACTTGCCAGTCTGTGACTAACCTTGATCAAAATAATATAGGAGTTATGACAAAGGCTATTCATCTTCATTGTGGAACTTTGAATAAGCTTGAAAGATACTTAATTATTTTAGTATTAGTTGGAGATTTTTGAGATTGAACTTTTATCAAACCAGTTGGAACATTTACATTCAAAATGTATATCTGTGATTTTCCCTTTGGAAATATTGAGCATATTTCAAAAGAATTGCAGTTTTAGAAAAACAAAGGCCTAATGTTTCAGTGAGGTTTTCTTGTTTTTTTTTTTTTTTAGTTACTTAAAAGATATAAGGTAAAGGCATGATTAATTGAAATAATTTAAAGTCTTGTCTTTCAAGATTTTTATTATTTTTCTAAGTCATATAATTAAAATCTCGTTACCTAGCCAAATGTATTCTGTATCATGTGTACAAAACTGTACATTAAAAGACCTCTTCTAGGAGGTGGTTCCCGTAAGAGTCCTATTATAATTATTGCTAAACCTTTCAATGTATCAAATCATGCTAATACTTATCTGTAATTTTAAAGAATTATTTACCCCAAATATTAATATGTTCTAAATTTAAAGGGTGTGATCTGAGTAAAGCCCACGGGTACATTATGTGGATGCTAAATTTAGAGAAATAAAAGATGGGTCAGATACACAAATGAAAACCACATATTTTGAATTCAAACCTGCCATGATTTTTGCTAATTACTGTTTGTGGTCTCCTGGCATGACTTTCTCCTTTTTTGTTTTCCTCCTGGTGGTAGGGCATGATAGAGCTTAACACAACATGCTGTTCCAGATGATTAAAGTCAGAAGACTTTACAGCTAGGTTTTTAACTGTAGAGATAGAGTCCCTGCTTAAGATATTCCTACAAAATTAATTTTTCCATATAGTAACTGAGAGGAACATTAATTAGCGGCAAATTATGTAGGAAGGTTTGAAATTAAAGGGACAAAAACAGATACTGAGAAATATGATTAACTATTGGTATAAAATAACTTGAGTTGACTGTACCTGTTTTGAATGAACTACATATTTGAGCCTTTGTTAACATCAAAGTCAGGTCGTCAAAACCAGAAAATTTTTTTTCAGAGGTATCCTTTAAATTCTGAAAAATCAAAATGACCCCTCAAATACCTGTAAAGGTCAGATAGGGTAAATTTGTATATTATTTTCCTTGTGCTTTCCTGCAGATTATTTCTTTTATCACTGTAGTTTGGAAAAAGAAATGTTCCGTTTAAATTGGTTCTTGGAAGGGAATTTGAGAATATCTGCAAGAGAAAAAAGTGATAATGAGTTTCTATTTATTTTTTTAAAGTGTTAATGGTTAAAAAAATTCTTTTTACTTTTTCTTCCCACGTTAGTTTCTGTGTCATTTGCGTCTTCTGGGCTCGGTCACCTATTAGTCTCCCATGGGAGAAAAGAGTACCTTGTAATTTCAGTATTATGACTTAGAAAACACGTTAACAATAAAACTTTTGGATGGTAGGACAAATGAAGATTCGTTGTTCTTTAGTCATCTTTTGAAATAATATTCTGACACTTTAAATTTTAAAATATTTCTAACACATGTGGAAAATGCTTTCAGTTGGCTACTGGTAGAGACTATGAAGATTAGAAACATGGATCAGGCATTAAGATTATGTATCTAGATTTTTAAAAATCATTCTCATTAAAAAGTTCTTAATGTCTCACATTAGCCTTTAATGTGAACTTATTTTTACAACACAGGGAAGATACAGGTATTTCACACTGATGTATAGTCTTTAGTGTTTTGTGATTGTTAATACAGCCTCTTCTGTGAAATTAATTGGTCAAACTTCTATTCATCCTTCAAGGCTCAGCTCAGATGTTCCCTCTGAAGCAGTCTCTTCACCCAGGGAATGTTGCTTCCTTAGCCCTTTTTAGTGTTCCTCTATTCAAGGCACTGCACACATTCAGTTTGAATTATGTTTACCCATTTTCCCCACGAGACTGTGAGTTCCTCAAGGGCAAGAGCTAAATCTTTTTTGAACGGATTAATGAGCAGACCTTCCTCTGCTTTTTCTATCATGATTTAAAATTTGTATTGCCTCTCACCTTAAGCACAACTGTTCAGGTTGTAGGATCATATAATTAAATGCAACAAAGTGAAAAGAAATGAATGAAGACACTTGCTTTTTCTACCTCTTTTGCCTTTTCATATCTTGAGGTGAATTGATACCTATTTTTTAAATACAGTGCCTGTTTTAGAGTTGGCCCTCATTTACTAAAGAGGAATGAGTTTTCTTATCAAGTAGGAATAATACTCATTTTGCCTACTTCTTAGGATGGTAGCATCAGATAAAATACTTTAACTGTAAAATACTAAATTATAAGTTTTAATTTTTATTTAGGTTGTACCTGCACAGTTTAAAGAGCCAAACAGGTTACATGGTTATCAAAACAGACAAAAGCTTCCTGCCTGCTTCATTTCCCAGAAGCCATCACTGTCACCCTTTTTAGATGATGACTGTGCTATTTACCTCCTAGTCTCTAACTGCTTATATTGCTACTAGACGTGCAGCATAGCCAGGGGGTTAGGAGCCATGGACCCTGGAATTAGACTGCTTAGGTCTGATCCACCCTCTGTTGTTTACTAGCTGCTTAACCTCTCTGTGCCTCAGTTTGCTCATTTTAAAAAGTGGGGAAAATAGTACCTACCTCATAGGGTTGTTATAAGAATTCAATGCATTTGCAAAGCCCTTGGAACTGTTTCTAACTCATATGCCCTATATATGTGTGTGTTAAATAAAATACTCCTTACTTTTTTTTTTTTTTTTTTTTTTTTGCGGTACGCGGGCCTCTCACTGTTGTGGCCTCTCCCGTTGCGGAGCACAGGCTCCGGACGCGCAGGCTCAGCGGCCATGGCTCACGGGCCCAGCCACTCCGGGGCATGTGGGATCTTCCCGGACCGGGGCATGAACCCGTGTCCCCTGCATCGGCAGGCGGACTCTCAACCACTGCACCACCAGGGAAGCCCTTACTTTTTTTTTAAAAAAATACATTTCCTTCTTTATATTTGGCTGCATGGGGTCTTTGTTGCTGTGTGTGGGCTTTCCTTAGTCGTGGTGCTCGGGCTTCTCATCGCTGTGGCTTCTCTTGTTGCGGAGCACGGGCTCTAGGCGTGCGGGCTTCAGTAGTTGTGGCTCACGGGCTTAGTTGCTCCGCGGCATGTGGGATCTTTCCGGACCAGGGGTCAAACCCGTGTCCCCTGCATTGGCAGGTGGATTCTTAGCCACTGTGCCACCAGGGAAGTCCATCCTTGCTTTCGTTTTTGGCTTTATTAACTTCCTGGGTAGAAAATGAAGATTAACTTTGTCGTGACCTACTCAGCTGGTCCTCCTTCCTCCTGGTCCCCCCTCCTCTTAATAGTTATGATTGCATCACTATTGATTATTCAGTGTTCTTGTAAAATATGATTACTTTTCCTATCCTGTCTAATGTCCTGCACTTGCCTCCCTCCTCCCACCCCAGCCATCTAGTATGTGTGGTACACTTATATGTATATTTCTGTATAGTATTTAGCATTTAGAAATGTTAGTGGGTTCCTCCAACCCAAGTTTTCATCTGTCATCATCTGTTTCCTCCAAGTTGCCTTTCTCCCATTTTTGAATGTTTTGGGCTTAACCTTTTATGATAGAGCCTTTCTTCAGATGTCTGGCAAGTCTTGGTCCTCTGCTTGTACTTAAGTGTAGGAGACTAAAGAGCTGATAAGAAGTTCTCAATGTGACTTGCTGTTAGCTTTACCATAGGGTGATTTGTCTGGAATTCATTGTCTCCACCCACCCTGCCCCCTCTTAATTTTCTCTGTAGTAATCACTGATTCATCATTTCATCAAATGTTCCTTGAGATGTTCAGCCATATCAGGTACTGTTATCAATTTTATCTTCCTGAGGAAGTCTCTCTCATATTTCTCTGAGCTTCATTCTGGACCGATTGCCTTTTAGACTTGGTATGCAACTATTAATATTTGTGGGATTCCTTTCACTGTCTTCTGTGCTTGGATCTCCATTTTCCAGTGACTCATGTCATTATTCATTCTTGGCTCACTTGATGTTTTAAAATGGCTTTAGCTTACCCTGTTACTTGTTTGATTCTTCGGTTAGGTAAAGAATACTGGATTGGAAATTGTATTATTTTATAATTTTTTTTTTTTTTCGGTACGCGGGCCTCTTACTGTTGTGGCCTCTCCCGTTGCGGAGCACAGACTCCGGACGCGCAGGCTCAGCGGCCATGGCTCACGGTCCCAGCCGCTCCGCGGCATGTGGGATCTTCCCGGACCGGGGCACGAACCCGCGTTCCCTGCATTGGCAGGCGGACTCTCAACCACTGCGCCACCAGGGAAGCCCTTATTTTATAGTTTTGCTCCATGACTTTCTAGCTTCCACGTTGCTTTTGAGAAGTTTGAAGCCATTCAGATTCCTTATATGTATTACATGTGACCTGTGTGTATGTGTTTTGTTTTTTCTTTTTTTCCCCTATACTCTTGTTTAATCTCTCTTTCCATCCCTTCTCTCTTTCTTTAAATCTCTGAAAGCTTTTAAAATTGTATCTGTTTTTAGTGTTCTGAAATTTTACGATGATGGGTTCTTAGGTGGGTTTCGTTTCATTCAGGGTGCTGAGTACTGGTGTCCCCTTTCAGTCTGGAAACATCTTTTGATTCTGGGACTTTTTCTTGAATGAGGTTGTTGATTATTTCTTTCCCATTTCTTTTTTCTTTCTCAAACTCCTTTTATTGGGATAATGGACCTTCTTGACCAGTCTTCTAATTTTCTCATATTTTCTTTCCTATTTGCCATCTCTTTTTCTTTTTGCTTTACTTCTATTGAGTTTCCATCTATTATCATGTATTTGATTTCCAAGAGCTTTTGTCTTTGGTCCTTTTAAATAATATCTGTCCTGTTCTAGTAACAATAGTACTTTCTCTTAGCTGTCTGATCCCTGTGTGATCTGTGTCCTCCAGTTTTAGCTTTCTTAGTTTTTATTTGTTCGGTCTTTATCTTTTGTGCTATAGCCTTTCCTTAGATGGTGGTTGTGTGTGAGAGTAGGGGAGTAAAATGCTGATTCAAAATTCTGAGAGTCTCGTTAGCTTTGCTTTATGGTCACCTGGCCGAGCATCCCTGTATGTGTCTCTTCACTCAGTCAGCTTGTTTTCAGTATGTTCTCCTGCATACTGTTGTACCTCATTTCCTCAGTCCTGGGATCTTGTGTTTTATATTCACCAGACAATATATTTTCAGTTTTTGTTGGGACTGGGGAGGGGCAGTTGGGATTTGTGGGGCTGGTTGCTTCTTACACAGACTTTTAAACAATCTTCCTTATTTTAGCACTCTCTCTCTCCCACATCCCACTTCAGATGTATGTGGTACTGCCAATTCCTGAGTCTTTTGGGGATTTTACAGTTTAAATCGGGTTTGTTCTTGGCTTTCCCCACTGTTTGCTAAAGATTTGATTTCCTAGTGTTTGCTAAATAAGTCATTTGTCACTCAACCATCTGCTTTCCAGCTTCCAAATTTTTGTTGCTATTGTCTTTTCTACCCGTTCTCTCAGTTTTTGTGGGTTTATGGCTTTGTATCTTAAAAAATTCCTTTTCTGTCATTTTAGTGGGGTTTTTAGGAAAGGAGTGTAAAATAGATGTGCATTTAACGTTACACATCTATTTCAGTTGTAGAATATTGCACTGTTAAATGTAAAGAATGATACTAATTTTAACAATTCATGCTCCGAGATTTGATCTATAACTAGTACGTAAATTTTGAGTGGAATTGCTTGGCTTATATTCAGCAGAAATAATAATGGCCTATAACTTGGTAGTTCAATTGACAGAAGTGATTAAGAATGTTAGGATTAGATTCAGTTAATATTTATTGTCACATTTAACCACTCAACAACCTTGTGAATTAAGTTTTTTTCTAATTTACTGGTGAATAGACTGAAGCTTATTTAGTTTATTAGAGAAGCCAACAAGTAAGCTGTGTCAGGTTATATACATAACAGTAAAGTTATATACATAACAGTAAACAGTAGGATTAAAAGCCATTTTTCCAATTCAAAATCTGGTGCTGTTTCTACTACTCATAAAGCCAACAAAGAGGTAAGGGTGATGCCCATAAGTAATAATAGAGCGGCTGAAAACCCGAAAAAGGGCAGGCTTTATTGACTTGTGTATTAGTACGAATAATGGAATTGTCATAGAACATACCAACATTTTCGTATGAGCCCTTGGTGAGAAAAAAGTGGGTAAAGTTGTAAGAGTGGTGTACCTGGAATACAGTAGACAGACATGTTAAATGAATTAATTTTAACATTTTTGGGGGAAGTTGTATGAAAATTATCTTTTCAGGAAAACCATTTTAATTTTCTAATAATTTAAATTCTGTCTTTGTAATACTGACTTCAGAATTGCAAAACATGTAGATTTTATTTCTTATTTAGAAAGTTCAATTTAAAAATATGAAACTGCAGAGCATGCCCTGTTCTGGTGTGACAACATCAGAACCCTGGTTGGTTTTTGCTGTGTCACCGTGTCGTTAGGTTTTAATATGTCATGGTAAGAATATGCTTTAATGGCTTATTAAAAGAAATTACATGAGGGAAAAAAATGATAAAGGATGTTTATGTTATTTGAAAAGAATGACCTATAATGTTTTGGATTCCAGGTTGACTTTTTTTCCTAGTCTCACATATATTCAAATGTCCCACTCTCCCCAACCCTTCACTTCTTCCTTACTAGTCAGCTTGACCTGAAAATCTTCCTTGACCTTTCAGTCTCAATAGGTCTAGTTGATCTTTGTTTTCCGTCCTTGAAACACCCACCCTCTTTTGCTTTCAGTGATATCCTGCTTAGTTTCTTCCCACCTTTCTGGCCACTCCTTTTCATTCTCCTTCAGTTCAGCTCCTCTGTCAGACTCTCAACATTGGAGTTTGTTTGGATTTGAGTCCTCTTCCCACCTACTGCCTTTTCCCTTTTCCCGTTTCCCTAGGTAATCTGCTGTTCCATGGTCTGTATGCTCTCAACTCCTGAATGCGTATCATAGCCCACACTTCTCTTCTTAGCTCTAGACTGCTCCGGTCCTCTGCCTTCCTGTTATCTCTGCTTATATTCTCACAGCCTCTCAGTCTCAACAGATCATAAACTTAACCTCTTCATTACTTACCCTCTCAAATTTCTCTTTTAGTCATGCTCATTTTAATACATATTTCTTACTCTAGTTCTTAACTTTAGAAACCTGAGTCGTTCTTGATAGCTTCGTTTCCCCCACCCTCTGCATTCTGACCATTACATTCTAAATATATCTTGAATTTATCTTTTCTTTCCCCATCTGTGTTGCCACCACTCTAGTCTAAGGTAACATAGTCAGCTCTTAAAGCCCTGCAGTAGCTTCCTCACCAACTTCCTGCATACACTCTTGCCTTTCTCTGATTTTATGTCTTGTAGTCAGAGTGATGTTCTTCAAACGGAAGGCTGTTCAGGTCTCTCACTTGCCCCCAAACCCCTGAAGCCTTCCCATTTCTTTTAAGGTAATTACATTTCACTTTTGCTCACTTCTGGCCTCATGTGTCACTTTCCCCCTCACTTTCTGTGTCCCCCAGCTGCCTCCTTTGGATTCCTCGGGTTGCCATCCTTTCTTGCTCTCTCCTCCAGGCTTTGGCATGCGCCGTGTCACCTTCCCTCCATTCCTCCTTAAGCCTCGCTGTCACTTTGAGAGGCCTTCTGTGACATACCAATCTCAACTTAGGTTCTTTGTTAATACTGTTTGAGATCACCTTGTTCTTTTATAATGCTGGTACAGTTTGTATTGCATAATTAGTTTTTGTTTTGGGGGATTATCTGTTTGATGATTTTAAGCTTCATGAACAGAGATGTTTGGTTCGCTACTGTCTATCCAAAGTTTATTTCAGTGCCTTACAGTAGTAGGTACTCAATAAAAGTCTGCTTAATGGATAACTGAAGAAAAAAGTTTTTAATATTGGCATAAGTTCAGCTTCTTCTTAAAAACACTATTATGATATATTTGAAAGTTAGATAAGTTCTTTATAGATCATGTGTTATCACTATTTTCTCCTTTAATAGAGGTGATTGAGAATTGATTACTTTTTTGCTGTATTTATGAGCAAAACAATGCTTAGTTGCTGCTTTTAACAAGCATTGTATGTTTACTTTGTATTTACATATGTTTATGACAGTAAAAGTTCTCCAACTTGAATAAAACAAACAAAAAACTCCACTTATTTCTAAATTAGAATGTCAGTATTCTCATCTCCTTTTGACTGGTTCAGCTATTTAGCATAAATGATTCTCAAATATCTAAGTATTACCTTGGAAGTTCTTTGCAGTTTCAGCTGTTTAAAATATAAGCATTTAACTGGTGAAATGCCACTTGCTTGTATGAAAGGAGTTTTCTTTGTTAGACAGTTTAGTAAGCATTGAGTTAATTACTTGTTTAGAATTCCTAACTGATCTGTTTTACTTATGGTCGTTGTAGTGACAACAAGGAATTGTTACTAAACTAGTAAGTTATGGATTCTATTAAGGGAAAAGAACCACGGAAAAGATTTGGCAGTGATTAGAATTAGCAATAATTTTAATTGATTCTACATGGGTATTAAATGGGAGTAAAAAGTATTAAGATATGAGGCCTTTACTTTTAAGGTTGGGGTAATTAAAAACAGAAGGGAAAATATAGAATCTGATGTTGTAGTGGAGTGATCATCAGAGGCTAGTTCTGAGAGTCTTTAAATGTTTTCATATTCTTTTTGTGGACATACCAGTGTTAAACCTTGTTTGGCTTAAAACCATATTTGTGTTGACTGTGGAGAAGATTTACTGTGGCTCGATCTTATTAAAGAATTAACTTTAGGTCGTGGTGAATGCTATTGCCTTTTCTTATTCACTGAGCCATAGGGTAAAGGGTACTCTTGAGCTTCATGGGGATAAGACAGATGAGATAGCATCTTATTTTTCCAGGCATCCCAGATTATTTTTGTAATATCAGGTCACTACTTAAGTTGAGGAACTCTTGATACTCTGTGTACATGCCTGAGTATTCCTTTTTTGAGTGAATTGTAGATGGATGGATTGATTATAAAATTACTCATTGTTGGTAAGATTTCATTCTCTCCCAGCTCACCTAGTTATCTAATTTCTTTGGTTATTAGGGTTAGTGTATATTTACATGGTAACAAACAGCATACTGACTAGTTAGGAACATATAAACATACAATTGAAATACTATCTAGCATTAATTTTTTGCTAACACATGGCTGTGATAAGTTTCTAGTGGTGATAGTAATAAAACCTGCCTCTTGTGTGATTGGGGGGCATTAAACAAAACTCTGAAATAGATTATGTACTCTTGAGTCATAGCAGTCCTAAATTTTTTTTTTTTCAGTACTTTTTTTTTTTAAATTTATTTTTGGCTGTGTTCGGTCTTCGTTGTTGCTTGCAGGCTTTCTCTAGTTGCAGCGAGCGGGGGCTCCTCTTCATTGTGGTGCATGGGCTTTCCATTGCGGTGGCTTCTCTTGCTGTGGAGCACGGGCTCTAGGCGTGCGGGCTTCAGTAGTTGTGGCTCGCGGGCTCTAGAGCACAGTCTCAGTAGTTGTGGCGCACGGGCTTAGTTGCTCCACGGCATGTGGGATCTTCCCGGACCAGAGCTTGAACCCGTGTCCCCTGCATTGGCAGGCGGATTCTTAACCACTGAGCCACCAGGGAAGCCCATGTCCTAAAATGGATAGGATGCTTTTCTTCCATTTTCACAGAGGAAGAAACTGAGTCTTGGGTTCGTTTATTCCGTCAGTAATTAAATATTGAGTTCCTCCCATGTGTCGTATGCTGTTTTTAGCTTTTCATGGACAGACTACAGCAATTTAGTAATAATAGTAGTAGGAGTAGTTGAAAATTATGGTACTCGTTATATGCTTGTTCTAAGCACTTTACATATATCACCTTGTTTAATTCTCAGAACAACCTTATGAGGTGTAAGTACCATTATTACCTGCATTTTGCAGGTATAGAAGTTGAGGGATAGAATGATTAAGTCATTTATTCAAGGTCACAGAGCTAGTAAGTGGGAGCTGGGATTTAAATCCGGTCAGTCTGGGTCTAGATTTTGTGCCCTTAATGACTGCTATGCTCTGCTGTCTCTGTAGGATATGCCCAAAACCAAGGCGTTCTGACTGTTGCTTCCTACATTGGAAGGCACTGGGAGCTGCAGATATTTAACTCGTTATATCCTCAGATGCTCTTGTTTTGATCCTGGAAGTTTGGGTGGGGATGCTCCTCTTGTTCTTGTACTCCAGAATGTAAGCTCCTTGAGAGGAAGCATGTTACCCATCTGTTTTTACCTCTGTATTTCCACTCTGTGCAGTATAACCTGATTCATAGTATGTTCTGAAATATTTGTTGAATGAGTGAGTGCAGACGTGTGGCAAAGACATACCCCACAGTCATCAGGGAAAGGGATATAATTATTGCCAAATACTTTGCCATCCTGTTACCGTTATTGCATAGCGGTTTTGATAGGAGTAAGGTTCAGTTCTTCTCAGATATGTTACTGTACCTGTTACATTAAGTTCTCTGTCTCCCCCTCACTGGCCTATCAAATGGGTATATTTATTGAGTAGGTACTAGGCGTAAATCATTATATCTAGTAATGGTGTGGGCACAGATGTAATCTGACATGGTTCTTGTTCTCAAGCAGTGAATGCTACATATACACGGGGAAATTATAGGAGCTAAATAACACTTTTTTTTTTTTTTTTTTTTTTTTTTTTTGCGGTACGCGGGCCTCTCACTGTTGTGGCCTCTCCCGTTGCGGAGCACAGGCTCCGGACGCACAGGCTCAGCGGCCATGGCTCACGGGCCCAGCCGCTCCCCGGCATATGGGATCTTCCTGGACCGGGGCACGAACCCGTGTCCCCTGCATCGGCAGCTGGACTCTCAACCACTGCGCCACCAGGGAAGCCCTAAATAACACTTTTAAACAACATGAAATATGAAATCAAAGAATCAGAAATTTTGAGCTGGAAATCTTGATTCCATTCCACTTTTGGCTTATAGGTAGAGGAACAAATTCAGAGAGGCTACGTGAATTCCTTACATCGCGCTACAAAATGTTTCTTAGACTGTAACTGGAACGCTAGCCTCCAAAATGACACAGGAAATTGCATTCACAGTTCACAGATGGGATAGAATTGACCTTTGGAAGGTTAGGAAAGCAGTGTTGTTTGAACTGACTTTTCAGAAGTCTTGTGTTGAAGGAGAAAGTTTGAGGAAGGAGAGGGTTAATAAAAATGGGAGGAAATAAAGAACAGTCTGGGCATAAGTAAGGCAACAGTTGGGCTTAATGGAGTAAGTCTGTCTTAAGGAGGTGATAGGAAGTGACTGAAGATTAAATTGGGGAGTGATTTTGCCCTCAACACTTGCTAACTAACTGATTGATGTTCAGGGAAAGTTAGTATCAAAGGAATCCGTAATCTGGATTGGAGTGGGGGTACGTAATCTGGATTGGAGTGGGGGTACGCTTGGAACAGGGAGGAGAACTTAGGAAATTATGTTTTTCTGTTATTTGTTAACGAATGAAAGAAAGAAATTAGGGGGAGAGTGATTTCCATTGTAAAATGATTGAGTACAAGGACGCTTTGGTTAGCAAAATTTCTCAGTTTATAAAAACACTGTATTCACCTTCCTACCTTCTCCTCCCTTGAAGCAATGTTTTGTTTCTCTTGTGTTGAAAAAGAAAAAAAATAACCTAATTTCCCAGGAAAGCTATTATTTATAGCTGCAGTTTTAAAGGTCTGAGGATAAGTGGTTATAACCTTCAGGTAGGATTTTGGCAATTTAATCTTTTCATAGGGTTTATCTGTGTCTATAATCCAAAGCAGATGTGTCCCAAAAATATTTAGTAGTGAAAAGAAATCCAAGTGAAGGTGAACTAAGTGTTTAGGATTGGTTCTTTACTTTAGTGATCGTAGCTGCTTTCTGTTCATACTAACCAGGTTCCATTGCCAGTCTCTTCCAGGCATTGGAAAGAGGTGGAATTATTTCTTCCTATCTCCTGAGCACTCCTAGGTCTCTACCAAAATGGAAATGGTATAGATTTATTTAAATGAGAAAAGCATTAATGCTGTCATTGACAATAAATGTGAGTAATTTGATTATTTTACTGACATTTAAAGTGCCACAAAACTTACTCCTTTATATGTCAGTGCATTGTTTCACTTTGCTTGCCATTTAAAAAATTCAAGAATATATACATGTATGTGTGGGTACACATACAAAGGAATGTAATTTTTTAAAGAGATGTTTTGAAAATGTCCTTAGATTACAGAATCTCCTGGGTATTTGAAAGGATGTAATTTACTGACTGTGTACATGCATAGCACTCTTTATATCCTTAAGGAGAGCCTACGTTGAACTTAAGAATAAGTGTATGTGTATATATACGTATACATATACATGAAAGGAAAGATAACAGGTAACAGATTCAGTTTATATTACTCTTGTATTCCTGGTCCTCTGTGTCAAGTTTTCTCACTCATTTATAATTTATTGTATCTTAAGAGTATTTATATCTATCTTTGTAAGCTGCTTGAAACATTTTAGGGAATGACTTGGGATAGAAAGCCAATAAATGGGAAAAGTATGGCAAGGTAGAATATGGTGTGTCATAAGAGATCTAATAAAGCGGTATTGGGAGACAGAAGGTAAAGATCACATGCTTTTGAGGAGGTGACATTTGAGAGAAGTTTGATAGCCATGGGGATTAGTAAGTCACTTTAGTGGAGAAAACATACCAAAAATGTTCAAGGTACGGGGAGTATTTATAGAAGAGAACACGGGACATAGTCTAAGTTGGTAAGAGATAGTGTCTGTATACAGGAATGTAGAAGACAAGGCTAACTTTGAAAAGCCTTAATTAAAGGCAGGATTGTGGGGCTTCCCTGGTGGCGCAGTGGTTGAGAGTCCGCCTGCCGATGCAGGGGACACGGGCTCGTGCCCCCGTCCGGGAGGATCCCACATGCCGCGGAGCGGCTGGGCCCATGAGCCATGGCCACTGAGCCTGCGGTCTGGAGCCTGTGCTCCGCAACGAGAGAGGCCACAACAGTGAGAGGCCCGCGTACCGAAAAAAAAAAAAAAAAAAAAATAATAAGGCAGGATTGTGAAGTTTGGACTTAATTGGACTTGGAATGGAGAACGCTTCTTGTTTTTGTATAGTGGCCTGATCAGTGCTGTGTTTTAGGACCTTACTTTGGATGTCTAGTTGCTTCCTTCCTTAATGGGGTATGAGAAGTTCAGTAATTCCTTTTCTGTCACTGGTGGAAATGGAGGCACATTTTCTTTGTGGTTGTAATCTGAGGTAATGGTTTGAACCAGTGACCTTGGCCTCATTAAGAAAGCTAAGAAGGTAAGGACCCAGTCCACACATGGTAACACTCCACTTATCCAGAGTGGATAACCTAATCCTTTAGACACAGCTCTGGCTTCCCAAACTGCTTGAAATTGCCATCACAAAGTAAAGCTATTTTTTCCCCCCCTTACTGTTTTTGCATAGCATTTCTGGTCCTTTTTAGACTTTTTTTTCAAGTCTTATGTTTTACTAGCTTTATCATTTTAAAGCAGATGAGGGGAGGGGAAGGGAAAAAAAAGGGGATTCTGAGGCATGTAAGGTGACATTGGGAAAGTAGCAGTTTATAGCCTGACAGCAAGGTAGGAGTTAGAAATTTTAAGAAAACCCCAAAGAAATTTGATATGGTATTGAATGTTCACCAGTTGAAAGTTAGATTACGTTTTGTATATTATTTTAAGGAAGCATGAATACGAATGCATTCCCAATGGTGTTAACTACTGAACTATGGATAAGTATAAAGAGACAGTATTTTTAGTTGTCTGCCTCCATTGTATCATTTAACCATCGACAAATTAATGTACTGCTCCATGTTGCTTTTTTCCTATTCTAAAGTAAGGGCAAGTGTTTCATGTTTTCCTAGCTTTCAGGCTGGTAAGATTATTCTATAAGAAATTCATAATGTGTTATAAATAAGTGTTAGACCTTTACAGATAGAAATTAGAATATTTTCAGTAGTAAAATTAAAAGCCCCTAATAGATGCTAAGATTGAAATAATTATTATTAATGATTTGTAGTTTTAGTGAAATTACTGATGAATAAGTGACATACAGTTACCTGTTCTGTATGAGGTATTGTATAGATACCTACTTATTATTTTGCTATAATATTATTCCCCCTGAGTTTTTCCTTTGAAATATTTTTATTACCTTTTTCAACACAGTAAATCAAATAATTGTATCAAGGAAAGCTGATTTCTCATTTCAGATGTTTTTAATCTCTTTTTTTAGAAATGGATAACCCAAACCACTTACTTTCTTTCATAAGGAAGTTTTTGTTTATGCTTAATATAGTTTTGTTTGCTTGGTTGTGTCCTTTTAGACAGTTTTGTTTTGGTATTTTCAACAATGACAAGGATTCTCTTTCTATTGAGGGAAATACTCTCATGTTCTAAAAATTACTTTTGAAAGATGGTATTCAGTGAAACTTATTATATTAGCCAATTTATTTTGGAAAAATGCTGCTTTGTAGTTACCATTTTTGCTTGGTTTTTGTTTCTTCAAGTGTATTGTTTTGGGTGTAGCGTGGTGAGGCGAATTGAGTGAATGCCTGGTTTTGGCTATAGTGCTGTCCACTGATCATGTGCTAATGAGCCATCCCATGTCTGGGTCTTTTCCTTCTCTTCCCGTTTTAAAAGGCTTGACCACTGTACAGTTTGTTTTAACTTCTCTTTCAGAGTCAAGCATGGTGCCATGTCTTGTCTTTGGTGGATGTTCCATAATATCATAGAATCTTGAAATAAGGGATTTGACCGATTCCTAAGCTGTTCTTTATCTTCATTGTGTTATTCTCCTCTTTGGGGATCTACCAAACATTATTTACCAGTTATTCTCTGATATGACTTCAGGATTTATATGTTGGTACACTGGATATATTTTATTATTAGGAATTTTACCTATTTTGAGGTTCCAGGGAGGAAGGGTGGATCCAGAATGAGGAGGTAGGGTAAGTCCAAACTAGGTATCGTAACTAGTTTTCTGCCTCCATTCTTGAATCCCATAATAATAAACCATGAAACTGCATCCCAATCCTTTTAGGAACAAGTATATTTAATGCTTATTGAAGGTAAATAATATTTGGATTAGCAACCTCTTTAACTCTTCTTTTTTGTAAATTTGTATAAAATTGATGATAAATTCATTGGGGACCTGAGGATTACACGACAGATGATTCTAAGATTTCTTTCAGTGTATTACTGGCTGATATATTACTGTGGGTAAAATATTGTCAGGTAGCTTGGTCACGTAACTACTAAGTGATGGAGCTAGTATTCTACTAGGTGATTTGATTCCAAAGCTTGTACTCTTGTACACGGATACGGCTCTCTGTATTCGTGGGTTCTCCATCCATGGATTCAACCATTCTCTGGTTGGTTGAATCTGAGGATGCAGAATCCACAGATGGGGAAGGCGAATAGTATTGATACTACTGTGGATTTGGTATCCACAGGTGGTCCTGGAACCAATTTCCCTGTGGATACCGAGCAATGACTGTATTCTTAAGCATTTTGGAGGTTGCCATGGCCCACTGGTAAGCAGCAAGAGGTGACAGTGGACAACTATAAAAAACAGTCCTTAGCCTGCGAGTATGGAGCCATTTGGCCTTAGACACTTCTCGTTGGCTCCTCATTATATAGTGGTACAGTGACTTGCTGTTCCTAATGATGGTCCTTGCAATCTGAATTTAGTTACTTTTTCTTGATCCATTTTCTATTCAAAATGATTACATTTTCCAAGTTTTTGCTGAAGAATAAACTTTTAATCTGGAAAATCTGCTTAAGTGGCATCCAATTTCTGAATAATAAATTGATATAGAGATAGTTTTATGATGTGAACATTTCAATAAATCAGACTGGTAGCCTTCCATTGGTCTCAGTGAGCTTTAAGTGTTATAAGCTGTTGATACTTAGGTTATTTTTTTTGTTTGTTTCATGTGATCAAATTACATTACAGTACTTTTTAAAGTAGAAAACTCACTTTAATCTTATTCAATCATAATAGCACATTGTGACTCACATCTTTAATTTTGTACAGTTACAGCTTATATTCACATCACATGCTTATTATTGGAACAAGGAAATGCTAATTTACATGAAGGTTTTTATATTAAGTTGAAAAACAGGATTTATCTAGTCTTTTCGCTCATTAACCTAGAAGGGGAAGTGTATTTTTTTAAATCTAAGACAATTGTATTACGTATTAATTCAAAGTTTTTATAGTAAAGCTGCTTTCCTTAATTTTTATTATATTTTTCCTGATTCATTTACAAACATTGGAACTATAGAAAGAAGCAATTGGAATTTTTTTTGAATTGTAGTTAACAGTAAAGATTTATCTTAAAGGATATAGTAGCTTAATTAATCATTTAATAGTAATGTAGTATAAATCTTACATGTTCCATAATTTTACTTTCCAGTAATATGAAATAGCCAAAAGCTGCTGAAAGTCAGTAATTTTCACATCTTGTACAGTTGATTGCATTTCTAGACATTTTACTTATTGACATGCTTTCAGCAGCCTAAATCTGCCACTCTTCCCAATCCATGAGGCGGTCACATTGAAGAGAGAATGTTTTAAAGTGAGGTTACCATTGTGAAATGGATAGGCTAACTAACAGACTCACTTTGGGTTTTTTCTTTATGTAAAGGTGTAGCTGTGTTTCCAGTTACATTCAGATTCTTAGCCCATGAGGATGTACCAGTAGCTTCAGTTAGCTTTTTACGAAATCGATCCAATATGCAAAAGCAAAGACAAGTAGACACATTGGCCTAACAAAAACCTAGTTGTGCTATATTTGGGCTTATGAATATGTGACCTAAATGCCATCGATACCAATGGTCTGAGTTAGAGGCTCAAAACATGAATAGGGGAGAAAAAAAACAGAGAAATAGAAAGGTAGTAGAAGACCATTAAAGGGGATGGTAGGGAAAGAGGAGGATCTGGTGACAAGTCATAATTTATTAAACAGTTTTGTTGCCTCCATCTGTAAACCTAGCTATATAAAGTATTTTAGAAAAATTACCTAAACTAGGTAAGCCATTGTCTGTTAGCCCAGAAGGCTTTTTACATTTACAGTATTTCTGTTCTTTTTTGGTATTGTGATGGTTTATTTATTTAAGAAATATTTATTAAATGCTTGTTATGTATGTTAACACTGAGCAAAGGTACCAAGGATGCAAAGAAAAAAAGTCATGATTTTGGTCTTAAAGAGTTTTATCTAGAACCCTGAAGAAATATCCTAGGATCTTGATATATCTTCCGAATTATCACAAGTTATATTATGCTTAGTTATTCTGTGTGTGATGCTCATGACAGCTGTTTTATTCACACAAGTTGATTAATCTAGGCTGTAGACTAATGAGCATAGAGCATAATGGGGTAGAGTTTAATGAGCATTAGCCTTGGCATCAGATGTGGTGCTGATCTTGTTTATGCTACCTCTTCATTGTATGACCTTGGTAAATGTACCTGTAAGCCCAATTTCCTTACCTGTTAAATGGGAGTAATAGCTGTCCTTAAACACTGTTGTTGGGAGGATTAAAGGAGATAAAGTAAGTAATGCACCTAGCTCAGTTCTTAGTTTTGTAAACGGTGGCTTCTCTTATTGTGCCGGATAAGAATGATTCCATTCCTTTCTTACCCACTGTAAATTAAAACTAAAAGCTTGTCTACATATTTAGAGACTGTCTCCCTACTATAGCCTTCGAGACAAGTGATTCTGCACCTTTGTGACATTTTTGGTTGTAGCCTTTCTCACCTTGGGCTCCATAAGAGAATTAATGCCTACAGGAAAAGAGTGACTACTTTCTCAGTTCTCTTAAGAATAATGTATATAGTATCACCATTCCAGATGCATAAGAGAGGAGTGAATGTATTATATATAATGGAAGCATCAGGGATTAGTTCTTTTGCTGAATCCCAGGAGGCTAGTACTATATCTGACTATTGGAGAAGTGCTTCAAACTTCTGAAAGTTACGGAAATAAAAGTTGTTACAAAGCACACTTTCCTCTTTCTTAATGGGGGCAGGGAATATGTAGAAGGAATGGAGTGTCATGTAGCAGTTTGGTGATACTCCACAATGCAACCATTTCCCTAATCAAATGATTCTGAAACTCTTTCATTGTAAAGATTGTTTTAGACAGGCATAATGCCCTGAAGACCATCTGTTCCATACTCGGTCCCATATGGGACTGAACACTTACCTCCTTAGAATGAATGGAGTTAATCAGTTTATTTTAAATAAGACAATGAGTCAGTACCTGGTTTTTAAGTTTCAAAGATTCATTGAACTGGATTTTGAAATCTAATTTAAAAGCTTCAAAACTAGTGTTTTGGTAATACTAGTTCTTCAAGTTAAAAAAAAAAAATAGTTCTAGAGCCCAGGAATTTGGGGGAATGCTTTTTGACATATACATCTTGGAGATGGACATTGCATTTTAGTTTATTGAAGATTGAGAAATTCTGCAGAAGGGAGACAGTTTTACTTATTGACTCCAACTCCTTTGAACATATAGCACCTATTAATGTCCTATAGACCTAGTGTTTTTTGGAATACACTTTGGGAAATATTGATCTGCTTCATTTTATATGTGAGAAATATTCTGGGTCGTATAGCCAAGTGATGGCAGGCCTCAACTGGATCCCATCTCTACATTTATTATTCTATGTGAACAGTTCTTTTTCTGCTATACCACCCTATTTTCTGTAAGTATTTGATTTATATTAGAAATAAAAATATAATTGTTGTCATGTGAAAGTATATACCAAGTATATACCATCTGGCAGAAGTTTAAGAACATATTTTGAGAAGTATAGCACGGACATATTTGCAGCCTCATTTAATTGGCCCTGTCATTGTGAATGGTTTGCAGATTTTAGGGATGGCCTTCATATGAGTTTAGTATATTCCTGGGGGAAATCTAGTTAACTCCATAAACATTCAAAGATAGGGAAGCTAATCAGAATTTGTTCTATGCTTTCATTAGTAAAATATAGAAATTTTACTAACTTTGTTTTTCTTATGCTTTAGAGTTAAAGCTTGACGTTGCTAACAAAGGAGCCAATTAAACATTCTTATCTCCCATTTATCCATTTCCTATGTTACACTTATTTGAGCAATGGAATAAGAAAGGAGTACCGAAAGGGATGTCAAATTCTGAGAAAAATTGAAGTCTTCTGGGGACTAAAAGGATTTATCAAAGGGGTGAAAAGAATGGATATTGGAGATGTTCCTGAAGGTGTATTAGTAGATTAAGGTATTTTTGGCTCTTTTGGGCGTGTCTTTGAAGACACACCACCATAAAACTGCAGGAAGTCAGAACTTTTAAAGTATTAATACTAGCTGCATTCGGCAGTATCAGAGATTTGATTCAAGTTTTGAAGGAAGAACGGAAAAAGGCTTTTTTCCTACTCAGAAATACTATAATCTGGTGTTCGGAGTAAAATTTAAAGGAGTGCCTTATTAAACCATGCGAAGGAGTATGCATGAATTTCATTTCTTCGAGGAGGTATGTCCACATTTGTCATTTTCTCACTTGCTAAATTGAAAACTTGAGTTCTGGTAGTAGTGGCACTTTCAAGGCCTTAACCCAAGGTCTGTGATGGCTTTACAAAGTTGTGTTGATAGCCCATACAGTGTTAACTAAACTTCATGTATCTGTTTTATATCAAATCATATTTCTTAAATTGTTGATTATTGATGGTGGTGATATTCTTTTCCCTTCGTACCTTTTCACCATTTTCTTTTTGGCAGTATTTTCCTTTTCAGGACCTGGATTGTGACTGTAAAATCTTATTTACAAAATGTTTGGAAAGTAGAATCGGCTGCGAAAGCTGTGAATGGTTGGTAAAATACCAGGATTAAAGGTTTTTTCCAGGATTTAAATTTAGTATAGCATATCAGGTTAGGCATTTTTTATTTTTCTGGTTTGTAGTTTCATTACTGTGTAGATATTAACTACCTGATGAGTATTTGACAAACACAGGCTTTCTTAATTTCTGATGGTTTACTGGCGTGGGCCCTGAGGTTCAGGATGCCCTCCCTCTAAGACTTATGGCTGTGTTGGCCTTATGACTTTTTTTGGTCACTGCAGCCTCAATGGCCAGACAAGTTATATAAATTAGAATAGGGTAGATTAAAGGTGTTATTTGTAATTAGATATTTGTCCTGTCTTTTCAAAGCCTACCCCATTTTATTGATAAAGAATTTGAAAGCATCCTGTTCTTGTATAAAGTGTTGAGTGCTTCTGATATCATACTTACATTGAGATGAGTGTATTTATATTGACTTTTATTAGACTCAGGTTGGGACGAGGAAGGGAATGACCTTCCTTTGATTTTGTCTTTGTGTACAGAAGGATTTGAGTAGATATAGTGAAAGCTATCTGTAAATAATTTTTAAAATATATTAAAATTTAGGACAACTACAACGTCCATACCGAATATTATACACTCAGTGACAAACTAAAGACTGTTCTCTGGGTAGCAGAATTGAGCTCTGAATTAGTAGAGAATAAAATCCAATTTGTTATTGCTAGATCATTATTCTAATGCTGCTCATGACAGAAATGATGACTTAAATTATATAATTTTATATAATTTTTAAAGTACATTAAGGTAATTGAACTCATTAAACTCATTGAGATTTTTATACATTTAAGAGAGTATCCTGTATAATTTGTTAGGCAGGTCAATAGATATGTGACATATAAACTAGAAACTAAAATTCTGCATTTTGCTTTTTTGTAGATACTTTAAAGATGAGAGGAATTTTGGAATACCTTTTCAAAAAAGTTTTAGATACAGGTCTTTCAGTTTCAGTAGAAACATCTGTTGTTCCTAGATATTTATGTTGCTGATATTGAATTTTGCTGTATTTTATTTCTAGCTCTTATTGCCTTGTCAAACTTTCCTGGGTTGATAGAAATGGCAAAGCAAATAACTGTCAACTGATCTATGTTTAAATGAAATAGAAGGAGAGAATTTCAGAATTCTACTTAAAACATTTATTCTAGCATTTTATCATATACTAAGTATTTTGAAAGAAAATAATTGTTAATCAAAATAATATGATTTGGAAAAGTATAAAATTAGTGAAAACTGAGGATCTTGGAGACAAACTGGTTTTCAGTTTCCTGCTCGACAGCCTACTAGGTGTGTGATCTTAGCCGAGTTACTTTACTACTTTGTGCCTCAGTTTCCTTATCTGTAAAATTGTGATGATTGTACTGTATATGTCATTGAGTTATTGTGAGGATCGAATGAAGCAATATATATATATAATGCGTAATATATTGCCATATACTAAGCTCTCAATAAATGTTAACAAAATAAAACAAAAGTTTATGAATATTGTAACTGATTTTATAAGTGAAGGTATATTATTTGGGAGTTTTATAATATGATTTTTAGCAAAAAAATGTTAGAGGGATATTTATGGTGCTATACATTGTTTCTTATGGAAGTTTTTAAAGAAAATGAGCAGAAATTTTTATTCCTTCCATTTTTATTATGCAGGAATAAAAATTCATACATGGTAATTTATTTTTTTATTGGAGTATAGTTGCTTTACAATGGTGTGTTAGTTTCTTCTGCACAGCAGTGTGAATCAGCTATATGTACAGATCTGTCCCCTCCCTGTTGGACCCCCGACCCCTCCCACCCCCGCCAATCCCCCCCCATCTAGGTCACCACAGAGCATCGAGCTGAGCTCCCAGGCTATACAGCACGTTCCCACTAGCTAGCTATTTTGCACGTAGTAGTGTGTATACATACATGGTAATTTAAATTTGAAGACTTCTGGTTTTTTAGCCACTTACTCTATTCTAAAGTTAATTTCCACGCTAGTTTAACATAAACATAATTCAGTTTTTCTCTTTGTAGGAGAGAAGATATTTTTTGATCTCTCATACTTTCTTCTGAATCAAAGTTCTCTGTATAGAGAACTATTTATCAAAGAAATTAAAAAGCATAAGGAAGACTGTCACCATCTGATTACTTTTCTGATATTAGTACAGAACATAATGCTGTCTGTCATTTCCACTAGAATTAGTTTTTAAAGAAAGATCCGGAGTGAACTTTCTATCAATAAAAATTGTAGATTTATATTTCTTCTCAATGAACATTCCATAGGTATGTCACATTATTCAGAACCTTTTGTTATATATTTTTAACTTTATTTAAAAATAAATTTAGACTTAACAAAACGTTGCGAAAATAGTACGTAGAGTTCCCATATACTTTTACCCAGCTTTTCCTAATATTCATAGAACAAATACAGAAATCAGGAATTAACATTAATACTAACCAATCTGTAAGCTTATTTGCATTTTGACCATTGTTCATTAAATCACCCTTTTTTGGTCCAGGATCCTATGTAGAATTTCACAGTGTACTTAATTGTCATGTCTCTTTAGTCTCCTTCAATCTGGGCTAGTTCTTCATTCTCTTTGCCTTTTGTAACCTTGACAATTTTGAAGAGTACTAGCTAGTTGGAATATTTCTTAACTTGTGTGTCTGATGTTCTCTCATGGTCAGATTGAGAATTATATATTTTTGGAAAAGATTCCACTGAAGTGATGTTATATCAGTACATTATATCAGGAGTTACATGATATCGATTTGTCCCATTACTGGTGGTGATAAAAGATAATTTGATTAAGGAGGTGACTGCCAGGTGTCTACACTGTTGATTTACTCTTTTTCCCTTTGTAAATAATAAGTATATTTGGGGAGATATTTTAAGACTATGTAAATACTGTTTCTCAAAATACTTCCACTAATTTTAACATAAAGTTAAGTTCACTAAGGTTTTCTTTGTTTCAAAGAATGGAGCCTTTTTCATTCAAAGGAGGCAGTGGTCAATTTAAATGTTTCTGTGTTTAGTCATCTTGACCCTGAAGTTGCCTTTTTAAAGGCAACTTGATTATGAATTTTTTTTATAATCGATATATATTTTTATGATTGCCTTTTATCTTTTATTCTATAGAGCATTAACTACTCTAAAAATGTATTGTGCATTTTCTTTTTTAACCTGTTTTACTTCCTCATCTTATAGTCCGTGGAACATGAGGACACAATTGGATTAGCTATTTTTTTCTTTTCTATCTTTTAACAAACACTTGACATTTAAACCTAGTGGAGTAACTTGAATCCCAATAACATTTCAGGAGAGTATCTTTTCCAAAAGGTTGAAGAGAAAATATATTGGTAAATCTTGGAATTTGGTTAGATATTGATTTCTTAAAACAATCTAATAGGGTTTTTCACTTTCATTACAACTTTCTTCTCTGTTAGGTAATTGCTCTCCATGCTGTGCATTCCTTAAAGTTCCAGGCTTTCTTCCTTATGTTTATGAGTATTTATAAGGTGTATCCCGTTTGACAATATATACAAGGTTCTGGTTTAGATAGAACCTTTTCCTCCAGAGTCAATACAGTACCATGGCTAACTAATTCTAAGCAAGCTGGGCTTTGTTTGTCTGTCTGCTTTTTGACAAGATCTCTCACTTTTTAAAATTGAAAAATTGAAATTGGATGTTCTGGCAATATCCGGTTTGGTTTTTTTTTTGTTTGTTTACTAATTTTAGGTCTGGAAAAGAACATTAGAAAATCTATAATGGGTGTTGTAATTTAGCTACAATTTGTGTCACCTCAGGGTAATACCTTTGATGTTTCTGCTGATCATATTTAGAAGTTAATCCTAGAAGCTGATGACCCCCAAAAGAGAATCCATGGAACTAATACACTTTCGATAGTTTTTATTTCCTTTAGGATAAGAAAGTTTAACTTTAGATACCAGCCACTTGACAAAATTCTGCTTACTTTTTGTTTCTTGACCAGTAGACTTCGTTCATTTGTAAAATGTTTACTGAAGTTAGTTAATTCAGTGTGTAGTCTAGGGGCTGGAGATGCAAAGACTCATTGCTTCTCTTAAGGTTGTTCTTTCATTTTCTTCTTAATGCGAGCTGGGGCTGATCTGGACACTTGGAGGGATTTGTGGGAAATTCTTATTCTTTTTAGAAGTGTCTTACAACTAGTAAGAATGAATGATAAAAGATGAATAAGAAAAAGATATTACTGTGTCCTGCTCCCAATTTAGAGTAGTAGAATGTTTTGTTTTATAAATAATCCGTAAATCTATAATTTAGTAATTTTGACTTCAGATTGGTCTTCTATAACACAAGTGAGTAGAAATCATAGTCTTTGTAGAAATGTGTTACCTTCTATTTCATTGCTTAAAAATGATCAGGGGCCTCCCTGGTGGCGCAGTGGTTGAGAGTCCGCCTGCCGATGCAGGGGATACGGGTTCGTGCCCCGGTCTGGGAGGATCCCATATGCCGCGGAGCGGCTGGGCCCGTGAGCCATGGCCGCTGGGCCTGCGCGTCCGGAGCCTGTGCTCCGCAACGGGAGAGGCCACAACAGTGAGAGGCCCGCATACCGCAAAAAGAAAAAAAAAAAAAAAAAAAAATGATCAGGTGTAGCTTTCCCTCTTTCATTGGTATTAGAAACGCTTAAAAGTAATAAACAGTATATGCTCATTTAGTAATTTAGTATTGAGAACAAATATCGCAAATAGTTTAGTTTGTACATTTCAGGAGAATTTCTCAGAGTGGTATTTATATATAAAATACTTAGATTGTTTCTGATTTGAATGTGACTTGATTTTCAGTAAGAATCTTTAAACTTTTAAGTATTAATGGAAAATATTAAAATCGTAGATGAATAGACCTTCTAACACCTTGTTTGAGTTCCTTTGTGGCATTTCAGCATTGCTGATTTTATTAGCTTTGGTTTGGAATTTCTTCTTTAGTGGTTGAAATGCAAGCCCTGCAGTGGAGTAATTTCTTTTTTCCCTCTTGAAACATGACATAGAAGAATGCTGTATACTGAAACAGAATTAGGGTAGGTCTTACTATGCCATTCTTGTGAGCCTCCATCAGTAGTAGTCTTGCAAAGGCTGTCCTTTCTTGTTTGAATAATGATCTCATTTTGAAAGTGCCTTTACATTTTTCTACATAAGTGATATGATACACTGTCTAATCCACAGTCTTCATAGATTATTAACTTCTGAAGCAAGGGAGATGCAGCTGTCCTCAATGATTCAAAATAATTTCTATTTAGGGAAATTTGTTTAATTTTTTTTTGAGTATGAATATGTTGAATCCACAAGTTTTGGCATACTTCAGGCAAAGCAAAGAAGTTATATCCTGAAAGTAATCTGACTTGGGAGAAGTTTATAAGTGGATCTATTATTTCTTCAGCCAACTCTCATATTTAACTTACCCTATAACCTAACCTAAGGACTTTTTTTTTTTTTTTAAATCTAAGTTTGTTGCATTTTTAATTTATATACTCTGTGGGGTTTGGTAAATAAGTCAAGGGTTTGGAGCTCCTACTGAAGGAGAAATTGTAAACTTAGACCATTATTAATCTGAGCAAGATATGATTTCTTGGGAGTTGTTTTTCATTTTCAAAGTGAAGTGGGCTTCTGAACTTAAATTACCAAGTAATTCTGTTCCATAATGGAATGCTCCCCCTTTGCCTGTATTTTCAATCAGATATATTGTTACTAATTAGTATTTAAGAAATGAAGGAAAACTGGGAAAGTTGGAAAATCATATCTTATTTATAGTTTCTGAATATAGTTTAAACTGTATCTTAATCAAAGTAGTTAAGTTTTACTTAGATCTCGTTCATTTGGGAGTCTTTAAAATTTTCACGGTTTATATTGAAATATTATTAGATATGAAAGAGAATGATTTGTCAAGGAAATTGATTAGAAAAGGCTGGAGGATGATTGTTTAATAATTTTGAAAGCACTTTTGTAGCACCTGTTTCCACTGTATAGGTCCAATGAAAATAAATAAAATAGCTCTGATGTATCGATTTTAAGCTCTTTCTCATCTGTTAAAAAGCCACCTCTTAAGAACTCCAGCTGTGGAATACTTTGCTATTCTATTTGTGATTTTTGGACCCTTGCAAATACCTGGTTAGATTGTGTTTCTTGAGATATTCAGTATTCAGATCTTTTTCTTTTTGTGTTCCTTTCCTCTTGTCGTCCCTCAGGTTCCTCCTCAATGTGATTATACACATTGTAGAATACTGTCTAAAGACTTAAGGATTTAAAATCTATTGGAAACTTATAATAGAAAATAGCTGCCACATAGGCTCATAACTTTTGTCGTTATTTATTTGATACCTCATGTTAGATGGCAGTTTCACCCCTTTGACTTCTTTAGATTTGTTTTTTCATTTCTTTCTTTAAATTCTGGAAATTACAGGTTTGATGCTTAAATTTGTAGGTTTTCTTTTCTTAGTCCAGACTGTTTACATTTTTCACTTGTAGAGACTTGAATATATTCCTAAAGTACAGAAGGGTTATTAGCTCATTCCTTCATCTTCAGGCTTTAAAAAAAAACATTTAGTCTAACTGTTGTTAGATAATGGAATAACCATTCCTTTTCAGCTGCTGGCATATTTCCAAACTGGCCGGCAGAGCCAGGAGGAAATGAAGGCATTAAAAACTAACTTTGGTTGGTTGCCACCTTCTTAGTGCTGAGACTCTAACCTTTGTTGGTGGATTGGTAGAGAACAGGAGAGCACAGTCCTCGTTCCACTGACAGGTAAGGAACCCTTGTGATGACCAGGTGGTGTGAGAGAGAGATTACTTGATAGCGTTTTTTCTTAACTTATCCCAAAATGTAACATGTCCCTGAAGTCAGATAGTGTGACTGCCTGTGTTCCATCCAGCAGGAATACGCAGCACCCTTCTGTTTAGAGTAAGATCTGAAATTTAATACTCACATATCACTCTGTACCACAAAGTATAATTGATCTGTTTTCTACTGTTAAAATTTATCCTGCAGTCCCTATAACTTTAAATACCTATCTGTCTGTCTTATTCTCCTTTCAGCTTTTCCTTGCTCAGATGCTGTGTCCCTTGAACTCCCTTCTCTTAGTTACCTAATTTCTATAATAAAGTAAACTATTTTCCAGTAGCTTTATCATCATCTATTATTTGGGTATATCTCACTGCTTTAATTTCTGCATTGTAGCCATTAATGATTATTTCCTGGTCCTTCTTGACCCAAAACCAAATGATCGTGCGTTTGAAAAAGATTTTTAGTCTGTATTGCCTGTATCCACAGTTCTGCCCTCCCGCTTTTAAATATGAGTGCTTGAAGAATAAATCTTTTTCAGTGACAGTAGTCATAGCTCGATAAAATTCAGGTTTAGTTTTATATTGCTATAATATGGGACTGTAGTCTGATTAATTCTTTAAATTACTGAAAACTTAAACGCTGAGAACAAATTCAGCTTCTTAGACAATTCCCAAGGTTTAGTGGTGTTCCTGTTAATAGGCTCGATTATTCTGTTTCTACTTTTCAATCCGTCTTCTTCTCTTTGACAGAAGAATTAACTGGGACTTCCTTGATATACCTGAGGTCTAGTGCCTTTCCCTGTCCCTTGGAAACAACTGATCTTGTTTTCCAGTCCTAATTTATCATTTTTTGATTTGGTCTTCCACTTGAAGTTGAGTGGTTTGTCACAGAACGTGTTACGGCTTAGACCAAGATAGGTCCCTTCTTAATAGTTACTGAGGAATGAATCATGTGTGGTGACAGACTTCTAAAATTCAAATTAAGAAGGCACTAAGGAAGGTATGCCCAAATGTAGCTCCTTTTTATCCTGAGGATAAGTCATTACAAGCTCAAATGACCGGAGAATGTAATTTCTTAATAAGAATTTTTTCTTAAATCTATATTCAGCTCTCTATTTCAGTGCTTCTCTCCTACCAGAGGTGCAAGGAGTGATCCTAGAACCACAGATACAGCCAAGACCACGGAGAGCTTTTGACGTCAGGGGTCCATTTTCTCCACTGAACCCTTGGAGGCAGAATATCCAGCTTCTGGAGAGAGTTGGGAAAGGATAATAAACAAGTGGGTGCTTTCCATTATTTACTTGGGTTTATTTATAGATTGGAGTGTCCTTCCATTGCCCATTTAATTCTACTGTTAAACTCCTTGGGTTCATATAAGAACCAAGTGGGGCTGCAATCTGTTTGTTTTTCTAAGAATGCTAACTAGTGCCCATTCAGAAAAGAGACCTAAAATTTATTTTATTTTTCTCTCCAGATAATTAAAGCAGTGGGTGACTTGGGGGCACTTGATTTGGTGATGAATGCCTGTGTAGTCCACAGGAATTTTTAAAAGGAAATATTTGCCCATTTTAGTCTTTACTGGTATTAGTGTACTTCTAAGTGCTCTTTTTTATTCCAGTATTTAAGAAGTTTCTTTATTTCGTCTTTGGGCAAGCTGGGCATCTGAATTCTCCTAATTTACACAGTCTGATGTCCAGGTGTTATCCTACCCTGTTAGTGAGAACTTTTTGGTCTTTTTCCTACCTCGAACTTTAGGACTTCAAATTAAGTCGATCTTTAAACAAGATGCGATGATAGTACCATTATGGTTTTACTGTCAAGTCTAGGCTTCATTCTTTAATAAGATACATATGAATGAATATGAGTTTCAGGATATAACAAGGCAAAAGAGCCTTTTCCTAGATTTTCCCCATGGCATTAAGATGGTTTTCTCTTAGTTTCTTTGATGCCAAGGGTAGGATTTGATTCCAGGAAGTTCTTATCACCTACAGTGGGTAGAACGTGAAGTTGGTGCCTTTGGCAGGTTTTCATTTCTCCTTGCTGGATCCCTTCTGTGACTCCAGGTATCTTGATAATGGGAGACCGGTTTATTTGTTCTCTAATTGCCCAGATTTCTTTCAACTGGTAAACATCATACTTCAGCAAAAGGAACTCTTCTAGCAGAGCCTTCATGGATGATATCTGTCACACATGCAGCAGCTGCAGTTTGGAAGGCAGTGAACGGAGCCATGCATTATATCTAGAAGACACAAGGATGAGAGAGCCACCTGATCTTGTCATTGATAAACTTTAAGATTTACTCTGGTGTACTCTTGGTCTGGAAACGGAAAGGCTCAAATAATGACATAATTTTTTCAGATTGGAATTTTACATGGCCATGAAAATAATTCCTTTTTATTCAGAAGACTGAAATAGAGGAAGCATGAGAGACACCTTTCTTTAAAAAGCAGCTCTCTGTATCTGTTTCACTTAAAAGATTCGTGGGATTGAAAATCACCTTAATGAAGCAGGCAAACTTTTTATTTTTTAGTAGTCTGGGAGATCCAAAAAGCTTAATGAAACTGTCTTTTGTTGCCTGACACTGAAAGGAACTAGGAAATATAAAGGGTGAACTTCTTAATTATTCCCAAATTACTTTTAATGTTAGGATGCACTTTTTTTAACTTTTTCTAGTCTTGAGCCTTATTCTTATTGGTCAAATCAACAAAGATTCCAGTATAGGAGTAGAGACGTCTTTGAGTTCAGTCTTCTAAAGTAGTAAATACCTGTTAAACTTGGTATTGTTCTGCATTGCAGGCATTCTAAAGTTGAATGATACTGAAAAAAAAGAGGTATTTTATAGAGCAAAAGCAATTAGTAGTAGTAGGATAAGCTTCTATGTGTGAATAAGTGTTGCAAGATAGTTATCCAAACTGTCGATAAATTGATGGCAGTAGTGATCAAAATGTTTTATTTCTCTTTTTGGTATCTATTTAACTGGTCAGTCAAAAGCTGTTAAAGAAGTTTTTAAAAGTTATGCAATGCTGCCAGTTTGTTTTATTTGGTATAAATTTTAAGAATAGAAATTCTAGAGATAATAATATGGAAGCATCTAAATGTCTTAGGAAATTTAAAGGTTTTGGAAACCACATTTGCTAGATTATAACCTGGCCTTTAGTCTTTCTCGGCTATTTGTGAGACCAGTTTTCCCCTCATTTATTATAAATAAACTTTTGTATGTACAGTACTTAAAAGTAAGTTTAAAAGATCAGTTTGAGCTAAAACTTCCCTAGAGAGCTCTGAATTCCCATAAACAATTACAGCTTTTTACTCTTGATTTGTTTTTGTTAAAAGTTAATAAGATAGTTGTTACAAACACATATAAATTAAAAAACAACTACTCACTCAACATTTTAGAAAGAACTTAGGGAACTGAAAGTGAGATTTGCTTGGAAATTTAATTGAACTCTTTGAACCACAGTACAAATGAGTTTATGGCCTGTGAGGTTATTAGCCTTTTGTTTCAGTTTTGAAGAAGTGATTTAAACTCTTAATCCCATTAATCTCATGCTTTGATTAAATTTTAGCTTTGTTCCTTAAAGTGTGCAAAAGAAATGTAAGTGCATTTCTATTCATCTCATGCCACTAAAAGCTATTTAAAAGTGAAACTTTATGTATATTAATGTGAACTGATGTGTTTAAACTTTTATTTTGATACATTTTCCTTTCAGATTTTTAAATATTTCGTGTCACAATATGCAATCCTATATTTTTCAGTGTTTATTTTATGGATATTACTATAAGCTAATTTTTTTCTAGAATGACTAATTGTGTACTATTTGTATTATGTGATCATTTGAAAAACTAATAAATATTTTCTCCATAAAAAAATGCACTTACTGATAAATGGCTTATTTTTCTTTCAGGAGTAGAAAATGGAAACTACAACAGTATTTTTAAGTGTATTTTAATTTTATGTGTCTTCCTCTGAGTATTTCTGAATATATATCCTATCCTTGTATATGTTAAACTTTTTTGAGAAAAAAAAATTATTTTAAACTGTTGAATTAAAATGATTCTCATTGGGTCACCCAGTGCCAAATGTAGGAAATAGGTGATCTATTTAGTCTATTTTTGCATTTTCCTGATTAGCTTCATCTTAGCTTTGTTTCCAGAATTGGATTTTTTTAGATGCCGTTTTTGTATGCCAATTTTGCAAACCATTAAAACTCTTGAGTTAATATCGTCAATATCAGGAGTAATATGGTCACGTCTTTTAAAGTGAGATCTTGATAAACAAAGACCCTTATAACATAGCATACAAAAGACAGTTCCTCTATTCAGAAAAAGAATATTTGAAAATAATGGCTGATTGGAGAACTACCCAATTTGTGGGTGCTGTTAATAGGAGAAGAAAATGTTTTATATTTTAATATTCTCCTTGAACAAATAATTGTAGAAGGGGAAATCTTAGAGTCTCTTGCTTTTAACCTTATCAAAACAACATGGAAAAGGATAAAATTGGGTTTTAATGATTCTTGTCTTTATATCTACATAAACTTAATCAAAGCCACTGGAACAATTTACCTTTCCTATGCAGAGTCTGCTAGAAGCAAGAGGAGATTTCCCTTTTTATTTGAAGAAAACTCATAAGAAGTGGACTCCTAAAATTAAAAATGAACCTTATGATAGGGTCCTAGGCAAGAAATAAAAGTTTGATTAATGACAATTTGTGGATTAAAATGAAAGAATTTGGCTCCCTGAAGAAATTATACTCTGAAAAATGAGAATTACAAAAGGAAATTATGATTTAGAATAGCTACTGTATTTGGGGGGAGCGGGAGAGGAGCTAAAATTCTTGGCTTTATTAATCTGGTAAGTTTGGGAAAGATGAGTAAAGATTGTGTGGATAAAATTTTGTTTTTAGATTTAAAGCTATTAAAAGGTTTACAGGTATAATGTATTTCTATGGAAGATGGAAGGCTGTATTTTCCTTGAATACAAAAAAATTTATAAGCCTTAACTATATGTGTATAGAAGGGTAGGGTTGGGGGTTAAATAAAAATCTTGCACTGGAAATTTCAAACATATTGTAAAAGTAATGGTGAAATTAGAGTTTTAAATAATTTTCATTACATGGACTTTTCCCTACACTGTCAATAGCTTCAAAATAAAAACATTACAGAATGTTGAACATGGCTTTATCTCCGAGGTGTAAGAACGTAGGCTTATTGTTTCACCATGATTCATGGGATTAGCTATAGGAAAAAGTTTTGTTTTGTTCTTTAGTGAGGAAACAGTTTTTTTTTTTTTTTTAACATAGCTTCTGTTTTAAAAAAGGTAAATGTAACACAAGCAGTGTGGTACTGACCTTGTAGCTTATTGTAAATATGTGCACAGATCTTACTGTATTTTGCTGTATTGAAACAATTGAGCAAAATGTCAGTGCCTAGATGTCCTAAGCAATTTCTTGATTTTTTAAAATTCAGGTATTTTTATTTCCCATTTAAAAAAATTCACATTAACGTAGTCCTGAAATATGAAAGATTTGTGTTTCCAAAATAAGCACATAGGTGCTCTTTAAAGTTTTTCCCCACTAAATGTGCATCTAAGGTAATTAGATCACTGCAGTAAAAAAAACGTTAGGGAACTATGACGGGTGCATCGGAGTTTTCAGGAATTACGATCAAAGGGATCTCTACTCAAGAGGTAAGGTATGGAATAGGTAGAAAAATGTTCAAAATGTGTTCAGTGCAATGTCTGATGATAAAGTAAACTACAACAGATATCCTTTGCTTTCCAGACAGATGTAGAATTAGGAAAATAATTTTTCTTAAAAATCTCTCCCAGAGGGCTTCCCTGGTGGCGCAGTGGTTGGGAGTCCGCCTGCCGATGCAGGGGACACGGGTTCGTGCCACGGTCTGGGAAGATCCCACATGCCGCGGAGCGGCTGGGCCCGTGAGCCATGACTGCTGAGTCTGCGCGTCCGGAGCCTGTGCTCCGCAACGGGAGAGGCCACAGCAGTGAGAGGCCCGCGCACTGCAAAAAAAAAAAAAAAAAAAAAAATCTTTCCCAGAGAAGAGCAATGGATAAACCACAAATTTGTTTTTGTATGACTTTGGAGTGCATTTAGAAACAAATATCTGCAGACATTGTACCCTTTTGGTACCTGGCCTGAGTATATTCCATGGCATCTCCTACCCTTGCTCTCTTAATGTTTATGATCCATATTTAATTTAGTATTTCTTAAGCCCTGAGAACTGTTAAAATATTGTACTTTGAATGGAAAGTTGAGTACAGATTCTTTGAGGTTATTTTGCCTGGCTTCGTGTTTGCTGTGTATGCCTGTTTCTATTAAATGAAACCTAGAATTTAGAAAACAGTAGCTGTACTGAGTAATTTTAACTTCGGTTTGAGAAATTAGAGTTTTATAAACATTCACTTACACTGTAATTCGGGAATCTGTTATATTAAGGATTAAGAAATAATATTGTTGGCTAGTATATAAAATTGTTCACACAAGAAAGTTATACTGTTATTCTGTAAGGTATATTAAGTAGGTTCAAAGAATCGAGTGTTAGCATAATATGTAGTATATCTAGAAACAAAGGAAAATGCAGTATTCAGTACAGGTGAGCTAAAAAATGATTTAGAATTTTTTTCTAGAATTACATTACTAGTATAATTTACTCAGTAGATGGCAATATAGAAAACACAGTAACCTTCCATCCTGTCTTTTTGATTCTTTTTATAAGGACATCAGCTCGTGGACATTTGGCTTTTATTTAAAATAGTTTGCTGTCTATTCTGCATTTGCCTTTATGCAGAGCAAATGATCATATTGCTGTGATCTAGTGACAGCACCCACTACATCAGTGAGGTAGCTGATTCCATGTTCAGGGATGCTCTGATGGTAAGAAGTTGACCCAGAATATGCTTCCATGTCATTTTTTATTTGAAAATTACCTTAGAAATTAGCTTGGTTAGCATTCTTATCTGTAAAATAAAATATGTAAAATTTTACATACAAGATAATTGATATCTGGGAACAATACAATACATGTATTTCTAATATCACATAGTTTATTAAAGGTCTGCTGTAGGATTCAAGTCTCTTTTGACTCCAGGCTCAGAGATCTATACTTAACTGTACTTTATTGCCTCATCATGTTAGTCCTAGTTCTGGGCAACATAGAGCGAGTCTGATGCCCTTCCAATATGATAGCCTTCAGGTATCTTAAGATGGCTGTTATACTCCATCAATTCCAAGTGCAAGTTTCCTGCCCCCCTCTACAGATTAAGCACACCTCCATTTTTTTTTTTTTTTGCTCTTATTCATGTAGCATGGATTTGAAATCCTTAAGAGTTTTGTAGATCTCTGAATATGCTTCAGTTTATTATTATTCTTAATGTGTGACACTGAACCATCACAGTACACGCTCAGCCTGTGTTTAGCCCTGTGACTCATGCCATTTTGTTTATCCTTATGTATTTAGCCAGTCAGGTGCTTAATTTTACGAGATTCTCTTGGACAAAAGAGTTACATAGTGATATGCAAAAATTTTGTTTCAAAAAATTAGGCCAGTACAGACTAATGTGCACAGTTCAGAGGAAAAGAAAAAAATTGGCTCAAGGTAATAGCTAAGACCTTGAGAAAGCAATCAAAAAGTACCACCTTCATTTCAATTATTGTTTAATTCTGACTAATAACTATAAATTCCATATTAAATGGCTTGTGTAATGTAAAATGTTATTTTTCAGGTTGTCCTTAGTAATTAAAGAGGAGCCAGGCCCTTTGGAGCTAAACTGTTGACACGGCACTGACAGTGAGAAGAAAATGAACTTGTGTTTAGTCGCATAATTAAAATTAGAAAGGAAAGTCACTGCTTCAGTGGAGAAGTTTGAGATACACCCCAAACAGCTGAAGATGGTGGAGAAGTGGTCCTGGAAGTCTGAGAGTGTGACCAAAACTGTAATGAAAGCACAGTCTTATGTTGCTTCTTGAAATATAGTGCAAATACTCAAGCAACGTTGTTTTGGTATAACAGTGTTTTAAGTTACCAGTTAAATAGCTTTTTTCCCCAAAATTTTAAATTGAGCTCCAGGAAGACACAAGGTATTTATTTAATGGCTGCATGTACCTTTAGGGTATGCATACCTTTGAGAAATACTGGTTTGAGACAGGTTGTGTTCTACCTTAGCTGAGTTAGAATTGGGGGACAAATGAGGGAGAAAGAAAAGAACAACCATTTACATGCCTACTCTGTGCAGCTTTTGCTAGGTGCTTTACATATATTTATCTAATTAGATCCGGTTGACCTATGAGAAAGGTAATTTTTTATTTTACACACAAAGATGCTGAAACTCAGAGGTTACAACACCTGCCCAAGGGCACATAAGCAACAAAAATGGCATTTAAAAGATGATTTATCAAAATCTAAAGAATTCTATCACACCATTGTCAAATATCTTTGCCAAAAAGAATGCATATTCTCAGGAAAATTTCACATAGAACCTCAGTGTTTAAAGTAGGTAAAAGGGATTTTTGATTTAGTATGCATTTTTTAAGAGTAGTTTTAGTTTTACAGAAAAACCGACCAGAAAGTACAGTCCTCCCCCTACCCCCCAATTTATACAATTTTCCTTACCATAGTTCGCTCTGTTGTTGACATCTTGTGTATTTTGTTACAATTAATGAACGAATACTGATGCATCATTATTAGTTGAAATCCATAGTTTACATTAGGGTTCATTCGTGTCATACAGTTCTACAGGTTTTGCCATATACATAATGTCTCGTATCATAACTATAGTGTCATACAGAATAGTTTCACCTGCCTACAAATGGTGTTCCACCTATACTCATCCTTCCCTTCCCGCCCCTCCCCACCTCTGGCAATCTGTGGTTTTGTTTTTAGACTTCTCAGCCTGGTTTCCTTCATTTAGTGATATACAATATCTTTTTGTGACTTGATAACATATTTCTTTTCATTACTGAATGGTATTCCATCGTATAGATTTACCACAGTTTGTTTATCCATTCATCTTTGAAGGACATCTTGATTGCTTCCAATTTTTGGCACTTATGAACAAAGTTGCTATAAACATTTATATGTAGGTGTTTGGAGGACAGATTTCAACTCATTTGGAAAAATACCTAGTGGTGAAATTGCTGGATCTTACAGTAAAGCCTATGCTTAGCTTTGTGAGCAACTGCCCAGCTGTCTTCCAAAGTGGCTGGACTATTTTGCCTTCCCACCAGCAATGAACCAGAGTTCCTGTTGTCCTATCTCCTTGCAGGCGTATGGTGGTGTCAGTGTTTTGGATGGTAGTCCCACTGATAGGTGTATAGTTGCGTCTTACTGTTTTATTTGCAGTTCTCTAATGATACTATTTTCCATCTGTATATCCTCTTCAGTGAGGTGTCTTTTCAGATCTTTTGCCCATTTAAAAATGTTTTCTTTTTGTTGAGTTTTAAAAGTTTTTTGAATGTTTTGGATATCAGTCCTATACCAGATAAGTGTTTTGCAAGTGTTTTCCCCTAGTCTGTGGCTTGTCTTCATTCTCTTAACAGTCTCTTAGCAGAAGTTTTAAATTTTAATGAAGCCAACTTCATCAATTTTTTTCTTTAATTTTTTTCTTTTTTCTTTTTTGTACTTTTAGTGCTGTACCTAAGAACTCATTGTCAAACCCATGGTGACCTAGATTTTCTCCTATGTTATCTTCAGGAAGTTTTACAGTTTTGAGTTTTACCTTTAGGCCTGTGATCCATTGAGTTAACTTTTGTGAAAGGTGTAAGGCCAGTGTTTAGGAAAAGACTGTCCTTTTTCCTTTGAATTTTCTTTGCTCCTTTTTCAAAGATCAGTTGACTATATTTGTATGGATCTATTTCTGGGCCCTTTATTCCATTCTATTGGTCTGTTCTTTTGCTGATACTACACTGTGTTGAATACTATAGTTTTTTGGTATGTCTTAAAATTGGGTGTCAAACTTCTAACTTTGTTCTTCAGTATTGTGCCTACTATTCTAGGTCTTCTACCTTTTCATACAGACTTTAGAATCAGTTTGTCCACAAATGACTTGCTGGGGTTTTTATTGGGATTGCATTGGATCTAAAGATCAAGTTGGGAAGAACGGACATCTAACCATATTTAGTCTTCCTATCTATGAACATGCAGTTGCTCTCCATTTATTTAGATCTTTTTGATTTTTCATCAGCATTTTGTAGTTTTTCCTCACATAGACTCATTTTCTTAGATTTATACCTAAGTTTTTTTTTTTTTTTTTTTTTTTTTTGGTGCTAGTGCAAATGGTGTATTTTAAATTCCAGTTGTTCATTGCTGATATATAGGGAAAACAATTGACTTTACCTGTATCTTGCAACCTTGCTATAGTTGCCTACTAATTGCAGTATTTTTTCCTTGCTTTAGGGACTTTGGGTATCCACAGTCATGTCTTCTGGAAACAAGGACAGTTTTATGTTTTCCTTCTCAGTCTTTATACCTTTCACTTCCTTTGCTTATTGCTTTGGCTAGGACTTCCCACAACAATGTTGAATACGAATGGTGAGAGGGGACTTGCTTGTCTTGTTCATGATATTGGGTGGAAAGCATCTAGTTTCTCACCAATACGTATGATGTTAGCTGTAGGTTTTTTGTAGGTATTCTTTATCACATTAAGGAAGTTCTCTAGTTCTGGTTCCTCAAAGGTTTTTTGTTTGTGAGGTGTTTTTTTTTTTTTTTTTTTTTTTTTGTGGTACGCGGGCCTCTCACTGCTGTGGCCTCTCCCATTGCGGAGCACAGGCTCCGGACGCGCAGGCCCAGCGGCCATGGCTCACGGACCCAGCCGCTCCGCGGCATGTGGGATCTTCCCGGACCGGGGCACGAACCCGTGTCCCCTGCATCGGCAGGCGGACTCTCAACCACTGCGCCACCAGTGAAGCCCTGTGTGGTTTTTTTTAAATCATGAACTGGTGTTGGCTTTTGTCAAATGCTTTTTCTGTATATATTGATATGATTGTGTTTTTTCTTTAGTTGTTAATGAGTCTAATTGATTTTTAAATACTAAATCAGCTTTACATATGTAGAATAAATGGAACTTGGCCATGGTGTATAATTATTTTTTTTCTTTTAAAATTAATTAATTAAATTACTTTTTTGGCTCTGTTGGGTCTTTGTTGCTGAGCGCAGGCTTTCTCTGGTTGCGGTGAGCAGGGGCTACTCTTCGTTGTAGTGTGCAGGCTTCTCATAGCGGTGGCTTCTCTTGTTGCGGAGCACGGGCTCTAGGCGCACGGGCTTCAGTATTTGTGGCACGTGAGCTCAGTAGTTGTGTCACCCGGGCTCTAGAGAGCAGGCTCAGTAGTTGTGGCGCACAGGCTTAGTTGCTCCATGGCATGTGGGATATTCCCGGCCCAGGGCTCAAACCCATGTCCCCTGCATTGGCAGGTGGATTCTTAACCACTGCGCCACCAGGGAAGCCCGTGTATAATTCTTTTTACATATTATTGCATTCAATTTCTTGATATTTTGTGAAGGATTTTTGTATCAAGGTTAATGGGACACTGGTCTGTAATTTTTCTCTCTTGTAATGTCTTTGTCTGATTTTGATATTAGACTTGCCTCATAGAATGAGTAAGGAATCGTTCTCGTTTCTATTTTCTGAAAGAGACTGTAGACAATTGGTGTCATTTTATTTAACATTTGGTAGAATCATCAGTGAAACCATCTGTGCTTTGTACTTTCTGCTAGGGAAGGTTATTAATTGTCGATTCAGTTTCTTTAATAGATATAAGCCTTTTCAGTTCGTTTCTTGTGTAAGTTTTGGTAGATTGTATCTTTTAAGGAATTGGTTCATTTCACCTAAGTTATCAAATTTGTGGAGATAGAGTTGTTAATAATACTCCTTACTATCCTTTTAATATCCATGGGATCAGTAGTAGTGGCTCCTCTTTCCTTTGTGATATTAGTGGTTTGTCTTCTTTCATTTTATTTGTTAGCCCAGCTAGAGATTTATCAATTTTATTGATAAAATAACCAGACTTTGGTTTTGTTGATTTTTCTGTTTTACTGTTTTCAGTTTCATTGACTTCTCTAATTTTTATTTCTTTTCTTCTACTTGCCTTAGGTTTATGTCGCTCTTCTTTCTAAGCACTGTTTTTGCTGTATCCCAGAATTTTGATAAATTCTTCTTTCATATTCTTTTAGTTTGAAATATTTAAAAGTTTCTTTTGAGACTTTTGAAACCAATGTATTATTTAGAGGTGTTGTTTAATTTCTAACTATTTAGGGCTTTTTCATTTATCTGTAAATATTTGGTATCTTACTAATTTTAGTTTAATTCCCTTGTGTCTGAGAGTGTACTTTTAGTATGCTTTCTATTCTTTTAAAATTTTGTGGTGTGTTTTATGGCCCTTAATCTTGGTGAATTCTCCATGTGAGCTTGAGAAGGTCTATTTTGTTGTTGTTGGATGAAGTAGTCTTTAGATGTCACTTAGATCCAGTTGATTGATGGTGCTGTTCAGTTCAACTGTCTTTACTGATTTTCTGCCTGCTGGATCCATCAGTTACTGGTGGAGCGGTGTTGAAGTCTTTTAAGCATAATAGTGGATTCATCAATTTCTCATTTCAGTTCTGTCAGTTTTTGGCTCACATATATTGATGCTCTGTTGTTAAGCAAACATATTAAAGATTGTTATATCTTCATGGAGACTTGACTCCTTCATTGTTTCATAATGCCCCTCTTTATCCCTGATAACTTTTCCTTGTTCTGAAGTCTGGTTTTCCTGAAATTAATGTGGTTATTCTAGCTTTCTTTTAATTAGTATTATCACAGTATCTTTCTTATCCCTTTACTTTTAATCTACCTCTATCTTTGTGTTTAATGTGGGGTTTTTTTATAGACAGCATACAGTTAGGTCTTTCTTTTCTTTAATCCATTTGACAGCCTCTGTCTTATATTTCAACCATTTAACTTTAAAGCAATATTGATATAGTTGGATTTATATCTAGTTTTTTTTTTAGTATTGAAAATAATTTATTGAAATTGTTGATTAGATCAGTGGTCCAACATGGGTCTCCCTGGGCTAAAATCAAGACATCAGCAGGAATTCATTTCTTTCTGGGCCTCTATATCTATCTTATTTGTAACTTTTCTATTCATTGGCTTTGTCCTTTTAAAATTTATTTTGCCTTACACTCTATTTCTGTCTTCTTTGATATTAAGTATAATTCCAATTTAGTTTGAGTCCTAACGTTTACACATAGTGGTGCTTTGCTAGGCGCCTTCTAAAAGCATTTCACTACTTTAATTTGATTCATTTAATTCTCTTGAGCATCCACTTACCAAATTTCATGCATCTCCCAAGCTTTGGAGATACTGAGATGCTTCTACCCCCATTCCCTTCTTTTCAAAGGCTTTTTCCCATTGTTGTCTAGAGCCTGGATCTATCTTTTGTATCTTGTCAAGGATTTTGTGGCTTTAGTATTTTCTATGAGCAAATTTCCCTCTCTACTGGATCATTCCCATCACCATCGAATTATGCTGTCATATGTTATCTTAAGAAAAGGAAGCGGGACTTTCCTGGCAGTCCCGTGGTTAAGACTCTGCACTTCCAATGCAGGGGATGTGGGTTCGATCCCTGGTTGGGGAACTAAGATCCCGCATGCCATGCGGTGTGGCCAAAAGAGGAAAAAAAAGAGAGAGGAAAAAAAAAAAGCCAACTTGACCTTTTCTTCACCCTCTGACTTCTACTGCAGTCTCTACTCACGTTTATTACCAAGAATTGTCTACTCATATTGTTACAATTTCTCCAAGTTTATTTACTTCACAGTCTATCCCGATGTGGCTTTTGCATCTCAGACCACTGTGACTGCTCTTATCAAAGTTACCCAGGTCTTCCCTGTTGCCAGATCCACTGGATGCTTACCTGTGCCTTCTGACCTCTTAGCAGAATTCAGTGTAGTTGAACACTCCAACCTTCTGAAATGCCCTTCTCAGTCCTTGAGTTTTTCCTCTCACCTCTTCTTCCTTTACACTTAGATGATTTTATCCATTCCCATGGCTTAATACTTTTTCTTTTTTTAACCCCCCCAATTTTTATCCCCTGCCCAGCCACCTCCTCAAAGCTCCAGTCTTGATATCCACTTGGATATCAAGTGGTTTATTTAAACTACTTAAATTAAAAAACATGTCCAACCTTGGACTATTTTTCTCTTCATCTCTGTGCAGAATCATGATGTTCATCTCATTATGTGAAAAACCATGGAGTGGTCTCTTCCTCACCTCCCATATACAATCTATTTGTTTTTTGTTAGTCCAGTTGTTTGTTTTGGGACTTTTTTTTAAAACATTGTTACTATTGTTTACAGCAGTTTTAGGTTTACAGAAAAATTGACCAGAAAGTACAGAGAGTTTCTATATTAATTCCCCTTCCCTTGTTTCCCTTGCTACCATCTTGCATTAGTTTGGTACGTTTGTTGTAGTCGAACCAGTTTTGATACATTAAAGTCCATAGTTTACATTCGGGTTCACTCTTTGTGTCAACAGTTCTATGGGTTTTGCTAAAAATGTAATTTCATGTATCCACCATTAGGATATTTTATCACCACCTCAATCCCTGGCACCCACTGATGTTTTTACTGTCTCTCTAGTTTTGTCCGTCTCAGGATGTCATATAGTTGGAATCATACAGCATGTAGCCTTTTCTGCTGGTTTCTTTCACTTAGCAATATGCAGCTAAGGATTGTCCTTATCTTTTTGTGGCTTGATAGCACATTTCTTTTTATTACGGTATAGATCTGCCACAGTTTGTCCTTCACCTATTGAAGGACATCTTGGTTGCTTCCAATTTGGGGCACTTACGAGTAAAGAAAGCTACTGTAAACATTTGTGTGCAGGTGTTTTGAGGATGTACGTTTTCAGTGCATTTGGAAAAATACCTAGTAGTGCAACTGCCGGACCTTAAACGGTGAGCCTATGCTTAGATTCGCAAGGAACCACCGAAGTGTATTCCAAAGTGGCTGTCCCATTTTGCATTCCCACCAGCAGTAAATGAGAATTCCTGTTGTTCTACATCCTTGCCAGCGTTTGGTGTTGGCAGTGTTTTGAATTGTAGCCACTTTGATAGATGTGTGGTGGTATCTCACTGTTTTAACTTGCAGTCCCCTAATGGCACGATATTGAGCATCTTTTCATATGCTTATTTTCCATCTCTATCCTCTTCGGTGTTGAGATAAGGCCAGTGTTTAGATGGATATATCTTTTTCCCAATGTGGATGTTTATTCTAACACCATTTTCTGAAAAGACTGTCCTCTCACCTTTGAATTGCCTTTACTCCTTTTTCAAAGATCAGATCTACCTCCTAAATCTCTCTCAAAACTGTTCAACGTCTCACCATTTCCATCTACCAACTTCTGCTCCAGGCTACCATCATCCCTCACCTGAACTATTGCAGTAGGCCTCGCTGGTCTCCTTGTTTTACCTCTTGACTTCTATGTTCTTCATAGAATAGGATTTATAATGATTTTAAAGTATAAATAAAATCGTACCTGTTTCCTGCTGAATACTCAGTGCTCTTCTTTGTAAAAACTATGAATTCCAAATTCTTTATCATGGCCTATGATCTCACCTCCAGCTTTACCCTTACTCCTGCTCTCCAGCCACCCTTGGGTTTATTTCATTTAGTCTCTAAATTGTTTATCCCCTATCTTAGGGGATTCCCGGCGACTGGAATGCCCCTTCCTCTGCTTTTAGATCTCAGCTTAAATGTTTCCTTTTCAGAGATGCCTTCCCTAGTCACTATAGCTAAACATCCAGTTCTACATCTTGACCTCCATCCTCTCATATTGATTCCTTCCCAGTATTTTTCTCACTTTAAAAGCATATATTGTTTATCGATTTATTGCCTGACTTCCTGAGACCAGGGATCACGTCTGTCTTGTTTATACTGTTTCTTAGCACCTGGCAGAGTAGCTGTCACACAGTAGGCACTGAACAAATATTTCAGTGAGGAAGATGTAGGCAGCCTTTGCGATGCCCAAATCTAGTGAGGGAGATCCACACATGAATAGGTGAATTGCAATGCCACTTTAATGCTGTTGGATAGTTGTCATAGTCCTGGAAAATAAGCAATAGAAGACTAAAAAAATCTTTGGGATTCTTTCTCAGTAGTGTGAAGTAGTGATTACAGAGGTCAATTTATGAAGTCTTACTACCTAGGCTTATTTATGAAGCCTTACTGCCTAGGCCATAAATAAAAATATTATTTAATAATGGGGTCAACATAACTTTCATCCAAGCAGTACGAGACTTAGGATATTAAGTGTTTCAGAAACCATCCATCTGTACTGACAGTATGGGTGCTTTAGGGACAGTCTCAAGCCCACCAAGAGATGGTCCAGCATACTGATTGAGCTTTGGCTATAGAGTCAGTGTTTGGTTTTGAGAACTCAGTGCTGCCATTCACCCTGGGCAAGTTGTTTAACCTCTGTGCGCATCAGTTTCCTCATTTGTGGAGGAGCTAATAAACATACTGCACAGGGTTATGAGGATTAAATAGACTAATCTATATAAAGCATTTTTCCATGTGCCAGATACTGAAGTAAACATAAAAGTGTTTCCCTCATTTAACTAAAATTTTATTATTTTAGAATACACTTAACTTGAGTAATATGCAGCTTCCTCAATAGATACCTCCCTTCCTACTTTAAAGAGAAAGACTTCATTATGATGCCAAACATGAATCTTACCTTTGCAGCACCCATCCTTTTTATCCTCTACCTGTGCTCTACGTTATATTACCTCTGCTTTCTCAGATGTCTTAAAAAAACTCAGATGATTTTTTTATTCCTTTTCATAATTCTTCCTTTCAACTAGATCTTTCTCATATGCACAAAAACATGTTAAAGTGTCTCCAATTAAAAAAAAATGGTATCTAACTGTAGGCACTGCCCCACCTCTTCCTATGTGTATGCAAACTTAACATTCTCTGTAACATTCTCTCCGTTTCTTTCAGTGCCACTCACTTCTCAGTCTACTCCAAGCTTGTTTTCTACTTCTTAACTTCATTGAAATAATACTATTGAGGTGAACAGTGACCTTATCACTGAATCAAACAGACCGTTTTCATACCTTGTCATACGTGTGCTCTCAGCATTCAGCGTGATAGCTGGAATTCTCCTCTTCTGACATTTCGGACTCTTGAGTCTTCACTCCTGATTTCCTCATACCTCTCAGGCTGGTTCTTAGTCTGTATTGCAGACCCATTCTTTTTTTTTTTTTTTTTTTTGGCGGTACGCGGGCCTCTCACTGCTATGGCCTCTCCCGTTGCGGAGCACAGGCTCCGGACGCACAGGCTCAGCGGCCATGGCTCACGGGCCCAGCCGCTCCGCGGCATGCGGGATCCTCCCGGACCGGGGCACGAACCCGTGTCCCCTGCATCGGCAGGCGGACTCCCAACCACTGCGCCACCAGGGAAGCCCCAGACCCATTCTTTACCCAGGCTTTACTTCACATATTGGAGTTTCTAAGGCTTGTTTCCTCAGTCGTTATCTCTTAGTTCTTTGCGTCTCTATCCATACTCTAAGACTAATTACCTTTATACTGATGACTCAAGTTCCATAATACTGGTCCAACTTGAGAGATCGAACGACCTACTTGGCATCTCTTTTCCTTTCTGTGTGCCCCAAGGGCACTTCAAACATGTTTTATGAATTTATGATCTTTCCCCCCTCAAATGTGGTCTTCCTTTAGCATTCCCCAGTTGAGTGACTATCACCCCCTGCATCCAAGTTATGCATGCTGGAATCCTAGGTAACATTCTGCATATGTGTATTCCTCACACCTCCTTTACCCCATCTGTCATCCAGTCCTGTTGATTTCTGTGTCTGAAATCTCAGTAACCTTCTCTGTTGTCAGTGTCCTGGCTTCGTCTGTTATTTCCTAACTTGAACCATAAGAGTTCTAATCGGTCTCCTTGTATACATCCTTGTGCTAATCAAATTCATTCTCCACAGTACAGCCAGAGTGATGTGTCTGAAGATACGAGTTTGATTGATATTATACCTTTATATATATTATACTTTTAATTAAAACAATCAGCTGCTTCCTATTGCTCTTAGTTAGAATCCACGGGTAGAATAGAGACAAAAATCCTGAATATCATTTGTGAAACCCAGAAAGACTAAGTTCTTCTTTACCCCTCTGCTGTCATCCTTGGTCACTTCTTATTTTCACTCTGTCTCTCCCTCATCCTTTTTGCCTTAGCTGGTGGTCATTTCCTTACCTCAGGAACACCTTGGATGTGCTTGAATAGGTCAGATCACCATCTGTTTGCTTTCATAGTGCCATGTACCTATTGTATCCATGCTTTCAGTTTTACATGTTGGTGTGCCATCTCTCCCTCTAGCTAAAAGTCCTTAAGAGACCAAGGATCTTGTTTGCTTTTGCTTACCATTTGCCAGTACTTCGCACAGTAACTGGCTTGTACCCTTCATTTCATCAACTCTTAAGATGCCACCTTTATTTTTCTTTTACTAAGGAATAAAAAGAAGGAAAGCAATCAATGGAAGATAAGCTCACAGTAATGTTATTGAAAGAATTTTCTGTAAAAGCTGAATTAACTTGAACTGTTATATTTTCTCCCAGCCCCCTGCCTTTCTCGGATGATAAAAGAATGTAATTTGAGAAAAATATCCTAGAGTTTATTTCTAGACTCTGATACTGTACGAACATACTTGGCACTTAATCATGGTTCCATTATTCAGGGCTTCCGAAACGGAGAAATTAGATTTGTTTCTAACTTTGGAAATAAAATATTCAAGCTAGTTTTGATTTGTCTTTAAATGCAGGTTTGATGACTTCCTGAACTCTCAAGTGATGCTGACTTGTGGTCATCTCTGGGAAAGGGATATTTAGTGAGAATTTGAGTTTAAGAACAATACTTAAAAAAAAAATTTACGGTGATGTGAATCTTGTTTGTCTAGCTCCTCCTTTCATTAATTTACTGTTTTTCTCTCAGAAGACACGCACTGTCAGCATTTCCGTTTCCATTCCTCAGTTCATGAGGTTCTCTGCACCCTTTCCTATAGTGGACCCAAGGGGTCGTTTCTATAAGACTTAATTTTTGCCTTGACTCAGTTTACACTTTGTGTTAGAGAAATTTAGAATGGAAAAACTCAGTCTGCCATTTAACATTGTATTTCTCAAAGGAAACTTTAAAAATCTATCAAAAAAACCTTTTTGTAGTTTTAAGGAAGGCCTGTTTTTCTAGATTCTGAGTAATAAAACACTCCTGGTAGCCTGGCATTTGGTAGTTGGAATAAACTAATCCCTTCAGCCTTTTGCAATCACTTAAAATACTCATTAACTGTGAGTCATTGTTTTGAGATAATGTACATTATATTCTTTTTGTTTTTCTTGCTTGAATTGCCCAACATTCTTTAGAATAGCTCCGTGCCCCTTGTGAGCTTAGCGTACATTTTTATTTGGAAAACTGAGTGGTGCCAAAGAACATTGCGGGACAACAACTATTTATTCCCTTCCAATCAAGTTGTCTTTCTGTAGAGCAAAAAAGTACACCGAGGTATAGAACTTTTTTTTCTTGCTGAGGTACTGATAAGTTTGAGAAAATGAATATGTTTGAAATAATAGGGAACTAATTACCTTGGGCGTCTTAAAAACTTACAAACAAATTTCTTCGCTAAGAATGGTACTGCATTTCTTTACTTTCAAAATTAAATTTATAATAGTCCTTTGAAAGCAGAGAATAATCTTCATATTTAAAAGTCAGTCACTATTATCACATTAATTAAAATATATCTGTATAAAATAGCTTATAAAATACTTCCTAAAATTTCTAGTTTGAACTATAAGGGCTCAGTCATTTTTTTCATAAGTAATTTAAAACATTTTAAATATGTCGTCCACTTTTTAAGTTGGTGGCATTATGCTACTCTAAATATAAGCCTTTTCTTCATGGAAAACATGACTTAATAATGAACTCTTGTATTTTTCAATATTGTCTTTAAAAAGTCATTAAAAACAATCTTGTAATCGCTATCACGTTTTTAACAATGATCAGCTTTGCTTCCACTTTTCACATGAACCAGAGCTCTGCTGTTTTAGTTGCACAATTCAGTGCATTAAAGACAAAAACAAACCAGTAATCACCTCCTCCCAGTTACCTTCTTTGTTCTCTGAACTCTTGGTATTGGTGGTGGATGTAGGACTATTCGAATGAAGATACATTTTATGCATGTTTTCTAATTAAGTAGTCTAAATTCCGAAACCTTTGTTTAGATACATTCATCTCCCTAAAATACAGTTTCTTAATAGGTCTATATCGGTATTGCCAAATTTAGATTACCTTTTTCATTAGTCTGCTAAATATGTCAGGTTACCTATAATGAAGAGGAAGTTATCCTAAAGGATTTAACACCTCTCTTACATTCTTGGAAATGTATTCAATTGTGACATGAAAACTCCACTAGGAATGGAGATATTTATATATAAATTCTATCTTGATAATTTTCCAGTGAAAAATTGGATACTACTTACTGGCTCTGCTTTTGAGCTTCATTTTCTTTTTTTTTTTTTTGAATTTATTGTTTTATACAGCAGATTCTTATTATCTATTTTATACATATTAGTGTATATATATGTCACTTGGGCTTCATTTTATTTTCTATTCAAGTTTGGCTTCTTGATAGGAAATGGGGGATCAAATGTTACATAAATTAGTTTGTTATATTCACCTCTATAAATCAAAAGTTTTTTTAAGCTCACCCCTAATATAAGTATGTATTTTGAGTGTGCAGATATGAGAGGTTTTTTAGATCACTCTCAACATTTCAGTACAAATTACAAAATGGTGAGGATGTTTCTAAACATCTGTAACATGCTTCATAATTTTTTAAAATCTTGGTTAATCTCTTTGGCAGCAATATGAATCGGATTCCATGGTCAGTTTATTTTGATACTTTTAAAATAGCTGTCAGAGATGGTTCACAAAGATACATAGATTCAAATGGCAATGATTCCTAAATCATTATACTAAGATTTTAATACCATCCAGCAGTTATGCAGAGGTTTTGGTGATATTTGGCTGGCCCCTAATAGTCTGACCTTGCACCTAATGGGAGGGATTTTAATTTCCATCATTTTAAGAAATGGATTAGAAACCTTACGTGTTTCTTCTGGGAGATTTTGAAAGGGGTTAAAAATTCTGTTTCCAAGCTTTTGGGTGTTCCAAGCTTTTAAATGAGAAGTTTTTAAAAATTACTCTCTCAACATTTTTAGTACCAATCACAAAATGATGGAGCTGTTTTGAAACATCCATCTTTAAAATTCCCATAGAAGTTACTCCCCAAAAGCAGTCTTTTTCTCATGAAACTGTTGAAACATTCCCTTTACATCGAAGGTACAAGTTCAGTGTGTTTGTTTTGAAGATTGTGCTTGGTGACTTAACCTCTTGTCATCACAGAAAAGCTCAGCAAATTGTGAATGTTTTTCTTTTTGTAAAAGAAAAAATCCATTGCCCATCTTTTAAGTTCAACAATTCTTTAACGTTCTTTACAGTAGACAGCTAGCAAGCCTAATAGAGGAAAAATAATTTTTAGCTCTTCCCTATCTCATTAAAAATACCCTAATGATTCTTCTACTTTGAAGGTTGTTTTTTTTTTAAATGAAATTAACCAACCCCATTGATGATACTAGTGCACACTTCTTATTTCAACTCCTTTGCTGCAATAACTTGCCTGTACGGAATGACTCATTGATTTTCACATGAGTTGCTATCTGACAATCCCTTTTCTAGTTAAAGCAGCTGCTCCTTCAGAAGTTACACATACATTTATACATTTATAAAAGAAGAAATTTGCTGTGGAGAGTACATCTTCTCCAGTAAAACTTTTAATTCTTCATATACACAAAACCACAATGTTTTTATATTGGAAACAGAATCTAGCAAATAGCATAGGCTAAGACATGTAAGAAATGTGTCTTTTTATCTTATATCCAACCTTTTGGACTACATAATTTGCTCCAGTACTTCTTTCTTCAAACATTAAGCAATCTTTCCTATAATTCTGGCAGCGTTTTACTGATTGAGGATTGCATTTTAATTTGTTACTATGCTGTTTTTTTTTAAATATTTACTCATGTTTGCCATAGGAAGAGCAAAGTATTTTCCTAATATGACATGACTATTGGTTAGGAATATTTTGTGAGTGTTGTAAAATGTTGAGCGAACTGGATTGAGTATTGCATGGCTTAAAACATGTTAAAAAATATAGATATTTTATGTTCTGGATGTTCAATTTTTAGATATCTTGCTAACAGTGATGGCGTCATACTCAATTATCAAAGCACAATATATATTTAGGACTGTGATTGCCTGTTTGGTGGTGGACATACATATTTCAGATGAATTCTTGATAGTTTTGTGGGGCTTCTTTTTTTGTAGATCTGATTAGCATGATGCATTTGTCAACTTGTGGTTGATAGGGTGTTCGCGCTAGGAGAAGTATTCACCTATGCCATTTTCCTTTCATTTGCTCGTGTTTGTGTTATTAATATCATCCTAATCCTATATTCCTTTGCAGGAATATTTTAAAGCCATTTCTCCATTTAGTGTGGGTTATTTAGTTAATAAAACTCACTTAATCAGATGCCCATAAACTGCGGTAAAATTTAAAACATTGAAAATGATCAAGTAAAAGTGCTACTAAAAATTCCTCTACCTTTGTGGAACTACCACTGAGGAAACCTTAACTGGAACACAGCTTGAGCACTAATTGACGAGACCATCCGACCAAGGGATAGATCGAGGGCTCCGGTGTCAATTTACATATTAAATATCAGCACAGCTCAGTGTCTTACTTAACTTTTTAAGATTAAAAAATTTTTTAAATATATTTTCTTCCTGTACCAGATATCAGTAGATTATCTTTTATACTCTATTATGGAGTTTACTATTTTAAAGTATGGTTTTAAAAATTGGGTTTTTCTCTGTCACAGTCCTTCAAGATTAAAATAATTTGCATGTCAATTAAAATAAATGTCAGCCTCATTTAACAGTTCACGATTTTTTCCATCGCCTTATTTCCCTCAAATGTTTTCATTTCCGAGGTTATTGAACTCTTTCTGAATTAGACCATTGTAGGGTCTTAGATAAATATTAAAGCAAGATTTGATGAAACCTTGATACTTTGATAGCTAGATGTTACAGTTAGGACTGACTGTCCATGAATTAAATAAGCAGTCTCTTTTTAACTTTGCCCTTTTGAGGGGGATGAGACAATTTGTTTAATTAGAAATACTCTCTGTGATTTAACATATACTTTGTTTACCTCCACTTCGGAGCAGGATATTCATTTTCTTCTGGGATATTTATCTTCATTCTTTGTCCAAACTACTTTTGAATATGTTGACATATTCATGAGATTGATTTAATTTGTAGACACTTAAAGAAAATAACAGCATTAGGCTGGAGAATACTTTAAAACGCTCAGGTTTTGATAGGTAGGTCCTGCACACTTAAAATAGATTTTAATGTTCCTGCACATTTTCAGTGTAAAATTTAATGCTTAATTTCTGTTACTGATGTGTCTTAGAAATTATAGGGTTTAATAAGTTCTTCCAGGAAATCTTCTGATTTATGCTCACTGTTCATTTTCTCCAATTTTTCCTTAATATTTTAGTGAGTATGAAATAATTTAATTTCTGTTACAGTAACAATGACGTTACCATTGCTCTCCTGTTTTTAGGATGTAATGGTCATAGATACACTGTGTAAGAAAATAAATATTAGTTTGTGAAATGGGCCATAGCCCATGATGAATTAAGTTTTGAAAATTAGCTTCCATTTCAGTTGTTACCTCTAGTGACTGAAAGGTGTGTGTGTGTGTGTGTGTGTGTGGTGTGTGTGTGGTGTGTATTTTACACACATACAGTCTGGATCTAATTATATTTATATATTATACATGTATTTGTGTTAGCACACAAACACATGCACACACGTGTATACGTGTGTATAAACACTTCATTGATCTCTTGACTAGAAGGGAGCATGGTAGATCAGACAATGTAATTCTAGGTTGTTTTTTTTTTTTAATTTATTTTTATTTTTGGCTGCGTTGGGTCTTCGTTGCTGTGCACAGGCTTTCTCTAGTTGCAGAGAGCGGGGGCTACTCTTCATTGCAGCGCGCAGGCTTCTCACTGTGGTGGCTTCTCTTGTTGTAGAGCACGGGCTCTAGGCGCGCGGGCTTCAGTAGTTGTAGCACATGGGCTCAGTAGTTGCGGATCGCAGGCTCTAGAGTGCAGGCTCAGTAGTTGTGGCGCACGGGCTTAGTTGCTCCGCAGCATGTGGCATCTTCCCGGACCTGGGCTCGAACCCGTGTCCCCTGCATTGGCAGGCAGATTCTTAACCACTGCGCCACCAGGGAAGCCCTAGGTTGTGTTTTTAGGTTACTGGAGGCAAAAGGGCCTTGACTCTACTTTCACTAGCAGTGTGTGAGTATATTCATTTCCCTCACCCAGATTATTATTGTTTACCTTTTTTTTTTGCTAATTTTCTAATTTGATGTGTTTTAATGTGTGCTTTGATTATTAATGAAGGTAAACATTAAAAGTACAGTTATATTCTTTTGAGTATCTTCTTTTTTTCCTCTTTTAGTTCTAGTAATTAATTCAGTGAGCATTTGCAAATTCTTACTCTCTCTGTCATGAGTTAATAAATTTAGAGCATAACCCTCTTAGCTTTTACGATTTGCCAGGGCAAGGATGTCCAGGGTTTTTAGCGTTAAAGATGTACTGACACGTTCCTACTCCTGCCCCCACTTTGAAATTGTGGTAAACTACTCATAACATAAAATTTACCACCTTAACCGATTTTAAGTGTACAGTAGCATTAAGTACACTCATATTGTTGTGAATCACTGTCATCCTACCCTCTTGGTCATTTTTACAGCTCTTCTAGCATAGTAACGTTGGCTTTAAACTTTCACCGGGGTTGCCTGTAGCATTCTTATTGTCAGTGAACCATTCTTTTGGTCACTATTTTTGTAATAACTTTGTGGAGATTTGTTGGCTTCCCTGGGTGTGGAAGCATGCCGTGTAGGTGCAGAAGCTGCGATTTCTCGTTTACATTGGATCTTAGGTTGTTACTAATAATTTAGAGTCCCTCATTCAATGAATATGGCTTATTAGCATTAATTTCAGTTTTCCCTAAACTTAATTTGTTCTGCTAAGACTGATGCTCATCTGCCAATTTATGCTCATCACATGGGGCCTCATGAGATAGTTCTATGGTTTGTTCTTTGCAATGAGACACTTTGCTCCTTGAGCATGGGGGCTGTGTGTTTATCTCTTTCTCTCTTTATTGGCAGAGGGCACAGGAAGTACAAAGGCTCTGCTGGGGAAGGAGCTTGATTTGCTCAAGGAACAGAAGGGAGGCCTGGTGGCTGGGTGTGAGGGGCAAGGGGGTGTTGGTGTGCGATGAAGTCGCAGGGGCCAGATGCTGTGGGGCCCATGGGAGTTAGGTTCCTATTGCACTGTGAACAGAACTCTGTTGAAGGATTTTAACTGAAGCTGGAGTGCAGTGAGCAACATAGTCTTATGTGTGTTTTTTGAAAGATAACACTGGCTACTGGATGGGGAAAAATGGATTCTAGAAGAAGAAGAGTAGAAGCAGGGAGATGTGTTGGGATGCTGGGTGTGTAATCCAGGCGGCACTGTTATCCTGATTTATTTCCTTTTTCTCAATCTCTCTCTCTTTTCTTTTTAACTAAATCCATCTTGTGACCATCTGCAGCACAACTGAAAATAACTTGCCAGGTTTACTCCATGGAAAAGTGAGACTTATCAGAATGTATAAACCTCAGAATGATGGGTTCATGAATATCATACTTTAACCAAGCTAGCTAACCCCAGGCTAAATATAGTTTGCCTATGAATCTCAGAAGTTCACTGTCAACTATCTTTGAACATCCCGGTGAGGTTAAATGAACTTTAAGTATGTAGTAGTGAATTCAGAAAGGTAATTCATATGCCTATTTTATACGTGAAGAATAGGACGTAGGACATACAGTCACTAAAAGTACTGAAATAAAAAAACATTTGTCAGTTTCTCCTGACTGCAGGCACCGTTTTGTCAACATCATGCTTTTAGTTTAATTCCTTCCAAATCCATTATAACTTTAGGGCATAGGTGAAATTTGAGAGTTTTATGCACGTTTTTGGCATTTATTATTTTGGTGTCCCAGATAAAAGGTTGTGTATTCCTCTGTGTAATTGCTTCTGATTCCCCAAGACTGGGAAAAGGCCCCTCTTACATGCTTTTATAGCACCTTATGCCTTCCCCTATGTTAAGCATTTATTATACTGAATTATAAGGCTCTTTGAGGACAAAGATAAAGCTAAGGGAGGGGCTTCCCTGGTGGCGCAGTGGTTGAGAGTCCGCCTGCCGATGCAGGGAACGCGGGTTCATGCTCCGGTCCGGGAAGATCCCACATGCCGCGGAGCGGCTGGGCCCGTGAGCCATGGCCGCTGAGTCTGCACGTCCGGAGCCTGTGCTCCGCAACGGGAGAGGCCACAACAGTGAGAGGCCCGCGTACCGCAAAAAAAAAAAAAGGAGAATGAAGGCAAATGGGGGAATTGGAGAAACAAACTTGAATCAACTTGAGGCAACTGTGAAATTTCTGTGAAGTCTTATTTCACTCCATAATACAGTTTTGTTATATGAAATAGTATTTTAAATTACCGAACACCGAGCGAGATTGACATCACAGGGAGCTGTGACTTCCTCTATTTTCAACATACTCTTATCTTCTCCAGTGTGAAGAGTTACAGTTCTACAGTATTTTGTGAACTTGAAGTTTCCTATCTTGGCTTTAGGGGAATAACATCAATACCTACATGATTAGACTTTGTAAGCTTTAAAAAATAATTTAATATAAGTTACTTTTTACTTTTTTTTTGAGGTAGAGTTGTACAGTATTATATAAGCTTCAGGTGTACAACATAGTGATTCACAATTTTTTAAGGTTATGTTCCATTTATAGTTATTATAAATTACTGGCTATATTCTCCGTGTTGTACAATATATCCTCGTAGCTTATTTATTTTATACGTAGCAGTTTGTACCTCTTAATCCCCTACCACTACATAAGATATTTACTTTGAGTGTAAAATTTTGAAAGGAATTCAGATCCTTAGTTCTTCAGTATAATATTAGTCTGAGTCGTTGCCTTTTTAGGCCGCTCTAAGCTTGGTCTTTCACTCCTTTTTGAGCCTTCCTTATTTTGACACTGCACTACTCTGGTTTACTCCTTACTTCTGCTCTTTTTATCTATTTCTTGGCTATTTACCGCTCCTCCCATGAGCTATGTATAGGTACGTAAAAGTTTTCTCCTTAGTTCTGTTCCTTTCTGTCAACTTACTGCTGGAGCATTTGCCACAGTCCTTAAACTCTAAACTCTGCCAACGACTCCAAATCCTTATCTCCAGCCTTGGCCTCTTTCCCATTGCCCCGTCCTGGGTGGCTGACTAACTGCCTCGTGTCCTGCATGGGCTCCTTCTCCTGAGCTTGGAGCTTCTACTAATGATGGTCCTGATGTTCCCATCATCTAGGCTCCCAAAGCTTAGTCGCTTTGACTCCACTTTCTCATGCCCCCCACCTGCTTGCCCCTGAGTCCGCAATGCCTGGTTCATAGCAGACGCTCTGGGTTATCCAGTTCTGTAATCTCTGATTCTGTAATATGTCTTGCTTTTTTGTTCTTTTTCCTTCCACCACCATTATCACCACCATAGTCCAGGCTGTTACTAGCTCTTTGGACTATTCGTGGGAGATACCCTTATTGACTACGTAGCCTCCAAGCCTACCTGCCACCTTCCCAGTCGTAAGATTAATCTTACTAAAACATTCCCTATCAACCCAGTTCAGAAATCTTTAGTGGCTTCCTACTGTTTTCTTCTAGCTGACTACTTACTCATATTTTTAAAATGCTACCTACCTTAATGTAACCCCCTGCTTATTCTTATGCATCCTCTTTACCTAGAATTCCCTGAAGCTTACCTATCCTGGGACCACATTTCAAGTTCTACCCAATTGGATGTGATCTTTTGGAAGCTCAATCCATGTGTGTGTGTGTGTATTTTATACTTCAAAGAAAACTGCCACTCATCCACACCCTGCCTTGATCATTTTTTTGAGTCATCACAGGCAGAATGGTTAAAAGAATGGACTCTGGACCTGCATTGCCTGCCTTCTCATCCCAGTTCCACCTCTTACAAGTTCTACACCTTGAGCTGATTACTTAACCTCTCTGAGCCTCATTTTTCTCATCTGTAAATTGTGAGCAGTAATAGTACCTAGCTCACAGGGTTGTTGTGAGGAATAAGCGACTTATTACTATATGTTTAAAACATATATTTATATGTTTATATATTTATACCATATAGATGTTTGCTATTATCAGATATTTTAAGAAGATGTATCTTATTCCATAAGCTCCCTAAGGGTAGGGGATATCTTATTCTTATTTGGAAAGCCCCACAGAATCTATCAAGGTACCTTATACTTAGTAGGCGTTTAATAAGTTTTTTACTGAATGACATTGAAATTTATTGAAAAATCCAGTTGTCCAATAACAGCTACTTTTGGTTTTGAAATAAGATTGTTTAAACTTGTACAGGGGAGTTTCAACAGTCATAATATGCGGTCACAGAGTTTTTCTGGAATAATTTAGTAGTAAAGTATACTGTTTCCTTGTTTAATTACATGGTTTGGAAAAAAAACCAACCGTACTTTAAAAAATGTATTCTAAACAGAATCACACAGAGATGATGAAATAGTGAACCTTTGAACACTAAAACTCTTAAAACGTAAGCTTTAGTGTTTTAAATTAAAAAGCAACAACAACAACTAAGAATCATATTGGACAACAATTTGCATGCAATAGAGATAACCTTCTAAGTGAAAGCACCCCAGAGTAGAACTAGTCGCTTACATATAATTTTCTTTCAAGAACACTAGTTTTAGGCTCCATCCTGGGATTTTAACTTATATATGCAATTGGCTTTTTCAAGATATATTTAATAGTGTTAAAAAAATTTTTTTTTAAATAGTGTTTTTGAGTATTGAATTGAATAAGAGATATCCAGGACTAATATTTGCTGTTGGTCTTGTATGATAATTGTGAGTTTTGGTAACAATGTTTCAGGCTTAAATATTTGAAATCATACCAGGTAGTAGTTTTATTTATATGGTTTTAAAGAAACATTATCATTGGACATTTCATTGAAATTTTATCAATCTGCTTGAGACTTTTAATAGGAACTTAAAGGAGCTCTAAAACTAGACCACAGGTAAACTACAGAGTAATGTTTGGTTCTGATGGGAAAAAGGGAAGAAATATCCATTAAGTATGGGCTTAATTTTTCTGGCACCAGAGAAGAAAAATTGAATTTTCACCAGTAAATAGAAACCTGGCTAAATGCCCCAAGAAAGTAAAATTATTTTCCTCACTTTAAAATATTTGGTGATAATCAGGTAAAGGAGCTTTTTTTTCTGTGTAGATTTTACAGGGCCGTGAAGCATCAGCCAAAGAACCACATGCAATGCCAATTAACCCAGGGGCTCAAATTCCCATGAACTAATCATTATTTATAATAAAATCTAGGTATATTATCTTACATATTTAATAGAGTAAAAAGCTAAATTTCCATCTTTTAATGTTAATATGCTGTGAGATTTATTCAGTTAATGTCTCCTAATTTTGTTATGAACTTATTTAAAATTTTTAATGTTAAAGTGTTGTAAGTATTTCTAGTCAAAAACATAGATATATTTAAGAATCTGTAAAACTAGGTTTTGTAACGGATCAGTATTTAAGTAAAAGGAGGAAAGGTATCAGGTAATTGTAATGAAATATTCATCAGCTGTAGAATGACCTCCTCATCCACTTGCCAAGTCTTACCGTCTGTTTCTGTTTCATTTGTCTTTATAACCTTAGTGTTGAAACACTGAGAGTTTATGCTGTAAACTCTCTCTCTCTGCTTTAGAGTTGTAAATACTGAAAGATTTTTACATTCTGGATTTCACCTCCTCCCCCCCCAAAATTGATGAAAATTCTTGGGAAAATAGTTGTTTTACAAACTTAGTTGCAATGGCAATATGAAAATGTAAAGGTATTTATGTGTGGCATCCTGGGGTTTGCTGGAAATCATTTATTTTCCTTTCTCTTCTGCCTTGTTAACTCTAGTCTAGATTTATATATAGCAAAATAGAGCCCCAGCAAATTTCTAGAGACTTTCATCTTTTACCGTATCACCCTGCTGCCCTCTGTTTTTCCTATGTACTTTAAGGTATCTTGTGTGGGTACATTAGAAACTATCCAAAGGAACTAGGAAGTAAAATTGCTGAAAAAACAACCTTCATATTAGTAATTCTATGATAATTTAAAAATTATTGATTGTAGATATGTCTATGCTGTGTGCATTTTTTCTATATTTTTATCTTCAAATTTCATTATGTTCAATATGCACATATTAGCGTATCTCTAATGACTGATGACTGTACTTTGGCTCAAGCAAATCTTGTATCAAGTAAGTTAGTCTCGACTATTTGAATTCACTCTTTGTTTCTTGATTTCTTATGGCTACACTTAGTTGTAATGATGAGTTAAACATTCTGAATGCTTTTTTTTGTGAGCTAGGGCTGTGGGAATACAAGGGAAGTTCGTTGTGGTCCTTATTTTAAACAGCTTGCAGTTTTGTTGTGAAAAGTATGTATGTGTGTGAAATAATTATAAAAATAGTAAATCATTAAGGATTAGGTCATAAAGTATTGCTTACAAAGGAAGGAAGAGCTAAGTGGATTCAGAGCAACTGGGTTGGACTTACTGAAGTAGTAAGTAAGGACTCTGGAGCTTGACTGCCTGGACTTGAATCCTGGTTCCACCACTTAATTAGCAATGTGATTTTGGTCAAGTAATGCAACTTCTGCCTCAGTTTTCTCATCTGTCAAATGGGGATAATAAAACTTACCTACTGGGATTGTTGACTTGTGGCCTTTCTAAACAGGGGTTTCTTGAGAAAATTCAGCCCTAATGACCTCAGGCTTCTATTTATATATTGACTTGACTTCTCTCCTATGCATCTGGAATGGCACTAGTTATGAACCATCCTTGGGAGATTTGAGAAAACAGGCCTCAGATAATTTTCCATGTGTAGTGGTTCCAATAAGGAACCCTGGTTGAGGATTAAATGAGTAATAAATCATGTGGAACAGGGCTTGAAAGTGTTAATTATTACTGTTGTTAAACTCTGAAAAAAAGAGGATTTAATTAGAGGTAAAGGGTTTTTCAGGCTGAGAGAAGTTAAAGGTTATCTGAAAGTGTTTTCCATCTCAAACAAATATCCAGTTACTTGTGCCTGTGGGACCGAGATGGGACTTGGAAAATCAACAACTTAGTCATCAGTCAGAAAAGCATGGAGCATTTGAAAGGAGGGTTGTACACAGGAAAAAAATAATGCTTCTTATGTATCAAAGTTACATAAATTTATAAATATCATATTGAAACTATGAGAGAGAAAAGTTTTTAGTGAGCAAGAGATGGCAAATGGAAATTAACCATATGCCAGAAAGATAAATTGACACACCTTTTTTTGGGTGGTTACATATCTATTTTTTGTTGCATATAAAGGCAAATTGGAGAGACATTTGTTTCATTTGACCTAGAGGGCTGTGGGAACAGAACTTTAGGTAGGTTAAGTACTAACAGTTGGCTGCTGAGTATAAAGATCATTGGTGACACTGGGAGAGAGTCATTTCAGTGGAGTTCACCCCACCGAGCATGTGTTAGAGCTCACGCTCTCTCCCTCTCCCTCTCCCTCTCCCTCCCTCCCTCCCTCCCTCCCTCCCTCCCTCCCTCTCTCTCTCCCTCTCTCTCTCTCTCTCTCTCTCATGCGCACACACACACGCACACACACACAGTTTCAATATATTTGTAAATTCCTATGGCTTTGATACACTTAACATGCTTATTAAGAAGTTTGTTGTTTTTTACCTCACTAGACTCATCATTTCACATTCAGAGTCCCTTTTCCCTGCATTTTATCCTGCCTGTCACACCTGTGATCATTTCCTTTCATCTGTTCCATTTGAACCCCGACTAGTATGCCCACTCCTTCCTCATTCCAGCCTCTGGAACTGAGTCTGACCTTGGGGCAGATTTAAAGAGGCCCAGGTCAATACTGGCAGATGGAGCAGTTGGGATACTTGTGGCTAACTTGATGCTTTATTGTTTAGTGGTATAATTGGTGCACGGCTTTGTTCCTATGATGAGTTCCCCACCTTGCACCCCAATTTGTGTACCTGGGCTACTTTTATTTCTCTTTGCAGAGTCCTTTGGTAACTCTAGGCCTATTAATGAAACTCAGAGGCGGACTTTCTCTGATGTATGACATTTGCAGTGTCCCATCAGTTGGGGCATCTGTTGATTGATGCTGAAACTCCCTGAGACTAACCTCCTGCCTTATTATTGCCTTTGCCTCTCAGGGTTTTACCTGTTTTATCCCTGCTAAATTTTCCATCACTGCCCACTGTTGGTTCCCCGCCCCCCAGTTTCTAGTTCCAAATCCTTATCCCTTCCAGGTTCCTACTGCAGAACCACTGGCACTGCCTGAAAAATGACAGCGGCAGAGGGTGAGATGTTCTTTAATAAAACTTCTGGCAAAGACAGAAGCCAGCAGAGGAGACACCATTAAATATATGAGATAAAGTAAGGCTATAGGAAAAAACTGAGCAAGTTTTAGCATTAAGAACCCAGAGGGGGGCTTCCCTGGTGGCGCAGTGGTTGAGAGTCCGCCTGCCGATGCAGGGGACATGGGTTCGTGCCCCGGTCCGGGAAGATCCCACATGCCGCGGAGCGGCTGGGCCCGTGAGCCATGGCCGCTGGGCCTGTGCGTCCGGAGCCTGTGCTCCGCAACGGGAGAGGCCACAACAGTGAGAGGCCCGCATACCGCAATCAATCAATCAATCAATCAATAATAAAGTGTTAGTATATTAAAAAAAAAAAAAAAAAAAGAACCCAGAGGGAAGCCCTTTCTTTCTTTTGGTTGAGATTATAATTTAGAAATTTTAAGATGCAGTGTGGGGAGGAGAGAGAGGGAATTTAATTGATCGGCTTTATCATCTCTGAAATTTAGGTAGAAATGTTGCTTGTTGACAGATAAATTGCAGTGGCTCTAAGAGAATGAAAAACAAGGTATAGAATGGTTTATATGGGGAATGGATATATAGTCAAATAAGAATGTATACATGGATTGCTGAACAGCTGTGGAATAAGACTGATTAGGTCTGGCTCCTGTATCATTTGGGAAGCAGACTGGCTAATAATTAGTCAGTGTATATAAAATTTTTCTAGGAGTATATTCCAGAAGGAGTTAAAGGAAGCTTACAAAAATATGTCCAGCATGACAAAATAAAATTAAGTATATGTTGAAAGTATATACATTAAAAAGGATAAGATGGGGCTCAGAATGAACATATTACCCAGGCAACATATAAGGAAGCCTAGAAGTGGGCCATAAATTACCTGTGGGCTTTCTAGCTGCCCATGTGAAGATGGAAATAGTAATTGCTAATTCCAGCTCTGTACGATGTAAAACAAATGAATTAATTAAGCAAAACACAAGACTTGTTGGCATTGAGAAAATATTTGTCCGAAGTCTTTTCTGGGAATTTATAAACTAATGAAAATGGGGAACATGTTTTGGGTCAGCAGAAATAACATTAAGAAAAATCAGTCTTGACCGTAAGAAAATAAGTCAGTTAATAGCATTGTCTTATTCTCTCAAGTGTTGGAAATCTATAGATGTTGTTACGTGGGCAGAATTCAATTGGATTGGAACAAATAGAGTAAAACTAAACCCCATTACCAATGAAAACATGTAACTGTAGTTTGTCATTCAAGTACTATTTTATGGGAAGTAGGTTTTAGATATTTCCAAATATCAGTTTACCCCTAATCATCAAGGCAGTCTAGAGGTATATCCCTGCTTATCTTGGGCTTACCTAGGTACCTTCAAATGCAGATTGTCGAAACATTCTTAGATGTCAAGTGTTTTCAGCAGAAGCGAGTAAAAGAAAAGAGTAGAGAGTACTTCCTTTGCAAAATATTCTGAAAGAATCTAGTTTCTAGCATAGTATCTAATGACATCCAGGTGATTTGGTGAGGCTAAGAACACGGCAGTGTGCCCAGGGAGTTGGTAGTGGTGCAAAAGTGAGCATAACCGATATCCAACTCCACAGGCCAAAACTGAGTTGTTATTTCCAGTGAGGGAGAGAACCATTAGTTAAATTTTTATATTTAGGTTGTTCATCTCAAAGCTGATTAAGGGATTTTACCTTGATGGTGGCCTTATTTAATAAGAAAAAGATTTACATTTCCTTAGATTGACTTAGAGCAGTTTTTTTAATAAGAAGGATTAGAAAATATTCCTTCATGTATTAAACGCATTAATCAAGTCAGAAGCTCTTGTTTTAATTAGTCTGTGGAGGGATTCCTAGGCAGAAACATTGCATAAACAAGTTGCTAATTATTTTCTCAGATATTGGCCAGCCATGAAGACCTAACAATCAAGTAGCAAAGGGTGAGCAGATCTGTGAATTATTTTATGTTTGCCTGACTGAGTAAAGGGCTGAATAGATGAACATTTGCTGAGTGAGATACCAGGGAAATAAATATGATAAAGTCATGGCCCCTGCCCTAGGGTGTTATCCAGTCTATGGGAAAGTCAGCCAATTAAGTGGTAAGTCATAAGTGCTCTGATAAATGCTTGGTATGCTGTGGAAGTAGTAAATTGGGAGCTGGGGAATAACCCTTTCTAGAGGATGAGACATTTAGTTGAATTTTGAGGGAAGTTACTCACTTGGGAAAGGATCTCCCACTTAGAGAAAGGACACCCCTTAAGCAGCATAGGTCTTTAAAATAGGAAGAGTATATATACCCTTTGTATATTGGGGAAAAGACAAGGAATGGCAGGAGATGAGGCCAGAGGGATAGGAAGAGGCTAGAATAGGGAAGACCTTTTGTGCTAGGATAAGGACCTTCACTTTATCCTAAAAACTACAGGGAAACATGGGAGGATTTTGAGTAGAAAAATTACATGATTATATTTGCATTTTGGAAAGATGGATCTGGCAGCAACTTAGAGATTAGCTGTGGAGAACAGTGCTGTTGGCAATGAGATTATCTGGGACACTTTGTAATTAGTAGTGAGAAGTGATAGTGCTGAATTAAGGCAGGGACGGTGGTGAGGAAAGGAGGAGAGGGTCACATTCCAAAGCGGAGGTAGGATCTGCTTTGAGTCAGTGCCAGATCGGGTGTGAGCAATGATGGAGAAAAGGGGTTGAAGATAATTTGTGGCCACGGGTTTTTGTTTTGTTTTCAGATTGAGGTGAAATTCAATTTAATGTAAACAACATACAATTAATTATTTTGAAGTCAATAAACTACGACTGAAATATGGTATTAAGTATATTTACAATGTTGTGTAATTTGTCAAATTTCAAAACATTTTTATCACCCCAAGAGAAAACTCCACACCCCTTAAGCAGCTATTCCCATTTCCCCCTGCCCTAAGGCCCTGGCAACCACCAGTCTGCTTTCTGTTTCTACGGGTTTACCCATTCCGAATATTTCATATGAATGGCATCATACAACACGTGACCTCTGTTGTCTGGCTACTTAGCATGATGACTCTGAGGTTGATCCATGTTATAGCATGAATCAACACTTCATTTATTTTTATGGCTGAATAGTGTTCCTTGGGTGTATGTACCCCATTTTTTTATTCATCTGTTCATGGACATTTGAATGTTTCCACCTTTTGGTTATTGTGAATAGTGCCGATAAGAACATTCATGTATAGGTATTTGTTTGAGTACCTGTTTTCAATTTTTTTTGGATATATACCTAAGAGTAGAATTGCTGGGTCGTATGGTATTTCTTTAACTTTCTGAGAAACCACCAAACCATTTTCCACAGTTGCTATACCATTTTACATTCCCAACAGCAAGGTACAAGGGTTCTAATATCTCTACATCCTCACTAACACTTATTTTCTATACTTTTAATTACAGCCATCCTAGAGGGTGTGAAGAGATACCTTACCGTGGTTTTGATTTGCGTTCCTTAATGACTAAAGATGTTAAACATCTTTCATGTGCTTGTTAGCCATTTGCATGTGTTCTTAATTCCACTCCTAGGTATATACCCCAAAGGTCTGTTCAATATATACTAGACCCTTATCAGGTATATGGTTCACAAATATTTTCTCCCACTCTGTAGGTTATCTTTTCACTTTCTTGATGACGTCCTTTGATTCACAAAAGTTTTAATTTTTATGAAGTCCAACTTACCTGTTTTTTGTTGTAGTGGTGGTGGTTGGTTGTGTTTTTGGTGTTTTATCTAAGAATCTATTGCCAAATCCAAGGTCATGAAATTTTATTCTATATTTTGCTCTAAGAATTTTTTAGTTTTAGCTCTTATAGTTTGACCATTGGTCTATTTTGAGTTTGTAGATAGTGTGAGTCGAGTCCAGCTTTATTCATTTGCATGTTGGTATCCAGTGTGCCAGCACCATTTGTTGAAGATACTGTTCTTCCCCTGTTGAATGGTCTTGGCATCCCTTTCTAAAATCAGTTGGCCAGAGTTGTGTGGGTCTCCTTTCTGTATCTTTGTCGTGGTTGATCCCTGAAGTGTCTGTTACTTCAGCTTGGGGTCAGCTAGTACTTGGACAGAGATTGCCTTGAATACCTGGACCCCACCTTCTCCTCCACCAAATAACCCCAACTCTCCCAGTCTTTGTAGATTGGCCCTGTATGAGGACATTCCTTTAAAGCCGAGCTAGGCTACTTACAGTCTCCCTTAGCCTTCACTTCCTCATTGCCCTGAACCTGAAGATCAGCCAGGGGTGACATTTCGGGGTCTTCTCCCATCCTGTCCTGGGTGTGCACTTTGGCTTTCTAAATTCCCCGGTATATACGGTAGCTTTCCACTATACTAGTTTTCCAAAGAATCCCTCTCCCCAGACTTTCAGCATATCTTTTGTGCACCTTACCTGTAATCTTTTGCCTCAGGTGACAGCTGGGTTGTTCATAAGCCTTTCATTGTTTTCTAGGAATGCCCTCTACTTAGCTACTTTTCCACCCTGAGTGAGTGAGTCTGAGTCAGTCCTTCAGGTTGTCCCCAGATAGGTCAACACAAACACGATTCTTTGAGAACAAGGTCTGCCCTGCTCCCTACGCAGCCAGGGACCGGAGTCCCACACTGGGAATGAGGGCTGTCGTCACCAAGATGACGGCAGAGCCAGAGAGTTGGGTGGGCAAGTAAAAATGCTGCAAAGTTTACCTACCATCTTCCCGTATCCTCTTTTTTGATTCACTCTTTGCTTTGTTGCTTATAAACCTTTGCCTATTCTCCAGAATTCTGACAAAGTTGATTCTGATAGTTTCGCTCATTTTGGAGCATGTTTCTCTGGAGGGATGTGCCCTTGGGGCCACCTACTCCACCATATTTGCTGCTATCACTCCCGCAGGTGGCTTTTGGAGGAATACCTTTGATGGGAGAGGTGAAGGGGGTCTGAGCTAAAGAGGAAGTGGGATTCGAGAGTTATCAGATGCAGATAGCTACCCAGGGAGAGTGTACCTCTTGAGCAGTTCGCAAGGGAAATGTTAGAACTCATATTTTAAGAAGTTTTTTTTTTTTGTCATTTGTTATGGGATTCATGTAAAAGCATTATGTAACATTTAAGCAAATTATGAAACAAAATAGACACCTGTGAATCTACTAGCCAACTTAAAAAGTAAAACATTGGAGTATCTTTGAAACTGTTTTGTATCCCCCCAGTCCCAGCCTCCACCTTCCCCATCTTACCCTCAGAGGTAACTACTATAGTGATTTTTCTTGGCGGGGTGAGAGGGGGGGCTTATATTCCTGTATTTTAAAACAAAACAGATCCCACATCAGCTTATCTAGATATGTACGTATTCCTAAACAATGTGTTGTTAGTTTTGTTTGTCTACGAGCTTTATAAAAATGGAATCCTGTAGGGAGTCTTGTCTGGATTACATTTTTCACTCAGTGTTGTTTTAAGAGTATCCACGTTCTGTGTATAACTGTATGTTGTTCATTTTCATGAATGCGTAAAATTTAGATGTGTGAAGCCCTACAGTTTACCTAGTCTCCTCTCAAGAGGCATTTAGGTTTGTTCCCAGGTTTGTTTTTTTTTTGCCAGCATGAACAGTGCCACTGTGGACATTTTTATACATGTGCACAGGACATGTATAGTATTTCCACTGGAGTGGAATGGCCGAATCATGGAAGAGACACATGGTCAACCTTACAAGTTGATGTACCATGACTTTCCACAACAGTTGTTCCAATTTGCCCTCCCACCAGCAGCATATAAAACATCTCACTGATCGGTATTTTTGCCATCATTTGATATTACATACTGCTTCAGTTTTTCTAAGAGTGCATGTAAATGTTAGTTCATTGTGGTTTTAATTTGAAGCTGAGTACTCTTTGATACGTTAATTAGTCATACGTGTTACCACGTCTATAAAATTCCCTTTACCATTTTTCCATTGGATTGTTTGTATTATACTTATTTGTTGGAGCTTTTTATGAACTCTGCATACTAATCTTTTATTGGCTATGTATATTATCAATATTATTGCCTAGTTTGTAGTATGCCTTTTCACTTTATGAAGTCCTTTGAACAGAAGTTCTTAATGTATTCAAATTTATGTATATATTTTTTTACAGTTTGTGATTTTTGGGTTTAAGGAGTCTTTTATTACCTCAAGGTCATCAAGACAATTTCCTATAATTTCTTCTAAAGTATGAAAGTTTCATTTTGCACATTTACATCTTTAACCACCAAGAATTAATTTTTTAAATGAAGCGTAGCATAGAGAGAAAATGTAAATATTGTATTACTTGATGAATTATAACAAAATAATGGATGAGTAACCTCCGTCCAGATTAAAGAAAAATAGAACATTACTAGCATTCTAGAATTCCCTTTCAAACCAACTCCTAATTATACCCTCATTCTTCTCCCTAAAGATACCTAGTGTATAGATTTCTAACAGTGTCAGTTACTTTTGCCCATTTAGAACTTTATATAAATGAAATTATATGCTATGTATGCTTTTATTTCTGGTTGTATTTGTGAGATTCACCCATTTGAGTTTAATGGAAGTTCGCTCATTTTCATAGCTATGTAGTATTTCATTGTGTAAGTGTATGGCATTCTATTTTTCTATTGATAGACATTTAGGTTGTTTTCATTTGGAGACTGTTATGAGTATTCAACTATAAACATTCTTATGTATATCCTTTTGGTGCACAAATGTTTGCATTTCTGTTGAGGGTAGTCCTAGGAATAAAACTGCTGGTTGGTTTGTGTATATTCATCTTTAGTAGATATTACCAGTTTCCCAAAGTGGTTGTACCTATTTTCACACCTACCACCTATGTATGAGTGTTCCATTTGCTCCAAATTCCATCCATCACTTACATTTAAATCTACTCGTCAGTCTTTCTTATTTTAGCCATCTCGGTGGGTGTGTAGTGTTACTTCGTTGTGGTTTTAAATTGCATTTCCCTTATTAACAATGAGACTGAGCATAGATAGACAGAAAAGCAGACAGACATGCTATTGGGATATATTATTTTGTAAAATACCAGTTCAAGTCTCTTGCCTATTTTTCTATTCAGTTGTCTGTCTTTTTCTTATTGGTTCTAGGAGTTCTTTAAATATTCCTTATATAAGCTCTTTGATGTATTATAAATATCTCCTCTCACAATGTGATTTATCTTTTCATTCTTTTATTGCTGTCTTTTAATGAACATAAGTTTCCAGTTTTGATGTAGGTCAGTTTGTTCATTTTTTCCTTTAAAGTTAATGCTTTTGTGTTCTGTTTAAGAAATCTTTGCCTATCCTCAAGATATTCTCCTATGTTATTTTCTAGAAACTGTTTTACCATTTACATTTAGAGCTACAATCCATCTTATTTATTTATTTTTAATATGGTATGAGATAGAGATCAAGAGTAATTTTTTCCATTTAGGGACAGCTAATTAATTGGCTCAGCACTAATATTTGAAAAGACCATCTTTTCCCTTCTTTGCCATGCTGTCTTTGTCTTAAACTCATATATATATATATATATATCTCCATTTCTACATTCTGTTCTTTTTTTGATTATGATTTTTATTCAGAATTTTTTATTGAGATGTTATTGACCTATAACATTATTTTAGTTTCAGGTGTACAACATGATTCTATATATATTATATTATAAAATGATCATAATTAGTCTAGTTAACATCCATCACCACACATAGTTACAATTTTTTTTTCTTGTGATGCGAACTTTTAAGAACAACTCTCTTAGCAACTTTCAAATATACAGTATTATTATTTATAGTCACTGTGCTGTACATTACATCCAGTGACTTTTATAACTGGAAGTATGTACCATTTGACCTCCTTCACTCATTTTGTCCAATAGATTGACAACCACTAATCTGTTCTCTGTATCTATGAGTTTGTTTGCTTTTTAAGAATATATAAGTGTGTATATATATATATATATATATATATATATAAAAGTATATATAAGTGTATAAGATATAAGTGAGATCATACGGTATTTGTCTTTCTCTGTCTACTTATTTCACTTAGTATAATGTCTTCAGGGTCCATCCACGTTGTTGTAAATGGCAAGATTTTCTTCATTTTCATGGCTGAACAATATTTCATTGTATATGTATACCACATTTTCTTTATTCATCCATCGATAGATGCTTAGGTTGTTTCCATGTCTTGGCTAATGTAAATAATGATGCAAATAACATGGGGGTGCAGATATCTTTTTTGAGTTAGTGTTTTCATTTCCTTCAGATAAATACCCAGAAGTGGAATGGCTGGGTCATATGGTAGTTCTATTTTCAATTTTTTGAGTAACCTCTATAGTGTTTGACACAGTGGCTACACCGATTTACATTCTCACCAACAATGCACAAGGGTTGCATTTTCTACACATCTACACGTCCCTTTTCTACACATCTTTGCCAACACATTATTTCTTGTCTTTTTGCTAATAGCCATTCTAACACGTATGAGGTATGTAGGCTTTGTAGTAGTCATGTTTAAAAAATATAAAGAAACAGGTGCAATTAATTGGAATAATATGCTTTATTTAACCCAATATTGTTATTTCAGCATGTAATCAATATAAAATTATTAATGAGATATTTAACTTTTTTTGGTACTAAATCTTCAAAAGCTAGTATGCATTTAACCTTTACAGCACATCTGACTTTGGACTAGCCATATTTCAAGTGCTCATAGCCACATGCTCATAACTGCTCATAGTGGCTACTATATTAGTTAATATAGGACTAGAATTTCTACTAGAGTGCTGATACTGGGCAGACTTATCTTGTTCCTAACTTTGAAACAAATGCCTCTGACATTTCACCGTTAAGAAGGATATGGTCTGTAGGTTTGGGTAGCTATCTTTTATGTGGTTAAAGAGGCTTTCTTCTATTTTTAGTTACTAAAAAGTTTTATTATTAATAAGAAACTGAATTTTGTCAATTTTTTAATCTCTTGAGATGATCTTTTCTTTTTCCTTTAATTTGTTAAGGTGATAAGTAAAATTTTAAGATTTTCGAAGGATAAACCAGTTTTGTATTGCTGGAATAAACTCAACTTGGACATGATGTCTTTTTATTCACTACTAGATTTATTTTATAAGAATGTCATCTTCTGTTACTTGGCTGTTTGATAAAAATTTACATGTAGTAGGTTCTAGGTCTGATGTTTCTAAGTGTTGCCTTAAATTTCATAGTACTCTAATATGTTTTAATTTTTGCTGTATATATGATTATATCCCCCTTTTATTTACTCCTGATGCTATTTATATTTGCATCCCATTTTCATTAATCTTTTCAGAGTCCTACCTATTTTATTAGACTTTTCAAAGAGCCAAACATGTAAAAATTGGATCTTGTTTTAAAATTTCATTCATTTTTGCTTTATATTCATTGTCTCTTTCCCTCTGCATTTTAGGTTTATTCTAGTTCCCATTCTATCATATTAAGTTGACATTTTAGCTCGTTAATTTTCAAGTTTTCTTCTTTAACATTGTAAGCATTTAAGGCTATAAAATTTCTTCCAAGTTATTACTTTGGCAGCATATCTTACAAGTCTGCATTTTCTTTTCATTTTAAGTCTTTCAAATTTTCCCTGTGATTTTATTTTTGACCCAGAAATGATTTAGAAGTTTGTTTTAAAATGATCAAATGTAGGTGTTTTTACATTTTTATCATTTTGTTAGCAAATTATGTATAAACGATTTGCATAGTGGTCTACCAACTCGGTTGTGTGATATCGATTCTTTGAACTTTGTTTAGTCTTTTAATTATGGTTTAGCACATGAATAGTTTATGTAGATGTTCCATGCATGCTTGTAGAGGATGTGTATTCTTTAATTTTGAAGTCGGGAATTCTTTGTGTCCATTTAGTAAAATTTTTTAATTGCTTTGTTTAGATCTTTAATATCTCAGCTGATTTTGTCTGCTTGATCTAACAATAGTAGAGAAAGGTGATTTGACACTTTCTCCCTTATAATTCTATCAAACTTGCTTTATGTATTTATGTGTATTCAGTGAATACAAGTTGAGAATTCGTATATATTTCTGGTGCATTGAAGCTGTTACGTCTTGACTCTCTATCTCTAATGATGCCTTTGGCTTAGATCTGTTTTGTCTTACTTTACCAAGGTCATTCCAGCTTCTTTTAGTTCGTATTGCCAGTGATATCTTTTTTCCACTTTCTGTCTTTTTTAGTATTTCTGTGCCCTTGTATTTTAGTGTGTCTCTTGTAAATACTATATATTGTAGGATTTTAGTGTGTGTAGGGAGAGTTTTTGTGTTTTTTTTCCTATGTATAGTCAACAAGGTTAATCAATATCTTAAAACCCACTCCCTCTAGAAAAAATACAAGTCTTATCACATTTTAACACTAATTACTAACTTCCCCATTCCCCACAAATTACATAATACTGTTATCAACCATTTTAACTTCATTTTTTAAAAGTTCCATAAATTTGATGTTATTATTTTTCTATAGACAATGTTTGTTTAGTTTTACGTACATGTTTACCAGCTTCTTTGCTTACTATTCTTTCTTGTAACTCAGACCTTTTTAAGGGTGCATTTTTCTTCTTCCTAAAGAATATTTTTGGGGAGTTTTTTTTAGTGAATGTTAAATGGTGATAAATTTTTATTTTATATTTATCTGAAATGGTCTTTATTTAACTCTAGTTCTTGAAAGGTCTTGGGTACCCAGTTCTAGGTTGAGGGTTATCCTTGTCATTTGTTCTTTCCACAATAGCAGAACATTTTTGAAATGTCTTTCTAATGAAAATGTAATCAAAAATCTAATATTTATTATGTGTGGGCTCAATAAAAATCTTACTAAGAAGCCTCTTAATAACCTTGTAAAAAGTTTGTATTAGGTTACTGGCAGAATAGCTATACATTTAAAGATTAAAATATGACTAATAGAAATTTCTATACACATATGTGTGGTGATTGCCCTTAGGTTTGTAGCTAGGGTCACTATTTATACTAATATTGTTTATGATCTTGAGTTTTTATTTGCTTATACTAAGCACCCATTTTTCAGAAACTCATTTTTAGTTCTTGGTGATAAGAGGGCAGGCTGTCTGCATTTCAGTCTTTAAAACCTTATTTTCTAACTATTGCCTTAAGTGGATTTTACTATTATTTCTGTCTACTCCTTACTACTTCTATAATATGATAAAAGGAAGGAAATGTAGTCTTACATTCACTGAATGTTTGTATATCACTCAAGCTATATACTCTACGTATCTTTTTAGTTCTCACTGTAATCCCACCATACTTCCATTTTATAAATGAGGAAATTGAGTTTGAAAGTTACTTAAGTGACTTCCTGAGGTATCATAATATATGTGTTGGGACTAGGAGTCAAAACACAAGTACTCAGGTATTTTCTACAATTCTGGTCTCATTTAAGTTAAGATATCCTATGGTAAGCAATCTTCTTAATGCAGATCAGTAGGTGGACTGGATAACCACCTGTGTAGCTTGATGTTAGACATGCAGAAGAGCACTTCAGCTAAAAAGAGTGCTGTACTGTTGTTTTGTGTTGCTTCAAGGTGTACAATTAGATTTACTTGTAGGATTTGAGATAGCTATCTTATGCCCCAAATCATTAAATATGTTTATCATGAGTATCATTTGTACTTATAATTTCTGTCACTCCCTGCCTTCTCCTACCCCAGCTCCCATCCTAGATTAACATGACAGGTAATAATAAATAACAGTGTGTTTTTTCTCTTCCAGACTAATTAAAATAACTTATTACATCCTTAAAGCCCAACATTCAGAGACATTATTTACTACTGGGTTGGCACTATTATTTATGATGTATAAAAATGGACTAGTATGGGAAGGGGGAAGGACTGTGTTCCTTTACCTGTCGAAGAAATTGGAATATTCTGCATAGTCTTAAAGGATTTCATAGAAAGATAAGGAAATCCATTATTGTAAATACTAGGGGTTTTAGAGGGTTGTTTGAACATTCCTATGGTTGACTATAGAAATACTTTCAAACTTTATGGCTACTTTAACCTCAAATCATTCATGTACTATTTTTGAGTTTCTTTTATCTGTTCTTTTTTTTCTCAGCTTTTCAAATTTTGTGACAGTATGTCTATTAAATTTGTTAACAAATTTTGCAGCTTTTAATTGTGTATTTAAGCAATACATTAAAAAAATAATGGTCCAGATTTGTGTATTAGATGCCTGTGTGTTCAGCTTTAAAAAACTAGGTTAGATATCAAATTATATAGAACCTTATATAAATAAAACTATACTTAATTTAATATAGCCTGGGTTGTGAACATAAAAATATTCTTCTAGAAGGAAATGGACAGGTATTTTTTTTAAAAATAGGATATGATGTGTTAGCGCCATCTACTGTTGAGTAACAATAATCACGTCTTTGTGTATACTTGGATTTTTTCCCCAGCCCCTATTAAGTCCTGTGTATTACTCTGGGTATTCTCACTTAGTTGACGACTCTGTAAAGTCTGGGTGTTTTGGGACATTCAAATGATACCCAATCTATGTTTAGAGTTGGGCAGTTTTGGGGGATCTTGCTTCATAATTCTTGTCGAAGTAGCAGTGGCGAATTTCCTTTAATATCCTTGACAGTGCAGGATTTTAAAATAAAGCTAGCTGATTATTCTAGTTTTCCATATAGCATCCTTGTTTTAAAATTTGCTGATCGATTGACCATTGCTATAAAAAGACTGGTGGGTTAAAATTGGGATTTAAATTGAATGTCCCCTTTGTAGTTGAAAGACTGTCCGTGGAAAACTATTTTCCATATGTTGCTTGTTATTTAATTAATTGAGTTGTCCAAATCTGCATAGCACAGTATTGAGTGTATTTGTAACTTAAAGGAAAACCTGTGTCTAAATAATATATTAAATTTCTTGGAGTTAATTTGTTAATGGAAAGGACATTACAAAAATAGGTTCATGTAATGCTATTCACTTTACCACTTGTGATCTTGAGACCATTAACCTTAACGTCTCTGAGCCTCAGTTTTGTCATTTGTAAATGAGAATACAACAATAGTACCTACCTCTTGGGATTATTGTAGAGCATAAATAAAATATTCCTTCTAAAGCACTTAGCGTAGCTTCTGGCACGTAGTAATAAACACTCAATAAATGTTAGTTATTTGTCATTAATATTTTGATCACTGTTTATATATTCAAAGTGAATATAATGTTTTAATAAATATATTTTTATCTTAGTCACTAATACCTTTCTAAAAACCCATAATGTTTGAATAAAATTGTAGCTTAAGAATATAAATGTTCAAAATGTTTACTGTTTATTTCTGCGCGTCATTTAGAGTGGAGGGTGTATGGTAGGTGGAAAGTACAAGGCCTTTTGGGTCTTTGGGCCTGGATCTGTCAGTTACTAGCAGTGTGACTTGCAGTAAATGATTTAACCTCTCTGGAGCTCAGTTTCTTCATGGGAAAAATGGAGTTTTTTGAGGATTAAATGATACAGTGTATGTATAGAGCCATTATTCTTTGCATTTTGTAGACTAACAGAACATAAATGTTAATTCTCTCTTTCAGTAACAACATACTACAAGTTTACTAACATGCACATACTTCTATAATTTTGCTTTATGTTACTCATGCTGAAATAGAAGATGTTAAGTATCTTTATGTTTGAACGACATGGAATTTGAGAGGATACAAAGAAATTGTTACATCTTGGAGTATAATTGTGGAGATAGGATCTAAATATAGGAAGGTTTTTTAAAAAAATTTGAGTAATGTGGTAATATTTGTACATGATTGTTAAATAAATTATACAAGAAATAATTTTTAGGAATTCAAAGGAGGAATACTTTTTATACTGGACCCAGCTTACTTCCCCCCTCCCTCGTCACCATCACCATCACCATCATCACCATCATCATCATCATCATCATTTTAGTAATTGTGGCCCCTTGGGTATCCTAGGAGGACATAAAGAAGATAAAATCCACTCATGGACTGATAGAAATATTTCCCGATTACATGTTATCTACCAGCATTATGGACCAAGTCTTCAAGATGGGGCAGGGGCTGTACGTGGTAGTAACTGATCAACACTGAACATGGTACACGCTTGTAAATCCATGAACAAGCAAATGAAAGCCTCCGCATCACAGTAGTAACACCAGCTGAAACCAGTGTTCTTATCACATGCTACTTTAAATTTCTGCGTATAAATATAAAGAGCTAATTCCCTCCCGTGTCCTCTGGGTCTTTACCTCATCAGGTTACTGCATCATCTCTTATCTTTCATCTTTTCCTCTTTACTGGCAGCTTGTGTGGACCAGCAAGCCCCCAGTGCCCCCACCTCAGACACCGTCTTCCTCACTTCCCATCCATCAGTGGGGCTGTGGGGTGGCTGTTCTCTCTTCCTCACCCCCCTGCACCCCAAGCTCCTGAAATTGTTCTTTTGCAGATGTGACCAGTGACTTCCTAACTGTCCAGTCTCAAGTCCGAGGAACGCTTTTCGGTCTTAACCTCCTTTGGTCTCTGTCTTTGCTGTCGTTGCCCGATGCTCTCCTCCCTCAGCTTCAGTGCGCCAAGCTCTCCTAGTTTTTCTCTCTCGACCTGCTGTTTTTTAGTCTCATGTACTGGTTTATTTTTCCTCCCCCAGCCCTCTAAACTGTTGGTGTTTCCTTAGGTTCTATCGTTGACCTCCCCTTGTTCACGCTACAGGTTTTCTTTGCACTGCAGAGACCCTGCCTAGATGTGGTGATATCTGTGGGATCCTAGGTTCACCCTGGTAGTGCAGGGGGCAGAGGGCGTGGGCTTTAGCCCCTCATAACTTCCATCACCTGACAACACACGAAAGCTTCCCTGGGTAAACAATCTATGTAAAATAAACAACTGAAAAACACAAAATCATGCAGAAGTATGGAAACTCAGCCTCAAGAAGTACCTCTAACCCTTTCTGCCCCTGAACTGCTCCTCCGTGGAAATTCTGGAGCCGCCCTTGAGTGGCCTCAGTTTCCCTGTGAACATATCTCCTTGCATGTCCCATCCAAGCTGGGTTCCTCATTTATCACTCCTTTCAGACAGTCTGCTCCTCCTGTGTTCTGCCAGTTAACAGTACCAAGGCGTGCGCTCTGTCAGAGCCAAACCCTAATCACCCTAAACTCTGCTGCTTCTCTCTTATCTTATGTAACAAGCCAGTCCTGGGAGAACTACTGCCTTAGTATCTTTCATTTACGATGGAATGTACTCCGTTGTATTATGGTTAGTTGATCAATGTCTTTTTCTTTCACCAGAGTCTTTATGTCCCAAGTACCTGTCATAATTTTATATGATAATATTTTTATATGTAGAAATAAATTTAGCACCAGTCCCTAGACCCCAAGGAATTAATAGCATCACCCTATTATACTAAAAAATACCAAAGTACTATAAAACAATAGGTCTTCGTTTGAAAAAATGTTATATTAAAGAATGTTAAATTAATGTTATATTGAAGTGAAATATTGTTTTCTTTCATAGTTTCTCAATTTACAAGAGAGTTTTTTATATGCCATCGATACATTTTTGAACTTGTACACTTCCAATTGCTTCAGTCTTATGTTATTAATCCAATTTTCCTTGTTTAATAATATTTCTCGGTACTATTTTTGTTCCTTGGATGCTCTCAAATGGTGGTTTGATAGTTACATTTTTGTTAAATGCATACTGTACCCTCCATTTGTTGTCATTTTTGATAAACTGTTCCCATTATCCTTTCAGGGCCACTCTTGGAAGGGTAGACTTTTTCCATTTCAGTCCTAAATAAATAGTGTAAGAGAGGATGGTGTGTTCCAGATTCTAAATGGTTACAACTTATTTACATAGGTTTTCCAGTGGTTCTAGTGTTTGAGTTAAGAGAAGTATGGGGCTCACTGAAACAAACTTTTAAATGCCTAACCTTATTTTAACCTCCTAACCTTATTTTAACCTTTTGAGTTGGTTACAGGTTTGATGATGGCTCAGGTTCAGCTCAGGGCTGATGACTTGTCTGTATGGAGGCTACTACTAAGCTCTCAGCCTAACAAGACAGAAAAGTGATCTCTTCTTGAGACTGTGTGTGACTGGTAACAGTTTGCCCTTTCATGTGATTGTTTTTAATATCCTGAGTCCCAGGAAGCCTGATAATCAGGTTTTAAGAATTGTATGATGGGGCTTCCCTGGTGGCGCAGTGGTTGAGAGTCCTCCTGCCGATGCAGGGGACACGGGTTCGTGCCCCAGTCTGGGAAGATCCCACATGCCACGGAGCGGCTGGGCCCGTGAGCCATGGCCGCTGAGCCTGCGCGTCCGGAACCTGTGCTCCACAACGGGAGAGGCCACAACAGTGAGAGGCCTGCGTACCGCAAAAAAAAAAAAAAAGAAGAATTGTATGATGAACAGGAATCAGTAATTCTCAAACAGGATCTAAGGAACAGAGTGTATTTCTTTGGTGTAGTGGCTTTACAGGAGCTTCTTCCATTGTTCAGTTAGTCTTCGTTCTTCGAGTTTCTAGACTGCGTACTGAAGGTTAGTTAGGGTTGCTGATTCTAGATACCTGGGTGCACTTCCGTTCATTTATGGTTCACCTAGTTCTGGCGTTTTCTGAAATGTAATCAGTCAGTCTTGGAGAGTTTATTTCATTGCATCTGCTCATAGAGCCATTCGGGACAGAACAAGAGGCCTTAATTTCTTTTCTTTCAGTAATAATCAGAGGGCTTGAATCTTGGGTGATGGAGGGCCTGAGTGAAAGTCTATATACACAAACACTTGCAAACATACACACAGTACATGTGTGTGTTTGTGTTTAATACACTCATAGCGTGTATTCATTTACCTTGTTGCTGTTATTTCACGGCCGGAGTCCCCCTCCTAGTGCTGTGTTTTATAAAGACCAGCGTTCGTGTGTGCGTACTGGGCTTTCTTGCTGGGTGGTGGGCATAGCAGGAAAGACTAGATACTCCGATAGAATGTGGGAAACAAACTGAGTGTGAGTTTTCCATAAATAGTTTGATGCTAGCTTATGTTTTGGGATGTGATGTGAATTTACTATCATTGCCTTATTTTAATTATATAAAGAATTGTTATGTATTAAACATAGGGAAAAAATTCCAATACCCTATTATTTTATTTTTTTCAAATTTTAAACTGTCATATTTGTTCTTTGTAGAGGCAATAGGGCTGTACATTCTGGCATCAGGCTGCCAGATTCTAAGCCTAACTCAAAAAATTTTTCACTTACACCTATGAACTTGGGCATGTTTCTTAGTCTTTCTGTGACTCAGTTTTCCTGCCTATAAAATGGTAAAATAGTTATTATGGGGATTATACTATATATGTAAAGTACTTAGAATAGTGTGTGGATGCTAGTCACTCAATAGTGGTAATACAATTATTATTTCTATATTATTTTTCCTGTGGCAAGCATTTGAAATGTACTTTTTCATGTAAATTTAAAATGCAAATTTAAACATTTTTTCAAACTTAAGACTTCTGGAATCTTCCAGCATCTCCAAGAGAATGTTGTGATTTGACTATTTAAGCAAACTAAAAGTAGTTCAAATTTTAAGTTCTGTCCCAGCTTCCACAAAGAATCTGGTGAAATTCTTTTACCTTTTACATAAGGGCTTTATTTAAAAATAGGTGCAGTACTTGCTCTATTCTCCATGGTCCCCTCTTTTCTCTCCTTCACACACATCTTAACCTCCAGCCAGTGTGAGGCACGAGGGGGTAGAACAGTGAGAAAAACACATGTGTTCCCTGTCCTCTATACATGGAGCATACAGGGGCCTCAGACTGTCTTACATTCTATTATACAGGTGATTAAATTCTTTGAGGCAGTGGTATTCAGATCCATGAGAACATCTGACAGGGAGACTTCACCTGGTCTAAGGGTTCAGGAAAGACTCCCTTCAGGAAGGAGCTTGAGATGAAGTCCAGAGACTGGTCAGTGTCATTAACTAGAAACGGAGTGGACATGGCGGGGCATGCATTTCAGGCAGAGATGATTGATTAAGTGCCCTGAGATGGAAGGGAACCATTATATATGAAGAATGTGTATTTTTAAAAAATTAATGAATTCTTATTTTTTTGCAGTTATGGTATTTTACTGTTAAATGTATTCTATCTAGGCAGATCTGTTTAACAGTCCTAAAACTTTTAATCAATAACTGTGGTAGTCTATTCTTTTCTTAATAAAATATGTTTAAGAAAATGTAAGAAAATGATTTTTAATGTAAATTGTAATTACATTAAATATTGAAAATCAAAATTTGATTCAATGCTTTTAATATTAAAGATTATTTCAAGTATAAGATATTTATTCTTGATAATGTCGGGGTCAGATCATGTAGTTAATGAATAATTTTCATCACTTTCTTTTTTAAAAATAGAGCACATCCGTGTTTTTGTAAATTGCACCATTTATTAGATGATAATCAAAAAGAGGAGAATCACTTCATCAATTATTCTAAGTTTCTTTCAAGTTACAAATAATAGATTTTTTTGGACTGATTTAGAGCTAACCATTCTGTTTTATAATAATTCTAATGTATTTTTTCTGTACTTGTATTCCCAGAAATAAATTGCACAAGTTGTTCTGTAGTTTGTAGTTCATGTAACTGTTAAAGTAGAAAGTTGAACAGACTTTGAGTGATACCTAATTTACCTGTTCTGTCAGCAATGACATTTCAGCTAACTTTTAGAAACTCCATATCTCTTAGGACTTCAGCATGTCTTGTTAGAATCATAGTTTGTGATGTTTGTACAATCTATGCCTTCACCTGCAGATGCCCCACCTCCAAGTGTGTTTTAGCGTCCGACAGAGTATCTCACACGGGCTCATGTGCCTTATCTAGTGTCAGCCACTTGGCATTACTTTTAATTTTCTCCATCTCTTCGGGCCACCCACTAAGGTTGTGTCCTGATCACAAGGCAGTGCCTCTTTTGGTGGTTTTTGTTGCTGATCCTTTTCTTGGCCGTTGCGGGGACCTCCCAGGGCTGGGTCACTGAATGATATCTAGGACTCACTGGTGAAGCTGTCTGGTTACAAAAATCTTTGTGAAAAGGTTTTTCACTATTGATTTAATTTTATTTAGTGGCAATATAGGACTGTTCAGATTTCATATCTCTTCATCAGTCTGTTTCAGTAAATTATATTTTTCTAATGATTTGCCCATTTAATCTATATTTTAAAAATTATTGTTATATTCCTTTTTCATTCCTGATATTGCTTATTTCTGCCTTCTCTTTTTTCTTAATATCATACTAGGGGTTTGACAGTTTATTTTACAGTCTCTTTCACAGAGCCAATTTTTGGCTTTGTTGATCTCATATATGTTTTCCATTTTAATTGCTTTTGCTGTTATCTTTATCTCCTTTCTTTTATTTTGCTGGGTTTCCCCCCAGTTTTCTTGATAAAGCCTTATCCCACTAATCTTTAGCCTTTATTCTTATGTTCAAGACTATACATTTCCTGTTACTTTAGTTGCATCCTACAATTTTGATTATTTGTTATTCACTTTAATCTCATAATTGAGTAGAAAATCTGTGATGTTGATCCCTTTGCATTATATTTTTCTATTACAAATTCTCCTTGATTTTCTAAAGTTTAATCTATTTTTTAAAAAAATCTCCAACTTGGACATTTACTGGGTTTTTTTCTCTTTTTTAATTGATAAAAACAGAAATCCATCCTGCTGTTGCTGATGTTAGTTCCTTTCACTTTGGTTGATTTTATCAGTCTTTTTCTACCTTCTGGAGTAGCATTGCAGACTGTGTAGGAGAAAGACAAATGAAGAACTATGTGTTTCTCTTTATTTCCCATCCCATCCCCACCTCTGCTCCAGTAAAATGGTATATTTATAGGACTAGAGTAGAATATCTTGGATGCAAAGTGCAGGAAGTACTATGGGGCCTCTTGGGAATGGAAAAGCTGCTGGGCAGTAGGTTTCTCCATCTCTCTCTGAGACTTCCATGTCTGCTGGTTTCAGCTTTGCTTTGCTTTGCTTGGCCTCTTGACTTTTCCTCTCTTCCCTCGCTCTCTCCTTCCTTCCCTCCTTTGTTCCTTCTTTCTCTCCCTTTCTCCCTGCCTCTCCCTCCCTGCCTCTCTCCCTTCCTCCCCACCCCCTTCTTTCCTTTCTTCATCCCTTCCTTCATCTTTTCTCTTCCTCGAATCTTCCTTCCATTCTTGAATCCTCATTGTCTGCCCCCAAACTCCCCTCACGTGCAATACACAAGTATGTTTCAAAAGCTGGAAAAACCCCCTCTTAGATCCTCCTGAGTTTTGGATCAAGGAGATCCATGGGAGCCATATGGCATTGACTTGTTACTTTCTAAGAAAACCTAAAGGAAATCTCGTATGCCCTTTTCAAAATCCTTGAAACAGAGCAAGTCACTGTATTGACAGTGTTTTTGTTCTCTCTGAAGCCAGCCATCATAAAGACATTGGGTCACTGCCCCTTTAAATAGAAACCACCCTGGCAGAGGGATGGAACTTGGGATGCTTCCTGAAGCCCTTGGTCCACCAGGAGTGTCAGTTGGGCCTGGGTGGGAAGAGAGGTCCTAGGAAAGCCACACTGGTGTGTGTACCATGAAACTTTTTCTGTAGTCTGGTAGAGAGATCTGTGAGTACTTAACTGTAATTCAAATAACTGTGGAAAGAATTGCCCCTCAGTGGTCCTGTACATTGCTTATTACCTTGAAAGGCAGGTGGCTTCTAAATACTCATCTTGGAGGGGGAAATAAGGTTCAGTTCAGCCATTTTTTTTACCCCTAGTTGGAACATTTTAAGATATTTTTTTTAAACCACTTGGAGGATTATTTGGAGATTATTAAGGGAAGAAGTTTTTCCTTGTTTACTGAGATGAATTGTATAAAGTCCTTTTTTAGTTTAAGAGCTTTAAAAACCTAGTTGTATAACAGCTTTTTACTTTCTTTGATTCCCCAGGTGAAGCTATTGTGAATTGACTTAAAATTGTAGATGATTTAGAATTTTATGTTGAGCTTTTCTATCAGAAAATATGGCCTTCATTTATCCATACTTGAAAATGATGTTGGCTGTACTTTATAGTATGTTTTCAAAATAGAGGTCTTTAGATTCATATGTAAAGCATCAGTTGCATGATTCTTTAGAATTGTTCAGAATTTTTGTGAATGCATCTTAAGAGCTGGTGAATCCTAGCTTAATTTAAATATAATGTTATGTATATTTTATAACTATATATATACTGTTATGTATATATATAACAGTATATATATACTGTATCTGTAACTTAAGCTGATTTGAATGCTGGGAAAAGTGCTCATCCAATTGTATAGTTCCGCATAAATTTAAAGTACTTCAGAGTAGTTGGTATTAACTCTTAAAATTAAGAATTACAATTTTAAAACCATTTAAGTTTCAAAAAAGAGTTTTGTTCACTAGCTTAAAATTAGAGAAAATAATTATAGGAATTTTGCAGTTGGCTTACTATAAAAAGACACAGATTATATCGATAGTTTTATTTAAAGAGAGGTGAACCAAAAAGATAATGGACAAATAAACTTTTAAGTCTTTTAAAATTAAATCTGTAGATTTCATCAATACTAACAGTTTGAAGAAAAGTTATATTATACACTAGAGCTGAAATTGCAAATGGGAAATTTTCTGCTTAGCATAAATAAGTCTTGAATCTTAAAGGAGAAACAAGCTTTTTGCCTAAATTAACTCTTGCATATGATGGCAAAATTTTGTAGTTATTTTTAGTGAAAAACTAATGAATCTTTTTTTTTAAATTCTAATTTATGTTTGATGTATGGATTCCTGAGGTGTTTGTAAACTTTGTAATAAAATAGTCCCATAATTTTAAAGTCATGAGGGAACTAAGAGATCATTTAATATCTGATTGCTAATTGTCAATGCTCAGTACCTGATTGCTATTGTTTTCATAACAATATAGATACAGATGGAAAAATTGTTTTTTTAAAAATCACTGAAGTAACTTAGAATAACTTTAGTTATTGCTTAAATAGACAACCACCAGTTGTTGTTTATGATATGATTTTTTAGGAACTGGCTTGTGATGATTTTAAAAAAGACACACTTTTGTTAAACCAAGTAGAACTTATGATTTACAGATGAATAGCTCACTGAAATTAATGGTTAATTGAAAATATTTTGGATATATAGGATAACTTTCATCTCAATTATAGCATTAAGTGATCTTATTTGCCCAGCTGTTTTTTAATATGACTTGCTTCTCTGATTATTGGCTTTAGAAGTAACTTACTTAATACTTTATAAGTGCTTTTGCATGTATTGTCTCATTTGGATCTTTAGAATAACTTGTGAGGGAGGTAAGGCAAATATCCTCATCCTTATTTTACAAGTGAAGAAACTGCAGTCAAGAGATTGCTACTTATGGAAGCATAAGTAGCCAGTCAGACTAAGTCCCAGTCTTTCAGCTCCTGAGTTTGTACTTTTTATATATATGTAGTAGTACATGTAAAGTATGCTTAATAAATAATTGTTGAGTGATTTTTATGATAAATAACTTTTATCATAAAGCAATATATATTGTACTTATTAATGATTTACTTAGAAATTTCTTTAAAAAATTTGGAAGATACAAGAAATTGGAAGGGAAGAGTCATCTTCAAATTCATCTACATTGCATTTGATGAAAGATAAAAAAATTATCTCACAGATATCACTTGTATGTGATTGTGATATATAAAAGTATAATTATATATCTATATGTACATTAGAATATATAATTATAGTGTATATTATGGTGTGTGTGTGTATATATATACATATGTGTATATATACACTTACATATGTATATGTATTTAATTGATGTTTTATTGGCAATTTAAAATCTGTTAGTTGATCTGGTGTGAGCGAAGAAGTGTTTCTAGAGGAATTTATGTCCAATTTTAGGGACATTTAGGGAGAAAGTTAAGAAAAGCTGTTTGTTTTATGAGTTTACTTATGGAATTTATAGGTAATACTGGTGTCCTTGTTTCTCCTGTAGCCATTCAGTAGGTTCTTTGGACATTGTAACTTATCGACAGAAAAGATAAAAAGATTGTGAAAACATTTTTTGCATAATCATAATCCCTAATAAAACTTTCTGTTTTGCACTTTTTTCTATTAACATAGTATGAGACTTTCTACTATAAAAAGAAACACTTAGCAAAGCTGTACAATTAAATGTGAAGCTTATTTGGAGAACGACTTTGAACATGGAAGGAATGGACAAAAATAGATACCTTAGAACAAAATTAGCTACCATTCTTCCCCAATTCCATTATACTCTCTTCATACTTGTCTTGAAAAACTTATCATTACTGTCTCATTGCCTCTCTTACTAGAAGATAAATTTTTAATAGTAAAGACTATGCTTTTTCATGTTTTTGTTCTCAGTACCTGGTACACATAGCAGGTTCTCAGATATTTGTTGGATGGATGATTGGGTGAGAGGGGAGAGAGAAATCAGATATACCAGTGGTTTTAAGTATCTGAGGGACTGATACCAGTATGCAAGGTAAAAACTGCTAGTTTATATGAAAAAAGAGAAGGCATAGTTCCGGGGCTGTGAGATAAAAGAGATGACCGGCTGTTGTTAAAGAAGTAAATTCCAGGGGCTTCCCTGGTGGCGCAGTGGTTAAGAATCTTCCTGCCAGTGCAGGGGACACGGGGTTCGAGCCCTGGTCTGGGAAGATCACACATGCCGCGGAGCAACTAAGCGCGTACGCCACAACTACTTAGCCTGTGCTCTAGAGCCCACGAGCCACAACTACTGAGCCCACGTGCCACAACTACTGAAGCCCACGTGCCTAGAGCCCACGCTCCGCAACAAGAGAAGCCACTGCTATGAGAAGCCCGTGCACCTCGATGAAGAGTAGCCCCCGCTCGCTGCAACTAGAGAAAGCCCGCGCATAGCAATGAAGACCCAACGCAGCCAAAAAAAAAAAAAAGAAAAAAGAAAAAGAAATCCTCTTTAAAAAAAAAAGTAAATTCCAATGATGCTGTAGGACAGAAAAATGCAACAGTCTCTCTTTGCCCTCTCTCCTGAAAGTTTCAGTAGTTAGAAGGAAACATAAGTGCTATTCAGTCATCATTAACATAAAGAAAACAGAAAGATCTAATGCATAATCTTTTCAGATACATTTTAAGCAGATATTCTACTTTTATCTATGTAAATATGTATTCTATTGGTTAGGGCGCTTGGAAACTAGAAGCAGACAGGCTCTGCCACTTAGGACAGGTTATTTGACCTCTAAGCCTCAATGACCTTCTTGGTAACTTGGGGATAAGAGTGGTTACTCCTTCACAAGATTAACAGGATTATTAAGTGAGCTAGAGCAGGTGAAGTACCTAGCACAGATTTATAAGAAACTCTCAATAAATGTTACTTATTACAATAAATTAAATTACAGTTGAGCAATATTCAACGATTTTTGACCTACATAAATAGAATTTCATATGGTTCAACCTAATCTTGCTGTCATCATATTTTCCTGTAATTGGTGTTCATATTTTCACAGAATAAATGTCCAATCCTTTATATGTCAAAAGAGACTTAGTCTTCATTGAATAATATTCTTAAAATGAATTAATACAGATGGTGCTCTGAAAATGTCAGTGGTCCTATATTTTTATCCACTATTTTAATACTAGTCTTTTTATGTCAACATGATGTTTAGAAACTTCATAATTTATTATTTAGATTCATCAAGGAGTCTGAACAATTTAAGAATTATAGAATGTATGTAAGTCAAGGTACTACAGAAATTTACCATACTTCATTTATGCCTACTTCATCATTTAAAGTTGATCAAGCAATGCTATCTAGTGGGCAGTAAAAATTTTGCAGCTCCATTTATTTAACAGGATGGTTATTTAATTACCAGAAAGGAGAGCATAATCCATAATCGATGTGAAGAATTTATTGAGAGCTCCAAGTGCTCACAGCTGCATTTCTATATCTTATATTTGAAGAGGCAATTTTAGTTTTTACCTTAGAAACAGTTTCATGAAGCTAAACATTGACAATTTAATACATCTTTACAAATTTTAGGAACATTAAAATCAGTATTTAAGATTTTAAAATCAGTCTTATATTGATGAATACTTTTTTACATAAGCACATTTGTAAAAATCAGAATTTGTTTTAAAGTATGAAGTGGTGAAGGCCTTTTGAATAGGTACCACAAGGTGGCAGGATTGTATTTTTGTAGATTCTTTTTGCTTTGATGTACTGAAAATTCTTGGTTATCTAAAATCAAAGTTTTCCATGTGGTTAACTGTTAAGCGTTTTATATACCAGAACTTTTAAATTTTAACTTTTCTGATGGGAAACCTTCTAAAGTACATTCCATGCTTTCCTGAACTCTTAAGCAGAAAAATATAACTCAGCCTTTACAATAAGCCATTTGAATACCAGATACTGGATCGTGGTTAAGATGAATTGAGAGATAAAGGTAGTGTGCGAGGAATGAGGACTGGTCCCAGCAGAGACTCTGGAACTTGTGCTCTTAAAATGTGTGTTTGCGTTAGCTTGCTTTTTGCTTATCTACATTTTTTCCTAGTAAGGTGAAGTGAGTCATGTCAAGTGCCAGACTCCGGTGTGGTAGAACATAATTGCTTTCTGCAAAATTAAACAGCAAATGAAGGCAGTCATTGCCTTCTCCCGGGGGGGGGAAGGAAAATAAACAATGAGGCTTTAGAAAGTCTTCATCAAAGGCTGCTCTGGTAAAGGCAGCCCCAGACCACGAGGGCTAGGATTCTGTAGCTATGAGTGTTATTAGAAACTAATGTAGCTGCTTGTGGGGCAACTTTCAGAAATGTTTCCTAGGATAATATTTTAGACTCTGAGTTGTACATACTTTGTATGAAAGAGATAATATTGGGCCTCCCTGGTGGCGCAGTGGTTGAGAGTCCGCCTGCCGATGCAGGGGATACGGGTTCGTGCCCCGGTCTGGGAGGATCCCATATGCCGCGGAGCGGCTGGGCCCGTGAGCCATGGCCGCTGAGCCTGCGCGTCCGGAGCCTGTGCTCCGCAACGGGAGAGGCCACAACAGTGAGAGGCCCGCAAAAAAAAAAAAAAAAAAAAAAAAAAAAAAAAAAAAAAAGAGATAATATTGATTATAAAAGATATATTTAGGGATGGATGTATTTCCATGGTGACTTGTTTTCCTGTCCTGGTCACGGGAGAGCTGTTTCAAGGCAGTTTGTGTCTTTATTGGCGATACAGCAAGCGTTGGGTAAAATCTTCAGTCTCTTGGAGGCTGCATTTCTGCCAGAACCTTTTCTTCCCCTCCTGTACACTTCCAGCTCGAGTTGTTCTGTGAACCTGTTACAGAACAGTTTTGGACTAAAGATAGGTTTTCTTCTGGATTTGTTTCCTTCATTAATTATTTGCATATTTTTCTAATCTTTGAAAAGATATCATGTATAGAATTCATTGGACCAAATTTCAGAAGGAATCCATTTAACCTCCCGTAAGCACGGGTAAAGCACTATTGAGCTCTGCTGATGAAGGGGAGAGGAAGAGGACGTGGCTTCCAGCAGCACCCCTGTGTTTCTCTGGCTCTCTGGAATGTTCCTCTACCTGCCTGCCCCTTCCCTACTCTCCCTGGTGATCATCAACTTATGGAGGGTTTGGTTTTTTCCCCTCATCTTTCATTCAGCCCTTCTGGGGTAATTAGAGAACTTTGTAAGGGCTCCAGAGAAGCCCCAGGAAATGATTGCTAAGTTAGCTCCATCTGAAATGGATATCAGAGCCTAGACACTTGATCCTATCTTCTTGGTTCTCCTCAGTGGTACTTTTTTTTTTCTTTTTCTTTTTCTTTTCTTTTTTTTTTTTAACTTACAATAGATGAGGAGGTAAGCATTTCATGACTGAAATATATGGATAAACTTCCCTAGCTTGTAATTTAAGGATGTGTACACTTTCCTCCTGGCAAGGTATTATATGTTTTTAAGGAAAAGTGATCTTCTTCAAGATTTGCAGACGGGTTTCGTGGATTATTTAAAAGATTCATGCTTTAAGAAACAGCTCGAACTCTCCCTGTTGCCTGGGGGCAGTTTTTGTGTAATTGTACACTCTGAAACGAAATTAACTGTAACTTTGAGATTACCTGAAAGATGAGATGCAAGAGGTTAGCTGTGTTAAGAACCTCCTCCTACACGTTCTGCAAAAAAATTTAAGAAGTGTGAGCAAAAGCAGCTCATTTGAAGTGGTACCACGTTTGAACATTTAACCCCAAGATAGAATCTCATTAAAAGTGTTAGCCCACAATTTAAGTATTTTTCTCATTTTAAACGTAGTTTTAAGATATATTTAATTCTTGTTTTGATGAAGGAATTTTGGATTAAAAATACATTGTAGTTGAATTTTTTAAAAAAGAAGTTAGTGATGGGTAAGGGCAGTTAGTTACAGGCTTTGAATGTCAAGCTAAAGATTGGGGTTTTATCCTATAGGTAGTGTGTAATCATTAAAAGACTTGTAATTGAATGAGTGACAGGCAAGAAAGTTAAGAAAATTAAGAATATTGGCCTGGAGGCAGTATACAAGATGGATTTGCTTGGATCCAGCTGGATAGAGATTAGAGCCAGATTGACCAGTGGGGATAATTTGGCAATAATCCAGAAGTCTTATGATATGGGTCTGGATTAAGGTGTTGGTAATAGAAAAAGAATTAAAGGCAGAGGTATTAGCAGGGAGGAGTTGACAAGACAGCAAATTGCTAAGTGTAGTTAAGAAAAAGGTATGTTGTATAAAATTTCTGTTTTTGTCAGACAAGTCTTAGACACAAGCCCATCTCCTATAGGAAAACTATTTCTGTACATTTAGCATATTGCAAATTCTTCATAATAAAGGAGATACTGCTACTTGATACAAAGCCCAATAATGGAAGACAATGTCGATACTGAGTCTGATTTCACAGAATGATATGCTACAACTGACTTTGAAAGATCATAGTGCAGTGGTTCTCAAAATACTAGCAGCCTTGGTTTCTTGGGGCGGGGGAGGGTGTTTTAAAGAATGCAGAATGTCATGGTTAAGAGCACAGGCTCTATGCAGGTCTACAGGTTTGAAGCCTGTATCTATCCACCGTTTACCATGGGCAAGTTACTTATCTTCTCTGTGTCCCAGTTAACTATTAGGGTTGTTATGGGCACTAAATCCGATGATACATAGAAAGCGCTTAGAAGATTGCCTGATACATTGTAAATGCTGAAAAAATGGTAGCCACTATTGTTATTAATTTATCGTTTCTTACCTCTGGAGATTCTAATTCATACCTTTGACACTGGGCTCAGAAATCTGTATATTTAAAAATAGCCCTTCTTGCAGCTCTGATCACCAAGTTTGAAAACTTGTTGAAACCTGCTTTTCTACCTCCATATAATGAGACTGTATTTAAACCTCTCTATCCATTTTTTCCCCTTTATTTTGACATTCCAAGGATGGCCATGTTTTTAAATGGTATGTGCAGTAGTTTTAATGCGCTAGGTCAGGAACTCCTTTTGAATAGCTTATCTAAATCCCTCTGGAAATTCCTTCAAACCTTCCCCACCCCCATTCCTGTCCCCTTGGTCTCCCAGTGGAATTGAGGATACTAGCCCTTAGGTGCCAGACCTACATGCTGCTTCACCTGAAAGCCTAGATTAGAGCTCCCTGATCTGGGCCCTTACGTTTCAACTCTGCCTATTTCCAGCCCTACCTGTGCCCTCAGAAATAGCCTTATAAACTTTGTTGGGGAAAATGAATATACAGTCTTACTGACTAATTACAACTGCAAAGGTTTTTTTTTAATGCATAACTAATATCAGGTTTTGGTTTTGGTTTTTTTTTTAAATTCCTCCTAAGACCTTTTCTCCAATCCTCTGATTGTTGCTGGTGTCTTGCTCTGGTCTAGTGGTTCTTAGCCCTGACTTCACTTTGAAATCACCTGGGGAACTTTTAAAACCTACTGATGCTCAGGACTTGCACAAGAGCAATTAAATCAGGATGGACCTGAGCATCTGGATTTGTGAAAAGCTTCCCCAGTTGAACCTAAGGTTCAGCCATGGTTGAGAAGCACTGAATTAGTCTGTCTTATCTACCCCACCCGGCTGCAGTTCTGTTGGACAAACGAATGGTTCAACCATCCGAAGTGAACATAGCTCTCCTAGTCTGGCAGAGAATTTGAGGTGATAAAGGGAAAGCTTTCCGAAGCCTGTGTTTTTCCGGATGGACTCTCCTTGTACTCCTGTCTCTGTGCTTTAGACCTTCGCACATGCTATTCCCATATTCGATCAAGGTCTTCTAGAACTGTAAAAACTGTCCTTCATAGTGCTGGCGTTTCTTCTGTACCATGATACGTATGTTTCTAAAGACCTTTTCATTTTTCAAAACTGCATGCAAAAAATAAGACAGCTTGTGGAGCAAACAGAGTTGGGGCCAACCACTCAACACTTAGGCAGCTTTTGTAACCAGAGCACCAAGAAAACAAAAAAATTGGTACCAGCTCGATATAGAGCTGGAAGCTCTCATGGTTGATACTAAAAATACACACAGAAAAGTAGAGTGAAATGCCGGCAACATTTTAATTAGAGCAGAGGCGGTAGGTGCTAAGACAAGGCAGAAGGAAACGGAGCTCCAAGCCAGGGGGGCTGCCTGAGGCTGGGAACAGGAAGCAGCACCCCTGGCAGAAGCTGAAGCTGCACAGAGTGGGCGCTCCTGGGGAAGCGCTTGCTTTCAGGTTTTGTTAAATACACGTGAAAGGCCTCCTGCTGCTGCTACAGCAGAGCCTAGCGCCGTCTCCTTTCTTGCCAAAGGTTGTAATTCACCGGCTGTTCTGGCTCCTCTTGTGTAGGAAAAACCCTTGTGAATCAACACAACTTTTGTGTTCGACTGACATCATTTTTCCATTTACTAATCACTTCAGAATTAATTTGCCTTCCAGAAACACGTGTGATCGCAAAAAAGACTGTATCATACCATGTAATCCCGGACTGACTTGTGACATGAGTTGATTAAGGCCCCTCTTTCCCTCTAGAATGTGAGCTCCTTGAGGTCAGGGACTGTGACTGTTTTGACTTCCCATCCATCCTGGGAGGCATTTGCAGAATGAATGAATGACTTAGAACTTCTCTAATGAAAGTGGTGGGAGCAATTAGCGATAGGCCCATTGAATGTATACTTTCAAAACATGGAACAGTGAAAGTGACCTAACCTTACAGAAAGCTTAGAAAGCAGAGGAAGAACTCGTCCCTGCCCCTCTTCTACTACAGTCATACTCTAGTACTATTATTATTATCATTGTTGATATTATTACACAGCCTTTTGAAATATACATTCTATCAGTTCTCTATTGCTGTAACAAATTACCCTAAAACGCAGCGGCTTAAAACAACAATAAACATTTATTATCTTGCTCAGCTTCTGAGGGTCAGGAGTGGCTTAGCTGCATGGTTCTAGCACGGGGTCTCTCAGGAGGTTATGGTCAAGATGTCAGCCAGGGCTACAGTCATCTGAAGGCTTGACCCTAGGCTGGAGGATCCACTTCCAAGATGGCTCATGCACACGGTTGGAAAGTTGATGTTGTGTGTTGGCAGCATGCCACTTAGTTCCTTGCCATGTGGACCTCTTCTCCATAGGGCCACATGAGGCTCTTCATGACATGACAGCTGTCTTCTCCCAGAGGGAGTGATCAAAGAGTCTTAGAAGTCACACACCATCATTTGTCACACACCATCATCTGTGCAGCACTTTTTCCCCGGGTCAGCACTCTTCACTGTGGAAGGGGGCCTATACAAGGTGTGAATACCAAGAGGGGAGGATCACTGGAGGCCATCTTGAAGGCCGGGTACCGCATATATGCATTCATGTTGATAGCTGTCACCATGGGACATCTTTTTGTTCTCTTAACATAGAAGTATTTTCATACTTAGTTTCTATTATTTTTGGTGTCTATAACTCCCTAGTTTCTTTTGTTTCTAAACATGAGATTATAAAATGTAATAGTTATACTTAATTTTCTCTAAAATTCAATTCAGCAGGCATTGAGAACCCTCTATAGACATAGCTAAGCCTTTAAAATTTGCCACTATATCCCTGAATGTAAATAACTGAATTATGGATACAGTAAACAGTTAGGAAAATGACTGATTTTTCTTTTCTTTTTTCTTTCATGGTTTGATCTACTTTCCTGGCGTTGTTCTTTGACAATTACTGTGATTGGATTGCAGGTAAGAATTCTTTTAAACTTTTTCTCTTTTATTATATCTTAAGAGCAAATGAATATAAATTTGCAAATATAAGTTTTTAATGAAATCCTTGAATGAAATACCACACATTTAAGGATTTAGACATTTCTTTCAAAAAGCCATCTTCAAAGAGAGAACTATTCTCTTTATATAAACTTCCTTATGAAATTCAGTAGTTTATCTGAATTTATTCCCACTGACCCATCTCTGACTTCAAGTGCATAGTGTGTAACCCATGGGCTAACCCGTTGTGTGTTACCCATAGTGTGTTACCTTAACTTCTAGTCCAAAGTCAAGAGTGCAGCCAGTCACTGAGCTGCAGTTTAGCCAAAGCTACTGTTTCTGTAATTCTGGGCAGACTGAAGATTAATACAGGTATGTGAGAAGTTTGTGAACATGTCAAATGAGTTGAATGCGATTTACAGATGTTAGGTTATTACTTCACTTCAAAGAAATTTCCATGGACTTTTAAACTGAAATTCCATAATTTTAGGAAATCACATATATGTAGTTTTTATATCTATTTGTACTTTTTTCTTTATGTTTATACATAGATGATTATGTCTATTTTTATTACTTTGTCAAGTAAAATTGATCCCTTTGATCAAACACTTGAGAAACTTATGTATAATATTTTTTATGATCAATTTTAATTTTGTTTTTGTTTTTTCAGAATTAGGATTAGCAGGGGTAAGGACTAAAATTGTTAAGTGGGTCTTTTTTTTTTTTTTTTTTTTAAGGAACTGAAGGGAATGACATTAGTTTGGTAGCTTTTTTTTTTTAAAATTTCTGGCTGTGTTGGGTCTTCATTTCTGTGTGAGGGCTTTCTCTAGTTGTGGCAAGTGGGGGCCACTCTTCATTGCGGTGCGCAGGCCTCTCACTATCGCGGCCTCTCATGTTGCGGAGCACAGGCTCCAGACGCTCAGGCTCAGTAATTGTGGCTCACGGGGCCAGCTGCTCTGTGGCATGTGGGATCTTCCCAGACCAGGGCTTGAACCCATGTATCCTGCATTGGCAGGCGGACTCTCAACCACTGCGCCACCAGGGAAGCCCCTAAGTGGATCTTTTTATTGAAAAGAGTGGCATGATTTGAATTATTTTTCAAATTTCTTAAGCCTTCAATAAGTGTAACATACCTCTAAAATCTTGTTTATAATTATGTACATTAACTTAATTTTTATACATTATGTATGTTAACATAAGCTTTACTTTTCACAGATAGAGTATTTAAAATATTAAATATTTAAATATGAAATATTTAATATTTCCAGACACATTCACCATCTTTTTTTTAAATGGAAATATAGTTGACTTACAATATTATATTAGTTTTTAGTATATACTATAGTGATTTGATTATTTTTACAGATTACATACCATACAAAGTTATTATAGGATTGTTGATTGTATTCCCTGTGCTGTACATTACAGCCCTGTGACTTATTTCTTAACTGGTATTTTGTACCTTTTAATCCCTTTCTCCTATTTTGCCCATCCCTACCCCTTCACCACCCCCTCTCCCTGTAACCACTAGTTTGTTCTCTGTATATGTAAATCTATTTTGTTATATTTGTTCATTTGTTTTGTTTTTTAGCTTCCACATGAAAGTGAAAACAGACAGTATTTGTCTTTCTGTCTGACTTATTTCACTAAGCTTAATACCCTCCGCATCCATCCATGTTGTTGCAAATGGCAAGATTTCATTGTTTTTTATGGCTGAATAATATTCCTGTGTGTGTGTGTGTGTGTGTGTGTATGTGTGTATCACATATTCTTTATCTGTTTATCTGTCAGTGGGCACTTAGATTGCTCCCATATCTTGGCTATTGTAAATGATGCTACTGTGAACAGTAGGGTGCATATTTCTTTTTGAATTAGTGTTTTCATTTTCTTCCCAAAAATGAAAACACTAATACATACAACCCAGATAAATACCTAGATGGTATGCTGGGTTGTATGGTCGTTCTATTTAGAATTTTTTGAGGAAACTTCATACTGTGTTCCATAGTGGTTCTACCCATTTACATTCTCACCAGCTGTGTACTAGGGTTCCCTTTTCTCCAAATCTTTGCCACTTGTTATTTCCTGTCCTTTTGATGATGGCCATTCTGACAGGTGTGAGGTGATATCTCACTGTGGTTTTGATTTGCATTTCTCTGATGATTAGTGATGTTGAGCATCTTTCCATGTGCCTGTTGGCCATCTGTATGTTTTCTTTGGAAAAATGCCCATTTAAGTCCTCTTCCCATTTTTAAATTGGGTTCTTTGTTTTTTTGATATTGAATTGTATGAATTCTTTATATATTTTGGATATTAGCCCCTTATTGGATGTATCATTTGCAAATGTCTTCTCAAGTAGGTTGCCTTTTCGTTTTGTTGATAGTTTCTTTGCTGTGCGAAAGCTTTTTAGTTTGATGTAGTTCCATCTGTTTATTTTTGCTTCTGTTGCCCTTGCCTGAGGAGAGAGGTCCAAAATAATACTGCTAAGACTGATTTCAAAGAGTGTACTGCCTATATTTTCTTCTAGGAGTTTTATGGTTTCAGGTTTACATTTAAGTCTTTAATCCATTTTGGGTTTATTTTAGTATATAGTATGAGAAAATGGTCTAGTTTCATTCTTTTACAGGTAGTTGTCCAGTCTTCCCAACACCACTTATTGAAGAGATTGTCTTCTCCCCATTGTATATTCTTGCCTCCTTTATTATAGATTGATTAACTGTATATGGGTGGGTTTATTTCTGGGCTCTATGAAGGAGGCTGACCAGGACTGGAACATAGTTTGGGACGTCAAGTAAATAGGTGAGAAAAGAAGAGGGGATTCTCTCTAAAGATATAAAACAAAAATATTAGGCATCACTCTCTGAACTATTTCATCATATCACAAGAGATTAAAGCAAAACTTTCATTGCCCTTTTACCAACTCAGTGACGTCTTTCTTGGGATATTATTATTAATTGGTTCTTGGGATAATTTTTATGTGTTAGGGATTCTCATAGTTGAAAAAATTTCTTTTGGATATAACCTATAACAATACCATTTATTAATTAGGCTATTCTCAGGCAACTTTCTATTTTAAAAAGTAAGTGGAGAAATGTGCTAATAACCTTTTTAAAAAAAATTTAATTAATTAATTTATTTTTGGCTGTGTTGGGTCTCTGTTTCTGTGCGAGGGCTTTCTCTAGTTGCGGCGGAGCAGGGACTACTCTTCATCGCGGTGCGCAGGCCTCTCACTGTCGCGGCCTCTCTTGTTGCAGAGCACAAGCTCCAGACGCACAGGCTCAGTAGTGTGGCTCACGGGCCTAGTTGCTCCGCGTCATGTGGGACCTTCCCAGACCAGGGCTTGAACCCGTATCCTCTGCATTGGCAGGCAGATTCTCAACCACTGCACCACCAGGGAAGCCCGCTAATAACCTCTTTTGATTAACCACGGGTATGGCTGAAACCAAGTAGTTCAGAGTACCAGGTCATAACCTTAATTGCTCATCGGATTGATGTAGGAAATGCCAGGTCTTTTCTTGTGTTATCTCCCCATTTTATATAGAAAGAAATGATTTTTGGACATTTGGATTAAAGTCTAACTCCAAAGCATAAAATCTGACCTTTACTCTTTAAAGCAGCATTAAAAAGTCATTACTGATCAGGGAGCAAAACAGACTTGAGGGCTTCCCTGGTGGCGCAGTGGTTGAGAGTCCACCTGCCGATGCAGGGGACACGGTTCTGAGCCCCGGTCCGGGAAGATCCCACATGCCGCGGAGCGGCTGGGCCCGTGAGCCATGGCCGCTGAGCCTGCGCGTCCGGAGCCTGTGCTCCGCAACGGGAGAGGCCACAACAGTGAGAGGCCCGCGTACCGCAAAAAAACAAACAAACAAACAAAAAACAGACTTGAAGTTTTGCCATAACATATCTGGAGTCAAATAACTAAAATAACATCAGAGTTGCTTTTAAGGGTTGTTCGGAGGCGATATTTTAATTGGAATTACAAAGGATAAGTCAGCATCATTTTGGTTTACCTCCCTTGGGCCACATAGAATCATGTGTGCTATTAGAGGATGAGAGTGTTCGTTGCTATCAGAATCTTTACGAGAAACGTTGGAAGGCTCACATTTGATAGAACATAGTGACTTGGAAATAATCAAAGTCTTCACCGATCCATTTGAAAAGTGAAAATAGATCCTAGAACTTTTCCATTTTGGTATAAGCAGACTTTGAAATCCTTGGAAACTTAGTTTTCTAAGTCCATCCAATAATATAAAACAGTGTCAATAGCCTTAGATCTTAGACCAAATGCATGCATTTATAATAGATACCTGTTTCATCAGAATTGGAAATTTGATCCAATGTATATATAAAACCTCCTTCTTCAATTAACTTGTATATCATTGCTGGAAATTCTTCAGCAGTTTTCTTATCTGCATTCTCTGCTTCACAGAGAACGACAGCTGAAAGCTTTGAAATTATAGAGATTTTTGAGACTACTAACCTAGTCATTACTAGCACTAAAAGAAGCAACTCCTGCTGGATGACCTGGCGATTTCCATTTAAGGTCTTTGTGTATAGATAGTGCTTTCTCTTTGATTGTGAAACAGGTTGTTCTTGGTTTTTTGTTTTGTTTTGCTATTTGTTCTTCAATCCATGTATCAACAATCTTTCCATTCCTTCTGTTTCTTAAGGGCTTGTTCTTACTGGCTTCACAGCACTTGAAGTTACTCTAGCTATAGATGTTTCTTTTATTTTCATGTGTTATCTTTGGTGGTCCAGAACATGGATTCCTTTATGCTTCTTGCTCTGGAGATATCACATGTTCTCTCATGTCTTTCAAAACACCCTATTCTTAGCTTCTTCCTCAATAGTTAAAAGTTTTTCTTTTGCATGCACTGCTTGGTATTTTTTTTAAATTAGAGTATAGTTGATTTACAAAGTTGTGCTAGTTTCAGGTGTACAGCAAAGTGATTCAGATATATATATATATATATATATATATATATATATATATATATATATATATATATATAAACTATATTCTTTTTCAGATTCTTTTCCATTATAGGTTATTATAGGATATTGAATATCGTTCCCTGTGCTATATAGTAGGTCCTTTTGTTTATCTATTTTATAGATCGTAGTGTGTATATGTTAATCCCAAACTACTGCTTGGTATTTTTGAACCAGGTGGTTAGATGTGTTTGGGATTCGATTGAGTGCTTTTTTTCATATAGAAAAGTTAACATTTGCAAAAGAATAGCAAAACAATCTTGTAGGATAACAAACGTGAACTGAGTAGCTGGTATATGCTTGAGATGTGTGTGTTTGTATTTTTCCAGGTAGCCTGATTCAGCTGGGTGCAGTTTCCTGTGTTCAGCTAGTATTTCTTGAAGACATAGCATAAGCAAAATGTGAAATATGAATTATGCTCTAATTGTTCTCTGTCATATAGACTGTGTTGGAACAAATTTGTGTTTTCCCAACAAGCTTTATAACAGAACAGATTGTGCTTGATAGGCTCTTTTTTTTTTTTTTCGCCGTACGCGGGCCTCTCACTGTTGTGGCCTCTCCCGTTGCGGAGCACAGGCTCCTGACGTGCAGGCTCAGCGGCCATGGCTCACGGGCCCAGCCGCTCCGCGGCATGTGCGATCTTCCCAGACCGGGGCACGAACCCGCATCCCCTGCATCGGCAGGCGGACTCTCAACCACTGCGCCACCAGGGAAGACCGATAGGCTCTTCTAATTTCTAAAAGCATGATCTGTAGTTCTAGGAAATTTTCTTGAATTATTTTATGATGCTTTCTTCTCCTCCATAATCTCTGTTCTGCTTCCGAAGCTTCTGTCGTGCAGATGTTAGTCCTTCTAAACTGCTCTCTCTCTTCTTTCCTAGTTTTCCCTCTTTGGTATTTGTTCTAGTTCTGAGATATTTCTTCAACTTTACTTTCCATTCATTCTAGGGAATTTTCACCTGTGCTCTCATAATATCAGTTTTTCAATTACCAAGAGCTTTTTGTAGTGTTTTGTTGTTTTCTACTTCCCCCATCCTTATTATTTTATCCATGTAATCTTTTAGGATCTTTAAAGTTTCTTCATTCCCCTACACTGTCTCTGTTTCCTCCAGGTTCCTTTTTTTTTTTTTTTTTTTTGCTGTACGCGGGCCTCTCACTGTTGTGGCCTCTCCCGTTGCGGAGCACAGGCTCCGGACGCACAGGCTCAGCGGCCATGGCTCACGGGCCCAGCCGCTCCGCGGCATATGGGATCCTCCCAGACCGGGGCACGAACCCGTATCCCCTGCATCGGCAGGTGGACTCTCAACCACTGCGCCACCAGGGAGGCCCTAGGTTCCTTTTTTTTTTCCTGGGTGATGGTTCTATTAGAGGATGGTTAGCCCTTGCTCAGTTATTCAGTTGGTAAGGATAGGTAAGGGTCTGTTTTGTTTTCTACACACTCTCATTTTGCCTGTACCTTGTACTTTGAGAAGCCTATGCTTTAGAAGTATTGGATTCTTCAATGCATATCAACTATCTTCTGGACTTTCTTTAGGGCTTGCTTAGGTTTCAGCTTGATGAATTGCCATCTTTTTTCTAGGCTGTTGAAATTGACATCTCTCCCATTTACTCTATCCTTGGATGTTTAAAATTGGATTCTCTTATCTCTTTAGCGGTTTGTAGATAGCAAGAGAGATAATATAAATGAATGTATTCAATCTACCATATTCACTCAGAAGTAGCTTTAAACAGCTTTGTAGTTGAAGAAAATAAACCCTGTGAGATTCTCATGGTTTCATGAAACTACCCAAACCAAGATTCAGAAAAGAGCTGCCATTGCCTTTCTAGCGCTTGAACTTTGTAGGCAGATGATTCCACAAAAGGATATCTATCACTTGTTTATACTTCCAGGCAGGAAAAAATTTTGAGTTTCATTGGAAGGTGAAAAGCACCCCAAAATAATATTTGAAGAAACTAGTTTAGGAGCATACCAAGTGGCTATACTGCTGTTAAATGCACAGCAGTGTTTCTTAAACGCACTGTGTATCATAATGCTGATCTCAGTAAATACTCTTCTCTACCAGAGAAGAGAGGAGTCTTTCGAAATACCAAGAAAGCCAGGGCCATCTCTTACATCGTATACTGCTTACTGCACGTTCCTGCGGTGCTTCATGATGGCTTGACTTTGTACAGACCCTTGAATATCAGAGGAGCATTGTTTCTTCCTATTCTCCCTGTTTGATAAGCTCTTCCGTGACTGATTCCTTCATTTCTTTCAGGTTTTTACTCAAAATTCACTTCTCAGGGAGGCCTTTCTTGATGACTTTATCTGAAATTTTATCTCCTCTGACCTTGCCTATTCCTGCTTCCATTCTTTGTCTCCTCAGTATCGTCACTATCTCACGTACTTTGTATTTGCATGTTTGTCTTGTTTAGTTTTTCAATCCCACTCGCATGTAGGTTCCACGAGGGCAGGGCTTTTTGTTCATTACCGAATCCTCAGTGCCTGGCACAGAGCAGGTGCGCAATATATAGGCGTCGGGTTTCCATCAATTTTCCAACTATTTCAGTATATTCTAGTCATAACCAGTCTTTCAGCAGACTTAGGGTTACCAATATACAATATGACGGCATCCGTTATGTTAAGATGGCAGAAATATTTTTTGCTGTTCATAGTGATGATGAGTATGGCCTTGATCCAGTCACATAACTCCTTTGTGCCTCGGTTTCCTCATCTACATAAATGAGGATAGTAATGGTACCTAGATGCGCAGGTTACTGAGAATAAATGTATGTAACAGGCTTAGACTAGGGGCTGGCAAGTACTAAGTGTAGTTAAGTGTTTGCTGCTATTGTCATCACTATGGTTATTATTACTGTTCATTTTCCTTCTTTCAGTGGCACCGTACTGAGCATTTACCATGTACCAGGCTCAGGTCTAGGTGTTTAGGACACGCCTGTAAATATCAGTTAACACTCCACTCCACGCCCCAACCTTTTCTAGCTGAGGGAGGCAGACAATAAATATAGTAACTAAATAAACGGGAATGGCTTTTAACACTTTCTGGCCAGGGAAGCGCTGCCCTTGGTAGGAGACTGGGGGAGAAGGGAGGGGGGTGTACAGGGGTTTCAGTGGTGGTGGTCACCTTCTTAGTTTAGTGGTGGGTTTTGGGGTGTTTGTTCTACTGTTATTCTTCATAACTTATGTATATGGTACACGTATTTATATGCTTTAAATACTTCATTAAAAAATCGTTTCTGGGGCTTCCCTGGTGGCGCAGTGGTTGGGAGTCTGCCTGCCGGTGCAGGGGACACGGGTTCGAGCCCTGGTCTGGGAGGATCCCACATGCCGCGGAGCGGCTGGGCCCGTGAGCCACAACTACTGAGCCTGCGCATCTGGAGCCTGTGCTCTGCAACGAGAGGTCGCGATAGTGAGAGGCCCGCGCACCGCGATGAAGAGTGGCCCCCGCTCGCCACAACTAGAGAAAGCCCTCGCACAGAAACCAAGACCCAACACAGCCAAAAATAAATCAATAAATAAATTTAAAAAAAAAATCGTTTCTGTCTCAAGCATACTTCAGTGCTGAAACAGCTTAATTATTCATTTAATTTAATTATCCTGATTAGGTAAGATACTTGACTTAAGAAAATCCCTTAATATAACCTAATTGGCCCCATCCCTTCCCCCCATTTATTAAAGGCAGTCATAGTTATTTTTAATTGGCTCTGTGTTTTTTTCCACAATATGTATTTGAAGTATTCGGTTTTATGCAATTTGTGCAGGATTATCCTAACTTGGGGTAAAAGGGTAATGAGATTTATGCTTTGTCACTGACACCATTTTAATGACTTTAGCAAAATGTCTTGTTTTAGTCCACATAATATGATTGAATTTTCAAATATATGTAGTATTTGTGTAATGGAGAGAAGGATTTAATTTTTCTACATTAGACTAAATTAATCATTTTATGTTTTAACTACCTTCAAACCAATTATGAACCTATTAAAATTAAAGCATATTCAATTAAGAGTATTTCTTTTTTTTTTTTTTTTTTTTTTTTGCGGTACGTGGGCCTCTCACTGTTGTGGCCTCTCCCCTTGCGGAGCACAGGCTCAGCGGCCATGGCTCACGGGCCCAGCCGCTCCGCGGCACGTGGGATCCTCCCGGACCGGGACACGAACCCGCGTCCCCTGCGTTGGCAGGCGGACTCTCAACCACTGAGCCACCAGGGAAGTCCAAGAGTATTTCTTTTTTATTAGAAACACATATCTAATAATAATCTGATAAATAGTAGATTTGAGATATAAATTGTTCCAACGTATCTAACCATAATGGCTGTAAGTACAGGTGCTATTTTAAGGACAGGCATCAGTTTTTCACTAAGTTCATTGAATTGGGCATTTCTGAGGCATCTAGAAACAGCTTGGCACCTCTCAGTTCTGTGGGATGGTTGCATCATGCTGCATGTGAGAGTCAGCTGGCTTGAGTTTGGATCTTGACTCTGCTGTATTTAAGCATTATGTTACCTTGGGCCGTGTTTGGCCACTGTAAGCCTCCGTTTTCTTTTCTTTAAATGAAGAAAATAATGGTACCTACCACCTCAGAGTTGTTAGAAGTATTCCATAAGAAAATGCATGTACAACCAGCTTATTGAGAAGTCTTAATTTTTCAGAGGTATGAGTGTGCAGCAGTTGTGGAGCATGGGCTCTAGGCATGTGGGCTTCAGTAGTTGTGGCTCGTGGGCTCAGTAGTTGTGGCGCACGGGCTTAGTTGCTCCGTGGCGTGTGGGATATTCCGGACCAGGGCTCGAACCCGTGTCCCCTGCATTGGCAGGCGGATTCTTAACCACTGCGCCACCAGGGAAGTCCCATGAAACAGTCACAGTTTTTAAAAATTCACTTTTTCTCATTTCGAAACCTGACTCTCATGTTGGAATCAAAGCTCTCTACTCTGCCCACTCTTACCCCCCAAAGGAAAAAAAACCCTTAGTCTGGATCCTGGCACATTGGGGGAGTGGGTACCGCTTGGCTCTCACATGCGTGCCCCCTGCCCCCTCGTCTCCCAAGCGGTGGCCGCCATGGCTGGGTGGGTGGGTGGAAAGAGCAGAGGTAGTTACAGTGGCCCACTCCTCTGTGTGAGTGGCAGCTGCTTCCCTGTCTCCCTGTCTGGACTGCTGGCTTTTTCTGTGAGGCAGCCATTCACATGTGGGCTCTCGTAGGAAACATCTGGCAGTTCTTTGGGGAACCCTTAGCATTGGAGATCTGACCTGATCTCCTCATTCCCCTGCTCTACAGTCAAATCACCTTCGTCCTCTTGCTTCTTGGTCTCTGCATCTAGTAGGCTGCTCTCCTGGGCAAAGTTCTTGCAAAACGACTCAAGCCTCGCTACCTTTGTGGTGCCCCCTAGACCCACAGAAAACCCAGGTGTCTTTGCCAAGACAGATGGCTGCCCTGATGTTTGTGGCCGTCAGCTCTGCTGTCCCTTTCCTGCATGCATTACTGTATGCATTCTCATCCACCCCCCGACGACTGTTTACTGTTACCTAACAACTTCCAAATCTTTTTCTCAAGCCAGATCTCTCCTAAGTTCCCAGACCACATTTCCCATAGCCTAGGGCGTCCTCTCACCATTATTTCCCGGATCCAGTTCCTCCCCGTGACTTCAGCATCATCCTGGTTAGCAGCATTGCCTCCTCCCATTCATGTAACCCAGGAGCCTGGGGGTCCTCCAGCCCCCCTTAGCTCCCTGTAAGCCAGTCCTGTCTCCCAAATATCTTTTTTTTTTTAAAAGATTGAGGAAGCAATTAAATTTAATTTTCTTAACAATAAAATATACAATCACTACTCACTGCTAGGCTCTTTTGCCTCAATTCAAATACCCACTCATTTCAAGTAAAGCACTCACTTTAGGTAATGACCAGACACAGGAAATGGAAAAATCTAGATTCTAAAAGTAGTCACAAAGAGCACTATAATATTCATGGTATAAAAACTTCAGAATACTAAAGAACTGTTGGAGGGGACTATCACCATGTACACTGTTTACAGCAATTATTCACTGCATATCTTTGCCCCAAGAACAGTATCTATTACGAAAACATTTCAATTCTAATTTATACTAGTTCATATTTACATTGTAAAAGTTATTCCTGGATCAAATGTTTAAAAGAAAGACGTTAAAATTTGTAAGGCTCAAAGACTATCTACAAATAAGAAAATGACTCAGAAAGAATTATAAAAATGAGCAAAATAAATCAACAGCAATCATACAGAAGAGAAAAGCAAACGGTCAACAGAAGTAAGCAAGTATGTTCAGCCTCATTAGTAGTATCAGCAGATTAAAACATCTTTTGAATTCCTCCCCCTTTTCTCTGTGTCCCCGCCCCTTCTTGGTTCTGGTCCTCATTATTTCCTTCCTTTTACTCCAAATCCCATGTCCTTTAGACTTGTACACTGTGGTCAGGGTGGTCTCGCTAAGGCACAAATCCCGTCACATCACCTGCCTGCTTACAACCCTTTTGTGGGGACCCCTGCTGCCTGCGGACCAAAGTCCAGTCTCCATCCCATGGCCTCTGAGGCCCCAGCCTGGGAGCAGCCTTTTTTTCCTTCTACTGCTTCTCTTTACGCCCCACCACTGACCCTGACTTCCCTGCTCCATGGCCACGCTCAACCACTGATAGAGGCCCGGGGACGCGGCGTGATGCTCCGAGACCCAGGCTTTCCCTGGCCTGTCCCTGTTCATGGAGGGTCCTCATTCTCTTTGTACCTGTGGTCCAACCAGACACTTCCACTTGCTTTTCAAGGCCCAGAGGGAATCTTCTGCTCTCAGAAACATCCTCTGGCTTCGTTTTGCTAATCATCCTACCCACATGATCCCAGGCATCACACGTCTTCCTCTCCCCACCCGCCAAGTGCCCCTGGGTCACTGAAAGCAGAGACTATGCCTTATACATCTTGATAATTTTAGGACCAAGCCTAAAGTTCCTGGCCTTTCGTGGGTGCTCAGTGCTGAATAAGTATGAATAATGAACAAAGGCACACCTGAAGAGCTAATGTGTAGAAAAATTTTCTTCTAGTTCGTATCCTAGCTAAGATGTGTTGTAGTGACCATTTCCTTTACAGTGGTTGGCACTGAGTTTAGATACTAAGAAGTGACCCTAATGATCACTGCGGATTTATATTTCCCACTCCACTGGCCTTGGCAGCCCACGCAGGACTTTGTTATTTTCATTATGTTGTCTTCTCGCTCTTACTTGTGAATGAAGGAGAATGTAGCAGCGTCAGAGTCACGTTCTGGCAGAGAGATGGGAAGGGCATCCCAGGTGATGACCACAGAGAGTAAAGATCCATGGGGACTGTGATGGGAAGCTGGACGGTCTGGGCGTGATGTGCCGACAAGGCTGCTTTCTCCTACTAGTCTCGGCCTCAGCCCCAAGCCTTGGGGACACAGCCTGCCTGCCTTCTTTATTTTTTTATTTTATTTTATTTTTGGCCGCTCCAGGTGGCTTGCGGGAACTTAGTTCCCCAACCAGGGATCGAACCCGGGGTCCCAGCAGTCTGAGAGCGCCGAGTCCTAACCACTGGACCGCCAGGGAATTCCCATGCCTGCCTTCTTTATGAGTGAACATTGTTCTCTGCGGTCCACTTGGGTTCCTTTTGATCCTTCTCACAGCTCTGAGGGCTCTCCATGGAACTACCAGGGCTTATGGAAAAGACATTGGAAAATCAATCTTGGGCACGTTTGCAAAGTAATGTGTCTGTCAGCTGGCTGTGTCTGTGTGTCTGCGGTGGCCCCGCTCACCCTGGGACCTCTTCCCAGTGGTTGGAAAGCACCTCCTCAGACTGTGGAACTCGTTGGCACTGGGACTAGCCTGGGTGCCCGTCAGGCTCTCCAGCACCGTAATCTAATAATCCCAAGCGGGTGAGGGCCGGCTTTCACCAAGGGTTCAACATCTCTACTCAGGACAATGCCTGGAGACTCTGCAGCCAGGCTGCCGGGCCCATATGCCGCCTGGGGCTCTGGCTTTGGTCTCCACACAGATTCCTGGCCAGTTTCTTCATCTGTAAAATGGGCAACTTTACGTGATTACTGAGGTTCCATTGAGATTGGCAGGAGGGGTCTCCCCTTTTCTCTTCCCGCACTAATATTCCTTAGTCTAAATCTCTGTATATGAATCTGGAATTCCTGGTCTAGAGGACAGCATATTGAATCAGAAGATGGTTCTCTGCCCCGTCCTACAGTGAATGAGATAAACGCTGGACAAAAGCACACGATGTCTTTGAGCTTCAATTTCTAAACCTACAGATGAAGGAAATTAGAACTAGGTGATCTCTGAATTAGATGATCTCTAATGAGAACTAGATGATTTCAGCTCTAAAATTCTGAACAGACCAATTAAAGAAACCCTCGGGCCCCAGTGAAGTCACAGAGCCTGGACTCTGAGAGACCATAATATGGAAATGGGTCCCTTGATCAAGGCAGAAGGTAAACACGCAGTATCCCTAGCACAGAGTTATCTTTTCCAATTTGTTCATGCTTACCTAAGTCTGTACTGCGTTAGAAATTCAGGAGCTGTGTAATCCTCTAGAATTTATCTTCGCCTTTGTAAATAAAACTGTACAGTTGAACTTCATCTTATTGTTTGAGGATCACCAAGGACTGACCCTAATGGCCCTAAGTGGTTCTGTGTGCAGAGAATAATGGTTAATCTAGTTCCCACTGGCTCTTCTTTCTCTATTGGTTATCGCTGTTGTTATCTTATGGAATTTAACGTGAAAAAATAGCTTAAAGTAGTTACTTTTCGAAAGTGAAAGAAGAGTTTGAGGCATCTGTCTTGCGTAGCTGTGCAAAAGTGAAATAGAAATAGTATTCATTTCTGATAGACTTTCACGAGGTTCTTGAAATAGCAAATCATAATCAGGACGACTTGTCACTTCTTCAGATGTTTTATGTAGGCTATCATTTGGTTTCAAAATCTATGATGCCCTTTACCCGTGGCTTCTGATTTTCATAATCTACCATGATTTAGCAAAAGCGGTGATTTATGAAGAAACTTGTCTTTGAGGAGCTTATTTTCACAAAGATATAAACGGAAAGGGAGAATGTTAACCCTTTGAATCCTGTTTACTCTTTTAGAATAGGGGCGTTCTTTTAGAATTATAGTTATGTTAAATAAAGCAAAGAAATAGAGGCATGTGCAGACAAGTATGGAAGAACCAGAGATTGTTTCTAGAACTGTAAAATAATTTAAAAGCAATTCGTAAATGTTTAGAGAGAAAATCTACAGAAAGATATAGGAAAAATATATTTATAGAGAGCCTTATATGCTATATATGTGTGTGTGTGTGTAAATAAATAAAAGGTTATATTTAAATTTGCTAGTATTTTGTTAGGAATTTTGAAATTCTCACCCTGAGCAGGTAATTTGTTAAGTCTTTTCATCCTCATGTGGGATTTAGGGAACCCGTAGTATCAATATACCTGAGTTAGTTCTCCTGCAGGTTAATTACCAACAAATTCGGCAGCTTTAAGACAAAGCAAAATTATAGTTTAAAATTCAAACTCAATAATACATTTCAGATGATTGTAGAGCAGTTAATTAGTCTAAAGTAGACATTTTTAGGTCTTATCAATGAAAGTATACAAGTCCTTAGATTATAACTAACTTCTTTTTTTCTTTTTATTTATATATTTATGTTTTCATTTACTTATTTATTTACGTATTTATTTTTGGCTGCGTTGGGTCCTCGCTGCTGCGCGCGGGCCCTCTCCAGTTGAGGCGAGCGTTGGCCACTCCTCGCTGCAGTGCATGGCTTTCTCGCTGCGGCGGCCTCTCTCGTCGCGGAGCACGGGCTCCAGGCGCATGGGCTTCAGCAGTCGTGGCACACAGGCTTCAGTGGTTGTGGCTCGCGGGCTCTAGAGCACAGGCTCAGTAGCTGTGGCGCCCGGGCTTAGTTACTCCGCGGCATGTGGGATCCTCCTGGATCAGGGATCGAAGCCGTATTCCCTGTATCGGCAGGCGGACCCTTAGACACTGCGCCACCAGGGAAGTCCCTATAACTTTTTTAGTAGCTTTTTTTTCTCTTTGCTTTTACTTTAAAATATTTTTAATCAAAATAATACATGTATAGGTATCTAAAGTAGTAAATTCATAGAAACAGGAAGTAGAATGATGATTACTGGGGCTAGAGGTGGGGAAGGGGTACGGGGAATTGTTTAATAGGTACGGTTTCAGATGTGCAAGATGAAAAAGTTCTAGAGATCTGTTTCACAACAAGGTGCATATACTTAACACTACTGAACTGTACACTTAAAATGGTTAAATTGATAAATTTTAGGTTATATGTGTTTTACCATAGTAGAAAATACATGTGCATTTATAAAGATCAAGTAGAATTAATAGAAAAAAATATTAGCAGTTCCTTTTTTTTTTCACCCTCTCACCTGCTACCTAGAGGCAGCCACGTTCTTCTTTCATTTTTTTAGAGCGTAACTCAGTGAAGTTTCTCTGTTCAGTATACAGTTCTTCAGGTTTTGACAAACAAACAGTGGTTGTACCACCACCACAATCAAGAAAGGAAACGGTTCCATCGCCTACAAAAACCTCCCCTCCCTTACCCCAAGGCTCTGGCAACTTCTGGCCTGTTTTTTGTGCCTATAGATTTGCCTTTTCTAGAATGTCACTGTAAATGGAATCATCGTTTGCAGCCTAAGTCTGGCTTCTTTCATTTAACCATAATATATCTGAGATTCATTCAAGTTCTTAGGTGTATCAGTAGTTCATTTCTTTTTATAGCTGAGTAGTATTCCGTGGTATAGGTGTACCACGGTTTGTTAATCCATTCTCCAGTTGAAGGACATTTGTGTTGTTTCCAGTTCTGAGTGATTATGATAAAGCCACAAACATTTATGTACATATTTCTGTGAGAACATAAATTTCATTTCACTTAGGTTACTGACTTAGACTGGGATTATTGGGTTTTATGGAGAGTCAGACTTTATAAGCAACTGCTAAACTGTTGTGCAGAGTGGTTGTACCATTTTGCATTCCCACCATCAGTATATGAGCATTCCAACTGTTCTGCCATCTTGTCAACAGTTGATATTTTTAGGTTTAATCTTTAAATGAAAGATTTTAGCCCCTCTAGTAGATGTGTTGCTGTATCTCATTATGGTTTTAGTTTGCACTTCTGAAATGATTAATGATGTTTACCATTTTTCCATGTGCTATTTACCAAGCATGTATCTTCTTTGATAAAGTGTCTGTTGCCCATTTTTTTAAAAATTGCATTGTTTGTTTTCTTGCTATTGAGTTTTAAGAGTTCTTTATATATTCTCGATATAGGTCCTTTATCAGATGTGTGACTTGCAATATTTAATTACAGTCTATAGTTTGTGTATTCATTCTTGTAACAGTGTCTTTCAAACAACAGAAATTCTTCATTTTGTTCATTGATTTTTTTTTCTCTTTTATGGATGGTGCTTTTCATGTCACATTCAAGAAGTCTTTGCCTAACCCAAGGTCTGAAGGAATTATGGTTTTGGATTTTGCATATAAGTCTCATCCATTTTAAGTCAATATTTCATATGGTGGGAGGAATGGATCAAACTGGGTTTTGTTTTCTATATTCTATCTAGCTGTTTCAAGACTATTTGTTGAAAAGATTATCTTTCTGCACTGAATCACTTTTACCTCTTTGTTAAATCAATTTGCCATATATGTGTGGGACTGTTTCTTACCTCTCTATTCTGTTCCATTGCTCTACACATCTGTCCCTTTACCAATACCACACTATCTCGATGAGAGTAACTTTACAGAAAGTCTTGAGTGGGAGCCCTTCAGCTCTATTCTTCTAAAATTGTTTTGCTTATTCCAGTTCTTTTACTTTTATGTATAAATTTTAGAATCACTTTGTCATTTTTTAATAAGTCTTGCTGGAATTTTGATTGGGATTACATTGAATCTTTACATTAGTTGGGGGAGGGGGAATTGACATATTAACAATATTGAGTCTTTCAGTTGAACACAGTGTATCTCACCATTTATTTGGTTCTCTTGGATTTCTTTCATCAGTGTTTTATAGTTTTCAGCATACAGATTTTATACATATTTTGTTAAATTTATATCTATTTCATGTATTTTTATGAGGTAAATGGAACTTTAAAAAAATGTCAGCTTTTGGACTTCCCTGGTGGCACAGTGGTTAAGAATCTACCTGCCAATGCAGGGGACACGGGTTCTATCCCTGGTCCGGGAAGATCCCACATGCCACAGAGCAGCTAAGCCTGTGCGCCACAGCTATTGAGCTTGCGCTCTAGAGCCTGTGAGCCACAACGGCTGAGCCAGCGTGCCACAACTACTGAAGCCAGTGCGCCTAGAGCCTGTGCTCCACAACAAGAGAAGCCACCGCAATGAGAAGCCCACGCACCTCAACGAAGAGTAGCTCCCACTAGCCACAACTAGAGAAAGCCCGCGCGCAGCAACGAAGACCCTACGTGGCCAAAAATAAATAAATAAATAAATTTTAAAGATGTCAGCTGTTAATTGTTCATGCCAATACGTAGGAATATAATTGATTTTTCTGATTGAACTTATATCCTGTGACCTTGATAAACATTCTTATTGTTAGTTCCTGTAGTTTTTTGTGTGCATTCTTTGGGATTTTCTGTGTAGGCAATCATATTATCTGTTAATAGGATAGTTTTATTTTTTTTCTTTCTACTCTGGATGCCCTTTCTTTTGTCCCTTCCTTCCTTCCTTCCTTTCTTTCTTTTCTTTTTTTTTTTTTTTTTTTTTTTGCCTTATTGACTGCCTATTACTATTACCTCCAGTATATTGAACAGTATTGCTGAGAGTGGACATTCTTGCCTTTTTTCCAATCTTAGGGGGAAGGCATTCATTCTTTTGCCATTAAGTGTGATGTCAGCTGAATAGTTTTTGTATATGCCCTTTATCAGGTTGAAGGACTTTGATTCCTGTTCTGCTGAGAGTTTTTATCATGAATGGATGTTGTATTTTGTCAGATTGCTTTTTCTGCATCTATTGAGATGACCCTGTACTTTTTATATAGTGAATCACATTGACTTTCGAATGTTTACCTTGCATTCTCAGGATAAATGCCATTTGGTCCTGATGTATTTATTACTCGTATTATATATAGTTGGATTCAAGTTGCCAAAAATTTTTAAAGAACTTTTGCGTCTCTGTTCATTAGGGCTGTTGGTCTGTAATTTTCTCCCCCCCCCCAACTTTTTTTTTTTAAATAATGTCTGCCTGATTTTATTATTAGGGTCATGCTGGCCTTGTAGAATGAGTTGGGAAGTGTTTTCTCTTCAGTTTTCTCGAAGAGAGTTTGTGTAGAATCGGAATAGTTTCTTCCTTAAATATTTAGTAGGATTCACCAGTGAAACCATCTGGGCCTGAGTTTTTTGGGGTAGGAAGATTTAAATTACAAATTAATTTAAACAATGGACTATTTTAGTTACCCATTTCTCCTTGAGTGAGTTTTGGTAGTTTGTGTTTTTCTAGGAATTTGTCCATTACATCTAAGTTGTCATATTTACTGAAATAAATTTGATATGCCATGTTTTCTTTTTACTCAGTTCAAAAATCTTCCCAATTTCCCTTTTATTTGACCCCCATGGGTTATTTAGGTATGTGTTATTTCCAAATATTTGGAGATTTTCCAGATAATTTTCTGTAATTTATTTTCTGTAATTGATTTCTAATTTAATTCCATTGTGCTTATAGAACATGCTTTGTATGATTTGAACCCTTTTAAATTTATTGAGACTCGTTTTGTGGCTCAGAATATGGCCTATCATGGTAAAAATACCATGTGTGCTTGAAATGAATGTGTATTCTGCTGTTATTGGATGGAATGTTCTACAAAAAACAGTTAGGTCAAGTGGTTGACAGAGTTATTCCAGTATTCAGTACCCTTACTTATTTTCTGCTTACTGTCTTTCAATTACTGAGAGAGGATCGTTAAAAACTCTAACTTTAATTGTGGAGTTTTCTGTTTCTCCTTATAATTCTATCGGTTTGTTGCTTCATATAATTTGAAGCTCTGTTATCAGGGTATAAACATTTAGGATTTTTATGACCTCATGATGAATTGACCCTTTTATTCATTATGAAATGACTTTAGCTCTGCAGTCCACTTTCTCTGAATCATATAGCCACTTCAGTGTTCTTTTGATTATTTTAACATAGAGGATCCTCTTCCATCCTCTTATTTTACCTAATTATGCCTTTATATTTCTTTTTTTTAAAATAAATTTATTTATTTATTTGTTCGTTTATTTTTGGCTCTGTTGGGTCTTTGTTGCTGTGCCCGGGCTTTTGCTAGTTGCAGAGAGCAGAGGCTACTCTATGTTGCGGTGCGCAGGCTTCGCATTGCGGTGGCTTCTCTTGTTGTGGAGCAAGGGCTCTAGGCGTGCAAGCTTCAGTAGTTGTGGCACGTGGGCTCTAGGGCACAGGCTCAGTAGTTCTGGCGTGCGGGCTTAGTTGCTCCGCGGCATGTGGGATCTTCCTGGACCAGGGCTGGAACCCGTGTCCCCCTGCATTGGCAGGCAGCTTCTTAACCACTGCACCACCAGGGAAGTCCTAAAATATTATTTCTTTTTAATTTAATTTTATTTTTTTGCGATACGTGGGCCTCTCACCGTTGTGGCCTCTCCCGTTGCGGAGCAGAGGCTCCGGACGTGCAGGCCCAGCGGCCATGGCTCACGGGCCTAGCCGCTCCGCGGCATGTGGGATCTTCCCTGACCGGGGCACGAACCCGTGTCCCCTGCATCGGCAGGCTGACTCTCAACCATTGCGCCACCAGGGAAGTCCTAAAGTATTATTTCTTAAAGTCAGCAATGGTTGTGTCTTGGGTTTTTTTTTTTTATCTGATCTGACAATCTGTACCTTTTAATTAAGGTGCTTAATTGAGAACATTTACATTTAATGTGATTATTGCTATAGTTGGTTTGAATGACTGTCTTACTATTCACTTTTTATTTTGTTCTTTATTCCTCTTTTCTTCCATTCTACTTCTTTTAGATTGTATTTTTTCTCATGATTCCATGATATCTTCTTTGTTGGCTTATTAGCCGTAACTCTTTGTGTTGTTATTTCAGTTATTGCTTTAGAGTCTGTAGCGTACATTTTTAACTTACCGCATCTACTTTCAAGTAATGTAACAACCTACAGCACCGTCCTTCCCTTCTCCCCGCCGGCCTGTGTTGTTTTGTGTCATACATTTTACTTCTACATATGATATATCCCCTCTTCACTCATATATTGTTATTATTTTTGCTTTAAATAGTCATTTATCTTTTAAAAGAGATTTAAATAGTTAAGGGAAATATCTTTTGTATTTAACTACATAGTTACCATTTCTGATGCTCTTCATTCTTTTGTGTACATCTCAACTTCCATCTGGTATCATTTTCCTTCTGCCTGAAAAACTGACTTCACAATTCTTATAGTGCAAGTCTGCCAGTGATTGAATCCTTGTAGCTTTCGTGTGTCTGAAAAAGAATTTCACCTTCATTTTGGACAGATATTTTCACTGGGCATAGACTTATCGGTTGACAGGCTTTTCAGAATGTCCTTTCGGCACTTGAAAGAAGTTGCTGCGCAGTCTTCTGTCAACCAGAAGTCTGCTCCCAATCTTATCTTTGTTTCTCTGTGTATGATCTAGTTCTTTTCTCTGGGCTGCTTTTAAGATGATCGCTTTATCACTGGTTTTAAGCCATTTGATTATGATACACCTTGCTGCAATTTTCTTCACGGTTCTCTTACTTGAAGTTCGTTTAGCTTCTTGGATCTGTGAATTTATTTTTTTTAAATAAAATTTGGAGAAAATTGCTGTTATCACTTCAAATATTTTTTCCCCTCTCTTTCCCTCTTCTCTTCTTTAGGGACTTCACTAAAGATTTACTTGGTTGTTTGAAATTGCTTCAGAGTTTAATGATACTTTCTTCTTTTTTTGTTTTGTTCTTTTTTTCAGCTTTTTTTGCTCTCTGTTTTGTTTTGGGTAGTTTCTATTGCTGATATATCACTAATATTTCCCCTGCCCTGTCTAATCTGCTGTTAATCGCCTGCAGCATATCTTTCTTCTCAAATTGTATTTTTCATCCTCATAAATCTAATTTGGGTTTTCTCTATACCTTTCCTACCTCTATTTAATATGCTGCTGTTTACCTCTACTTTCTTGAACATATGAAATATGGTTATAATAATTATTTGAGTGTCCTTGTCTACAAATTATATCGTCTTTGTCATATCTGGGTCATTTTGATTGATTGATTTTCCTCCTCATTATGAGTCACATTTCCCTGTTTATTTATATGCCTGGTACTTTTCATTGGATGCCAGACATTGTGAATTATTGGTTGCTAGCTGCATTTTATTTAATATCCTCGAGGCTTGTTTTGGGAAGTAAATAAGTTACTTGGAAACAGTTTGATCTTTTCAAGGCTTCCTTTTAAACTGCTTTACACAAGACCAAAACACCATTCAGTCTAGAACTAACTTTTCCTCATGACTTTCCTCCTTGAATATCTGGTGCCCTGCATTTACAAGGTTTGTCTTTTTTTTTTTTTTTTTTTTTAACCCAGGCTGGTGGTAAGACCAACTATTCCCAGCCCTGTGTGATTTCCAAAACTTGTTCTTCCTGCTTCTTCCGGGTGGCTCCTTCCCCAGCCTTGGGTAGTCTCCTCACGTTTGCTGCTAAGTCGTCCAGGGAAGCCTGCGAGCAGAGGGGCACGGTCCCTGCAGGTCCTATCCTCTCTCTCTTTTTTTTGTTTTTTCAAACAGAAAGTCACAAAAATTATAATGATCCTCATCAGTTCACTCAGTCCCATGTAATTAATTTTTTTTTCATCTTGATCTTTTGTTAGCACTTTTATGAATTCATCAGTTTTCCAATAGAGTTCTGAAAATGCTTATTCATTCAGTTCAGCCGTGTAGTCAGTTACCAGAAACCTGTACTTGTCAGAGTCTTTTCCATGAATTCCTTGAAGATGAAACCCTTTTATAGGAACATTTTTGCAAAAGCATCAGACTACACCCAGAACTGCCTGTAAATGACGAAAGACTTAAAAATGACCACGGTGAAAGATTGATGAAAGTTCATAATAATGCAGTTGACTAGGAAATTTAGTTATTTCTGAGATATACAGTTTAAAATAATAACTAGAATTATGACTTATAATGTTATACCAGAACATATAAGATTTTTTGGAATTTCATGTAATGTCTGAAACATTTATATTAACATATTTCCATACAAATAACCCAAAGAAAGTTTAGTATTAGTTATTTTTTAAAAAATGTTTGCATTTTATCTATTTTTTTATACAGCAGGTTCTTATTAGTCATCCATTTTATACATATTAGTGTATACATGTCAATCCCAATCAAGCAATTCATCACACCACCATCCCAACCCCCCCGTGGCTTTCCCCCCTTGGTGTCCATACGTTTGTTCTCCACATCTGTGTCTCAACTTCTGCCCTGCAAACCGGTTCATCTGTACCATTTTTCTACGTTCCACATACATGCGTTAATATACGATATTTGTTTTTCTCTTTCTGACTTACTTCACTCTGTACGACAGTCTCTAGATCCATCCATGTCTCTACAAATGACCCAATTTCGTTCCTTTTTATGGCTGAGTAATATTCTGTTGTATATATGTACCACATCTTCTTTATCCATTCGTCTGTCAATGGGCATTTAGGTTGCTTCCATGACCTGGCTATTGTAAATAGTGCTGCAATGAACATTGGGGTGCATGTGTCTTTTTGAATTATGGTTGTCTCCGGGTGTATGCCCAGTAGTGGGATTGCTGGGTCATATGGTAATTCTATTTTTAGTTTTTTAAGAAACCTCCATACTGTTCTCCATAGTGTCTGTATCAATTTACATTCCCACCAACAGTGCAAGAGGGTTCCCTTTTCTCCACACCCTCTCCAGCATTTGTTGTTTGTAGATTTTCTGATGAGCCCATTCTAACTGGTGTGAGGTGATATCTCATTGTAGTTTTGATTTGCATTTCTCTAATAATTAGTGATGTTGAGCAGCTTTTCATGTGCTTCTTGGCCATGTGTATGTCTCCTTTGTAGAAATGTCTATTTAGGTCTCCTGCCCATTTTTGGATTGGGTTGTTTGTTTCTTTAATATTGAGCTGCATGAGCTGTTTATGTATTTTGGAGATTAATCCTTTGTCCGTTGATTCATTTGCAAATATTTTCTCCCATTCTGAGGGTTGTCTTTTCACCTTGTTTATGGTCTCCTTTGCTGTGCAAAAGCTTTTAAGTTTCATTAGGTCCCATTTGTTTATTTTTGTTTTCATTTCCATTACTCTAGGAGGTGGGTCAAAAAAGATCTTGCTGTGATTTATGTCAAAGAGTGTTCTTCCTATGTTTTCTTCTAAGAGTTTTATAGAGTCCGGTCTTACATTTAGGTCTCTAATCCACTTTGGGTTTATTTTTGTGTATGGTGTTAGGGAGTGTTTTAATTTCATTCTTTTACATGTAGCTGTCCAGTTTTCCCAGCACCATTTATTGAAGAGACTGTCTTTTCTCCATTGTATATGCTTGCCTCCTTTGTCATAGATTAGTTGACCATAGGTGTGTGGGCTTACCTCTGGGCTCTCTATCTTGTTCCATTGACCTATGTGTCTGTTTTTGTGCCAGTACCATATTGTCTTGATTACTGTAGCTTTGTATAATAGTCTGAAGTCAGGGAGTCTGATTCCTCCAGCTACATTTTTTTCCCTCAAGACTGCTTTGGCTATTTGGGGTCTTTTGTGTCTCCATACAAATTTTAAGATTTTCTGGGGCTTCCCTGGTGGCGCAGTGGTTGAGAGTCCGCCTGCCGATGCAGGGGACACGGGTTCGTGCCCCGATCCCGGAAGATCCCACATGCCGCGGAGCGGCTGGGCCCGCGAGCCATGGCCGCGGAGCCTGTGTGTCCGGAGCCTGTGCTCCGCAACGGGAGAGGCCACAGCAGTGAGAGGCCTGCGTACAGCAAAAAAAAAAAAAAAAGATTTTCTGTTCTCGTTCTGTAAAAAATGCCAATGGTAATTTGATAAGGATTGCATTGAATCTGTAGATTTCTTTGGGTAGTATGGTCATTTTCACAATGTTGATTCTTCCAATCCAAGAACGTGGTATATCTCTCCATCTGTTGGTATCATCTTTAATTTCTTTCATCAGTATCTTATAGTTTTCTGCATACAGGTCGTTTGTCTCCCTAGGTAGGTTTATTCCTAGGTATTTTATTCTTTTTGTTGCAATGGTAAATGGGAGTGTTTCCTTAATTTCTCTTTCAGATTTTTCATCATTAGTGTATAGGAATGCAAGAGATTTCTGTGCATTAATTTTGTATCCTGGAACTTAACCAAATTCATTGATTAGCTCTAGTAGTTTTCTGGTGGCATTTTTAGGATTCTCTATGTATAGTATCATGTCATCTGCAAACAGTGACAGTTTTACTTCTTCTTTTCCAATTTGTATTTCTTTTTCTTCTCTGATTGCCATGGCTAGGACTTCCAAAACGATGTTGAATAATAGTGGTGAGAGTGGACATCCTTGTCTTCTTCCTGATCTTAGAGGAAATGCTTTCAGTTTTTCACCATCGAGAATGATGTTTGCTGTGGGTTTGTCGTATATGGCCTTTATTACGTTGAGGTAGGTTCCCTCTATGCCCACTTTCTGGAGAGTTTTTATCATAAATGGATGTTGAATTTTGTCAGAAGCTTTTTCTGCATCTATTGAGATGATCATATGGCTTTTATTCTTCAATTTCTTAATATGGTGTATCACATTGATTGATTTGCATATATCGAAGAATCCTTGTATCCCTGGGATAAATCCCCCTTGATGATGGTGTATGATCCTTTTAATGTGTTGTTGGATTCTGTTTGCTAGTATTTTGTTGAGGATTTTTGCATCTATATTCATCAGTGATATTGGTCTGTAATTTTCTTTTTTTGGAGTATATTTGTCTGGTTTTGGCATCAGGGTGATGGTGGCCTCATAGAATGAGTTTGGGAGTGTTCCTTCCTCTGCAATTTTTTGGAAGAGTTTGAGAAGCATGGGTGTTAGCTCTTCTCTAAATGTTTGATAGAATTCACCTGTGAAGCCATCTGGTCCTGGACTTTTGTTTGTTGGAAGATTTTTTATCACAGTTTCAATTTCATTACTTGTGATTGGTCTGTTCATATTTTCTATTTCTTCCTGGTTCAGTCTTGGAAGGTTATACCTTTCTACGAATTTGTCCATTTCCTCCAGGTTGTCCATTTTATTGGCATAGAGTTGCTTGTAGTAGTCTCTTAGGATGCTGTGTATTTCTGTGGTGTCTCTTGTAACTTCTCCTGTTTCATTTCTAATTTTATTGATTTTGGTCCTCTCCCTCTTTTCTTGATGAGTCTGGCTAATGGTTTATCAATTTTGTTTATCTTCTCAAAGAACCAGCTTTTAGTTTTATTGATCTTTGCTATTGTTTTCTTTGTTTCTATTTCATTTATTTCTGCTCTGATCTTTATGATTTCTTTCCTTCTGCTAACCTTGGGTTTTGTTTGTTCTTCTTTCTCTAGTTCCTTTAGGTGTAAGGTTAGATTGTTTATTTGAGATTTTTCTTGTTTCTTGAGGTAGGCTAGTATAGGTATAAACTTCCTTCTTAGAACTGCTTTTGCTGCATCCTATAGGTTTTCGATCATCGTGTTTTCATTGTCATTCGTCTCTAGGTATTTTTTGATTTCCTCTTTGATTTCTTCAGTGATCTCTTGGTTATTTACTAACATATTGTTTAGCCTCCATGTGTTTGTGTTTTTTACCTTTTCTTCACTGTAATTCATTTCTAATCTCATAGCGTTGTGGTCAGAAAAGATGCTTGATATGATTTCAATTTTCTTAAATTTACTGAGGCTTGATTTGTGACCCAAGATGTGATCTATCCTGGAGAATGTTCTGTGCGCACTTGAGAAGAAAGTGTAATCTGCTGTTTTTGGATGGAATATCCTGTAAATATCAATTAAATCTATCTGGTTTATTGTGTCATTTAAAACTTCTGTTTCCTTATTTATTTTCATTTTGGATGATCTGTCCATTGGTGTAAGTGAGGTGTTAAAGTCCCCCACTATTATTGTGTTACTGTCGATTTCCTGTTTTATAGCTGTTAGCAGTTGCCTTATGTATTGAGGTGCTATGTAGGATGCATATATATTTATAATCGTTATATCTTCTTCTTGGATTGATCCACTGATCATTATGTAGTGTCCTTCCTTGTCTCTTGTAACATTCTTTATTTTAAAGTCTCTTTTATCTGATATGAGTATTGCTACTCCAGCTTTCTTTTGATTTCCATTTGCATGGAATATCTTTTACCATCCCCTCACTTTCAGTCTGTATGTGTCCCTAGGTCTGAAGTGGGTCTTTTGTAGACAGCATATATATGGGTCTTGTTTTTGTATCTATTCAGCAAGCCTGTGTCTTTTGGTTGGAGCGTTTAATCCATTCACATTTAAGGTAATTATCAATATGTATGTTCCTATGACCATTTTCTTAATTGTTTTGGGTTTGTTTTTGTAGGTCCTTTTCTTCTCTTGTGTTTCCCACTTAGAGAAGTTCCTTTTGCATTTGTTGTAGAGCTGGTTTGGTGGTGCTGAATTCTCTTAGCTTTTGCTTGTCTATAAAGCTTTTGATTTCTATGTCGAATCTGAATGAGATCCTTCCCGGGTAGAGTAATCTTGGTTGTAGGTTCTCCCTTTCATCACTTTAAGTGTATCATGCCACTCCCTTCTGGCTTGTAGAGTTTCTGCTGAGAAATCAGCTGTTAACCTTATGGGAGTTCCCTTGTATATTATTTGTCATTTTTCCCTTGCTGCTTTCAATAATTTTTCTGTCTTTAATTTTTGCCAATTTGATTACTATGTGTCTCGGCATGTTTCTTCTTGGGTTTATCCTGTATGGGACTCACTGTGCTTCCTGGGTGGCTATTTCCTTTCCCAGGTTAGGAAAGTTTTCGACTCAAATCTCTTCAGATATTTTCTCTGGTCCTTTCTCTCTCTCTTCTCCTTCTGAGACCCCTATAATGCGAATGTTGTTGAGTTTAATGTTGTTCCAGAGGTCTCTTAGGCTGTCTTCATTTCTTTTCATTCTTTTTTCTTTATTCTGTTCCACAGCAGTGAATTCCACTATTCTGTCTTCCAGGTCACTTATCCATTCTTCTGCCTCAGTTATTCTGCTATTGATTCCTTCTAGTGTAGTTTTCATTTCAGTTATTGTACTGTTCATCTCTGTTTGTTTGTTCTTTAATTCTTCTAGGTGTTCTTTATTTCTTCTAGGTCTTTGTTAAACATTTCTTGCATCTTCTCGATCTTTGCCTCCATTCTTTTTCCAAGGTCCTGGATCATCTTCACTATCATTATTCTGAATTCTTTTTCTGGAAGGTTGCCTATCTCCACTTCATTTAGTTGTTTTTCTGGGGTTTTATCTTGTTCCTTCATCTGGTACATAGCCCTCTGCCTTTTCATCTTGTCTATCTTTCTGTGAATGTGGTTTTTGGTCCACAAGCTGCAGGATTGTAGTTCTTCTTGCTTCTGCTGTCTGCCCTCTCCATCCTCTCTCTTTTACTTAAAAAAATTGTACATACCTAAAGATAGAGTGAATAGAAAAAAATATATTAGCAGTTTCCTTTTTTCCAATCTCCCAATCTATTCCTGAGGCAGCCACTTTTAATTTTTTTGCTTTCTCATATTTACCCACAGATGTGCATGTCATATTGATATAGTTATTCTTGCTTTATCAATTGTAGATATTTTATAATCAAGCTGTGGTAGATAAGGATTTAGCATTTTTTTATTATTTTTTTTTTTGGTACGCGGGCCTGTCACTGTTGTGGCCTCTCCCGTTGCGGAGCACAGGCTCTGGACTCGCAGGCTCAGTGGCCATGGCTCACGGGCCTAGCCACTCCGCGGCATGTGGGATCTTCCTGGACCAGGGCACGAACTCATGTCCCCTGCATCGGCAGGCGGACTCTCAACCACTGCACTACTAGGGAAACCCAGGATTTAGCATTTTTAAACCATTCTTACCACAGTTTTTTTCTTCCCTCCACACACTTCTTCCCACCAGCTTCCCAATAAAGTTAATTTAACTTTTTAAAGTTAAATAAGTAAAAAGTGTTAAGAACGAATATAGTCGTGTAAATTTTATTTATGAGCGTAAGTTTTTTTTTCTTTCTTTTTTTGTTTTCTGTAAAACTGTCTTTGAACTTATCTAGTTGCTCCATTAGATCTGTCCCATACCTGGCTGTACCACCCCCCGCCCCTGCAAATGCTCAAATGTATTAGATCCTGTCTCTGTTTATTCCCACCAAAGTGCTGACTCCCAAAGGCTCCCACTTCCCACATGGTTACATATCTGTTGCTGCTAAGGCTTGCTTATTAGCACCTGTCATCCCCAGATTTCCTTCCCCCATCATCCTGCTTTTTTGGGGGGGGGCTGCGCCGCCCAGCATGCGGGATCTTAGTTCCACAACCAGGGATCGAACCTGTGCCCCCTGCAGTGGAAGCACAGAATCCTAACCACTAGACCACCAGGGAATTCCCCCCATCATCCTGTTAATTCCCTTCCTTCTCTCTAGCATTTGAGTCCCTGGTTCATGTTTTCCTTCTTTTTTTTTTTTTTTTCTTTTGGAATATACAATATTTCTTATATTTTTTAAATTTTATTTTATTGTGGTAAGAAGACTTAACCTGAGACCCACCCTCTAAAAGTTTTACGTGTACCAACACAGTATTGTTGACTTCAGGTTCAAGGTTGTAACAGCAGATCTCTAGAACTTATTCATCTTGCTGTAAACCCTTTTCCTTGATTTGCTCCTCCATACTGGTGTCTGAAATGTCTGAAAATGTTCTTATTCTACATTTACACGTAAATGATTTGGCCAAGTGAAAAACCTTTCTCTCTTAGAATTTTATAGACATTTTCTTCATTGTTTCCTGGCAGCCAGCAGATTCTGATACTAGTACCTGTGTTTGTACCTTTTTTTTTTTCTGTTTGGACGCTCTTAGGATTTTCTCTGTCCTGAGTGATCTTTAGTCTTGTGATGATGTGCTTTGGTGTAGGGCTCTCTTCATTGATTGTGGTAGCTGTCTGGTCATCTGATTTAATCTGGAGACTTGTGCCCTTCCGTTCTGGAAAAATTCTTAAATTATTTCTTTGATAATTTTCTTCCCTCTATTCTCTATTTCTGGAGTTCATTCTATTTTGATGTAGGACCTCCTAGATTGATCCTTTTAAGTCTCTTGTATCTCACAATTCCATCTCTTTTTTGTTCTACTTTTGGGAAGATTTTCTGAACTTTATCTTCCACCTTTTCTTTGGAAATCAAGGAAATTTAAAATATGGTTGAATTTTTCTGTTTGTATTTCTTTGGCATTCTTTCTTGTTCCAACAGTGTGTGGGACCCAAACACTAAAACATTATTTGTTGTTTATCTGCAATTCAGCTTTAACTGGGAGTCCTGAAGTTTCATTTGCTAACCCTGGTAACCCTAATTCCAGCACCCAGTAAGAGTAAACCAGGAAAGGGGGTCCCTAGACAGCAGTGATTTGGTCAGGCTCGCAGTGATGTGCTTTAGCCTCTTCCCTGGCAGTCACTTTAGATTTGCAAGGAGTTTGGACAGAGGGAGAAACAGGTTATCCTATTTGAGTGGTGGATCCCCAACTGTACCTATATTGGCCAAGACAGATAAAGTTTGGAAGAAAAGCAGATGTTACTGAATTAGCATACATGCTACCAATATGCAGAAGTGATTGAATTGGAGTCCAGGTAAAAAGGCTCAAGGCTTTTAGGGGCTTCCCTGGTGGCGCAGTGGTTGAGAGTCCGCCTGCTGATGCAGGGGACATGGGTTCATGCCCCGGTCCGGGAAGATCCCACATGCCACGGAGCGGCTGGGCCCGTGAGACATGGCCGCGGAGCCTATGCTCCACAACGGGAGAGGCCAGAGCAGTGAGAGGCCCGTTTACCGCAAAAAAAAAAAAAAAAAAAAAAAAAAAAAAAAGGCTCTTAGGTAAAACAGAACAGAATAGAACAACAAAATCAACCTCAAAGAACTACCCTGATCTCAAATGTCCAGGCTTTTTTTTTTTTTTCCTGTACTCCAGATTCCCCAGCAGAGTGAGACCTCCTGATCTCTGCCCAGTGCCTGAAGGTGACTAGTATCATCCATGCCTTTAGGGGTCTCTCCCAGAGGCATGGGAGTGTTTATCCTGTCCTATCAGCTGGTCTTGGTTAAGCTTGGGGCACTAGACTCACAGATGTTTTGTTTTGGAAATGGAAGAAACTTTTGTAATGGCTAGAAAGTAATTTTAGCTATTTGGGCCTCAGATGTTTCTGACCCATGGGTTTTCCTCTATAGAGATTTCCTCCGATTCCTTTACCTTCTTTTTGAAATTATGTCTTTTCAGTTTTCATATAAAAATCCATCTTAAAGGAATCTAGCCCATTTATGTGAAAGATAGGAAAAGAAATAGATTTCTAATCATATTTTTGCTTGTATATCTTTTAGCCCAGCAAATTCTCCAGAAATAGATTACAAACATTCAAGGATATATGTACAAGGATGTTCCCTGCAAGTGTATCTAAAATAGCAAAGTATTGGTGATGACCATAACATCCTGCTGTAGAGATATGCCGTAAACAGACTGTGGTTCAGATATTGGCTTCTATAGCTTAATACTTGGATGATCAGTTGGAATGAATGAAGTGAAAACATAACCAACTTGTATCTTTGTTTTCAAGAATCTGGAGCACAGGAAAAAGCCTAGACATTTGAGATTGGGGTGGTTCTTTGCTATTGATTTTATTTTTCTATTCTGTTCTGTTTTGCCTAAGAGCCTTTTTACCTGGAGTCCAGTTCAATCACTTCTGCATATTGGTAGCACATATGCTAATTCAGCAACATGTGCTTTTCTTCCAATAAATAAAATTCAGTTAATTTAGTAATCTTCTTAAACTTCAGTGGGAATTTAAAATTCATTTCTTTATATGACCTTAGAGTTTTGTTTTTCTAAGCTCTTAATTGCAGCTTAAGCGATGCTTTAATTTTTCCTGTGCAGTTGAAATTCCGTTTAAACAAATAAATGACTTAATCACATAGATAGTTTTGGTGATAACTGTAACTTTCAAAATATAGAAACTACCATGTAGTAAGTAATAACTGTGCCTAGCATTCATAGACATGGAGACCACATGACCAAATTATGATTTTTGAGGTTCCACTTATTCTGTTTCCTTTTACTAAAAATGGGTGCCTTTCTAAAATTTGTATCATGAGATAATATATATTTAATTTTTGTAAATTATAAATATGCCAACATATATTTGAATATCACTTGTTATTCAAAAGCAAAGCCTTAAAATTTAGAGAACAATATGAACCTTACAGTAAAAAAAGGATGATACTGCCTTGGTTTTTTTAACACAACAGAGAATTGCCCTTTCATCAGCTACCACATTCACCAGATTTGGTTCCTAATGACTTCAATTTCTAAAGCCAAATGCACTCTGCCAACACTGGGTCATCTTCAAAGAATGTCTAAGAGGCTCCACTGGCAACTAAAATTTCCTAAATTAAAGGATGCTGCTTGAGGGAGAATGCTTGGTTGAGGGAAAAGACTCCGTGTGTGTGTTTGTATATGTGTGTAAATCGAATATGTACATATACATGTTCTATGGTCAGATTTTATGTTGGAATTATTTGTGATGATACAACTTGTTTATGGATTAGTCTTCAGTATTTGTAGTTTTTTTGTTTTCTGTTTTTATAGGATTATACCATTAGAGGGCAGTATTGTAGAGGTTTAAATGTACCTTCTTAAATGTATTGAATTGCAAACTGTTTATAACCTGTAATAATCAAGTGAATTTAAGGCCTTAGACTTATAGTATATTAAACTGCAATCTCAATTGATACATCCTTGCAAATATTTTAAGTTAATAGAAGAAATTATGTAACGGGTTAAGCTATTTTACACCCAGATCTCTTAATTTTAGTTTAGAGAAGGGAATTATTTGGTCAGTGTGGCCATCAGGGTGACATATATACCTACAATATTTCAGTTCCTCTGATGTAAGAAGGCTCAAAGGATTGAGGCTTATAGGAATTGCACTTAACATCCAAAAACTTGCCTTACGGACTTAGTGAAAATAGATCTATGTGGGTAGGATTCAACCTGTGGATTGATTTTTTTTTTTTTTTCCTAGCTATAAATGGAAGAAGGAGGTGCAATTTTAAGGTTTATGGCTCTAGGGACATTTTGAGATCTACCTGATTATATCTGTTGGTTTCCTTTTGGCCTCAATTTGTATATGCCTAGCAAAGAATATGTACTGTTTTTTGTTTCTACACGTAATTGATAAATTCATGGAAAGGCAGAGTCTCTCAAAAAGGAAATGTGATTTTTTTTCCTCTAAAATTCACTGGCTAAGAAAAAAAAAGTATTATTACAGTATGGTGTTATCCTTATAAATAAAACTGCCTATAAAATCCTCCAGTTACTGCTGCCTGTAAGAACGAGATAACTGAAATCGAGACACTCGGGCTCCTGCAAGTCTTTAGTGGTGGGACTGGGCATGCTCAGTAGCTCAGACGGGTCTGGTTGCAAATAAGCAGCTTTCGCTGTTCGGCAGCCACGGGGACAGGCAGCTCCAGAGACGGGGTCTGGCTCCTTTAAACGTAAGCACGTGCGGGTTCCCAATCGTATTTTTCGGAGCCCCTCGGCGTTTTCTGCCGGAGCACTGCTCCATCTTTCTTTGATCACGGAGGCTTTGGCCGCCTGCACCCCGGCCCCTTAGACTGCGGCCTGGGCCAGCCCACCCGAAGAGCGGATCGCCGGGCTGGGGGCGGGGGTGGGGGTGGCGAGGAAGGCGGGGAAGAGAGGAGGAGGGCGGGGAAGGGAGAAGGGGGCGGTTCCAGCGGCGTGCTGGCCAATCGGCGCGGCTCTTCCCTGCATATATTTTGCACGGAGACTGGGAGTCCTAGTCTAGAGCCTGGTGGAGCCCGGCTGCCGACGTGGGAGCCTTCTCCGCACCGTAGTGGGATCTACATCTTTCCGGAATCGCCAAGCCCCAGAAGCCGGGTTTCTTTCAATTAGGGCTGCTGTTTTCTATTTCTCCCTGAGCTACATAAAGCTAGAAGATTTTTATCTAGCTCAAACAAGGCTGCTAGTATTCCCTCTTTTTTTTTTTTTTCCTGCGAGGGTGTTTTTGGCTGCAATTGCATGAAATCCCAATGGTGTAGACCCGTGGCGATGGATCTAGGAGTTTACCAACTGAGACATTTTTCTATTTCTTTCTTGTCATCCTTGCTGGGGACTGAAAACGCCTCTGTGAGACTTGACAATAGGTAAATGTCGGCCGGGATAGTTTTTAAAAATTTACTCGTGAGATACTTGTAATAATGCAGGTGAAAGATAGCCTGGCGAATTCCTTTGTCCATTGCTGAGAGGCTACGGGGACATGGATGTTGCTTTTTGAAATGTTCAGAATAGCCTTCTTTTTGCAGGTCTGGCCAGAGAACAGGCTTTTACCACATTATGTAATTTAGCCTTTGTGGCTCACTAAAATTGGGAAATGTCTGGATATTCATTAGCACAAGAGTGGCTGGTGTGTTCTGGAGGATGATATATTACATAGCATTAAAGAATATTGAAAAAATGATGCTAGTAATATCACGGAATTGGGAAATCCTTTTTGTCTTGGATGTTTAAGATAGATTCCATTTATCGATTTTTTTTTCCTTTTCAGCTCTTCTGGTGCAAGTGTGGTAGCTATTGACAACAAAATCGAGCAAGCTATGGTATGTACTGATTAAAAATCGTTTGTACTAAATGTGGGCACGGTACAAAAAGCGAGGTGTCTTGGGATGGAACAAGCGCATCCATAGTTAAACTGATGATTGCTCTCCATACATTTAGAAATGCCGGCACTGTCTCCATTCTGCTAGCATGAAGCCACATACCACAGCTGCTAAGGAGCGAGAAAGGGGCCCTGAGGGTATTCGATGTTCTTTCCAGGACGGATTTCACACAGCCGTCGGGATTTTGGCGGAGGTTCCCCTTTTTGCTGGGGAATCGCTAGGAAAGCGCTGGCCCGGCGTGTCCTCAGGTCGTGGGCTCATCTCTAGTGATGTGGCTTTACTAGGAATCCTAAGGTTTACCAGGGAGCCGGGAGGGGGGAGGGCCACAGAAGTGGGGATCTCCGGAAGGGGCCTCCTACACCGGGTCCAAACGGATCCCCAGTGATGGAGGCTACTGCACAATGAAAAAGAACCGGAGAAAAGTTTCGCCTTCTCAGCCTGCGCCTGGTTTTCTCCTATTTTTTATTTCCGCCTTGGCCGTTCTTTGTTATTGGAGCAGCGCCTGTGGCTCTTCTCACGGGATTCTCTGCCCACTGTTGCTAGGCAAACTCCGAACCTTTAATTCGGAGCTATAAATAACTCGAGCGCCCATTGGCTGCAACGGCTGCCCAGGTTTCTGTGATGTCAGCTTAATCACGAAAGAGGGGGGGATGGGGGAGGGAGGAAAATGCGGCAACACGCTCTGTAGGAACTGGCTGCAGCCGGTGCTGAGGGAGGCGGTCTGGTGGGCGGAGGGAGGGACTTCGGGGCGGGGACGCGGCTACCGTTGCTCCGGGGCTGGACATCCCTGGGCCGGGCTTTTGCACGGAGCCCCAGAGCCCCAGTGCATTTTGCCATCTCGAATAGGAAACTTGAGCGTAGGCATTCCTGGCCAACGGCTGCAAGGAAAGCAAAGGCTTTAAAAAGGTTTGATGACTTGGACGTTAAACTGAAGTATTGTACAGTTGTGGTTGTATTCCGTGGATTTCCCCTAGGGCCTGTTAAATGAGCTCTAAAGGCAGGATATGTAAATGGTTAGGGAGAGCCCCGCAAAATGATGCTTTAGAAATTCAGAGTCCGGGGAACAGTAAAGAAAAAGTTAAACCTTTTTTTTTCCTCTTCTCTCTCTCCCTTTCAGGATCTGGTGAAAAGCCATTTGATGTATGCGGTTAGAGAGGAAGTGGAGGTCCTCAAAGAGCAAATCAAAGAACTAATAGAGAAAAATTCCCAGCTGGAGCAGGAGAACAATCTGCTGAAGACACTGGCCAGTCCCGAGCAGCTTGCCCAGTTCCAGGCTCAGCTGCAGACTGGCTCCCCCGCTGCCAACACACAGCCACAGGGGACCACACAGCCCCCAGCCCAGGCAGCGTCCCAGGGCTCAGGACCAACCGCGTAGCCTCCTGTGCCGCCGCGGAACTGGCTGCTGCTGTCTGAACTGAACCGACCGGAGAAGATGGACTGGGGGGCGTCCGCGTCCACTGTCACCCATTTCATTGCTCGCTGCAAAAGAGACGTGAGATTGACATATGCCATTATCTCTTTTTTTCCAGTATTAAACACTCATATGCTTTCGGCTTGAAGAAATTTAAGTTGGGTGAATTTAAGGTTAATGAGAGAATTAGCATGGATATACTGGGACCTCATGCAGCTTGGCAGATCCGTGAGAAATGGTTTCATTCATGCTGAGGAGCTGTGTGCCTTTCCATCCCTCCCCTGCTCCCCACCCCCACTTAGGAGAGTTCTTCCTGCTTGCACGTGGTGTACTCCATGGGGTTCCGAAGCAGTGGAGCACCACTGGACTTTCCTCTCTCTCCTCCCCCCCAGGAACTGGAAGGGGAGGTGAAAATCAAGAGTGAAGCTTAGTCTCACCTCAGATGAGGAGAAACATAGTTCATTGTACAAATGACGACTGTCACCGACACTCATAAAAACCAATAGTACTGTGCCTCTTTCCAAAACAGTGGATGACACAAAACTATTAGCGTGACTGAACGGTGACAGGTAGCTGGGATCTAGGCTATCTTACCCTGAAGGTTGTTTTGCTTATTGTATATTTGTGTATGTAAGTGTAACTTTTGTACAATAGAGGACTGTAACTACTATTTAGGTTGTACAGATTGCAATTTAGATGTTTCATTGGCTGTCTGAAGAGGTGTGGGTTGTCTTTTATATAGAGATCTACGTAAAAAATAATACATGAAGAAAAACACACCTACCTAAAGAGGTTTTAAGAATTTGGCACAGTTGGTCACTTTGTGTAATCTGAAATCTTCTAGCTGCTGAATATCTTGAAGTCAGTCCCGGTTCACCGAAGTCTTTCGATTGAGCTGGTTGAATACTTTGAAATATGATCAGTTCTAGCTAATGAAATGGATTTCCCAGTAGGGGGTTCTGCATATTACCTGTATAGTAGTTATCTGCATATGTTTCTGTGCATGTTCTCTACACAGTTGTAAGGTGTCACTGTATTTAACTGTTGCACTTGTCAACTTTCAATAAAGCATATAAAATGTTGATAAACCAGTGTTTCCATGTTCTAGTGTTAACATAATCGCAGTCATTTCCACAACTATTTCCAGATAAAGTTAAAACAATTCGACTAGTAAAATCCTGAAGTGGGGGGATGAAAGGGTTGGGCCAAGTAGTGGTGCCAGTGGTTTGACTGGAGGAGTAAAACGGATCAGACGTTGCGTTCTGTCAGGCAGTAAGGGAAGAGACACAATGAAAGAGGCAAGAGCTTAGTTAGTTCTTCAGGCTAGTTGTGTGACCCAGTCAAGTGGCTTCCCCCACTCAGGGCTAAGGTGGGGTATTGTTGAAAGAGAGAATCTCTGAGTTCCTCTGTGGCTTTAAAATTCTAGGAGCCCGTAGAAGTTTTAATCTCTCAATGTTTTACCAGCTTAGGGGAATGAACCTTACTCTGTGTATAATCCCAACGAGCAGCTCTAGGATCAGAAGATGGGAGTTAGAGAAGCTGATTTCCACTTTAAGAACTCTGTCACCCTAAGTTGGGGTGTCTTTCCTAGTGTGGAGTGAGTTCCCAGCTCCTGGGAATTTCCAAGCAAAAGAGAGGATAATTCCAGGGGTTTCCTCTTCTGGATTTGAAGAAGGAAGGACCAGATAAGCAAGGAAGTCCCTCCCAGCTGATTCCTTAAGACTGTAAAATAGGTCAAGATTCAAAACGTGAAGGAATCCTAAAGCAAATTGGCCCCTGAGACGTGAGCCTGAGGGGTCCCACTCTGCTGCAGGAGCCCAGCCAGTGAGCAGGCGAGCGGTGGATTTTCAGCTCTGCAATCTGCCCCTCCACCCAGTGGGAGTCAGGTATTCCCCAGCTCTAAGGCTTACGGAAGCCCTTGCAGGACAGGACTCAACTCTTCTGAGTCCTTCTCTAATGTAGAACCGCTGAGAGATTGATGGGTGGATGGAGGGAACATCAGAGCTCCCCGAAGAGAACTGGACCGGGTGCATGTGTTAACGAAGCTCAAAGTAAGTGGTGGGGTGACCCAACTCCTGTTGAAGCAGTAAACTGCTGACTGCCTTGGGAGGTGGCGGTTGCCATGAAGATGGTTTGGGGAATTTGGAGAAGACTTAAAACAATCTTTGTCGTAGTTGTTTGAAGGTATATAACTTGGACTTAAATAAAGAGATAATATAGTAATTCCATTTCCTTTAAAAAAAAAAACGACTGAATCGAAATCTTTAACCATTTCATCTTTTAGGTTTTTAATGAATATCCTCCAGAGCAAAGGTGGTAATTGAGGAAATTTGACAAGTGTCATGTCAATGTATGTTTAAGATAAGGGGAGAACTTTCTTCATTATTTAAAGGAATTTGGGGCCTTTATATTAAAAATGTGAGACTCCCATGACATTTTGGGGGCTGAATATTGTATGTGAAATATGAATGAATTATTAGAATCAAAAGATGTTTTTCCGTACATGTTCATTTTAGTAATTACTAAACACATTTTAAGTGATTGACTTATATTTAAGGATATTTAAGGTAATTTTAAAAGGCATTTTACTATCTGCTTACAGGCCTGATGAGGGCTTTGTTGGCCTGTGGGTTGTTATATAATTGATTATATCATACTTACGTGGAGTGGGAGAGATTTTTAAGGGGGATAGAATGTTGTCCAGCACTGGGTGTTCCTGACATCAGCAATTGCAGCAGGAGAGAGCGCCATTCAGGGAAGGAGAGACAGAAGAAATTTTACGTGATTTTAATGAATGTTTGCTTTTTGTTTCAAATTAACAATGCTCATAACTCAGTAATTCTGTGCTTTTTTTTTGCATAGTTTAAAAGCAAAAATCTATTTTTCATTGTGTGAAATACATAATGCCAGAATCAATTTTAAATTGACACAAGAAATGTATAAAAGTGCATCATAACTGAAATTAGAAATGAAAACTTAATTTCCTCAGACACTGCTCGGCCCTTACTTTATGTAAAATAAGTAGTTGAAGCTATCAGGAGCCTGAACTGCTTTTAGCCGTCAACTTGCATTCCCACAGCAGTCATGGCCTAAAGATTAGAAACGGAGGCAGAGAAAATGAAGTTTCCTCCTTCTTAGATAAAATTGCCTGCCACGGAGCGGAGGATGAAGACTTCTGGCTGCCAGGCCTGGCCCTGCAGTCACGAGCTCTTTGACCTTTTGAATGGGACCTCAGAGCCACTTTCTCATCTGTAAAATATGGAGTTGGTTCAGTTCACAAAGATTCTGTCCTGCTGTAAGATGCTACAGTCCTTTGCTTCTTCCAATGACTTGATTTCATTGGAACTTTTTGGGGAGAGTGTGCTGTTTTGTTTGTTCGTTTAACTTCTTGGGCTAAAATTAATTTGGTTTTAATCCTAGCTTTGCCAGTTACTAGCTAAGTGACCCTGGGCAGGTTCCTTTACTAACTGGTCTGTTTCCTCTTGTTAAAATGGGGGCATGCTATCTCCATAGGGTCTTTTGTAAGTGTAATGCTGGAAAGCCATAAACAGAGACATGGGTTCAGAGCAAAGGTTCAAGAAATGTTAGCCTTTCTCGTATTTTTGAGTCATTCATCCTCTTGTTTATGTTTATATATACATATTTAATTTTGTGTTTTTTTCAGGAATAAAGTTGTGGCAGTTTTATTTTCTAATAGCTTTTATTTAGCATGGACAATAGTGGTGGCTGTTAAAATTTTAATACAAAAACACACATTTAAAAATGCCATTTAGAATATGGACAGAAATGGACCATTTCTTCTGTATCTGAAAAATAATACTTAAGGCAGCTATTTGATTTACATAAGTCAGAAAGAATTTACTGGGAATTGTTCATGTTTGAAAGTCATATTGGTAGAAGTAAATACACACAGGTGGAAAGTATATCTTAAATTATTAATTTCCTTATGGAAAAAAGTTGTAGGTAAAACAGTGCTATGGAAGGCCAGGCAGACCAAAGTCACTGGGATTAGTAATCAGGCTTTATCAACAGCTGTTTTAAAAGGTTCAGTGGCCATTTTAATTTATTATTTATTTATTTATTTTTGGCTGTGTTGGGTCTTTGTTGCTGCGTGCGGGCTTTCTCTAGTTGCGGTGAGCGGGGGCTACTCTTCGTTGCAGTGCGCGGGCTTCTCATTGCGGTGGCTTCTCTTGTTGCGGAACATGGGCTCTACCTACTCTGGCTTCAGTAGTTGTGGCTCGCGGGCTCAGTAGTTGTGGCTTGGGCTCTAGAGCGCAGGCTCAGCGGTGCACGGGCTCAGTTGCTCCGCGGCATGTGGGATCTTCCCGGACCAGGGCTCGAACCCGTGTCCCCTGCATTGGCAGGCGGATTCTTAACCACTGCGCCACCAGGGAAGCCCTCAGTGGCCATTTTAAAGAGTGCAAAAATGGCTACACTGTTACAATATAAATCTGTGCTTTAATCCAGGTGTTTGGGACACAGATGTCTGTAGGATATGACAGAGAAGCCCCCTGAGTGGAGTGAGATGGGACCATAGGAAGTGGTAGTGACCGTGGCCTTGGAGAGTGTGCTCCATCCACACACAGGGGGCCTGTGCTTCTCAGCTCCATGCACTTGTTGCTGTGTGGGAACTTAGGTGCTGTGTTGCCAGACCTTCGCATTTTTCAAGATCCAGAAACCCAGGCTCGCTCTGAAAATTCCCAATTTTTAGACACTGTGCAGACCAAACAAAAGCACAGCTACTCTGCTGATTTGGCCCACAGGCTACGAGTTTCCACTCCCTACTGTCTAGATCTGCCTCAAGAATTAGACTCCTGCCCTAAATGACAGCTCATCCCTTCAGCACAAAATAAAACAAAACCAAACCTCTTCTTTTTTGAGTAGAGAAAATGGGCACAGGCTGTCTGGTAAGCTATGTGTGAATTTACTCAGAGAACGTTTCCTGAGTACCTTCTGTGGCTTGTTCGTTTTACTAGAAGGTAGTATAGAGCCCCTGCTCTGAAGAGCAGCTCAAGTATTGCCTGTAAGAGAAGTGAGGCACTTTGTTTTCTGGCAAAATTTGCCTTACGTGACATAATACCTGAATCACTCCTCTATTCCTTTTCAGATGAATCCTTCAGCAAAAATATTTCTGGGAGTTAAGAACTATTGTTAAATTGGTAGCAATTCCTCAGGGTAGTATAACCCATCCGCTACATTTTATAACTGACTCATTTAAGGACAAAGATGGTGTTTGCAGATGTGTGTGCTATAGGCTTATATCACACATGCCCCAAATTTCCAGGAATAACATGTATTTCAGTAAAACAATCTGCCCTATTGTATCAAGTACACTCAAGCATCCCCTGATAGTGGTTTATAGTCAATGCAGACTAGGGGACCAAGAAAACAGAAGACTGAATTTCTCTCCTTAAGAGGAGAGAGAGGTGGAGACATTAGGGTGACCCACTGTACTGGTCTGCCCAGGGATTGAGGGCATTTCTGGGAAGTGGGACTTTCAGTGCTAAAACCAGGAAAGTCCCAGGCAAATTGGGACAAATTGGTCTCCCTAGATCCCATTTCCTCTTCTACTTGGACACACGGCTGAATCACGCCTCCCAGCCCCTTGATGTTGGGTGTGACATGGGACTCAGTTTTAGTCAATGGATTGAGAGCTGAAATGATGAACACCTGGCCATAAGAAACCCAGTCTGCTGTGCTCCTTCTGCGCACCTGATGGGAAAGACCTTGGGCCCTTGGACGTGACAGAGGCTCTGTCAGCCTGTGTGTGTGTGTGTGTGTGTGTGTGTGTGACAGGAGCGTCCTACCCCACTAACCTGGGACCGGCCAGCACAGTGCCATTTTCTGGAGTGTGTCAGCCTTTAGGCATCTGAGAAATTGCTTGCCTCGGGGACTGATTCCAACTAACATGGAAATGAAGACGCTGAACTGGGGTGCTGCTGTCAGAACCAAAATGCGTGGCGTTGACTATGGCTGGGTGATGAAACTATTGGAGGCTTGAGCTCGAGCCCCATACTGTGAAGCGGCAACACGTTTTGTAAAACTGTTGCCTGTGCTACCTTAGGAGCCGCCCAAGTGCCCAGTGAACATGTAGCTCTAAGGGGTCAGAAAGTTAGTAACCTGTGGTTCTTTGCTGTGTTTGGCAAAGGCTTTCAAGAAAAAGGTGAGCTCAGGAAAGAATGAGCTCAGTTTGTAAGTAGGAAGGGGAAGAAAAGGTAAGAAATTTGGGGTGGTCTGGTTTTGGAAAAGCCTGTTGCTTCTAGAGCCCAAAGAGTTGGCAATAAGAAAATAAGAGTTGGCAATAAGATAAATAAAAAGCCATTAAGGCCCATTAGGACCTTTCAGTTAAACAAGATGATCCACCCGTTCAGCAAATATGGGATAAAGGGTATGGACTCTCCGTAGATGCCTTTGGTTTCAAATGGCTTCCAGGTGCTGACCGTTGAGCTGATAGAGGTGGACGAGACCAAGTACTAAATCATAACACCATCTTGTCCAGAAAAATATTTTTGGTCACGCTATTGGCACATTGAATTGATTGGATACAAATAAGGGAGAAACCTGCTAAGTTTCTGAGGAACTTCTATTGCCAAGGAAAACACTAGCCAGCCCAGACTTCAATAATAACAACGAAGACAGCAAAACGTTGCTGAAACCTTCAAATAACCAGCAGGCCTTAGAAGTGACAGGAGCTGGAAGTGGGTGCAGCGGGCATCTAAAGCTGTCCAGCTCCCAAGGAGATCATTCTTCTCCAGCACCCACTTCACACAAGGAGGATACCAGGCAAGGAAACCTCCCAGACGCAGGAGCCTGGAGCTTTGGAGAATAATGGGCCGAGGATTTCCTCCCAGAGAGCAAAAGGAGTCAGCTAGGATCAGAGGTCACCCTCTGATGATCCTCGGGCTGTATCAAGCCTACTGACCAGAGCTGGCTCTCAGACACGTATTTACATAGTGTTTGGGGCAAAAAAAGTGAATTAGTGACATCCCTTCTGAAACTCGGATATCATTCCAAGTTCTGGCAACCTTGAGTCTGTCAATTCCTGCATGACAGTCTCCACCTGCTGCTGAGTTGAGCTGCTGTTGACTTTAGCTGGGGCGTGGGCCTCCAGCTGCCAGAGGCCACCACTCTGCGATGGCCCACTCTGTCAATTGCCATCATGCCTCACTCATCGGGTTGCATACCTGGCCCAGGTAGGCATTTGAGGTTGTGTTCCAAACCCAGACTCTAACATCTGATTCCTAAAATTTGGTGGCTTAATTCATTTTAACCCGGTTTTTAAAATTCACATGATATGAACCCTTAAAGAAGAAAAGAACTAGAACTTGTTCTAGCACCTCTTGGGTTTTATTTTGCTTTGTAGATCCAAGCTGTTGGAAAGGAGCAGACTTATGCTTTTTCCTTCTCGGATGAGACATGATTGAACTGGGCCAAAGCATGAAGACTGGCAGCGTCCTTTTGGGGAAAAGGAAATGGAACCCATTTGTTATTATTATTATTATTATTATTATTATTTTGCCGTACGCGGGCCTCTCACTGTGTGGCCTCTCCCATTGCGGAGCACAGGCTCCGGACGCACAGGCTCAGCGGCCGTGGCTCACGGGCCCAGCCGCTCCGCGGCATGTGGGATCTTCCCGGACTGGGGCACGAACCCGTGTCCCCTGTATTGGTAGGCGGACTCTCAACCACTGCGCCACCAGGGAAGCCCCTGTTATTATTATTATTACATGTTATTGAGCTTACTGTGTGCTAAGCACTTGAGATACAGTATCTCATTTATTCTTCACGCCAGCCCCGTGAGGAAGGTGTCATCCCACATTATAGGAGAAGAGAGCCGAAGTAAATTGCCAGGTCAAGTGTAAAGAGGTGATAAGTGTCATGCAAACCACTTGTGACTGACACCAAGGTCAGTGCTCTTAGCCACCATTTTGGCCCTTTCCAAAGCCAGGCAGCCTCATCCAGTGGAGCATATCTGGGGCCAGTGGCAGCCCCAGTGCTGGCAATCTGTCCGTCCCTCCGTGTGTACACCAAAGAGGGGTGCATGTGGTGGCACAGATGAGGGCTGGCCTGTGAGTCCTGTTTCTTCTAGAAAAGAATAATACACAACACTCTGCCCCAAACTCTTCCTGCCCTGTTAAGCTGCTTGGCTAGCAGGGTCCAATGGGATTCTATGTCCTTGTGAGGGAATTTTATAGCACAAGGGGAAGACTAGGTATGGATTGAGGAACCATAAGTGAATGTACAGCACAAAGACAAGTAGACCTCCACTTCCTCCTGTCCATCATGGCACCAGATGGATCCACAGCCTAGATGAGACAGTTACCTTTCCCACACCAATGTCCCCGCCACTTGACCCAGAAAAGCCATCACTGGAGAATGAAATGATCCTCTAGAGCGTGCAACTATTCGTTCACTCATAAAACACACCACATTTATTAAGCACCCACAGTGTACCAACCTTAGGGAGCCCCCTATGTCCTGTAGGTACAACAATGAAAACACTTCTGCTTTTGAGGTGCTCAAGTCCAGCAGCAAAGACAGATCATATAAAGGATTATTATAATGCAAAAGACTATCTCTCTCAAAATCATTGCACACTGAAGCGTCGTGGAGCAAAGTGGCAGGGAGAATCAGTTCTGTCTGGGAAGTAACTGAGGGTGGGAAGAGACACAGTTTGGAGAGGATATTTTGGTCTCACTCCATGCTTGTTTTGGGAAGAGGTGTTGGAATACTGTCTGCTGTTGGCTGCCCAGAGTTCACTTTTCATCCTTCCTTTGGGAAACCCCAAGGTGACTACAGAAATGGCCCTGCTTGACATCTGCTCTTCCCCCCGGCCACGGCGACCCAACCTGGTTGAGTCAGAATGAACTTTAGCCTTCAAAGGACTCAGAATCTTGTCCCGTCTCTCTCTCTGCTGGGATTGGCAGTTCGAAAATGAAACGCTCACAAGTGCCACAGCCATGTGCAGAAACCTTGCGGCACCTGCAGGAGCCGTTGTGTGGGTCCAGAAGATGAGGCAGCCTAAAGAAAGCCGGGTTGAGATGTGAATCTTTGTGACATCATTTGAACCCTGCTTTCAACTAGATCTGAAGTCAGATCTATCCCCCGACATTGCTCTTTTCTCTGAAGCTGATTTAAGTTAGGTTTTCTCTGGCTGGCAAACTAGAGGATCCCTAACTAGTACAGATCTTTTCTCTGTTTCCTTGTCAACAGATTGGAATTCTGTTTTTTTTTCTATAGGAATAATTACTGTTGCATACTTTGAATTTTGGAAGAAATAATTATTGCTGTATACTTTGAGTTTCCAAAGTTCTATAGGAGTGATAAGTCTGTCTCATGATAAAGGAAGGAAGGGAGGGAGGGAGGGGGAGGGAGAGAGAGAGAGAGAGAGAGAGAGAGAGAGAGAGAGAGAGAGAGAGAAAGAGGAAGAATGAAAGGAAAGAAAGAAAGAAGGAAGAAAGAAAGAGAGAGAGAGAAAGAAAGAAGAAAGAGAACCACCTCCCGTGGTTTCATATTGAGTCCATTAGTGTGTGAAATTTTTACTAATACTGTAGATGATGGACATCATATTTAACTGGTCCACATGGTTGAGACCATTCTGTAAATGACCAACTGTAATCTCCATGGAGGTGGTGCTCAACTATATCTGGGAAGGTCCTCGAAGGCTCCTCGAGAACGTGATACTTGAGCTATGCCTTCTAGGGTAAATTGTGAATTTACCCTAGAAGGCATAGCTAGGGTAAATTGCCAAGAGGGGAGGGAGGAATCTTGTGAACGCAGAGAGGAACGGAAACTTCAGGCTGGCTTCCTCTAACTGGAGCGCAGGCTGGTGGGGTATGAGGCAGGAGGGGGTGGGGGAGGTCCTGGAGGGCCCTGTAATCATGCTAAGGAATTGCAGGGAAGGAACACATTATAAAGTCCATTTTAGAAAGAATTGAGGAGGGGTGAGGCTGTACACAGAGAAATCTGTTATTGAGCTGTTGAAATAGATCAGGTGCGAGAGAGGAATCTCAGAAACACACCAGGATGTAGAGTCTTGTCAGGGTGGGGTGGGAGAGGAGTGTGGGAGCCTCTGGCTCAGGGAATTGGGTGGGTGGGTGATAGTGCCACCCCAGGGCAGGAATAGGAAGGTAGAGCCTGTCTGGCAGCCTAACAGAGTTCAGTTTTGAATGTGCAGAGTGAGGGGCTGTAAGGAATCCAAGTGGAGATTTCCTCTAGCCAGACCAGCCTATGGCTCCGGGACTGGGGGTAATCTGGGCTAGCTGGCAGAGATTCTCATGCTCATGAGGTCCACGCTTTTCTCTTCTTCCAGGGCACAGCCAGACTCCCTTCCCAACCTTCCTGCAGTAGCGTGCACTATGTCCTGCCCACGGATGGTGAGCAGAGGGCATGTGTGCCACCTGCAGGCATGGCCCCGAGGGGCCTGCCCACACTCTCTTGGCCTCCATCCCCTAGCTGAGTGGGAGGGCTGTGAGGATGTGGGGAGGGCAGAGCTACAAACTGCAGGAGCCGGGCTCCCTGCGTTACCATGGGGGGCAGGGCACCTCCTCCCCACACGCCCTCCCAACTCAGAGTGAGCCACGAGGAGAGTGAAGAGTGACCTGGGCTGGTGCTGAGCCCCAGGCATTTGGGAGTGTCTGTAACGCAGCTGAAGCAAGTGAGTTGAGTGTCATTTTTTTACCCAGTCCAAGCCTGCACTGCTCACCACACGGGTCAATGAATCGAGAGATGAGGTGTTGGGACAAGGAATAGTGACTTTATTCAGAAAGCCAGCAGGCCGAGAAGATGGTGGACTTGTGTCCAAAGAATCATCGTACCTGAGTTAGAATTCAGGCCTCTTTTATACTAAAAGGGGAGGGAGTGTGGCTGCTTGTTGCTAACTTCTTGGTGCAGGTATTCTTCGTTCTTGCGGCTGTCCACGTAGGTCTGGTCACAATGTTCCTATAAACCTCCAACAAGACAAATGTTATTCTCTGTTCTACAACTTTTTATCTCTGTATGAATGGGAAACTGTCATACCTTTAAAGGTCAGAGCCTTGAGAATGAGCTCTCCTGTATATTTCAGGCTATAGGCAACAATCTTTTACAAAGGTACAGAGCCAGCATGACTAAGCGCAAAGGTTAGAGCTAAAGGGATAGGTCCAATATGGAGTCAGGTTTGTTCTCCTCTGTTAAAGGACCACGACACAGGTGGAGGAATCAGGTCTTCTCAGAGAAAGGGCAGGAGGGTGAAGGTGGAGGCAAATACAGATGCATTTGCAGGTGTTGGGAGGCTGCATGTTCCTCCTACTAACCAAATTTGTCCCCTGTGAATTAGGAGATGGGGGTCTGTGCAGAAAGTTCAGACAGCAGCAGCTGGGAGTTTGAGAAAAACAATGAAGGTAGAATCACACAGATTTGTGGAAGGAAGCTGTCAATGAAAACTACTTTTGGTTCCAATAGCAAATCCAGATCTTGCAGGATCCTGGTTGTCTCTGAAGAAGCCTCTGCCCCCAGATCAGGTGGCCTAGGGACCAGGCTCTGGGACTGGTGGTCTGGGGCTGTGTAGAAGATGGACTCGGATGAGACAGGAGGTGCTTGGGACAGTGACAAAGAGAGTAAACACGAGTGAACATGCAGGTCTGGATTTGAGCAGTGGTTTAAGGGAAAGGCGGGGGGTGGTTGGGGGACTTAAAGACATGAAAGCTATAGAACTGAGAGGATGACATGACCAACTAGATACCAGAGTTAGGACATTGGTGCTGGAGGGATGCTTGGGACAGAGAGCATGGCCGTGGGAGGTTCTTCTATCCCGGCAGTACTGACACCTACAAAGTTACACAACAGAATTACCTTACACAGGACAGAGGGGAGGGGGTTCCTATGCAGCCTCTGACTCTACCCACTTCCTCCTCTTCCAGAGGGGACACTGAGTCCCAGGGACATGAAGTCACTTCTCCATGATCACAGAGTTAGTGACCAAGACAGCCCTGGACCCAAAAGTAATTGCAAGGGAAAGGGAAAAATTGGTGAGAGGTGGGAGAGGAAGAGAGGATGGGCATTCATTCATTCACTCATTCATTCCTTCACTCACTTCTTCATTCAGCAAATAAGTATTGCCTTTTAGATGCTGGGGCCACAAATATGAATACGATCCGGTACCTGCCTTTAAGAGCTTCTAGCCAGGGAGGAGACCCAGACAGCTGTTGGAATAAAGTGCGCAGGTTACAGTGGGACAGGAAGGAGGAGTCATTTGTGGCTGGGTTGTTGGAGTGGGTGGATAATGAGTATCACGAAAAGCTTCCAAAAGGAGCAACTTGACGGTCTTAAAAGATGAGGTGGATGAGTGGAAAAGATGTGCCGGTAAAGGAAGCGGACACCAGGTCAGAAAGCAAGCTGTGCTCTAAAGCAGCCCTCAGGTTGGAAAAGCAAGTGCTTCTTCTTGGAAATCATGTTTTGATCGGTGGGGGAATTTGGAGGCAACGTCAGAGAGCGAGGTCTCGGGGTAGCACGTGTTACAGCCTTGCCCCTCCGAGTCCTGGCTGGGTGCACATCGGCCAGTGGAGCGGGGAGTAAGTTGCACCCGTCACTCAACTAAGAACCGGAGAAGGCAGAGCTCAGAAGCAGACCTCTTGGCTCCGGGGATCGGCTCCACTGCACCGCAAGCCACCAGACACCACGCTGAGGGCCAGGATCCTGGAGGCGAGGCCGACCATAAATAACCCAAATAAAAAGTGACAGTGCTAACATCCATGAGAGAGTGTTGGGGGAGTGGGTGATGAACTGCAGCTTGGTAGGGGCAGCAGAGGTAGGATCTTGAGGAATGAATAAGACTTTGATAGAGTGGATGGAGAGGCATAGGGTGAGGAGAGCTATACTGAGGGAACCGTGAATGATTCCGATGGAATTTCTACCTTAGGGAGGAGCCTCCATGGATTTCAAAGCAATGAACAGCTGGAATCTGTGTTTTCTCACAGACCTGATCCCTCGTGTCTGCCCGGCCCTCTTCCTCTCACCTGCCGGGGTCAGTGATGCTCTTACCAGGGGCCATTTTTTTTCCAATTTGTCTGGCACTTTGTAGATGCTAGATAAATATCTGTTGAATAAATGAATAAATGGAAAAGAGTGATGAGAAAAGGTTCAGAAGGGCCTCTCCCCTTCCACCGCTAGGGACATCTTTTGAAATTCTGGGATTATAAAACAGAAGATTTCGTTTACCCAGAGGACCCAAATCTTAGCTTCCTCCCCCAGGGTTCTTAATCTTTTTTTGCTCCTTGGATCTCTTTGGTGTCTGGTGAGCCCTTCTCAGAGCAAAGTTTTTGTTTTGTTTTTAGTTTTTGTTTTTCTGTCAGGGGATAGATGAATTCTTTTTGTCCTGTTTATTTTAATGAGCACTGCATTTGTTTCAAAAAGAACTTGCAGAAACAAGAGTGCAACTCAAAATCTCCTAGCAGTGTGAATTCAATGAGGTCAACTTAAAAAAAAAAAAAAGAAAAGAAAAGGAAGGGAAAAAATAGGGGGAAAAAAGGCAAAGGAAATGTCTGAAGCATTTGTCAGTCTCATCATCCAAAGTGAGAATCCCTGGCAGGGAGCTGGCCTCACGGCCCTCCCCTTGAGGACCCCCAACGTGAAACAGTAATCCTGGTGGTTAGACAGGATTCACGCTGCCTCGGCCACTCAAAAGCCAGTGTGTTGTTACTAGCAAACTGCCAGGCGTGCTGGGATGTGGGCCTGGGAGTGGCGAGTGTCTCATGGGCTTACGGGCCACCGGGCTCAGTGGACCCCTCCTCACTCCTGAGCCCTCACTTCCTCTTCTCACTTAGAAGAGGCAGGGATCCAGATGACTCCGGGCAAGGAACACACACCCCTTTGGCGAGAACCTGGGCTTCTAGAATTTGCTAACTTCAAATGTCTGAACATCCTGATGCTTTGCTCTGTCTTCACAAACTTTTTCTTTCAGAGATTGATTCCATCTCCATTGTAACGAATATTTATAGTCTGTTCATGCCTTTGATCCACAAATATTTACTGAGTGCTCATGTGAGCAAAAGCAAACCATCCGTGCTCCCTCCAAGACCGCGGGGCCCCTCTGGCCGCCCTCCGGGCAGATTCCAGCCATTCTTCCCAGTTTGGTTAAGGGAGGCCCTTGGGGTGGGATGAGGAGTGCTGAGGGGAGTGGCCAACGTCCTGGGCTGGTGGGGCCTCACTGGGGGGGCCGCTGGGAGGCCAGAGGGCGCCGGGGTGGATGAGGATGGGGTTGGTGGGATTGATGTGGGCCCAGGGACCAGTAGCCCGTGCAGGGTCCGTTGGCGGAGGCGGTGGAGACGGAGGGCTGCGGCCCTGAAGGAGTGCGCTGCTTTATACGCGGGGCTGATGGGCAGCCTTTATACCATTCATTCCTTCCTCAGATCCATCCATCCACTTACATCTAAAGAGATCTTCTCTATGTATGTACCTTCTCTAGGTTCTATATAGCTATGAGCACCAAATACAGCCCCCGATGCCTGGGAAGAGAGACAGGAAAGTCAATGGCTGGAATCTAGAAAAGGGCTAGGTGAGCGTCAGTGAAAGGGGCTGGCTTGGAGCAAGGGAGGAAAGGACCAGGTCTGCCTGGAGGGGCAAGGAGGAGAGGAGAGGGGATTCCAAGGAAGGAAGAGCAGAGAGGTGTGAAGCAAGGCCGCCTGGCCCGGAACCAGGTCTTGTCGCCAGAGACAGGCTGCTCGCCCCAGAGGTGGCCGGCTGAGTGGCAGGGAGTATCATCGTCACCCTCGGGGCCACCAAGGGCTGAGGCCCGAGGCAATGTACTCAGATTCGCTTTTGGAAATCCTGAGCTGACATTCATGGGGAAGGCAGGTTGTGGGGTGAAGAGCTGGGCTGGGGTGGGACGGATGCTGCGGCACTGAGACCACCTGGGAACCTACAGCTACACGCAGTGGGGATGACCCTGGGAGGAGGGGCCCAATCTGAGAAATATCTAGGAATAAAATGGGCTGGTAGCAGGCGGGGGGAAGGGGGAAGGAAACCACGGGAGGGAGGACCAGCAATTACTGGTGCTGTGCCGGGCTACCCGCACGTTTGGTCGCAGGAAGCTAGGCTCAGTTTTGAGTGGGCTCTGGGATGCTTGGTGGGGAGCCTGGGCACAGCGGTTTGCTGGAATTTGGAGCTCGGGAGAGAAGAGGACCCTGGGCTGGAGCTTCGCTTCGCACAGTCCTGTCCTGGTAAACAGGACCTGCTGCAGAGCCAGGCAGCTGGGGGCCACTGGTGCTACCACCTGCGACCATGAGCAAGTCCTTTCCCTCTCGGGCCTCCTCCTCTGCACTGGATGTGGTGGTGCGGATGTGATGACATAACCTACCTATTGGGCTTAGAACAATGCCCGCCGCACAGACGTGCCCAAAGCTTGTTAGCTACTGTCCTTAGGACTGTTTGGGACCCCTCAGGTTTTAAGTGGTGGTTGAACCCTTATGAATGGACGAGATGGCCAGGGAGAGAGAGTTGTGAGGCTGAGGACAGCCGTGACCCTGAGCACGTAAGGATGTTTTCTCACTCCACACCTGTTTCTGAGTCACTGAGTCAGAATGGTGGCCAGAACAAATCACCAGGCTGTGGTTTAAAATCTTTCAAAAACAAGTTCTCATCAGACCTTCTAAATATATCAAACCATTTAGTGTTATGAGCAAGCCAAACTAAACCCTTACTCTTTGTATTTCGAAAAGAACAAAGTGACACAGTGAATACCATACAGGACTTTTTTTTTTTTTTTTTTTTTTTTTTTTGCGGTACGCGGGCCTCTCACTGCTGTGGCCTCTCCCGTTGCGGAGCACAGGCTCAGGACGTGCAGGCTCAGCGGCCATGGCTCACGGGCCCAGCCGCTCCGCGGCATGTGGGATCTTCCCGGACCGGGGCACGAACCTGCGTCCCCTGCATCGGCAGGCGGACTCTCAACCACTGCGCCACCAGGGAAGCCCTTTCCTTGATTTTTGATGGGACTTGCAGAGATGCATAGAGTATAACATCAGTCAATAAATGAGGATGTGGGGATGGAGGGACAATAAGATGAAAGAAAGGTAAATTAATCTCCAAATGGCGCAGGGATGGCCTCCTGTAGTTGCCAGCAGTGGGCTGCAAATTCAGTTCTGAGCGTCGAAGCTATCAAAGAAAGCAGAAAGTATGATCAGTTTGATCATATCACTTCCGGTTAGAATTTCTCGGTGGCCTCCTATTGCCCTTAGATAGAAGCCAGGTGCCTTCTAGCATCTCACAGCTTCCTCTGCTCCCACCAGCTGCTCACATTCTATGGCAAAGAGCAGCCCACCTTCTTCTCCCTTGCTCGGGCTAGCCATTTTCCTGCTCTCGTAGTCTTTTTTTCCAGGCTCAGCTCGCCGTCTCTTCCTCTAGGAAGCTTTCCTGACCCCGAGGCTGGTGAGAGAGCGCTGCTCTCTGCTCCCCAAGGATCCAGCACCTCCTGCCTGTAATTGCTGGTCTGCCTTCTCTCCGGTTACACACATCCTTCCCCACGGCTCCCTCCCTCCCTCCTGGAGTGCTGGACACGCAGTAGTTGCTCAGTAATTATCAGTAGAATGAATGGATCTACTGAAAGTTGCGCAGCTTTTCTGGTCCTGAGATCTCTGTGTCAGGCTCCCCGATGGATCTTCAGGTAGGGGGCCTCGTGCGGTGTAGGGGACACACTGCATGACCCACAGCCTGGCCGGTTGGACTGAGTGAGTGGTCATCTAGGAGAACTGGAAAGAGGCTGATGGTGTGGTGGTTCCAGCAGGACTCACTAAAGAAAATCATCTCAGGTGATGAGAACGGAGGTGGGAGTTGCCTGCAAGGGAGGGAAGGAGAGGGGGAAGGAGTGAGCTGAAGGTAGTTTACAGAAAACCTACAAAGGACATTTTAGGAAGCCTGCTTTCTATTACCACCCCTTGCAAGGCAGATCTGTAGAAGTTAGTGAGATTTTTGAAATTAAGCAAAAGATCAACCCCAGAAAAGAGAAGGCAGAGGATGGTACGAACCCACAGCCCCAGGGGACAGATTCTAGGGCAAAGGTCACAGAGGTGAAAGGCCAGTGACTAATCTATATTATCCAGGCAATGAGGAGTTCACATGGTGAAACCTTTCGGACTCGCTGAGCTGTGAAGATGCTATGGTGAACTTCATGGAAAAATCATAGAGAAGAGTCCACACTGACATTTCACAAGTAGACATTGGTCCAAAGATCTTTCATCATTTTATATATAGAAGCTTCATCATATATCTCACTGGAATCTACGCTACCTGAAAAGAGTCAGAACATTTCCTTTCCATACATTTCCCACAGTATCTGTCTTAGAACCTTCACATCACACTTGCTTGTTGGATTCAATTGAATTCAAAGGACAGGAGAGCAAGGTTTTCAGATGTAGGGAAAGCACACTAAGCTTAATAGTAGAGGCTTGTACTTCAGACGGCTTAGAAAGGATCACTCATTTGTAAAAATATTCACTCTCCCATTAAAAATGACCCGGAGCCTCCATGAAAAAAAGACTCAGGGATTTTACACAATAATATATTCTGTGCAAGTCATCACTGTGAAATGACTTCCAAGGAAATCCTCAGGACCCACGGGCTGCATTCATAAGTGCGTGATCGTCCTCTCCTCCATTGGTCAAACCACACCTGGAGTCATAAGTTCTGTTCTGGGCCCATATCTGCCAAATGAGATGGATAAACCCAGAACAGATTCAGGAAACGGGGACCAGGAGAGAAAAGACCCTCAAAGTTATGAGATGTAGGAAACAACCGAAGGAAGGTTCCACTTATGCTTTCACCCACCTACTCACAAGAACAGGAACCTTGGTACTAATTCTAGACTCTTTCTGCTCCCTCAATCCCTCTTGGATCCCGGCACTGCTCTGCGTTCCCCCTTGTCCCCAGCTGAGTTCTGGTGACCCTAGTGTCTCCTCCATGCTCTGCAGCAGCCCCCTTCCTCTGGGCCTGAGCAGGGCTCTCAGGGTGAACTTTCTAAAATGTACGTCATTTCGTGCCACTCCTTGCTGAAAATTCTTAATAAATACTCATACATCCAGCCTCTGACTTAAGCCCACTGTTAACAGCTTTATCCTATTCCCTCCCCGTCACAAGCACCCTCAGCTCTGGCCAGGCCACAAACCCAGCAGGTCCTCCAATATGCCATGCACTTTCTCACCTCCCACTTTTGCACATACGGTTTCTCCACGGTAAGCTGGAACACAAATGCAACTCCAGCTAACAAACAATACAATATATTACCTGATGAACACAATATATACCTGAATATAAAGTAACCCTGAATATAAAACATTTTCCAGTAAGGAGATTCTCCACCCTGACTTGATTATTTCCCCTATGTTAAATATTTACACTTACTGGGGAGAAGGGGGAGATGGCAGCCAATAGTTCTAACTTTACAACCACCCAGCATCCTGAATTCAGAGGCGAGAGACAGTTTCCCTCCCTTGCCGAAGATCCCCTCTCGGGGCTGAGCTTTGGACTTTCCCTGAGCCAATCACTGTGACCAGGGGATAGGGGCTCACTCTGATTGGTCCCTGCAGCAGAGAGGGGCGGGGCACAGTGTCTGGGACCAGGGAACCGTCCGCAGGGAGGGAAGCAAAGGAGTTCCCAAAGGAAAGGATGCTGGGGAGATGCACCACTATGTCTTCTCCCTTTCAAGCCCTCCCTCACCTTCCCTAAAGAGTCAAGTGCTTCTTCCCAGGTGCATCCAGACGTCCTCACGAACACCCCTCTCCCAGCATGGGTTACATCACTGTGGTTTTCTGGGTTATATGCCTTCTCACCCATCAGATGTAAATTCCTGGACAGCAGGGATTTTGTTTGCACTGGTCGTCTTCTGTCTGCCGTCCATGTTTACTCTCCACCCTCTTCCCCCTGCCTGCCCATATGGACAGCATAACCGGGCCCCTGGGCCTTGTTTGGAGAGAGGGAGAGAGGAAAGTGAGGCTGAGATATTTGTCCCTCTGGCGCCTTGCACCGCTGTTCACAGTCGCGGGTTCTGCCCTATCTCTTTAGGTTTCCCTGTACCTTTTCCACACCAGATAAATAGCTCCTTTATTAAACTCTCCTCATATTACCCAATTAGAGCGTGCCACCTGGTTGCTGCCAGACCCTGCCTGACCCAGTCCTCTATTCATCTTTGTTTCCCCAGGACCCAGCACTGAGCCTTCCACACCATGGGCACTTAATAAGTTCAGGAATTAAGGAATGATTGAGCATCGGCTGCATCTAGGAGCGTTGAGCTCTGTATGGAAAATGGACCAGGGCAATAGGTTTCAAATATTTTTTGGTCAAGACTCATCGTAAGAAACCCAGCTCAAATTGCAGTGCAGTAGACACATACATATTTATATATAACTGAGTGAGGAGTTTGGTGAAGCAATGCTTAATTTTACTATTTGCAACGCACTGTGGTATTTTGTATTTAACTGTGCTCTGTTTCAAGTTCAAATTCTCATTGTGGTCTGTTAAATTGTCTTATGCCCCCCAAAACAGTTGCAACCATGGCTTAAGAAGCTCCAGCCCCGTGACCTTTCACGTTTCCTCCCTGCTGGAGAGTCTGGGATTCCAGCGGAGAATTCTAACGCACAACGAGTGACAATGTAATAGCGTCACAGGGATGATGGATTTAGTGGGAGTTGCTTTCATTGCCTTGAAAAATCAAACAAAATTGCCATTCTATCTTCCGTTTTCCATAGAACTCTTACTCAAAGTTGGCCTTTTTAGGTTTAGACTAATTTGGAGGAAGGGGCACATGAGAGTTCTTAAAACACACCGATGGGGCTTCCCTGGTGGCGCAGTGGTTGAGAGTCCGCCTGCCGATGCAGGGGACACGGGTTCGTGCCCCGGTCCAGGAAGATCCCACATGCCGTGGAGCGGCTGGGCCCGTGAGCCATGGCCGCTGAGCCTGCGCGTCCGGAGCCTGTGCTCCGCAACGGGAGAGACCACAGCAGTGGGAGGCCCGCGTATGGCAACAAAACAAAACAAAACAAACACACCGATGTATGTGAGCAATTTTAAGCATCCGGTTCATAAAAGTCAGTGTGGGGACCACAGGCCTGGGAATTCAGAGCAAAGTGAACAGGAAGGCTAATCTTGTGTGTCTGCCTGCGGACCCCTGGGCCTCTCTTCCGTGACCCGCTGCCGTCAGCAGCTCAGTCTCTGCCTCAGCAAAAGTACGTCTTAGTGCCCTGGTTATATGTAAAGCTTGACCAAGACGACGCTGCTGGCCAGTCCGTGTCACCAGGGGCTGGTGTCACCAGATGGCAGGCCTTGCCATCTACTTGCAACTGGATGTTTTCTCCCCATTTCAAACTCAGCCCAAGTCTGTGGTCCTCTCCACCTCAAAAATTGTATGATTCTATTTTAAAAACTGAGTTCTATGTTCTCTAAAATTGACTCTCCCCTCCCAATTCACCATCTGTCATTCTCCCAGTGTCTGAACTGTAAAGCCAGCTTGGAAGGGTAGAAGATGGTAAGAGATGTTATTTAGCTGTGATTCGGAATCAAATCCTTAAACCCCATCTTCCACTGGCCGTTGCCTCCCTGCAAGGTTCTTGAGAGAGAAAAATGCAAAGACGACAAGCCCAGATGGGGCTCCAAAGTGGAGGTTTGGCCCGCTGTACAGGCGAGCTGTTGTTCATTTATTTTCTCATCGTCATTTTTTCCAAAAATTCCTATCAGTGCCTACGATATGTCAGGCACGAGGGAGAGAACAGTGAACAGAGTCCTTGTCCTTGTGAAGCTGATGTCCTGGTGGGGGAATCAGAAAAGAAACAAATAAACCAATATGTAGATACCAGCACAGGCAATGGTGGTAAGCGAGGGCACAGCTAAGGCACATGCCAGGCAGTGAGTGTGTGTGTGTGTGTGTGTGTGCGTGCACATGGGAGCATCATTTTAGTTAGTGGTGTCAGTGAGGGCTCTTTGAGGAGGTGACATCTGAGGAGAGAGCCAAGTGGATTTGAGCCAAGGAAATATTTAGGGGGAAAGTTTCTGTACCCCAGACCACGCCAAACCTTGGCCACTATTTTAACACCTAGACTCAAGGATTTTTTTTTTTTTTTTTTTTTTTTTTTTTTTTTTTTCGGTACGCGGGCCTCTCACTGATGTGGCCTCTCCCGTTGTGGAGCACAGGCTCCGGACACGCAGGCTCAGCGGCCATGGCTCACGGGCCCAGCCGCTCCGTGGCATGTGGGATCCTCCTGGACCAGGGCACGAACCCGTGTCCCCTGCATCGGCAGGCGGACTCTCAACCACTGCACTACCAGGGAAGCCAGACTCAAGGATTTTTAAAAATTATTTTTAATTATGGTGAATTATACATAACACAAAATATACCCTCCTAACCATGTTTAAGTGTACAGTTCAGTGGCATTAAGTATATTCACAGTTGTGCTACCATCACCCCCATCCACCTCTAGAAGTCTTTCCATCTTGCGAAACTGAAACTCTATATCCATTCAGCAATGCTCCATTCTCATCTGTGCCCCACTGCCCAGCCCCTGGGAACCACTGCTCTACTTTCTGTCTCTAGGAATTTGACTATTTGACCATGAGCTTGTCCTCAAGTTTCATCCACGTCATAGCATATATCAGCCTTCCTTTTTAAAGGCTGAATAACATTCCGTTGTAGTTATAGACCACATTTTATCTATCCATTCACCCATCCATGGACACTGGCTTGCTTTAACCACCTCTTGGCTGTGGTGAATAAAGCTGCCTTTAACATAGGCGAGCAGAGATCTCTTCCAGTCCCTGCTTTCATTTCTTTTGGGAATATACCCAGAAGTGGATCCACCATTTTAGAACATTTTTCCCCTTGAGTTGATCTACTGTTCTTTGCACGTGGCCCCTGGTAACTATGCACCAGCGCTTCCTCATCTATGTTCTCGTCCCCCTCCTCTCTGGACTGTAGGTTCCTGGTGGCTGTGTTCAACATTCCCACGCCCCGAGGCCATGGAAACCACACAGCCTGCCTCCAGAAGGATTTATTAAATGCACAAATCTGGACAGGGCTGCTGCCGGGAGGAGGGTGAAGGGTGGGTTGGACTGAGCATGCATTTTAATATATCGGGCTTCTCTGATTTTGTTTGAAGGGAAGGCACTGCCCCTAAAATAAAAACGGGTATAAATCAACTTCCTGTGGGAGAAGTGGAAACCCACAGAGGGTAAGTGACCAGCCAGGCATCCAGGTGCAGTTAGTGGCTTGGCCAGCATCCAACTCCATGCTCCCCTGTTCTCTGTTCAGAGTTACTGCCACCATGGCCTTTGCCAGGAAAGGCAACTGTCTTCTGTTGCTTTCTCCCTTGCCCTCTGCCTGACTCCGTCCCTCACTTCAAAGGGCAGAGCCGTGCCAAGCACAGAAGAGAGGACAGACCCCTCACTAGACCCAGCCTTGGCCCTGGTGCCCGGCCGGGTTGGACAACCCAAGATGGAGTGAGCAGGGCCCCCCTATGCAGGGAGGTGAGCTTTCCTCTCCCAAGAGCTTTAATCAAGTTCAGGGAGGGGGTCTCAGCACCAAGGCACCTCGGGGCCACCCTGGCAGAGGTAGCTCAACTGAGAATCAGAACCTCCCTCATAGAGTTTTGGGGGTTAAACGATCTGAAAAGCACTTGGAACAGGGCCTGGCGAACAGCAAGGGCTCTGTGGGTGATTTTCATTATCGCAGAGGGCCAGAGAGAGAGAGAGAGAGAGAGAGAGGGAGGCGGGGAGAGGAAGGGAAGGTGGGAGGTAGGGAGGAAGAACAGGTCCTTGAAATCTAACAAAAGGTAGAATCCAGTCAGCGCTCCCTTGCCTGGTTGTTCTCCCATTACACTGGCTATGCTCACCTCCCTTCCCTTTGTATTTTAAAACTTAAGTAACACAGCCTCCATGGTGTAAAGGAAAACATTTTCCTGGATTCCCTGAAGCACCTCAGCGCATGGTGCAGGGAAAGCCTGCCTGGCAGCAGGCATGGAGGTGGAGGGGAGAGGGCGGTGGGGTCCGTCGCAGCCCTGGTCCCCGGCTCCCTGGGCTGTAAGAACACCCCTGGGCCTCAGCCCTCGCTGCCTGCCTGCCCCTTCCCTCCACAAACTGTTCGGGCTTCAACCCACCTTTGGCAGGAAGAAACTGCTTCCCGGATGTGTAGGATTAAAGGTGGGGCCCAGAGCCTCCAGGCCCTGGATTGGGATAGGTCTTGGGTCCCTCCAAGCCCTGGAAAGGCTTCCCCAGTGCAACTCTGCTGAGACCATCTCCCACCTGCGACTTGAAAGCACCCACTCCCTTGTGAATGGCTTAGAGCGGGCAAGGCTGCTGGGACCCCCAGGATGTCTATGTTGATTTACAATCCAGGTCATCACAGGGGGACTTTTTTTGGTTCACATTTTAAAGATGCCATCTTGTTTCTCCATGGAGACTGACAGGAAGCCTGCAGGAGAGTTCCCTCCCAGGGCTGGCAGGCTGGGCTCTGTTCAGGGACCCGGCCCCGTGTCTTGTATCAGTGGCGGTGTACTAATCACACTTCTCCTTCACCTTTGCGTCAAGAAAAGAGCAAAGAACCAGACCCAATGATTGTTTCCATTTGCCCACACCCTCTCAGCCGGTGGGCAGCCATCACTGGGCTGCATCCAGGGAGAGGGAAAAGGGAAGGGGCTTGTCTGGTGAGAGAATGAAAGGGCTGGCCTGGCCAGGGGAAGGAGGTGTGCAGCCCAGGGCAGGACTGAGGACAGGACACGGGGGCACAGCTAGAGAAGCGTGAAGAGGCAATGCTATGAAACACCCCAAAGCCAGTGCAGAGAATATGCCGTTTTGTTAGATACAGAGTAGAAATTGCTTCTCCTTTGAGAGGGACACAGACAACAAGGCGTAAGGAGGCAGCCCGACATCCCCTACGGATGTGTTGTCGAGGGTAGCTTCCTAGGGAAAAGCCTGAGCCCTCCCTGAGAAGACTCAAGGCTATTTTAAAGGCTGGTCCTCAGAGGGCCGAGCCCAGCCTCCCTGTGCAGCAATGCTGGGCAGCAAGGCTATGCGCTGGCTTCCCCCAGGTCTCTGTTGCCACTGGCAGCAAAACCCAAGCTGGGTTATTACATCAACGACTTCTCCCCTCCTTGGCCCCTGGGGAGGCCGGCCAGGTTGGAAAGCAGCAGGAACCTTTTCCAACACAACTACATGATGATCTCAGGTAGCAGCGCTGATATTAGAAAATGGGGAGAGACGTCTTATGGGTTTCACTCAGATGGGAAGGGATGGGAGCCAAGCTCAGTTCGTTTCAGGGTTGTGGGCCAATCTGGGCAGCGGAGAGCTGCAGATATGGCCCTTGAAATACAGGTTTGGTGACTTGTGACAGTAAGTGGCCTTAATTCACAGGGGGAGCGTTCCTGCTTCTTTGCCATCTTTGCAAATTTGCAGTATTTGCTGTAAAATAGAAACATCCAGCCAGGATGTCCTGCCCTAAAGGCAGGGAACAAATGAAATGTTTTCCTATTGGGTAAAGAGCTCACATTTTCCCACATGCAGAGCACGGATCAATGTCATCAACCTTTCATCGTTCTTTTATTTCCCCAAATTACCTTCCAGAAGAGAGCGCAAACGCCACTTTTGTGGATGTATCTCCAATATACAGATACTTTCTGTGTCACTGTCATAGTGGACGTTGTTGTGTTCCGGCAGCCACCTTGCATCCTCAGGAGGAAAATTAGATTGTGCATCAAGCCCCTGTGTGAAAGGAAGGGGCCGAGAACGCCGAAGGTGACTTCTTGCCCCTGAGCCTTTAGGAGGCTGGGAGCCCAGGAAGGGGCTGACAGCCCCCAACCCACCCTGCTCTCTGCTCTTCCTGGTCTCCCAAGACATACCTGGTCCACGGGACCAAGGGCGCTTCTCCTGTGTGTGTCTTGCTCCCTGACTATCCTATTCACACCTTGTCACCGGAAATATATCTTTATTCTACTCTCGCCCGTCCCCTGCCACCCCCAGCTATCCGCTCTGAAGATGGTTTAGCAAAATAACACTAGTCAGATGAAAAACAGGGAAAAAGTTAACCCTTTTCTCATATAAAAGTAATACAGGTCTTGGAATTGGACCAATTTCTACCATCCCTCCTAAAACAAATTCCCGTGTGGGATGTGGTTCTGAGAGGGGAGATTGGGAGTGTGGGAGGGGTCACATGAAGGGCCCTGTCACCTGGCCTAGGCACAACAGATCTGGTGACTTTGTGTGAATGATAAAGTGAATCACTGAAATGTCAGAAACTCCCTTTCCTCCCTCCATTTGCTTCTTTCCTTCCTTCCTTCCTCCTTCTCTCCCTCCCTCCATCTACCCACCGCCTCGTCTCCCGCCATTCCCCATCTGTTTGGAGTTCCAGTTCTCCAGTGCTGTGGGAATTGACTGCATGTCCTATCTCCATTCTAACATATTTGGAGGTTTGAAGGTAACAAACATATCATCAGAACGAAACTAGCCGTAGGTCAGCCTCTTCACAGATAGCAGTTGTCTTCCCTAGCCGAGATTAATTGAGAATCTTGCCTAAAACTCCACCTTCAGGAATTACTACAAGTAACAGGAATCGCAGAGAAAACCATGGCACTCACAGTAGTGTATACATTTTGAATTCTTTCTTCATCATCTGGGATGGATTGTGTTGATCCATCCACACTTTCCCTTCTGGGCATTCTTGCTGTTGAGAGCATGTTGTTCTAAGATAGGGCCCTGGAAGAGGTAGGAGTTTGAATACATTGCAACAGTTCTCTGTGTAGTCCTCACTGTCCTGAGTAGCAATTACTATTATATTATTGTATGATTGCCAACGATAATTCCATATATAGTTGTATACATATATATAATTATATATATAATTCGTATAGCATTCTACAATTTTTTCAAAGCGATGTCACATACATCATATCATTTGCTTCCCACAACAGCCCTGTGATGTGGAAGGGCAGGATATCTTCAAATGGATGAAGGAGGAAATCAAACCAGAGAACAAAGTGATGAGCAGAGGCCAGGAACCCAGGCGCCTGACTTCTGGTCCTGGGCTGTTTCTATGATTCAGTTCTGCCTTCCAGCCTTGCCAAAGCTATGTCTTCACCAAGAGGCTATTGTTTGCTGACTTATTTATTCATTCATTTCATGAATAAGTATTGAGCTCCAGGCACTGTTCTAGGTCTTGGAGGTATAGCAGTGAAAACCAAAACAAAATCAAAACAAAATCAGCCCTTCCTGTAGCGTAGGATCAGGTGCTGGCTAAGGTCAGTGCAGTGTTGAAAAGCACAGATGCAGGGCCAGCCTGCTTGGGTCTGCATCCCAGCTCATCTGTCTACTTGCAGCATGACCTCTGGCATTTCAAACCTTCTGGTCTGTTTCTTCATCGGTAAGACAGAGGTAATTATGCCCCCGCCCAGGGGCATTGTATGAAGCTTCAATGAGCAGATACTCATAGGTACTAGAATACGATCTGGCCCAGAGTAAGCCTGCCATAAGCGTTAGTAGTAAGTCTAACCTACCTTATGCGGAGACTGAAATAAAAAACAACAAATGTGTGCGCAAGATTGTTAAATGCTTAAGAATGCTTTGCAGCAAATTTGGGGTGATGACTCCAAATGCTGATTTCTTTCTGGCCCTTTCTTCTTAAGTAGTAACGTATTTTCTCTCCCTCATACGCGACCTCCATCTTGCTCTCACCAAGAAATAATGGATGAGTTATAAACGTCTCAGGGCCACTTTTTTTTTTTTTTTTTTTCAATTTTTGGCTGCTTTAGGTCTTCATTGCTGTGCGTGGGCTTTCTCTAGGTGTGGCAAGTTGGGGATACTCATTGTCACAGTGGGCGGGCTTCTCATTGCGGTGGCTTCTCTTGTTGTGGAGCACAGGCTCTAGGTGCATGGTCTTCAGTAGTTGTGGCTCACGGGCTTAGTTGCTCCGCAGCACGTGGGATCTTCCCGGACCAGGGCTTGAACCCGTGTCCCCTGCGTTGGCAGGCAGATTCTTAACCACTGTGCCACAAGGGAAGCCCTCAGGGCCAATTTCTTTTTTTTTCTTTTTTTTTTTTTGCGGTACACAGTCCTCTCACTGTTGTGGCCTCTCCCGTTGCGGAGCACAGGCTCCGGACGCACAGGCTCAGCGGCCATGGCTCACGGGCCTAGCCACTCTGCGGCATGTGGGATTTTCCTGGACCAGAGCACGAACCCATGTCCCCGACATCGGCAGGCGGACTCTCAACCACTGCGCCACCAGGGAAACCCTCAGGGCCAATTTTTAAACTATTCATTTGGACTTCTCTTCCAGAGCTCTGTGCAACTTTGCTCAGATCTCTCTGTGTTCCTAATACAATATTTAAAGTTTGTATCTGTCACAGTGAGATAAAATAGAAGTCTCTGTGTACAGGCTTGTGTCTTGGGGGCTTTCATGATGTAACAGTCTGTGCTTCTGTTTTGAACATTCAAGGCTGAGACTCTCTAGTTACTTCTCAGAAAGAGCTCGACTTCCCAGCCCAACCTTCAAATTTGCTTTGCCTTCAAGGTCCCAGCCTCCCACCCCAACTTCCCACACATACCTTGGCACCTATAGAATTAAAATCCTTTGTATTCATCCTGAAAGATTTCCTCACAGCTCTGCCAAGGCAGATCATTGCCTGTTTCACTTTTCTTATTTAAATTCTAAATTCCTTCTTAGTAGAGTCCACCTTCTGTCATGAACAAGGGGCTGGTGGATGTGCAGAACCTTCCAACTTAATCCAGTGCTTCTTGAGTGAGGGCTTGTGCATCACAATCTGAGAACTGCCACTCAAGAGCAGGGCTTGGCAGGGCCCGCTTGTTTGTTAAATAAAGTTTTATCGGAACAAAGCCTGTCCACTTGTGTATGTATTGCCTAGGGCTGCTTCCAAGCTACAACAGCATAGCTGAGTCGTCTCAAGGCCCTGTGGTCCACCAAGCCTAAAATATTTACTCTCTGGCCTCTGCTGAGAAAGTCTGCTGATCCCCAGGGAGGAAGGCAGACCCACAGCCGGCAGATGGAAGCCTGAGGATTTAAAGATTTTCAAAGAAAGGGGCCCATGGATGAGAGCTATCACTATGTGTTCACAATTTGCAGCTGAAGCCTGATGATGACTTGTGTACGATAAAGGATATCACCCAAATGATATTTTGCCTCCAAAGCAAATGTGACCACGTGTGGGGACCAAGTGTGGAGTAACTGCAGGGATGTTACGTCAGGATGTTCTTGTGTCTGGATGGGATGAGAATTGTCTTACAGCAAAGTGTCTACGTATTTGTGTGTGTGTTCCCTCCCTTCTGAAGCAGCGAGCACACTCCCTGTGCACAGCCTTCTCAGAAAGAGAGTTTGATCTGTAATGATGCCCTGGAGGGCGAGGACCTGGAAGGAGCTCTCTGCCTTCCCACTGCAGACGGCTTCCCTCTTACAGAGCTTTTGAGGGCCAAGTATTAAGTACTCTGTGCCCCGGTCTGTGCTGTTCTTGACAAAGACACACAAGACCCGGAACAAAACAAGACACAGCGTCTCATGTTTGCTGAGCTCTGCAGAGCAGCCCCGGTGCTTAAAATGTCAGAGGCGGGAGGAACTCTTGTGCATCAGGGTTGATGCAGTGTTAGGTTTAGGGGTATTACCTCTGGGTCCCTGTTTCATTTAATTAATGCAAGCCTGCTGGTGAACTTGTTCCCAAAGACTAATTAGTGGATGGGCAGCATTGAAATCATCTGGATATTAAAAAAATAGGCATGAACATCTTCCTCGGTGAGTTTGATTTTCAATAGGCCTGGGGTGGATTCCTGCTTTTAAAAAACCCCATCCCCTCAATAACCGTGACTCACAGCAAGTGAATGCTGACAAACGGAATCTGGTGTTTATCTCACAATGTTTCAAAGGATTCAGGAGGTGCTGGTTCTTTCTCTGCAGGATCTGCACCTTGAGTCCCCAAAGAAGCTGCTGAATGTGCCCCTGGAGGTACTGACTGTGATTGAGATGTGAGGTCAGGTTCTCATCAGAACTCAAAGTGGGATTCAGACTTTCTTACCTCGTGAGCCCTGCTTCTCTGTCTCCCATGAAGGGCTTGGTTTTTCCCCAGAAGAGCAGTGTTTTCACACTGTAGGCTGCAATCTACTCGTGGGTTATAAAGTCATTTAAGGAGGGTGCAACCAGCATTAAAAAAAAAAAAAAAAAAAAAAGACTAGGAAAAAAAAATCAGGGTGCATCACATGTGTTAAGGAGAAGTGTTGTTCCGTTATAGTTGCTTTGGTGGGTGTGTTGTGCATCGGGTGGCCATGTGTTTCTTACTTATGTGTCATGGCAAAAAGTCTCCACTGTACAGTATAAATCAGCCATGAACCTAATTTACTTAGGGCAGCTCCCATCTCCGCTTGCAGAGGGCTGACGGAAGATGTCACCAGGGAGGGCAGACTGTCCTATACAAGTGCTTCCAGGGAGGCTACCTGGAAACTAATAGAAAACCAATTTGTGGATGATTGCATCTTCTGGGGAGATAAATCCATCATGGGAAGTCTTACGGAAGACAAGTGACTCAGCCCACCACACCTGTCACCTGGCAACAGCTGGGTTTTTCTGGAGCCCAGTCTGGCCAAATTTCAGTTTCCCTTTGCTTGAAATGGGGATATCACCCCATTGGCTATTACTGTTGTGGGAAAGACCAAATTAGGGAGGGAAAAGACTCTCTCCAATAAAGGATGAATTTCAAAGCTCAGACCCAGTGATGGCTTTTCACGATGGTCTGGTAGGTGTATTTTTTTTTTTTTTTTCAGTACGCGGGCCTCTCACTGTTGTGGCCTCTCCCGTTGCGGAGCACAGGCTCCAGACGCGCAGGCCCAGTGGCCATAGCTCACGGGCCCAGCCGCTCCGCGGCACGTGGGATCTTCCCGGACCGGGGCACGAACCCGTGTCCCCTGCATCGGCAGGCGGACTCCCAACCACTGCGCCACCAGGGAAGACTGGTAGGTGTACTTTTATTGGCATTAGGAAAGGAAGAGGAAGGCCCTTAGATCAAGTCCAGGCTCCGTGGGTGTCAGAGAGGGTGTTTGTGGGAGCACAGACCAGGGAAACTTTATATCAAGGGGGCTTCCTTATGCTGGCTTCTTGGCAGGCAGCAGTGGGGTCTGATCTCACATCTTAGTCACCAAGAAGAGGATGGCCAGACAGAACCAAGACGATGAGCAGACCAGCTCACAAAGCATCTACTCAGTGCAGCCCTCAGGTGGTGGGGAATATCTTCTGCCGGCTCAGGAGGGGTTTGGGGTTGCCATGGGGGGTGAGGAAGCCTCAGGATGGTAGCCTGTCCCTGGGGCAGCTCATTTCAGAACAGCCCTGTCACCGTCTTCTCAGTGGGAAAGAAAGAGGAAGGAGGGGAACTCAGAGGATGGGAGAAAAGAAAGCTTTCAAGAATATCACTAAAAGGTCTGGGGGGAAAGACTCTTGGGGACAAAAAGCGTTCCCCCCCCATTCCAAAGGGCCACTTACAACAAAGCCCCTGAAGTGGCGGCGAGAGGTCTCTGTTTTTAAAGCTCTCACAGTTTTAAGGGCTGGAGAAAAACGGTTAAGGATGCAAAGATGGAATTTAAAAAAAAATAGTGAAGGCCTGTTTGAAGTTGCACGGTGAGCATCTTTAATCCTTCAGGTCATCTGGGTGGCTGTCCCTATGACTTCCTTAGGCAAGATGAGAAGTCCCAACCAGGGGGCAGGCCAAATGTCACCCAGTCCCTGCCCGGAGAGGCTTTGCTTAAGAGCAAGCTCGGCTGCCTTTGCTGCTCGGAACGGGACAGGACTTCATTCCCTCCTCGGTGGGGATTTCTCAGGATCTCGGTGCAGAGGACACGAGCCTCACCCGGGGAGCTGGTCCCAAACGCTTCTTCTTAGCCCCAGTGGTGGGGATTTGGATTTAGCAGGCTTGAGGTGGAACCCAGGAGTCTGCATTTTGAGATGCATCCTCCTATGCCCCCCCAACACACACGGAGACGGGATGCAGGCCGTCCACACCTTGAGACGCTGTGGGGAAGGCTGGCCGGGGAGAGGAGGGTCTCGCCCACTGACCTTGAACCTCACTCACCCATTGGCAGGACTCCTGCCTGCCCGGTGCTCTATGTTAGGGCAGGGCTGGGCCTGAGGTTGGATGATTTTCCCAAAGAGGCCTCTGTGACGCACCAAGCCCTGATGCAGCCCACAGAAGAGATAATGGCTAATTGGACTTTAACACACACTGTAGGTACCTTTTCTGGATTGAAAAAAAAGAACAACAAAAAGCGAACCAAAAAAAGAAAGAACCCCAAAAGATCCACACATTGTCAAATGTGTGGAAAACCCAAGGTCCTTAGAGCTGCCCAGGGCTTCATGTCAGGCAAAGACCTTGAGGGCGGCCAGTGCCCGGCTGGGCAAACCTAGCCCTGGCTCCTGGGCCACAGATTCCCTGACCTTCCCCAGTTACATAATCAAGTCCCCTACCCTACCCATCCCTCTGGAGCTTTCCTGGCATCATCTTCACTTTGGTTTTCTCACTGGAACCCACACAGTGTATAAGGTTGAACAAAGACATTTATTTGTAAAAGCAATTCCCAATGGGGCAGAGATTGTATCCATAGAAAGTAAAGCGGTGATCATTCAGAAGCCCACATGCAGACATCAGCGAAACCCAGGGCAAAAGCAGACAGACAGCTCTGCTGCAGACACCCGGAGAGCTACCGATCCTGCCAACTGCAAAGCAAAATGTCCTTTCCGCTTGAGAACACGGATGTACCGAGATGTCCTGTGAGAAAGAAATTTGGTCTGACATCCACGATGAAGCGATCAGGGAACAGTTGAGGGAGCCTTTTTTTCTCTTCTGGGTGGCTTGTCAGCTTCCCACAGATACCCGGCTAAGAGCTGAAGTGGTCCTCCACCCTCCAGCGGCAGGGGGCCGTGTCCAAGCCCAGCCTGCTCACATGCCCATTCTTATGCTCTGAATGATCTGGAAGATAGCTGAAGGAGGAAAACAAAGCAGAGGGCTCAGACACCAGACAGCACACAGCTGGAAACCCAGCCCCACCTCGAGCCCTGCTTCTCCTGACCCCCGGCCCTGGACCTGTTAGCACACAGCTGATTAGATATTTCCTAAGAAGGAGTTAAGTTAATAAGAGGTCAGCGAACTTCTTTAAAAAGGTGGCCTTGCCCTGTCTGCTGATGGATACCTCGGGGATTTACGGATAACTCCTGCTAATTCCACCAGGAGTGAAGGCCAGAAATCCCTCAGGCGCTGAGAGGTTTGGCCCTCTTCCCCCAGAATGTTCTGATGCTGCTGGGACAGTGCTTTCGTGCAGGCAGGGCCCTCATTGAACAGGTCAGCCACGCTCCCTCTTCAAAATGGCTGTGACCTGGAAAAGAAGCTGCCCTTGAACTGCAAGGAAGGCCAGGTGCTGGTGGCAGACACGTGGAGCTGGGCTCCCCCGGGCTGCTGATAACCTCTGATACAAGTGCATCTTCAGGCGGCCTGGAACTTTCTGAAATTCGACTTGAAATGCACCGGGAGCAACACTGATTTATTCAGGGCACCGTCTTCACTAAGTGGACCGAACTCCTTCATGAAGGGGTGGGTAGCCTGAACGTCCACAGACAATTCCTGGGACTCCCTCCCCTTATTTTGGTAAGAGCTGGTTGGATGGCACCCAGCCTGGTTTGGTTTATAGGGTTTAAATGTGTTCCAGGAGAGGAAGGTCCAACTTCTTTTTCACATCCTCCCCAGATGTGACATATACAATATTGGTCAATCGTGATGAAGACAATCATGATAATAATGGCAATGAACATATATAGAATGATTTTGTTTTTGTTTTTGAGGGGCAGCTGGGTATCATGTAATCATGTGTAAAAGCAGAACAAGCACAGAACATTCAGGGGTCTTACCCCTTCTCTCCTTCCTAAAGCCATCCTGGAATATACCCAGGAATGCTGCTTCCTAAGTAACCATAGTGAAATACGCTACCCAGAACCCTCGAGAAACAAAGAGTTTGACATTTTATCAACTAACGTTAGTGAGCACATACTATGTGCCAGGCACTGTGCTTTGGGGATCCAAAGATAATTCACACCGAGGGCCCCGGGGACTCTTTCTTGGACAGCTAGATCTGAAGGGTAGATAAAGCACTAATGTAGTTGGTTTTCCATAAACTAAAAAAATCACTGTGCGTATCATCACGACTTTCCTAAATTGGATATACACCCAACATGATTTAATATTAAGGTTTCATGAATGTTCAGTGTGACCATAACAAAAAGTGATAACGGATAAGACTCTGCTGTAATATGGTTCTAGAGGATGCACAGTGTTTGATCTGAGCCCCAAATAGCTCCGGTTGGCTGTACTTCTTGGGCCCTCATTTCTGTTTCTTAGCAGTTATTTGGTCTCAGTGATTCTTATCTCTGGTCACATCTCTGGTGCTACTACAGCAATCTGCAGTGGTTCCTCTTCTATTATGATGCTACTGTAGACTGAGCCAAAAACAAAGACTTAGAACTATGTATGAAATTCGAGTCAGCCAGTTGTGTGTGAAGGTCGGAAAGACTCTTCTCTAGATAAAGGAGTTAATTCAACAAGTTGTGATATTTAACTCTGGTTGTGCTCAGAGGTTTTCTTGGCTTATTCTCATCTGGGAGGGAGCTCTTAACAGGAGAAGTTGCTAGATGGATGAGAAAGTACCTTACCCAAATGTATAAGCTCGCCGGAACACGGATGTTTCCACCCTCCTCTACCAAAGCTAACGAGGAATAAAAATTAAATAAACATTTCTGTGTTCTGGCTCCACAGGAGTGCTGGAAGACAGCTGTATATTCAGGCACACTAGGAAAAAAATATTTACATCCACCGTGCCTCAGGCTTTGTTCTTGGGATCAGGAAAACATCCCTAATTTGGACAAACAGGCTTACTTTAGAAGGGAATGTTAGGGTCAGAGGGAACTGGGTTTGAATCCCAGCTCTTCACTGAATAGCTGTGTGACTGCATGAATGACTTAACCTCTTCAATTCTGTCTCCTCTGCTGTGAAATGAGGACCATGCTTCTTGCAGCACTACTACGGGGATTAAATGATCTGACATAGATGAGGCTCCACACACATCAAGGTTCCGGTGCATGGGAGTCATCGCTATTATTACTGTTACTATTCCTACAGTGATGGCTGCTGCTTTCATGTATGAGCATGAATACCAGAGCTCAGGTGCTACCTGCCACCCTCTAGAGGTGTGAATTTTCGGAATTCACTAAATAGTTCTGAGCCCTGATTTCTCTATTTGTAAAACTGTAGACAATATGTACCTCAAAGGATTGCAAGGAATAAATATGATGACATAAGTAAAATATCTGCCCATAGTAGATGCTCCAAAATGTTATTTCTCCCTGAGATTTATTCGTAGACAAGGAATCATTATCAGCAGGATATAGGTCAATGAATACGGAACAGGCTGTCCCTTAGTCCATCAGACCCTATTAAGTTAATTCATGACTTCAAAAGTGCTGGGTAATGATAAAACCACTCAATTCTTTTTAAGGAACGGCTGCAAATTTCTCTTAAGAATCTTAGACAAAGTTTGCTGGCCTCAGAGTAGCAACACATATTAAAACAACTTACCTATTTCTGAGTCTGCTTTAAAAACTAATGAAAGATCATTCCTGACCCTAACTGAATCCATGAATTAACAGGTAAAAATCTGATGGTCTTTAACATGGGTACAGGCGACTCTTTAAAACTGAACCCTCTTGGAGAAATTACTTTGAATAAAGTCTATTTTAAGTTCACCATTTGCCTCCACCTCTAAGATAATGGAGACATGGTTGTGTTTTATGATTCCTTTTTCAATGTCTTTAAGAATTGTATCCCTGTCTTTAAGAAGGCTTATATCAATGTCAATGTCTTTAAGAAGACTTCACCATCCTATACCAATTATATTAACTGTACTTCTGTGTGCCCGCCAGTAATGACCCGCCCTACAACCCTTGGCCTCCCCGATGCTGACCTTCTGAGGCAGTGAATGGGAAGGGAGCCAAGAGTGGCTTCAAAGTGGGAAAGGAAAGGGGGAGTCTAGACCCTGACAAGTTAATAACTTAACAGAGGGTGAACAAAGCGGAGAAAACAGCCGAGCGGGCTGCAGGAAAGGGGCTGCGGGCAGGCGAGTCAGCAGGGAGGACGGATGCCAAGAAAGGGAAGGAGGGCAGGCATTCGAGGTCAGGGGATCTGGCCTTGGGCAGGTCAGAGGTTCAGGAAAATCCAGGCTAGAGTGGGAACTACAGAATCTGGGAGCTTCCGCACTCTCCCACCTGTACAGGATCCTGGTCCTTGGTAACCTGAGACAATCACATCTCTCGTTTATTCAACCATTCCCTTTCAATGAAATTCTTAGGGTTTAACATGCAAGAAGCACTTGCAACTCAAAAATCAACCAGAACAACCCTCCTGACTCCACATCTCCCATCCACAGGTGCCCTCTTCCTCTTTACAACCATTTCCAAAAAGCTGTCTAAGCCCTCACTTTCTCCATTTGCTTACCTTTGGGTTCCACCTCATTCCACTGCATTCTAGCTTCTCTCTTCACTCCAGTGAAATCGCTCTTGCTAAAGATACAAATGACATTCCATGTCACTTAATCCAACGAGCGTCCTGAAGGACGCTGCCTTTTGTCATACGCCCCTACTTACCATCGCTGAGCGCTCCCTCCTGGAAACTCTCTTCCCTTGGCCTCTGTGACACACCATTCTCCTAGTTTCTAGTTTTCCGCCTTCTCTTTGGCTCTTTACACTAAACGTGGTTTATGGGGTCACCCTAACTCCTCCTGACCAGTAAACGAGAATGTTGAAGTTCTGCAGAGAGCATGCTGGCTTTCTTCTCTTCATTACATTTCTTCTCCCAGGTGATCTCATCCCGGCCCACAATTTCAGTTGCCACTTAGCTTTTGCTGACTCATCAATGTGTGTTGCCAGCCCCGACCTCTCCTCGGAGCTCCAGACCTACACCTTCCACCACCTAATTGATACCTACACACAAGTGGCTCAAAGGCACGTCAAATGCAGCGGGACCTTCTCATGATCTCTTCCCGTTGCCAAGCTTGGCATCCTCCTCCTCCATCTTGCATGCACACCGAAAATGCCAGAGTCATCCTTGATACCTCTGATGGATGACCAAGACCTGTGGGCATTACCTAAGAATCTCGTGATTGTGCGTCTTTCGCACCATCCTTCCCGAAACCACCCTAGTCCAAGTTACCGTCATCTTTCCCCTGATTCCTGTGGTAACCTCCACTGGTCTACTCTTGCTCCGCCTTCAATCCTTTCTCCATACTGTAGCTAGAATTATTCTTTAAATAAAAACAAGTGAGATCGTGCCCTCCTTGAGTTTCTAACACAACAGAAGCATTCTATTGCCCAATCCTTGGTGAAGCCTCCATGACCTGCATCTCCTGGCCCCTGGAAACCTGTCCAGATTCACCTTCTCCACTCTTCTCCTCTCTTACAGTAAGCCCTCCTGTTTTGTTTTGTTTTGTTTTTGTGGTACACGGGCCTGTCACTGTTGTGGCCTCTCCCATTGCAGAGCACAGGCTCCGGACGCACAGGCTCAGCGGCCATGGCTCACGGGCCCAGCCGCCCCGCGGCATGTGGGATCTTCCCGGACCGGGACACGAACCCGTGTCCCCTGCACCAGCAGGCGGACTCTCAACCACTGAGCCACCAGGGAAACCCAGCCCTCCTGTTTTTAAAAGTTCCCTGCTCTTACTACTGGGCTTTTACACACGCCATTCTTTCTGTCTGAAATACTTTCCCCACCCTACCCTATTGCCTAGTTTTACTTCAAAATTCAGAAGTTATTTCTTCAGAGAAGCCGTCTTTGACCATCTGAAGCAGGAGTTCTCAAACTTATGTCTCACAGTCTCCTGAAAATGTTTGAAAACAGGCATTGGACCCCATCCCTAGAGCTTCTAATCCAGTGGGTCTGGGGTGGGAACTGAGAATGTATACTTCTAACAAGTTCATAGTTGTTGCTGAGGCTGCTGGTCCAGGGACCACACTTTGAGAACCATTTCCCTAGAGCACACCAGCCCTTTGCATTACAGGCACACCTCATTTTATTGTGCTTTGCCGATATTGCGTTTTTTGTTTTGTTTTGTTTTACAAATTGAAGGTTTGTGGCAACCCTGTGTGTAACAAGTCTATGGGCAACACTTTTTCCACCAGCATCTGCTCACTTCGTGCCTCTGTGTCACATTCTGGTAATTCTCACAATATTTCAAACGTTTTCATTATTTTTATATTTGTTACGGTGATCTGTGATCAGTGACCTTTGATGTTACTGTTACAAAAAGATTAGGACTCACTGAAAGGCTCAGATGATGGTTAGTGTTTTTCAGCAATAAAGCACTTTTTAATTAAGGTATGTATACCTTTTTTTTAGACATAATGCTATTTATTGCATTCTTAATAGACTACAGTGTAATGTAAACAAAATTTTTATGTGCACTGGGAAACCGAAAACTCATGTGACTTGCTTTATTGTGATATTAGCTTTATTGCAGTGGTCTGGACCCGAACCTGCAATGTTTCCAAGGTTGGCCTGTATATGCTTTCACAGCCCTATGTTCCTCTCCTTCAAACATTTTCATGCCTGAAATTTTACATGTTCCAGCATAATTATTTGTTTGACTCATCTTTCTTCCCCACTAGACCACAAGCTCCAGGAGAGCAGGGATGATTTTGCTCCCAGCTCTACCCCTGGGCCTAAGCTCAGTACCGGGCACATAGTAGGTCCTCAGTAAAAATTTACTGAAGGACTGAACGGTGAAAAATTGCAAACAGCATGGAGGAAAATACATTTTTAAAACCTCAACTGATTACTCTTCAGACCTAAAGAATCAGCATCAAACGGCGACCTTGAGATTCAATTGCTCCAAGAGCTCAGTTCTTGAGGGGAAGTCAAGTCACAAGTCAAGAACATAAACCCCTTAAGGCCGGAAGCTGGGCCAGCCCAATCCACACTTCCCTGGGGACTGCCCCACCCCAGCTAACTGAGAGTGCCCAAAGGACACAGAGATGACACAAGTGGATCCCCTAGGAGACTGTCAGAAAGCTGGAACCCTGCCAGACAATGGGGCCTTCCGAAAACGACATTTATTGAAAGTAAATGGTTGACGATAAGCGAGATCAAGGGAGTTGCTGAGAAGAGAGATCAAGACAGGCCAGAGGAACACCCTTTAGGAGGATAAGCCGACTCTAGAATTCACACAACTTTGATTATCTTTCATTTAAAAAATTTTAAAAATGAAAGCATTGGTAAGAAAAGTATGGGCCCTGAGAAAAATAAGCAGAGATGTTAGGAGACAAGACATCGCCAAGGCGGGTCATTAAGCTCCTGGAAAGAATTAGCACAAAGATAGTCAAAGGCAAGATGCCACTTCCCCATGGCTTCTCCGGAGATGGAGAAGAGGGTAAAGAGAGGGAAGCCAGGGATAGGTGAGGGCAGGAGGGCACTGTTAAAAGAGAGATCGTATTAGCAAAGAATGGGATGCTCTCTCCACATTAAAATGGCAGACAGCAGAAGCACTCTTCCGAGAAGGAAACCATACACAGACCCAAAGGGCCCCAGGAGCACAGGGCCACAGGGCAGAGGGAAGCACATGACAAGCGAGGCCGTAGGTCACCTTGAGGGAGCCAATGGCTGATGAGACATCTTTTCCAGACTGTCCATCTCAGATCCTGAGGCAGGAGTTCCAGAGCAGACGCATGTCCTCAAGCTTTCCTTTGTGGTGAAATGGAAAGATTTCTCCAGGGCTGCTGAGTTCCTCAAACTTGTCAGTCTTGGGGCTGTGACTCCCTCTGGGTGTCACAATTTCAAGATAGTTCGGGCAGTCTCCAGGAAAGGCCAGTGCTTATGTGGTCGACCTGCAAACACGGTGAATTCAAATGTGTCCTGGAGCAAGTGTCCAGGACAGAGCAAGGTGATGGAGCACCCCGGTGGCCCAGTCAAGAAGCAACCCATGGCTGGGGCAGGGCTTTATCCACCTGGGAGCAGACCGAGAATGGCCGTCCATCTGGAACCTCTGGACAACGCACATTTTCTGGCAGGGAAAGTAGGAGATGTTTTTACAGGAGTTCTTTTCAACACACAGTCATACGCTAAAGGCCTAAAGTTGGTGGAAAGTCTGCTCCATGGTATTTTGGGGGAAATGGTAAGAGAGAAGGATGCAGGATAATAGAAAGCAGATGGGTTTGGAGTTTAGGTTTGGGTACTAGCTCTCTTTTTAGCTACGGGATGCTGGTTGATTTCTTCTTTGAACCTCTGTTTTGTGATTTGGAAAAATGAGTACCATAGCTTCTTTGTAGGGACTGTGTGATGAGAAAAGAAAATATAAGTGTAGGACCTGGCATTATAATAAGTACTCAAGAAACGGTAGCCAAAATAGTTGTATGAATAGGTTCTGCTCACCCCCACTGGCTAGTTTTTAAAGAGTTCTTTCTAGAAGGAGAGAAGAGGCTCCAGCTCTAGCTGTCCCTGCAGAGGTGACACCACTGACCTCTGGCTGGCAAACCCTGCCCTCTACCTGTCCAGGTGGGAGCTGGGGTTACTGCAGCTTCCCCAGTATCTCAGATCTCTGCTCCCCCAACTTTTCTCCCCAACACAAAGGACAAAATGTTATCTTCTTTCCTTGCAAGCATTCAGAATCTTGGTCAGCCCCTTGCCAGGGGGGTTGAGAGGCAAGGAGACAGTGCACCTAAGGGCCGTCAACATAATGACAATAACAACAAACATTTGTAAAACTATTACCAGGACTCCACTAAACGTTGGAGTTGTCTCCTTTAATCCTCAGGATTGATTTTCATGAGGATCCTAGGAGTTTTCAGATAGCATCCTATCCCTTTTAAGAATGGAAGACACTGAGGCTTGGAGTGGGTGTGTGGGTGAGTAACTTGGACAAGGCTGCATGAGTAGTAGGTGTCAGAGCCGGGTTTCCAACCCAAGGAGGCTGTCCCTGGAGCTGGTTCACACAGGACTTAGTCCTGCCCCTCCTCCACAGCATCCTTAACAAAAGAGCCAGTCCTAGGGAGGGTGGGGCTGTGGGCTCTTCCAGAAATGCAGAGGCCTCCAGCGCATACATAAAGGGAGACCACTGGACCAACTGAAACAGGAGGCATTCAGGCCCAGCTTAGAACATCTCAGGGAATCACTTTCCTTATCTGTTCTGAATAGTTTGTCCTGAAAAACGGTCCAGCCTGTGACACGTTATCTCTCCCCAGTCCTGCCCTGGCAGGCAGAGTGCCTACCAGATACAGGAGAAGAGTACAGTCTGTTAACTGCCAGACAAAGGGAACGTCCCTGCCCAGAAACAGTGCAGCTACTCACAGCTGATGGTGCCAAATGAACCTAGTAGGCTCTTTGGGAAAGGCCTTAACTCTCGAATCACAGAGGCCAGTGCCGGGCCAGACACAATTTCCTATTTGATGGGCAAAGTGGGTCCCGATGTGTATTCCCTTCTGGGGATGATAAAAAATCAGTATATCCAGCAACACAGGAGGCACCCCTATACACACACACACACACACACACACAACACACAGATACACACAAGCACACATAGAAAAATACACACACACACAGATACACACACACACATACACAAACACACAAAGACACATACATACAAAGACACACACAGACACAGACATAAACACAGACACATAACAGATCCTGCTTCAACCAGAACAGCTTTTCTTTTGTTTCCCTCTAAGCTTTGAAAAAAGAGGCCTACTACTCTAAAAAAAAAAAAAAAAGAAAGAAAGAAAAGTCTACTGCTTTAAAAAAAAAAGGCTAAAACCAAGAGTTTAGCCATTTTGCTCTCAAAATACACTTATTTTTTTCTGATTATACAAGTAATATATGCTCATTGACAAAACTGGAAAATATAGAAAATTAGGAAGGAAATAAGTCACTGGTTAATCCTATTACCCTAGAGGTTTCCCTTTGATGGGGGATATAAGCTCATCCGTTTCGAGAAAACCCAGACTTCAAGAATGACTAAAATTCACATAATCTCTAACTAGGAAGTGAGTATCAGTTTCGGCCAGAGAGAGAGAAATGCAATTGAAATGAGGGATAGATGAGGGAGAAGTCGTCTGAGGGAGGGAGGTGGGGTGTGGCTGGTGTGTAAGAGTTTCCCTCTGAGAATCACAGCATGATGGGGATTAAACGGTGGTTCCATTGACTCCGGTTGGAGCCTCAGTGAGGGATGAGGACAGAGAAGGCTGCTCGCAGCTTGCTGCTTCCTGTCCACACACAGGGACACACCTGGGCTCAGGAGAGGTGAATGATACAACAGGGTCACAAGACACATGTCAGCGCTAACATACTGTCTGGTCAACTGCATGTGAAGGGAAAGACCCACTGTCACTGAGTCCAGGAGAAACTTCTAGGCCAAGCGGAAAGTCAAAACTGCTGAAGACAGTTGTCCTGTGAACGCTGTGGCACTGACACTGTAAGATGGGCAGGCCAGGGTTGGAACCCTGCCGTGTTCAGGTCAGACATTACTGATGCACAGCAGCGTCCACATCACAGAGCTCTGGGGAGGCCTCCGAACCCTTCTCCACAAGGCTCCTGAAAGAGATGAGGACACAAGGGAGAGGGAAGCCCAGGGGCAAGGGCTGTGGGCACAACCAGCAGGACGGGCTTCATCTATGGTCTGGGGAAGCACACACAGACGGCAAGTGTCTCGCGCAGATAGCAGTTGGCGTATCTGTGTGACGGCATCTCTGCCGCCTCAGACGGACATTCTGGGTCACGCTTGTCTCTGAGTCTCAAGATAAAAACAAGTACTCTTCAGAAGCTATCAAACAGTTCTCTAAAGAGGCAGGCTTTGAAACCGGGGACTGAGAGTCAGGACGAGCTGCTTATCTGGAAAGAGGCCCTACCGCCTGCAGAAATGGAAGATAATATTTTTATAAAAACGGGAGAGAAAAAATGGCCAAGTCTCTAAGAGGGGGGTGTTTAAACCCTTGGGGCTTCAGTGTGAATCTGGGGTCCTAGGAGATCAAATAAAGACAAAGGCAACCAGTTAAAAAGGCCCAAGCAAGAGTCCTGGGTCAAGATCTGAACAAGAAAAGTTTCTGGCCTGTTTGGAATAGTCACCTGAGAGGACCCAGAAGAGATATCTGACTAAGAAACAGGTTTTAGATTTCTGATGGAATGTATATAATACTAACTACAATAAGGCTAGTTTCCAAATTAAACCAGACAAAGCAAGATATGGCCCTGAGATGTCCTATCTGGACAATTCCACGTCTCAAAAGAACACTCTGTTCACCGAGCTTTTGCATCTCACAAAGAAAACTTTTTTTTTTTTTTTTAAATAGCAAAACGGTGGTGTATTTGGGTTGCTTTAAGGGAATAAAACTTTGTTTATTTCTGATATTCAACTTAAAGTACAAACCCCTATTCACTGATTTTAGTGTACCTCTGGGCGCTTCCTGTTTCCTGCCTGGGTCGGTCTGAAAGATTCTGATGCTTTATCGTGGGAACATAGTCTCACCCACTGGGAGTGTTATCACTGAAATTGCTCACACTCCTCCTTGGAGTGAAGAGGCGGGGTCTACAGCTCTCTGGAAGGTCAAGACCAACGTGAGTGGCTGAGCCTGCCAGGTGAAGGCGTGGCCTGGGAGGATGGAAGACAATGGGAGCCTAAAGTGTCCATGACACACCAGTCCGACTCATGGTGCCACTACTTTACATGAGGGTGATGGGGACAGAGATGGTGGTGACTGAAGCTGCAGGTTTCAAGCGTGCTGTGGGCCAGCACTTACGTCCCTGGAACCATTCAGTACCAGGACAAACTCTGGAGGGTCCCCTCCTATCCCCATTTGATGGGTAAGGAAATCAATACAGAGAGAGTAATGAACTTGTCCAAGGTTCTTCAGCAGAAACATAGCGAATCCAGGCTTTGAACCCACATCTGGTGGAGCCCCAAACTATCCTCCCCTCTGAAGCCTCCTATCCATTTACTGCCATTTGGTCAGTTTTCAAAGTAGTGTCTTGCCTAAGAGACCTTTTGCAATCCTGGAAAGTGGAAATTTCCTTCCTCAGAAGGGGGGGTGTATTTAGTATTTAGATGTCCTCTGACTGGTTACAACCATGGACTTGGGCTGGGCTGGGATCTCGGGGGGCCTCCCTGGTGAGGGGTGGGCATTCCCTGGGCACATGTTTTTGTGCCGGGGGGTCTCTGGGTGCCTGTGTGCTGCGCCCTCACTGCTCCCCTGGTTCCTCTTCCTTCCTTTTCGTTATCTGGCTCTTATCAGCAGCAGAACTGCTGGCACGAAAGGCATGTGTGGAGAACAAGGAAGGCCAAGGAAAGAAGCTGCGAAGGAAGGGGCCAAGAGTCTGCTGCGACACATCACTCCCCATAATAATGGGGTCCCGTAACCTCTTGGAGGTTTGCTAACTTGTTTGGCCACGTAAAATGGAGTAAGGGTGACCAATAAGTGAGCCTATACTTAAAGGTCAACATTTTTACCATTCTTCATTTTTTCCCAAAAGATACTAGGAAAACAGATAAAACCTGCATTCCTTGTGACTTGCCTCACCTGAAAATTTATTTACCCTAGGTACACTGACAGTATTTCTATAATTTTTTATTTTTTTAAATTAATTAATTAATTAATTTTTGGCTGCGTTGGGTCTTTGTTCCTGGGCGTGGGCTTTCTCTGGTTGCGGCGAGCGGGGGCTACTCTTCGTTGCGGTGCGCGGGCTTCTCATTGCGGTGGCTTCTCTTGTTGCGGAGCACGGGCTCTAGGCGTGTGGGCTTTAGCAGTTGCAGCACGTGGGCTCAGTAGTTGTGACTCGCGGGCTCTAGAGCGCAGGCTCAGTAGTTGTGGTGCACGGGCTTAGTTGCTCCGCAGCATGTGGGATCTTCCCGGACCAGGGCTCGAACCCGTGTTCCCTGCATTGGCAGGCGGATTCTTAACCACTGCACCACCAGGGGAGCCCTCTATAATTTTTTAAACTGAGTGTAGTTGATTTACAATGTTTCAGGTGTGTACAGCGAAGTGATTCAGTATATATATATATATTGTTTTTCAGATTCTCTTCCATTATAGGTTATTACAAGATACTGAATATAGTTCCCTGTGCTATACAGTAGGTCCTCGTTGTTTATCTTTCTTATATACAGTAATGTGTATCTGTTAATCCCAAACTCCTAATTTATCCCTTCCCCCTCTCCCCACTCCACTTTGGTAACCATAAGTTTGTTTTCTATGTGACACTACTTCTAAAAAAGAGCCCTTTGCCCAGCCCACCGTCAATTAGAAAAGTGGGTTTAATAGAGTGAGGTAACGAAAGCAAGAGAATCAGATCAATGATCAACATCTTCACTACTATTAGAAGATTTCATATGTTTCCTGTCTGTATAAAGACCTACAAAATATGAATAACTAACCACATGAACTCAGAGAGGGCGAATGACCTCAGAGGTATCCCAGGGACTTGGTGAAATGGAACTTAAGCCTGGCACACGGGTATATCCTGTTCAGAGGAAAGGGACTCGCTGGACAGGGACAGGAAGGGGTGTGTCTACAGAGGTAAGGAAATCCTACCGCAAACTCCAATGCATTTTGTGCGAGCGTGACAGGCAAGGGCAGGGGTGAAGGTGCTGTTGTGCACACTGCAGATGATGGCAGGACGCTAGATGGGGCGGGTCTCTCCTACTCTGTGCTACAAAAGTGGAACAGAAGCGAGAGAGAGCAGTGATAAGGGGCTTCAATCATCCAGGCACCGAGAAGGCTCATTACGGAAAGCAGAGGAACTGATAAAGGAAGAGTTAGATTTGAGGAAATCACATTTTTTTAAACATCCTTATTGGAGTATAATTGCTTTACAATGGTGTGTTAGTTTCTGCTTTATAACAAAGTGAATCAGCTATACGTATACATACATCCCCATATCTCCTCCCTCTTGCGTCTCCCTCCCACCCTCCCTATCCCACCCCTCTAGGTGGTCATAATCGCATTCTTTTAAACGAAGAGAAGCGATAGGCAGATAACTGAATCACTTAGCTGTACAGCAGAAATTAACACAACACTGTAAATCAACTATACTTCAATAAAATAAATTAAATAAAAAAGATAGGTAGGAGCCTATGGTCTGCAACTCTGAAAAGGGAGGAACTCAGGAGGGAGAGTAGGAGCTGCAAGAACTGAATCTTGACTAAACCCAGAGACGTGGCAACGGGTATGAATCTAAAGGAGCTATTGTGTTTTTCATGACGTGTTTGGTTTAGGAAAGGACACGGACAAAGATAGAAGGAAGGGCACAGTACCAAGGATGAACTGAGAAGAGTGACACATTTCTGTGAGAACAGAGCTTGGCCTGAGCTGAAGCTTGCAAAAAAAATGCTAAAGTTGGCAAAAAAAAAAAAAGAAAGGAAAGAAAATAAGAAAAAAAAGGGAGATGGTGGTGGATTATTTTTAGCTATGATTTAAAAAAGGAGGAGGTCTGTTGCTTGGGGATCATGGTGGCATGGTAACAGAGGGTAACATTAAGAGGACCCAACTCCCCGTTTGATGTCTAGCCTTTCCATAGAAGCTAGTGGTCTTAAGTCGATTTAAAGAAGCATCCTTAGAAGAGCACCAGACATGCAGGCAGGGGATGTAGTATGCCAGTAAGTGGTGTGTCCTTTTGGCCACTTTAAGTCCAAATCTCCAGGCCCTGCAGGCTCCCATCCGACGCCCCTGGACAAACCAACAGAGAGGATAGCAGAGACAATGTACTTGATCCCTGAACAAACTAATGGAGACTGGGAAGATTCCAAAAGATTGTGGTCAGCAAATGTCCCAATTTACCCAAACGGGGGTGGGGGGGAAGGTACAGTTCCTACTATGTGAACCAATAAGCCTGGCAAAATTTTAATTAAGATGTAATTTAGGGAAGGTTTTTAATCCCTTTGGAAAGGATGGATATTGAGAAATAGCACAGGTTGGAGAAAAATAAGCCAGACTAAATGACTTATTGGCTTTTCCCCCTCTCCTATATGCTACCTAAGGGCACAGACCAGAGAGGGCCCCGGTTACTGTGTATCTTGAAGCCAAAAAAGAAAAAAACCCCAAAACACCAGCTCTGTATCTATTTAGTTCCTGACAACAAGGGCTACGTGATGACCGAGGCTCACAGATCCCTGTGATTGGACTTTGGCCAGTCTTGAGCCTGTCGTACTATCTCAGGCCTCTGTGCCTTTGTCATGCGGTGTTCCCTCATGTGGAATAACCCTCCCTTTGTCTGGCTGTTTGTCCTTCAAAACTCAGCTCAAAGGGCACCTTCTCTGGGAAGCTTTCTCTTCTGTTCAGTATGAGTTAGAAGGCCCTGATACAGTCTGACTGTGTTTTCTGAGATCCACATGTTGGAATCCTAATGCCCAATGTGATGGTGGTAGCAGGTGGGGCCTTTGGGAGGTGATTAGGTCCTGAGGGCGGAGGACTCATGAATTGGATTAGTGCTCTTATAAGAGAGACCCTACTGAGCTCCCTAGCCCCTTCGACCACGTGTGGATGCCATGTGAGGATACAAGGAGAAGTCTGTGATTGGGAAAGGGGCCCCCAACCGACCACACTGGTACCCTAATGTGACTTCCAGGCTCCAGAACTGTGAGCAATAAATTTCTGCTGTTTATAAGCCACCCAGTCTATGGTAGTTTGTTATAGCAGCCCGAACGCACTAAGACGGTCCCTTGTCCACGCTTGCCAAGCCCTCCGGGTGTTCTGCTGTCAGAGCGCTCTTCTCCTGGGAGCAATGACATGTTCCTTATCTGTCTCCCCAGTGCCAGCTGCCCCCTGAAGGAGTTTGTATCTCCAAAGCCCGCACAGTGCCAGGCACACCAGGGACCCTCAAGACACGAGGACTGCTTGCAGGAGTTTTGCTGAGAGGTTCAAAGTCAACCTGAGGGGAGTTGTCTCTAATTGTTTTCTGTGGCTTCTCCAAATCTAGACTTTTATCAGTGCCTTGGGCGAATAATATATTTTCAAGAAACCATAAAGCTGGGAGAGAGAGATAATTAGATAAAAGGCTTAAGGTTCAAGATCTAACAATCTACAGTTTGGCCATAAAGCCTGAAAACATAGATAACTTTTTTTTTTAAACATCTTAATTGGAGAAAATTGCTTTACAGTGTTGTGTTAGTTTCTGCTATATAACAAAGTGAATCAGCTATATGCATACGTATATCCCTGTATATCCCCATATCCCTTCCCTCTTGGGTCTCCCTCCCACCCTCCTTTTCCCACCCCTCTAGGTGGTTGCAAAGCATGGAGCTAATCTCCCTGTGCTATGCAGCTGCTTCCCACTAGCTATCTATTTTACATTTGGTAGTGTATATATGTCCATGCCATTCTCTCACTTTGTCCCAGCTTACCCTTCCCCCTCCCTGTGTCCTCAAGTCCATTCTCTAAGTCTGTGTCTTTATTCCTGTCCTGCCCCTAGGTTCTTCAGAAGCTTTTTTTTTTTTTTTTTAGATTCCATATATATGTGTTAGCATATGGTATTTGTTTTTCTCTTTCTGACTTACTTCACTGTGTATGATAGTCTCTAGGTCCATCCACCTCACTACAAATGACTCAATTTCGTTTCTTTTTTTGACCAAGTAATATTCCATTGTATATACGTGCCACATCTTCTTTAACCATTCACCTGTTGATGGGCACTTAGGTTGCTTCCATGTCCTGGCTATTGTAAATAGTGCTGCAATGAATATTGTGGTACATGACTCTTTTTGAATTATGGTTTTCTCAGGATGTATGCCCAGTAGTTCGATTGCTGGGTCGCATGGTAGTTCTATTTTCAGTTAAGGAACCTCCATACTGTTCTCCATAGTGGCTGCACCAATTTACATTCCCACCAACAGTGCAAGAAGGTTCCCTTTTCTCCACACCTCCTCCAGCATTTATTGCCTGTAGATTTTTTGATGACAGCCATTCTGACTGGTGTGAGGTGATACCTCATTGTAGTTTTGACTTGCATTTCTCTAATGCTTAGTGATGTTGAGCATCTTTTCATGTGTTTGTTGGCAATCTGTATATCTTCTGTGGAGAAATGTCTATTTAGGTCTTCTGCCCATTTTTGGATTGGGTTGTTTTTTTGATATTGAGCTGCATGAGCTGCTTGTATATTTTGGAGATTAATCCTTTGTCAGTTGCTTCATTTGCAAATATTTTCTCCCATTCTGAGGGTTGTCTTTTCATCTTCTTTATGGTTTCCTTTGCTGTGCAAAAGTTTTGAAGTTTCAATAGGTCCCATTTGTTTCTTTTTGTTTTTATTTCCATTTCTCTAGGAAGTGGGTCAAAAGGATCTTGTTGTGATTTATGTCATAGAGTGTTCTGCCTATGTTTCCCCCTAGGAGTTTTATAGTGTCCGGTCTTACATTTAGGTCTTTAATCCAGTTTGAGTTTATTTTTGTGTATGGTGTTAGAGAATGTTCTAATTTCATTCTTTTACATGTAGCTGTCCAGTCTTCCCAGCACCACTTATTGAAGAGGCTGTCTTTTCTCCATTGTATACTCCTGCTACCTTTATCAAAGATAAGGTGACCATATGTGTGTGGGTTTATCTCTGGGTTTTCTATCCTGTTCCATTGATCCTTATTTCTGTTTTTGTGCCAGTACCATACTGTCTTGATTACTGTAGCTTTGTAGTAGAGTCTGAAGTCTGGGAGACTGATTCCTCCAACTCCGTTTTTCTTTCTCAAGATTGCTTTGGCTATTCGGGGTCTTTTGTGTTTCCATACAAATTGTGCAATTTTTTATCTGGTTCTGTGAAAAATGCCATTGGTAGTTTGATAGGGATTGCACTGAATCTGTAGATTGCTTTGGGTAGTATAGTCATTTTCACCACGTTGATTCTTCCAATCCAAGATCATAGTATACCTTTCCATCTGTTTGTATCATCCTTAATTTCTTTCATCAGTGTCTTATAGTTTTCTGCATACAGGTCTTTTGTCTCCTTAGGTAGATTTATTCCTAGGTATTTTATTCTTTTTGTTGCGATGGTAAATGGGAGTGTTTCCTTAATTTCTCTTTCAGATTTTGCATCATTAGTGTATAGGAATGCCAGGGATTTCTGTGCATTAATTTTCTATCCTGCTACTCTACCAAATTCATTGATTAGCTCTAGGAGTTTTCTGGTAGCATCTGTAGGATTCTCTATGTATAGTATCATGTCATCTGCAAACAGTGACAGCTTTATATCTTCTTTTCTGATTTGGATTCCTTTTATTTCTTTTTCTTCTCTGATTGCTATGGCTAAAACTTCCAAAACTAGGTTGAATAAGAGTGGTGAGAGTGGAGAACCTTGTCTTGTTCCTGATCTTAGAGGAAATGGTTTCAGGTTTTCACCGTTGAGAACAATGTTGGCTGTGGGTTTGTCATATATGGCCTTTATTATGTTGAGGTAGGTTCCCTCTATGCCTACTTTCTGGAGAGTTTTTATCATAAATCGTGTTGAATTTTGTCAAAAGCTTTTTCTGCATCTATTGAGATGATCCTATGGTGAAAACATAGGTAACTGTTTTATACAGATGGATTTTTCCTCTTGATTTTCTGTGGCATGCTAATGGCATTTTTTTTTGGTTTGTTTGTTTGTTCTTTGGTTTGTTTTGTTTTGGGGAGAAAATCAGAGAGCGATCATCTGAGGCAATGCATCACAGATGACTATGCAGGCACTGAGGGAAATACTGCATTGATGCACCGCATTCACTGCAAGTTTTCACAGTGCTCTGAGCTATGCACTGCTAATGCAGGGCAATGCAATACACTGAATACATCATGTAACACCGCTAACCATACTGCACATTGTTACATAATATCCGTAAGCCATTTATTATTTATGTTCTTCTATGTTTCCATACTTTATGTCTACTCTGTAGAAAAACAGCTTACAACCAACAATGAAGTTAAAATAGAAATGTTCATGGAGCTTTATATCAAGTCTAAAAAAAAGTCTATTTAATATCTACAGCATGGGGAATATGTGGTTTTATCCATCTATCCATCCATCCATCCATCCATCTAGCCAACGAGCTTAACCACTCCCTATGTGCTAAAAACTGTGCTAGTATCTAAAAATTTAGTGGAAGTTAAATACTGTCTTCCCTAAGCTTATATCCTAGTAGAGAGAAATGGATAATAAGTAAGCAAATTAAATAATTTCAAATGTTGATGAAGGCCATGAATAAAATAAAACAATGTGTGATGCAGATAGGGGACAACTTTAGATGGGAGGGTACGGAGATGCATCTCTGAAGCTTGCAGGAAGTTGAGGTGAAGAAGAGCTTGGTGGGGCCTGGCTGGCCATTAGCTCTCTGTAAGTCTAGGAGGTGCTGTGATTATTAAAAATAAACTGCAAGACAAAGGATTAATCTCCAAAATATACAAGCAGCTCATGCAGCTCAGTATCAAAACAACAAACAACCCAATCCAGAAATGGGCAGAAGACCTAAATAGATATTTCTCCAAAGAAGATATATAGATTGCCAACAAACACATGAAAGGATGCTCAACATCACTAATCATTAGAGAAATGCAAATCAAAACTACAATGAGGGCTTCCCTGGTGGCGTAGTGGTTGAGAGTCCACCTGCCGATGCAGGGGACACGGGTTCGTGCCCCATTCTGGGAGGATCCCACGTGCCGCAGAGCGGCTGGGCCCGTGAGCCATGGCCGCTGAGCCTGCGCTCCGCAACGGGAGAGGCCCATGTACCGCAAAACAAACAAACAAACAAACAAACAAACAAACTACAATGAGGTATCACCTCACACCAGTCAGAGTGGCCATCATCAAAAAATCTACAAGCAATAAATGCTGGAGAGGGTGTGGAGAGAAGGGAACTTTCATGCATTGTTGGTGGGAATGTAAATTGATACAGTCACTATGGAGAACAGTATGGAGGTTCCTTAAAAAACTAAAAATAGAACTACCATATGACCCAGCAATCGAACTACTGGGCATACACCCTGAGAAAACCATAATTCAAAAAGAGTCATGTACCACATTGTTCATTGCAGCTCTATTTACAATAGCCAGGATATGGAAGCAGCCTAAATGTCCATAGACAGATGAATGGTTAAAGAAGATGTGGCACATATATAGAATATATGGAATATTTTACTCAGCCATAAAAAGAAATGAAATTGAGTTATTTGTAGTGAAGTGGGTGGACCTAGAGTCTGTCATACAGAGTGAAGTAAGTCAGAAAGAGAAAAACAAATACCGTATGCTAGCACATATATATGGAATCCAAAAAAAAATTGGTTCTGAAGAACCTAGGGGCAGGACAGGAATAAAGACACAGACGTAGAGAATGGACTTGAGGACACGGGGAGGGGGAAGGGTAAGCTGAGACGAAATGAGAGAGTGGCATTGACATATATACACTACCGAATGCAAAATAGATAGCTAGTGGGAAGCAGCCACATAGAACAGGGAGATCAGCTCAGTGTTTTGTGACCACCTAGAGGGGTGGGTTGGGAGGGTGGGAGGGAGATGCAAGAGGGAGGGGATATGGGGATATATGTATACATATAGCTGATTCACATTGTTATACAGCAGAAACTAACATAGATTGTAAAGCAATTATACTCCAATAAAGATGTTAAATAATAAATAAATAAACTGTTTGGGGCATATTAATAAAAGCAGGGTTATGAGACAAAAAGCAGGGACAGACCTACTATCTCTGTAGCAGTTGCACCATTTCTAGGCCAACTTCCGCAGTTGCAAATGCAATACTTTAAGAGAGTCATGGCATGTATAGAAGGGTCTAGAAACTACATCTTATGAGGACAAGGTTGAGAGAACTAGGGAAGTTGAGTTTGTAGAAGGAGTCATTAAGCAGTCATCTTGGAAATATCCAAGGAGTCAAGACGTTCAGAAGCAAAAGAGTGCAAGCCGTGTGGTTTTCGGCATCCACACCTGAACTACCGAGAAGACAGCACCATGTGGTTCAAAAGAGGGGAGATGTTTCCAATAGAATCAGAGCTGCACAGAAATGGGATAGGCTTTCTGAAGGAGTGAGCGCTCCTGAAGTATTCCAGCAGTGGCCGGGTAAACTCTATTAAAGATGAGGGATCCTTGTATTGGACAAAAGGCTCCCTTTGAGGACACATCTTTAGGGATGGCAAACACTTTCGTTTCGTGGAGTGGAAGACCTTCTCTCATCTTGGAATCATCTTTGAAAAAATTGAGACTCACACAAAGGCTTGTTTGGCAATAGTGCCAAGACCATCGGATCCCTCCTTCCTCCTAAGAGCTTTCGTTTCCTTGGAAGGGTGGTCTCCTAAAGGTCAGAGGCACCTGTAGTCATGGGCGTCTCTTGCCATTGGGGAGGAATGACGTCTTCCTGGGAGGTTTAGATCTTTGCAGGAAGATGTGTACTCCTCGCCTTCCCTGCCCTCAGCAACAGTGAGGAGATGGAGGATGGGAACATCTAAAGACCTACCTTGTTGATAGAAGTGACCTCCACTCACCAGTACTTCAGAGACCCAACCCATGGGGACCAGGAATTAATCAAGGCTCCCAATTACAGAAGTCGACTAGAAACAACTGCATGATCCTTCTGGTCAAGTCTGCACTGTGTGTGTGTGTGTGTGTGTGTGTGTGTGTGTAAGTAAAGCTCTCTTAACTTGCTACCTTCCAGCATCAGGTGACTGCACCTTGAGGCTCAGGTCAAAGGCTCTGTTTTACCCAGCACCTCTGCAGAGCTTCCCTTAAGGCGTAAGGCCTCTCCTTCTCTCTGGAATGTAGATTATCTCAGGCAGACAGGTGCTCCACTTTCTGTTCCAAATGCCCTTTTTAGGTTAGGTCTTCAGAGAAAGCTTTAACTGAACTCTGAAGTGTAGCCAGCCAACTTAATTGCTCACTGTAATCATTTTATGATTATGATTTGATAGCATATCAGTTCTGTCTCTACTCTGTTTGCTGGAATGGAAATGAAATCAAAACCTATTAAGATGAAGGCTTCGGGCAGCAATTAACTTGAATCCCAGACCAATATAGTTTTTGTCTATTTACCTTGAGAATAAAACATGTGTTTTTATAGGACAAAGGAGACCATGGGATATAAGGGCAGCGAGAAACCCATACCTGAGCCGCAGACAACAAAAACAAACAGTGCCAACAGCCATGGTCCCACAGGATATTTCTCTTCTTGCGGCCTCTGAAAGGGAATGGGAGAAAGTAAGATTAGCTTCATTCATTCAAGAAACATTTACTGAGTATGGCTAGTCACTAGACACCTCTGTGAATGAGACAGACCCAGTCTCAATGCCAGCAGGCAGATCTAGATGAACAAAGTCAATATTAAGGGATCAAGATTGGTTTGGAAAAATTCATCAATAACCTTACTTACACCCCTGTAACTCAATGAACTTGGTGGTTCTTAAATATTCTGGGGACTGATGAGGTATAAATACACAAACCAATACAGTGATTTGGGAAGCCAAAAATGATATTACTAATCATTGCTTCTGTTGGCTGAAAACACACTTCATGCCAGGCACTCTAGAAAGCAGCCAACATCTGCGATCTCTAGCACTCACAACTCCATGCAAGGCCAGTATTATCATCTCCATCCTGTACTTGAGAAACTGAGGCTCAAGGTTTGCTAACGGGAACAAGAGCTGGGATTCACGTTTAGGTCTGCCTCTTTACGGAGCCAGGGGATTTTCCTCCAGCAGATTCATCTTGAATTCCTGCATCCGCGGCTTCCAAGCAGGGTTACAGAGCACAGCCATTTTCTCAAAACTTTCTAAGTGCTAAAAACCTGGGAAGCCACTGCAGTGGAAACCCTGGGAACCGTAGATGCACCACAGCAGCTGTGTGTGGAGATGAGAGGAGTGGCGTTTTGTAATAAACCTCCTAATTCTTAGTGAAGCTTATGCTTGGGAGAAATCTCAGCATCCCCGGGAAGCACAAGGGGACTGTGGTTCCCACACGGACCAGCCCTGCGTACCTCCTGCTCTTCTCAAGCCAAAAGCACAGACGTCAGAGGAAGGTCTCTGCAACTCCTCTGGGTCTGTGTGCAGGTAAGGCTTGGTCCTTACAAGCAAATCAATCAATGGAAAACCAGTATTTTCTGAGAAAGGCAGCTGAAAATGTGGGGAATTTCTCAAGTGAAAAGGGAGGAGGTAGAGTGAAGAAACATGAAGAACTCACTAAATATTCCCTCACTGGCATAAGCCAAAAATAGGCTGTGGCCAACGTAGGTTAAAGAACTTATTTTATCATAGACAAGGCAACAGTTCTTTGGTTCTCAGCTTACCTGTTCCATTCTTAGAGAAGCTTCTCTCTTCTACCTCAGTTGAGTTCACTTGGCACTTAAATCACCAAGTACTTTCTTTAGATAGCATTTATCACAGTTTGTATCTCGATGTTTATTCTTGTGATACTGTGTTTGATGTCTGTCTTTCCGCTAGACTGTAAGCCCTGCAAGGGCAGGCACTGTGTCTCTTTCATATATCAATGTATAGCAATGTCTGGCCCAGAACTTAAACACAATAGATGCTTAATAAACATTCTTCGAAGAATGAATAAGCATACAAGCCCCACTAAATACGATGTCTTAGGTCAGCTAGAGTAAAGAAAGGGTCTAGGGGGCTTCCCTGGTGGCGCAGTGGTTGAGAGTCCGCCTGCCGATGCAGGGCACACGGGTTTATGCCCCGGTCCGGGAAGATCCCACATGCCGCGGAGCGGCTGGGCCCGTGAGCCATGGCCGCTGAGCCTGTGCGTCCGGAGCCTGTGCTCCGCAACGGGAGAGGCCACAATAGTGAGAGGCCCGTGTACCTCAAAAAAAAAAAGGGTCTAGGAAGGATATTGGCTCTTTTAATACTCCCCAATTGGTGATAGGGTTATTCCAGCATTTCTCTTACTAGAGAAGTATGGATTAGTGTCAGTGGCAGGTAGAATCTAAGGATTAAAACCACTCACTTCTCTGACCTTGACCACTTGTATCTACCAACACTCTTGTATGGTGGCAAATCTCACTGCAAGAGAATAGATCGTTTCTTTTGACTAGAAGAAAGACAAAATCAGTCTTAAATAATTGCATAGGATAACTTTAATCAGCATTTGTACTGTGTCATTCTTTGGCACTTAAGACCAGGTCAAGATCAGAGCAAGTAAGTAATAGAGGTATTAAATACAGTTACCTGAACAGAGTGTGATATTCACCCCTCTGCCCCTTGGCCAACTTCATAATCACTTGTGACAGTTGACCAGAAACAAGTTCTGTTGCTGTCATCCCACTGATGCTAAACGAAAAAATTCATTTAGTTCTATCTCCAGCAGAGTCAACAAGTGAATCCAGGAGCCTGTAGATGGAGTTTTGATCTCATGCAGATACCAAATGGAGTCACTTATTTTTTCCTTTGCAGAAAAACTCAAATTATCAGGATACAGAGTTTGCATCCTGATAACACAAAATCCTTTCTGATGACATTCCACAGTGAATCAATATTATTTGTGGACTTTCAGAGCTCAAAAACTCCTTGGCTGGTCATAATACCAATATATCGTTTTTTGAGGGCTTGGAGTTGCTTTTTTGGGGAAGCAGTGCCCAGCACAAATCTGTTGGGACAATTCACCTAAGCCTGAATCTATTGCTGGGAAAGGTAAGAAAAGCAGTAGAATCCTGCAAATGACATGGTTCATTTCCCGCAGGAATTTGTCACTCCCTGGGCTCCAAAATGCAGAGGATGGCTTTCCCTGTGATAAGATACAAGCAGGGTAACTCAGAACTCTGAAATTGAAATTGCCCTTTCATTCTGAAGAAGTTACTACTGTATAATCATGAAATGATTATTCCATTTCTGTTATCTGGGAGAACAGTACTGATTCACTCCATAGCTGTAAGCTGATAATGAAATACCCAAGCATCTATATACAATTAAAGGAGTTTATTTCTGAACAATTAGTCTGAAGTTTCTGTTAGAATCTGTTCATGTGTCTGCATTTATTGAATTTCATTCTGAACAAGTTACCCCTTACAAGTTACTTCCTTCAAAGTATAATCATGTTTGATCTCTAATTAGGAAAATGAGATTTAAGCTTTAAAGCGTTTCTTTTTGAAAGAGAATTTCATTTTTCTTTTTGGATGCTGATCCATTTACAATAAAGTTAACCAAAAAGCCTTTCTAACCAAAGGAAAATAAACATACATTGTGGCTTGGTTTGGAAACCTTTCATTACAAAGTGAGTAGGACCATTTAGAAACACTCATAGGCGCCAGGCACTTCTGAAGGGCCCACTCCATGGTATATCAGAACCTATTAAAAATCCACTCAGACCATACATTAAACATAATTTGAAAATATCTCTGAAAGTTAAGTTGAATTGCAGTCAAGTTGACTACATTTCCTAGATATTTAAACAGCTTTTTCTCCAATTTTTCCATTTTCTTTTCTTATTTTGGAGCCAATCATTTTTCTTTCAGGTACCAAACATTTTCTAGTAGTCTTAAGAAGCTAGAAATGGCAGACACTGCCTTTATCAAGCCTAATGGGTAAAACAGCTCTGCAAAGCAGTTTCTGTTTTGTCGTTACTTCTGCAGTCAGATCAGTTGTCTACTGAGGAGAATTAAGTGACCTCTGTTTTGTTTTGTTTTGTTTTGTTTTAAAATTAATTTATTTATTTACTTTTGGCTGTGTTGGGTCTTCGTTTCTGTGCGAGGGCTTTCTCTAGTTGTGGCAAGTGGGGGCCACTCTTCATCGCGGTGCGTGGGCCTCTCACTATCGTGGCCTCTCACTATCGTGGCCTCTCTTGTTGCGGAGCACAGGCTCCAGAGGCGCAGGCTCAGTAGTTGTGGCTCACGGGCCTAGTTGCTCTGCGGCATGTGGGATCTTCCCAGACCAGGGCTCGAACCTGTGCCCCCTGCATTAACGGGCAGATTCTCAACCACTGCGCCACCAGGGAAGCCCGTGACCTGTTTTTTTAGTTCACTAAAAGGAACCACACAAGTAGAAATTTTGAGTAAATCAGCTAGTCTGTATGATATCCTGGGAAGAATTGATCTCCTAGGGATATAAACCCTGAATACTTTAACATCCATTAAAAATTGTTTTTCAATGTCAATTTGGACAGCAAGTTTTTTTTTTTTTTCTGAGTAAAAATAGGGAAAACAGAGATCTACGTGAAAAATAGTTCCAATTCAATGGCATACTGGCGTTTTCCCAAATGAGAGAACTTCCAAGCACAACTTAAGCTTGTAGCTGCCTATAAAGATCCAAATTTGATGCTAAGGTTTCTCTGCCATAGTACTGCTTGGTTCTGCAAGAATTCTGGTAGAGACTGCAGATCCAACTTTGTGCTCAGTTAAGCAAACCAGCTTCATGCCTTTGGCTAAAAGCAACTGCCTCATCAAGTCCGCAAGCTCTTCCAGCCAAACCTCAAGTTTCAGCTGAACTTCCACTGAAGTGTCTGGGATAATAGATTCCATGCGCCTTTGCTCATACACTTGGAGACAAGCACTACTCAACAACTCATCAGAGGGCCGCCTCTGAATGTCCAGGATCATGGTCCTGGCAATTTCTGTTGAAGATCATTTGCTTTCCTAAAAACAAACAACACACACACAGACACACACAAAACCCTGTACTTAAGGCACAGATTTTACGTAAGCATTGTTATAAAGCTTTAGTCTACAGTTTTGGAGGTGCAGAGTGCCTGGCAATAATAAGCTAGTCTCTAAAGTTCTGGAACATACTATCTGGATGAGCCGGAATTGACGAGGTGAACAAGGGGAATGTTGCGTTTAAACTTTCGCCGAGTGGTGCAGGGCCTCCTGCAGAAGAGGCAAAGAGGAGCATGGAGGGAAATACGGGCTGAATAGCATTCCTAATTCCCAGTTTATACAGGGAGACCATTACAAAGGGGCAGGAAAGAAAACCTTATCTTGGTGTGTTTGTTGGGGATGGAGGGCAGGGGATGAAGCCTAGGAGGGAGACGTGGCAAAGGACCTCCCTTTACTCATTCATTCATTCATTCATTCATTCAACAAAACCGAGCTAGCACCTACTAGGTTCCAGGCCCCGGCGTCAAGCAGTTGGTTTAACTGTTCCCTGAAGGATGTGACTTTGGTCTTTCCCGGAGACAAAGGCCCAGTTCTCTCCTGGGGAGGCCCTTCTGCGCCTCCGCGGTAGCCCCAGCAGACGCTCCCAGAGGGGCCACGGCCAACTAGGGTCCGCTCCGCTCAAGCGAGCACAAGTCCGCGCCGCGGGGAGCCCGGCCCTCAGCGCCCACCATGCGGGACCCCGCGGGAGGGGCTGCCCGGGGCGCTGAGGAGGGGGAGGCTGGCCCCGCGCCCGCCCAGCCCGGGCCCGGCCCCACGCCGCCCGGTCAGCGCCGCCCCCGCCTTACCAGGGTTTTGGCTACATTCCCCCTCTGGGTGATGTTTTTGCTGTGCTTCTCGTTAGCCATCCGGATGCGCTGTTTGGCCACCATGGCTCGGGCGCTAGGAAATGCTCTCGACTCCCACCTGCAAGGATCCCCCCCCACGTGAGCCCCCGACAGGACCGAGCGCGTCCCGCCGGCCCCGGGCGCTGCAGGTGGCAATGCGCGGCCCCCAAGCCCCGCGCACCCCGCTCCCCAGCCCCCAATGAGCCGGCTCCAGAGAGAGGCCAGAGCCCGGACGGAAGTAATCTTTCATCTCAGGAAACCCTCTCCTACTTCCTCGCCATCCTTCCGGTCCCCCCAGCTACCTAACCAGCGCGGCCCCGAGGCGGGCGCTGCGGCGCGTCCTCCCCGCACCTGGCGGCCGGAGCGCAGCGCGCCGAGCGGCTCGGGCCCCGGGTCCCCAGGCATGTCAGGATCCAGCGGCCGAACGTGGCGGGGCCGAGGGTTCAGGCGGCCGCGGGCTTTGTGCGCTCATTGCGGCCGGGGGCTCCTCGGGCCGGGACCCACTGGGTCCCGGGGAAGAGATTGGGGCGGCCGCGCTTCGAGCGGGGTCGCGCTGTTTCTCCCGCACCGCTGCCCCCTGGCCGAGGGCTGGGCTGGAGGTGGCGGCCCGGGGTCCTCAAAAGACAAGTTGAACAAGGACAGGGCTGGGCCCGCGCTGTTGGGGGACAGTCCGAAGGAGCCTCCCCTTAAGGGGTCTGGGGAAGGACCTGCGCGAGGGAAGGTCACTGCAGGAGCTTTCTCAAGTGCTGCGAAAAGGGCCGGATGTCCCCGGGGATGGGGATAAAGGGGGTGTGGGGATGGAGTTGGGATAGGCCTTCCTGCCTGGGTGATTGCGTGGGTTACACGGAAGACGGGCCAGCGCCACATCTGAGTGAAAAGTGGAGGAAGACCTTAGCCCTGCCGCCCAGGCGGGATTTGGTGATTGCTGTTTGGAGGTGGGTCGCTTTGACCCCCTGGCGCAGCTTGGATCCCCTCCAGCCACCCTTGTCCCCGGGAGTCTGAACTGGGAGTTTCCCTACGGTACCCGGATAAAAGTGGAAGTTATCCTGACTCACAAACATTGGTACCAGGCCCTACCCATTGTCTAGTGTTGGGGGGAAGGGGGAAAAGTGGTTCAGTCCCTCACTTTTCCGTGCTGAAGGGATTAGAGTTAGCTCTTAGAAGACCAGAAGAGTTGAGAAGAGGGGAGAATTCAGCCTGGAAGATCTGGGGCTTTGGGAAGCGGTGGGAAGAAGAGCTGTGAGTTAGACCCGCTTTGGCTAATGCACCCCAATCCTTCCCCTTTGGGCATCCGTGGCTACGTTTCTACCAGGTTTTATGGGGTGAGGTTCCCCTGTGGCAGTGGGAGGGTGAGGGAGAGCTCCTTCTTTCTTTGGGGGGCCCTTTACTAAGCTCATCCTCATGCCCCTCCCCATTCCTTGTCATGCAAACTACAACATGGACTGTTCAGGGGCTGCTTTTGGTAACACAGAAGCTACCTAGCATCATTAGTAAAGTCTGGTCATTCTTTTTCTCTTCTAAAGATCAGTCATTTCCAAACTAGTTTCCATCGGCTTAACCATTACCACCAGCACCAGCCCGTACTTACAGGACCACAAACCAAGCAGGTCCAACTAGTGCGGTGCTTTTATAACACTTGAATTCTTGGTGGGGAAGGGAGAAAGGGCCATCCCTCCCTCAGTTATGCTTGCTGAATCTGGCTGTGGTGTGAGGCCCAGGGCGTGCCTCTCCATGACTCAGCTTCCTAAGGACTCATCCAGATTTCTGGAGAAGTGGCATGAAGGTAGGAGCCCCCCTGAGCTGAGCACAGACCTGGCTCTGAATAACATTAAGGAAAAGATACAGACAGAGATGTTTTTCCATTTGGGCCTGCAAGCAGTGAGGTGTTCCTCAGGGTCAGAAGCCTGCCTTCCCTCAGGCTTAGGGGTGCTGCCTTGTTGAGGAAAAAAATATTTTCTGACCCCTGACTCCTGCTTGATACTGGCCAATTTTACTGTTTTTTTCTTGCTATGCTTCACTTTTACAACATTTTAAATCAGTTTGTTTTAATTATAGACTGTGTACTCACAGTAAACATTTAAACAGAAATAGGGTATAAAGTGAAAAGCAAAGGTCTCGTTCCCTGCCCCCTCCCACTAATTCCCACTGTTTCTAGGTTACCCTTGCAGTAGTTTTTACTCATATATAAGCCTACTTATGTATCCCTTTTTTAAAAACAAACAGAATCGTACTATGCCAACTGTTCTGCCACTTGCTTTTCTCAATTTATTACAATATGATTGCATCTACTTATACATCACTTCTTTTTTTAATAGGCACATGGTACTCCATAGTATGGTTATATAGTAATATATTGAACTATAGGTGGACAGTTTTTGTTTTGTGTGTGTGTGTGTGTGTGTGTGTGTTTGCCAACAATGCTTTAGTGAACATTCCTGTACATATATCTTTTTTTTTTTTTTTTTTTTGCAGTACGCGGGCCTCTCACTGTTGTGGCCTCTCCTGATGCAGAGCACAGGCTCCGGACATGCAGGCTCAGTGGCCATGGCTCACGGGCCCAGCCGCTCCATGGCATGTGGGATCTTCCCGGACCGGAGCACGAACCCGTGTCCCCTGCATTGGCAGGTGGACTCCCAACCACTGCGCCACCAGGGAAGCCCCATCTTGCGTTTCTGAGGTGGGAGAATTGAGGAGGGGAATGGAAACTTGATCAAGAGTAGAAAGTTCCTTTGGGTTAATCGTGCTGGCGGCAGAAATTTTGACATACATTTAGCGTGCAGGGCTCAACCACAACTTCTAAAATTGCCTTGGGTAAAGAAGCAGGAAACTGCTAACTGATTAAAATTTAATCTAGGCTGGTAAGTTTGTCAACTTTTAGAGCAGGAATTCATAACAAACCTGTGTCCATTAATCATAAGTCTGCTCCATTTAGGACCCTGGGTTTATGACTACAGAGACTGAGTTTTACCCATCTTTATAAATGATGTATAATTAAAGCTTACATATGTGACTCTATTGAGCTGTGATGTAGTGGACACCTGTCATTTTTCTGTGGCTGACCAGCATGCAGACCTCACTTCTTCTGGGGGGACTCCTGCCCTGTGTGAGTCTCAGGACCGTTTCTCCCACTATGGGAGCTCACTGGGAACTTGGTCTCCCAAACCCTGGCAGCTAGGGCCGGGGCGTGTGACCCAGCTTGGCCAGTCAGATGCTCCTGTTCGGAACGTTGAAACTTGAGCTGGCAGTGCAAGGATAAAGGGACAGGTTAAACTTCACCCTGGTGGTGGGTCTTTAAGACGCCAGCAGTATCTAGTAGTGGAGGTGGTGGTGGTGGACCCGGTGGTGGCGTCTCACTTATTATGTAGTACCGGCAATCCTTACAATAAATTCTCCTACTTTGGACTTCCCTGGTGGTGCAGTGGTTAAGAATCCATCTGCCAGTGCAGCCCCGGTCCGGGAAGATCCCACATGCCGCGGAGCAACTAAGCCCGTGCTCCACAGCTTCTGAGCCTGCGCTCTAGAGCCCACGTGCCACAGCTACTGAGCCCACGTGCCACAGCTACTGAAGCCCACACGCCTAGAACCCGTGCTCTGCAACAGGAGAAGCCACCGCAATGAGAAGCCTGCACCCCACAACGAAGAGTAGCCCCCGTTCACCGCAACTAGAGAAAACCCGTGCGCAGCAACGAAGACCCAACACAGCCCCCCAAATAAATAAATAAATAAATATATTTTAAAAAATTATTCTGCTGCTTCTCTTGGCCAGAGTTTATATGTCTTGTTCACAGCCAAGAACACTGATTAATGTACATGAAAACAGACAAAAACCCAGAATGTCCTCCTTGGTCATTTCCCTTTCCAGATCTGGAATGATGACCATCTCACTTGAAGTTTTCGGACATCGTCAGCTAGTGGCCTCTCTTCAACCTAATTCATCAAGGGGACCTGAGTGTAGAGGCCTTGATGACAGGTGCTGTGGTGGCCAGTTATTGATTATGAATGAGACTGATTGACAGGTGCACTCTACAAAAGTAAAACCAGCAGATCACTGACACTTCAAATTAATATTTTCAGTTTCTTCTTCATCCAAACCATTTCCAATACTGCTGGAGAAGAGGCAAATTTGGCAGATCATCTCCTTTTGAACGTATTATGTTCCAGTGGAAACGTTCATGACGATGTCTCAACTGTAGGCAGAGAAAAATAAGAGAGCTCACAGCCAGCGTTACCTGCTGCACGCGTTAGAATCAACTCAATGCATTCAGTTATGACTTTACAGAATCATGTCACATTGTAACTGGAAGGAAACTCAGTCATTCCTTTCATGTTTATTGAGTGTCTACTATATGCCAGACACTATTTTAGACACTGAGAATTCAGTGATGGATATAAGAGTTTCTGCCTTTAGAAAGCTCCTGGTTGTGACAAAGGAGTAAACCTTGGGAGACTGCCCTCATTTCACAAATGAGCAAAAGCCTTGGAATTGCAAAGGGAGTTGTAGCAGAGCTGAAAGCAGGATTGAGACCTCTTGGCTTCCTGTTTTCTCAAAAGAAACATTTACTAGGTAAACTTGAGTGGGAGCCAGGGTGCAGCTTTGGGAGATCTGGAGCAGCCTCTACATGCACAGAAAATAAATCACACACACACAAACGTGCACACACACATGCATACTGCAGAAGAAAGATAAACTATGTTCCAGACCTCCAAGGCTTGAACTTTCGTCCATAAATGGTGACACAAGACAGACTTTAACCATTACAGTAACCATGGCATTCCCTGACCCTAGAGGTGATCAGACTAAGCTTTAAAATGCAAGATGTGATTACCCATCACCAGTCTGTAATTGCCTGGCCACAGCTGTTATTAATAGCAGTAAAACCATCATATCCCGAGGGGGGGAAAAGAATCATCCCCTGTCACAGTGCTTTCCCTAATGACCTCCCATGGCAATGCACTCTTGGCTAAAGAGATGCGAGGTGTTTCCTCATGTTTGAATTCAAGCTGTGTATCATACTCCTGACCATGTCTCTGCTAAAATTTCAACCGTGCTTTCAGGACAAAGCCACCTTGTTTCTGTTCAGTTGGGTGCATGTTTTTAATGGCTGGAAGAGTTTCCTGGTAGGGAAGAAATAACATCAGTAATAATATCTAACATTTCCTAAGCACTTCCTGAGGGCCAGACATTGCTAAATGCTTTGCCTGCACTTTCTCACTTCTGATACAACCCTCTAAGTACATGGATTCTGGAAACAGATTCCAGCCTCTCCACTTATTAGTTGGGTGATAAGTCTCTCTCCCCATCTATAAAGTGAGGCTATAGTGATAATGCTTAATAGACAGAGTTGTTTTGAGATTAGATGAAATTATTCATGTTAAAAACACTAAACGCAGAGCATGGATCCCTGGTCATTACTTAGTAAATGTCGGCCCCTACTATTATCTCCATAGACCACTGAAGAAATTGGTTTATAGAAGTTAAGTATCTTGCCCAAGGAAGGTCAAGACAATGATCCATGGTCATTACCCTCAAGCAGTTTGGAGTCTACTTGAGGTACTTAAACACTGCCGAACATTTTAAGTCCAGATGAACTCAAGGAGCCATTGCATTGAGAGACATGTGGACAATCTTTCCAGGTCATTTTTTTCTTTTAAACTATTTTAAAAATCTGAAAAAACCTTCATGCATTAACCATACCAAAGGGATGTAGAGAAAAGTCAGTCTTTCTCATCTCATACCCCAATGAGTTCAAAACAACCCCTACCTGTCTTTCTATGGATATTCAAGCATGTATGCATAATACATTTTTATATACGTACATATATTATACATGTTTATTTATGTATAATATATTTAAATAAGCTCTTTACAAAATCCTTTTAATTCCCCTTTAAAAAATCTCAGATAGTATCCCATTATTCAACATGATTTGTACCTTATTTTGGTTTTTTTTTTTCGCTTGATACCATATCATGGAGATTGATCCATATCATTATATCTAAATCTATTTCATTCTTTTAAAATGGCTGCATGGTATTTTGTGTATGGCTATACCATAACTGACTTAACCAATACCCTATTGCTAGACATTTAGATGGTTTCCAGTTTATTGCTACAAAAATCAATGAATAGCCATGCATATATATTTTTGCAAAAATGCATGCATATATTTATTGGAGGACTTCCTAGAAGTGTAATTACTGGGCCAAAAGTTATGTGTGTAAAAGTGTACGGATATTGCCAAATTATCCTCCAGAGATGTTGTATCAATTTATATACTCCCTCCATAATGTATATGAGTGGGTTCAGGCTATTTTTTTCTTAGTTATATGGCATTGGACAAGCACTCCTGGGTGAGTAGCATTACTTCTTTTTGTTTCTTTATAGTCTTTCCTAGTGGGACTGAGTGCAATAATGAGGTCAAGGTCATGAATTTGTCCACTAAGTAGTCAATTAGCTTTGTTGTCTCCTTAATCAAGGTTAGTTCTTTCCTTGGTCTGTGAGTCACAATAGAGACCACAGGAGAAAATGGACAGATAGGCAATATTCCTGACCATTTCTGGATTTCCTTGGAGTCTACTTTTCTAATAATAGGGAATTATCAAAAATTTAAACTTTAAAAAAATAAATAATACTGTTCTTTGCTGTCGCAAGACATTTATATCTAATATAGAGCTCTAAACAATTTAGAGAAAGAGGACTTATATTTATGGACAATCCTTATTGTACAGAAATTGCTTTTAGTAGGTTGTCAGCTCCTTCAAGATACAGACCTTGGATGTTCTTTATGGTATCCCCAGAGGCTGTCTGATGACATGTGTTAGGTATTAAGTGAATATTGAATGAAAGAATAGTGAAAACTGAAAGGATTTGGGGGATTTGGATATTAATGACAATAAATATCTATTTAGTGTTTTATATAGTTTTTCATTCATTCAGAGTACATGTCAACTTGTGTTAGGTACACGGAGGAAGTTCGTACTCCAAGTTGTAACTCAGTCATCTACAATAGATAACATTTTATGCCCCAATTTCATTGCCTATGTTAGTTTCCTTTGATTTAAATTCAAAGTTACATCACCGTTTTAAATAACATACATGTTTTACTGGTCTGATTCACTTATTCCTAATTATAGTTGTTATTTTTATCCCTGTCACACCAAATTTTTTAAAAATCCAGTCCTTTCAATAACATCATCACAAAGTTGCTTGAAAGGAGCTTTGTGGATGATCAAGAATTCTATTGGCCTTTCTGAATGTCAGCACATTAAACCGATGATCCCAGCTTCTGGAAACTTGTCACATCTAATGGACTTTAAAAGGATTTCATAAAGAGCTTATTGGCAATGATGTGTACGGATTAGTAAACCATCTGTAGAAAGCTCAGACGTTTGCACGAAACTGTTTTCACCGAAACCGCAGTAGCTTTTGAATCACACAACATCCCTGTGTGACTTTGTATGTGGAAAGCTCTGGGCCATTTGGGTTTCCCACAGTCATCTGGGTGGAATTGTGTACTAGGCAGGGGCTGCCCTAAGGTTGTTCAATATCACAATGAAATCTGAGCCTGGATGAGGAAACATAGGTGAGGGAAGAAGAAGAGGAAGCTTTGAAGGGAGTCCCTTCCGGTCACCATAGAAACATTAGAACCCCCATGTCACTTGGAAATATAAGCCTGGGACTAGAGCCATGGCCCCTCTCCCATACCCACATACACACCCATTTCATCTAGAAGCAGAAATCAGGAAAGAGCCAGTCTATGGGAGGAAAGGAAGTGATTTAGAGCAGCTGGCAGTCGTCGGCAATAAATTGATTCCCAGGAATTCCTCTGAGCATGATATTGGGAGGGTGTGTGATTTAAGCTGCCCTTTTACCCCAGAGACCTTTGTCCAAGAGTGACAAAATACCGGCAAAGAGTGACAAGTGTTGCAGCATCCACTGTGGGTCAGGCCCACGGAAACATTGTGAATTCCTTCTGAGAGATAGGCAGAGAGTGTTACTTTGTCCATTTTCCAAGACATTTACAGGACTTGATTAGCCAATCCCCACACCACTACTGGGAGATAGGTCAATGTTATTATTATCCCAGGTTTACAGCTGAGAAACTGGCACACAGATGGTGACTGTGACAGAATTCCCAAAAAGGAGGACCTGAGGGCCAACAATCTGGTTAGAAAGGGGATGGAGTGGACAGTGGTAAGAATGTGTCCTTTTTTAAAAAAAAATTATTTTATTGAAGTATAGTTGATTTACAATGTTGTGTTAATTTCTGCTGTACAGTGAAGGGATTCAGTTATACATATATAATACATTCTTTTTCATATTCTTTTCCACTATGGTTTGTCACAGGATATTGAATAAAGTTCCCTGTGCTATACAGTAGGACCTTATTGTTTATCCATTCTATATATAATATCGATAGTTTGCATCTGCTAATCCCAAACTCCCAACCCATCCCTCCCCTACCCCTCTCTCCCACTTGGCAGCAAGTCTGTTCTCTATGTCTGTGAGTCTGTTTCTGTTTCACAGATATGTTCATTTGTGTCATATTTTAGATTCCACATATAAGTGATATCATATGGTATTTGTCTTTCTCTGTCTGACTTTCTTCACTTAGTATGATAATCTCCAGGTCAATCCATGTGGCTGCAAATGGTATTATATCATCCTTTTTTATGGCTGACTAGTATTCCATTATATATATGTACTACATCTTCTTTATCCATTCATCTGTCAATGGACATTTAGGTTGTTTCCATGTCTTGGCTATTGTGAATAGTGCTGCTATGAACATAGGGGTGCATGTATCTTTTGAATTATAGGAATGTGTCTTGAAGTTATGCTTGCATAGTATTCTATATAAAATTAAGAAAACTTCAAGCATACCCAGCCTCTATGCCTGGTGGTGTCTCTTCGGCACCACCATGGCCGACAGTGACAGATGTGACTTTGCCAGGGGGTTGTCACATATATACCAGTGGTGGCACTTGGTGAGGGTTCAGGTTGCTAGTCCCTCTGCTCTTTGCCAGGGCTTCCTATTTAACAATCCCTGAGCCCACCTCCTGAACAGAGTCATGGGACTTTAGGGTTGAAAAGGACCTTGAAGCTATTCAGTCCAACTCCTCATTTAAGGTGATGCAGAAAAATTCATGATGGTTGCTTGGTAACTGTGATCATTTTCATATGCAAAAACTGTTCTCAACGAATCTGAGTGTGTGTGAGTGTGTAGAAAGAGGGGGGCTCATTTTTTTTTTTGCTTTCTCTATCGTTTCGGTAATATGTAGGACATGTAGTTAAAATACATTCCTTCATTTTAACACAGTTAATTCTCATTCACGAGTAAAAGCCATAAACAGAGTTTGGCAGTTAAAGGATCAAAGTCTAGAAGGAATGGAAATACGACTGGTTCCACTGAGGGTTTCCTGTTTCTTTGCTCTGAAGGAACAGAAACATTCTTCTTTCATATTCATTCGGGTTAGTGTTAGCACTGCTGTTTTAATAACAAAAGTTCCCTATTTTACTGGCAAGCCGTTCTCTGGGACGCTCCCCTGATTGACTCCATCTAAACATTGGTTTTTTGTTTAGCAGCGTGGTGCTCCTTTTCTGCATGACTCCTTTGTCATAACTGATATTCCATGAGTGTGTTCACTTGGTTCATATTTGCATGACCTGTTTTCTCTTTCTCTGGTCACCTTCCGTTCAGTGCTTCCACGGTGTTCTACTGCACAGTCGCCATGCCAAAGGCACTGACATCCAGGCCCACGGACTTTGGATGGGCAAAGTATTGCCTGAATGCACATTCAACATTTTGACTCTGCACAATAGGAAAGCGCTGAATATTTATACTGTTATCTCCCAAAAGGGAAGCCTTGACTTGCAAACAATTTATCTGGCTCATTCTGCAGCTCTCCTAATCTGAGAAAACAGGGCCTAATGAACTTCAACTATAGCAAACAACAGATTTTTTTTAAGGCTCTAGTTACCTTTGTGCTTCTGACCTTGTGAAGAGCTCACAGAAAGACCAGGTCCACCTGGGTCTCTCTCTGTCTCCCGACGGCCACGAGTACCAAGCAGGATCCAGTTCACCTTCCCATGATCCCTATCTCCCCCGGCTTCCTTCATCCTTCTTGAGATGCTCGAACCTGGGTGGCCCATGGGAACCGGGCGGCTCTGCAGCCTCTGTGCTTGGTTCGGTCCAACTCTTTCTGTACAACCCCAGTGAGAGTCAAGGAGAAGGTGTCATGTCATGATTGGTATTTTATCCTTTTTCCTCTCCTGTGCAAACCCACAGAGTCTAATCAGTACCCAACAAGCTTTATTACAGACTTGGCTTTCTCAGTGACAACTTAATGAAAAGGGACCTTCACTCCCGGTCTTGTTTCTCTCCCTCCATTCCTTTGACTTTGCACCCCAGGTGAACTCACTGCCATAAATGGTGTGGTTTGCTCTCTCCATCCCCGGCCTGCTGAGATCTGGAAACAATTGTGTCCTCTGACACTTCTTTCCACAGCTGAACTTGTCTCAGTCAAATTGTGGTCTCTTCTGCTTCATTGGCTATTTGTTTTCTTAACTCTGAAATGTGTTTCCGCCTGACCCACCCCCTCCATCCTGTGTATTGTGTTTATCCAACGTGGGAGGTTGCCAATATAAAAGAAAGAAAATGACCAGTTAGAGCTCTGAATAGTTCAGAAGGAGGCCAGAGAAAGAGGGACGGGCCATTTGGAAAACTTCTGGCTGAATAAGACCTTACCAGCCAAGGATCCAGGGTAGACGTATGCAGAGTCGACTGGCTAAATGCTGCCTTGTGACCATAAGAGCCCTTTTGGTGAAATACAGTGTCATTCCCCTCCTCCCCCATTTCTAGTGTCTACCAATTGTTAACCTTTTCCTTAGGATTCGCCTATTTTTTTCCCCCCTGGAAAATATCTTCATTTCATTGTTACTTCAAGCGGCTGAGATGTTCTACCTTTGTGTGTGTGGTAAAAGACACATAACATAAAATTTAACCCTTTTAAAGTGTACAATTTCATGGCATTAAACATCACCACTGTTTCTAGAATTTTCTCACGAACCCAAACAGAAACTCTATACCCACTAAGGCATTCCCCCCTTTCTCCAGCCCGTGGTAACATCTATTCTATTTCTGTCTCTATAAATTTGCCTCTTTTAGGTATTGAAATACAGTTTTGAAGACTTAGCATCCTTAAACGGATAATAGTTGGCTCAAAGCCCCAGTGTACTTCTATCAGATTGTGGAACGAACCATCTGGTGGACTGAATCTTTCCTTAAATAATCCAGGAAACAACCACATTTTACCTGAATTACTCATCCTATGGCTCCTAGCAAACAGTTTGAACTTCCTTCGTATAATGCTCTTCAAATCCTTATTTTCTCCTCTCCCTTCATTCATGGTACTTTTCAAATAGTTTGCAAAAAACTGGTTTGTCATTAAAAGGTGGCAATTGCCCTGGTTACTGCCCCCAGATATTCTAATAATGGGTTTAGATTTCTTTTTAAGAACATTTTCAAAAATTGAAGTATAGTTGATTTACAATGTAGTGTTAGTTTCTGGTGTATAGCAAAATGATTCAGTTACACACACACACACACACACATTATATATATATTCTTTTTTAGATTCTTTTCCATTATAGGTTATTACAAGATACTGAATATAGTTCCCTGTGCTATACAGTAAGACCTTGTTGTTTATCTATTTTATATGTAGTAGTTTGTATCTGCTAATCCCAAACTCCTAATTTATCCCCTCCCCTTCCCCTTTGGTAACCATAAGTTTGTTTTCTATGTCTGTGAGTCTGTTTTTGTTTTGTAAATAAGTTCATTTGTATCATATTTTAGATTCCACATATAGGTGATGTCATATGATATTTGTCTTTGTCTCACTGACTTTGCTTAGTATGATAATCTCTAGGTCCATCCATGTTGCTGCAAATGACAATAATGTTTTTGAAACAAGTTCCCTATATTCCTTTTTTCAAATTGTGATAAAATATACATAACGTAAAATTTACCATTTTAACCATTTTTTAAAATTTTTATTTTATTATTATTTATTTTTGGCTGCATTGGGTCATTGGGTCTTCGTTGCTGGGCACGGGCTTTCTCTAGTTGCGACCAGCGGGGCTACTCTTTGTGGCAGTGCACGTGCTTCTCATTGCGGTGGCTTCTCTTGTTGTGGAGCACGGGCTCTAGGCACGCAGGCTTCAGTAGTTGTGGCTCACAGGCTCTAGAGCACAGACTCAGTAGTTGTGGTACACGGGCTTAGTTGCTCCAAGGCATGTGGGATCTTTCTGGACCAGGGCTCGAACCTGTGTCCCCTGAATTGGCAGGCGGATTCTTAACCACTGCGCCACCAGGGAAGTTCCCCAGTTAAACCATTTTTAAGTGCACAGTTCTGTGGTATTAAGTAAATTCACACTGTTGTGTGACCATCATCACTATTCATCTCCAGAACATTCACATCATCCCAAACTGAAACTCCATACATACCCATTAAACACTAATTCCCCATTTGCCCCTCCTCCAGCCTCTGGTAACCCCCAGTCTGCTTCCTGTCTTTATAAATCTGCCTATTCTATGTGCCTCATATAATTCCCTTTAATTGACCCAATGTCTATAAATCCCATTAAACAGCAGAGATGGGATGCCACGTCAAGAGGAAAGGGACTTGTTAAACTTCTAGAGTCTATTTCGGGCTCCTATTTTGACATGGCTGGACTTACAGAGATTTACAACTCTGGGTTCATGGTTATAGATCAAATTTTTGAGATTCCTTTATGGTGATAAGGGACCCATTTTTACAAATGCTCGCACTGGGTTAGTTGCTTCTAGGAAACAGGAATCACATGGGCTATGTTTCTTTTATTATAGGCAGGGCTTGCTGATTTCTAAAAGGAAGATTATTTCTTCGAGGGACTTTTGAGGAAATAGTTAACAGCTGGAGGGTGGGCCCTTGGGCACATTCAGAGCACTTTCAAATGCCTTTGGGGTGGGAGTGTAAATAACATATATACTTGTGGCCGGGGTAGGATATAGCTACTAGAACTGAAGCAGGCCACTCAAGTAGACCATCTCAATGTTTTGGTTAGAGCAGTTGTCATCATTTTCTATTTTTTGGAGAGAGAGAGGTAGGAAGGAGGAAAGGATTTGAATTAGTTTTCTTCCATCTTGGTCCAGAAGGATCAAGGTAAATGTGCAGATGTGCCTAAAGATAAAAAGAAGAACAGATGCAAAATGATTCTCCTAGCAGAATATTCAGGCCCAAGCTTCCCTCAGGAAGCATTTTCTGACAAGTTGACCTGTACCTTTTGCTTTCTCTGCAATCCTCCTGAGCTTTTCTGAGTCATTCATCTGATGGAGACCATTCATTGTCTGCGTTTAATGTCTGATTTACTCCCCAATAAGAGTGTAAGCTCATCAAGGACAAGAATCAGGTCTTCTCTGAGGTGTTTACCATTGCATCTGCCCTTGGGCTAGCTTTTATTAAACACCAAACATAGTACTTTGCTCACAGAAAGGGGTCAATCATAATTTGGTGAGACTGTTCCCAGAAGGGAAAATATCTGGTTTGGGCTCTCTGGAATTTTTTTGTTTTTGTTTTTCTGACTTCTCATCTTTTACCTTCACCTCCCCTTCTTTTCTCCTCAAGAGTTTCCACAGAATACAAATTAATCTTCCTGTGTCGTTCCAGAACATGGAAAGAGTGGATGATTGATCAGCAAACTTTCTGAAGATCAAAATCACACTTTGAAGAACTCTGAGATCTCACTTTCTGGGTTTGAAAATAAAAACACAGATGCATTCTTGATTTTGTATATCCTAATCCTATCTGAACTGTATTAAAAATAATTCTGCCATATTATAAACTTCACATGTGTTCATGGCTGCATTTTTCTAGGAGCAATTTCCATTTTGATGTGTTGTTTCCCAGATTGTGTTACTCGTGAGTTAGGCAGGATGGAAAATAAGATATCAAGTTGACATCTTGGATAGATGCAACTACAGATTAATGGGGCAGGGGAATTCACTCAGGGCTGTGAGGAAGTACACCATAAGTTGAGCAGTAATTTTATCAGAATCTGCCAGAAAACACGGGAAAATTGCCAGGCTGGGATAGGATGACAGTGAATACATTGGCTTCTGCTGGCATGACAAATTGTCAGATATTTTTTTAAAAATGATTGTATGGGTACATAGTTGGAATGAAAGAAAAGGATAGTAACTCAGTTGCTGTTGTTTATGAAATAGTTTGAAAGAGTGATCAGAAGAGCAAGAAATCTAATAAATCATCTGGCACTCGAGCTCATTGTAACAGACCACAGAATAAAAGTTTTGTAAAGTGATTTCTTCTGGGTCACTCTGAGAAGAAAGTTAGATTGACAAAGAAAGACAAGTATCATATGATATCACTTATATGTGGAATCTAAAATATGATACAAATGAATTTATTTACAAAACAGAAACAGACTCACAGACATAGAGAACAAACTTATGGTTACCAAAGGGGATAGAGAGGGGAGGGGAGGGATGAATTAGGAGGATGGGATTAACATATACACACTACTATATATAAAATAAACAACAAGGACCCGCTGTGTAGCACAGGGAACTATATTCGGTATCTTGTAGTAACAAGTAAGGGAGAAGAATCTGAAAGAGAATGGATACACACACACACACACACACATAGCTGAGTCACTTTGCTGTTCACCTGAAACTAACACAACATTGTGGATTAACTATACTTCAATTTAAACACATAGTTAAAAATTAAAATTTTTTTTTAAAAAAAGCAAAGTTAGATTGAGAATTCGAACATTTGGGTTCTTCTCCTACTTCCTCTAGCTATGTGATCTCAACACACTACTTATTCCCAGGCCTCATTCCCAGGTCTGATTTGTAAAACAAGAATAATATAATAATATTTATTCACTTAATTCGTGGAGTGATTGTGACGATCACCTAAAATAAGATAGGTGAAAAATCTTTGAAAAATATAAACTATAATATGTGTTTTTATTATATACATTTCCCCAGGATTTCCACCTTATTTTCCTCTCACAATTTTTCTTTTATATTTCAAAATTCTCAAATTTCCCCTTATCAAAAATGCTCAGCAAATATTTCTGTTGCTTATTAAAAAGATGAGCTTGGGGCTTGTTTACTGCTGTTACTGTGCACTTAATACTTTCTTCTGAGCTGCTTGTCTCTCCTTCTGGCTTCCCTGCAGGAGAAAAAGAAAGCACATTGAAGATTACGCTGATTGATTTTAGGGATACAACCTCCTAGGGCCGGGAGGAGCCCTATTTTTTTTTTCCTAAGGAGGCTAAGATGACGGATTAGAATGAGCTAAGTTCTTATTAGCACTTTCCTTTAGGTTTGGCAATATATATTTGGAAATAGCCTAATAATGTTTCATAATAAAAATAGCCTAATAATGATACATCTTGATTTACACACAGCTACTATGAGTGTCTATTGTGCCTGAGGAACAAATAAGGACACGTCTTCTTTACTCATTTAGTTCCCTCAACAGACCCATGAGAAAAGTATTCTTTCTGACACTTCCACAGATGAGAAAACCAAGATGCAGATAGGTGACCCTGCCAAATGATTCAGAACCAGTAAATGATGATCCTGGAATTTCGAGCCAGGTCTGCCTGATTCCCAAGCCTATTATGCCACATTGGGTTTTATTGTACATTGACCTGTCAGGAAGTTTCACTTTTTCTCGGATTGTATTTAAGGCTAGAAAACGTTTGGCTGGCAATATTTGTGTACCCCTAGATGATCCTCCTTTTGTTTTATTTTATTTATTTTCTTCGTTGTTGTTTTGGCCGCATCGCAGGGCATGTGGGATCTTAGTTCCTCGACCAGGGAAGTTACTTGCCCTGCAGTGGAAGCTGGGGGTGGGGGTGGGGTGTCTTAACCACTGGCCCACCAGGGAAATCCCGATCCTCCTTTTAAAATCACGAGTCACATCTGACTTGCACGTGATGCCTGCCCCCATAATTAGACTAGAGCCAAGAGACCAACCTGCTCAGGCCTCTTCCTGCAGACGGGCTGCACGTGCTGCCCTTGCTGCCCTCGACAGAGAGGAAGCCACGCCAGAGACGTGATGGTGATGAGACGCCCGGATGGCGCAGCCAAGGGGTGGAGGCGGACAGCTTCCCGGGGCAGTGCTTTCCATGATACCATTTTTATTTTGGACGAAAAGTTTGTAAGTCAGAAACAACAGGGAATATACCAAACACCCTGTGCCCACTAGCCAGGCGGAACAGATGTACACGTTTTACCATACTTGCTTCAGAGAAAGCCAAAGTCTCTTCTGTTCCCTTTCCCAGTCCCGTTCCATTCCCTCCTTCCTAGACATCAGTCGCCACCACCATGAATTTAGTGTGTCTCTTTGCTTTCCCTACTTAACATAATAGTATATTTTTAAAACATTGGCAGAGATGGTGGCATGTTATATTTATCATCCTGTGACTTTCTTTGTTCCCTTCACATTATGTTCCTAAGATGTCACCATGTTATTTATATCAATCCAGTTCATTCATTTCAATTTCTGCGTACTGTTCCATAGGGTGAATATACCACAAAATCGATTAATTCCCCTATTTTTGGCTATCATATATAATGTTATAGTCAACCCCCTTCTGCACACAACGGGCATTCCCTCTAGGGTGTACACCTAGAATGGATTAGCTGGGTCATAGGCCGTGTGCATTTTCCATATTACCAAATGTTCTCCAATGTTTGAATTGGTTTCTACTCCTACCAGCCGAGTGTGAGAATTCCCATTTCCCCCACATCTTCAATAACACTCGGTATCATCCAACTTTTTGAATTTCGCAAATCCAGTGAGTGGGAAATGGTAACTGTTGTTTTAATTTACTGGTGAGGTTTTAGTTCCTACAAGCTCTAAGGCTCATCCGAATGGCCTGTGCCCACAGTCCCAAAAGACTTGGCCTCCCAGGGGTTATCAGGCATCTACCCTCTATTCTCACCTGAGAGTTTGCAGCAGACAGAGAGGTGGTGGGCAGGCCAGGGTGTGGCCAGCAATGTGTGTGGGAGATGTGTCATGTCCTGAGGCTGATGACTGCCTTTTTCCCACATCCTGTTCGTCTGTAGGACTGCAAGGCCATAACAAATATTGACCCCAATTTTCTTAAGTGTAGGTTTCTCTGGGTTTATTGGTTGGGTACATTTAGGAACCAATCTTCCTGATGAGCTTGTGGAGTACAAAACGCCTCCAGACAAAGGCCCCTGGAAGAAAATGTCCTGCTTCCAGATAAAAGCGATGTTTCTTAAGAATCTATGCCCACTTGGGACTTCCCTGGCGATCCAGTGGTTAAGACTCTGGGTTTCCACTGCAGGGGGCATGGGTTCCACCCCTGGTCAGAGAACTAAGATCCTGCATGCCACGAGGTGCGGCCAAAAGTTAAAAAAAGAATCTATGCCAACTAGACATGCAGATAATAGGATTCCCCCTGGGCCCCTGTCCTTGAACTATTCAAGTCCACTTATGCATCAGACCTTGTGTAGTGTTAAGGCAACTGGGACTTGGAGTATTTATTAGCTGATCTCAGCTCCACCTCAACAAATAGATGATTTTGGGAAACATCTCAAAGCTTCATTCTTCTCATCTGCAAAATGGTGATCTTAACACCTACCCTAGAGGGTTGTTAGGATTAGATGATGTAATGCAGGCACATGGTAAGGGCTCATTAGATGTCAGCTATTTGTGGTAATAACTCTCTGATTTATTTTAATTTAACTCAACTTTTAAAAACTGGGAACTCTCAAATAAATATCTTGATTTCTTGCTTCTCTTAAAAAAAAAATTGAAGCTCTGCTAACACTGGGCCAGATTCCTATGTATTTAAGATAATCCCAAGAGACCCTCTCGATGGGCATGCTTTCTTTTATTTGTCATGGTTTCTGTGCCCACACATGGGATGTACTTATTTATATCTCCTGCCTGGCCTTAGGAGGAATCTGAATTTGCAGCTTCTGCTCTTGTGATTTCCAGTCTTCACGGTTCCTTCATGATGATTAAGCTATTGTTCTCTGAGCAGGCCCTTAGAATCCCTGTCTACAGCTTCCAGAGACAGAGGATAAAGAAGGAAGAGAAGTAATATTTAGTGACGGGCCAGTTCTGTGCCAGACATTTATGCTCTGTACTTTACACCCTTGTATTATTTAATCTTCACAATAGCTGTGAGGTAAATACTATTATCCTCAAATACAAATTACAAAATACATATGACAAATGGTGAAGCAAGCTGGGTGAGTTGAATAACCTGCTCCAGGACATGCCGCAGGCAGAGCTGGGGTTTGATGCTGGCCCTGTATTTATTTATCTAGTTTTGTTCATGTACGTACTTTTATTTTTATCCTACCCTAGTCTGAAAAAGATTTGTAGAAGAAAAAGTAAAGAAACAGATAAGAAATGTTCATTCTCTTCAGTAATCAAGTAATTGAGTTAAATTACAATTTTAATCACACTAAATTATATAAAATCTTTTCTTAAAAAACCTGTTATGAAGTACATATCCAGTCTGCAATGAGTGGATATAATTTCTAGTGCTAATGCTATTATAGTTGACAATCTTTTGGAAAGCAATCTGACAGTAGATAGATAGCATGAACCATAAACATGGGCATACCACTGAATGAGTAGTAATTCTAACCATTAGTTAATAATATGATTTTTAAAAAGCAAAATAATATTTGATGGAGGATTTTCATTACAGTACAATCTTTAATTTCAACTAAGAGAACACTTCTTAATTTCTTATTTCTATCTAATTATTTTTTATCCAAAATAGTAGAAATGAGTTGGTAAATTTGAATAAATAAAATAATATTCTGAAACTCCTCATAAAATAATTATTGAAACTATGGAAAAACATAAAAAATTATGAAACACTATAAAATATAACAGTATAAATTAGGATGTCTAACTATTGCATTTCTTGAAAAATTATTCATTGCCAACAGGTTGGACAATGCATTTGAGATTCATCCATGTTGTTTTGTATATCAGTAGTTCATTCCTTCTTATACTGAATAGAATTCAGTTGTGCAGATGTACCAGAGATTGTTTATATATTCACCAATTGAGGGACATTTGGGTACAGTTTTTTGTGTAGTGAAAGCAGCCAGACTCAAAAGGTTACATACTGTAGGATTCTATGTGTGACATTTGGGAAAGAGACAAAACTATAGTTGCGGAAAACAGATCTGTGGTTGGCAAGGGCTGGAGGTAGGGAGAAGAATGGATTTTAAAGGGGTATGTATTCATTTCCTAGGGCTGCTGTACAACTTACCACAAACCAGGTTATTTAAAGCATATGAGTATTATAAGTGCTTCTGTTGAGTTTCTCAGACAGAAATTAGAAAAGTGTTATTGGACACTGGAAAAAAAAATGACCCTTGTTATAAAGCAGTGGTCCCCAACCTCTTGGCACCAGGGACAGGTTTCGTGGAAGACAATTTTTCCATGGACTGGGGGTGGGGGAGGATGGCTCAGGCGGTCATGTGAGCGATGGGGAGCGGCAGATGAAGCTTCGCTTGCTCGTCGCCGCTCACCTGCTTTCTGTTATAAAGTGACGGAAAACTTGGCTGAATTGTATTCTAACTTTGTGTGGAAAGTAGAACTTGTAAAGTGCTGAATTTGGATATTTAGGTAAAAAGCTATCTAAGCAAAGGGTTGAAGGTATGGCCTAGTTTCTCTTTGGTGCTTATGATAGAATGAAAGAGATGAGATAAAGTGAGGAAGGAACTGTTAAACTAATAGGAACCAGAAACTGATGATTTGGAAAATCCTCAGCCTGTCCATATAGTTAAAGGTGAGAAGTTTGCCCTGGAGAGAAATTTGCCCCAGGTTGGGCCATACTCAGAATCTCACCTATACCTGATTTAGATGAATTAGAAGATGAAACTTGGGACTTCTTGGGTTTATCATATTTAGATGAGATTTTGGATTTATTGTTGATGTCGGAAAGAGATAAGACTTTTGGGAATGTTAGGAGTGGGTGAATGCATTTTGCAGGTGAGAAAGACATGAATTTTGGGGGACCAGAGAGCAGACCATTGTTGGTTGAACTGTGCCCTCCAACAGGATATGTTCAAGTTCTAACCCCTGGCATCTATGAACGTGACCTTATTTGGAAATACAGTCTTTGCAGATGTAATATATTTTAGATTAGATCATTCTGGGTTTCAGTAGGTCCTAAATCCAATGACTGGTGTCTTTATGAGAGAGAGGGAGATTTTTAGATACACAGACACACAGACACATAGGGAGAACTGCATGTGAAGATAGAAGCAAAGATTATAGTGATGCACCCACCACCTAAAGAGTGACAAGGATTGCTAGATGCTGGCCCTTTAGAACACCTAACCCGCTTCTACTCATGATGCTGTGCCAAAGGATAGAAAATAAGCTTATCAGAGATTTGTGGTGACCGTCAATGTTCAGGCTCCACCTAAATGTTCTGGCAGTTGTTACTGGTTTTCAGGTGTGTTCTTGGGGAGAGGTGAGCCAGGATCACCCGGAGGACATGCACATGTGTGAACCCCAGGGCGTTATTTCCTGTGCCCTGATTGCAGCCACCTGCTCCTTCAGCAGCCGTCTCCCTCAAGGACCAAGGGACCTCCCCAGGTGAGGTGTGTGTCTACCTTCAGGTAAGGCTTTACGTTTGGCTGCGTCCCAACAGGCTATGAAGGCAGAGGTTTGGGGCTCAGCCAGTCAGGCCTCCTCTTTACCTGTCTGACTGAGACTTCCCAGCACAGCTCTGGAAAGTCAGAGAAAATGTCAGTTGGAGCATTTGAGCAAGCGGAAACGGTATGTGGTCCATACTGAAGATAATTACACGGCCGGTGTAGTAAAGGGTAATGAGGTAGTTGAAGTCACACAACAGAGATGCCTTCGATTGGCTGAGGGCTGCTTCTCTTTTGTGGGTAAATATTTTACAGCAGTTATCTGGGTGAAAACCAGCTTCCTGTAAAAGGCTGATTAAAAAAAAACAAATACTCTTGAGGGCTGAGTGGTCTGTCATTATTTCCCAACTAATGATACCAGCTTGACTTTATGCAAAGGAAAGGTTCAAAAACAATCCTCATTGTCCAAGGACCATTCCCAAGTGTATAACTATTGCTCCACAGCTTCAGAGGTGAGAACCACTTGTTCCCTTGTTCTTCAAACAGAATTCACAGCTACAGAAACCTCCTTAAATTAAAAAAAAAAAAAGCGCCATTTAATTTAACACTCACAATGTAGTAGAAAGTCCTGTGTGTGACCTTTGAAACCGGAAGACTTAACACCGAGATCTTTGGCCACGGAACTTAATCACTTTAAGCCTTTGTTTTCACCTATATAAATGAGATGATAATATGTCCATTTCTCCTGGGTGCTGTGAATTCAAGAGGGATTATGTTCCATTCGGCAGCAAACATTGAGTATTGGTTATGTGCCAGGAGCTGTGCCAGTTTCTGGGAACAAAAGATGAAAGGGCCCTTGAGCCTCAAGCACTCCCAGGTAGTGGGGACAGACCCTTCAACCAGTTCCATACTAAGGGATGCCCGTGGATGCTCAAGTCTGTTCTGTGTGACAGGAGCCCAAGGAAGGCCATGGCCATCACTCCGGAAGGACAGCACGTGGGAGGCAGCACTGTGCTGGGTCTTGAAGGTGTGTGGGGTCCCCCGGCAACAGAAGGGCGACGACCAGGAGGAGAACTGCAGGCGAGTGTGAAACAGCGTGGGGAGCGTCCGCAAGCCCTCTGGTGTCGCTCAGAGTTTCCTGGGACACAGGACGAGGTGGGGGAGGGGAGATGAAGCCGAGGAGATGGGAGTGCAGGCCAGGCAGGGCCAGCCCCGCTGCTGGTGACTCGCATGGGCTTCCTGCTGGAGACAAAGGGCCAGCCAGTACTGGAGGAAGGGATATCGGCAGCTGTTAGCAGGGAGAGCGAGGGACCGCGGAGGTTGTCGTGGTTCGCCCTCATCAGGTCATACGGAGCCAGACGACGGCTACCCAGTCAGCTACGTAGAGCAAACCTTCTGTGGACCTTGATCACTCCCGAGTCTGCCCTTTCTTACAGTCAGGGACCTATCTGAAGCGATTTCTCGCAGCCTTCCATGCCCTCGCCCGGCCTTGGACTCGTCCTGTGCCAGGACCCCTGATGGGCTGGACCTCACTGTCCAGTGTGCCGAGTGCATGTGTCCCTCTACCTTGTGCCCGCGAGTGTTCCCAGGCCCCAGCCAAGGCTGCCCCTTGAATCCCAGCACCCCCTGGTCTCCGTCCCTGCGATTCTGTGGCCTCCCCATCTGGCTTGACGTTGCCTCCAGCACAACTGCGAGAGGAGAGGTCTTTGGTCAGAAGGGGTGGAGAGCCAGACTTCCCCAACAACCAGCTGCGGAAAGAGCCCGCTGGTCCTTCTCTCTGTTTTTCCTTTAAGGGCGTTAAGGCATCGTGCCCACTGCTCTGCCCACCTTGGATAGCTGGACTGCTCAGGCGAGAGCAAGAGTTTCAATGGAGAACCACAGCCAACACATCCATGTACTGAAAGCTCATCAGTGGGGCAAATATTAACGGCTAAATGAAATATATTATGTCCACCGAGCAAAACAGCATTAAAATTTTAAAATATATGAAAGGTTATAGTTTTTACTTGAGTAATAGGTGACAAAATATTAAAGATGACTGAATTTAATTATCATTGTACATATCTGAGTGATCTTTTCATGAGCTGACAATGAATAAATAATTTTAAAAAGCCCAAATAATAATAAATTATTATATAATTATTATATACATTTTATTTTTCTTGCCTTATTTCAGCTGAATTACTAGTTATGTTATAATCAAGATTTTCACATCATTTATGCTCACTTGATAGCAGTGATATTAACTATTAAAATTACTTTGTAATTATTTGAAGGTAATGAAGTATAAATATATTTTACTTATAAAGCAAATTAAATATGAAAATTTATAATTATTTTATATACATTTTCAAATAGTTATTTTCTCCTAAAGTAGTGAAAATTACCTTTTAAAATTGAGGCAAATTATAGATTATAATTAAGAAATATAAAACTTTTAATCAAAATGATTTAAAGAGTTGTGTTTTTAATTTAATTCTTTGAATATTTGAATCCTATCAAATATTTTATAAAAATACATCTATTTGTCTTTCTAGCATTAAATGTCTCTTTAGTTGCCAACATGTTCGCATGTCATGTGTATATTTATAAATACACAATTTTAAGAGTAATATGAGTTGTTGAATACTGCAGAATGGTTCTCTGTCATCATGTTGTGATGCCCTGCTAATCTGAGAGTACCTGCAGAACCATGCCCTGGAGCACAAATGAGTTATCTGGCACTACTGTGAAACAGTATTTAATTTTGCAAGGGTCTGTGTCTTCCAGGCTATCTGAAAGGAAGGTCTCGGCAAGTTAATTAATTTGTCTTTACCTTCATGCTTCTGTCATTCAAACGTTCCCAGTGTTCACCACTGACCTTGGCAGTAACCCAACCCACAAACCTTCACAGCATTTAGATACAGTTGTTTATGGTTTCAAGGACAGGAGAGCAAGGGGAGTGGACAGGTGATTCACTGGGGCCTGAATGGTGCTTGCTCTGAGAATGGTTTCATTATCAGAGGGAGTGTTTATGGTTACAGGTTATGCTGTGCCACCGATGAAAGCCAGATCTTAGTAACAAATGACAGAGGTGCCCATGTATTTCTCTTTTTTTAAAAAAATAAATTTATTTATTTATTTAAGTTTGGCTGCGTTGGGTTTTCGTTGCTGCACGCGGGCTTTCTCTGGTTGCGGCGGGCGGGGGTTACTCTTTGTTGCGGTGCACGGGCTTCTCACTGCGGTGGCTTCTCTTGTTGTGGAGCACGGGCTCTAGGCTCAAGGGCTTCAGTAGTTGCAGCACGCAGGCTCAGTAGTTGTGGCTCGCAGGCTTTAGAGTGCAGGCTCAGTAGTTGTGGCTCACGGGCTTAGTTGCTCCGCGGCATGTGGGATCTTCCCACCAGGGCTCGAACCCGTGTCTCCTACATTGACAGGTGGATTCTTAACCACTGTGCCACCAAGGAAGTCCCCATGTATTTCTTTACTACATTTCTTGACTGTTTGTGTTATGTAGGCCCTCTAAAGCAGGGACAAATAAAATACACGGCACACAATTAAGCTTGACTTCTGATAAACTAGAACTAACTTTTTAGTGTAAGTGTACATCCCAATTGCGTAGGATATACTAAGATATCCTACATGTACGGATATATACTGATTTAGTATAATTCCATACTTATACTAAAAAATTGTTCATTGTTTATCTGAAATTCCAAGGTAACTGAGCATCCCGTATTTTTATTTGCTAAATCTGGCAACCCTCAGGGCAAAGAACACACTCTCTCTTGCCCAGAACTAAATGCAGTCCTGGGCTCCAAGAACTTTATATGGAACACAAAAAAGAGAAAAGCAGATCGCTGAATTCTGAAAATCTTAGCCGAGACTCCTGTGGGAGGAATGTTAAATATCCTTTCCAGCTATCGCAGAGGTAGGCAGAATCAGAGAGGTTAATTTCCTACCAGGAATGTCTGTGGGAAGCCAGGAGATGAGTTCTTCTCTCCCAAATGTTTCTTTAATCATGAAGCCATGGAATGTTATTGGTTCATTCTGTCATAAAGCTTGACTAATCCTCAACTCTTCATTTATTTATTCATTCATCCATGAAATATTCATAAAATCTTTTTATGTACCAGGCACATAATATTTAATAGTTGAACAACCCTATGAGGTAGATGTTATTATCTCAATTCTGAAATGAAGCTCAGTGAAGTTAAATAATTTGCCTAAGATCACCCCCTTGGTGCATTACAGAGGCAGAGTCTACGCCTATGTTGTTCTGACTCCCAGCTCCTAGGGGAGATGCAGCTGGGGTGCAGAAGGGAGAGGAGAACTAATCATTCTTTAGTGCTTATTATACCCCAGGCAGAACTGTATGTGCTTTAAACTACTAACTAATCTTTGTTGTTTGTCAGATTGAATTCTGACCTTTCAGGAAAAAAAAAAAAAGTGGAAGAGATACAGAACTGTTTCCATAAGATAAAAACTGTTTCCATAAGCTAAAAAAAAAATTGTTTGCTCTTCCTTAAACTTATTTGGAAATGCAAAGGACATAAATTGCCAGAACAGTTTTGTGAAAGAATAAAGTTGGAGGACCTACACTACCTGATTTCAACTCATTATAAAGCTACAGTAATCAAATACATGTGGTGTTTGCATAAGGATAGACATATAGGTCAATGGTAGAGACTTGATTCCAGAAATAAACGTATACATTTGTGATCAATTGATTTTTGAAAAGGGGGGCAAAAGGTGAAAGGATAGTCTTTTCAAAAATGGTGCTGGGGCTTCTCTGGTGGCGCAGTGGTTGAGAGTCCGCCTGCTGATGCAGGGGACACGGGTTCGTGCCCCGGTCCGGGAAGATCCCACATGCCACGGAGCGGCTGGGCCCGTGAGCCATGGCCGCTGAGCCTGCGCGTCCGGAGCCTGTGCTCCACAACGGGAGAGGCCACAGCAGTGAGAGGCCCGCCTACCGCAAAAAAAAAAAAAAAAAAAAAAAACCAAAAATGGTGCTGGAAACATCGGATATCTATTCGCAAAAACAAACACACAAAAGCAACAACAATAAAGTACTTAGACCCTTAGCTCACACTATACACAAAAATTAACTCAAAGTACACCATAAATCGAAATATGAGACCAAACTATAAATTAAAAAAAAATTTTGAAACCTGCTCTTCATCTTAAGAGCTGAGAATTTAGTGATGAATAAAGTGTCAAAAACCCCTTCCACTGATGGGCTTCCATCCTAGTGGGGATAGACAGATACTAAACAAAATAAGCTTATAATTATATAGTATATTAGTTGGTGATAAGAGCTATTGAAAAAAACAAATCAGGGAAGAGATTGTAAAGAGGTTATAATTTTTTTTTTTTTTTGGCTGAGTTGGGTCTTCCTTGCTGCACACGGGCTTTATCTAGCTGCGGTGAGCGGGGGCTGCTCTTTGTTGCAGTGCTTGGGCTTCTCACTGCGGTGGCTTCTCTTGTTACGGAGCACGGGCCCTAGGGCGTGTGGGCTTCAGTAGTTGTGGGTCGCGGGCTCAGTAGTTGTGGCACATGGGCTCAGTTGATCCGCGGCATGTGGATCTTCTGGACCAGGGATCGAACCAGTGTCCCCTGCACTGGCGGGTGGACTGTTAACCACTGCGCCATCAGCGCAGTCCCAAGGGGTTATAATTTTTATAACTGCTGTCTGGAGGGCACCATTGGGAACATAAAATGTGAACAAAGACTTGAAGGAAGTGAGAGAGTGAGACACAAGTTATCCTGGGAAGAGCATTCCAGGAGTAGCAAGGAGGCTCGTGTGGCTCCAGGAGAGCACATGAGGGAAGAGGGCTCATGGCTCAAGTTGTCATAGGTCTTGCAGCCTATCAAAAGGACTTGGGCTGTTATTTCTAGTGAGGTGAAGAGCATCACACTTGATGGAATTAGAAGTTTTAAAAGAAAAATTCTAAGAGAATAATGTTTTTCACTATGCGATTAGATATTATTTTTCCCTGTTGCAGAACCACCCAAAGACCCTTGGCATAAGCACACTGATCCTCAGTACCTTTTGGAAAAAACTAGTTCATAGGAATCAGTTCAAACTCCTTACCAGGACCTCTAATGCTCTGTAGCCTAAATCTCTTTAAAAATTAGAACTCTTCACATTGTGTATATACACCCTCCAGGTGTATACATTGTATATGTACACAAACACCAGACCGCATTCCATTCCCCAGGCCCTTTCAGTTGGCTCAAATGGCACTTCCACTACGAATGTTTCCTTCATTTCATCAAATTCCCTCTCTACTCTCAGTGAACTTAGTAGACACCTGAATTAGTCAGGAGAAGTGGATAACAAACACTCCGTAAATCTTACAGGTCTAGAATAACAGCAATGTACTTCTAGTTGATGCAGAGTTGGCTGTGGTTTGGGGGCCTCTCTTGGGTCGCTGACCTCATGTGTTGACTTAGCATTGCATTTGACTCATCCTTCCACAATCACTAAGATACGAGATGAAAACTCTGTGGAGTCTCACACTGGCAGCTAAATGCTTCTGCCCATATCAATTTCTCTGACATTTATTGACTAGAGCAACTCGCCCCTGCCTGGAAGGGTAACTAGAAATATGGGTGGATGGCATCCCGGTTACCATAGATCCCCTTTAGGAGTGCTTGTCAGGCTTGTGGTGATTTGTTTATATGTGTGTCTCCCCCACCCCATCACATATGAGTGTCTCTCTTGAAAGTATCACAATTCATCATCTTGATTTATCTTGGCCTAGCCCAACACTGCACCTGGCATGTAGTAGGTGCTGAATAAATGTTTTGTTTTAAAACAAAAATATATGTTCTTTATGGAAAGCTCACAGGTGTGGCTCAGAGAAACTGTGCTTTCTGCATTTTTGCATTTTATTTTCTTCCTAGTGAAAAGCAGCCCTAATAAAGATGCAGACATAGATAATGGACTTGAGGACACGGGGAAGGGGAATGGTAAGCTGGGACTAAGTGAGAGAGTGGCATGGACATATACACACTACCAAATGTAAAATAGATAGCTAGTGGGAAGCAGCTGCATAGCACAGGGAGATCAGCTCGGTGCTCTGTGTCCACTTAGAGAGGTGGGATAGGGAGGGTGGGAGGGAGATGCAAGACAGAGGACATATGGGGATATATGTTTATGTATAGCTGATTCACTTTGTTATACAGCAGAAACTAACACACCAATTTAAAGCAATTATACTCCAATAAAGATGTTAAAAAAAAACAAACCAAAAAGATACAGGTATCCCAGGGTGCATACCAGCACTATTTACAATAGCTAAGACATGGAAGCAACCTAACCATTATCAGATGAATGAATAAAGATGTGAGATATACATATATATATATATATATATATATATATATATATACATATATTATACATATACCCATGCATGCAATATACACACACACAATATTACTCAGACACAAAAAGAGAATGAAATAATGCCACTTAAAGCAACATGGATGGACCTAGAGATTATCCTACCAAGTGAAATAAGTCAGAAAGAGAAAGACAAATATCATATGATATCACTACATGTGGAATCTAAAAAAATGACACAAATGAACTTATTTACAAAACAGAAATAGACTCACAGACATAGAAAACAAATTTATGGTTATCAAAGGGCAAAGGGGGGAAGGGTTAAATTAGGAGTTTGGGATTAACAGGTACACACTACCATATATAAAATAGATAATCAAGAAGGACCTACCGTATAGCACAGAGAGCTATACTCAGTATCTTGTAATAACCTGTAATGGAAAAGAGTCTGAAAAAGAATATATATATACATATATATATATATAACTGAATCACTTTGCTGTATACCTGAAACTAACACAACATTGTAAATCAGCTAGACTTCAATTAAAAAAAAAAAAAGCAGCCCCACATCCTCAAGTTTCCATTTGTAATCCCATAGGTCAAAGGATGATCAGCTGCATTTCTCACCACTTGGCTGAGTCAAATCATAAGGGACATTTCTCACAACTTGGCTGGGTCAAATCATGTGGTTTACAATTTTTAAAAATTACAGAAAAGGACTGTTATTTTCTCACTGTTGTTGGCATATTTATAGCAGTATGATTTTTGCTCATACCCTCTCTCCAGAGAGCACAATGTAGTTACAGGCATTACCTAATGCAGGCAGGTCTGGGGAGGGGAATGGAGGTATAATAACCTCCGTTGTCTGGGATGCAAACTCAGTAAGGTCTGGTGATTTACACAGGTACACATGGGAGCCTGCAGAGCTTCATTTCCTGACTTTGGTTGAAACGTGTCTCCATTCCCTCTGGTTCTGTCTTGATTTTTCAAATCCAAAAAATGTACAAAAGTGGCCAATTTTACTTGGCCTCTTTTTAAGGGATTATTTTCCTTTTCTAGTGTCTTTTTCATCTTCTAAACAACTTGGGTTCAAAATAGTTAATATAGTAACAAATCCACCAAAATGGCAAACAATATTGCTCTGAAGCCAAGGTCACTTGTCAGGTTGGGCTGGATAAGTTCAGAGCATCAAATTAAATAACCTCACAGGACCCATCCTCTTTTAAGATTCCATGATTCCACAGTAGAGAACATCTCCAAATGAAATCTATCTTAATTTTAACAAATATATCCAACCTGCTTTCCAACGGCTGTCTCAGGATGTTTGCCCAGTGCACTAACGGCCTTGGGTGGCCAGTCAGCCACTCTGGCTTCTATTTTTTTGGGAAAAAGTGATTCAGAGGCTAAAAATACCCCACCATATAACATTGTGAGTCATCTGGCTTTTACACCTTTTTCCTTCCACTTCATTTGTCAGTTCATTCATTCATTTCTTTATCCATTCACCAAGCATGTACTGAGTGCCCGCTCTGTGCTGGATTACTGCAGGGCACGGAAAAGCACCTGGTCTCTGCCCTCTGGCATCTCATCATCCAGTAGGTGTACGGATAGTTACAATCCAAGGTGGTACATGCAATAATATGCACAAAATATTTTAAGAGTCCTGAGAAGAGGCTTCTCTTCTAGTCTTGGGGTGGCTAGGGATAAGTCAGGAGGGCTTCCTGTAAGAGGTGACTCCTCAAGGCCAGCGTTCAGGTAGGAAATACGCATCTAGGAGAATGAGAGAATGAATGGAGGGGATGCAATAGGATTGCCTGGCAGCACTGAGGGTCCTTTTGAGTTTATTAGTCATGAATTTAAACTGAGACTGAGGAGCCTGACAGAATATTTTCCTCCAGCCAAGTTCAGATGCTTAGGTACAGGTACAGAGTAGGTGGGGGGTTGAATTTTCCAGGGCTTGGTTTTTCCAATGAGTACAAAGAAGGGAAAGAGGAATAAAGTTTTAAGGGTGCATGTAAGGAATGACTGTATTTATGGACAATGACACCAGAACTGGGAAGAGAATGAGGTAAGAGAAAATGCAACTGGAGGACTTTTGGAGTTTGAGTTCTGGACTTAGGGGAGTGAGGTGGAAAAATAAGAGGAGTGGAGATTGGAGAGGGGGATACTTGAGAGTGAGATTACAGAAAGGCTATGGTGTGAGGAAAAGACAAGATCATGGGAATGGGGCCTTTGGAGGAGGGAAACTCAAGGAACTGAGGGATTGGAGGGTATTGGATGGACTGTCTACCCCATGCAATGTTAAAGTTGCCAAGGCTTATGACAAGAGTTGTATTCGTTTCTATTGTTGCTGTAACAAATGACCACAAATTTAGCGGTTTAAGCAACACAAATTGATTATCTTACTTTTCTGTAGGGTAGAAGAACAACACAGCTCTCATGGGCTAAAATCAAGGTGTCGGCAGAGCTGTGTTCCTTTCTGGAGGCTCCAGAGGAGAATCTGTTTCCTTGTCCTTTCCAGCTTCTAGAGGCTGCCTGCATTCCTTGGATTGTGGCCCCTTCCTCCCACTTCAAAGCCAGCAACAGTGGGTCAAGTCCTTCTCTCATCATATCACTTTGACCTCTGCCTCTTGGGCTAAAAGTCCAAGATCAAGGTGTTGGCAGGTTTGGTTTCTCCCGAGGACTCTCTCCTTGCCTTGCAGACAGCTGCCTTCTCACTGCTTCCTCACGTGGTCTTTCTTCAGCATGTGCATCCCTGATGTCTCTGTGTGTCCAAATTTCCTTTTCTTATAAAGACTCCCATCGGTTTGGATTAGAGCCTAACTTAAGGGCCTCATTTTAACCGAGTCACCTCTTTAAAAGTCCTGTCTGCAAATGTAGCCAGATGCTGAGGTGCTAGGGGTTGGAGCTTTAATATACAAATGTTGGTGAGATGCAATTCAGTCCATATCACTATGTCACATATTCACAGGTTCCAGGGATTGGGACACAGATATCTTTTTTTTGGGGGGGGGGTAGGGTGAGGTGGGGGGCAGGCATTATTCTGTCCATCACAGGAGAAATGTTGAAGAGATTAGCCATCATCCCAGTGCTGAAAACTTCCAAGAGTGGGGATGTGCTCAGGATGTGTGTAGGAGATTCCCACCAGGAGTTCTGGTCTGAGAGTATGTGCATGAGGGTCGCTGGAGGTTGGAAGGAGGGGCTGGAGGAGAAATGAGGAGAGTGGCCGCGGGTCGCTGGGGGGTATGTGTTCGAAAGGACTGCTGTATGAAGGGGCTGCAGGAGAATCAGCTTCTTTCCCATGGAGTCAGGTGTAGTTAGGGCAGGAAGGTGACAAGAGCTCTTAGAGGAAGAGGATCAGAGGGTATGGGGAAGGGTGAGGTAGGTTAGAAAGAGAGTGAGATTTGGTCTGCATAGAAGGATGCAGAGCTGTTCAGGGGACGGGACCTGGTCTGGGAGGCTTGGGTTTCCCTTGGTGACTGATGTAAACAGAGACGTCAGGGACCTTCCAAAGGCCTTTCTCAAGCTTGCACTAATCTCATTCCTCTCAATTTCTTCACAGAAAGATAGCATTTGGGTTTGTACTTAGTTTTTCTTTGTCTATACTGTTAGACAACCGTATGGTTTGTCTATACAATTTGACCACAGCCTCTTCTAGGGGAGGGGCCCTATTTGATACCCCCAATAATGCCAAGGACAGTCCTGGGCTTGTAGTTCTGTTGTTCAATAAATAATTGATTAAGTTCCCTGTGCATTTTATTTTTAGAAGAGAGAACAGGCAGGATACTTCCACCATCTTCCATGCCTCCATTTTCTTTCTTACAGTGCCCAACTTTCCAATGACTTGAGAATTTTGCTTGAAGTGTAGAGTGATCTTGTTTCCTTCCAGATGCAAAATGACAGCTGACACTTTCTGAGCACTTTCTTTGTTGGGCGGCTGTGCTCCAAGCACCATCTCATTGAATTTAGTCCTCCCAGCAACCCGATAAGGGGGTTACATTTACTCTCCTCATTTTACAGATGAGGAAACTAAGGTCTGGACAAGTTAAGCAACTGTTCCTGAGGCCACACAGCTGAAAGGTGGGTGGAACCCAGAGTCCATTCCTTCTACCTTTTGATGGTCAACCTTCCATTTGTCAGTCATCCTTTCTTCTTTAATCATGAAACAGCAAACAATAGTGCTTAGAAAAGTGTTACTTGCACAAGGTGACTGCTTTTAGACTTTACTGTAAAGCTTAATTTTTGTTGTGCAAAATATAGACCTCCAGAGTCCAGTTCTTGCTATGACTTCAGGATGGGTGTGTAGCCAAGGAGCTTCTGGACACGTGGAAATGAAGTCTAGAGTAGGTCTTCTCTGACTTGCCAGGAGCTCCAGCATCCTTTCTGATCTACTCTAGAGAACTCTGCTTCCTGTGATTTGTGAACATGCCAGTGAAGTTGAGAAATGCTGCTACCAGGGACATAAACCTTGTGGTCGGTGTCTGCTCCACAGGTCTTTCCAACTGAGGGAAGAATGACACGTGTTTTCTAAGCACGTCATTTAAAGCTATTGTTTATCAAACTTAAAAAAAAAGTAATTATTTTAATTTAGGTGTACTTGTACAATTAAAAAAATTATTTTATATTGGAGCATAGTTGATTTATAGTGTTGTGTTAATTTCAGTTGCACAACAAAATGATTCAGTTATACATATATTTATTCTTTTTCAAATTCCTTTCCCATTTAGGTTCTTATAGAATATTGAGTATAGTTCCCTGTGCTCTACAGTAGGTCCTTGTTGGTTAACTCTTTTAAATATAGTAGTGTGTATATGTCAATCCCAAATTCCCCATTTATCCCTCCCTCCTCCACTTTGGTAACCATAAGTTTGTTTTCTAAGTCTGTGAGTCTGTTTCTGTTTTGTAAATACGTTCATTCATATAATTTTTTCAAAGATTCCACATATAAATGATATCACATCATATTTGTCTTTCTCTGTCTGACTTACTTCACTTAGTATGATAATCTCCAGGTCCATCCTTGTTGCTGCAAATGGCATTATTTCATTCTTTTTATGGCTGAGTAATATTCCATTGTGTATATATACCACATCTTCTTTATCCATTCATCTGTCAATGGACATTTAGGTTGTTTCCACCTCCTGGGTATTGTAAATGGTGCTGCTATGAACTTTGGGGTGCATGTATCTTTCTGAATTATAGTTTTGTCCAGATATATGCCCAGGAATGGGATTGCTGGATCATATGGTAACTCTATTTTTAGTTTTTTGAGGAACCTCAATTATTTTAATTGAGGTGTAGTTGATGTACAATCTTATATAAGTTTCAGGTGTGCAGCATAGTGAGTCACAATTTTATTTTTTTAATTCTAATTTAAAAAAAAATTTTTTTTGGATGTGGACCATTTTCTAAAGTCTTTATTGAATTTGTTACAATATTGCTTCTGTTTTATATTTTGGTTTTTTGGCCCCGAGGAAGGTGGGATCTTAACTCCCTGACCAGGGATCAAACTCGCACTCCCAGTATTGGAAGGTGAAGGCTTAACCACTGAACCACCAAGGAAGTCCCCACAGTTTTTAAATGTTATATATACTCCATTTGTAGTTCTTATAAAGTATTGGCTGTATTCCCTGTGCTGTATGATATATCCTTGTAGCTTATTTATTTTATACATAGTAGTTTGTACCTCTTTTTTTTTTTTTTTTTTTTTGCAGTACGCGGGCCTCTCACTGTTGTGGCCTCTCCCGTTACGGAGCACAGGCTCCAGACGCACAGGCTCAGCGGCCATGGCTCACGGGCCCAGCCGCTCCGCGGCATGTGGGATCTTCCCGGACCGGGGCACGAACCCGTGTCCCCTGCATCGGCAGGCAGACTCTCAACCACTGCGCCACCAGGGAAGCCCTAGTTTGTACCTCTTAATCCCCATTTTACTCCTTCCCACTTGGGTCTCCCCACTGGTAACCACTAGTAAATGTCTTTTTTTTTTTTTTTTTAAAGCAAAAAAGTTTATCAGTTTGTTCTTTATGTCAGGGTGTGGGGGGAATTAACTTGGGAGCAGAAATTCTGTCAAAGTCCAGAGTATTTTCCGACTTCATGGCCTTTCTCCACATTTTCTATTTCTTTTTGCTTGTGTCTGGAGAAGTTGCATTTCGTTTGTACCGGCCTGTTTGACCCAGTGCTGTAGGTTGGAGAAAATGTTCTAAGCCCTTCCAGGAAACAGCCTGCCTCTCTCTGAAGGTCACAGACTTTCAAGTCACATATGTGTAGCCAGAGCTGCGCTTTAAACTCCTTCAGAGAGAGGGCTTAATGAACTCCTGAAGTCCCCAGGGAAGGAAATGCCAACAGCATTCTTTTGCAATGAATTTCAGTGTCTCACAGCACTGCGATTGCAGAGTGAGTTGTACTAGCTAACAGAAATCTCAGCTTTGGAGAAAGCCAGACTTGGACCTTGTTTTCCCCTTGGTGTGGCTTGCCTTTCTCTCTCTGATGTTCTTGTAGATTGCGTCTCTTGGGAGCCATGACCCAAACATTATCCCTGAGCCCCTCTGAGTGCACAGCACGCAGATACATGAGCTGATGCAGAAACTCTGAGAGCTAGTTTGCTCTGGTCCACTGTTGTAATTAAGCATTGGAGAAATCTCCTTAGTACCCTTGTGAAAAGTCAAGCATTGATCTGATTTTGTTTTTTTGTTTTTTTGTTTTGTTGCAGTACGCGGGCCTCTCACCGCTGTGGCCTCTCCCACTGCGGAGCACAGGCTCCGGACGCGCAGGCTCAGCGGCCATGGCTCACAGGCCCAGCCACTCCACGGCATGTGGGATCCTCCCAGACCGGGGCATGAACCCTGCCGATGCGGAGTCCCCTGCATTGGCAGGCGGACTCTCAACCACTGCACCACCAGGGAAGCCCCACTGATCTGATTTTGATGGGCACCAGCAGGTGGACACTTGGGAACCAGGGCTTTGGTTGGTTATTCTGTTACAAGTGGATACAGGCTCTGGTAGTGATTCTCCAACATTGGTGTGTTCCAAAAGAATATAGAGCCTCTAGCTCTTTGAAATAGGATGGGGCCTGGATCTTTGTACTTTTAGGAAGTTCCCCACAAGATTCTGATGCAGATCAATGTTTAAGAACCACTGTTGGAAGCACAGCGCTAATTATTATACATCTTCCAATGAAGTTGCATGATTGTTAGATGCCGTGCTTATAAAGGAAACTATATTTCTTGTGGGTTACCTTTTATAAAAATCATTTCTTATTACATCTGGAGGAGAAGAAATAGAAGGTACCAAAGGTACTATCCTCTTACTGGGCAATCAGGAGAAAACATGAATCATTGATAAGAGCAGTTGCTAAGCAGCCACTTGCAGCCAGGATGATAAAAATACTTCAAAATAAAAACTCTGCTCAATATTCTGTAACAAACTAATTGGGAAAAGAATTTGAAAAAGAATAGATACATGTATATGTGTAACTGAATCACTTTGCTGTGCACCTGAAACTAACACAACATTGTTAACCAACTATACTCCAATATTAAATAAAAAGTTAAAAAAACAAAACAAAACAAAACAAAATTTGAGGCCTGGGGAGAGGGATCTTTAGGCTCCAGGGAAAGAACTGTTCTTCACTTTATTTGGCTTTCTTCCTTCCTTTCTTTCTTTCTTTCTTTCTTTCTTTCTTTCTTTCTTTCTTTCTTTCCTTCCTTCTTCCTTCCTTCCTTTCTTTCTTTGTTTCCTTCCTTCTTTCTTTCTCTTTCTTTCTTTTTCTTTTTTTCATCTTTATTGGAGTATAATTGCATTACAATGGTGTGTTAGTTTCTGCTGTATAACAAAGTGAATCAGCTGTATGTATACATATATCCCATATCCCCTCCCTCTTGCGCCTCCCTCCCATCCTCCCTATATTTGGCTTTTTCTTATCGCTGGTCAACACATCTGAAGGCAGCATCCTTGTCAAATACTTAAAGAAATGATATATCTAAATATCTAAATGATATTTCAAATGAAAAGTAAGTAATTTATACAAGAGTTAAGGGAATAGTTCTTTTTTTTTTTTTTTTTTCGCGGTACGCGGGCCTCTCACTGTTGTGGCCTCTCCCGTTGTGGAGCACAGGCTCCGGACGCGCAGGCCCAGCGGCCATGGTTCACGGGCCCAGCCGCTCCGCAGCACGTGGGATCCTCCCGGACTGGGGCACGAACCCATATCCCCTGCATCGACAGGCGGACCCCCAACAACTGCGCCACCAGGGAAACCCAAGGAAATAGTTCTTAATGAAGGGGAACTGAGTAAACTTTTGAGTTTAAAAATTGAGTAATTTGTACTTATGTGTGAAGTTTTGCTAAAGGACCGGTTTCTCATAGAAATGGGCAATGGTATTGCCATGAAGATAAGGAAACCTTGTAAGGGAGCGCTTTAGGCAGTAGGCTGCCCCAAAGGCTGATCCTCATCAGCCCTGTGGGGATTGAACACCGTCAGCTCTGCTGGGATTTGAACATTTGAACCTCTGTTTCTCAGAGTGTACAGGGGGGTTTCCATGCTGCTCCAATATATGGCTCCAATATACCCTTGCTGTCTCACTCTTACTTCCATGACAGGCCCCAGCAGGCTGGTACGGGAATTGAAAAACAAAACAAATATCAAAACCAAGGGGAAAACTGCTATTAAATGTTCCAAGAGACTTACTCTGTTGGAAACATTGTCCAGGGACCTCATAACTACTGGCATTCCCATGGCCCGCATGTGTGTCTTTTTAAAAAGGCCTGGGCTGGGCTTCCCTGGTGGTGCAGTGGTTGAGAGTCCGCCTGCCGATGCAGGGGACACGGGTTCGTGCCCCCGTCTGGGAAGATCCCACATGCTGCGGAGCGGCTGGGCCTGTGAGCCATGGCTGCTGAGCCTGCGGTCCAGAGCCTGTGCTCCGCAAGGGGAGAGGCCACAACAGTGAGGCCTGTGTAACGCAAAAAAATAAAAAATAAAAAATAAAAATAAAAAGGCCTGGGCTTAGACCGCTGCAAAGAAAGCCATGTCCGGTGACATCCTTCAAGGCAAGTGTTGGCTTCCTGTTAGCGCCTCCAGGACACACTACAAGGCTCTACAAGGCTCCTTCCAGGCCCAGCCGTCAAACCCAGTACTGACGGGGCCTCTTAACACAGTGGACCTACGTCTGCCCAGCCGCATCTTTCTAAATTCAAATTTATAACCTGGGCAAGTATTTGTGTGTGGGGCAACGGCATGAAATATTTGAAATCACATCTGTTGTTCAAAACTGCAGAGGTATAAATATTTTGTCCAACTCCAGTGCTGGCATTCAACCACCATGTTCTCAAACATGAGGCAAGTAGAAGATGGTCTTGGACATAATTTTCTCTCCAAACATGCTCCACCTGGGAAGGATTTTGAGGGGCTTATTCGAGGTTATATTTGCCGGGTTTGCTAATGTTCTGACTTTAATCCTATAAAGAAAATGTGAAAGGGAGCCTTTTTTCCTTTTCTAAGATGCCCTGATTTCTTCGCATTTAGAAGAGAATACATTTTCTGTATTACAAACTTAAATAAATATTTGGTTTGGTTTAAATAGTTAGAAATGCTGGCCTGGGAAAAGTCTCTTGCCCTTTCTTGCTTCTGTTTGTTTTTGCTCTCATACTGTCAGCTTCACGTTGTCAGCTCCACAAAGCCACGGCCCTTGGCCTGGCGTCCCCTCAGCTCAGGTGGGCAGAGTCAGCCAGGAGCGTGGTGTTTCTGGCTCCAGCAGGCTGCTGGGCTATGTGTGTGTGCTGGGCTGTCACACAGTCCCCTCGTGTGTTGTTTGGGCCCAAATCCAAGCTCCCAGTGCTCCCTTGCTGCAGAAATGCTGATGTGGTCTCAGCCTCCCTCCCTTCATCGAACAAAGACATTCCCACCACTGTGGCCAGCGCTCACGGGGCTCCAAGCTGGAGATGTGATGGGTCAAGGACATTCAGAAACCTGGGATGGAAGGAGAGAGGAAAAGAGCATTTATTGAACTCCTGCTCTGGGCCAGCTATTTTATGTTTGTACTTCCTTAAACCTCCCCCAAACCATTTTGTGAGAGACAAAATGTCACCCCCATTTCATGGATGAGAAAACTGAGGCTGTGACTGGTGAAATCATTTGCCTAAGGTCATGCAGCCAGTAAGTGGCCAAGCCAAGATTTGAGCTCTGGTTTGCCTGATTCAAAATCTACGGCATCTCTGCCTCATACTGGAGTTGGGAGGTTAGAATCCATCTGATCTGGTTGAACGGTGAAACGTTTTTCCAGTGAAGCTCCTTCTCTCAATGGGCCTTTGCCACTGGGAGACTGACTGACACAGCACGCCATCCTCCTTGGCGAGAATTCTCCCCGGCACCCTGTCCTGGGTGGAGGCAGCGGTTGGGGAGGGATGTGTTCAGGGTTCTGAGGGCTTCCTGTGACTCTGCATAGCTGAGCTTCTTGCCTGTGTACTCAGCTCCTCAGACTAACTATCCTCCGGTCTTCCCCTCAAAAGCCTTTCCAGGGGCTTCCCTGGTGGCGCAGTGGTTGAGAGGCCGCCTGCCGATGTCAGGGGACACGGGTTTGTGCCCCGGTCCAGGAGGATCCCACATGCCGCGGAGCGGCTGGGCCCGTGAGCCATGGCCGCTGAGCCTGCGTGTCCGGAGCCTGTGCTCCGCAACGGGAGAGGCCACAACAGTGAGAGGCCCACGTACCGCAAAAAAAAAAAAAAAGCCTTTCCAATATACCTTCCCTGCTGAGCTTAGCTGGGCAGCTTTCTGTTACTTGCAAACCAAGAACTCTGACAGCTCTGCCCTCCTAGAGATAATTCCAAACCTGCCGCAAACAGGAGCGAGGATCCACGCTCAATGAATGGGAGACCCCCTGCTCTGTTTTCTCCTCTCCACTCCCCTTTCCCCTTGGACACGTTTCTCCATTCCTAGGGAGTGTGCAAGCTCCAATTGCCATGCATTTTCCCAACAAAACTACCCCCAGGAAAGATTCTGAAATGTGTTTATCTTAAAGTGAAAAGGCTGATGAGAACTTTAACTAGACCTCTCCCAAGGGGAATTTGCAATTTAACAGGCCAAGCCTAAAGGCAAAGGCTTGAGACAACGGAGGAAACTAGGCTCCAGGGAGACTTAGGAGGGGTCTTAGAAAAGGAGATTATCCTCCAGTGGTCCTGTGGATATGACCCGAGCAGGCCCACATTAGACCCCTAGCCAGGACCTCTGCAGAAATGTGGGAACCTCCGAGTGTTCCCACATCTGCTGTCAGGGCTTGTCTAGCCTCTAACGAAGGAGGTGGACTTAGCTCCACTGCACTTGTAAGCAGACAGGGTAGGGGGCTCCCCAGAGAAAGAGAACCAGGCATGGCTTTCTTGACATAAGAGAAGCCATTTTTGCCCTAAGCCATTTTGTGATTTAAGCCTGGCCAGAATGCTTGCCCTTGAACAGTTCTTAATAAATAATGATTTTAAGGGAAGTGAGAGAATGTAGGAAAAAGGTAAAGCAGTCAAGAAACAATAGTTCAGTGAAGAAACACAGACCTAGGTCTTCCTCGAGGGATATACAGAACAGTATGTCTTGAGTTCTGCAGGAACTAAGGGCCCCATCCAGGTGGAAGATGGAATGATGATGTTGACCTTTTCTGACTCTCAGGACTTCAATCGACTAAAGTTTGGACTCTGTCAACCTTTGCCCCAGTTCTGTGCTGAATTCTCCTCTGTTCAAGCCCCCTCGGGAATATGCATGTACCCTTAGCTTAAAACTTCCTCAGTTTTACTACTCGGGGAGACAGTGCTTTGGGAAAGATCCCCAGTGTTCTCCTTCCTTGCTGCAGGTAATAAATCCTTCCTTCTCCCAGTCTTCGGCTTGGTTGTGTCTTTTGGCTCGATACCCACCAAGGGGCGAATCCAGTTTGATGAGACCATTGATGAGACCCCAGTCCTGAAGCGGGGCAGGTGGGGAGACCACAAAAGGAGATTTCTCTGCAGGACACTATCCATCACCAGAGGATTTTAAGGCCTCTGTATTCAGACTCCCTTCACATGCTGGTCACGCAAAAGTGACTGAACCACTCTGAACTTCAGTTTCTTTTTCTGACAAACAGACAAAATAATGACATCTACCTCAAAGAGCTGTTTGAGAGGCCTCTAGGAGATAATAATGCTCTAGAAAGCATTTAAAAAATAGTAAAGAACTGTTCACATATATCTTTTTAATGTGATATTATTCCAATCCTAAAATGAATGAGACTTTTTCATGATAAGGGAGCTTCCTCTACACGGTCTCTTTTGAGTTTCTGCGTAGGTAGCTTTTTGTTTCTCCAGTTTCCCAGAGGGATAACCGTATTTGTCCTATTCGGCTGGGTCTCCTTTTGCCCTCTGACCCCTAGGTGGGGAGAAAGGGTCTGAGGCTTCCAGGAAATAAACCTTTAGAGGAGTGTGCCGAGCGCTCACACCTATAGAACTATGAAAGGACTTTGAAAGGCTTCAAGGGAAGGATGCTGCCTTAACAGATGATTTTTTTTTAACAGGATTTAAAAACTGGAATCTCACTTAGGAAAGTGTGATGTGATGGCTAAGTGTAAATGCTTGGAGTAAAAGCCTGAGAGGACAGTGTCTCCACAGTAGAGCAGAGTTTTGAGTTTCCTCTTCTAATGGCCAGGCTTTGCCCTCTATCTTTCCAGGGCTCTGCAGTCTCACTGGGAGGGCTCGTAGGCAACGAGTCCAACCAAGTGGTTCAAGAGAATCCTGACTCTGGATCCTTAATGCAAGAGGTTGTTTTGGGGGCTACAAGCCTCAAGAAGCCAGGTGCCCAGCCTGTGCATCTCTTTGGAGCCGCGATGGGTGGGGAGTGGATTTGGGGGTTTGAATCATGACTGACAGGTGCAAGCTGTGTGAGCTTGGATAAGTTATTATTCCCCAGGAGTATCATTTTTCTCATCTGTTCAATAGGGACAATGATAGCACCAACCTCATAGGTTGTGAGAGTTTGTGAAAATGCATGTAAGGGCCTGAAATTACACAGAAAGCATGTCGGTAGGGTGACAAGCTGTCCTGGTTTGCCCAGGACTGAGGGATTCCAGGGGTGTGGGACTCGCAGTTTTAAAACCAGGATAGTCCTGGGTACTGGGGACAAGTTGGTTGGATACCCAAATACAGGTGTTAAATACGTGGTAAAGTCACTGGCCACAGGGACAGACATGTGAGAAGGAACACGGCTTCTTACAGTAGCTGCAGACACAAACCCAATGCACCAGTTAGGGAAGGTGGCCCGGGGCCCAAGGCTAGTACCAGCTGGGGGAAACCTCTCATGAGGTGAGGGCTCCCAGGGCTAAAGAGCAGGTAGGAGTAGCCCTGGGCAGGTGGCAGGGAGTCTGTTCTGCCAGCACTGCCCGCAGCTTGGAGTGGCGGAGGTGGGGTCTGTGTGAGATCCAGAATAGGGCCGCCCAGCCAGCCAGGATGCGGCTGGCGTACACGCCAGCTTTGCTAATCTGCTTCTGATCCGCAGGGAAACCAAGTCAAGCGTGCTGCTGGCAACAGCAGGGGCAGGGGCCACCGCACCAGAGGCCACGGAGGCAGATGCCCCCAACACACCAGAACCTTCCTCCAAAGGGCCTCAGCCTCCTGGCCAGGATGGGAGACAGATGGGCTGGTAAAGAGAGGAAGTCTGCAAAGCACATACAAACAATCCCTGAGTGATTAGAAACTTTAAGAGACCTAAGAGGCAAAAAGAAGAGTTAGACCCACTACATTCAAAGTGGGGAGACCCCACATCTTGCCCTCGCCTCACCATCGACGTGCACTTTATCCTGAAGAAAGTCTGTTCTGTGTTCCGCTTCTTGGACCCCAGGACCTAGCTGTGAAATGAAGTAGTTGGATTAGATTATCCCAAAGCACCTTTCAGCTCCTAAATTTTTATTCCGAGAGGGCCCAACTCACAGAGAGGGTGTAGGGTCTGCCTGTTTTCTTTCGCGTGTCACCATCGTGGAATAGTTGAATTTTGGATTTTAAAATATATATTCTCAACTGAAGAGGAAGAGTCCGCTGCAGCACAGGTGTAAGCCCCTTTTATTTTATTTTATTTTATTATTTATTTATTTATTTATTTTTGCGGTACGCGGGCCTCCCACTGCTGTGGTCTCTCCCGTTGCGGAGCACAGGCTCCGGACGCACAGGCTCAGCGGCCATGGCTCACGGGCCCAGCCGCTCCGCGGCACGTGGGGTCTTCCTGGACCAGGGCACGAACCCGTGTCCCCTGCATCGGCAGGCGGACCCTCAACCACTGCGCCACCAGGGAAGCCCTAAGCCCCTTTTATGAACCGCTCTCCAGAATAACTCCTGAGTTCCGTGTTTCTGTCACCCACTTCCTTCACGATGCTTAACACAGCTTCTTTCCATCTCTCCTGCTCAAAGGCGCCTTGCTTAACGCTGCCATGCCAATCTGCTTTTGCCATCACCAGTGGCAACCACACTCACGATAAAAACCGTCCACAGCACTGTCCAGGACCACTGGAGGCTTTAACTTTTCTGTACTGGTTTGTTTCAAGGCTCCTCAGAGGCCAGATCTGTATATTATAACTTTTTCCTCAGAGCACTTAGCATAATAAAGTCTTATGGAAGATGATAAATAAATTCCTCTTAATTTTACCAACTAAAGTGGGATGGACCTTCTAATGGGTGAAAGAGAAATAGGAAAATGGATTCTCCTTTCTCCCTTCCGCTTCCCTCCACTTACACACATCCTGGCCTGAGAAGGTCATGGTGGTCAGGGACTCATACTCCTTAGAGAGGCTAGTCTGGGTCATGACCCTAGGTAAGCCACTAGGGCCAGCAGATGTGGTGGCTGAAGATAAGAGGAATCAATCAAATAGAGATAGCAGAAGAGAGAGATGCTGAGTAACGTCCATGACCCTGAAAACAGATGCAAGGTAGGGAGCTATAAATTAAATTTCCTGATTGAGGTGGGTATAAAAACCTAACCATTTCAGCCCCATGGGGGACAACCCTCATGGGTCACATATGCTCCTGAGCTCATTGTGGGATTGGACAAGGTTTTCTTGTGCCTGTATTGGTTTGACTTCTCTCTCTGGCCAATCCTACCCCCTCCCCCTCTCTTCCACAGCTGTTGATCCCTAATTAATATCCTGTATGTCAAACTCCATCTCAGAGTCTGCTTCTAGAGAATCCAGAATCACTACCAACCTGTAACAATTGGTGTTGGGAGGGGTCCAGGAAAGCAGGCAATAAGATGGAGTTTTGAAGCTGCATCACTTGTCATCCAGGATCCTAGCGAAGAGGACTCCATCTTTAGTGGGAGCTGGAGCACAGAGAGTGCCTCACACTATGTGGTGGCCCAGTTGCTTAAACTCTCACCAACAGTGAATTGGGAGAGTACATTGTTTTAAGAGAATGCATTGACTAGAGCAATTTGTCAGGCATTTGAGAAGAGAAGGAGAGTCATTATAAGGACTGATTTTGCTCAGTGACTTTGACTAAAATCCTCGGCATAATGGTTCAGAGGTATCTATGTCAAAAATCATAATACAATCTTATTGTGAAGTTCAAAAACATTCTTGGAGGTTATAAGAACTTTTATCATCCAGGAAAATGTCACTGTCATTGAAATAATGCAACTGAAAGTTAAGAACTTTAATATCTAGGCATCCTCTGGATGCCCAAGAAATATGAATTGACTGACTTTTTTTAAAAATTAATTTTTATTTTATATTAGAGTGGATTTACAATGTCGTGTTAGTTTCAGGTGCACAGCAAAGTGATTCAGTTATACATATACCTATATACATTTTTTTCAGATTCTTTTCTCATATAGGTTATTACAGATTGAGTAGAGTTCCCTGTGCTATAAAGTAGGTCCTTGTTGATTATCTATTTTATATATAGTAGTGTGTATATGTTAATTCCAAGCTTCTAATTTATCCCTCCCGCAACCTTTCTCCTTTGGTTACCATAAGTTTGTTTCGAAGTCTGTGAGCCTGTTTCTCATTTGTATATAAGTTGAATTGACTCACTTTGAATAAAGAATTGAAAAACTGGCACTAGAGATCAAAATTTAAACTCCTGAAATTACTAGTTAATGCTTAGCTTATTCAAATTTAATTTTCATGGGTGGAGGTGACCCACCCTCTCTTTGGTAAATACCAATGCCTGGATATCAGTAAGCAGTTTCATGCAGAAATCCTGATTCCCCATCACTGTCCTCCACTCTTTGAGCTGGAAAGACAACTGCCTAGTGAGTCCTGCCTGCACCCACCTCCCTGAACCCAGGCTGGGTTGAGTGTTTTATGAGGTGCATACCATTTGGATCCCTTGATGCTAAAGAACATATTATAGAAATTCTTGCCCATCTGCCTCAGTCCAAAGACTTTCCAGCTTGCATTTTTAGATGTGTTCTGTCGTCAGCTGCTTGCAAACCATTCTGCGAAGCTTCAGCTTCGTTAATTGGCAGCTGCATTTACTCTGGGCTGAGTTTTGTTGCATTGAAACGAGAGGAGCCATGGGTAAACTTGAGTGTTCACATGTTTACAGAGACAATGATGCAGTCAGGCGGGTGGAGTTCTGTTGTGTGTATAGGGATCCCCAAGGGACACATCTAAATTGTGAGTCATTGCTCTTTACCTATAAGAACAGTTCTGCCAAGAGCCCTGGGTGTGGAGGCCCAGAGGTAGATGTCGGGCAGCTGTTTTGGCTTTTCCTTGTGTCTGTTTTATAATAAATACTGTCTTATCTCCTTGATTTTATGTAGCACTTTATGTCTTCCAGACCTCTTTCAACCGTTATCTCATTTCACCCTCTTAAATAACCCTGCAAAATAAACAATTATCATCTCCATTTGCTATATGAAGAAATAAACTTCAAGTTCATTGAATGTGATGTTTAGAAAACTTGAGTAATGAATATCTTTAAACAAAGTTCTCCTAGACTCTAAGTGTTGACAAATTATTTTTCTATAGAGTTATATAAAAATGTACATTCTTTTTTTAAAAAAATTATTTATTTATTTATTTTTGGTTGCGTTGGGTCTTTGTTGCTCTGTGCAGGCTTTCTCTAGTTGTGGTGAGTGGGGGCTACACTTTGTTGCGGTGTGCACGCTTCTCATTGTGGTGGTTTATCTTGTTGCGGAGTACAGGCTCTAGGCACACTCAGGCTTCAGTATTTGTGGCATGTGGGCTCAGTAGTTGTGGCTCATGGGCTTAGTTGCTCTGTGGCATGTGGGATCTTCCCGGAACAGTGTTTGAACCCATGTCCCCTGCATTGGCAGGCGGATTCTTTTTTTTGGTCCAGCACCATTTTATTTTTTTCTTTATTTATTTTTGGAATTTTATTTTATTTTATTTTTTTGTACAACAGGTTCTTATTAGTTATCTATTTTATACATATTAATGTATATGTGTCAATCCCAATTTTCCAGTTCATCCCACCATCAGCCCCTTCTCCCCCCGCTTTCCCCCTTGGTGTCCATACATTTGTCCTCTACATCTGTGTCTCTATTTCTGCCTTGCAAACCAGTTCATCTGTATCACTTTTCTAGATTCCACATATATGCGTTAATATATTATATTTGTTTTTCTCTTTCTGATTTCACTCTGAATGATAGTCTCTAGATCCATCCATGTTTCTACAAATGACCCAATTTTGTTCCTCTTTATGGCTGAGTAATATTCCATTGTATATATGTACCACATCTTCTTTATCCATTCGTCTGTCAATGGGCATGTAGGTGGTTTCCATGACCTATCTATTATAAATAGTGGGCAGGCAGATTCTTAACCACTGTGTCACCAGGGAAGTCCCTGTACAAATATTCTATATGCTTTATTCATTACACACTCATTGAAAATCTACTAATTAAATATAAACAAGACAAAAACATTGATAACTTTTAAATTAATAATATTTGTTTGGTATGTTAGCTGATGTTTCGCTGAAAGTAAATTGCTAATATTGGGCTTACTAGTAGACCCATGTATCTACATTTTTCATACTTGTCAACATAATTCCTTTTATTAGTTTGAGTCACAGTATTTATCATAGTCATCACTCTCCCATTTTAACCTGACCTTATTTTAAACCATGCATCCATGGTTGTGAAGGACAAACCAATTGAAACGTGTAAATCAAGATGCCTTACTCAAAGTTTAAAGAGTTAGTATTTAATGAAAAATCCTCATTGCATATTTGCTGTAATACTGTGGATGAACCATTGGAGATCGGTACAAACAGAAACAGGATCCAATGAAAACATTTACTCAAAAAGTGATATTACTCTGAATGATGACTCTGGGATGAGGCCTCCATTCTTCCACCATATTTCTCCATTTCAATTACCCCCTGTTAGCAAAACATTCTAATACCTCCCTGAGAGGCACCCCCTTCAATGTTTATTAAAATCTGTTCAATCCACAGGGCTGATTCAGATGCTTCCTCTTCTTGTAAGAATTAGTACCTCCTCTCCCCACAATCCCACAGTTTATCTCCGTGGTTTCACCCTGCCTTGGGTTACAGTTAGCTGTTGCCTGGTTTCCACACTGTGTGGAAAACTTTTAAGCCAGATACATTTTCATAATCTTTGCAGTCCCCAATACGAATGAAATGTCCTAATTTAGTGGGAAACCAAAGTGAAGGACCTTCATAAGATATATACTTGAGCTCCACAAAAAGCAGAACTCAAATTGCTTGCTTTCTGACATAATGGAAGCCTCTCAGTCTAGGTCAATTGACAGAAAACTTGAAATATTCAAAACCTGAGCAGATATAGGCCTCCTCTAACCCAATTCATCTCATCCAAATCTCTTGCTTTATAGAGGGCGAAACTGAGTCTTGGAGAAATGAAACGACTTGCCCAAGAAGAGGTCACACAGCTAAATATTTGCAGGACCAGTATTAGCTCAGAGCTCAGTGGCTCTGCTTCATCAGGCAGCTCCCCTGCCTTCAACGCTTCACTGATCCCTAGAGAAGCCATTCACAACAGCCTGCTCTGAACTCAAAAAATAGGCTCAATCCCATTGCTCAGTAGAAGTTCTGGAACAGTGATTTATACTGCCTGCTACTATCCAACTTTTAATTTTCTTAACCAATTCTATCTACATCACCAAAAAATGAAGTCTTGGGTCATATTAACAGAGACCAGGCGAATTAACAACAGAACTGTAGTGTATGCAGCGTACAGTATGCACCCCCAAAAACTTTTATGTTAGAATGAATGAAGCAACACTCCATATACTAAATCTCATGACATTATAAATCCAGACACAAATGAAATGAACATAAGCGCTTGCAAGCACAAATTGCAGATAGTGAGAGTACAGAGCTGACAGTTCAGGGGGTCTTCCATTTTACTGTTCACACACTACATCAGAAGTTGGCAAACTGTGGCCCTTGGGTCAAATCTATTACTACTTTTTGTTAATAAAATTTTATTGGAACACGACCATATCCAATTGTTTAAAAATTGTCTGTGGCTGCATTTGTGCTGGAAGAGTTGAATAATTGTGACAAAGACCCTATGGCCCACAAAGCCTAAAATCTTTATTATCTGGCCTTTTACAGAAAAAAACCTCTAGACCCTTGACCTCGATGTGTTTCTTCATCTGGAGTTTGTCACTCCAGTAAGATCTGTAGACATACTTCTAGAATTATACCAGAACTTAAAAAAAAAAAATATATATATATATATATATATTTTTTTTTTTTTTTAATTTCTTTATTTTTAGCTGCATTGGGTCTTCATTGCTGTGTGTGGGCTTTCTCTAGTTGTGGCGAGCAGGGGCTACTCTTCGTTGCGGTGCGCAGGCTTCTCATTGCGGTGGCTTCTCTTGTTGCAGAGCACGGGCTCTAGGCGCATGGGCTTCAGTAGTTGTGGCTCGCAGGCTCTAGAGCACAGGCTCAGTAGTTGTGACGCATGGGCTTAGTTGCTCTGCGGCATGTGGGATCTTCCCGGACCAGGCTTGAACCCGTGTCCCCTGCATTGGCAGGCGGATTCTTAACCACTGCCCCACCAGGGAAGCCCTATACAGGAACTTTTAAATGTTGAGTTTCATGTCTATGATAATCTGGAGTTAAAGTGAACATGAGCATGCTCTGTGTCTTCCACGCAGCTTCTCCAGAACCTGATCACAGTGCCTTGTGTTTTAGTGGCAGCATCTGGATTTGGGTTTATGGTTGTTAGAAACATGAGAAGGTGGAAAGACCTCACAGCAGGCTAGACAAACGCCCTTTAGGAGCATCCAGGGCTGTTCTAACTACTTTGCCTATGACTTAGAGGCATCTGCCCACAAGTCAAGTCAACTCAGAGCCAGAGAAAAATACATAAGCTTTCTCCACCTGCAAGAGACTCATCCTGGCATAGCCAAACATGCTTTCCCAGCTCCAAGGGAAAAGGAAAGTATTTATTTTTGCTATATGGAAAAGGAAGGTAGTTATTTTTGCTATATGGAGGAGTGTAAGGAAGGTCTACATTAAACTTTGCATGGGGTGCATTTTTCTTAGTTACTTGACCTACTAAGTTTCCAGATATTCATGAAGTGGTCAGTAGGTTTCCAAGGACCTGGCCTTTTGCCAGGGGAAACCAGTGTTAATCCATCTGGATGGAATGATTGTACCACTTTGCTCCCAGACTAAAAATGTGCCTCTTGCAGGAAGTATAAAGTTGGGCTTGATCATCCAATTAAAATGGTGTTCTTGAGCCGTTTATACATCCTTGGGGGTCTACATCAATCCAATCAGATTCATGAAGAGAGACAAGGAGATAAAAGCAGACAGCCTTTTAAAAGTTCATGGTCTATGAAAGATAAGACTGACTGGTTTGAGGGGGAACTTTCAAAGCAAGAAAGCAGAACTTGACTTATAAAGCTTGAAACCCGTGATAAGGCAATCAAAATACTGATTTCCCCAAAGTAAAAGACTTTTGTGGTATTTCAAAAGTAACTGCTTAGAGGAACTCAATTTCAGTCTTGATTAGTTAAGATAAAATTTACAACTGCAAATGGGAATAATCCTTTGGGAAAGAGTTTTATATATAGTAGGAGACAGAAAGATAATAAATGCCTCTAGACCCAGTAATGCTAGTCCTAGGTATTTTCTTAAGGAAATAATGCACAGAAACGAAAGAATGTGTAAACAAAAATGTTCACTGCTGCATCATCTTTAAGATAAAAAATAAAGAAACATTTATGTAAAAATATCAATGCTAGGAGAATGTTTAGTCAATTATGCTGTATCAATATTGTAAAACTCTTAAAATGAATAATTATAAAGAACAGGTAGAAATATGGAGAAAAGTGCTATAATTTAAGTAAAAATAACAGTAAACAAAACAGAATGTTCACTGTAATTGTGGATATGTAAATATTACACGCAAGAGGTAATATCAAAGAATGAAAATAGTTTAATTAGGTAGTGTGATACTAAGGGTGACATTTTAAGTCGTTTGTTTAATGATGTTGTGTCTTTTCAAAAAAGAATTAGGACGGTCACTAATTAAAAGCCAAAAGCTCAGGTAAGGGCAAACATGAAAGAAACACCACATTTTAATTTTGACATAGATTTGATATACCAGGAGAAAATAAAATCACTTTCTTCAAAACATCATAAGGTTTCTGAAAACAATCTAGGCACTAAAAGTCATGCGACTCTCTTGTGGGAGCTAATGGGAAGTGGTCACTTACTGTGTGGAAATGTACTTGAGTCTTCAAACATCCTTTGCAGCCAGCACTAATACTATTCCCATTTTTCAGAGGAGGCAATAGGAGTAAAGAATGGAGGAGATTTGCCCGCGATCATACAGAATATCAGTGGCAGAGCTGGGATTTAATCCAAGTCTGACTTGAGGGCCAGTGCAGCTGTTGAGTTGGAAACCCTTCAAGACTTTATGCCCAGGGAGACAGACTCTCAGACTAGAAAACTCTTGGGATGAATAGGTACTTGATCATCAGACAGACCTGAGTTTGGATTCCACTTTTTGCATCAGCCAGGCTGCTTTTGATGAAAGGGAAATAGAATCTGATTCATCCTGAGGTAGACACTTAGGAAATTTATTAGCTCGTGTATCTTGGAGTCCAGAGGTTGACCTGGCTGTGGGGTGGGCGGGGTTGGCTGCTCAGTGATGCCACCCAGGACCCTTGCTGTCTTTCCCTCTTGCTCTTCCGCCATCCTTGGATTGATCTTTGCTGGGAAAAGGATGCATCACAGCCTTATCTGAGGAGGAAGAGAGAGCATCCCATCTAGGACACTGTCTCAGGAGAGGGAAGATTTCCTCAGAAGACTTCCATCAGAAAAGGATCCCAGGATCATTCCTGAGCTAGTTCCTGGCTGGGGATGGTCTGATTTGTTTACACTGGTGTGGAGGCGTGGACATCAGGGAGTCAACCACGAGGTCCACTACTCTCTTCTCTCAGTTACCTAACTTGCTTGCATTGCCATTTCTCTGTCAGTAAGAGGGTGGAGTTGAGAGAGGATTCAATGGGATGAAGGTTGGATGTGCCTGGACAATGGGGACATTCAGTATTTAGTTTTTATTAGTTTGGGGAGGGAGGGCAGTGAGTACTGGTTGTATAAGCTTGAGATGCAACCTTAGTGAGTGTGCTTAATTCTTTTTCTTTACCATCCTTCACTCCAGCAGCAGTAGAGGGATAGTCTGATAAAGAATGAGGTGCTGGGCTTCCCTGGTGGCACAGTGGTTGAGAGTCCGCCTGCCGATGCAGGGGACACGGGTTCGTGCCCCGGTCCGGGAAGATCCCACGTGATGAGGAACGGCTGGGCCCGTGAGCCATGGCCGCTGAGCCTGTGCGTCTGGAGCCTGTGCTCCGCAACGGGAGAGGCCACGACAGTGAGAGGCCCGTGTACCGCAAAAGAAAAAAAAAAAAAAAAAAAGAGGTGTTAATAGTCCTAAAATTAAAAAACAATTTTTTCTCCTTTCTTTTTTTTTAAAGCAACTTTATTGAGACATTATCAACATATAAAAACTGTATATATTTAAGGCAATGTTTTGATATACATATACATTGTTAAAAGATCACCACAATCAAGATAGTTAACATCTATCACCTCTACATAGTTACTGTGTGTGTGTGTGCACACACGTGTGTTGAGAAGATTTAAGATCTAGCCTCCTAGCAAATTTCAAGTATATGACACTGTATTGTTAGCTGTCATCACGTGCTGTACATTAGATCTCCAGAACATATTCACCCTGCATACTTGAATTTTCTCCTCTCTTCTTGTCCTGGGCCGTCATCCTACATCTCTATCGAATTTTTTTGAAATTAGTTAATTAATTTATTTATTTTTGTCTACGTTGGGCCTTTGTTGCTGCGCGTGGGCTTTCTCTAATTGCGGTGAGCGGGGCCTACTCTTTGTTGCAGTGCACGGGCTTCTCATTGTGGTGGCTTCTCTTGTTGTGGAGCACGGGCTCTAGGCACATGGGCTTCAGTAGCTGTGGCATGCGGGCTCAGTAGTTGTGGTGCGTGGGCTTAGTTGCTCTGTGGCATGTGCCATCTTCCCAGACCAGGGCTTGAACCCATGTCCCCTGCATTGGCAGGCAGATTCTTAACCACTGCGCCACCAGGGAAGTCCCTTGAATTTCTATAGTTGATAAGAAACGTGCATACACCCAGAGTTTTAAGATGTTATGAAGTTCCATTATTTAAAAAGTGGAAATGAGATGTCACAGAACATTCACAGTTTTCAAGATCCAAGCTAAACTGTAATTTTTGCTGTTCTCCTCCACTCTGCTAGTCTTTGTTACTGGTGTTGCTCTCAGGGTGTTTCAGTTTATGCTTGAACAACAGAATTTCTTGCTCTGTGTTATTACTCAGTTTTTATTTATACTAAATGAAAAGACAATGAGTTTTGCAAATTGTAAAATTCATGGACCTTAACATTTGTGGCTCTTCTCTCCCTGGTCCCCTCCTGCAAAGGCAGAGGGCATCCACTTTCTCAGTGAAATGTTTCTGGATGCCCCAGTCCCCTGGAGGACTATCAGGGAGCCCCGGCTCTGACTGCTTCACATACTCATGTACAGGCTGAGGTGCTCTCTTCTGCTCCGTCTGCCCCCCCCCATCTCTGGTGACATGCGTGTGACAGATAGAATGACCCCTGGGGGTCAACACAGGAGCTATAAGTAAAGAAAAAAAGAAAATAATTGGCAGTGCTTGTTAGCATGAATACATGATTCCTCCCCTCTTTCTGTGTTTCCTCTCCCTTCCTCCCTCCCCCTCTCCTGGTGTCACGTGGACTGAGCCCCTGGATGTAAGTTGCAGTTCCTGTCAAATCAGTCAGTGGGGTTTCAGAAATCAGAGGCACATCTCCTTATCTGACTGACTGTCAGCTCCACTTTGAAGCCCAAGTCCTGGTGTAGTTTCCCAGTGTATATGGCTAGAAAGACATACTGATTTTGGCATGTCTAGTTGAATCCCGTAGAAAGTATGATGTGGTTAGCTCTGTACCGAGTTCCTGCTTAATTCCCCAGGTTTTATCCATTTATTGCAGCCCAAAAGCCCTGCACACACATTAAAAACTATAAAACCAATGGGCTAAAGGCCATCGAGTTCAACCTATAAGAATGTGGCTGTAGAGTAGCAAATCGTTTGTGTGAACTTTATTATAAAATGACAATATAATACTTAATACATATTTTAAAAGGAAAATGTTACTTAGAATTCCTTTGCCCAACACTACTGTCTTTATTTTGTATTTCTAGGCAGCATTAGCCGTATGTCTACATTTTCAAATAGTTATAATCATACTGTATATGTAATATTATATATAATATATGTAATGCATGTGTATATATAATATGTATACATATGTAATATAATTTTATATATTATGAGTAGTAGTAGACTGTTGAAATTCTTGAATTTGACATTCTCACTTTCAATTGTTTGCCTGGGACATCAAAGGTCCCAATAGTTTGTAATTTTGCAGGGGATTGACTTTGAAATGGCTGGGTTTAAAAACTGGTGTGCAAGAAAGGAAGAGACCACATATGGTGAACAAGCCCTCCCACCATTGCTGGGAGCAGCATTTCAATACAGCTTGCTTTTGTGCTTGCCTATGGAGCTTGTAAGGAACTCTCATAAAGTGATAAAGATGTTTCTTTGCAGTACACTAATGATGTGATATAATGTAATCTAGAATTTATTTTATTGGCATAATTTATTTTTATAGCTTTATAAGCAAATCCTTAGCTCATAGATTCATTAAGAGTCTCAGGGGGTTCCTTAAGATTTTTAGTTATTGCATTTTAAAGGGGGCAGTTGTATGCTACAACGTTTTTCACTTATCTGGGACTTTGCAAAGATATTAGGCTATATTCCTCATGAATGTCAAGAGTGTACTCTATTCTACCTTTTCACGTGACAAGTTTACTTCCTATAAATATTTTCCCATGGTGTTACATAATCCTCGTAAAGATCATGGGTTTTTTTTTTTTGTTTGTTTGTTTGTTTTTTTGCTGTACGTGGGTCTCTCACTGTTGTGGCCTCTCCCGTTGTGGAGCACAGGCTCCGGACGCGCACGCCCAGCAGCCATGGCTCACGGGCCCAGCCGCTCCGTGGCACGTGGGATCTTCCCAGACCGGGGCACGAACCTGTGTCCCCTGCATCGGCATATAAAAACCTCAACCACTGCGCCACCAGGGAAGCCCAAAGATCATGTTAAATGACCACACAATATTCCATTGAGTTGTTGTATGACTGTTTACCAAACCATTGCCCTGTCACTCCACATTTAGTTTGTTCTAAATTTTGCACTGTTAATGTTGCCATGACAAACTTTGAGTCTATTTTTGAAATATTTTCTTTGGATAAATTATTACATTGTTTTCCAAAACATTTATGTAAATTTACAATATGACCATCAAAGTGTTACCGAGTTCAAGCTCATACTGCTCACCACACAACAGGCCAATAGTCGAGAGATGAGTTGTTGAGGCAAGGAACAGAGGCTTCATTTGGAAAGCCAGCAGACCTAGAAGATGGTGGACTCGTGTCCAGAAGAACCATCTTACCTGAGTTAGAATTCAGACTTCTTTTGTATTAAAAGGGGAGGGGGTGTGGCTGCTTGTTGCTAACTCCTTTGTTCTTGTAGCTGTCCACTAGGTCTGGTCACAAGGTTCCTATAAGCCTCCAACAAGACAAATGGTATTCTCTATTCTGCAACTTTTTATCTCTATACAAATGGAAAAGTGCTATACCTTTAAAGGTCAGAGCCTTGAGAATGGGCTATTCTGTATATTTCAGGCTATAGGCAACAGTCTTTTATAAGAGGTGCAGAGCCAGCATGACTAAGCACAGACAACAGAGCACAAAGGTTAAAGCTAAAGGAATAGATCCAATATGGAGTCATGTTTGTTCTTCTCTGTTACAAATGTACTGATGTCCATTGAGTGATACAAAACAGGTGGCATTGTGCATGGTTAGTAATGTTTTGCTAGTTAAATGGGTATAAAATGGTTCAATATTATTGTTTTACTTTTTGATGCTTTGATTTGTGCCCAGGTTGAACATTATAAATATATTTAGAATTTAAAGTTTCCTTTTAAGTGATGTATCTGTTCATATCCTTTGCTGGGTTTCTTTTAGGGGGTCCTTTGGGGCTTTGGAGTTGAGACAGATAGAGAGTTTGAATTCCAGTTCTGCCACTTACTAGCTGTGTGACCCTGGGCAAGTTACTTAACCTCTCTGGTCTCTGTGTCCTCCCCTCTAAAGTGAGCATAACAATGTGTCTCTCACAGAGTTGTTAGAGGATGAACCAGGCTAGCACATGTGAAGAAGTACTGAGCACACACATTAAAATCATTTCATGAGGGCTTCCCTGGTGGCACAGTGGTTGAGAGTCCGCCTGCCGATGCAGGGGACATGGGTTCGTGCCCCGGTCCGGGAAGATCCCACATGCCGCGGAGCGGCTGGGCCCGTGAGCCATGGCCGCTGAGTCTGCGCGTCCGGAGCCTGTGCTCCGCAACGGAAGAGGCCACAACAGTGAGAGGCCTGCGTACCGCAAGAAAAAAAATCATTTCATGAGTTTTTAGTCACACAATATGGTTTTAGTTTGTTGGTTGGTTTCTATCTCAGCCTGAGCCATCAGTGGCTTCCTAATGCTCTCAGGATAAGCCCTCCGAGGCTTCCCAGCAGCCTGAGTGCCTCTCTCACCTCTGTGTTCATTCTCCCAATTCACTCTTCACAGGGAGGGTCTTGAAGGTGTCTTTGCTGTTTCAGAATTCTACCTATGCTTTCCCACAAGCAGCTCCTCCCATCATGCCCTCATCAACCTTCTTCATCTAGCAAACTCCTAATCATCCTTCAAAACATCTTCTAGAAGTTTCTCTGACCCTCCAATCTAACTTTACTCCTCTTCTTCCAAGAGACCCCCATGCCTGTCCCCATCACAGCATTTACCGCACTATTCTATAAAGCCAATTTACTTGTAACTTTTCTCTAATAGGCTCTAAGCCCCATGTGAGTAAAAACTATGTTTTATTTGATTTTCCAGCTTCACTTGTAGCACAATCCTTGGCGTGTGGAAAGCACTCAACAAATATTTGTTGAATGAATGAATCAATACCTACGTTACTCATCAGGTGTGGATTCAAATGTCTCAAAGAGGAAAGGAAATCACTTTCACAGGACAAATATTTGCCATCACTGGGATTGGTTGGATTTAGGGCAGTCCTTGTGGGAGGAAGGGTTTTATCCTCCAAGGGACTGCTCTGGATGTGTAAATTGTGGAATTACAGAATACACATGTACTCTCACTAACCTGCAATCAATCACCTGAATGATTCCCTAAAACCTCAAAGGAAAGAGAATTGCTGTAGGCTATTTATTGTGTTCAGTGGTGTATGATACATACTCTGAAGTCAAACCCAAAAGAAGAATCCCCAAATGAGGATGGGGAGTGGGCTTATTGGAGGAAGTGATTAATAGCCCAAGATGAGTACTTTGAAAAGTGACAACATCTAATTTGGATGATTAAGTTCTGATCTAATTGTCTAAAAAATAAAAGTAGGTACATGTTTTGACGTATCACTTAGTGCTAAAAAATACACACATTAGGGGTATAGGCAGAGTCTGGTTGGCAAACCTTGGAATAAGTAACACTTGAGTTAGGTCTCGAAAGAAAGGAATAGGTAGAGAGGAAGCTCTCTAGGCAGGAGAAAGAACGATAATAAGACATGCGGTGTGGAAGTAGAGGGGGCACAGTTCTGGCTGGAACAGAGGAAGCTAAGGAATGGGGGTGTAACAGGTGTTGTACTGGGAACTGGAAGGCTACCCCCAAGGATTCCTTGGTGCATCTGTGCAGCTGCAAAAGGGAAAGTCAGAGGCTTATGCTGGGTTCCCTAGAAGCAAAGCCTGAGATAGAGATTTGGATGCCTCTGATTTACTGAAGAGGTGTTCTCAGGAAACATACCCCAGAGAGCAAGAAAGCAGGTTAGGAAAGGGGAACGAACCTAGCAGAGAGTAGCCTTAGGCTGATCCTCTGGGGCATGGGTTGCAGAATTGTCCCCACGCTGAGGCAACGGGGCTGGCTTTTTGTGCCCCTGTATCCGTCTGTCCCTGGCTGTCAGCCATCCTGTGAGGCAGGAGAGGTGCTCCCTCCGGTGGGGTGCTGTGGTCAGCCAAAGGCAAACCTCAGAGATGGGGAACAGCTTGGAACCATGAGCAACAGAAGCCCCAGCTGCCCTACCCGCTGAGGGGATCCGAGCGAGACCTCAGCACCTCCATTACATCCATGGAGGCAACTGATGGATTCTCGTCCTCCCCAACTCCGCGTGCCTGTATCCTTACCCCTTTGAAAGACTTAGCTGAATGCCTGTCCTCCATAAAGCCATGGTCTCTCCACTGTAGGAGGGTAAGCTCTCTCTTCACACTTCCTAAAACACTTCATCTGCGCCTCTTTTGTGGCACTTTCCACTTAATGGGTGTCGTTTCACTCGCTGGTGTGTGGTCCTATCTCACCTACTCGCCTGTCAGCCTCCCCGTGCCAGGAATCACGGCTCATCCAGCTCTGTATTATGTTGACCCCAGCATGGTGGCTGGCACATGGGGTTCACAACAAATGCGTGTAAAACGAGTGTTCAGAGAATGCTGTTGCTGCCCAAATTGGGAAGGAACTTCAGCTGTAAATCCATTTCTTCTGGGTTGGCTGCTAAATGCTCTTGGTTTATCATCAGACCATAGCCCTGCAAATGCCACCTCCCTGAACATTAATATCATCTTTTTAATATCCTTTTGCCTGTGTACTATTAGCATGAACAGCAAAGTAGTGAAATTATAGTAACTTTGGAACTGCAACCTTGGGTGTTTTTTGGAGGATGCTTTCAGAGACTTGGCTTTGAGCTACCCAGTGTTCAATTACACAGACCCACGTCAGGCCTATGAATTGAGCATAGACATGCTGTTTTTGACATGCTCATCCATACATAATATCTGTTACACTGTGGTCTGCAGCCAGGCTGCAATTCTGAGCCTGCCTTCCAATTTTCTTGAGTTTTCTATAGGAAGTTCTGCTGATTGCTTACCAGCAGAACAGAGCAGTGAGATGCTGTGGAAGTTGTTGCATGGAGCCTCCTTACTTTTGTCCTTCAAAGCCCCCTGGTGTTGGCCCTGGTCTCACACATGCAGGACAACACAGGAGAGATGGTATAGAGCATCCCAAGGCAGTACAGGGCTCAGTCAAGGCTGCCTGCACGCTCCAGCTTGTTGGGCGTTTGGACTGACAGTAGAGAGCCACGGGGGCTGGAAAGGAGCTTTTATTCTAGCAGAAGGGCAGGCTTTTCTGTACACATTCTTCTGGAAGAACATCCAGGATGGTGTGTGTTTCATAACACTGTGCAACCTGATACATCCTGGACAGGTTGGATTCATGGCTTACCATGTGTTTTTTAATCAAGCCCAATCTCCTTAAAAATGTTATTGGCAGAGTTGGGGAACAGGTATTCCACAGAGCTTCTGTTGCTAAGTGTGGGAGTGCTGAACTTTTCATAACCTGCACCATCCGAACACCAAACATGTTACCTATGTAACCAAGGAAATGAAATAATCCAGAAAAAAACTCCAGTGAATTCTGACTTGTTTTTCTATACTTGGAGACCTGCATGCAGTCAGGTTCTTTCCTTGAGCAAAATTACTCACTGGCCAGAGAGATCATTAACCACAGGCGACCAGGATGCCCATGTGGGATGGGTGCTGTTTGTGGTCATGGGAATAATTAACTCTGGAGACGCTGACCAGGTCACAGTTAAGGCCTTTTGTAAATTATTGATGCCAGGCTCTTCCCAAGCATCAGTCCCTGAGCTTCCCAGACCCCTCAATCCGGCTACTGCAGGATGCAATCAACCAATGGCCAGAGGGACCCAGCTGACATCATCTGGAAGTGATGAAAACGGACAGCACCCTAGAGGGTGACAACTTCTTGTCCTTCTCAGGGGCCACCACTCCTTTCTATCTTCAGTCTGGTTAAGCCAAGAAAAATTTAAAATGACTCCACTTATTGAGATTTAAAGTGTTGGCTGTGTCTATATTTCTTTTCTTTTTTTTTTTTTTTTGCAGTATGTGGGCCTCTTACTGCTGTGGCCTCTCCTGTTGTGGAGCACAGGCTCCAGACGCGCAGCTCACAGGCTCACGGGCCCAGCCGCTCCGCAGCATGTGGGATCCTCCCGGACCGGGGCATGAACCTGCGTCCCCTGCATCGGCAGGCGGACTCTCAACCACCGCGCCACCAGGGAAGCCCGGTCTATATTTCTTGATTGGCACTTGTTAATTTCGTCTGCCTTGGCTCACTTGGATTCTCCTGGACACACGATCCTGATGAATAAAGCATTCAAGGGCCAAATGTTGTAGTGAACGTTACTGATGCGAACATTACAAACTTGATGTGAACACTACTGTAGAGTGGCATAAGGTACAGATCAGGTCCTGGAGATGCATCTCTCCCAGAGGAAGATGTGGAAACAACCGTGCTGTAGTGGACCGCATCCTCCACCTGGGGTCTGAAGACTTCCTTCAAATACTGAGTCTGCCACTAACAAGATACTGGGTCAGGCAATTGCTTCCCCTTAGTTTCTTTGTGTAACGGTGTGATACATAGTATTAGTGTTTGTAATTTTGCTGTCTCTCTCTGGTGGAGGATTTTTGCATCCTATCCCACGGTGCCAGGCATGGCCATGTGATTCTTGGCACCCATCCATCCTGTCGAAGAGTAGGCATCCCTGCCCTATTGACATCAGGCTTGACTATGGGATTTGCCTTGCCTGGCAAAAGAGACTATGAATAATTGTGTCATTATTGTATAGATACCTTAAGGGCCATTGTGTGGTCTGCCACCTCTCTTTCTCTCTGTCATCGGGGCCTGGAATGAAGAAGACATGAAGATGGGCCGTAGATGACCCATAGCGCATGTGTGATGGTGACATTGGTGAGAATCAAATCTGTGCCACAGTAAACACTGAGATTTCCAGGTTATATGTTATTGCAGCGTAACTTAGCTTAAGCTGATTAATACAATTGAGAATAATATGATATATCAGATGGGCTTCTTGTGAGAATCCAATGAGAGAATTAACTCAGAAATGTATGTGTGCTTACTGGGTACCAGGTACTGTGTTCTGGGTAGAAGAGTGACAAAGGTGCGTAAGGCAGGGAGCTCATCCTCCAAAGAGCTCATAGTAGAAGAGACAGAGGTTTCTAAAAAATATGTTAGTGACAATGTGTAGTAGACCTACAGCGTTTGTAAGGGATTCAGCCTGGGCTGTCACAAATCTCCCAATTCAAGAAAACCTCTTTTTTATATTTTTTAAAATGTTTTATTTAACATCTTTATTGGAGTATAATTGCTTTACAATGCTGTGTTAGTTTCTGCTGTATCACAACGTGAATCAGCTATACGTATACATATATCCCCATATCACCTCCCTCTTGCATCTCCCTCCCACCCTCCCTATCCCACCCCTCTAGGTGGACACAAAGCACTGAGCTGATCTCCCTGTGCTATGCGGCTGCTTCCCATTAGCTTTCTATTTTACATTTGGTAGTGTAAGAAAACCTCTTAATAGATGCTTTTCCTCAGAAAATGCTTGCAGAACAGTGAGTTGAGAACAGCAACAGTGCACCATGATATGGATGCTGGGCAGCTGTGTGAGATCACTCACTTGTTGAGTTACTCATTTCTTTTGCATCGAAGCCCTATAGATCAAAGTACCAAATCTCATGAAAATATTTTATTTCAGTTGCATGTGGTTACTTGCATGTAGTCAAAATTATAAAAGTAAATCATTCAAGAACCAAGTATACGTGGTATGTAACATGGCAGTACTGGATACCCAATATGTTTATCACTTGGTAAATGGCTTAGAGAATGGGGCAACTTAGTAAAAGCCACAATGTGTTTGTTATAATCAGAGGAGGTTCGGTTGCCAGAAAGAGAAACCCGCTCAAGCCAGCTGAGCGAAGGAGGGGGATTGGAAGGATTCAGGGGAGTCTCACGGGCTCCACAAGTCCTCCAGGCAGTACCTTCTCCACTCCTCATCTTGATTCCTCGCTGAGAACGCCCAGTTTCCTCTCTTATAACCCTGGGTTTCCTCATTCAGTCTCGCCTGGGTTCTGGCCCCTCTCTATGTGATGGTTAATTTTATGACTCTAAGAAAACTGGTGTAATTTTATGAATAATGTTTGATCAAACATCTGGGCACCCCATTTCCCAACTTGACTGGACCCCAGGTATTTGGTCAAACATTATTCTGGGCATTTCTGTGAATGTGATTTTGGAGGAGATTAATGTTTAAATTGGTAGATTGAGTGAAGCAGCTCCCCTGCCCCAGCGTGGGTGGGCCTCATCCAATCAGTTGAAGGCATGAATGGAACAAAAAACCTTGACCCTCCCCTGAGTAGGAGAGATACTCCTCCTGCCTGACAGCCCTCAGATTGAGCCATTGGCTCTTCCTGGGTGTCAAGCCTGCCAGACTTGCCTAATCACTTTGTCGATCTTGGGGCTTGCTGGCCTCCATAACTGCATGAGCCAATTCCCTATAATAAATCTCTTTCTATATCTCTATGCATCCCATTGGTTCTGTTTTCTCGGAGCACCCTGACCAATGCAGTGATTGTACAGCTGCAGGCTCACAGATGCTTTAATTGTCCTTTCTATGTGTCAAATCCAGTCCTGTGGGAGAGCACCTCTGACTTACTCTCAGTGGTGATTCTCCCTGGTCTAATCAGCTCTGGAGGAGGGGTGTGTGGGTCATAGACCCAGGGCATTCAGAGTAGGGACACAGCAGGTTCTTGAAGGTGCTATTATTCTTGAATGAATAACGTTTCTCTCACTGTTTTCCTCTCCTGTGAATGCAACTAACCTCACCTCTGCAGACTCAAGAAGAGGGTTTTACACTATTATGAGGTCATCATGGGGTTGACATCTCTGAGTGTTCCACTTCTCAGAAGGCTGACATGTTAAATGGTTCCCCCTTACCCCTTTTGTATTGTTTCCCAATACAAAAAAAAAAAAGGCATAGCAACACGTTGAGCTTGTGATGGCAAATGTACTTTTGTCATTCTGGGGACAAGGCTATTGTCCACGATTGCCCTTCCAGAGCACTGGACCAGGAGGTGCTGGATGAGGGTTTGTTACAGCCTCTGCTATCTACCAGCTCTGTGGCATTAGGCAAGCTTCTTCTCCTCATGGGGCCTCAGTTTACTCCTCTGTAAAATGGGGTTAATACCCATTGCTGGAGATACAATGAGGTGCTGTGGTGCAAACCCCCTTGACAATTTCATTATGATGTACAATGTTTAAGAATTCCAGGATATCCTAGCTAGAAGGTATCATAAAGAACACTTAGTCCAACCCCTTAATTATAAAGAGTATGAAACCGAGGCTCAAAGAGATGTTATTATTGTTGTGAACATAAATAATCATCCTCATAATTCTGGGCTTGCTCTGGTCCAACCTTTCCACCCTCCACGAGGCATTTGTTTTCATAGCTGGGAAGGTTAGGATCCCCAGGCTGCCTTCCCTCCTTCCCCTTTTAAGGGCTTTCTTTGTTTCCTCTGGGGCCACTTGTTGGACCCCCTCTGAGGTCAGGTGTGTGATCTTCTTCCCTAATCAGGAAGCCTGGGCAGACCAGCTGCTCTTCTGGGGGCAGACTTGCCAAGGGCGGGCATCCAAACTCCGATGGCAACAAGGGTCAAAAGCTATAGATCTGAGTGAGGATTAAGTCACGTGGCTGGAAAAAAAAATGCACAGCACACAGGCATGCAGGCCCTGTAGCCGGGGTTTCCCGGGCTGGGGATGTGCAGTTTGGCGGAGCCAAGCCTGGGGTGCCCGGCAAACAGCTTTTGATCTAGCGCCATCGTGGTTTTTGAACTCAGAGTGCAACGCCTTTAATCGTTCTTGGCTCCGATTTCCCAGGTTAATTTCCTGACATCTAAGGAGCTTTGTTTAGTGTGTGTAACTTCCTGCCTTTTATGTCAGAGCCTGTGAACTGACGGAATCAGGGAATGAGCCAAGATAACCTGGGGATGGGGGCAAGCATTTGAGACTCCTTTCCTAGTTTTCTTTCCCTTTAGTCACACACTCACCCTTAGTCACTTTCCCCCCTGATATTAACACAATAGGAGGCTCTTATGTAAGATGTTAGAGGGGGTAAGGAGGGCCATGGAGGGAGCATGGAAGGAGGCTGTCATCGTTGGAGTGAAGAGCTGGAGGGGTTTTACCTCAGCTTTCTGACTTTGCACTGATGTCCCAAGCCTTCGGGGGGCAGTCATGGAGGGCCCTTGTCCTGGGTCCTAGGTCCCCATCCCAGTTCACGCTACCCTCCTTTTCTCCACCATTCCCTGGCAATCCTGGGACTTCCCTGGGGGTCCAGTGGTTAAGACTCTGTGCTCCCGATGCAGGGGTCATGGGTCTGCTCTCTGGTTGGGAAACTAAGATCCTGTGTGTCAGGGGAGGTGTGGGGGGGAAACCTGGCAACCCTGGACTAACAAGAAGACACAGCTAGAGATTTCCCCACCCTGTTGCATGTTCTCTAAGCCCCTCTCTCCCTCCACTTTCACCAGTTCTGTATTTGCATTCCTTTCGTTGGTCTGACAGCACCATCTTATCAGAGTTTGCTCTGTTGTTTGTCCTTCCTATGGGCAAGCTCCAGGGTTTCTAGAAGCTTCTGGACAGCTGGGCTGTGCCTCTTTGACTTAGAGCACAAGATGCCCCAAGCACACCGGAGCCTAATGAGTGTTTTTGGGTGTGGCAGACGTTGCCACACTCACCTCTCCCCAGGGGCTCTGGCGAGGCTCCATGAGCAGCTCAGACACTGTGAGTGCCAAGTGGTTAAGTCTGGGAACGCAAACGTAAACAAACAGACAAGCAAAACATGATTCCTTTTACTTAGTAGGGGCTGAATTCTTTAGTTTGGGAGATATAAGGAAGCCCTCTGGCCAGTAAGAAAATATTTAGAGACTGTTCTAGGATGGGAAAGGCCCTTGGAGGGTGTATCTTATAAGCCTGTTGATGCCTGGGTCCAGGTGGGCTGTTTTGCTTTGTGTTTCTCTAACCCAAGGCTGTCCCTGACATCCAGCAGGGTCTCAGGAAATGACTGTTGAATCAAGGACTGCAACTGCTCACACCCTGACATCTCAGAGCAGCAGACTCGCTCCACAGAAGCTGTGATGGAGCCAGGAAGATGAAAACCTGTCTCCTGCCCCTCACGCTAGAGCTGCTTAACTGGCTGGTTTCTGTTGTGTGCCCGGTGTGGCCACTCAAGCTGGGTCTGAGGGCCCTCCTATCTCAGCCCACTCCTTGGTGAGAAGTCTCCCCACGGGAGACCCGCTGCCATCTTTGGGGCCAGTAGGAGGCCCTGGTTGGGAAGCTGAGGGAGTCTCTTTCAGACTTGACCAGGTCCCGACCCTCTGAAGATCCAGATATATCTGGCCAGAGACAAATGCTTTCAGAGACAATGCTCTCCAGCCAAAGGTCTCCCCCCAGCCCCACTCAGGGCTGCCTCCAGAGGCAGCTGTTAAGGGGACACTGCGACGCGTGGTCTGGCTTGGGTGGAGCCCAGGGCTCCCCAGGAGGAAGATTTATCTTATAAATCTGCCCTCCCACCAGTTACAAACAAACAATAAAATTCAGAGTCAAAAACAAAACACCTCCAAAGAAAATAATTCTTGTGTTCAGGAATTCCCACAGCTTCAGCAAATCTTTGCCTCTCTCCTTTCTCTGTCTCTGTTTCTGTCTTTGCCTTTGTTTCTCTCTCTCACACACACACACACGTTCATCTTTCCCCCATTTGTCATCACCAGCAACCGTGAACACTCTGCTCGATGGACAGTTAAATCCTGGGTGCGTGGAGACCATACCAGCATTAACATTATGCTCACTTGTACTCCAAAGGGCCGATTTGGAATTGTCCAGAGCCTCACGGGGAGGGGCCTAGGAAAGTCAGAGGAGCCATTGGGATCCCCAGTGGGATGAGGCAGCTGGCGCAGAGGGGACGATGGTGTCATTGGTATCTGGGAATGGTCATCACAGAGGCAGCAAGTCACGTGAGAACAACGCCTGACACAGGTGGTTGCTGCTCCCTCCCTGAGGCCCTTTGGTGAATTCCCTGGGGTTCTGAAGCCAGGCAAGCTTGGATTGCAGACTCCAGCCCTGGCCCAAGTAGGAGGTAGGGACAAACTAGCAGGAGAACCAGGACAAAAGAAGGGAGAGAGTGGGAGGTTTCCACGGCCATGCTCATGGAAAAATGCCAGTGACAGGAGACCAATTCTAGAACCTTCTTAAGCAGGACACTTTAACATTCTGAAGTCAGGGTTTCCTACACTGGGAGAAGAAAGATTGTTTATAGCACTGAGGCTAGGTAATGCCCTGATTCCTCATTTTTTTTTTTTTCCATTCCTATTTCCTCTGCCACCTAGCTACCTCCCTAGGGTGTCCATAGGAATAATCAGCACATGTGTAATTGCTGTGAGCTCCTTAAAAGGAAGGTGCTATACACAAACAGAGCATTTTTATGTGTGCATATAAAATATGTCTTCTCTGGCTAGAAGTATCTTATTTATGGAGCTAAATGAAACAGCTTTATTTCAAATAGCAGCAACCCCAGAGGACTTGAGTAGTGCAAAAAGCTTGTGTTTGGGGAAATATCAGTCAATATTAGAAACTGTTTTTAGCGTTAATTTCTTCCCCTCATTTGTGGAGTATTAGTTTCTGCCTTATTCTCTTTGCTTTACCTTAATGAGGCTCCAGACCCATACTCACACAAAGACTTTTCTGTATGGATCATGATACAGTTTTAGGTAGTGGTGTGCTGGCTCTTGGGGGATGGGGGTAGTCTGAATTTGTAGTTTTTGCGATATCAGTTTTCACCATGTAAACACTCCTCCCCATGGCTGATTTCAAGCCAACAACATGGCTGATGTCAATAGGAGTTGGGCAGAGACGCACCTAGGACACCTTTATATGATTTTCCCACCAGGCTTATAAAATAGATACAAATCACCTCAAAAGCACAGGTAAACTATAGTAAAGTAATTAGGAAGTGGAGAGCTTTGAGAATTTATTATGCTTGCTTTTAAAATCATTTACGTGTAAGTTTTTGTGACTCGATTTTTAATGATGGCTGTATTCACTGCCAGTTTGCAAAATTTCAGAAAATTTACCCACTGCCTTTCCCATGCTGGGATGAGCTGGCCCTGCCACACCACTGTGCCGGCATTTGGAGGTGCTGGGTTCGGTATAGTCTTGACTCTAATGCCCCTGGAGCCTCTGGCTCACTTTGCCGAGCATCTGTTGGATGTTTCCACCTGGAAATCACACCTGAAGGGTGAAGGGCTCTGAAAATAAATTCCTCATTTCCACACTAGCATCCCTTTCTGACTTTATCCAAGTTAAAAACCATAAGGTTAGGTAGCCTCATCCACAAGAGGGCAGACAGCAGAAGCAAGAAGAACTACAATTCTGCAGCCTTATTAGTTATCCATTTTATACATATTAGTGTAGACATGTAAATCCCAATCTCCCAGTTCATCCCACCACCACCACCCCACCGCCACTTTCCCCCCTTGGTGTCCATACATTTGTTCTCTACATCTGTGTCTCTATTTCTTCCCTGCAAACCTGTTCATCTGTACCATTTCTCTAGGTTCCACATATATGCATTAATATATGATATTTGTTTTTCTCTTTCTGACTTACTTCACTCTGTAGGACAGTCTCTAGATCCATCCATGTCTCTACAAAAGACCAAATTTTGTTCTGTTTTATGGCTGAGTAATATTCCATTGTATATATGTACCACATCTTCTTTATCCATTCATCTGTTAATGGGCATTTAGGTTGCTTCCATGTCCTGGCTATTGTAAACAGTGCTGCAATGAACATTGGGGTGCATGTGTCTTTTTGAATTATGGTTTTCTCTGGATATATGCCCAGTAGTGGGATTTCTGAGTCATATGGTAGTTCTATTTTTAGTTTTTTAAGGAACTTCCATACTGTTCTCCATAGTGTCTGTATCAATTTACATTCCCACCAACAGTGTAAGAGGGTTCCCTTTTCTCCACACCGTCTCCAGCATTTATTGTTTGTAGATTTTTTGATGATGGTCATTCTGACTGGTGTGAGGTGATACCTCATTGTAGTTTTGATTTGCATTTCTCTAATGATTAGTGATGTTGAGCATCCTTTCGTGTGTTTGTTGGCAATCTGTATATCTTCTGTGGAGAAATGTCTATTTAGGTCTTCTGCCCGTTTTTGGATTGGGCTGTTTGTTTTTTTGATATTGAGCTGCATGTGCTGCTTGTATATTTTGGAGATTAATCCTTTGCAGTTGCTTTGTTTGCAAATATTTTCTCCCATTCTGAGGGTTGTCTTTTCACCTTGTTTATGATTTCCTTTGCTGTGCAAAACCTTTGAAGTTTCATTAGGTCCCATTTGTTTATTTTTGTTTTTATTTCCATTTCTCTAGGAGGCGGGTCAAAAAGGTTCTTGCTGTGATTTATGTCATAGAGTGTTCTGCCTGTGTTTTCCTCTAAGAGTTTTATAGTGTCTGGCCTTATATGTAGGTCTTTAATCCATTTTGAGTTTATTTTTATATATGGTGTTAGCAACTGTTCTAATTTCATTCTTTTACATGTAGCTGTCTGGTTTTCCCAGCACCACTTATTGAAGAGACTGTCTTTTCTCCATTGTATATTCTTGCCTCCTTTATCAAAGATAAGGTGACCTTATGTGCGTGGGTTTATCTCTGGGCTTTCTATCCTGTTCCATCGATCTATATTTCTTTTTTTGTGCCAGTACCACACTGTCTTGATTACTGTAGATTTGTAGTATAGTCTGAAGTCCAGGCGCCAGATTCCTCTAGCTCGGTTTTTCTTTCTCAAGATTACTTTGGCTATTCGGGATCTTTTGTGTTTCCATACAAATTGTGAAATTTTTTGTTCTGGTTCTGTGAAAAATGCCATTGGTAGTTTGATAGGAATTGCACTGAATCTGTAGATTGCTTTGGGTACTACAGTCATTTTCACAATTTTGATTCTTCCAATCCAAGAACATGGTATATCTTTCCATTTGCTTGTATCATCTTTAATTTCTTTCATCAGTGTCTTACAGTTTTCTGCATATACGTTTTTTGTCTCCTTAGGTAGGTTTATTCCTACGTATTTTATTCTTTTTGTTGCAGTGGTAAATGGGAGTGCTTCCTTAATTTCTCTTTCAGATTTTTCATCATTAATGTATAGGAATGCAAGAGATTTCTGTGCATTAATTTTGTATCCTGCTACTCTACCAAATTCATTGATTAGCTCTAGTAGTTTTCTGGTAGCATCTTTAGGATTCTCTATGTATGTCTATGTATGTGTATGTATGTATGTCTATCCTCTATGTCATCTGCAAACAGTGACAGCTTTACTTCTTTTCCCATTTGGATTACTTTTATTTCTTTTTCTTCTCTGATTGCTATGGCTAAAACTTCCAAAACTATGTTGAATAATAGTGGTGATAGTGAACAACCTTGTCTTGTTCCTGATCTTAGAGGAAATGCTTTCGTTTTTTCACCATTGAGAACAACGTTGGCAGTGGGTTTGTCATATATGGCCTTTATCATGTTGAGGTAAGTTCCCTCTATGCCTACTTTCTGGAGGCTTTTTATCATATATGGGTGTTGAATTTTGTTGAAAGCTTTTTCTGCATCTATTGAGATGATCATATGGTTTTTCTTCTTTGATTTGTTAATATGGTTTATCACATTGATTGATTTGTGTATATTGAAGAATCCTTGCATTCCTGAGATAAATTCCACTTGATTGTGGTGTATAATCCTTTTAATGTGCTGCTGGATTCTGTTGGCTTGTATTTTGTGGAGGATTTTTGTATCTATGTTCCTCAGTGATATTGGCCTGTAGTTTTCTTTCCTTGTGACATCTTTGTCTGGTTTTGGTACCAGGGTGATGGTGGCCTCATAGAATGAGTTTGGGAGTGTTCCTCCTTCTGCTATATTTTGGAAGAGTTTGAGAAGGATAGGTGTTAGCTCTTCTCTAAATGTTTGTAGAATTCACCTGTGAAGCCATCTGGTCCTGGGCTTTTGTTTGTTGGAAGATTTTTAATCACAGTCTCAATTTCAGTGCTTGTGATTGTTCTGTTTATATTTTCTATTTCTTCCTTGTTTAGTCTTGGAACGTTGTGCTTTTCTAATAATTTGTCCATTTATTTCAGGTTGTCCATTTTATTGGCATATAGTTGCTTGTAGTAATCTCTCATGATACTTTGTGTTTCTTCAGTGCCAGTTGTTACTTCTCCTTTTTCATTTCTAATTCTATGGATTTGAGTCTTCTCCCTTTTTTTCTTGATGAGTCTGGCTCATGGTTTATCAATTTTGCTTATCTTCTCAAAGAACCAGCTCTTAGTTTTATTGATCTTTGCTATTGTTTCCTTCATTTCTTTTTCATTTATTTCTGATCTGATCTTTATGATTTCTTTCCTTCTACTAAGTTTGGGGGTTTTTTGTTCTTCTTTCTCTAATTGCTTTAGGTGTAAGGTTAGGTTGTTTATTTGAGATGTTTCTTGTTTCTTGAGGTAGGATTGTATTGCTATAAACTTTCCTCTTAGAACTACTTTTGCTTCATCCCATAGGTTTTGGGTCATCGTGGTTCTAGGTATTTTTTGATTTCCTCTTTGATTTCTTCAGTGATCTCTTGGTTATTTAGTAGCGTATTGTTTAGCCTCCATGTGTTTGTATTTTTTAAAGTTATTTTTCTGTAATTGATATTTAGTCTCATAGTGTTGTGGTCGGAAAAGATACTTGATATGATTTCAATTTTCTTAAATTTACCAAGGTTTGTGACCCAATATATGGTCTATCCTGGAGCATGTTCCATGAGCACTTGAGAAGAAAGTGTAATCTGCTCTTTTTGGATGGAATGTCCTATAAATATCAATTAAGTCCATCTTGTTTAATGTGTCATTTAAAGCCTGTGTTTCCTTATTTGTTTTCATTTTGGATGATCTGTCCATTGGTGAAAGTGGGGTCTTAAAGCCCCCTACTATTATTGTGTTCCTGTGGATTTCCCCTTTTATGGCTGTTAGCATTTGCCTTATGTATTGAGTTTGTTGGGTTCATAAATATTTACAATTGTTATATCTTCTTCTTGGATGGATCCCTTGATCATTATGTAGTGTCCTTCTTTGTCTCTTGTAATAGTCTTTATTTTAAAGTCTATTTTGTCTGATATGAGAATTGCTACTCCAGGTTTCCTTTGATTTCCATTTGCATGGAATATCTTTTTCCATCCCCTCACTTTCAGTCTGTACGTGTCCCTAGGTCTGAAGTGGGTGTATTGTAGACAGCATATGTACAGCTCTTGTTTTTGTATCCATTCAGCCAGTCTATGTCTTTTGTCTGGAGCATTTAATCCATTTATATTTAAGGTAATTATTGATATATATGTTCCTATTACCATTTTCTTAATTGTTTTGGGTTTGTTTTTGTAGGTCTTTTCATTCTCTTGTGTTTCCTGCCTAGAGAAGTTCCTTTAGCATTTGCTGTAAAGCTGGTTTGGTGGTGCTGAACTCTCTCACCTTTTGCTTGTCTGTAAAGGTTTTAATTTGTCCATCGAATCTGAATGAGATCCTTGCTGGATAGAGTAATCTTGGTTGTAGGTTCTTCCCTTTCATCATTTTAAATAGGTCCTGCCACTCCCTTCTGGCTTGCTGAACAATCAGCTGTTAACCTTATGGGGATTCCCTTGTATGTTATTTGTTGCTTTTCCCTTGTTGCTTTTAATATTTTTTCTTTGTATTTAATTTTTGATAGTTTGATTAATATGTCTCACCATGTTTCTCTTTGGGTTTGTCCTGTATGGTACTCTCTGTGCTTCCTGGACTTGATTATTTCCTTTCCCATGTTAGGAAATTTTTTGACTCTAATCTCTTCAAATATTTTCTCAGATGCTTTCTTTTTCTCTTTTTCTTCTGGGACCCTTATAATTTGGATGTTGGTGCATTTAATTACTCCTTCTGGAGTAAATTTAATTTTAGTAATTGTGTTGTTCATCACTGCTTGTTTGCTCTTTAGTTCTTCTAGATTCTTGTTAAAGTTTCTTATATTTCCTCCATTCTGTTTCCAAGATTTTGGATCATCGTTACTATCATCATTCTGAATTCTTTTTCAGGTAGGTTGCCTATTTCATCTTCATTTATTTGGTCTTGTAGGTTTTTACCTTGCTCCTTTGTCTGTAACATATTTTTTTGTCATTTCATTTTTTTTTTTTGATGGGTGGTGCTGTATTCCTGTCTCATTGGTTGTTTGGCATGAGACATTTGTAGGAGTGGAGTTTGCAGGGAGTTGGATAGAGCTGGGTCTTGGTGCTGAGATGAGGACCTCTGGGAGGCCTCACTCCACTTGATATTCCCTGGGGTCTGAGGTTCTTTGTTAGTCCAGCAGTTTGGACTCAGAGCTCCCACCACAGGAGCTTATGCCCAACCTCCAGCCTGGGAACCAAGATCCCACAAGCTTTCTGGCACGGTAAAGGAAAAAAAAAAAAAAAGGAAGAAAGAAAGAAAAAAAAGAGCAGTACAATATCAAAGATAAAAAACAAAATAAAATTAGAAAGATAAAAAATATATTAGGAAAAATAAAACTATAATTGAAACAACTGCGACAAGGTAAAATAAAAGCACCACAGAAAAAACGAAAAAAAAAAGGCGGGGAGGAACAAGCCAAAAGGATAGAACAATAACAAAGTATAAAGAATAATATAAAATTAGAAAAATAAAAGATTTATTAGGAAAAATAAAAATATTGAAAAATCAACAATAATGAATCTACAAGGTTAAACAGAACCCCAATCTAAAAGAGGAAAAAAGAAAAGAGAAAAAAAAAAAAAAGCCTTGGCTATGGGGGTGGAGTTTATGCTGGGGGGGTGGAACTTAGGGGCAGGACCTAGGCTGGTGGGGGGGTGGCGTTTGAGTGTGGGGCAGGGCCTCTGCTTAGGACCTGAGCAGGGAAGGGGAGAGACAGCACGTGGAAAGGAGGGCCTCTCGAGTGCGGAGATCGGGAGTTTGGGGGTAGGTTCCTGCCTGAGGGTGTGTGGGTGGGGCTTAGGCCCAGTGCCTTGGAGGGGGTCTCAGAGGGGGTCTCCGAGGGGGTCTCCGAGTGTAGAGGTGGGGCCCTGGGGGGGTGTAGGGGTGGGGCTTGGGCTCTGCACGGCAGGAGGCAGGCTCCGAGGGCAGAGGATTAGGCCTATGAGCCCAACAGGCTCTGCTGTGCCTAAGTGGACAGGGAAAGCGCTGGTCCTGTTCCCTTCCCTTCCTTTGCTCCCCTCCCCCACCATCTCCCCCAGGGTCTCCCCCATCGCTGCTGGACCCCTAACCATGGGTGGGTCCCGCTGGCTGTAGGAACTTCTCCCATCCCCCAGCCACCCCTCAGGGGCGCCAGTCCCGTTCCACCTCCACTTGTCCAACCCCCTTCACTTCCCCCACACCCTACTGTCCTACCTGGTTGCTGGGGGTCCCTCCCGTCCCCTTAGATGTCCATGGTCCCCCACTGGTACCTGGTAGGTGCCCTAGTTGTGAGGAGATGAAAATTCCATGTCCTCCTAGCTCGCCATCTTGACCCCACCCCTACCTCCATGCTTTGTGTCTGCTGTTCCCTCCCCTGGAAAGCCTTTCTTCTCCTGTCTCACCTGGACATTCCAACTCACTTGGCAAGGTACCGGCTACACAACCTTCCTTAACTGCCTCTGACAAAATTAATTATTCCTTCTCTCTGTTCCACGGCCCTTGGTACAAGCCTTATTCAGCACTTGGCTGCATTGTTTTGTTTTCCTATCTGCCTTCATTGGAAGGCAGCTTAGTCATCGTGGTATTCCCCCGTGGCCCCATGAGAGGGAGGAGCTCTACACGTTTGTGAAATTAGTGCATTTCCTGTCTCACGTTACACGTGCTTTCTCTTGTCCTTCTCTGCCAGAGATATGCCAAGAGACCGAGAGGAGAGAGCCTACCCAGATTAGACAACAGTACTCACAAACATCTCAAAAGCTCTGTTGTATGTCCAGGAAAAGCTTCCTTCCAGAACCCATGTGGCAAAGCACATTGAAGCAAGCTCTAGCAGACACGGGAAAAGTCTACCTTTCACCCTCAGAGAGGCTGTGCTTGGAAAACCTGTGTTGATTTTTAACTTGAGTGTCAGTCACCCGTATAATGCTGCCGGAAGTCTCTGTGAGGCCGGCCCAAATTGCAAATCGTGTGCAGCTTGTTTTCTAAACTGTGCTTTGTTAAAATAGCAATTCCCAGTTTGCCTCAGGTGTGGAGTTTAGGCTCATGGTTCACTGGATATTTTAGGAAAATATGAACAAACATTATAGTCCCCGAATTCCCTGCCTGACACTATGTGAGGCTTAGGTTGTTTGTTCATATGGCTGAGATTTTTCAGAGAAGAGATTGCTGATAATGGCCATTCCATCTCCTGGCCCTCTCCCAAAAGAACCATGTTTACGTGCTCTGTGGATTTGAATGTCCACAAAACATCACTCTCCAGGGTAAGCCTGGAAGTGAGGTTGGGGGACTTTGGAGCCCCCGACAGAACCAGAGCCCTGGGCCCACATTAGAGATAAGGCCACACTTGGCCTTTTTCTGGGAGATCTAGCCAGATTGAAAGAACAAATGAATGCATGAATGACTGAATGAACAAAGGAATCCTTCCTCATAATTTGAAAAGAGGATTTGAAAACCCAACTCTATATTTAATGGTATTTTCCCCTCTCATCAACCTTCTCCCTACTCTCCCCTCTAGAGGTTCACCCCCTTGCTTTTGAGCACTGACTTGGCGAAGTCACTCACCAATATTTACTTTGCCAGATTGACCTTCAGTGTCAGACAGTAAAAAAGACCACCAGTGACCATTGTACAGGACCAGAGGCTGAATGGCTTTCCGATGAATTCTAGCCGGAAGGCTTTTGAAACAAAAGTAGGAGGAAAAGGTCAAGGAATGATATAAAATATCATTCATTCCCTTCATTGGAGAAAATGACATCTAGGTTGGCTGTCACTCTTCATCAGCCAGGTGTGTGTGCTGGAGGTGATGTTGACAGAATGGACTGGGTGCTGGCGAGATGTTGGGGAAACAGCAAGGCGGTGAAAGGGGGAGGGGTTTGGCAGAGTTCTGGCTCTGGCAAAGGTGAAGAAAATAAATCACAGTCGTGGAAAGGAGCTGCTTCAACTCCATGTCATCAAGTAGATAGCCAAGGGAGTCTCGGAGAACGAGGTCCTCGTGTCTGCCTGGGCAGATATTGGTGACAGCCACTTGTCAGACTCTTCGGGAATTAAAGAGTGTACATTAAGCTAAAACAGCTGTTCTTAGAAGTGCACATCCAATTTAGTTACATAAATCAATTAACGATTATTATATAGAACAGAGAAAAATGTAGGAATGAACAGCTGTGGTTTGGGTTTATGCTACCCCACAGACGGGGGTAGCAGCTACCTACCGCCTGTCAACTCAGTCAGTGGAATCAAACTTCTTTAGACTGCTTCTTGAGGAGCTCGGAAACTCATGCCATCTTGGGAGGTTTGTCACCCTGATCCCAAGACAGGAACGGGCAAGTTCTCTTTACTGGCTCTACCCTGGGATGGAGGTGGAAGTTCTCAGAAGGCACAACTGTATTATGGAGCCAAATCAAACACCCATATAATGGAGTATAGGATGTCACATCCCTTATCTCACTTGATCCTCACTGGGTCCTTTTGAGGGTAGGCAGGGCGTTGTTCATTCATTCATTCAACATTTACTAAGCAACATGTGTCAAGCTCTGTGTTATGGGTTAAGAATGTCATAAGACAGACCCAGGCTTTAAGATGCTCAGAGCATAGTAAGAATATTAGCCACGGTACCACAGTGTGAAAACGTGGGACTAGAGGTATACGCGGGACACTATGAGAACACATCAGAGAGGTACTGGATTCAGCCTTGGAGAGAAATTCAGGCAGGCTTGAGTTGATCTTGAAGGATGAATAGGAGTGAGTCAAATTACAAGGTGGCAGGGGGTGGGGTTTGGATTCCAAGAAGTGGGAATAACATTTATAAAGATATAGAGGCACGGGCTTCCCTGGTGGTGCAGTGGTTGAGAGTCTGCCTGCCGACGCAGGGGACACGGATTCGTGCCCCGGTCCGGGAAGATCCCACATGCCACGGAGCAGCTGGGCCCGTGAGCCATGGCCACTGGGCCTGCGTGTCCGGAGCCTGTGCTCCGCAACGGGAGAGGCCGCAACAGTGAGAGGCCCGCGTACCGCAAAAAAAAAGAGAAAAAAAAAGATATAGAGGCATGAAAAAAATACAGTGACAGGGAAGCAACAGGTATTTCAGTATGACAGGAACAAAATGGGTGGGATTCTAGTAGGAAATAAAGTTGGAGAAATAGAAAGGGGTCATATCATCAAAGACCTTGTGTGTAATACTAATATATTTTTTTAGTTTATTCCGAAGTAACGAGGAGCAATTGAATACTTTTTTCTTTTTAAATGAACTTTATTAAGGTACATTTAAAATACAATAAGACACACCCATTTTATTTTTTTCTTCCGTTTTATTGAGATACAGTTAACATGCGGCACTGTAAAAATTTGAGGGGTATAGCATAATGATTTGACTTACATACATCAGAAAATGATTAGCACAATAAATTTAGTGAACTTCCATCATCTCATATAGTTACCAAATTAAAGAAACAGAAAATAAAAAGTTTTCCCTGTTATGAGAACCCTTAGGATTTACCCTCTTGACAATGTTCATATATAACAAACAACAGTGTTAATTATATTTATCATGTTGTACATTACATCCCTAGTACTTATTTATCTTAGAACTGGAAGTTTGTGCCTTTGGACTGCCTTCATCAAATCCCCCCTCCCACCATCCCCACCTCTGGTAACCACAAATCTGATCTCTCTTTTTAATTTTTATTTTATTTATTTATTTATTTTTGGCCGCCTGGCTTACGGGATCTTCTGACTAGAGATTGAACCCTGGGCCATGGCAGTGAAAGCCCGGAATCCTAACCACTAGGCAACCAGGGAACTCCCTGATGTCTTTTTTTTTTTTTTTTTGCAGTACGCAGGCCTCTCACTGTTGTGGCCTCTCCCGTTGTGGAGCACAGGCTCCGGACGCACAGGCTCAGCGGCCATGGCTCACGGGCCCAACCACTCCGCGGCATGTGGGATCTTCCCGGACCAGGGCACGAACCCGTGTCCCCTGCATCGGCAGGCAGACTCTCAACCACTGTGCCACCAGGGAAGTCCTCCCTGATGTCTTTTTCAATGAGTTTGTTTGTTTGTTTGTTTCTGAAGCATAATTTACCTGCAACACTATGTTACTTCCTTTTACACAGCACAGTGATTTGGCACTTCTACACATTTCAAAATGATCAGCACAATAAATCTAGTTATGATATGTCACCATACAAAGATATTGCATGGTTATTGACTATATTCCCCACACTGTACATTTCATACGCATGACTCATTTACTGTGCAACTGGAAGTTTCTACCTCTTAATCTCCCTCATCTATTTCTTTCCTCCCCCAACCCCCTCCCTTCTGGCAACCATCTGTTTGTATTCTGTGTCTATAACTCTGTTTTTGTTTTGTTATGCTTGTTCATTTGTTTTTCAGATTCCACATAAAAGTGAAATCATACAGTATTTGTCTTTCTCTGTCTGACTTATTTTACCTAGCATAATACCTTCTAGGTTCATTCATGTTGTCACAAATGGCAAGATTTCATTCTTTTTTTATGGCTGAGTAATATTCCATTATATATCTTTACCCATTCATCTATTGATGGGCATTTGGCCTAGTGTGTGATCTATCCTGGAGAATGTTCCATGTATATTTGAAAAGAATGTGTATTCTGTTACTTTTGCACAGAATTCTATTAATATTAAGCCATTTTGTTTTAATGTGTCATTTAAGTCCTGTGTTTCTTTGTTGCTTTTCTGTCTGGATGACCTGTCCATTGATGTAAGTGGGGTGTTAAAGACCCCTACTATTATCATATTACTGTCAGTTTCTCCCTTTATGTCTGTTAATATTTGTTTTATGTATTTAGGTGCTCCTATGTTGGGTGCTTGTATGTTTACAATTGTTATACCTTCTTTTTGGATTGATCCTTTAATCATTATGTAATGTCTTTGTCTCCCTTTACAGTCTTTGTTTTAAAGCCTATTTTGTCTGACATAAGTATTGCTAACCCGGTTTTCTTTTAATTTCCATTTGCAAGGAATACCTTTTTCCATCCTCTTACTTTCGGGCTGTGTGTCTTTAGATCTGAAGTGAGCGTCTTGTTGGCAGCATATATATGGGTCTTCTTTTTGTACCCATTCAGCCCCTCTGTGTCTTTTGACTGGAGCATATAGTCCATTTACATTTAAGGTAATTATTGATAGGTATGTACTTATTGTCATTTTAATTGTTTGGGGGATGTTTTTCTTCTTTTGTTCTCTTCCCTTGTGGTTTGAAGACGACCTGTAGTGTTATGTTTGGATTCCTTTCTTTCTTTTTTTAAAATTTATTTATTTATTTATTTATTTTTGGCTGTATTGGGTCTTCATTTCTGTGCAAGGGCTTTCTCTAGTTGTGGCGAGCAGGGGCCACTCTTCATCGCGGTGCGCGGGCCTCTCACTGTCGTGGCCTCTCTTGTTGCGGAGCACAGGTTCCAGACGTGCAGGCTCAGTCGTTGTGGCTCACGGGCCCAGTTGCTCCGCGGCATGTGGGATCTTCCCAGACCAGGGCTCGAACCCGTGTCCCCTGCATTAGCAGACAGATTCTCAACCACTGTGCCACCAGGGAAGCCCTGGATTCCTTTCTTTTTTCTGTGTGTATATCTACTACAGATTTTTGGTTTGTGGTTACTGTAAGGTTTATGTATAGCCATATATATGATTATTTTAAGTTGCTGATCTCTTAAGTTCAAACACCTTTTGATAATCCTGCATTTTTATACCCCTGCTCCCACTCCACATTTACGGTTTCTGACATGATATTTTCCATCTTTTTGTTTTGTGTATCCCTTAACTACTTACTGTGGATGTAGATGATTTTACTACTTTTGTCTTTTAACCTTCCTACTAGCTTTAAACATGGTTGATTCACTACTTAACTGTATATTTGCCTTTACCAGTGAGCTTTTTCCTTTTGTAATTTTCATGTTTCTATTTTTTTTTAATTTATTTATTTTCGCTGTGTTGGGTCTTCGTTTCTGTGCGAGGGCTTTCTCCAGTTGTGGCAAGCGGGGGCCACTCTTCATCGCGGTGCGTGGGCCTCCCACTATCGCGGCCTCTCTTGTTGCAGAGCACAGGCTCCAGACGCACAGGCTCAGTAGTTGTGGCTCACGGGCCTAGTTGCTCCGTGGCATGTGGGATCCTCCCAGACCAGGGCTCAAACCCGTGTCCCCTGCATTGGCAGGCAGACTCTCAACCACTGCGCCACCAGGGAAGCCCTCATGTTTCTATTTGTGGCCTTTTCTTTTCGCTTAGAGAAGTCCCTTTAACATTTCTGGTAAAGTGGTGGTGCTGATCTCTTTTGTCTTTTGCTTGTCTGTAAAACTTTTGGTCACTCCATCAGATCTGAATGAAAGCCTTGCTGAGTAGAGCATTCTTGGTTGCAGGTTTTTCCCTTTCTAAAATACACCCATTTTAAGTGTGTAGTTTGGTGAGTTTTGACAGACATATATACCTGTGTAACTACTGCCCCAATAAAGATATAGTACATTTTTCCATCTACCCCAAAAGTTTCCTGTGCTCCTCTGCAGTGCCCTCCTCCATTCCCAACTCCAGGTAGCCACTTATCTGTTTTCAGTCATAATAGATTAATTCTGCCTATGCTAAAATTTCATATTGGTAGAATCATACAGTATGCTCTCTTTTATCTCAGTATATCTTTGAAATTCATCCATGTTCTTGGGTGTATCAGAAGTTCATTCCTTTTTATTGCTAGGTAGTATTCCATTGTATGAGTATATCACAATTTGTTTATTCATTCATCTGTTGACAGGTATTTGGGTTTCCAGTTTTGAACTATTGCAAGGTTGCTATAATCATTCACGTACAAATCTTTTTGTAGACATGAGTTTCTATTTCTCTTGAGTAAATAACTATACAAATATATGATAAGCACATGAAAAGATGTTTAGCATCATTAATCATAAAGAAATGTAAATTAAAACCACAACAGGATACTAGTAAATATCTATTAGCTTGCCTAAAATTAAAAAGACTGACCATAACAAGTGCTGGCGAGGATGTGGAGGAACTGGACCTCTCAGGCACTGCTGACATGAAAATAAAATGGTACATCCACTTTGGAAAATGGTTTGGCAGTTTCTTATACACATAAACATTAACTAAGCAGTCCCATCCCTGAGTTTTTTGTTTGTTTGTTTGTTTTTTTAAGCGGGCCTCTCATTGTTGTGGCCTCTCCCGTTGTGGAGCACAGGCTCCAGATGCGCAGGCTCAGCGGCCATGGCTCATGGGCCCAGCCGCTCCGTGGCATGTGGGATCTTCCCGGACCAGGGCACGAACCTGTGTCCCCTGCATCGGCAGGCGGACTCTCAACCACTGCGCCACCAGGGAAGCCCCATCCCTGAGTTTTTAACCTTTGAATCATTTTAAGCAGGGTAGCAATATGAAGAGATTTTAGGTTTAAAGGAATTAAGGATGATAGGTTCTGTGTGTTTAAATAGTTTTCACAAACATTAATTTTTATTGATGAAAAATTGTCTGTCATGTTTTAATACTATACGTGGGTAATCATTTCCTTAGTGTGAATAGTTAGGTAACATTAAATATTTCATTACTGACTATAATTCCTAATAAACATAAGTGTTGTTTCTGCTGAATTCATTCCTTAAAATGAGCCCCTAGGATCAGGATCACTGAGCCAATATTCTTAAAAATCTTTATGTGGGCTTCCCTGGTGGCGCAGTGGTTGAGAGTCCGCCTGCCAATGCAGGGGACATGGGTTCGTGCCCCGGTCCAGGAAGATCCCACATGCCACCGAGCGGCTGGGCCCGTGAGCCACGGCCGCTGAGCCTGCGTGTCCGGAGCCTGTGCTCCGCAACGGGAGAGGCCACAACAGTGAGAGGCCCGCGTACCGCAAAAAAAAAAAAAAAATCTTTATGCTTTTTGCTGCTAAGTGACATTCTGACTGACTAAGGATTATACCAGTCAACAACAGGTTATATATTACTAGTTATTTTTCATAGATCAGGAAAGAGAAGCTCAGATAGATTATGTGAATTAGCTAACATAGGTGGAAAAAGGTGCAGCAGTGTTTTGAGCCTGTGTCCTTGATCCCTCCCTAGTCTTGGGTTTCCTTATTTTTCTGTTCACACTTGTGCTAACTCAGAACTTTATCTGGAGAACCCTTATTCTGTGCCATAGACTCCTCTAGCGTTAGGAGTACAATGAAAATGCATAGTTCCTGTTTCCACAGAGCTTATGGGCTAGTGACATTTCCAGATTCCTTCCTCTCTATCTGGAGAAAATCTTGAGCGAACAGACTGAACGACAAAAGGAGAAAGAGAAAAAGTGTTCAAGTCGTATAATGGGTCACAGCTCGGCTACTCATTTTTGACCCAGCTTCCAGGACCATGTCAAGAGACGCGAGGGAATTTCATCTTCTGTTGTGCCATTACTTGGTTGGGCCAGTCATGTGGGTGGAGGTCTGGAATGAAGAAACCCACCTCAGTGGGGATTAACTACAGATATTCGGCGTGAGTTTAAGAAGGAGGGAGTATACAGAAGCACTCAGTGGGGTGAATGACAGGTTGCAGCAATAACGGGGGAGTCTGACAGAGGCATCTGAATTGAGTGCGTTTTATTGTGAATGACTCACATTTCTTGAGTTCCTTCTGCGTGGTTGGCATTGTTCTAGGTACTGGAAGAAAGTAGAAGTGAAAAGCTCTGGGGGCTGGAGATCAAGACGTTCCAGGAAACGTCTGGCACAAAGCAATGCAGGTGAGGTAGGAGGCGGAGTGCAGAGGTGGTGGTGTTTCATTGGCGTGTGCTCCAGCTCCCGCCCTCCCTCCCTCTGGGGGCCCCTTTTCAATATCCTCTCCCAACATGCACCCCCTGGGCCTCCAGACACCAAGCGAGCACTGTTGTGTTATCCCAGCCCTTTGCAGAGGCACCTTGCCCATGCCTGCACACTTACTTTGGGATCAAACCGCAAATGCCTACAGATATCAGCCAGGTCAACCTAGTGAGTAAAGAAAGATGTCGTGGGGAGCCAGTGGTAGGGGCTGCAGAGAACTGGACAGCTTCTTGTCCATCTCAACAGGGCAGCTGCTACTGCTTCAGGTGATTGATGCTAGTCATACTAATGAAACAGGGCATCGCAAGATGGCCCAAGGTTCCAGGAGTATTGGAAAACCAGTTTTCATCTGAAATTTTATTATGTTTAAATATTGGAAATCCAGTTAATTTAACCTTTTGTGTTACAGTTTACATTGGCCAAAATAGAGTTTAGACTGGATTCCACTGGGGGCCTCTCGTCTGTGCTTCTGTCCTAGGCGATGCCACGTTCCTTTTTCTTTCTCTCTCTAAGCCTGTCTCTCAATCCTGGGAGGTTACTGCTCAACTAATTAATTTCCAAGGGTGATAATGGCTTCATAGCAATCAATTTCCTTTCACCTTCAAAGGCATGACCTGGAGGTACTGAAACTGATGGGGAAAACTGAGGTTTCATGGGAGGTGCAAGTGATCAGTAGGTGTAAGTAAGTGTCCCAGCTCTCATCCAACCATCTGGGAAGTCTGTGGGCTCTGACCATGTCTAGGGTCAGCGCCCTCTTCAAGGGTTCTGGGGACACTCCATGATTCTTTATGAGTAGGTTCACTTGGGTCTGGGGCTTGGAATGGAGAAGGATAGCTCTAGGGCATGGTACCTATGGAAAGACAAGGGCGACTCGGAACTCCTCCCTGTGCAGCTCAGGTTTAGCACTAAGGCCCTACCTGCATGGTGCAATATGGTAGCCACTAGTCACACATAGCTCTTTAAATTTAAATTAATTAAAATCCAATCCAGTCCAATCCAATCTAGGTCCTCAGTTGCACTAGCCACATTTCATGTGCTCAATAGCCACTTTAGCTGGAAGCTACCATATTAGACACTGCAGATATGGAACATTTCCATCATCACAGAAAGTTCTATTAGACAGTGCTGCTGAACCACCTGCCTCATGGGGAAACGGGCATGGGAGTCAGGAGGACTGAGTTTTGGTCCTAACGCAGCCATTCATTGGCTCTGTGACCTTGGGCAAATTATTTAATTCCTCTGGCTCTCTTTCTTTATTGATAAAATGGAAATGATAACATTTTCCACAAGATTCCCTTGAACGTTAAAGGAAAAGACAAACATATGGGCACTATAGTGATTAATAATGTTGCCCCCCAGGCAGAATGTTGTCCTGCACGAGGGGCAGAGCTGAGCCTTATATACTCAGGAGGAACATTTTCTCCCCTCACTATGGTCTCCAGTCTGGTTCTAGGATCTTACTGTATTAGTTTTGCTTATTATCATAAGCTCAGAAAGATCCCCTAGGTGCACATAGGCAGGGAGGATAAGCAGGAAGGAAGAAGTAGGCTGAGGATGCTGCCGCAAGATGTGTGTAGAGCACAGTCTGCACGACTGTCCCAGGTGGCCTGAGGGAGGTCCAGGGCTGAGCATGCACCTGGGGACAATGAACAAAGGAGAATCTGAGGGGTCAAGCAGGTCTGGTTAACAGTGGACATTGGTGACGCTAGAAAGCAACAGGGCACAAGATCTAGTGCTTGGCATGTGGTAGGTGCTCAAGAAATACTTGCAGAATGAATGAATGAATGAATGAATGTACAAAGCACACAGAAGGTAAAGGCCAACAGGCAGCTTCTGGTGACCCTGGCTGGCTTCTGTGATGGCGTCCCCATAGGTATAAAGCCTTGAGTTAATGGAGGAGGGAGAGCAGTGGAGGGTGGGATTCGCTTTCAAATAGGATGCAGTAAATACAGGGGAAGTATAACAGCCTCTAGTTATTGGCCGTCTACTACGTTCCAAGGGTTCTACATGTTTATCTCTACTTCTTGCAAATACTCTGCAAGGTACATGTCTTTATTCCCATTTTAAAGAAGAGTGAGTTGCCCAGAGTCACCTGGCTTTGTGCAAGCATCCGAGATTCAAACCTAAAGTCCACTCCTTTCCTGCAAAGTCAAATTACTCTTAAACAGGGAACGTGTTCTCTCTGAGGAGGCCTGCGTTGTCTGAGCTTTAATGTGAGAAGTCGCAACAATCTCTACTCTTCAGGTGGACTCCTGCTTAATGCTCTCTTTGGTTTGGCCCGGTTGGTAGACATAACATTTACACGAGTATTTCACAGCACTTTACCATCTGTGCCTTGAACATACAACAGCAGTGAAGTCATTTCTCTCCATTGAAAATGGAGAACCTGCAGCACCAGGAAGTTATATGACTTGTTCAAGAGCCTAAGAGAGCAAGTCACTGATGGAGTGTATATGGAAATGAGGACATTCGGGGAACTAAAATGGATCTGTGACACATCATTGTATGTATCTATTGCTAAGTTATGGAATTATTTAATGGAATTGTTTAATGCTTTTTGCTTCTTCCGCCTCAATGCTTTTAATTGTATATTCCAGAATGCAACAAAATAATGCCAAAAGACTGTGGACCACATAGAACACAAGTGTCAATCACAGGCCATTCTGCTTGGAGGTTGGTTTGTCTTAAGTGAAGGGAGTGTCCAGTCATCAGACCCTATTTGTTACCCATGTTTCCACTAATACCTTTGTGGATGTTCTACTTACAAGAGTCTCTACATGGTTCAGGGTGTGTGGAGGAGTGAGCAGTCAGAAAGAGACAGGGGGGAGTCTTTCAACCAAGGTCCTTCCTGGACTTTTCCTTTTACATTTACCACTTAGGTGATGTCTTTCATTTGTGGATGTAGCCACATTCCCTCATGTTCCAGTGAGGACCGACCTGGGGGTCTAGTGGTCCTGGACAGGGTCTTCTAGGTGTGGGGTGCCCAGTTATGTTCTGCAAGTTGTTGGAAGGCACCCTGGAAGAAAGAGAAGAGAAGGAAAATGGAAATCAATCAGAGCAAGTGATAGTTGCCCTGAGGCAGCGTTCTTCAAAATGGGTTACACAAACACTAGTTCCATGAGTTGCTCTGTGATAAAAGGGTTCTGATCCAAAGATTTCAGGGGCATGGCATATTGTATCCCCCATGTGGAGCTTCACGATTCAAATTGGCATATTAAAGCTTACAAAAAGCCTTACAGAAAAGAAATTCATTTCTTTTCATTTAATACAGTTCTTCTAAAATTTACTGGAGTGGGGAACCCCATCTCTCCACCCCCTGTACCCCACACATCTCTTACTATCCCAGGAAAGCACTTAGCATTGAAGGAAGATGAAGATACAGGAGAAGACGAATCTACTGCCTAAAAGAATGCATGAGCCCTCTTTCATTGTCTGTTGCTCAAATTAGTAAATCCCAAACTCCATTTAGTAAATCTTCAAGGTGTCAGAAAGCTCACAAAACTTTATTTAAAGCATGGAGAGGTGCATTCACTTTGACTGGAAAACCCCCCAGCGCCATATGCAATGTTTAGCAGGAAGCAAAGGGCCATAAGACTATCCTCCCTGAGTCCTGCTCATTGAGTCACGTCCTCAAAGAATTCTTGCTGACTCCTCTCTAGAGGTTGGTCTCCTTCTATATTCTCATAGAACCTGCTCTTTCCTTCAGAGAACTCATCTATTTTGTAACTAGGCATTCACTAGCATTGGTTTATGGCTTCCACGGGCCTAAAAACTTCAAAAGAACAGGGACCTGCACACAATTAGTGTTCTATAAATTTTTGCTAAAAAATTTTATTAAATCCATTAGAAATCATGATAAATTCACCTTCCTTGAAACTAATTATACCAGACACACTTTTACTCTCTAGGCAAAAATCTATATTAGATTCATAGGGCTTCCATAATAAATAACCACACACTTCATGGCTTAAAATAACAGAAACTTACTCTCTCACAGTTCTGGAGGCTAGAAGTCTGAAATCAAGGCAAGGTTGGTTCCTCCTGGAGGGTCTGAGGGAGAATCTCTTCTATGCCACTCTCCTGACTTCTGGTGGCTCCTGGCAATCCCTGGTGTTCCTTGACTTGTAGCTGCATCACTCCAATCTCTGTCTACATCTTCACATGACCTTTTTATTTCTGTGTGTCTGATCAAAGATGCCTGTATGAAACATTGGAATCCTTCAAACATAGCAAAAGCCTAAATAAAACGTATTTTTGTACCACCCTGTCCTACTTTCCCGCCAACAAATATACACCCACACCCTCCTGCCTTTTCTCACAAACCTTCGATGTTTTCTAAAAACTTGGGGCTTACACATCTTACCATCATTAATTCTGTCAACAGGAGTTTGTTGGACAGCCTCGAAGGGGAGGTAAGATTTCCCCAGGTGGAGAAGACAGAGAGGCATTTCAGGTGGCAAAACCATAAGGAATAGAAGTTTGGTCCAGGTGAGGAAGACAGAGTATTTTCCCTCTCTCTTTTCTTTCATATTTTTCACTTTCCTTGTACCACCAAGCCACAGAATTCACAAACTGTACATTCATACAACTTGTCCTCAGCTCCAGAAGTGCCAGGTTGGTTTGGCTGGAGCTGTAGACAAGACACTTCCAGTGGAAGAGGCAGTTAGGTTGTGAGCAGGAAACAGGGACAGTTAACAAAGAAGACCTAGAATTTCTACCTTCAGTCTGGGAAATTGCCTCTTGAATGAACTATATAAGGACTATGAAATCTTGGATAGTTTCTGTCCTTGAAAAAAGTAAGGCTGAATGTAAATTCGATTGGGAACTTTAGTTCTGCTCTAGACTTTGTTTCGTTTGGGGGTAAGTTGAGAGCAGAAGTTCTTATCTGGCCAACTGCTACTTCATACAGGATCTGAGGTCCTTGTAAGAGGACCAGATGCCCCTGTGGTCTATGATCTCTAAAAAACGGAACTAGAAGAATATCCTTCCCTTACTTTTAACAAACTGTAGAGCTCATGGCTTACTTTATGAATTAACATCTCAGGTGAATATATTGATGGAGCTTAGAATGTGTTCTAACTTTGCGTGATGAAGCAGGGAGCTATTTGGAGCCATGGTCACCTGTTGGGCTAGGATTCCTCATGAAGGTCCTCCTCTTTGTGACTTTCTTGTATATAAACCTTCACCTTCCTTCCCTACCCCAACCCAAAATAGACCCACTTATAGAGTAACACCACCAGGCAGACATACCTGGTAAGTATTATGTATTCTTATTATCCCAAATGACTTGAGAAGAGGAACTGAAGGCATAATGATTTTCCATCAATATACCAAGAAGAAGAATGAGGGATGGGACAGAGTTTGGTCCTTTCTTGGTTAAAAGGAAGGAGAGAGGTGGTATGTCTTAAATAAGTCATTTTTCCCATCTACTGCCTTTACAAAATGCAAAATATTAACCTACAGATAAGGAAGAGCTTGAGGAAAACAAATGAAATGCTGAGGCATTATCCTGATGAATGCCAAAAACACACTCTACTTGAAGAAGAAATATTCCCAAGAATTTTTTGAGGAAAGAGGAAGGAGCAATGCAGTAATGTCAATATCCGTGTCTATGGAGACAGGAAATATTTTTTGAAAATTAAATTTCAAACAGATAGTGATGAGGTTGATATTGAGACACTTGAACACAGAAAACTCTGATGAGTTTCAAAATTTTGTTTTCTAACATTTATCTCCTTTTCTTCTAGGAAGGAAAAATTTATGAGCTTCAGAATTAAATTCAAAGGATATCGTACTTGGTATGCTGGAAATATTCACTGGCAAATATGTCAGACCCTAACATAGATGGGTCTGACATATTTCCATGGGAAAAACATCACATCTTTTCTATTCTTTCAAATCAGGCACGTGAAATGCATTTCATTAAACTTGATGCATTAGGGGGCCCTCAGCTCACATATTTTATTTAGCAAAAAAAGGCACAATATACCTTTCTCTCCTAATGTCTGTTTGCTTTGAGAAATCTTTTTGCCCTTCATGCACACCTAAGAAGCACATCTCCAAGGTACCTAAATTTCCAGACTATGCTTTCAACCAGGTGAATTGCAAAATCGATCAGTCAGTCCTTCCAACCAAGAAGAGAAATTGTCATTGGAAAGTTCCATTCCCAAGGCTGGGTCTTAGCATTGAGGCAGACCTGGATGGGGAAGGAGGGTGGGCTTCTGTTGGGACAAGTGATGGGAGCTTTGGGAGTCTTCCACTCTGTGATTGATGAAACCCCCTCATCTGAGATAATACTCCTTTGGCCAGATGTGCTGAATTCTGGGATTGCACGGTGTGAGCGCTAATGGGAGTCAAGTCAAAGATGGCAGTCAAGGAGAAACGAGAGGAGAGAGGATATTTCCAGATGAGACTTGAAATGAGATCATGAGTTGATGTGGCAAAGACAGTCAGGATAGCTGTTCCAGATGACAGGAGCTGCAGAAGATGTCACCGCATGTTTGTCTTTAGGAAGAGAGAAAGCTTAGAGGGGCAGGAACACCAAGTATTAAAAGTACTACATGCAACACAGAAAATTGTTTTAAAATCTGAGGACTTCCCTAGCAGTCCAGTGGTAAAGATACCACGCTTCCACTGCAGGGGGTGCGAGTTTGACACCTGGTCAGGAAACTAAGATCCCATATGTCGTGTTGTGCAGCCATAAAAGCAAACAAACAAATAAATAAATAAATCTGAAAATACTACAAGAATACAGATTTCATTTTAAATGGATTTGCTGACATGATTTTCAAAAGTAATTTTACGTGGTATAGTGGTTGAATTGTGGCCCCTCCAAAAAAAGATATGTCCACATCTTAGTACCCGGAACCTGTGGATGTGAACTTATTTGGAAAAAGCATCTCTGCAGATGTTTGATTAAGTTAAAGATCTTTCAATGAGTTTATCCTAGATTACCTGTGTGGGCCCTAAATCCAGTGACAATTGTCCTCATAAGAGACAAAAGAGAAGACACAGACACACAGAGGGAAGAAGTCCTCGTGAAGATGGAAGCAGAAACTGGAGTGATGCGGCCACAAGCTGATGAACGCCTGGAGCCATCAGAAGCTGGAAGAGGCAAGGAAGGATTTTCTCTGCAAGATTTCAGAGGGAGCATGCTCTTGATTTTGGTCTTCTGGCCTCCAGAACTACAAGGGAATAAAGTTTTTTGTTGTAAGCCACTGAGTTTGTGGCAATCTGTTATGGCAGCGCCAGCAAAGAAATACGGGTGGTTATGGCAGGGTCTTAGCATCGAGGCAAACCTGGTTTTGAACTGTGGCCCCTCCTCTTCCTAACCTTTTGAAAGGCCCTTCTCTAAATATAGCTTCAGCATCTGTGAAATTAGTAAGGCAATAGTATCTACCTGATAGGTTGTGGGGAGAAAGGGAATCAATGTGTGGAAAGGATGGAACACAGGGGATGTCATATAGTAGATGCTCAGTAATGGCAGCTGATATCATTATAGTGATGAATATCTTCCTTACTCCAAACCTCTTGCACTGGTGCTGACACATAACCCACTTAGGCTGGCTAGGATGCCATTCTCAGCTCCAAACACACACGCCTGTCCTCTGCTGTGTTGGGCTGGGTCTGAGCCTCTGCTAACCACACGTCTCCTCTGCCAACTAGTGACACTACAGGGAGATCTGGTGTTGCAAGGAGAGGAGAAGGACTTGCCCTTTGTGTTTGCTCCCTTTTTCTGTCAGTATTGCCCCAGCAGAGATCTTTCAACCGGAAGCAGCTTTGGTTCCAATTGGTGGCTGTTTCCAGCCTCTTTCAGTACTTCTGGAAGCAGCCCCATCACTTGTGCTCTGAGGTACGAGCACCAGTGGGGCAGTCCCCCCTCCTCAGAAGCCTGAGTCATAGCTCCCAGGGCCCCTGCTCCATGCTCCTAGGGTCTGAGGACCCCAACCTCCTCTCTGTTCCTTTAGCCCTAGATGTTTCCTTAGCTACTTCCTACATTTACAAGCTTTTGTTACTTAGGGTTCCCTGTTTGCCTTTCTAGTTCCTCAATACCTGTTTCACCAATTCTCCATATTAAATTCCCTCTGTTAAAATCACTGGTGAAGGGCTTCCCTGGTGGCGCAGTGGTTGAGCGTCTGCCTGCTAATGCAGGGAACAGGGGTTCGAGCGCTGGTCTGGGAGAATCCCACATGCCGCGGAGCAACTAGGCCCGTGAGCCACAATTACTGAGCCTGCGCGTCTGGAGCCTGTGCTCCGCAACAAGAGAGGCTGCGATAGTGAGAGGCCTGCGCACCGCGATGAAGAGTGGCCCCCGCTTGCCACAACTAGAGAAAGCTCTCGCACAGAAAGGAAGACCCAACACAGCAAAAAGAAATTAATTAATTAATAAACTAAAAAAAAAAAAATTAAAAAAAAAAATCACTGGTGAAGTTTCTGCTTTCTGACTGTACCTGGGGGATACAGCACTCTTTGTGGGTTTCTCGGTTTGCTGTATATGTAGGAAAGGGTTGGTACAGCCGACCCGGCACTGAATTGAAACCAGAAAGAGTTTCACATCCTGGCCCCTTTACTTTCCAGCTGAGACATCTTGGCCAAAATACTTGGCTTCTTTGAGAGTCCAATTTTCTTATTTGTGAAATGGGGTTAATCATGTTTATCTTGTAGGGTTATGTATAATTGAATGAGATAATGTCTAAAAAGTGCCTGGCACCTAACAGATATTGAAGAAATGTTGGCTATCATGTTATATGTGTTAGAAATATATCTTTGCATCTGTATATCTCTTACAGGTTCCTTTGCTTTTTACTGTTGAGCATATGAGCTCCTCTGGGCAAGTCTGGACTCTCTTACTTCAGCTTTCTTGGTTCATTTAGGGTGTTTGTTTTAGATGAGAAGACTGTCGTTCTGTTGTATTAATTAGCTTGATCTCCAACTGATTTAAGAATGAGGAAGTGATAGTTGTGAGTGTGAAAAGAGTTGGATTTAAATTGTGCAACGAATTAGCATGAAAAACAAGCCTCCTGATGGGAAGTGCCACTGGGACACTTTTGATAGCCTGGTACTCACCACGGCTCACTCAGTGCTCTTTCTCATGTGGATGTGCTCCTGACTTTTAGAAGCCCGTCCAGTAAGAGGCTGTGACATTCCTGGGGGTGGCAGAATGTGAATTAAAAATTAAATGAATAAAATCTGACCTGGACTGTTTGCGTAAGACTTAGTCAAAACTCATTTGAAGCCACTCCCAAGTTTAAAGACTATTTTAATGTCAAAGAACAAGGTCTGCAAAGCACCAAACATTCTCTGGCCACCTGGTGTAGGTAAGGCAGCATTCTGGAGGGGCTGCCAGAATTAAAGGCAAATGAAAACTGTGATCTTAGCTGGTGTGGGGTTTCCAGTATAATGGGGGAGACCAAACTGAGAGGTCCAAACACAAATATAACATTTGCATATGTGATTCCTCTAGCTTTTAGAATTTTCTGGAACTCCCAGGAAGATTCCTGAGCTGGCAGGTGCAGGGCCTGGGGCATAGGAACCACCACTGAAAAGTATTTTTCAGAGTCTAGTGGAAATTATGAATCCCATTCTGTCTTCCTGCCCACCTCCAGCTGACCCCAGTGCCCTGATACTGCTGCTAGCCCTCATCACTTCAACTAACAGAAGGCTCCATCCATCCACTTGCCTCCCAATTAATTCCCCTCCTCCACCATTGGTGTATCATCCCTTCTCTCTCAGGACCCTGCTTTCTTTATATGAGAACATTCCATCAGTCAGCTGTATAAACCATGTATAGCACCAGACACTGGGCTAGGCCTGTTGACATAAAGCCACATGTGAACCATAGATCTTGGCCTCAAGGAGTTTGTAGTCTCAGTAGGAGACACAGACAGGTGAACAAAGTGTATATTAAATGCGCAATGATTTTCGGTCCTAGGATGATGAAACACGAAGAGGGTGTGGGCATTCTAACAAAGACGTGATGAGAAAAAGTTTCATGGATACTTCAGAATGGGTAGAAGTACAATGCTATTAATTGTAGGGAATCTGAATTTGGAGAGTGAGGAAAAGGGGATCGCAGGCACTATGGCAAAAGAGAGGATGGGCAAACAAAATGGTGAGGTCTCAAAATACATACGCATGGCAGGTTCTAACTTCAGAGGATTGAGGAGAAAGGCCAGGCTAGTGGTGAAGGGGACAGTTGGACAGACAGCAAAGGAAAAAGGGTCCTTGCTTTTTTTTTAGAGGGCTCTTGCTTGAGCCACCTTTGTTTCACACCTCACAGCCTGGTCCCTGATATTTTGATCAGGTGTTTGGCGTTGTCTCCTTAAAGTCTGTTTGCCCCAGACTTATCCACTGTCATGTCATGGTTCTTGGAATGGAGCCACATTTGAAAAAAGTGTTTAGAAGATGCAACCAGGCTTCATACCTCTCTTACCAGCTGGGATTCTGATGAAAAGTCTACTGTGCTCCTCCTCGCCTTCCATCCCAGGAACAAGTCCTAAAAACATCCCCTGGGTATCTATTGTGACCTGGTTTCATGCTAGTCACCATGGGGAGGGGAGTAGCTAGTGCTTTTTGAAAAACATTTACTGTTTTCCAAGCACCGTGTTAGCTACTTCGAAGGCAAAAAAAATAGGGCACAGTCCCTTCCATGAAGAGCTTGCAATTTTTGTTGGGGAGTCAGACTTAAACATGGATTTTCACATAGTATAGTCTTGGCCAAGGGAGTCCTTTGCCCAATCTGGAGCTTCTGGGAAGGCTTCAAGAAGTGGTTGAGGCCAAGATGAGTGTTGAAAGGTGAGTAAAGGGTAGTTATGCCCAAAAAAATGATGGACCAAAAATTCCAGGCTGAGGAAAGAGCAACAGCACAGAAACTTGAAACAACAGAACGCATATTAGGAGCTACAAATGCTTTAGCACAATTAGAGCATAAAGTGTGAGACAGCGGGGAGAAGAAGAGGAACTAGGAGGGTAGAGACTGGTTCATACAGGTCCCAGTAGGCCAAGCAAAGAACTTTATTCTGTCACTTTGGGAAGCCATAGGGTGGTTTCATGTGCAGGTGACGTGGTTGGATGTTGAACTGCAGAATAGAAGATGGATCCAGGCAAGAGGTTTCAAGACTGGGAGCAGGGAGTCAGTTAGGAGTCTTGTTCAACAGTCCAGACAAGAGACGCTAAGCTCCTGAGCTAGGAAAAGGGTGGTAGATGAGGTGGGGAGGAGGGGACAAGTCTAAGGGCCATTTAGGAAACAAAAGAAGCAATTGGATTCAGTGATGGATTTGCTAAAGTGGGGGAGATAAAGGGGGAGGCATGGTGAATTAGGTTGAGGCTTGGCTGAATGGGTGCATGAAGCTTTGATGGACTGGGACTGGGAATACAAGAGGGAGAATAGAATTTCGAGGAAGTGGGGGAAGGCTGTGAGTTTGGCTGTGATTGCTTGAATATGGAGGGCTTGGAGGGCCTGAAAAAGGGAGTTGACCATATAATCTGAAACTCCTAAGAGAGGTGGAGTGACTTGTGAGCATCATCAACATATGAGTGAGAAAGGCCACTGGGACAGTGACTGGAATCACCCGTGAAGAGAAAAACAGGAGCTAGAAAGATGACCAACACATTTTCCTTTCCCTGGAGGGACTCTACATTCTACTGGGGGAGAAAGACTTGTACACAAGTAACTAGAATACAAGGAACCATGTAATAATTCCTCCCATTACAGCGACTGCATTTTCCACGTCAAATGTGGGACCATGTGGTCTCACCAAGGTCTGACCACAGACACAGATTTTGAAGGAGAGTTGTGTCAGAAGTCCAGTTGCCTTAGTTGTTATAGAGGTACAAACAGAAGTGCTTTTAAAGAGCAGAGTAAGCAACGATAAAAAAGAACAAAATGCTGCCATTTGCAGTAACATGGATGGGCTTGGAGGGCATTATGCTAAGTCAGACAGAGAATGACAAACACTGTATGATATCACTTATATGTGGAATCTAAAAAATACAACAAACTAGTGAATATAACAAAAAAAGAAGCAGACTCCCAGATACAGAGAACAAACTAGTGGTTACCAGTGGGGACAGGGAAGGGGGGAGGGGAAATATAGGGGTAGGGGAGTAAAAAGTACAAGCTATTATGTATAGAATAAGCTGCAAGGATATATTGTACAACACAGGGAATGTAGCCAATGTTTTATAATAACTATAAATGGAGCATAACCTTTAAAAATGGTGAAACCCTATATTGTACACCTGTAACTTATGTAATATTGTACAGCAACTATAGTTCAATTTAAAAAATAATAAAGTGCAGAGTAAGAAGAAATTTATGAAGAAAGAGGAATTTGAGTTAGTCCCTGAGAGTGGACTTGGGAAATCTCAGCTCTACCTATACTAAAAGTTGTTTTCTTCGAATATTGTGTCACCCCAGAGCCACCAAGAAAAGGGTTGGCCCCAGTGGAAGAATAAATTGCATCCTGCAGCAAGCATGGACTGGCCACAGTCTTTAGAGAAGATATATTTGGGCCCTGGGTTCTCTTTTGGACTTCTGGGTTCTGGTAATTTGTACAGCATCATCTTTTTTCACCCTGTGTCAATCAATGAAGACACACCTAAATGGAGACAATGAATGAATTCCATTCTTACCAGTGTGGTAGGGTCTTAGTTATGTTCAAATTGGAATTCAGAGTTTGTTTGTCTGCAGAATAAATGGTTTATTGACCAGCCAACACCCCACCCCCCATACCTGTTTCATGAATTGTTTTGTGTGAGGTTTTTTTTCCCTCTGAAACGTAATGGAGGAAGTTTAGTGTGTGCACTTCTTAGAGAGCGATGAGAGATATATGAATGGTAGAGAAATGCAACAATGTCTGTCTCCTCTGCTTGGTATTATAAACCTCAATTTGTTATTATAAGCAATTTGAAATCGTCAAAAAGTTTCAAGAATAGTGTGCCATATACCTGTCCTTCACTTAGATTCACTAATATTAGCATAACATTTCCTTCCTCTCTCTCTCTATGTGTGTGTATAGCATACACAGGTGTTTTATTTTTTGCTAAACCACTTGAGAGTTAGTTGTAGGCATCATGAACTTTTGTCTCCAACTACTTATCGTTCTTCATAAGTACAATACAACCTTCACATTCAGAAATTTAAAGTTCATGCAACACTATTATATAATATGTAGCTCACATTCAAATTTCCTCAATGTTCCCGCTAAGGTCTTTTACGGCTTTTTCATCCTTTTTTAAATCCTAGGACCTAATGCAGGACCATCCATTGTCTTTGGTTGTCATGTCTCTTGGGTCCCATTTAGTCTCGAACAGTTTCCCGAACCTTTTATGGTTTTCCATCGCATGGAGATTTTTGAAGGGTCCAGGCCTGGTGCTTTACAAATCCTCAATGTGGATTTTCCTGATTGTTTCCTCGTGGTTAGGTTTCAGTTAGGCATTTGGGTCAGACTGGTTTTTGAGCTCCCGAGTCAGGGTCACCTGACCTGGGCAAGGGAGCCCTTCTTGGTCAGGTACATCTCAGCCTGGCTCCAGCATCCTGAGAACAAAGCAGCCTTGGTATGGCTGCCGGTGCCAGAGCTCTGCAGTCTGGATGTGACCAGGGTCAGCGGCACAGAGCAGACCCGGGGACAGTGGCTTGGAGCAGCTGTCAGGGACTTCAAGAGCCTGGCAAGAGGCTTAGAAGGGGAGTCGGGGTACTTACCAGAGAGGAGAAGCACCCTTGAAGTGGATGCATCTGTAAAATGTACAAGGCTCCTCTGGGGTTCCAGAAACTTGGGACTGGTGTTCTTCAGAGTGGAGGTTTCTGGATTGTTGCTACTCTTCCTGATTCAGTAGTGGGGTAGAATTCAACTGTCAAGTGAATGTTAGTGGTTTATAATCTGCAAAGGAGGAGAAGGTACAACTTAGCAGATGGGAAACGAATGAATAATTGAAAGAAAGTACTAAGATCTTCATTTTCCTGAGAGAAGAAGGGACCACTGTGGTGGAGGAAGGACTAGAAATGTGTTAGAGTCAGAGATCCTCGGCGAACTTATTTTTAGGAGAATTTTTGTCATTAGAGGTTCAGGACAAAACAGGAAAGGCGCACTTGTATTTCCTTCTAGAAGAGAGATTTCCTGTTCCTGAGATTTCCATTCACCATTTTGAGAGACATGTAGGAGGCAAAGAGCATGCCCTTCTGTGCCCACCAGGTCATCTGTCTACCCTCCTTCCTCCTGACATTTTACCGGGAGTGCTGTGTGCATTTGTTGCTTCCCGGATTTGGAAGGAAATAAAAATGGAGACCAGGCTCGTTGGGGAACAAAGAGGAGGGGATACTCGCTGTTTCGTGGAGCCGGTCCTCTCCGGGATCACCAGGGGCAGGCAGGGCCGGGCTTGGCTTCTGGATTGCAGAGCCTTTTGATCTTAAAGCAGCTCTTTGAGCCCAGACATTATTCAGACCAGGGGGGATGTAGCTGGTGCTTTGGGTAATCATGTGTTCATTCCTAAAACCAAATCCTACCTTGTGGCCATTAAAATGGTGAGCAAAATGCTTCAAAGCAGCAAATTATTTTTTGTTGAATTTATTTTTTTTAATAAAGTAATGATGCCTTCTCCTTGTAAAGCATTTTACCAATTACAAAATATTTTCACAAATCATGTGTGGCCCTCACATCAGTTTCACAATGTAGGTCAAAGGAGGAAGCAACCCGTCCTGGAATCTGGGGCTTCTGTTAGGGCTCTCAGCCCAGTGCTCAATCCTCTGCCCTTTGCTTCCTCCTCTCAGCAGGTGGGTACCATCCAAGATGTTTGCTAAGGGAGCCGACTCCTCTATCTTTCACCCTTCAGCCTCCTATGAGTTCTTTCTTCCACTTGGTACCAGGTCTGCATGGAGACGTGACCTCACTCAGCACCAGGGAAAAACCCAGGCTTCCTTGGGCAGCTGTTGACCCCGAGGGAAGAAGCCGCCCCTGAGGTTTTCCCCTCTTGTGAAACATTAAGTCCTCATGTGATGTGGGAGAGACGCACCCTATCTTCTCATGAGACCGCTTGGGAGGAATGAATACCTGCCAGTTTTCTGTGGGGTGTGTACTTGTGTGTGTGTATGTGTTTATGTGTGTATGTGTGTGTGTGTCCCCACTCAGGCAGCTATTGGGGGGTAACACTCTAAGTGATCATCCATAAGTGACAGCACATTTTATGTGTCACTCACAGGAAAGATGTCATGATGGGATGACATACCCTCCTGCAATTTCAGCTAACTTTGGGGTGACTTGGTCACTTACAAGGGAGGTAGCTTCCACTGAAGTCTTTGTGAAATCCCTGAACTGGGAGGCTGGTGAGGAAAGAGCCGCAGCTCCATGGCAGGGTCCTTCTGAGGTCACACCAGGATATTTCCACAGTAAAGTGAAGCCCTGTGGCTGGTGGCTGAGAAAGACACATTAGGACCCACCCCACCTAATTCTCCTCCTCTGGGAGCTGAATCAAACAGCATTGTCTACGCACATGTTTACACGTTCTTGCAGGATGTTCTGGCATCCAGCCCATTACAATCTATCATACGTGAAGTTTTGTGTCCATGCCTAGAAGCAGAAAGCAAATGAAATTGTACACTGGAGGAAAAAAAAGCACCAAATCTCAGAGGCGCATTCTCTTCAGGCTCAAAAGGAGATTGGGAAATCAAAACAATTTAGAGGTCAGTACGGTAGAACCAAAAGGCCCAGCCAATGCAGTAAAAAAACAAAATAAGGCACAGCCATGTTCGTGGCAGTACTATTCACAAATTCACACTTGCACACTAGCCAAAAGGTGGAAGCCACTCAAATGCCCCCCCGTGGGCATGAATGAATAGATAAACAAAATGTAGGGTGTATATATATTATTCAGCTATGAAAAGGAAGGACATTATGACGTATACTACAATGTGGATGAACCTTGAAGACATTATGCTAAGTGAAATAAGCCAGTCACAAAAGGACAAATGCATATGAGCCCACTTATGTGAGGTACCTAGTGTAGTCAAACTCATAGAGACAGAAAGTAGAACAGTGGTCGACAGAGGCTGGGAGGAGGGGGAAATGGAAAGTTGTTTAATGGGAACAGAGTTTCAGTTTTGCAAGATGAGATTCTGGAGACATTGCACAACAATGTGAAGGTACTTAACACATCTGAATGGTAGACCGAAAAATGGTTAAGATGCTCGATTTTGTTATGTGTATTTTACCACAAATAAAACAACAACAACAGAAGAAACAAACAAAAATAAGGCAAGATAAGCCCGTTGTATAACAACGGAGTTTTGTTAGCTGGTTGCTTGAACTTCCTGGAGACGCAGCCACGTGTGGCTAGCCAGGGAATGGGGTCAAAAGAGGTGACGATCTCAGCTGGGAGGGAAGCTGCCCCGGGGGAGGATTTTTTGAGGAGAGAGTTGGAAGGAATGTTCTCTGCCCTTTGCCTTCCTGGGAGTTCTTCCCTCCATCCACGACTTCCAGAGGAGAACTCAGTGTGAAGGTATCCACCTCCAATCTCTGTGTTTTACTCTAAATAGTGACAATGTCCTGGGCAGGGAACTGCTATCTCATCAAGATTCCTGGAGACTGGGGTGGGTTTATCTTTCCTTGGACACAAAATGTGATCAGACTGGTCGGACAGATAGGGAAATGTCGCCTGGGTTGGTGGTTGATCTAACAGAATGTGTCTCAAACCAGAATCCACAGGTTCTCTGTGCAAATTTTATAATTTATAGTAGTCTAACTTTTATGATATAAATATAATTTAAAATTATACATGTAATTGAATAGTTGGAGCATCAGGACGATCAACTTCTCACTAGTTTGCTGGCGTAATTCCAGCACCCACATTTAGGACTGTCATCACTCCAGTGAAGGGCAAGTGACATCTTGACGCTTGGCATGGATGGAGGTGTAGCACCAAGTTAAACTGAGGAAAGGGCTGGGAGAACTGAGTCATCCCATAGCACAGGGTAGCACAGGCCTGCCACACTCAAAAATGCCAATATCATGACAACACCAGCCTCGTATTTGTGCTGTGAATCAGCTTCAGCAAAACATTACTGGTGCCATTAATGTAATGTGGTTAATTTTCATTTTGTCGACCTCTGAGGTTTTGTTTCCATTTAATTTGTAAACTTCTGTTGCTTTTCAGTTATGAGCTATGCTTTTCAGTTTTGAGCTATAACCATAAAGTGTTTATATCTATGCTAATGTTGGTATATTTATAAATAGCTGTATAAAAAGGTTCATTTTTAAGAAGGTTAAGTTAACCCTTAGGGTCCAAGATGTTTTCTTCTCTGTAGAAGCTCCTACAGCTCCTAGCGTGAGAAGCCCGTTACATGGAGGGTCAACCGGCCCTACCTGTGTTTGATCAGACCTAGAGGGAGGTCTAACTCAGGACTTTATGAGGTCAATTCAGTGACTTATGAGGATGGACTAACTTGTGTTTAGGAGTTCTACCCTTTATCTCCAACATCGATACATACAACTCTAGAATATCATCGATAGCTTCCAGTTTGTGTTCACAAAGAAACCAGGGGCTCTGATTGCCTAGCCCCTCCTCTTAGGCTTAGTTGACTCTCTTCTATGTTTCACACCCTTCTTGTCCTTTCTCGTTGGAAGCTAGGTTTAGCTGCTCCTTTTATTCAGGATGCTTGTTTTATGTACAGAAACTTCGAGACTTAATGTTAGTGAGGACTCAGATTTCACCTTAGGCACCATTCTCGTCAAGCACTTTGGCTTCCCTAGGACTGCAAGCTGCTGCTTTCTTCCTGTGCGGATTCCCCCAAGACGTGCTGTGTGTTCTTCTTGCTTTCACAGCTCTCCCCGTCTCTCTCTAACCAGACACACTTGGCCCCACCTTTGCTCTCTCCCTTGAGATGCAGACCCTGTCGGACAGTAGGAGGGGTTCTCTGGACAGGAAGTCACTTCCTGAGCCGAAGCCAAGTTGAAAATGGATTCCCACTTAGGAGAGGACTTGGGCACCCAGATGCTTTCTTTGAGAAACCATGAATGTTTCTGCTGTCAACAGGAGATAGGAGCTACTTCTGGTTAACTTTCCATGACCTGCGTCACGGAGGTCTCCATGTTATTCATTCACTTGACAAATATTTACCAGATACCTTCTACGTGACAGTCACTGTTCCAGGTTTTGTCCATGCCAAGATGAATAAGTAGTATTTGTCCTTCATGAGCTGGTGGTCTCACTCGGGATGCCATGTGCATCTAAATAAGTTGCAGCACAAAACCAGAAATATAGATCCATGGAACAGGATAGAAAGCCCAGAGATAAACTCACGCACATATGGTCACCTTATCTTTGATAAAGGAGGCAAGAATATACAATGGAGAAAAGACAGCCTCTTTAATAAGTGGTGCTGAGAAAACTGGACAGCTACATGTAAAAGAATGAAATTAGAACACTCCCTAACACTGTACACAAAAATTAACTCAAAATGGATAAAGACCTCAAAATGTAAGGCCAGACACTATAAAACTCTTAGAGGAAAACACAGGCAGAACACTCTATGACATAAATCACAGTAAGATATTTTTTGACCCGCCTCCTACAGAAATGGAAATAAAAACAAAAATAAACAAATGGGACCTAATGAAACTTCAAAGTTTTTGCACAGCAAAGGAAACCATAAACAAGAGGAAAAGACAACCTTCAGAATGGGAGAAAATATTTGCAAATGAAGCAACTGACAAAGGATTAATCTCCAAAACATATAAGCAGCTCATGCAGCTCAGTATCAAATAAACAAACAACCCAATCCAAAAATGGGCAGAAGACCTAAATAGACATTTCTCCACAGAAGATATACAGATTGCCAACAAACACATGAAAAGATGCTCAACATCACTAAGCATTAGAGAAATGCAAGTCAAAACTACAATGAGGTATCACCTCACACCAGTCAGAATGGCTGTCATCAAAAAATCTACAGGCAATAAATGCTGGAGGAGGTGTGGAGAAAAGGGAACCCTCTTGCACTGTTGGTGGGAATGTAAATTGGTGCAGCCACTATGGAGAACAGTATGGAGGTTCCTTAACTGAAAATAGAACTACCATGCGACCCAGCAATCGAACTACTGGGCATACACCCTGAGAAAACCATAATTCAAAAAGAGTCATGTACCACAATATTCATTGCAGCACTATTTACAATAGCCAGGACATGGAAGCAGCCTAAGTGTCCATTGACAGATGAATGGATAAAGAAGATGTGGCACATATATACAATGGAATATTGCTCAGCCATAAAAAGAAACTAAATTGAGTTATTTGTAGTGAGGTGGATAGACCTAGAGACTATCATACAGAACAAAGCAAGCCAGAAAGAGAAAAATAAATACCATATGCTACAACATATATATGTAATCTAAAAAAAAAAAAAAAAAAAAGAGGTTCTGAAGAACCTAGGGACAGGACAGGAATTAAGATGCAGATGTAGAGAATGGACTTGAGGATGTGGGGAGAGGGAAGGGTAAACTGGGACAAAGTGAGAGAGTGGCATGGACTTATATATACTAACAAATGTAAAATAGAAAGCTAGTGGGAAGCAGCTGCATAGCACAGGGAGATCAGCTCGGTGCTTTGTGACCACCTAGAGGGGTGGGATAGGGAGGGTGCGAGGGAGACACAAGAGGGAGGGGATATGGGGATATAGGTTTATGTATAGTTGATTCACTTTGTTATGCAGCAGAACCTAACACACCATTGTAAAGCAATTATACTCCAATAAAGATGTTAAAAGATAAATAAACACATAGGTTGCAGTGCATTGTGACAAATGCCCTACCATATAATGCAAATGCCATACTTTATATTAGCCCTCCAGAGGCGAAGAGGAGGAGCCCCCTGACCACCAGGGGAGGTCAGGGGAGACATCCAGAGGGCATGACACTGAAACCCCTCTTGAAGGATGAATGGGAGTTCCTTTGGTGGGAAAGTTCCACGGGGGTGGGTGAGCATTCAAGGTAGAGAAGAGGTTGTGAGAAAGCTCAAAGCTTCATGGAGTTTGGGTGGAAATGTAAATTGTTTGGGATGGCTGGAATGTATGTTTTGGTGTGTGTATACATATGTTGTAGGAGAGTGAGGGTGCAGGATATAGATTTGGAAGAGGCTTATACTCCAGGCCAAGCAGAGGCAATGGGGTACCATGCCTTACTGCATTCCACAGTGTATACCACTCCTGCCTGGGGCTGCTGTTTTTTCCCCTCCCTCTCTCTCCCTCCCTCCCTCCCTCTCTCCCTCCCTCCCTCCCTCCCTTCCTTCCTTTCAACAGCTTTATAATTCACATACCATACAATTCACCTATTAAAAGCATAAAACTCAGTGGTTTTTAGTATGTTCACAGAGTTGTGTAACCATCACCACAATTAATTTTAGCACATTTTCATCACCCCAAAAAGAAAACCCAGACCCTTTAGCTGTCACCCTCCTACCCTCATCCCCTCCACCTCAGCTCTAATTAATCAATAATCTACTTTCTGTCTCAATGGATGTGCCTATCCTGGACATTTTATATAGATGGAATCATACAACATGCGGCCTTTTGTGGCTGACTTCTTTCACTCAGCGTGGGGTATTTTCCTTAGCAGCTGCAGAATGGGCAGCAATTCAATTTCCCCTAAACTTGCAAAGGGTTGGTGAGTTCATGGGAGAGAGAGAGAGAAAAAAAAAAAGAAAACAGTGATGGAGTATTTGGGGACTCTGGAACAGCAACACTAAAAAGGCATAAAGTTTCATTTAAGACATTTCTTTCTGGGACCATGGCTTCACAGGTGTAAATATTTCTCTTACAAAAGACTTCTTGTTTTGAGCCATGGTAGTGTATCTGGAAACCTGTGGTTTACAGTTGATGTCTTTGTGGACAGGTTGGTAGAGACAATCCCTCTCTTTCCCACTGCTGTGGTGCCATTGCTTCCATGAAAACACCACCGAATTTGGCATTTATGCTACTTGCTTCACTGTGAGCCTCCTGCCTGATATCGGGTCAACACAAAACTGCTTCTTCTCCATGGAGAACAAACTTGATGAACTGGGAAGTGGCATACGCTGTACCCGGAACTGTTCTCACAAGTGCGGTAAATTTCACATTTGCAAATTTAACAGGACAGCCCTCGTTCATTTCGTATGTCGCTGTGCAGAACTGCTGAGTTCTATAAAAGGTCTGGTTTCTCTCTCTTGCTGGCACATTTTCAAAGACCACATCAGTCAGAGCAGCCCTGGGTCCTTTCCACGCAGCTGCCTCAGGGTTTTATAGACCCTGAGACGGAATCTCGTAAAGTCTGGCTGCCATTTTGAGTTGCAGTCTAGTGATTCTCTCTCTTTTCCTACATGAAGATTTGATTTTAAATCCGTTTGAAAAATGACATGGTCAGCCTGAATCATCTTAGTTTTCAAGGTTAAAATAGAACAGAATATGCGGTAGTTGACTCACAGTATTGTAGTTAAACTACTTGTCACTTAATACTACACAACTTTAAGGATTGTTTTAATCAATAGTATTTGTATAAGGTACATAGACGCCAGAGAGTTCCATCCATCTTGTTCTCTTCTTTGGCGATGTGCGTCATTATTATTCCAAGTAGCATGTCTTAAGAGCCTGTTGTGTATAACTCTGCTTTCTCTTTCTGTTTCTTTCTGTCTCTCTCTCATTCATACTTACAGTTAACAAAATATGATTCCAAATATTCCTCTAATATTTTCATTGGGACGGTTTGGGCATGTGGCTTGTTGCTGTCCTTGAATGGTTTTACAAGTGCTCAGTGAGAACGGGGAATGCGAGAGGCAGGTGTGGAGCAGCGGGGGGAGGGAACGCCTAGTGCTCCCAGGAATCCCAGCCTAGTGATGCGAAGCTTCCACCTGAGGTTAAAGACCAACTCGGCTCGTCAGAACAGCTGTGACCCAAAATCTGATCTGGGAGTTGATGTTTTCTAAGAGCTCAGCCATGTGAGCCCGGAACCCCAAAGCCAGGAGTGGTGGCAGCCCCACACTTATCCTCAGGTATCAGTGAGCTCCAACCCTCTGGGGGGTCTGATGTGCTGGGAAAGCACAGGTGTTATCCTCCATGGACATGGGATGGAGTTTGGGGCTCAGCCACTTACTGGCTCTGTGATGTTGGACAAGCTGTTCAATATCTCTGATCTTCTATTTACTTTTTTTAATAAAAGAAATATGATCACATCAATAACCATGGAGGTTATTGTGAAGAAGAAATATGCATGGAAGATTACTGGTTTGGGAATTTCAGAGTCAAGGTTTGTCTCTGTCCCTTAATAGGACAATGTGGTATGTGATTCCTTGGAGAATACCTGACCAGAGATTGAGCTGGAAAGTTGCTTTATCCACTTGGTTTCATGAATCCGTTCTTTCACTGATGTATTTTCTCAGTTAACCTAGCTGGACAGGGGTCCAGGAAAGTGGAGGCCCCAAAGATGAAAAGGAGGTAGCCAGGTGAAGGTGAGGCAAAGAGCAGAGAATGACACACAGTGGGCAAAGAGATGGGGATAACGGGGCTCCTGTAGGTATTTTGGCATATATGGAGTGTCGAGTGTGAGGGGAAATAGATAAATACGGAGATATGGAGGGAACACAAGCTTCCTGCGCCCAGGAGTTTGCTCCTTGCCTCCCCGATGGAGTTCCATACCTCCGATGTTGATACCACGCATGTTGTCATTACGAAAGATAGGATGCTAGGACATTCCTGACATTCAGAGTTAGAACTTGAAATACAATTTCTACAGAGGCAACATGTTCACTGGTAGTTCTATGTAGTTAGGATAGTGTTATAAATAACAGCTTCAAGTGGATTTTAATTTAAACAAGTAAACTACCGAGAAAAGGGGGGGATAGGTCCTGTTTCTTGGCTGGGGGTCCTTTGCAATGCAAAGCACTGGGCTTCGTGCTCTGGCCATCTGAGCCCAGATCAGATCTGTAGGTTGACTCTGCTTGGCCCATGTATTTGGATTCTTTTCTTTTTTTTACCAATTTTATTTTAAATTGAAGTATAATTGATTGACGATGTTGTGTTAGTTTCAGGTATACAGCAAAGTGATTCATATATATATGTGAATATATATTCATATATATATTCATATATATATAACTTTTTTATATTCTTTTCCCTTATAGGCTATTATAAAATCTCTGTGCTATACAGTAGGTCCTTGTTGTTTATCTATTTTATATATTGTGTGTATATGTTCATTGCAAACTCCTAATTTATCCCTCCCCTTTGGTAACCATAAGTTTATTTTCTATGCCTGTGGGTCCATTTATGCTTTATATATAAGTTCATTTGGTTCATTTTTTAAAGATTCCATATATATGTGGTATCATATGATATTTATCTTTCTCTGTCTGGCTCACGGTACTTGGATTTGAGTGTTTGATCCTGTGAGGCTCTCGTCGCAGTGCTTCCATGGTTCCATCACTCCCTGCTGTTTAATACCTGGCCCACTTCCTCACTTTGATGCTACCTTACTTGGTCCCTGGAGGCACTGGACTTGGGAACCCCACGTCTGGGCAGCAGAGGTGAGAGGTGCCATCATCGTTTCCATCTGATTCATTATCAGCTTGGCGTTTGTCCATATCCAAAGTCAAGCACGATCATTGAGGTGGTGTCTGGAGGTGCCGTCTCACCTTCCAACCAGTGCTTCTTTTTCTTTTCCTCTAGTCCTTCTCCCAGGTCCCTTCTCTTGCTCTGCCAGGATGTTTGTTTTCTAGCTCAATTAAATTCAGTTCAGCAAAGGCACATCAACCACGTGCCTGCCACTTAGGCTTCAGCGGTTGACAAGGCACAGTGGTTATCCTCAAGGGGTTCATAGTCTGGCCCGAGGGGGTGGAGGACAGACAAGTAGAGAGGTCAGCTCTGCTTGGTGGGGAATGGGCCTGCTGGGGTGGAGTCTATCCAGCATCAAAGAGGAGAACCTGAGCCATCTTGGGGATGAGGAAGAGGCTGGAAGGACCTGCAGGAATTAGACAAATGCAGATGAGTTCCAGCAAAAGATAAGATACAGCTTCATGAACTCAGGATATTGCAGGATTGGACCAAAGGCTGGGGGAAGAGAGGGGGAGGGAGTGGAGAGCAGTGAGAGGTGAGGATGAGGAAGCCAGCTCTGCCTTTCCTGTCTCTCCCCAGAGACACTAGGATGGTACTTAGCACCTCCTGGGAGCCCTCTGAGCTGAGATGGGCACTGACTCCTGCCCTATGGGAAGACTGTATTTTTCAAAAGTTTTCTTAGAGAAGAGTCCCAGGAGAGTTGAGGGCCTGAGCCTGCATTGGCAGGAAAAGTGGATTAAAAGAAGGCCAAACCCAAAATAGCTCCTGGGGGTTGACAAAATGGATTTTGGATTGCTGGTCTGTGTGGGTATAACCCTGCGGAGGCCAGTAAAAGGGTGAGAAAAAGGGAGTGATCACTTCTAGACAGTGGGGGAGAAAATGTTGCTGCCTGGGGCCCAGCTCAGCAAATACTACAAAAGAATATTACCCAAAAAATCCATATCTTTAAAAAAAATTCAAAATGCAAAGGATTTTCAAGTGCCATAGGAAAAATATTATTTTATTAATAGATGAGTATCAAAAAGATTACTGGCCTTAAGTTTAAAAATATTAATAGCTGGACACGTTTGGGAAGTAACGATCTGGAGGTGACTTTCTAATCTTTTTTTTTTTTTTTTGTAATTTTGTAATTTTTTTTCGCTAATCTTTCTTCCTGAGCTGGGAAGCATTCAGCCATTCTCCTTAGGTTACTGTCTCTAGGCATGTGGTGTCCTGTTTGGAAAATGCACCTGGCCTTTAGAAAGGGGCTGTTCTGTGCCCTTGTAGGCATCTGTCTCTGGTCTTTATGCAGAAGGCCACCTACCGGGGAAGACCAGGGTGCTGTGTAAACACGTAATGCCTATGCCGTTTTTGGTTTTCTTTTCTCATCACTGTGTTGTTTTGGGAACTCAGTTCAGGGAAATGAGGCTGCCAACCTTTCAAACCGCCCTGGGCTGTGCAGCTTCCCAGTGGGCACCCCGAGGCAGGCACGTCTGATTTCCTCCTTTCAAAGCTGCAGGAAGTAGCAGCCCCAGGATGAGCACACATCTCAGCCTCGTGAGAAAGACGGGCTTTGGGAAGGGAGATTTAGAGTTAGAATAAACAAGAGAGAGGATTTCATAAGCTTCTCGGAAACGCCTGGACCTGATGCTTGTCATCTGCTACTAAATTTGGCCTTTTCATTTTCCTTGCACAGGATACAGTGGCAACCAAGGCACAAATTCCGGGATGTATTTAGATAAACAACTTGGCGGTGGAGGATTTTTACCTGTCATGGGACCAAGAAATGTCAAGGGTTATAAGCGTGACTGAGGACAATTTCAATTAAAGTGTCAAGAATAGAAAAAAAAAATCAGCAGTCTAGCTTATCTGTCTCTCTTTTTTCTTTTCTACCCTTACAATTTTCATTACTCTCAATGAACTGCTGGAGGTAAAACCGTTTTTGTCCTTTCAGCTTTTTCGTTGTGTGTACGCTGCTTCTCGTGTTTGGATAATACCGTGGAGAGCTTCAGTATCACCTCCGCCCTCTTCCTGGGCAGGTAGAATGAATCTCTTCCACCTTGCATGCCCAGAGCACCCGTGCACGCCTCTATTGCAGCACCCATTGCTTGTAGTGTGTTATTGGTTCGTGAGTCCGTTTCCCCTGCTGGTTCTAGAACCCCAGTGTGGACCATCTCTGGTTGACGTTTGTATTCTCAATGTGCGCACAGGGCCTGGCACATTGCAAACCCATATTTGATGCTAAGTGGTCATCCTGATTCTGGGGGATGATGCTTTCAGCTGCCAAATGACAAAAGAATAGAGCCAAAGCCTCATGAAAAGACAGCAAGGAGGTAGGAGAAGGAGCAAAGGGTTTGAAGACCAAAGATGTTTCTTTTGTTTACTGTTTCTATTACCTTGGGCAAATCACCAGTTTGGCATTTTGTTACCCAGGAAGTGATAATACTGCTTTCTTCTAGGTTTTTGGGAGAAGTTTAAATGATGTAACAGATAGGGATGTGTTTTCTCAACTGGGATGAGTTCTCTGCAGGAGACGCGCAGTCATTAGTGGAAACAATCATCTGGACCTGGGAGCTGAGAGAGCCATGTTCCTGGGCGGTGCCCTCACTCTCTGTCTGAGTGATCTGGGGCAAGGAAATCACTTAGCCTTTTGTGGATTCCTCGTCAGTCAGGAAACTCAGTTCTGTTTCCCAGGGTCATTAGGTGGATCAAAATACACATGAATATTTTGGATGATTATTAAGGTCTGTGAACTGGAGCCCTAATATTATTAGCTGAGGTGGGATGAGCACATCCAGATCTCTCTCTGCTCATGTTCGCTGTCCTCCTCCTCTCTGCCCTGGTCTCCCCACTCAGGACATATGTACGTGTGTGTGTGTGTGTGTGTAGTGTCAGGGCAGGGGACAAGAGCCCCTCGGACTCTGAATGCCGGCAGAGTGGCCCCTGTCCTTGCTAAGCAATGACCCAGGGAGGCTGGTTTCTTCGCAGTCTGCTACTAGGACAGGAGGGGAGAGGTCAGCAAAAGCTGCTCTGATTAAATTGCACATCTGGGGGAGTTGCATCCAGGTGTACAAACAAACACGTACATTTCTGGTATATCTGCCCCCAAACTGGACATCGATGATGTTTATCATCCTTTAATGAACAAGATCAACTTTTTCCACCGGCCAAACCATATAAGCAGTGGGTGTTCTTACCTGTGCACAAAGCACTGGAAATCAGTAGAACCTTACTAACCAGAACCCTCAATTCACCGGAATTACGTCGCTGCATTTAGTATTCATGAGAAAGGTTAGCAAGCAACACACAAAGCCTGTGTGTCGGGGTAAGGTATGAAGATATTAATTTGTGCTTTGTTTGTGCTGGGATGGAAGAATGCAGTTAAATGGGACACTGTTGTGTTTTATTCATTTTATCCCACCTTTCTCATGCTGAGAAGAGAGACAGGTCTTTTAGGGTCACTTGACTGTGAGTTCCCAGGGCAGAAGAGAGAGGTGAAGATCTGTGGGGTGTGTGAATGTGAGAGGAAAGGGGAGCTATCCCGAGACTGGGGAGCTGGTGGAGATTGCTGGGTCTGCTACATCACAGCGCCCTCACCCCTTCTCCGCCCACACCCCAGATCAGCATTGACACCTTGGACAGAAATGGTTGCGTAGAGTTCCCAGGGGGCTAAAGCCCAGGAAATGGGGCTCCTGGCCCCAGCAGCAATTGGCTTGCTCAGCCCCAGCACAGGCGAGGAAGTACCAGTCCCTAGGACTTCAAGAGACCATGTTCACTCTTTGTATGATGCTGGTAGATTCGGAAGCCCTGATAGGTATTGAGATTAAATTTTGGAATTATTGCTTAGAATTGGGTTGAAGGCAAATAAATACACATGATATTTCTCGGGTAGCGGAATATGTTTGCAAACCTACCCTTGGCTACTTGGTTGGCAGGATTTATTTTAGAAATGCAATTTTCAGGGCTTGCTATGAGGTCAAGTGATATCCAGTCCAGTTTCCAGCATCTACATCTTCAGGACCATAGGGGCTTGGAGAGCTGGGGGTGGAGCAAGAGGAAAGCTGACAGCCAAGCTTCAGAGCTCAGGGTGAAGGGATGTGGGAGAAGACTGGGATTCACCTGAGCCAGGGGTGGAGGTGTCCCTCATCTCTCTCTTACAGGGAATCCCTGAAACCCCTAGAGGTTGTGACAATGGCAAACCAGGTAACCAGGTACCGTGCTAAGCATTTTGCATACATCAACTCGTTTAATCCTTGTAACAGCTTTGGGAGGTGGGCACTGCTCTTCATCTTCCATTTTACAGATTAAAAAACTGTGGTAGAGAGATGCTTATGATCACATAGCTAGTGAGGGGCAAATCCAGGAGTGAACCAAGCTATCTGGCTTCAGAATGCACGCTCTTGGGAACCACACTCTTCTGCCAGTCGACCTTGACTCATAACTGACCAGATGGGATGTTGTTACTGGACAGTGCTCAGGGGTGCTCAGCGTGCTTGTCCAGCAAGACTCTAAATCATCAGGGGAAGGTCAAATGTGCATATTCTTGGTGGCTATTAAGAGATAAGCTATTTTAATTTTTGTATTTTTTTTTTAGGACAAAATTTTACGCATACCGAGAACAAAGGGATGTCTGGGCAAGCCTTGTTTGTTTCATTTCAGCCATACCAAACAATTCTCTTCTGAGCACAATTTTGGTTACTCTGGATTTTACTTCACTAAATGACTTTGGGTAACTGAGGCCATCTTGAAGTGGATGAGGCCAATTTTTTCCTCTGCTACTCTTTAACCAAATCTGGTCTGGTGTGTGGGGCTGTTCTTTGGAAACACTGGAATATGAGAACCTCAGGATGAAATTGCAAAAACAGTCTATTAGCCTTCTGGCAAGAATACTGAAATTTGGCAGAGTGTGTGGGGTAAACACAGACAGGATGGTGTCATTCGGATCATTCCATTTAAATGAAATCTGACTAGGGATTTGGAGAGCATTATTACAACCTTTACAATTGGGAATTCCTGGGTGGATGTCAATAGAGCTTAGTATTTGTTTTTAGGTAAACACCCAAAAGGTCATACCAGGTAAGGGTTTGGAGGATACAGCAACAATAGCCTTTTTAAAAAGAACTTTATGTTTGGGTACTTTCCATGGAACACTGCCTTCTGGATTTGAAGATGATACTTCTCATGGTCCTCTCAACCCATGGTTATTATGGCAGAGGGGTCACATAAAAATAGATACATTTATACTCTATTAATTTTTTTTTTTTTTTTTTTTGCGGTACGCGGGCCTCTCACTGTTGTGGCCTCTCCCATTGCGGAGCACAGGCTCCGGACACACAGTCTCAGCGGCCATGGCTCACGGGCCCAGCCGCTCCGTGGCATGTGGGATCTTCCTGGACCGGGGCACGAACCGGTGTCCCCTCCTGCATCGGCAGGCAGACTCTCAACCACTGCACCACCAGGGAAGCCCTACTCTATTAATTTTATCCTCACTAGGAGAGAATAACGGTCAAGTGACTAGAAGATTCCTTTGTTAGATGCCTTTAGACCACCCCTTCCCCACTCCCCTGCCTCTCCAAGGGGAGCTACCATAGGGCTGTCTTCTGCTTCAATAACTCTAGGTCTCAGCAATGAGCCAAGCATTGAATGAAAGTCATCTGACAACCTTTTTTCTCCTTAGTACCTCGCAATTACCTTTTATTTCTGACCCAGCTTTCTCTTTGGACTTGTGTTTCTGACTCTGATGCAAAGCCATCTGTCCGTCTGTCCATCCATCTATCCATCTATCCATTTATTCATCCATCCATCCATGTGTCCAGTTATTCATCTATTCAAGTATTACCCATTACCTGCCTTCTCCGGGATGGGCTTCCCTCAGCACCCCAGATGATCGTGCTCCCCTCAGAGGGCTTGGCGGCCCCCTGCAGGGGAATCAGGGCGCTGGGAGGCCCCCCTCATGGACCCCTCCATGGGCAGCATGAGTCCACTGTTGAGCCAGGTTGACTGGTCTGCAGTTTCGGTCCAACACCCCCTGACATGGTTCTGAGCCCACAGGTCTGGTGTGGGAGGATGGGAGGTTCTGGGGGAGGGAAGCCATAGCCCCATCCGGGCTCCTCTTCTTCCTGTGCGGTTGGAATCACCCTCACATCACACTCTTCCTTCCTTCATGCCTTTCTATGTATGGCCAGCTCACAAAGCTTTTGGTTCTTTGTATGTTGAAAACAAAAAAAGAAACCAATAGAAAAAAACACACAAAAACAAAAAACTTTGAGAATCCTGATAAAACCATTTTTTCTTAACAGTCTTACAAATTCTGTTGCCTTGAGAGTGAAATACAGTTTGAAATTCACAGTAGAAGCAATGGTGTCTTTACTCCAGTTGGCATATCCCCTTCCTGGGATGTCTGTCTCAACAGCATGGTCCAGTTTTAATGGCAGATGAGCTGTGGAGTTGGGTGCAACAAACAGGCACTGGGAAAATACAGCGGGTGATAGTTCAAAGCATCCTTGGACATGTGGGCCAAGGGTGTGAGCCCGGCCCCCAAGTGGCCCTCACCTTCTACTGACATTGCCCTGAATGGTGCTCTTTCACGTGACATCAAGAAAACGCCTTCTTCCGTATATTGGGTTCTAATTTATGTGACTATCTTGAAGCTCAAACTTGAGCTGCAGGTCCTCACCTGGGAGCCCCCCCCCACGCCCCTACCCCCTGCCGTGTGTACGGACAGCTTCTGCGCCGCACTCAGCAGTCACACCACATCGTCTCTTTCCCACTGCTCTCAGGCAACTTGGCCCCATGTCCAAAAACAGCAGCCCCGGGGTGTCGCCATCTGTCAGAGCAGCAAAGTACAGAAGTTTCTCCAGCGGACACCTCTCAACTTACACTCCTTGGATTTTGACTGGCATCAGATGCAAGCGCCCTCTCAAAATGTAGGCAGCCGAAAGACAGCTTTTTGGGAGTCTGGATGACGAGTCTGCCTCAAGGACAGTTCTTGGCCATGGCTGTGGCTATGACCTGCTCCTTTGTCAGGCATTGTGGCCCCTCCCAGGCATCTGAGGTGCAGGGTCTAACTGTGACCTTGCGGGCAGCTCTGCCTAAGTTCTTCCTCATCATTATGGCTGGAGGATTCAAACGTTCTGTGCTCTCTCATGCCTCTGTGCCTCTGTGTATATTATTCCTTCTTAGAATACTTTGTACTCATAGTCCTTGACTCAGTATAACATTCACTGAACTAGGTGGGCACTTCTCTGGTACCAAACTGCTCTAAGTCCCATTTGTCCCTTAGGTCTTGGCTTGGCATACAATTCCATCTCTTGGGGGACTACCTGGATTATTCCCTCTCCCTTTTGCACCCCTTTCTCCCTTTCCTCCCAGCCCTGAATCCGGGGCTTCTCTTCTGCTCTCTCAGAACCTGTTGCAAATATCACAGCATTTTCCAGGTACTATAATCGCTTCCTCGGTCAGCCCCCTTATTTTGATCCCCGAAAGGGCAAAGATGGTGTCTGTTCATCTCTGCATGTAGCACCCAGCACACTGTCTGCAAGTGGAAGACCCTCAATAGAATGTACTAAATGAATGGATAAATAAATGATTGGTTTTAATGTATTTTCAAAATCACATCCTGATGAAGGGCTGACTAAGAAGATACTCCTAGAACTGGGAAAACAAACCAGAGCAGTTTAGAGTGATTTTAATTTTAACCTGACCTTGAGGCTCTAGGCTGAGTAAACAGAAGATGAATGACAAAATATTGGATTTAAGAAATGGTTATTTTCTCAGTGTTTAAAGTTTTAAAAACCCCATGCAATTTTGCCCACAGAGAGGAAAAAAAGAAACGCTGCCATGAGAGAGCTGTGAATTTTATGTCTCCGGGGCAACAAAGTGAATAATTTCAGAGAGAGAAGGAGAGAACTTGAGACAGGGTCTCACCGAATGAATTCGCTGTTCCAACCGAAAGTCACTTAAAAAAATTTTTTCCCCAAACAGAAGTATAGGAATCAAAATGAAAATAAAAGGAGATAAGGTAGTTTCCCTAGTCATAATGTTCTCTTGGAGGCTGAGAAGGAGATGGTGAAACAATGGACATTTTATGAGCGTTCGACTCTGTTGAGACACAGCAGGGCCATTTTTCTGACGTTTACAGCAGGGAAGAAACATCAAGTCGGAACCCTAAGTATAAGCCATCTCCAAGGCCAACTGCGAAACGCCATCAGCCCCGGGAGGTGTGTGAAGGAATACGGTGACGGATTTCCCTGCAAAGGGCTGCGGGGGAACAGAGCTGCTCTGAAGCGTTGCCCCTCGCCTCTCCTGTGCTGTCCTGCCTGGGGCGCCTCATTTCGTGTGCATCAGGAACAAATTACAGGTCTGTTTCCGGCGTGGTTGTTGCCTCCTGACTCTGGCGTTCGGCGAGTCAGCCCGTTGTCATGGAGACCACCGTTTAGACAGTTCTTCTGAACAGGGCTTTGTTAAGTGGGCGAACAGGATGCGCAGCAGTATCCACTTTGGTGCGGGAAGCGTCCCAGTCAGGAGCGCTGCGTCACTGCTTGGGTAGCAGCCACAGCGTGTTGTCACAAGGCTTCCCAGAGCCTCCTCGGGTCCTCCCTTCGTCTCTCCATCTCCTCAGAATACATTTGTTTATTGCTCTTTACGTGCCCTCGATGTGTGACTTCAACAGAGATGTTTCCGACCACTCTGATGGTCAGGACCCTCTTTTGCACTGGGCTCCCCCATTTAGTCATCACACTCCCAAGGGTTCACCCCGGTCACGTCCATCACGAGTGTTTCATGTTTAGAGTGTGGACGATGAGCTGCTTCTTACTCACTGTGTCATCAGTTGTGAGATCTCTGAGTGCTGCGGGCCCTCTGAGCAGGTCCATCTGCAGTAGTGCCCATAGCCTGCAGTTAGACGGGCAGCACCCCATCTTGGTGGGGAGGGGAACCCTCCAGGTACAAGACTAGAGCCAAGGACAGGTTTAAAAGCCATTGGGGACAGACAGCTAGTCTCCCAGGGCCTGTGCATTTTATTCTATGTAACTGACTTGAAGCCATTCTGAGGGCTTCTCCCTGAAAACCATGTGAACTAAAGGAATATGCAGGATTCTGGGGCAATGGATCACATTCAACACAGAGAATAACATCTAATAGGAAACTGGAAGAAACAGAAACTTCAAGTCTGTGCCTGTGTTCTCAGTTTGAGAAATACCCGTAGCTTGGGGTCATTTACCACCCCCAAGTGATACTGGAGGCGAAGAATATTGCATATCTTGGAAGCCACCAAGGATCTTGTTCTATTGGTGTTCAGAATGACACCAATACATCAGCAAGAAAAGCTAAATCTATATGTATATAGACACATATGTTTTTTAAGGAGGTGAAGTATGTAGTGTGTTTCAGGAAGATTTACTACCAAATTGATAAAATAAGAAAGGGAAAAACATCAGTTTTATGGAAAATTAAGTTATGTGAACTACTATGTGTAATTCTATATGATAAGAACTACTTTCTCTTATAAGACCAGTGGGATTAAGAGTTCTTATATATGGATTTCTCAGAAACACTGCTAGTGTGGCAGGGATATTTGCAATCATATATTATGGTGGCTTTAAAATAATTATCAGCCTTGGAACCCTTTCTGCAATGGAATCTTATGCAGGAGCCTCACCTTATGTGGAAACCCGTCTCTCTGCCAGCATGTGAGGAAGGAGCTGAGCTGTAAATCTGCTGCCTTCAGATTCAGGTGGCGTCTGTCTTAGTCTGCTCAGCTGCCATAACAAAATACCACAGACTGGGGGTCTTGAACAACAGAAATTTACTTTCTCACAGTTCTGGAGGCTAGAAGTCCAAGGTCAAGGTGCCAGCATGTTTGGTTTCTAGTGAGAACTCTCTTTCTGGCTTGTAGACGGCTATCTTCTGGCTGTATTTTCACATGGAAGGGAGAGAGACAGAGAGATCTCTAGTGCCTCTTCTTACAAGGCCACTAATCCTATCATGAGGGCCCCACTCTCATGACCTCATCTAACCTTGATTACCTCCCAAAAGTCTTATGTCCATATACCATCACTTTGGGGGTTAGGGCTTTATCATATGGATTTTAGTGGGACACAATTTAGCCCATAGCAGGTGTGAAAGCAGAGGTCTAGGGAGATTCTGTGATGGAGGAAATTGTTCTCAGGTGAAGATGTCCAGTCCAGAGCTCCTCATTTTCTTCTGCACAGCCTAGACTTCCAGAGCAACTGCCCTAGGGTCTTGACTTCCTCAATTCCTTTTGCCCTTTTAAGGGCTGGGTAGGTTTAAGGAAGGATTTCTGGAGGCTGCCTTTTCCAAATCTCATCAGGAGCAATGATAACAATTATATTAGAAATAGCTATCATATATAGGGCCTTGACTAACTGTTCTGAGAAGTTCACAGATAGTACCTAATTGAACCCTCACAACAACCTAGGATAAGGCATTCTTATCTCTTCTTCATTTCACAGCCGGAGTACAGAGATACTACATGATCGTGCAAAGTCACACAGCCAGAAGGCACCACAGTCAGGAATGGAACCCAGGTGTCTGGCTCCAGAGTCTGCGTTTTTAATCAGCACCACCCTTGGGGATGGAATAGAGAATACCATAATCAGGAGATGGGCGAGAGTCACCCTCCCCTGGGCTAAGTGTTCTGGAATACATCGACTGTCCCCTGGTCAGTGCTGGAATGACATGTGAGGCTGATTTTGAGAAAAATCAAAGTGTAATTGACATATGGATGTTTCTCAAACTGAGAACCAGGCATAGACTTGAAATTTCTCCTTCTCCCAAAGTCAAATAATGAAGTAGACAGACTTATTCTGGTCATAGTCCCAATTTCTTGTTTTCTAGGAGGATATAGGTCAAAGGTTTCTTGACCTAGGATCACAGACTCAAAGGACTAGGCAAAGACTATTAAATCACCTGAGACCTTTTGGTGCAACTGGACAGGACCACATAAAGCAAGATGTCATTTTAGTATTAAGTAGTAAGTGCTGGTCTATCCCCTAGGGGTGGTAATCTCCCCTTCTTCTTCTGGGTGACATTCAATAGTCACCAAGGATGTTCATTGTGCTGGGTGTCCACAGCCTAGACGTATGGTCCTGTGCTGTTGAAATTTACATCTCGACATTGATTCATGTCAGTCCCTCCCAGGGCTCTTATCATCAGCTGTTGCTCTGGTTGGATGGCCTACAATATGTCTCTGTGTCAGATCCGGGAGTTACATTGACAAGGGTTCAGTCTTGGCTTGTCACTGGGTTACTTTGGACAAATGACTTCACCTTCCCAAATCCCAGCTTCTTCACTTAGAAAGTACAGCAACTGCATTGCAGTTTGTTGTCTGGGTTAATTTGAGGTGTCTGCCTTCTAGTTGGGGTTCAATAATGTTAAGGGTTTTTCCCTCGGGTGCTATACGTTGTGCATTTTTACTTAACAAAATTCTTCTGCTAGAGTTTAAGTGATGTCATATTTCTTCAGTGGGTTGTTTGTTTGCCTTTGACTATGAATCTTTTTATAACTGAGATGCATTCATGCTTCTGGGTAAAGAAGCAGAAATTAAGCCAAGGAAGAAGCAAAGCTGGGGTTTCAGGATAGTTTTGGAAATGTAAGGATCACCCATTGGCAGAAAAATAACAACGATTTAAAAAGAAAAAAAGAAAATCCTGGGGGGAAAATTGCACTGGATTTCATTCCATTGTTTCAAGTCTTGGAGGGCTTTTAAAATTGTTATTTTATGTCATGTTCTCAAATACAAGTGCCACAAAATATCACTGTCTCCTAGAAATATTCAAGCAAGTGAAATTAGGGAATTGGAAGATCAAGACAATAGCAAATAATCAGTCATCAGAACAAGAACAAGCAGAGAGAAGCATCCTCACAAACTCAGAGTAATATTTCAGAGCAGATTCTGCCTGAGGTCAAGATTCGCTTAAGAGTCCTGCCCCAGGCAACAGAACTGGCTAGCAGGAGATGGCTTATGAGTTAAAACATCATCATTTACTCTCCTTCCCTGCAGATCTTAGCTTTCAAAAATGATTTTCTTGCTAATTCTTTAGTAACAGGGAGCAGCTGATGCATTATGCTGTTTCTCTCCTAGGGGAACATGCACTTTGCTGGCAGAAAACACAGGAAAAAAGAAAAGCCACACAAGTGGATTGATGAAGGATCGTGATTGGCCAAGAAAGGAGGTTGGGAAGTTACCCGTGGAGATGAAGCACACAGATTTAACTTAATATTGATTTCAGTTTCAGGAGGAAGAAATTTCCCTTGCAGCTGAGCGTGCTGTCACGCAGAAGTCACTGTTTTCTCATTCTGACCAACGCTCTCCCCTCCTCCCAGTGGCCTCCCCACATGCACGTGTCTTACACTGAGAGCATTTTGAAGGGCTGTTCATTCATTCTAAGTCGATGGAGAGGGGCATATTAAGTGCATTCCATCAAAAGCACCTCTGTACAGTGACCAGGAAATAGACGAGTTTCCTGAATAGGATGCTTTTCTTTTCAATACCATTAGCATCTTCTCTAACAAACTGAGAGCCTGTTCTTACAAATGATTTTTAAGAAACAAACCATCACTCTGGTTTTGCCTCCTCCACACAAAAGGGTTTAAAAAGGATTTAAAAATAACCAATGTTAGGATCAAACACTGGGTTAACTATTTCTGTTTTCTGTGTTTTCCTTTCAAGTCATGAAGGGCATGGCATCATTCACTGTCTCCTGTGGCATCTTTCTGTATCTCTGTCAGCACAAACACTCACCCCTTTGTCCCCTCACTGCCTGACCACCCGAAAACCATTTGACTGGCGCATAAATTGTGCCAGGCAAAGGACAGGTGGGTTAGCTGAGCTTGGGGCCCTGCCAGCCCTCCCATCACGCAATAAGAAAGCTCTCAAATAAACACTGTATGATTTAATTGAATCTGAGCTAGGAGATATGGCTTTACAGAAACTAATTACGGCAGGCAGCCTGGCATATTAGTGTAGTAAATCTCACTGATGTCAAGCCCTTGAGCTACTGTGTCGGTTTCTTTTCTCTCTCTCTTCCACTTCTTTTGCTTCTTAGTTTCTTTCATTTGGTCTCTTTCCACTTAATTGCATGCCTCCCTCTTCTTTCTGGCATGCTTAGACCTTGAATAAGGGTTCAGCACTGGTAGCCCACTGATTCCTGCTTCAGATCAATGAACATGTATGGTTCTGTGTATGTGTATGTGCGTGTACACCTGTGTGTGCTTGTGTGTGTGCGTGTTTTGGTCTTTCTGCCTGCAATGGACACGACAATTCAGGACAGAGTGGGGTAAGGGTGGGGGCAGGAGGCAGTGGATAAAAAAAATTATTCAAACTTCTTGCCTTCAAATAGCTTTATCATGGGTGATATTGGGGGTGGGAGTGGTTATGAAAAGGGGGAGAGGCAAATTATGCAAGCAACTAGGCTTGAAAACATCAGGCAGAATGAGGCAAAGACCACGTGTCATGAGAGGGCAGATGCAGATGTTTCAATTCTGATCAGACGAAGCTTTAGCTTCTTTCCTTCAACGCTACCTTCTGTTTCAGTTAGGAACAGAATACTTGATTAAATATTATGAGTGAATGAACTCATAATTACATTTATTATTTACTTAAGAAGACTGGAGCTGGTCTCAGAGTTTGTTTAGTTACTTGGTTATCCTTCCATGCTTTTTCCATCCTTCTTTGCCATCCTCAGTGTTTATGGCTTTTTGTTCTCCTGCCTCATGGCCTTAAGATGGCTGCTGCAGTCCAGATATCACATGAGCATCCCAAGCTTAAAGGAAACAGCAAGGGCAAAAGGCCTTCTCTTTATTAGGCTCTAGAAAGAAAAGTTTTTCCTATAGCCCCCAAGAAAAGTTTTCTTATATCCCCATGGTCTGAACTGGGTAGCTGGCTATAAGGAACAACAGGAATGTGAGTATCTAGCAAAGGAGAATGAGAGGGCCATGATTCATTTTCTAGGGATGGTTGCATTGTCATTCTAGTAAAATTGAGATTCTGTGAGATAGGGGAAGGGGACTGAAAGGACAACTGGGATGGCCAATGTATGACGTCTGCCATGCTTTCCTCGGGTATATTTGAGAAAAGGGCTACCTGTCTTACATTAGTTACTGAGCTGCCTTCTTACAACCTCCAGCCGATGCTCCTGACATAAGTACCCTTCTCTGCCGTTTGCTTTGCTGCTGGTCACCGCAGGAATTCTTCAACTACAATCCTCTGGAAACAATACTGCCTTCTTCACACAGGCCTACACATAGGATTTCACATCAGACAGACCTGGGTTCCAATCCTACCCCGGGGGTACTATTCACTTGAGTTGTGCCCTGGGTGAGTTTCTTAACCTCCTTACTCAGTAAAAATGCACATAATAATTTGTATCTCCTTGAGTAGCTATGAGGATTAAATTACGAATGTAAAGTGCTTAGCGCTATGCCCGACCTAGAGGGGTGCTCCAAAAATGGTAGTTTTCTCTTTTCTCCACATTTAAAAAATAATAATAGCTGACATTTACTGAGGGCTTCCTCTAGGCCTGGCACAGCTCTAAGTGCTTTAATACAAATTAACCCATCTAACCCTCACAACAGCTCACTGAGGTCTGTACTAACATCATGTGCATGAAGAGCTGAAGCAATGAACAAAAAAAGTACATTTGTCTACGATTCCAGAGATAGTGAGAGGCAGAATTAAGATCGAATCCAGGCAGTTGGTGTAGAGCCTGGGCACTGACCCCTGTGTGTATTTTCTCCTACTCACGATGTGCCCCTCCGGGAAATGGGTTCATAATCAGCTAGGACCAAAGCTTCCTATTAGGCAACAGACATTCAACAAGGGGTGACCTGAATAAGCACAGACGTGTGGGTGGAGAACGGTGGGTTCCTCTGTGGGGCAGGGGCTGTGTCCTGTCTGAGAAGGTGGCACAGCAGGAGAGCAAGGTCATGTGAGGGAGTGGGGGGCAGTAACGCCCCACACTACACGTCAAGCTATATCCCACAGAAGGGTTTCCTTCCACCACTGTAAGCTTAGCCAGCCTCAGGGTGGTTACAGCTCCCGGCTCCCTATGCGAGGAGCCTGCCCTTGGAGAGGTGGGATTCACGTTTCCTGCCTCCAACTGTTAGACTATTTTCCAGGTGAAAAGCTCAGTATTGGAACCCAGCAGCATGAAATCATTTTGATATTCTCCCTGGGCATAGCTTTTCTAATGGAAAGAAGACAGAGCAGTGTTTTATAGGGGGAAATGGCCAGCTTTCCTTTGGCTTCTGAAAGGACTACTCAGTTGCATTGAACGATTCTAACTGACAGACAATAGGCTGCAACATCCAAACAGTAGGTGCCCTGTGGGGCTCAGGAGCTAAAGCACCTTTTAGTCTGAGATCCCAGCCAAACAAGGGAGAGGGGAGATCAGAATGAGGCACTGATCAGAATGGGACAGTGAATGGGACACTGCTCTGCGGGCAGTCCTAAGTTTAAGCAATTTCAATTTGATTCTTGGATGAGGATGCAAACATCAGTGCCTGTATTGATATACACTCCATTTAAAGAAACAGATGAACCACAAACCACACTGGAAAGGTAATTGATGACGACCCAGCGTTTTTCTTTCTTTCTTTTTTTTAAAAATGCTATTGCACCAGAGTCTGTGAGGTTGGCTGGAAGGTGGTGGGTAGGGAACACGCAGGTGTTGAAATAACTGCACTTGGAGGAGGTAAATTCCCCTGCACATCCCCTGGCCCCTTTGTTGTGGTTTCGTTGCCTTTGGATTTTGTTTACTTGTTTGAATAAAGGATGAGCCCTCACAAGAATGGGCCAGAAAGTTTAGATAGTGGAGTGGCATAGGCCTGCCTTGAAATGAGTCTCTGCATTGCATGTGATGAGTTGCATGCGAATTTTTGACATGCCAGGCATAGAATCAGCTGCTTACTTAGGCCTCTCTGAGCATTGCTGAGCCCTAGATAATGAGAAGTTTACCATTTTACAAGTGATTTCCTGGTACCCTATCTCACATGATTTCCATCACCTTGGCCGGAAGTAGGATAGGGGAGATTTTAGTGTTGTCCCCGTTTTTACAGAGGAACCCTGGACTCGGGGCAGCTCAATGACTTGTCATCGGGGAAGGACTCAAACTTCTGGTCTTTGGAAACAAATCCCACCACACCCTCAAGCCCTTTCCCTAGTGGTTGGGGGCTCTCCCCAAGCCTCCCTAAGATGCTGGGACGCAAGCTCCCGGTGTATCGGGAAGGTGTTGGCCGGCAGAAAGCAGGATGGGGAGGCAGATGTTTTGGGTCACCAGCTTGCTACCCCCATGGGGTCGGAGTTGCAGATAGGTTCAGCAGGGCTTCGGAAATAAGTGTGGCTTATCAGGAGGGCAGGAGTATGCCCATGTTATAGACTCATAACGATCTGAACACTGGAAGGGACATCAGAGGTTTCCCGAGCTTGTTCTCACAAATGAGGAAAATGAGAATCTAATTCTGTACCCAGTTCCAAAGAGTGGGATTTTTTTCCCCATACCAAGCCATTCTCAGACACCAGCTGGGGATCATACAATTCAACTCAGTCCTGGCACTATGGACCTGGAGAGAGCGTCAGACGCCACGAGTCCAGGACTCTGTCTTACCAGACTGCTCCCCTCACCCACACTTCAGGAGGCAGGTTCAAGGCAGAAAGGAGGCAGAACGGCAGGCTCCTGCTGGCCAAGACTGTCCCTTCCGCTCAGGAAAGGAAAACCGATTCTGGAAGCCGCATCCAGGAATCTTCTCCTTCATTCTATGGGCCAGAACGGGGTGCTCTGGCTGTCTAGCTACAAGAGAGAGGGGACCGTAAGCTGTGGCCTCTGCAGGGGAAGGCAGCGAGGGGGCAGGGGATGGGCCAGGGCTCCTGGGGGTCCATCCACAGTGTCTGCCTCAGGGCCCACCCTGGATTTCCAGGAGGAGGGACATGGGACACAGTCATTGGTTCAGCCTTATGTGGAACCCAGGGCAGTGGGTTTCCTAGTCCTTATTTTTAAGAACCAGGTAGAACTGGTTCAAGTCTCCGTTTCTTGGTACTCCCAAGGTTGTCTCCAGGATGTCTTCGTATTAGAAGGAGGTGTGTGTTCTCATGGTCACCTCTGGCTTGCAGCTCCGTGTCAGCGGCAGGACCCATCGCTGCCTGTGGGCGCTGTCCACTGTTGCCCTGCAGTTGATCCAGATGTGGATCTCAGAGACTTTCTTTTCTTTCCACCAACCTTCCCAGGCTCCAGGTGTGTGCTTTTTTTTTTTTTTTTTTTTTTTTTTTGCGGTACGCGGGCCTCTCACTGTCGTGGCCTCTCCCGTTGCGGAGCACAGGCTCCGGATGCGCAGGCTCAGCGGCCATGGCTCACGGGCCCAGCCTCTCTGTGGCACGTGGGATCTTCCCGGACCGGGGCACGAACCCGTGTCCCCTGCATCGGCAGGCGGACTCTCAACCACTGCGCCACCAGGGAAGCCCCCAGGTGTGTGCATTTTACTCAGAGGTGAGTTTAGAGTCGGGTCCACTGACATCAAAGCCAAGGAAAATTCCATGGAAGAAAGCGAACTGGTTGCACCATTGTTTCTATAACAGTTTAGTCAGAATGAATTCTTTTCATCGCGTTTTCCCCTTTAGGACAGGCTGAGTCTGTTTTCTAAAGAGCTGTCTATGCCATTGTTTATGGGATGGTGGGTTCCCAGAGCAGGGTGCGTGTTTAATAAATTACTTAAATAATAATCATGAGTCAGGAAGCAACCACTCAAATATGAAAGAACTTTTGCAAAAGTTTGGAGAATCGGAAGCACAAAAACCTCTTTCATCGGCTGGTCAGTGTTTAAAAAGGCATTTTCTTCTTGAAGCTTTCACTTTCTCATGTGAAAAATGTTCTTACTGTTATCTTGGTGGAAGGAGTAGGTTTCGGTGTGAAACTGCCATGGTGTCAGTGGCACTTTGATGATAAAAAAATACTTGTATATGTAGTTCAAAATATTTTCCTGGGGCTTCCCTGGTGGCGCAGTGGTTGAGAGTCCGCCTGCCAATGCAGGGGACACGGGTTCATGCCCCGGTCCGGGAGGATCCCACATGCTGCGGAGCGGCTGGGCCCGTGAGCCATGGCCTCTGAGCCTGTGTGTCCGGAGCCTGTGTTCCACAACGGGAGAGGCCGCAACAGTGAGAGGCCCGTGTACCGCAAAAAAACACAAAAAACAAAACAAACAAAAAATATATATATTTTCCTGTAACTTATCTTTTCCCACCACCTACCCACTTACCAGGATTCTTTGCAGACTCTACGTGTGCTGCATTTCTGAGGTTGCCTTGGAGAAAGAAGCTCCAGGATCTTGGGCCATAAATAAGGGCACTAACTCTTTTTTTCTTTTCTGCTGGGGAGTGTCTTTGGGCCTGAAACATGTCTGCGTATTTACTGTGGCTCAGTTTCCTTATGTGAAGAGTGGAATTGCTATTTCAATTCCATGGATTCCTCAGTGCCCTGAAGACTTTCTGATGGGCAGTTTTCAGCCAGCTTGTGTAGGAAACACTGCTGGGCTACTAAGACTTCAGGAAGTCGAGATGTGATTTCGGAAGCTGCAGAGATCAGATTGGGCACTAAGGGAATTTCACTGCTGACTGAATATAGATAATACCTTTCTAGGACCAGAATGGAGAGAAGCCACCTGTGTCAGGCCACTCCCGTTGATGGGTCAGATGATGTAATAGCTCGGTCAACTCTTCACTTAAGGCTCTGATAGATTTCAGCTGCTGTTTTTCTTTTTTGTTTCTGTTTTTTGGTGGGGTTCGGGAGAGAGGGATGGGGGATGAGGGCTGGGATGAGCTGTAATGCAAGATCCCTTCTCGGAGGAATCAGAAGTGGAAGCAATCGTTCACATTTGGTAGCTCATCAGCTTACAGGAGGAAAAATGATGACACGGAAAAATCACATGGGGCCACGAGGAAAGTGGGAAAAATCCATTCAAGACGTTCATTACCACGTGTGAAAAGTCGAATTGATTTCTACCAGATGGCTTTACATGATCTTCTAGAAGGGTAGGTTAAACAGCCGCTTAGCTAAACAATGCCCACAAATATTTTTCTCAACACCAGTGGGTGATGAGAAACTGAGATTTGCATGAAGTTCTTTTAAAAGGAAGAATAGTCACCAACACCCCAATTTCATTTTTAGATAAAGAAACTGAACTTGAAGTTTACACAGCAGAACGGGAGCTGAGAGAATCATTTACGTCGAGTTAAGACTTGACCATTGTCCCATGACTGTCTTCTTGCCTCTGGAGCTGGGGGTGAGGGAGGCTTTGAGGGTGGGGGACACGCCAAGTGGACCATCTCATTGGTGGGTCACTGAGTGGCTGAGGCCAGACTGCCACAGCAGCAGGACAGATCAACCACCATCCTGTCTTTCCAGAAGAATTCCTCTCCATTGTGTCCTGAACACAGAGAACTCGTTACACTTCTCCAAACATGGCGTCTGCTTGGCTGTTTTTGGTACCTTTGCATGTTCACTCCGTCTAGAGTCCCTTCCTCATTTGCTCTTCTGGGTAAGTCCCTCTTCATTCTTCAAGCCCCTTCTCCATGGTCACCCCTTCTCAGATGCTTCAGCCACTTTACCTCTCCAGCTCCAATCACCCTGAATGCTGTCCACACCCGGACACGTATCTCCCTCTCTCCCTGTCCTGTGTCTACAACTTTCATTTCTGTAGACCTAACACCCCAACAATGCCTGGCATTTAGGATACAGTTTTTAACTGATTAATTATTGGATCCATCTCACCATGCTCAAAGGTGGAAATGTACCAGCGGCATCACAAGTCCCACAGAAACCCACATTAATTCACTCTTGTTACATCTAAACTCTTGGGGGCGTTGCTGGGAGCTCACTGAGACAAACCCCAGCCACTGGGTGTGTGCAGGACAGCAGAGCACCAGCATTTTACAATCAGGTTCCACACCTGCCATCTCATTTAATCTTCATATCAGCACTGCAAAGTAGGCGTTAATATCCTTACTTTACATTTGATGAAACTGGGGCAAAGCGAGGTTACCATGAGGCTCAAGGTCACAGGGCTCCCCAAAATGGCAAAGTCAGATTTGGACCTTGTCGGCTAAAGGCTAAAGGTGATGCTGTGGACCACTGGGTTGTATTTATTGCCTTTTAACACATCCGTCCCCACATGCGTTCAAGGGTACAATGCTGGTAGGGGGTGGGGAGGGCTGGGGAAGGGTGGCTCAGCCTGGGCTGAACATTTTTTTTTCACCTCCAGGCTTAGAGTAAGACTCCTTAGTGGATCAGGCCTAGGGGCTGGACTGGTGCTCAGGTCATCTATTTGGGAAGAGACCCATGGGCCTCCCAGAACCAGGACATCTGCAGTGTCTATAATCAGACGTGTCATATTGAAGACCAAGTATGAGGGGCTTCACACACACACACACACACACACACACACACAAGCGCATTACCCCAAATAACAGCTTGTTGGAGACCAGGCAACCAAGGCTCCACAGTCTTTCCCAGTCAGTATCAAGGGGAAAGGTCCTGTGTGGGGTGTGGCAAGAGGCAGCACAGCCGTCTACAAAACAACACCAGTAAGAACAAGCCCTAGGAGGCCAAATGCTCGGCTCCTGCCCTGTGTTTGCTCAGAGTTCTGGGCAGGAGTTTGGGGTGGGAGGGAACAGGCTTTCAGCTGCTCTACACCAGCCCCAGGCAATGGTCAGAGTCCAGGATTTGCCTTGGTATTGCAATCCTGGAGGGCTTTGCTCCTTGCTGCAGACCCAAGAGCTGCCAGGAAGCCCCAGAAAATGCTTGAGAACAAAGATGCAAGAAACACGCTCCGAACCCTTTTACCAACTGGCTCCGTCCCAAACCAAAATGAGAAATGAAATGCTGGGGTGTGTGTGTGTGTGTGTGTGTATGTGTGTGTCTGTGGTCTCAAGCTGGTGGGAAAGGGAAAGCCCTGTTTTAGATGGGAATATTCAGTTTGGACCATTTAAAGGTATGGTCAAGTGAATACAGCAAATTAAGTTTCTATACATTTGTCCCTCTGAAAAGCTGACCTGATAAGCTGTAACATCTTAGCACCACAAGTTTTCTTAAGTACTAACATTCCCGGGGGAAAGTCAAAGTGTTTGTTTAGCTTGAGACTTTGTTTTCTGAACAGGGAAGATGATCACCCTCATCATCAACTCCATGTCATCGTCATCACCATCTTTTGTTAAGCACAGTTTATAAACAAGCAATCTGCTGGAAGTTTACTGATATCATTTATCACTTTTGTAACAACACTGCTGGGTTGCTATCCTGGACCTTATTTTATAGAGGACACAACTGCTGCTCAGATTGCATAAGTGATTTGTTAAAGATCACACTGCTGGTATTTAAATTTAAGTCTTTCAGACTCCAAAATCCACACTATTTCTGTTTACTTCTCTATGTGCAAATATTTGTTACTATTAATACAATGTCTCAAGCCATAGCACTATTCAGCAGTAGGATATGGGGATGACTATTTCCTCAATGTATTGGGTTTTTATAGGAAACTTTGGGTGGGTGTGCTGTTACCCCAGCCAGGGATCCAGGAGCCAGGGCCTGCATTCCATTTCTGGTGCTCAATTACTTTTTCTATTCTCCTTCTTTTTTTTTTTTTTTTTTTTTGCGGTACGCGGGCCTCTCACTGTTGTGGCCTCTTCCATTGCGGAGCACAGGCTCTGGACACACAGGCTCAGCGGCCATGGCTCATGGGCCCAGCCGCTCCACGGCATGTGGGATCTTCCCTGACCGGGGCACGAACCGGCGTCCCCTGCATCGGCAGGCGGACTCTGAACCACTGTGCCACCAGGGAAGCCCTCTATTCTTCTTTCTGATAAAATAAATATGATGCCACTTACCTTTACACGATTTTGTAAGACTTGACAAATTCATGTCCATAAGTTGCTCCAATATCTTAGTTTTAAGGTATTCACACATTTTGCTAGTCGTTTTGCTTGTTTGTTTTCTTTTTTAATTTAATTTTTTATTGAAGTATAGTTGATTTACAATGTTTGTTAGTTTCAGGCATATTTGTTTGCTTGTTTTTGATTAAAGTTAGACCATTTAGTTTGATTAAAGTTACTTCATTTGTGTCTGAGCTGACGTTTTTGGAGCAGTGTAGGTGAGAGGCCTGATCTGTGACCTCAGGAGATTGGCATGATCAGCTCACCATCTGGAAAGCTCTTGGAGGCCTTCTTTCCATGAAGCGCTTGCTTCTAGGGAATCATTAGTGTCTAGGAGGTGGCATGTCCTCGTGTTGTCTGAAGGGGATCAAGTGTCCAAATGTAACTAGCTCCTTTGGTATCACAACTGAATCTGAACACAAACATCATACTTCATGTAAAATAATGGGGTTAAAACCAAGGCACCCTGTGCATGTCTGACTTTTTAACAAAAAAATATCAAGCCAAACAATAAACAAACACCAACAACCCCAACCTTTCAGGACTTTTCTGATAGCATCATTTGACTGAAATAATTATAAGATAAAGCTGTTAAATTGCTGAATATCTGACAATCCTCTATGAGAACATAGGAAAAGCACCACTGACGGGAAGATGTATGCCCAGAAACACTGAAGATTAATCAGTACTGTTTTCAAGAGGTTTACACGATGAAACCAATCATTCTCACAACAATTCTATATCCTATTCAAGATGAAGACCTGGGCACAGAGGAGGCAAGTAAGTCACCCAAACTCATTCAATAGATATTTATACTTTTGTTCAATAACTATTTATTCACTACAAAGCCTGGCCACTCTTCTAGGTACTGTCGGTGCAGGAGTGAACAAACACAATGCAGATCCCTGTGCCCAGGGAGCTGGTGTTTGAGACAGGAGGCGACTCCCAAACTGCAGATCTCATGCTCAGCAGGACATCCTTACCTTCGGAAGCCCCAGGCATGAAAATTCACACCTCTAGACCGGTGGCTGGATCTTCGTGGTGGGAGTTTGTTTTAGTAAACTGATTTTACACTGTGAGTTCTAGAGTAACAGATATTGATGTCTCTCTTGTCTCCCCTCAAACAGGTATGAGTGAGAGGGTGTTTGAGAAATATTGGCTCTTTTTTAAGATTATGAAACTCTGGGTCCCTTGTTAATTAAGACTCTTTGCCCCATAGAGCAAAAACTTCATTGTAATCAGAGAGACAGAGAGGGACTCAGAAGGGACGAAGGGGCTTCCCTGGTGGCGCAGCGGTTGAGAGTCCGCCTGCCGATGCAGGGGACACGGATTCGTGCCCTGGTCCGGGAAGATCCCACATGCCGCGGAGCGGCTGGGCCCGTGAGCCATGGCCACTGAGCCTGCGCGTCCGGAGCCTGTGCTCTGCAACGGGAGAGGCCACAACAGTGAGAGGCCCGCGTACCGCAAAAAAAAAAAAAAAAAAAAGAAGGGACGAAGGCCTGAAGCCAAGCTCTCAGTGTGAACGCCTTGGTTCAGTCCTATGCACAGTGCAGGTTGCTTTTCTGGATTTGTGCTGATTTGGTCTAAGCTTCATTCAGCCGAGAACGGGAACCACAGGGATGCTCTCTCTAAGCATCTGGAGGTCACTCTCCCTTTGATGTCAGCTCCCCATGCTTCTTGCAATTATAGCAACAAAGACTGTGGGCTCCTGAGGGCAGACGTGCCTTTCCCCTTCCTATGCCCGGTTCCTCAAAGAACTGGCTTATTTAAGTGCTTGCCAAACGATGAATGGATAAGTGAAAAGATCCCAAGTCCAAGAGTCATGATAGCTAGTTTGGGGTCTTAGAAACTTAGGGCAGGGGCTCCATGCCCCTGCCCCCATATCCTCATCTATAAAATGAGAAGTCAAGTCCCCTCAAACTTAGGTAGCTGTAGATGGTTTCTATTCCAGGAATTCTTGTTTGCAACAATAGATATGGATAGTCTCTAACTTACATTGTTCTTCTGCTTCATAGTGAACCCTAGGGAAAACCCCAAGCGAAATCACCTCTGATTTTCTACAGGGTGCTGAGGGGCTGCAGATTTTTTGTTAGGAAAGAGGAGATTTTTATTAGTAGTAGTATTACTGTTATCGATCGGTTATTGAGCACTTAGAATATTCCAGGCGTTGTGCTAAGTGCTTTACAGATATTATTTCTATTAATCCTAACAACGACACTATGATTTAGTCCTTTTATTTTCCTCATGTCATAAACAAGAAAACCAAGGCTCAGAAAAGGTTAATTAACTTAAGCAGGCTCACCAGCTAATAAGTGATGGAGGCACACTCGTGCGTGCACTGTGTGTGTCTATGTATTTGTGCAGGTGTTGACGTCTTGGTGTAAGAGCATCTCTTTCTCTTTGTATTTTTCTCAATTCTGCAGGAACGTCTGTCTATCCCCCAGAGGATACCAGACTCTGGCAAAGATCCACAGCTGAAACAAAGCCCCTTCCTGTCCGACCTGCTGTCTGAGTCTGTTTGGGCTGCTGTGACAAAATAACACAGATTGAGTGGCTTATAAACAACAAACATTTATGGCTCACAGTTCTGGAGGCTGGCCATCTGAGATCAGGTGCCAGCATGGGCAGGTTCCCGTGAGGACTCTCTTCTGGGTCGCAGACTTCTCATTGCATCCTCACATGGTGGAGGGGGTTCAGGAGTGCTGTGGGGTCTCTTTTATAAGAACACTAATCCCTTTCATGAGGGCTCCACCTTTGTGACCTAAGCAGCTCCCCAAAGCCCTACCTCCTAGTACCATCATCCTCGGGATTTAGGATTTCAACATATGAATTTTGGCAGGGACACAATCAGAGCATAGCCCCTGCCTAAGCCAAGCCAAGCTGAGGTGTGAGAGTAACTAGATGCTTTACACAAAGGAAGGGCAAAATGAAGGGTAAGCCAGAATCCTAACTCACCAACTTCTACCAGCCCCAAGCACCTCGGTGGTCAGGGGCATCGGTAATCTGTATATAAGAACCAAAAATGACTCCCGGGGGAAACTGGGGTTGCTAAAACTTCTGAAAACTTTTGTGATCATTAATTCCAGTTGCTAAAATGCCTTTCCATAGGCAAGCCAATTTCACTCAACTCTTCTTTCTCAAGGTTGTAACCATTTTCAACTCAGAGAAGAATATTCAGGCGTCTATGAGTCCTTGATTTCAAACGAATTTGTCTTGCTTTCTGTTAATACTAACAAAGCTGTCATTGATGGAAACCAAGGGCATTAAAACCCAGAGCACATCTACTGGCCTGGGGAAATCAATCAGATGATAACCGCTTTGAGAAACAGGCTCTGTGTTGGGACCCACTGGCCAGTCTCCTCAGGGCACACCCAGGATCTCATTACAAACCACCCACCCCATCTTGTGTAGACTCCTCTGCACAACTCACATGCACAAAATTGCCTCTGTTGGTGGGACATCCTTCCCCAGACAATGGGTCTGCTGTGCGGTTTCACAGAAGAAGCACCATAAGCCGAAGAATTGATGTGCGTGTCATAGTCTGGTGGCTGGGACACCGTGGTAAAGAGCACGCAATAAATTCAGGGGGGCTGATCATCTGTGTTTTGTTGGGCAAAGGCCCAAGGCCACACACCAGCCCACTTGCTACTTACAATACCTGCGTTTAGTATCTTTGGAGAGGCCCTCCAGGCCTACCTACTAATTGAAATTATTATGTACATTTTACCTGGATTTCAACACGCTGTTGTTTACTCTTGCAGCTGGGTGTGCAAAACAATTGTCGTTACTTCATGTTTGCCTTGCCTTTGTTCCCCTGAGCCAAGTGCAAGCCCCAGTCAGCCTCTGCAGGTCTGAGTTAGAGGGTAACTAAGAGCTTGCCTTCTCATTTTACAGATGAGGATATGAAGCCTGAGAGACCTTGAGCACATGGCCAAGGTCCCAGCTACATATTCTTAGAGTCAAGACCGGAATCTACCTATCATGCCTTTTGGTCTTGGGATCTTTTCACTCATCCATGCAACATTTGACAAGCACTCAAGCCAGTTCTTTGAGGAACTGAGGATTTGGAAACGAAAGGGGGTCTTGTCCTGAGGAGGCTGTGGTCTCTGATACTCTGATTGCGAGAAGCGCTGGGTCCCAACATCAAAGGGAGAGAGATGGCCGGAAGCTGAGAGAGAGCATCCCCACAGTTCCCGCTCTCCACTGAACGCGCCTCAAACCAAATCAGCACAAATCCGGGATTCACTAAATAAAACCACTGGAAAACGAGATGAAAGTGACCGAGGCCAAGAGAACCGATACAAGTGCCTTCCTATCCCTCCTGAGACGTGAGCCAAAGAGTGGCCCCCAGTGACAACGTGGGACTCATGGCTGGGCCTCACCGCCCACCCCGGCACCGCCTGGGATGAATCACACAACAGAGAACAACGGGGCTGTTTCTTAAGAGTCATTTGTCAAGTTGACATCCGTGCCTAGAGTTATTTAGGGCTTTCTAAAGACACTTCTTTCCCTCCCTGCTACAGGAAGCACCTGCGCGGCTGCCGAGCCGTGGGTTTGCTCAGTGGCACTTTGATATCCTTCAATGCCATCAATTACACTTCTGTCCCTGCCAGCATGGACTTGGCTAATACAAAGATAGGGAAGCTTAGGGAGGATGGTGAAGAGGAAGAGGATGGCGAGATCCCACCCCGCCCTGGGATCTGAGGCCAGACACTGTCTGGAGGTGCGCTCCTTGCTGATTCCTGTGGGGAATCCTCCAGGCAAGGACAGTCTGAGTCCTTGGCTGGCTGGACTTGGAACTTAACTGTGATGCTCCCATGAGAGCAAGTCTCCCTCTTGTCAACTACTTAGAGGAAAAGCAGGCCCTTCAGATGAGTGAGACTCAAGCAAGATTCAGGTAAATGGCTTCAGGGAGAGGGAAATTGGAGAGGACTCAGAGGAGAAAAATATAAATAATTAGAAGATCCGGTGAATGGACCTCTGAAAGCAGTTAGGGGAATTAGAGTTGTTGAGTCTAGGGAAGGCAAGGGTGTACTAAGAACCAGCTTTGATTACAGGGAGAATAATTGTGAGGAGATTAGTGGTCATTTCCACTGAAAACATGTGGGTTAGCGATGCTTAAACTGCAGCCTGAGGATTTTGTGCAGTGCGTGCTGGCCCGTCTGGGCTGTTACATTGCTCTTATTCATGAGGTGGTGGGGCTTCTTCTGTGGAGATGTGTGTGAATGAAAATGACATCCTCCCAGCTGGAATGGTTTAGGGAAAGTCCTAATGGCCCATGGTCTCCTCTGTTCAGTTCACACCACCCAATAGCCCAGTTTGGCCCTTATGTCTGAATTGGTTTGGCAGACTCTTGGCTGGTATCCAGACATTCCATCTCTACCTCCTCCAACCTGTTTTGTATAGTGAGGTCCTACTTATCTTCCTTAAATTCATCTTGGGTTATAGCAGTGTCCTGCTCAAAAAGTGTTGATGCTTTACTCATTCATGCAACAAATATTGAGCACCTATTGTGTTGAGCCCAATACTGTACTAAACTTTGTGCATACAGTGTGGTACATAGTGCAAGAGGGCCTCAAGGAGGTCTCTCAGTCTTTGTGTCCTTGTCCTGGAATTTTTCAAGTCCCCCACTGCTTGGTTTTGACATGTCTTTCTGACTTTATGCGAACTATGAAACTTCCCCCTCCACCAGCTTGGTCTATTCACCATGCCCAGCTCACTCTGGGCCTTTCCTCTCACCACTCCTGGGGCATGGACTAGCCTTAGCCAAAGCCCATCTCTCCTTCGAAACCAACACAAGTCTCCCCTCCGTTAGCAGGACTTCTGAGGCCACTTGGGTTTTGAGAATTCCAGCACCTAAGCCCCAACGGTGCTTCCTTGGCACTACATATTTCCTGCCTGAGGGCAGATTGCAAACTGGGCAGCTGCTGTGCCTGCTATGACCACTGCGGCCCTCACTCACTGTGCATGAGACCCCAGAGAGCTGTGATCACATGGACCTTCTCTCCGTATCCAAAGCTCTGTTGTGAGCAGTGAAGATAGTTGGGGGTTGGGGGACAGCTCAGGTGTTGGCCGGTGCTTCCGGAGCATTTTACACTCTCAAGAAAAGCGCAATTATATCAAACCTCTGAACTTAATGGGAGAAAGGCTTTTGTGATCGTTTAGTAAAACTACCTCATCTTCCAGATGTGGAAACTGAGGACCAGGGGAACTGGTTTACCCGAAGCCACTAGGTGAAGTCGTAACAGAGTCAACTCTGTTCTCCTTGTCCACTAAACTAACCTGTCTCTATACAGTCCAGTGGTTGGAATCCTAAAGAACCTACCATTTCAGGACACACATGAAAGAAATAGGAAATGCATTGGTTTCTTATTATGGCTGTTAACAAAGAACTGCACATTTAGTGGCTTAGACAACACAAATTTATTATCTTACAGTTCCGTAGGTCAGAAGTCTGACATGAGTTTAGCAGTCTCACTGCTAAAATCCAAGTGTTTGCACGGCTTCATTCCTTTCTGGAGGCTCCAAAGGAGAATCTGTTTTCTTGCTTTTCCCAGTTTCTACAGGTGGTCTGCATTCCTTGGCTCATGGCCCCCTTCATCCATCTTTCAAGCCAGCAACGGTGTGTTGAGTCTTTCTCACGCTGCATCACTCCCGCCTCCTCTCCTGCCTCCCTCTTCCACTATTAAGGACCCCTGTGGTTACAGTGGGCCCACCGGGATATTCTTCCTATCCTAAGTTCAGTTTAATAGCAACCTTAATACCTCTTTGCCATGTAAAGCAAGATATTCTCACGTTCCCTGGATTAGGAGGTGAACATCTTTGGGGGAGGTCCTTATTCTGCCAACCCCAGGAAAGGAACAGAGAAATGAGAACAAAGGCCAACTCTGTCGTGTTTTCTTAATTTCTCTAATTCTCTGTGACCAGAAAAAGTTAGTTTGAAGATATCTTAGATTAGGCTTCTCTTCTGAGCTGTGATCCGGTTAATGGTCAAGACACAAAGGAAAGGAAAATGCCAAAATTTATAGAAAAGAAGCCTCCAAATATTGGCGAAAATGGGATGAGAGCCAAGGGAAGACCTCTCTAGTTTCTAAGGGCCTGAGAATTTCTAGGCTTCAAGGGTGTGGGCTTAATTTACCCGAGGAAGGAGTTTACATGAGACATGTAGATGGAATCCCTGACTTCAAGGTCTGTTGGTCATTAAAATCAGTAAGTAAGAGTAGGGCAAGGAAGGGAATGTGTTGGACAATTTAAGGATGGAATCAACGAATTTTGGGTCAGGATGTTTTCATAGACTCCTGGCCTCTCAGAGTCGAAACAAAGGGCCTTAAGAGGTCCCTTGTCTGACCTCACACCTAATGCAAAGTCCTCTGTAAGACCTTTGACCACCCACCATCACCCTGCTTTGTGGAGCTCTGGCCAGAGGTAGAAAATCATCTAGATTCCCTTAGGTATTCTCCAATTCTCTGTGTTTATGATTTTCTGTGAACCTCAAATTTTATTTCTAATTCTTGGAGTTGGTGGGAAAATCAGGCAAACTATCCCTCCTGATCTTTTCTCTGTCAGGATGGTAGGATTTTCACTGTTGTTCTATCTTCACATGGAGAGTCTGACACCTCCCTAGACCACATGTGGTATTTAACCTTCACTGATGGGACTGTGAGGAAGGAAGGAAGAGCCCAGGGAGGAGTCATCTGCCAGTGGATTTGGTTTCACAGAGCTCTCTTGTCCTCATATGCTGTAGTGGCTGTTGTTTAATTTGCCTAGCACCACTCCCCCACCTCTTTTGGTAACAGACCCTGTCTCCTGGTCACATGGGACACATGACCCAGGAGAGCCAATCACATACCTCACTTGCTTAGTCATTATGGCTGGGCCAATCAGCATCATCACTCAGGGATTGTTTTCTAATCCATGGGAGGAGGGGGAGGAAATGCCCATCTGCTCAGATCCTCAGCTGTGAGGAGGTGAGATTTGCCCATGGCCACATCCCCACCTCCTGGAGAAGCTCATCTGGGAAAATGACATCATCCAGGAGTGAAGAGAAGAGACAGTGAGTATCCTCAGGGTGTTTTCAGGTCCCTCAATCCAACAATCCTTTTTTATAGTTTGGTTATGTGAATAAATTTCTCTTTTAGGCTTAAACTGGCTCAAGATGTGTTTCTTCCATCTGTAACCCATGAGTCCTAAATCATTTGGGACTTTTCTCAGTTTTCCTGTTTTTTAGAGACTCTGAAAAGTAAACTAAAGATCAGAAACGATTCATCTCAGAGTCCAACCTGTCCATGAGGGTTTGGGGAAGAATGAGTGGAAAGAAAGAGTGGAAAATCATGCAGGTGAGAAATAAAGGCTCTTGTGTGAAGCCCAGTGAGATGGGATCCATGAGTGATTCATGGGGTCCCTCTCCCTTTGGTCCTTTTGGACCTACGCTTGCTTAAAATAAATCATAGCCCTAAACTCACATAGATTCAAGCCAACCTTGGGTTCCCAAAGGGAGTATTTTTCTACTTTATGGAAATGGTACTATTTGTTTGGTGTATATCAGAGCTTTAGAGAGTACTCAGTAGATTCACTGTTAAGCCCAAGGGAAAGGGGAGGGAAGCGAGAGAAAAGTCTAGAAGTAAGGAGAGAGAAACATGACTCCACCAACAAGATGCTGACTGAATATCTCCTATGAGTGTTAGTCTGTGCTCGTTTCAACTTGTCATTCCAAAGCACCAAGCAGAAACCTTATTCGTGATGACAGACGCTAAGAATTAGGTGTGTCTGGTAGAAGAAAAATGCTCACTCAGGTAGGAATGGCAGGCAGCAAAGTGGACAATCACTCATGAAAGCTATTAAGGAAGGAACAAGGATGAAAGGGCCCATGTTAAACTACACATTAAGTTAAAACATATGGAAAAAAAATTTTTTGATATATATTTAAAGCCTGTAACGGTCTATACAAAGAGGCCGTGGCGTCTCCCTCAGAGGGAGGCCATTGAGGATAGTTTAGACTGCCTCGTGACCGCTTCTCAGGCTTGATTATAGGTCTGCAACTTGGCCCTCACATCTGCTTTTCAGTATCACCGTGGGGGAGGGCAATTTGTCCCTTTGGTCTCTTAAACATAATCTAAGGCTTTTGCATTTTGTGTTTCTGGCAGAGTTGGTTTTCCATGTTTATTTTGTCAAGAATGGCTTTATATATATATTTTATATATATAATTTTTTTTTGCAGTAAACAGTTGAACAAAATGTACACAGTGTTGTCCAAACTTCTTAAGTGCTCCCAGATTTGGATGCAGTGTTTATTTATGTAGCTTTCAGAAAGTCCGAATGGATCTGAAAGGTCAGAAGATACCTGACCTTTTGACTCTGCCTTTCAGCTCACACACTGTTCTGTCCATTGTTTTATCTTCAAAATGGGAAAACGAGGAACTATTCTTTGACCATATCTTGCTCGCAGAGCCTTTCCCCTCCTGCAGACTGTGCCACCACCCGCAAGCTTGAAAACACCCAAGGAAACCATCCCGGCATTGTGAGCAGACTAATCGCCACATACCACTCAGTTTTCCTTCCTGGACTGCGTCACTGGCCGTAGCCCTGTGGTTCCCACATTGTTTCTGTCATCATCCCAAGGAGCATAATTCCTGATCCTGAGTCTGGGCAGGACAGCCTGTCTCAGCACGAGCTCTTATGTAAGTGGCTATGGGAAGAGTTGGCAATAAACAAACATATTTCCAGCCATTGTTTTCTCTGCAGTCTTGAAAATTATTTTCTCTGGGGCTGCTGCTGCTCTCCTGCCCCAGGATGGAAGATTCCCAGCTTAGAAATGTCTTGCGCTGCATTTCTAGATTCTAAATTCAGAACGAAGTGAGCCACAGTGTTCCAATAACTTATTGAGCACGGGGACATTTAGATGGATTTCTCTGCAAGGGGATTTGAGGCAGCATTTCAGAAAGCTTGTCCACTCATCTGTGCTGCTGGTGACTGTTGGTAAATTCCATGGTCCTTCAGAGCCACGGGTGGGGAAACCAGAAGACGATAGGAACTAACCTGGGAAGGGAGAAGTGATTTCATGGCTACCAGGTCCTGTCCTCCAGTGTCAAGGTCAGACTCACTGCATGCACAGATTCCACAAGTAGGAGAAAAACGGAACTATTTGCAGACTCCGTTTTTCCTTGAACCGCTCCATCTTAGAAACTCAGAGGAGGGACGGTTTCCAATACTGCCTTAAAATACTCTGCCTCTAACTCCCATTACTGAATTTAGTGAAAATCCCACCCGAGTAGGCAGTTCCTGGGAGAATCTTGTAGGGACACTCAGCCGGCTCCTGGTTCACTGGGGGGTATCCCTGGGCTTCCTGTGGTTGACACGACGTCACCTGCGAGGCTACCTGGCTTCAGCTGCTTGTCTGAAGCAATCATTTCCTCCTCCCGCCACCCACCCCCCCGCCCCGCCTTAATAGTCTCCACTGGGGGGGCCCCACCAAAATGATCATGTCCCCACTTTCCCAGCAGTGGCCAGCTGCTCTGGGGGTACTCTCTGAGCTGAAAACCAGGTTGATTTCTCTGTCTCTCTGAGTAACTCAAGTCATCTCACAATGAATTACAAACTGCATTTGTTATTTTTTGGGGAGCGTGGTGGTGATGGGGATGGGATGCACACCAGAGTCTCTTTTAGTTTTCCTTGAGCCTCCTGAGACCCCTGAGAGAGGACTCATTGCCTGTAGCCTGGACACGTCACTACACACTTGAGAGGCCTCCACTCTGCTCACTATCAAGGCTGGGTCTGTGTCTGTATTCATCCTACCTCGCTCACTATCATCTCCATAACATCCATAGGACAAGGATACGGTTACCTGAAAAGGAAGAGGCTCACGCAGGCCACGTGGCTCGTCCTTGGTCACCTGGAGCTAAGATCAGCTACATAATTTGCAGGGCCCAGTGCAAAATTAAAATGTGAAGTCCCGTTCTAAAAAATTATGAAGAACTTCATGATGGTAACAGTCAAGCATTAAGCCAAGCATAGGCCCTCCTATATATAACTACACAGGTTACACACCCATGGAGCCTGTGTAGTTTTATTTGAAATTGCCAGTTTTCTGAGTGGAGTGACTGCAAGAGGTAAGTACTTTGAAGACCACGTAAGAAAGTCTATGACAGAGAGGCATCAGCTGGCTGCTTCTAGCAGCGTGTTCTAAGTGGGAGAGGTCTTCTGGGGACACCCTGACTAGCAGGCACCATTCTCAGTACTTCCATATGTTAAGTCATTTCATATACATACACGCATATAATTTACATCTATTACATCATGAAGCCTCATAGCAACCATACCAAGCAAGTTCTATTATTTCCCCCTACTTTACAGTTGAGGAAACTGAGGCACAACAGCATTTAAGAAAACATTGAGAGTTTGCTTCTCAGCTTTCTGATACAGAACCTCTGTTTTTCAAGTCTACCCGGACCTTACCAGACCTGGAGGGACTGAATCATGCTGAACTCATGGATAATTGATTCCTATGCTGCAAAAACACATGTATTCCTCTACAGTGATAGGCACTACCATTCCAGTAATTCAGTTCCATGATCCAGGGCACCCCTTTGGGTATTAAGGTGCCTGGGGTGACTAAAGTCAGAAGGTTTCTCAGTGAGCACAGAATCAAAACAAAGCTAACTGCAAAATCTCAGGGGAGACCTTGACCAGACTAACGCAGAATCCGGGAAACCGTCCTCCTTGTTCTTTTTTTTTTATTTTTTGCGGTACGCGGGCCTCTCACTGTTGTGGCCTCTCCCGTTGCGGAGCATAGGCTCCAGACGTGCAGGCTCAGCGGCCATGGCTCACGGGCCCAGCTGCTCCGTGGCATGTGGGATCTTCCCAGACCGGGGCACGAACCCACGTCCCCTGCATCGGCAGGCGGACTCTCAACCACTGCGCCACCAGGGAAGCCCCCTCCTTGTTCTTAATGCACTTCTTCCTGGTGGGTGGAGCCCCCATCTGCTGAGCACAGAGGCTCTGTCATGTGCATGGAGTCACTCCTACCACCTCACGCCAGGCCAGTTACATTACAACGGAGGGGGGTGTCCCTTTCTTTACATTGTTGCAATCAGGTCTGGGATTTGACCCCAAAAATCACAATCCCGCAGTAGTTTCTTTACAAACCAACTCTGAGGATGCCCAATCCACAGAAGCCCTGTTGTTTTCTACCAGTTTCCATTTCCAAGGACAAACTGAATCTGGCCCTCTATGTGCTGCCTAAACTTAGCACTTAAGTAATTCCAAAGAGAAGCAGCATGTTAGCATGTTAAAACGAGATTGTGTTGGTTCCATCAGGAATGTAGGATAAAGATGCCAAGCTGGCCCCTCGGAGGTAAATTAACTCCCTAGAAGCTCCTACCTGAGTAGCACTGAATAAATAAACAACAAAACTACACTTGGACAGGTTTCAAGTGGGACTGAGGAAGCAGTCGTAAGATAAATGACTTTTGCATCATGAGGGAATTCGTTTTTGTTTTGTTCTGTTTGTTTGTAACCTCACTTGAAAGTTGTCTTCTCCCTGCCAAAAGTCAGGATGATTCAGAGGACCCATCCTCTGATGTACAGAGAAACTGCAGCAGGTGATTTTTTTTTTTTTTTTTTTTTTTTTTTCTTTTTGCGGTATGCGGGCCTCTCACTGTTGTGGCCTCTCCCGTTGCGGAGCACAGGCTCCGGACGCGCAGGCCCAGCGGCGATGGCTCACGGGCCCAGCCGCTCCGCGGCATATGGGATCCTCCCAGACCGGGGCACGAACCCGCATCCCCTGCATCGGCAGGCGGACTCTCAACCACTGCGCCACCAGGGAGGCCCTGCAGCAGGTGATTTTGAAGGGCATGTTCTGGGGGCCAATTTAGAATAGCACGATTGGATTATAAAGATGATAATGATGATGATGATAGCTAACATTAAAAACATTTTTACTCTATAGGTGGCAAGAATTTGCTAACTGCGTAAAAATAAGTATTTTCTAACAACACGATGAGATTATTCTCATTTTACTGAGAGAAAATGGATTTTGGACCAGCAATTGTAATAGAGATGAAGGTGATGATTCTTAGTCTCTGAACTAAAAGCATTAAGAATTGGCCGCAATTGGAAACTTGTCTTAGATGGGAGGGATGGTTCCAGGCAGACGAGTGTGGGCTGGATACTGGTGGGGCACATGAGGAAGGACGAGAGACTAAAATAGCCACGTGATGAAGAGGGAAGAGGGTCCTAAAAGGACTGGGGCAGAGAAAGCACCAGGGCAGGTATTTCTTTGGATTAGGTCCACCTGGATAAAATTCTCCTGAGATCCCCCACTGAGAAGGGGTCAAAAAGACCAGCAGGACCATCTAGTCTCTAGTTAGGTATGAATATTAATTGTAACTGATTATATATGTGTTCATTTATGCCCAAGTTAACTGTGAGTAGATGGTAGGATGTCATCCCATGGTATGGACTTGGCTTTCTTTCCTAATCTCTTTTGCTTCATTAGAAACTCCAGTTAATGGAACACTTCCAATATTGTGAGAAGCAGAAGCCAGCTGACCAGCACATAGTCACTTAGCCTTCTCTTTCTTCCCGGGAGGTGGTTACATCATATCCATTTGTAAAAGAGGAAATAGTGGCTTGGAGGTGCTCAGTAATTTTCACAGTGAGGTAGTTCACAGGTGAGTGGTGCAGATCTGGGTCTCAGATCTCTCTGGCTCTTTCCCCTTCAGTGGAGAATCAGGCAAACAGCAATCCTCGGATAGGAGCAGTCAACCGGGCTTATTCCTGTCTTCGGCATGTCTCCCACTGCCCTGTCTGCAGCTACCTTCCCCGCGGACCACAGCCCCGCCCCGCCCACCAGGGTCTAACCTCAGGTACACAGTGGTCTCCTTTAGCTCATTGCTTTGCCTACTCAGGTGTGGTAACTGAGAAAAACAAGAATATGACTGTGATTTTCTTAGCTACTTTGTGTGTGTGTGTGTGTGTATGTGTGTGTGTGTGTGGTACGCGGGCCTCTCACTGCTGTGGCCTCTCCCGTTGCGGAGCACAGGCTCCGGACGCGCAGGCTCAGCGGCCATGGCTCACGGGCCCAGCCGCCCCGCGGCATGTGGGATCTTCCTGGACTGGGGCACGAACCCGTGTCCCCTGCTCGGCAGGCGGACTCTCAACCACTGCGCCCCCAGGGAAGCCCGAAGTCTTTCTTTTGATGGTGAAGAGCCATGTGCTAGTTCCCTTGTATGCCAACAGTCTCACTCTCCTCTGGCTCTCAGGGCCAAGGCCCCCGTCCCTTGGGACCTTGTATGCTTGGCTTCCCTGCACCCTGGGACGCTGGGTGCCCACACAGCGATGTGAGACACATGTGTGCAGTTGGGGGAGAATTTGGCTCCCAGGATCCAAAGACACTCAAACCCAAGCTCTGTGTAGTATAAATTCCCCACATAAATCTTGCCTTTGACTACAAATTATTTAGACTATCCCATTTCACTTCCTTCTCCTCTCCCATCAGATTCAAAGGATTTTAGACTTAAGAGAAACATTGGGTCTGAATTAAGCTGAGTCATTAAGTCTTTAAGTCTCTCGTTTCACCGGGGAAGCCTGGGAATAAGGAGATGTAGGGGCAGGGGCTCCCCAAAGCAGGGGCTCTGAAGATATCTACGTGTAAAAAGGCATTTGCAAAGCCAAACTTGCTGTGGGCTTTATGATATTGAAGATGGTGCAGTCCAAATGAAACATAAAACATAAGGCTGGCCCACCTCACTGTGACATTATGGCCCTTAATAATTGTCCTGGGTGGTGCACCTCCAGAAATTTGAAACAGGAAAGAAACAAGATTCCAGGGGCTCCAGCAAGACCATAATGACAGCTTTAGAGAGTGCTGCAGCCGCCTTTTTTTTTAGGCCTCTGCCCCGCCCCTGGGGGTCGAGGGTAGCATTTGATCCCTACAGCCTTCCTTCCATCCAGTTCAAGTACCTGCTTGCAGGCTTCCCTGGCCCAACATGCAAACAATAAGTGACAAAGGAAAACACTGGCAGCAGGTTCCAAGGCAGGCCTGAGGCAGGGATTTCCCAGAATTTGTTATGAGAGGCAACCTGCTCTCCCCACCAGGTTGGGAGTGGCCAGGAACCAGGTGGGACAGCCATGAGTCAGGCCTAGAGAATGTCAGTTTCAACACCCCTCTGCAAGAGGCTGTTTAATTATATCTGTTACCTTCAATGAAAAGGTCACCCACCCTGTAGTAAATGATTAATCGCTGGCTGCTGAACATACTGTTCCGATTCTAATTCCTTTACATTTCTGGTTAATTTTTGTAGGAAAACCAGGATGTGATTCATTTTGTTTTATGGGATGGTAACCGCAGTCGATGGTCAGTTGGTGAGCTGTTCCTGTTTGATGGATCCTTTGCAAACAGCGCTGTGTAGGATTGAAGGCTGGGTGGGCGTGCGCGGCGTGGGACTCCATTTGTAGTTCAAATTCTGGCGTCAATTGTTTCACCCAAGTCTAAGGTTCACTGAAAGGTTGGAAACAAGTTGAATAATCACTGCAGTCTGAGCAGGGCAGGAAGGAAGGATGCGGGGTTTCCAGAGAGAACCTTCATTCACGCCCCACCACCGGGACTGCACTTGGGATCCTCCAGCCCCCAACTCGCTGTCCTCAGCTCTTGGAGCGAAAGACCCAGGAAGATCAGCGGGCCCCTCTTAGGACGTGTCAGCACTCTTCCTGAGACGACACCATGGTCAAGAGTCACGCTGAGCACCTGTCATGCTTGCTGGCTTTCTTTGTTACAGTGATGGCAAAGGGGCAGGCAGAGAGCTATGGAATTTGATCTACAGCTCTTCATCACAACTCAGCCCCTTTGCTTCCCTCAAGAGCCTAATTGTCAAGAGTCCAATTTGTTGGAGATTATTTTTTGGATCAAAGAGGGGCGTGGGGGGATCAGTAGATGGAGGGCGTGTCAAATGTATTCTAATCATTTCTTCACCTCTTTCCCTACTCTTTTTCTACGTGGGACTCATTTAATGTCTGTCGTAAGCTCCTGAATAAGTAGAAGCCCATCATCTGTACCGGTACCTAAGAGCTGACCCAGTTTCCTGGGGCTTGAAGCTTAGCAACTCTGGGGGCCTCACTTAAGAACATTGAAAATTCAGAATTAGGATAGAAATAAAAGATAATTTTAAAAATACTGACAAATACCACACACACTGACAAAACTCCAGAAAAATCCCATGCTGTTTTTATTAACTAACTGCCTGGCATACCTCTATAATACTGTTTTCCCCACCCCTTTTTTTTTTGCCTACATACTCTTTGATCATCTCTTCACATAACAATAATTTTATAGAAAAACAATAGGAGGATAATTCAGTCTTTCCTCTAACACGGTTGATCAGAAAGATTTTTTTCTACTTTAAATTAACTAGTTGGAACGTATAAGCAACGTATCAACTCGCACAGGGAGAGACACACTTGCTATTTATAGTACTAGTAGAAGTTTGTGCCCTACAGACACAGCGAGGACTTCCTTTTTGATGAGACATCCATGAGAACTGAAATCTCTGCTTACAATTTTACATGTTTGATGATTGGTAGAATTCCCACAGACCTGCTTCTGCTCCCATAATCTCAAACCTCTGTGACTCTCCATTTTCCATAGATTCACAGGCAAGACTGTGCACGGCACATTTGTATCATGATATAACACCTGGCTGTGTGCCTTCACATCACGATGATGGATGAGTTGGCACAATAGGTTCCAGGAGTATTTATAGAAGAAATTCCTACACCACGGTAACTTGCAATAACTTAATCATAATACATAGAGGTGACTGTGAACCATAAAAATACATCCCGTTAAATCCAAACCAAATTTATCTCCAACTCACCTTTGCCTCAGCAGAATTCCCAAATGCTGTGGCCACTCCAAGCCAACCTGCACAAGAGTGAGTGGGGTGAAGCAGAAGTCAGAGCAGAAGAAATAGTCTTAATTGATTTCCGTTAAAATATTTTACTTTTGCAAATTTTACAGAACTCCTGTGACCGTGAACCTTGTAGCTTCATTAACATCACAGTCAATCTGTCTCTCTGTTTGTATCCATTTTAAAGCTCAGTTCAGTGCTTAATAAATAGCTCTTAATTGAGAAATGGAGAAATTAATCTTGAAAACACAGTGAAAAAAGAGGAAAGAGGACATGAAATGTGAGGTTGCTGGCAGCCATGCATGTACTGAGCAGCATGTCAGCCTGACATGGGTCCAGGGAAGCAGCCAGGTGGCCAGCCTGGGATGCTCCTGGAACCTTCAAGGGATGCTCTAGGCTGGGGATCTGGTTTCTGGACCATGATAGTTTCCAAAAGCACAGAGAAGTCTTGGCTGTTACTGAAGGTGAGAAGACATCCTGAATGTGCCAGAGAAAAAGGGAAGAGAGGTTAGGAAGGGAGTGGGAAAGGAAGGACAAAAAATAATGATGATAAAGGAATTTTCCTCATTAGTCCTCCAACTCTTCTTCCTGGCAATGGCAATTCTGTGTGTAGCCTGGAAGGAGAGTATGTCAGAGTTCACTTGTGGGTACATAAAGCTTTCAGAAGTGACCCACAAATGACAGTGGTCTGCTGGCCCTGGAGAGAATCCTTTGCTGAGTCTGAGGATTTTCCTGTCTGTGTTTCTAGGAGGCCTTTGTGGTTGGTTCCTTTTATGGATAAGAAGACAGTTTTATGGGGGAGGGAGTGTGACTTGTGAGACTCTCGTGAAATGGATGAGACCCATCGCAGAGCTGGAGCAAAACCTCATATTCTCCATCTTCTAGTTTTCTAGGGCTTCAGTATTCTCCTGTTCATTAATTGGGTCGATGACCGTGTATTGACTATATACTGATAGCCTTACGTGCCAGGTACTTTTCTAGAACTGGGGATATGGTGGAGGACAAGACGAGTAAAGCCCCTGCCCTCATGGAGCTTCCATTCTAGTGGGGGGCAAATGGTATATAAGCCAATGAATATTATATATCAGCTCCAGTAGCAATAAGTCTTGAGAAAGTGAAACAGGAGAATGGGATACGGGTTTAGAGAGGAGTGTGTATGTGGGGGAGACAATGGCAGTGTCGGGTGTGTGCTCACTTTTGAAGAGGTGACACCCGGAACTGGAATGGTGAGAAGGAGGGAGGTATGCAAGCATCTGGGAAAAGAGCTCCGAAAGGAAAGGGAACACCAGTCATGAAGGCCGCCAAGACCAAGAGGAGCTGGCACATTAGAGGGACAGAGAGTACACCAGTGTATCCGCAGTGAGGAGGTGGAGAAAGGCAGGGGATGAGGTCAGGGGGAAATGGCTCAGGTGGTGATGAGCTTTGTAGCCTATGGCTAGGGTCGTGGATTTGGACAAATTAGCCTATCCATTCAGACAAACAGACTCCCATTGTACAATTCTACCCCATGAGCCTAGAAGGGTATGTAGAAAACGACTATGGTGAATGTAAAGGCCACCAGACCAGGGCCAGGAGTGGGCTCAGGGAACTATGAGAGTGATGAGAGGGGTCTGCAGACCCCAGGGGAACAATGGTGGCAGAGTAAATGGGTTTCACGTGACCCTCAGTAGGGCCTGCTTCAAGGCACCCAAGAGAGTGAGCTGGCACCAGGTGTGCAGAAATAATCTTCACAGTTTAAAAGGACTACTTTGAATACACAGGCTATAGTGAGGTAAGAGAGGTAGCAGAGAAGCCAATTAAAATGGGATTTTTGTGGTAGTTCAGGCCCATGGTGATGTTACCGAGTCTAAGCTCCTATTGCTTGCCACACAACCAGCCAGTAAATCGAGATGGGTTGTTGGGACAAGGAATAGCAACTCTATTTGGAAAACCAGCAGGCCGAGAAGATGGTGGACTCATGTCCCAAAGAACCATTTACCCAAGTTAGAATTCAGGCTTCTTTTATACTAAAAGGGGAGGGAGTGTGGCTGCTTGTTGCTAACTTCGTTCTTGCAGCTGTCCACGAGGTCTGGTCACATTATTCCTATAAACCTCCAACAAAGCAAATGTTATCCTCTGTTCTGAAACTTTTTATCTCTATATGAATGGGAAAGTGTCATACCTTTAAAGGTCAGAGCCTTGAGAATGGGCTATCTGTAATATTTCAGGCTATAGCAAATATTCTTTTACAATATTATAGAGCAGAGCCTACATGACTACACGCAGGCAACAAAGCACAAAGGTTAGAGCTAAAGGAATAGATTCAATATGGAGTCAGGTTTGTTCTCCTCTGTTACAGTAATACTTGCAGGCATATATCTTGGAGGTAGAGCTGAGAAGACTTGCTAAACAATTGGAAGGGGATATACGAAAGTGAGGAGGAGGATGGTTTCATCAATTGCTGAAAAAGGGAAGATGAGAGAGAAAGAATTTTAGTGGGAAAATCTCGCTGTGTTGTGCTTGGGATACCTAATGATACGTTGACTAGGACAACGAATGGAAGACATGGAGCCCAAGGAGAAGGTGGGGCTGGATTTATATATTATTGATTTTATTAGCTTCTATTGATTCTTCAACAATGTTGTGAGCAGCCAGGCAAACGTACAGTTCAGATCTTGCCATTTGCCACCTGTGACAAGTTGACAGTTGTTCATCAGAAATGAACAAAGAAGAGTTGTTGCTGGAAGCAGCTGCCCACCAGGACTCATTTCTTTGTCCCTCTTACATTTCGGAAGAAATCAGTGATTAATGTTTCCAGGTCAAGGAAACAGAGTCACAGAATAGTGAGCAGCTGTATCTTATTGAGTCTTTCTCTTCCCTGTTTAGCTGGCCAGTTACAAAAGATTATATGCCTCTTGGGCAGTATTTCTCAATCTTGGCACTATTGACATTTTGGACCAGAAAATTCTTTGTTGCAGGATCTGTCCTGTGCCTTTTAGGATGTTTAAGAGAATTCCTGGCCTCTACTCACTGATGCCAGTAGTATCCCCCCAGTAGTGAGGATCAAAAATATCTCCAGATATTGACAAATGTCTTCCGGGGGCAAAAATCACTTCTGGCTGAAAACCACTACCCTAGAGGATGGTGAAGCCACAAAATGAAGGAGGCCAGAATCCCTGAACCTCTGTATGGAGAATATCCATCACCCGCTGACCAGGAAAACCCACGTTGTACTGTCCTGTGAGTAAAATAAATGTTTATTGTGTTAAAGCCACTGCTGCACAGTTAGGGGCTTCTTTGGTACTCTAAACAGTCCAACTAGAATAATGCCATAAGCAAAAAAACAAAAACAAAAGCAACTAAAAACCACAAGTTTCTGTCTCTCCAATGCTGTTAATGAGCTGTGCGACTCCACGTAAAGCATTCAACTTCTCTGAGCCTTAGTTTTTTCTCATCTGAACATAAGGTAATGTTGGACTAGACATGTGCCTTCCAAACACTTAAGACTGCAACTCACAGGCAAAAATACATCGTGGTCCAGGACACACGTAAGAGTTTCACAGAGCAATACTTACCATTACTATGAGCAAATAGCTTTAATATAGTTGGGATACTGCACCATCATTAAAGCTATAAAAAGCTATCATTATGGCTATAAAAATTTTGTGGGAAAATGATGATTTTACTGTGTCAAAAAGTAAGAAATTTTAACTGAGCTCTTTCCCAGGGCGATTACCCCAAGCACCATGCATAAAAACCCATTTTTGTGTAGAAATGTTGTTTTTCTAATAGAAAGGAAACCCAATACTACATTTCAAATCCAAAGAAAACCTGAGTTTTGGCCTCTGCAGTGCTTCTGACAGACTATATAATCTATAAAAGTGGTGTGAGGAAAATATGTTGCTTCCACCAGGAATTCTGGTGGGAGAGAGAATGACATTATTTGTAGCACTTTCCAAGGACCAGTCCTATGTAAATATAAGGTGTTGTTCTCTCTGCTGTTATAACTAGCAAGAAAAAATATTATGAAACATTTAATTTAAAAAAATAAGACTTCAAATCCTGATTACTTGCTACCATAGACATTAACTAGAGCACGGAAGTCAAACTCAAAGGGTAATAACCTATTTCCCTGTCTCAGACTCTTTTCCTTGGTTGAAAATACTCTGTCCTAAATCTACAGACTACAGCTGCAGTGGAAGGGAAGGAACCAGTCTCTGTTGAGATGTCCACCTTTCTGGAGCCTTCAATGGAAAGTTTTATGAAAAGTAAGATATAATAGAATTCATAAGAAGGTAGAGGGACAATCTTAAAGACTCCAGTTTCTCCTAGAGGGCCTCACAGTCCCTTCCTTTGCAATAGAGTCTAGTGGGGTTATTCATTACTTTGCCAACTGGTTTCAGAAGTTGGTCATCTGTTTTGATATCTCTCCAAGGAGTTATCTTTTGTTGCTCAGAGCACAGATTCTTCCTAAGATTGCAGTTTCTTGGACTTCAATTACCTGTGAAGTTTCCTTTGGAAAGGTTAAAACAAGTATCAAGGGCACCACTTTCTTGCTTTTTCTATCCAGGTACCTTAGTGTTTCATGTCTCAGTGCATAAGAAGAGAAATTATGGAAGGTGAAAGAGGGAGATTTTAAACAGACTTAAGGCAAAGGATGGGGTTGGATACCAATGGAGAGTATATATAGTGAGATATTTCTTACTTCAGAATCATAGAATGGAACATTATCACTATCAACTATCCTAAAACTCTCTAGCCTTGAAATTCCTGGGCACTCTTGTTAATAATAATTATTATGAAGGTTGTAGTGAAAATAATAATAACTCTAGTAAACATTTAGTGATTTTTATAACTAAGGGCTGGATACTGTACCAAGCACATTATCATTTCATTTAATCCTCACAGTAACCCAAGAGGTAAATTCCATGATTATACCAATTTTGCTTAAGGATAATTCCATTATAATAATTCCATTATTATACCAATTTTGCTTTTAGTAACTTGCCCAAATACCAAAGCTAACAATTGACACTGTGAGGATTTGAACTTGAGTCAGTTAGAATCCAAAGTTCATGCTCTTAGCCATTAAGCTATACTACCTTCTTGACACCCATAAGATATCCCCAGTGAAAAGTAGCTATGAATTCTAGAGAGGGTTTCATGGGTAATCATTGCTAATGCATCACTAATGGTGATGGCATCCTCTTCTGTTGATATATTTGTCTTTTTTTTAAAAGAGATAATGCTTTCTCCAAAATCCTAATGTACTAGATCTGAGGCACTGTAAAAACATTTTTTTGCTCCTTTCACATTTGTCAGTTTATAATGTTCCCTAAGGGACCTTCTACAATCCTTCTTTCTTCTGGAAATAAATGCACTTCCCATGACCACATCCCACTTGGCTATGTCAAGCCCAGTCAAGTGCCAACAATTCGTCCAGACTTAGGCTGGTGATTCAGCTGGGCCAATCAGAGTTCTTCCCTGAGACCTTTCTTACCAAGAGGTAAGAAGCCTCTTTATTACATGAGCCAATATACCACCTTTTGGCTGATCTTATTTCATGTTGAGTTTCTGAAAGAGTCCTGATTAATATAACCTTATCCCCAGCTCTTTTCAATTTTTGTTTTATTGTAGGCCCCAGTACACTGGGGAATGCAGTTTTGTACCAGTAAAGACCAAGAAGTTCATTTGAGAGTAAATGAAAAATGAGATAAAGATGGGGAATGGGTACTGATAGGGATACACTCTCATTGTAGGTGTTTGAGGACATAGTGCCAAGGGAAGTTATATTTCTTCTCGAAATATTTTTTTAAATATGGTAAGAAATTTTCACAAGGAGGAGGTACTAGGGAAGATGCCGCCCTGCCTAAATGTAGGAGACTCCTGAGGATTTGAAGACTCATTATACTTTAGGCTTTATAAAATATTTCTCCTCTGGGTGCTTCTGTTTGCGTAAATTTTCTATATTTGGTATGCATGTTTTTTCAATGGAAACTTTCTCCATTGTGTACATCTTTTTTCCTCCCCTAGGGAGATATAAGAAAAAAAATCAGCTTGTTTTTCTATCTAAATGGAGGTTTGTGCTAAACACAAAAATCTAGCTATGAGTAAATTATGCTCTGATCTTGAAGGATAAAATAAACACAGAGCAATGCAGAGATGGGCTTTGCCAGATCCAAATGGAACATGAAGTCCAGAAGTTTCCAATTGACTTCCAAAATTAGAATAAATCTTGGCAAAATGCATACACATGTCCCATTAGGAATTTTATCATTTGAACTCAGTGCTGGATACTCCATGCCTTACTCATTCCAGTAGCTCCCAGGAGGCCTGAGGACCTGACTCCATGTGTTCTGGAGCTGCCCTGGGCCTGCTAGTTTTAACTTTGCCTAAGTTAGGATGGAAATAGAGCATCAAAAACCCAACCGGTGCTACCCACTTCCAGTCCCATTTCTTTAGGAAGTCCAGCTGTTGCTGCTGAGTTTATGCACTGAGTAGTTATCCTACTTGGTCTCACAGCTGCAGTCCTCTCAGATGTACTTGGTGGTAGGTGCTGGATCTAAGCCTTTTGGCTGGGCTCTAGGTTCCTATGAAAGTCTCTTTGGATTATATATTCTGTAAGAGGTAGTTCATTTCTAGATTAGAGGCCTTCTTGGATAGGTTATCTGGTTCAAGTCTGAGAGTATGGGAGTTCCTATCAGGAAGTTCTTAATTAAAGACAGCCATATGGTTGCCAGTTAGACAAGTTTCAGTACTGGCTGAGTTAACTTCCAGGGGCCAAGATGCCAAACTTCATCACCAAAATGGACCTGAGGCTCTTCCCTCTTTTGTTTGTGGGGCTTTGCAGCACAAGACTTCATCCTATCTCCCAATACTCATTAATCAGAGTGTAGCACTTTTGTCAGCCAGCGTCCTCTTAGCCCCTTAAGGTGTTGTGTTCATGGTAACTTCAAGATTTCATTCATTCCAGTTTCCCTCTTGGAATGCTTCCTTCCACTCCATTCTACATATGCCATTCGCTTCCCAAGCTCATCTCAAATCTTCTTAGATCCTGTGTGAGGCACCCCTGCCAACAATTTCAGCCCACTTTCGTTGCTTGCCTCTCTATTTTCTCATTGCTCTATCATACAATTACTACTTCATTAATATTCAGCCATTTATTTTTCTGCAGTTGTGTCCCACAACTGTACCAAAGTATTTTGAAGTAAGGGCCCATACTTCAGACTTTCTTTCTTATATCTCTTGCAGCTTGAAACACAGGTACTTGAGATCTGCTCAAAGTTGAATGTGAATCTAACAAAAGATGAGCAAAATCTTTAGACTGAAAACTATGGATTAAAGACCTAAATAAAAGAAGGTATAGACCATGCTCATGGATTGGAAGCCTAAATATTTTAATGCAGAAGAATATTTTCATGAGCATGAGAAAGGCAAAGATTTCATAAATAGCATTTATGAATTTTATGACATACTAAAAATAAAATTGATAAGTTAGATAACAGTAAAAATGAGAATTTCTGTTTATCCAATATACCATTAAAAGAGGGAAAAATTAAGCCATGGGTTGGAAGAAAATATCAGCAAATTATATATCTGACAAAGGACTTATATCCAAAATATGTAAAGATCTCCTACAAATTAATAAGAAAAAAGATGGACATCTCAACAGAAAAATGTGCAAAAGATCTAAAGAGGTAGTTTACAAAAGAGGAAATCCAAATGGCTAATAAACATGAAAAGATGCCTAACTTCATTAGTCATCAGGAAAATACAAAATAAATACATGTGCTTAAAAAAGCACAGTGACCAGAGAGGGTAAAATGAAAACAACATTCAATACCAAGTGTTGGAGAGGTTTGGACTATTCAGAACTCTTGCACGCTGTTATTATACAATGGTAGGATACAGTTGATACAACCACTTTTCAAATCTATTTAGCAGGATCTATTAAATCTGAGTGTATATATAGCACATGATCCAGCACTTCCATCCTATGTATATATATTAGTACATATGCTCATCAAAAGACATGTAGGAAGAAGAGTCATAATAAGCTCTGTGCATAATCACCAAACAGCCCAAATGTCCATCAACAGTAGAATGGGTAGATAAATGTGTATACAGTGGAGTTCTTTCAGCAATGAGAATGAACAAACTATTGCTACATGCAACCATCTGAATGAATCTCACGAACATATTATTGAGCAGACGAAGTCATACACAAAAAGGATATATTCTATAATTGCATTTCTTGAAAGTTCAGAAAGAGGCAAAACTAATCTATGGTAACCAGGGGAGCTTTCAGGATGCAATGATGTTCTATTTCTTCATCTGGATGGTAGTTACAAGGCTTTGTTCTTTTTGTGCCAATTCACTGAACTGTATACTTACGATTAGTGCATTTTTTCTGTTTTTAAGAAGTATTTATGTTTAAAAGCAGAAGGTTTTGTCCTAGGAGGATGACCTGTCATTCATCAGGGATTTTTACTCATTGCTCATAAGCTTAGGGGTGGAAAATGAGGAAAGTTTGATTGAATAAACAGACCCATAAATCTGATTTTAAACCTCATCTTGACCTTGAAAAGGATAAGCCGGTTTGAGCTACTGAGCTCCTCCTGCTTCAACAAGTTTACTCATAAAACCATTTCATAGATGTTGCTTTTCTTTCAACAAGGACAGCATTTTTATTAATAATATTCACATCCTCATTATCTCCCCATTGTAGTTCATCTCCTGGCTTGGAATTGCCTAAGTCTCTCTCGTGACTATGATCTTGTTGAATCTTGCATTTATAATTGTGTGTATTCTTTTCTTATTCCAGCATCCCTGCTCAGCTTGATACATAGGAGAGGCTTGGGGCTGGACTTCTCCAAAATATTTTAATTGAATTAAATTACCTGTAAGATTCAGGGTTACAAGCTAAGTGGGTGGGTTTGGCTATACCTGGTTATGCTTCAAATTCTTCTTGTTGTGAATTGAGTAAAAAGGTCACCATTCCCACCAAAACCCAGCCGGGTGCTGAGGCATCTTTGCTCCAGTCTGCAAAATCATGGGCTTCATTTTCTGAGGTTATTCGTGGGCACTCGGATTGGTTTAGGATATTCCAACCAGAACATTCTTGAATGTTGGAGGCAAATTAGAAAACATACTCTCCTGCTTTTGTGTAAATTCTATCAATTATAGTAAAATGAAGTAAGAGAACTTTGGACTTTAGAAGTCCTGAATTTAAAATGTTTTTACTTTAGCACTCTGGAACTTTGGTAGTGGGGTGGGGGAGGGAAACTTAGCACCTGTTTCCATATCTTCCCCCAATGGGACGGTAATGCCACCCCACAAGATTATTGGGAGGATTCATTCTTGCATACATGCATTCAGTTTTCAACATTCAGCATTTATTCCCAACACTATAGAGTGTCAACCATTCCATCAGCTCCAGGGACCCACAAAAGATTCATAGTCCAGTTGGTAAGAAAAACGTATGACCAAATCAGTTCAGTACTTCTCAACCGATTTTTCATTATTGGCCTCTAAAGGGCCTTCTTAGACACAGTGTTCCTAACTCTCCCACCATGAAATGTCAATACCACAGATATACTGTATAAATATGTATGCATATCTGTGCTTCATAATACAAAGAATACGATTTTTCCAACCCCCCCCCGCCCCCCCCCCCGGCTCAAAGAACTCACCCCCTGGGGGGAATATCCCCTCCACTGACCATGAAGGAAACAAATGATTACAGGCGAGCGTGACAAGTGCAGTAGGAGGAAAAGGTACCGGCTGTAGAGCGCCCCCAGCACCCACCCAAGGGTGGAGGAGACCACCTGTGAATGGTGTTGTCAGGAAGACTTCAGGGAGGAAGGGAGGTGCTGGAGATCACAAAGCATGAATCGGGACTGCCCGGCAGCCATGGAGAAAGGTGGTCCCTGCGGCTTTTGTCACAAGGCGGGGTGAGGCAGTGTGCCCGCTCTGGATGGGTAAAGCTGGGGAGGCCCAGGAGCAGCAGTGCAGGGCCTTGAACGCTGAGCCCGGGAGCAGACCTTACCCCGAGACACCGGGGACCCAGGAAGTCCTTAAGAAGGGGGATGACTTGATGAGAGTCATACATTTACGAGGTCGCTTCTGTGTAGATGAGGCAGGGAAACCAGGTCAGAGACTGTTAGAGAATCTGAAAGCCAGGAATCGTGAGGACTTGAATGAGAGCAGGCGCCCGTGAGGATGAGAGGGGAGGCAAGGAGATTTTGGAGACAGGATTAAGTGAAGCAGTTTCTGTGACTGCACCTGGCGTGCTGTCGGTAAGTGGTAAAAGGGCTTATCGCTGAAACTCAGCCTTTGGGACCATTTGGCGACTTGGCATTGCAGACGCTTCCCAGAGGCCTCAGAACCTGGCTGCCTACATCTCTCAGTGGCCTGAGGTTTGATATCTGTTAAATCAATGTTTTCCTCTGAGGTGAAACTGGGCAGAGTAAACCTAGCCAGTGGGCTGTGAGGGGACCACACGGGCTGGGCGCTGACCCCTGAGCTGAATGACTCCTGAAATTGTAAGTATCACGACAGGAGAGCATGGGCTGCGGGCGGTTCTAGACCCGGGCAGGCATTACACGTTGACTTCAAATGCTCCCTTGCCGCTCAGCACCAGCCGATCTGAACCCGCTGACGCCATCAGATGCTGTACGTCCCACCCCTTCTGCCTGGTCTGCTCTCTTCTGGGCATCACCTGATCTGCTACCAAGACCCTTGAGAGCTGAGCACACTCTCCCGTTTGCCTCTGGTTCACAATAAATTAGGTCGCTTATGGATTAGCCAACAGAAAGCTATTCATGTCCTATCTGTTAGTAGCTTTTAAGATTATGAAGAAAGTAAAAGAAAGTGGCAGGGATGTAACACGTAGGGAAAATGAGGCACATTAATGTGTGAATGGCTGTTCTATCAAGTGGAGCAGCGGGGGTCAGTAGCCTTTCGGCACTGGAGGACTGTTTGCCATCCCCGGAAGCCCCGGAAGGATCCAGGGAGGTGAGCCAGGGAGGGCAGCGGCTGCTGGTGGTGCCACTTCTCTCTGTGCTGGTGTCACTTCTTCCCAAAGAGCTGCCCGACCAGGCCTTGGGGTGGACAGGGAGCTGTCTGTCCACTGCCTGGGACCCTGTGATCTAGGCTGAAACCCATTCCTTTCATCTTTATGCAGAGCACACTTGCTGCATTTGATGAGATGGTTTTGAAGTAAAGATTAACGCTCTTTTGTCTATTCTGGATCAAATCCATACGCTGGGGGCCACCTCCTCAGTGCTCATCTTTATCATAGCACATCCTTTATAGGCCCTTCCAGAAGCCCGTCATAACGGCAGAAGAAATCAAGAACTGCTAAAGTCTCCTTCCCAACCATCCCTTTTAATGTCCCCTCCCTTTGGCTTCCCCATCCCAGCTTCATTTGTCTTCTCCTGCTCTGCCAAACCCCAACTCTACTGACAAGTGGGTCTCAGTGTTTCCCTTGGCTCTGACACAGAGTGCCTTTAACACACTGCCCTTCCTGGATTTGCACTGAAACTGGGCAAGGGCCCTGGTCCTATGTCTGCCCAGGGTCTAGGAATTGGATTCAGCTGGGCCTACAGAACCTTCCAGATTCCACTTATTTGTTAGAAGGTGGAAGCAACCGTGCTGAGGGAGCCAGAGCTGAAGATGATTAAGGAACTTGCTAGGGAGCTCCCAGATGCTCCCAGGGCGCCAGAGCTTCTGACCTGGCTCAAGCTCCGTCCCAGGCAGGGGCTACCTAACTATTGAAAGGATGTATCCAAAGAGTGCTGACTCATGCATTTTGGTGTCTGGAGGGAGGTCTTTGGTGGGGTGCCACAGTGCCTGACATACTCCCTGTTTAAAAATTAACTGGATGAGGAGCTTTGGGAACATGTTAAATAAACACAAAGAATGCAAAGCTGGGAGTGGAGACCAGTGCACTGTGACAAACTCTGGATTAAGAGCAACTTTGAGGGGCTGAGCAGTGTTATAAGATTTTGAGAAAACGGAGAAATGTTAGTGAGAAGTGTGAATGGATATTCTATTAACTGCATGGTGCAAGAGAGAGGAGGTATGGCATACTGTCATGAGTTGAAGAGCCTTCAGGATTTTTAATGACCAATAAGATACAGGAATATAAAACACAAGATCCAGTACCTCAAATGTTAAATACACTGAACTGAGCATGTCAAAGTTGTCCTTACCTTGATGGTCCCAATATCTGTTGATCAGAGCTATTAGTCTGCTAGAATTATCTATTATATAGTTTGAACGATTTAATATATCATTGTAATTTGTAGCCAATGGTGTATTTTCTTTGAATTTTTAAACTTTATTTTATTTATTTATTTATACAGCAGTTTCTTATTAGTTATCCATTTTATACATATTATGTATATATGTCAAAACCAGTCTCCCATTCATTCCACCACCACCACCACCCATGCATCTCAAGGATTCTCTATGCATAGTACCATGTCATCTGCAAACAGTGACAGTTTTACTTCTTCTTTTCCTTGTATTCCTTTATTTCTTTTTCTTCTCTGATTGCTGTGGCTAGGACTTCCAAATTATGTTGAATAATAGTGGTGAGAGTGGACATCCTTGTCTTGTTCCTGATCTTAGAGGAAATGCTTTCAGTTTTTCACCATTGAGAATGATGTTTGCTATGGGTTTGTCATATATGGCCTTTATTATGTTGAGGTAGGTTCCCTCTATGCCCATTTTCTGGAGAGTTTTTTATCATAAATAGGTGTTGAATTTTGTCAAAAGCTTTTTCTGCATCTATTGAAATGATCATATGGATTTTCTCCTTCAGTTTGTTAATATAGTATATCACATTGATTGATTTGCATATATTGAAGAATCCTTGCATCCCTGGGATAAATCCCACTTGATCATGGTGTAGGATCCTTTTAATGTGTTGTTGGATTCTGTTTTCTACTATTTTGTTGAGGATTTTTGCATCTATATTCATCAGTGATATTGGTCTGTAATTTTTTTTTTGTAGTATCTTTGTCTGGTTTTGGTATCAGGGTGATGGTGGCCTCGTAGAATGAGTTTGGGAGTGATCCTTCCTCTGCAATTTTTTGGAAGAGCTTGAGAAGGATGGGTGTTGGCTCTTCTGTAAATGTTTGATAGAATTCACCTGTGAAGCCATCTGGTCCTGGACTTTTGTTTGTTGGAAGATTTTTAATCACAGTTTCAATTTCAATACTTGTGATTGTTCATATTTTCTATTTCTTCCTGGTTCAGTCTTGGAAGGTTATAACTTTCTAAGAATTTGTCCATTTCTTCCGGGTTGTCCATTTATTAGCATAGAGTTGCTTGTAGTAGTCACTTAGGATGCTTTGTATTTCTGCTTTGTATTTCTGTTGTAACTTCTCCTTTTTCATTTCTAATTTTAATGAGTCCTCTCCCTCTTTTTCTTGATGAGTCTGGCTAATGGTTTATCAATTTTGTTTATCTTCTCAAAGAACAAGTTTTTAGTTTTATTGATCTTTGCTATTGTTTTCTTTGTTTCTATTTCATTTATTTCTGCTCTGATCTTTATGATTTCTTTCCTTCTGCTAACTTTGGGTTTTGTTCATTCTTCTTTCTCTAGTTCCTTTAGGTGTAAGGTTAGATTGTTTATTTGAGATTTTTCTTGTTTCTGGAGGTAGGCTTGTATTGCTATAAACTTTCGTCTTAGAACTGCTTTTGCTGCATCCCATAGGTTTTGGATCATTGTGTGTTCATTGTCATTTGTCTCTAGGTATTTTTTGATTTCCTCTTTGACTTCTTCGTGATCTCTTGGTTATTAAGTAGTGTATTGTTTAGCCTCCATGTGTTTTTATTTTTTACGTTTTTTTTCCCTGTAATTGATTTCTAATCTCATAGCCTTGTGGTCCGAAAAGATACTTGATATGATTTCAATTTTCTTAAATTTACTGAGGCTTGAGTTGTGACCCAAGATGTGATCTATCCTGGAGAATGTTCCATGTGCACTTGAGAAGAAAGTGTAATCTGCTGTTTTTGGATGGCATGTCCTATAAATATCAATTAAATCTCTCTGGTCTATTGTGTCATTTAAAGCTTGTGTTTCCCTATTAATTTTCTGACTGGATGATCTGTCCATTGGTGTAAGTGAGGTGTTAAAGTCCCCCACTATTATTGTGTTACTGTCGATTTCTTCTTTTATAGCTGTTAGCAGTTGCCTTATGTATTGAGGTGTTCCTATGTTGGGTGCATATATATTTATAATTGTTATATCTTCTTGGATTGATCCCTTGATCATTATGTAGCGTCCTTCCTTGTCTCTTGTAACATTCTTTAGTTTAAAATCTATTTTATCTGATATGAGTATTGCTACTCCAGCTTTCTTTTGATTTCCATTTGCATGGAATATCTTTTTCCATCCCCTCACTTTCAGTCTGTATGTGTCCCTAGGTCTGAAGTGGGTCTCTTGTAGACAGCTTATATATGGGTCTTGGTTTTGTATCCATTCAGTGAGCCTGTGTCTTTTGGTTGGAGAATTCAATCCATTCACGTTTAAGGTATTTATCAATATGTATGTTCCTATTACCATTTTCTTAATTATTTAAGGTTTGTTTTTGTAGGTCCTTTTCTTCTCTTGCGTTTCCCACTTAAAGAAGTTCCTTTAGCATTTGTTGTAGAGCTGGTTTGGTGGTGCTGAGTTCTCTTAGCTTTTGCTTGTCTATAAAGCTTTTGATTTCTCCGTCGAATCTAAATGAGATCCTTCCCGGGTAGAGTAATCTTGGTTGTACGTTCTTCCCTATCATCACTTTAAGTATATCATGCCACTCCCTTCTGGCTTGTAGAGTTTTGGCTGAGAAATCAGCTGTTAACCTTATGGGAGTTCCCTTGTATGTTATTTGTCATTTTTCCCTTGCTGCTTTCAATATTTTTCTTTGTCTTTAATTTTTGTCAATTTGATTACTATGTGTCTTGGCATGTTTCTCCTTGGGTTTATCCTGCCTGGGACTCTCTGCACTTCCTGGACTTGGGTGGCTATTTCCTTTCACATGTCAGTGAACTTTTCGACTACAATCTCTTCAAATATTTTCTCTGGTCCTTGCTCTTTCTCTTCTCCTTCTGGGACCCCTATAATACGAATGTTGTTCAGTTTAATGTTGCCCCAGAGGTCTCATAGGCTGTCTTCATTTCTTTTCATTCTTTATTCTTTATTCTGTTCCTTGGCAGTGAATTCCACCATTCTGTCTTCCAGGTCACTTATCCGTTCTTCTGCTTCAGTTATTCTGCTATTGATTCCTTCTAGTGTATTTTTCGTTTCAGTTATTGTACTGCTCATCTCTGCTTTTTCTTTAATTCTTCTTGGTGTTCTTTATTTCTTCTAGGTCTTTGTTAAACATTTCTTGCATCTTCTCGATCTTTGCCTCCATCTTTTTCCAAGGTCCTGGATCATCTTCACTATCATTATTCTGAATTCTTTTTCTGGGAGGTTGCCTATCTCCACTTCATTTAGTTGTTTTTCTGGAGTTTTATCTTTTTCCTTCATCTGGTACATAGCTCTCTGCCTTTTCATCTTATCTATCTTTCTGTGAATGTGGTTTTTGTTCCCCAGGCTGCAGGATTGTAGTTCTTCTTGCTTCTGCTGTCTGCCCTTGGTAGATGAGGCTATCTAAGAGGCTTGTGCAAGTTTCCTGACGGGAGATGATTGGTGGTGGGTAGAGCTGGCTGTGGCTCTTGTGGGCAGAGCTCAGTAAAACTTTAATCCTCTTGTCTGTTGATGGGTGGGGCTGGGTTCCCTCCCTGTTGGTTGTTTGGCCTGAGGCGATCCAACATGGAGCCTACCTGGGCTCTTTGGTGGGGCTAATGGCGGACTCTGGGAGGGCTCGATCCAAGGAGTACTTCCCAGAACTTCTGCTGCCAGTGTCCTTGTCCTCACAGTGAGACACAGCCACCCCCCGCCTCTGCAGGAGACCCTCTAACACTAGCAGGTAAGTCTGGTTCAGTCTCCTATGGGGTCACTGCTCCTTCCCCTGGGTCCCAATGTGCACACTACTTTGTGTGTGCCCTCCAAGAACAGAGTCTCTGTTTCCCCCAGTCCTGTTGAAGTCCTGCACTCAAATCCCACTAGCCTTCAAAATCTGATTCTCTAGGAATTCCTTCTCCTGCTGCTAGACCACCAGGTTGGGAAGCCTGACGTGGGGCTCAGAACCTTCACTCCAGTGGGTGGACTTCTGTGGTATAAGTGTTCTCCAGTCTGTGAGTCACCCACCTAGCAGTTATGGGATTTGATTTTATTGTGATTGCGCCCCTCCTACCGTCTCACTGTGGCTTCTCCTTTGTCTTTGGATGTGGGGTGCCTTTTTTTGTGAGTTCCAGTCGATGACTGTTCAGCAGTTAGTTGTGATTCCGGTGCCCTCGCCAGAGGGAGTGAGTGCACGTCCTTCTACTCTGCCATCTTGAACCAATCTCCCCAATTGTTTAATATGTATATATTTGGCACATAATCCCATAACACGTTTTAGTGAATCATTTGGTCATTAATTTATTCTTTTTTTCAACTTATTTTTTATTTATTTCTGGCTGCATCGGGTCTTCTTTGCTGCGTGTGGGCTTTCTCTAGTTGCGGCGAGTGGAGGTTACTCTTTATTGCAGTGCCTGGGCTTCTCATTGCGGTGGCTTCTCCTGTTGCGGAGCATGGGTTCCTGGTGTGCAGGCTTCAGTAGTTGTGGTGCGCGGGCTCAGTAGCTGTGGCTCACGGGCTTAGCTCCTCCCTGGCATGTGGGATCTTCCCGGAACAGGGCTTGAACTGTGTCCCCCGCACTGGCAGGTGGATTCTTAACCACTCTGCCACCAGGGAAGTCCCATTAATTAATTCTTTTCATATATATTTATTGAGCAAATAGTAAGTACTGTACACTCTGCTAGGTGCTGGAAATACAGTAGTAAATGAGATAGACATAGTCCCTGCCCTTCTAGACCTTGTTCTATCCTGGGAGACACTTCAGGCTAGCAAATACACACATGATTATTCAAAATTATAATCTCCATTAGCTTTATGAAAGTACAAGTTTCTAAACAGCATATAGTAGGGAGATAGGCTTGGCTATGGGTGGGGTATTCAGGGAATGCCTCTTGAGGAAGTGAATTTTGAGTTCACTAAAGTTTTTAGAGTTATTCTGTCCAGTATGGCAGCCACTAGCCACATGTGGGTATTTACATTTAAATGGCTTAAATTAAATAAAATTAGAAGTTCAGTTCCTCAGTCACGCTGACTACATTCCAGTACTCAATAGCCACCTTCAGCAAGTGGCTACCATATTATAAAACACAGACATAGAATGTCTCCACTGTTGCAGAAATTTCTATTGAGCAGTGCTGTTACATAGGATTTCACTAGCTGGGAAGGAGCCCAGGGGAGGGGAAAGGAAACAACTTGAGCCAAAAAATATACTCCTGAACTTAGTGGAAATTGCTTATAATCTAAGAGAAATGTTTTTAGAATGTTCTGTGGATGATGACAGTGGATGATGGGTTTTGGTAAAGGATCAGAGGAAATGGGAAATATTCCCTCCTCTTGTTTTGTGAGTCAGCCTTGGACAGATAATATCCAGCCAATCATTCGGGGCTTATTCCCACATGGGCCCCCTGTTCTGGACCCTTGCCTTGGTTCCTGGGTATATGAAATATTTAGGACCAAGACAGGAGAAAGGAGAACAATATTGTGCTTGAATTGTTCCACAAAATATAAAATGAGTGACATAAGAAGACAACTGACAGCACATTTCGAATTATATTGTACAAACCACACATAACTAAATACTGGCAGTCACTGCCCTCTGAGTCGTCTGCCATTTGCCACAGGCCCTTGTCCTCAGCCCATATGAGACAGGCTGGGACCTGGGACCCTTTGTTGCAGTGCTTGCACCTGGACAAACGTTTCTTCTTCTCAAGCAACAGAGTACAAAGAAACTATAAGGGACAAAAAAATAACTGTGTGCATGTACGGTTGGGGCAAATTATGGATAACAAGATACAAAAAGACCAAAAAAACCCAACTGCCACTTCTGAAGAGCCAGGAGCAAAAACAGGGTACTGCACATGCCCCCTGCACTCAACACCACCAAAGGGGTGGGCAAGATACCTAGGCCATGCCTCCGGCCCGACCCCTGGACACACCCCTACCCTCACGCCATATAAGGAACAAGCTCGTGCGCCCTCCACCCTCCACCCCCCAGGAGCGAGTGAACGAGGGAACCTGTTGCTTGTTTTTGCTTCCCCCTCTGCTGCAGCAGGGGCCCCAATAAAGCCTTACCTGAATTTCTTGTCTGGCCTCTTATCAATTTCTACTGATTAAGGAAGGCCAAGAACCCTGATCGGTAACACACAGAGTAGGTATCAGTGCTCCTGAGAGCTCTGCCTTGGGCCCTATTTTCTTTTCACTTTACACCTTCCCTTGAGTGCAAGCATTCCCTCCCTGACTTCACATGCGATCCACATTCTGACAGTTCCCACGTCTCTATTTCTAGCCCCAGGCTCTCTGCTGTGCTTCAGACTACTCAATGTCCACTAATAAGCTCTAATAACGTTGTTCCACAGACACTGAAAACTCACCCCAACTGTGCCCACCCAAACTGCCCCTCCTTCTCAGGTCCTGACATCAACAATGGCGACACTTTCTGAACCAGAAGCCAGAAGCCTGGGTGTCATCCTTGACTTCTGTACTGAAATCCCACCAGCCACCAAATCTATTGATTCTGCCTCCCAAATAACCTCTTGAATTTGTTGACTTATCTGCCTTCCCTTCTGCACTGTCCTAGTTTTTCATTCACTGCCTGAATTATGTAACCATTTCCTAACCATTCCCCTTGGTCCAGTCTTGGCCGCCTCCAAACCATGCTCCACATTACAGCCACAGCCGTCTCTTGAAATCTGATCATGTCCTTCCATTGCTTAAAACCTTTCAGGGCCTCCTCATGACACTGGTCCCCGTTCTCCTTGTACATTCCTCTGCAAATACACTTAGCTTCATTTAGTGCCAGGAATCCAGCAGGCTTAACTTTGTATTGGGATCTTCGCACATGCTATTTCCAGAAGCACTTTCACCACCGTCACCCCCTTCTTTTCCTCTTTTCCTGGCTTCTTCAGCTTAAACATTATTTTTTTCAAGGCAGCTCACCCCAATTCCCCAGTGTGGGGTTAGCTGCCCCTGTCATAGACCCTCTGTAGTGGGTTGAATGATGGCCCCTCACATCCTAATTCCCAGAACCTGTGAATGTTATACTTTCATCAGAAAAAAAATGTGTCTTTGCAGATGTACTTAAGGATCTTGAGATGAGATCACTCTGGATTATCCAGGTAGACCTTAAACACAATGACACATGTCTTTATAAGAGGCACAGAGAAAAGAGGAAAAGGCCATGTGAGGAAGGAGACAAAGGTTGGAGTGATGCAGCCGCAAGCTGAGGAACACCTGGAGCCACTAGAAGCTGGAAGAGGCCAGAAAGGATTCTCCCCCAGAGCCTTCAGAGGAAGCACGGCTCTGCTGACACCATGATTTCAGACGTCTAGCCTCCAGAACTGTGAGAAAAGAAACTTCTGTTGCTAAGTCACCAAGTTTGTGGCAATTTGTTTCAGCAGCCACAGGAAACTAAGGCATCCCCCGCCTTCTTCTATGAGACCTCTTATCACAGTGCTTCAAAGTGGCCTTTTTATCAATACTTGTTTGCCTTCCTGACTTGCAAAGTCTCATGAAGGCAGTAGAGATTGACCTAATCGCAGGCTGGGGTTCCAAAAATAAAGCCGGGGGCCTCCCTGGTGGCGCAGTGGTTGAGAGTCCGTCTGCCGATGCAGGGGATACGGGTTCGTGCCCCGGTCTGGGAGGATCCCATATGCCGCGGAGCGGCTGGGCCCGTGAGCCATGGCCGCTGGGCCTGCGCATCCGGAGCCTGTGCTCCGCAACGGGAGAGGCCACAACAGTGAGAGGCCCGCATACCGCAAAAAGGAAAAAAAAAAAAAAATAAATAAATAAATAAATAAATAAAGCCGGGTGAGCACTGAGGCAAACTCATAGAAACTCCTCCTGCAGGACTGAATTTTCCCAGCAGGTGAACTCAGCATCTTTGTGTGCTGAGAAAGGATTACAGTTTGCCATGATGTCTGTTCTCCCCAGAATGGCTGGTTGGGACCTGCAGCTTCAGAGCAGCCCACTACAGCATCCATATATTAGCATGTTCTTTGTGTACCATGGATTAAAAAAGGCTGGCAAATACTGCTAAGGTTAGGAGTCACTAAAGCTTCTTGAAATTGAAACATGAATTGGACTATCTACATAATTTGTGGGCCCCAGTGCAAAACAAAAATGCAGGCCTCTGATTCAAAAATCATGAAGAATTTCAAGATGGCCATAGAAGAGCATTAAACCAAGTGTGGGCTCCTGTGTAGTTAATTGCATGAAGCCGACCCTGATCACAATAGAAAGATGTGTTGAAAATGGATATGACGTTGTTTTGTGAAATGGGCCGAATGGGTAGGAGGGTAGTCAGGGGCACAAGGTAAGGGACAACTGCAATAACCCAGGAAGGCAGAGGTGAGGAGACCGTGGACTAAGGTGATTTCATGGCAGTGCTAAGGGAAGAAAAAGGCAAATCCAGGAGGTGATGTGTGCTCAGAGGCAGGGATGCTTCAGGGTCTTTCCAGACTTAAAGCAAGGAGAGGCGTCGGGGAGCCCTGGAGGAATCTGGAACACTCATGTGTCATTGACATTGTCCTGGGAGCTGCAGTAGGCGGGAATGACTAGAGCTCAATGGAGACCAGAGTGAACAGGGGCACTTACTCCACAAAGGAACCACATACAGCTGTCAGGTTGTAGCCTAGCAACTCGAGGGCTATAGTGAGGGTGATGGACAGAAAAGGTGGCAGGGGAAGAGGACACACGCTCAGATGCTTCCAGGTGCCGGAATGTGTGAGGATGAGGAGCGGTGGGGACCATCGAGAGCTCAGGACCATCCCCAGTGACAGCCACCACCGTACATGGTTATGTGGGAACACAGGGGCAGAATGGCCAGAGCTGCAGATATTGAAAGAGAAGCCGGGGATCCAGAGTTGTGAAATCTCCCAATTTTTAAGTGTGGACAGCTAAGCTAAATATTTTTCTATAAATACTATAAGCCAAACTAAACACACCCATAGGCTAGATCTGGCTCCTGGGACTCAGCTTGCAGCCTCTATACAGGGGGCAGAGGATAGGAGCTGGGCGGGGCTCAAATCCTGTCTCTGCCACTTGACCAGCGGAGCCCTTCTAAGCCTCACTTCTCCATATAATGGGGACAATTTTAGGATCTACCTCTCAGGGTAGTAGTGAGGAATAAATGCATCTTTTAGGTAAAGCACAGATGACAGTAACTGGTATGTAAAACTGTGCTGTGCACTTTATCTATTCTATTCTATTTTATGCTCACAACCATGCAGTCAAGTTGGCTTTATTACAACATACCCATTTTCCAGAGGTGGGTTGGAAAGAAAGGCTCAGAGATAAGAAATCACTTGCCTCAAATCACGACAAGTCTGAGCAAGTCTTCAAATCTCATTATTTTGGTCTCCAAAGGTATTGTTTTTTAAAAAGTCTCTCTTACCCTGTACTGACTCATATTTTATTTTAGAGGTTTCTAGAAAGAATGTTCCAGCCAATGGTACTTTCACAAGAAAAATTTTGATAATAAAAAACTCCAAAAAGGAAAAAACAGTCTCTTCCTCTTCAACCTCCATACTTAAACACACACACACACATTCAAAACAAAAGTAACGAAAGGTGCCAGAACATTCCCCCTCCCCACCCTACCCTCAATACAATGGACTCTTAAATAACATTATTTGAGGGAATACATTATTCTTTGTATTTTCCCAATTCCTCAGGACAACCACTGCAATCCTATTCTTTAAACCTTTTTTTAATTTTATACAATTTTTAAAGGTTACTTTCCATTTACACTTATTACAAAACATTGGCTATATTCCCTATATTGTACATTACTCCTTGAGCCTGTCTTATACCCAAAGTTTGTACCTCCAACTCCCCCATCTCTATGTTTCCCCTCCCCCCTTTCCCACTGGTAACCACTAGTTTGTTCTCTACACAGTATCTGTGAATCTGCTTCTGTCATGTTATATTCACTAGTTTGTTGTATTTTTTTAGATTCCACATGTAAGCAATATCATACAGACTGCAATCCTATTCTGCCTCAGAGGGGCAGGAGTTGATAGTATAATGGATAAGGGGCCTATGCACAGGCCCTAAGGCAAGAGATTAACAGGTAGGACCCTAATGCGTTTATTGAGTAGACCAACTCCCTTGTGTCCACTCAGCAGTGGTGACAGGTGTCAGCGCCAAGCATAGGGCCCTAGGGCCTCTGTGCCCTGGAAGGCAATTAGGCATTTGCTCAGTGCCGTATACTTCATGTATATGCTCCAGTTCCACAAACTGATCATCCCATTTCCCGTTTCTCCTTGGGGCCTTTGCCTCTGGAGCTGGATCTTCCAGCAAACAGATCCTTCAGCAACCAGAATTTCTTTTCTTAAAGAGAGAAAAGGAAAGAAAAGATTTGCATTGTTTGTAGGTCTGAAAGTAGCAGGAATTTTAACTTGTTCCTGGAACAAATTCTGGGGCATTCGAATTGGGATTAGAATTGGGGTAGGCGTGGGGAAGGTCCCAGCTGGGCAAGTCAGAGTGATGAAATTCATAGCCAACAGCTTTGATTCTTTTGACTATGGCCAAGCCAGTAGGGCTGAGAGCACGATGTTCTCTATAATAGCCTTGACAATAACGTGATTTGTTTCCCTTCCAAAGCCGAACATGGCATCTCAGCCTGCAAAGGGGAGCTTTCTTCTGAACCTGTGGGATGGGAGAGCTGATTTCGTCCTCCAGACTAGGAAATGAAGGCATTAAGCAGGGAGAACTCGAATCAAAATGTCATCTGGCCATAACACTTGCCTAAACAATACATATTTTGTTTTGAAGGAACGTCTCTTCGGTCTTTTCATGGGTAGGATTTCAGACTAAGATGTTCCTCTTTCCTAAACACCAGATTGAAACTGAATATTGCCTCGGTCCAAGGGGTACAATACTGCTGTTATTTCTGTAATTCACAGCAGAAACTAAGTCCTGAAGCTTGACCCAAGCCAGCTGACATTTTTAGGCCCTGGGCTGGTAACTACTAAATGGTTTTCTTTTCTTCACGCTTTTCTGGATTCTTTCAGAGAATTGGGAGGCTGTTTTCTCCGTGTTTTCTCAACAGGGAAAACTGAAAGCTAATAGGCATTTATGCCATTAAGAAAAATAATGGTTGCAGTTAGCTAGTAGTTAATCATGATTGTAAGTGATTGCAAATCTCTTGAGTTGCACAAACGCTACAAACAGAAATAAATGAGGGTTTCAATACTTTCCCCCTTGGTGAAAAGCACAGACTAAGCTCAACTCTGGCCAAAGCCGTGCTCTAGTGCTGCAGGGAAACACTGAGTCACCAAAGACGTGATCTCTGTCCCCACTGAAATTACAGGAACACAAGAGCAGGGCACCCAGGCACACACATGCACACATCCCCAGTAGATAGCACAGTCTCCAAGGTGCGCATGGGTGTGCAAGTTCATGTCTAAATCAATGGCTTGAATTCAGATTGCATTTGCCAATATAAATTATACCCTAAAGGCTGAATACGTTCTTGGGCTGGCAAATCACAGCCCATTTGCTTCTTCAGACAACCGTAGGATTTGTCCACCTTTTGTCACATTGTTTCAATGGACTAACTTATTGATCTCCATGGTCCTGATAGTAAATTCCAGAAGCTTTATGTCACCACCCTGCTTGGAGAGAGTGTCCCCTCCTCTCTCATTTTACTGGGATTCTGTTTTCTTAAGGGTTCCAGTGGGGGTGGGGTGATGGTACCCGACCATTGATGGAAGTATTGAGTGGTAGGGGACTTGGGTGAAGCTGGAAAATCCAGGAGGCCTCCGGGACATTCAGGGAGCAGTTCATCTTTAGGAAGGAGTTTAAGTCTTAGCTGTGGCACTTATTAGTCCTGGAGCCTCAGGCGACACCTGCTTGATGAGTCTCTCAGCTGGCCTGGACCCTTTGAATCTGTTTCCACATCTGGAAAATGGGAACAATGATAGTAACAAATGATGCTCCCCTCATGGGGTGGTCGTGAAGATAAGGGGATGGAGTCTGAGAAAGCACCTAACATGATGCGCTGTCCCAGAGCTGGCATTCAGTAAATACTGAATTTGGATCTATTAGAGGAAGAGACAGCATGTACAAAAGTATAAACAAGTACAAATACATTGAATGCAAGCTATATACAGGCTGAGAAATAGGTGTAGAGTGGTGTGGAGATGAGGTAATTTGTGGGCCAGCAGATAAAGCTATCCAGGGAGACTCCGAGAAACTTCCACACGGACGCCTCTCTATAGGACATATCTCTTAGCATGGCCAGGCTTTTTGGTTCTTCGCGGTCAAGTGGGTTTGGTCAAGGCTTCCGTGTGCAGCTCTTGGCTCTGCTTCTGTTCCTGCTGATAAGAAGGAGCTCAGCTTCACCCATGCAGGGTCTTAAGATTTAGAAGTCAGACCACAGGATGCTCAGTTAAATTTGAATTTCAAATAAACGGTAAATAATTGTTTAGTATAAGGATGTCCTATGCAATATTTGCAATGTACTTATATTTTTAAAAAATCCATCATTTATCTGAAATTGAAATTGAACTGATTGTCCTTATCGTATTTGGAGACCCTACTCCTGTCACCCCCAAATTGCAAGGGACCAAGGGCAGAACTCAGCAGGATACTCCACACTGACTTCTTGGGGAAGAGAAATTAACTACACCCTGGGAGGTTGGATAGATTCAGGAAAAATCATGAGGACAGTGCTGAAAGACACAAAGGACTTCTGTTGTCAAAAAGCTCTATCACCTCCCCTCTCTTCAACTTTCCTCTTTGGATCAGGGACACTCCTTGAATGAACACCAAGATTCATGCCCCTGGACTGTGTGGCTTTGGGAATTCAGCCCCAGAGGGAGAATGCTCCCTGCCTTGGTTAAGGATCTGAAAGAAATTACGTGTGACCTTAGGCCAGGGTTTCTCTAGATTCCAATCAGTCCTCTGCCTCAGAGTCAAGCCTTAGAGCATCAAATCCACTGCTCTCCTCAGTGCCCATCATTTTTATGCTTTCCTGATGAATATGGGGACCTTTCATTGGTCCTGTGATCTGAGGAGATGGAGCTTAGTAAATTCTTAGGATAACAACACAGCCTGAAGAGAAAGATCTGAGGAGGCAAAGAGAAACTTGAAAATATAAAAATAATGATATCGCTGACAGAAGTTTGGAGGGAGGTGATGTTAGAAGAATGTAAAAGCACCAATTTCTTTTGTTTTTTTATAAGGTTGTTTCATTTTCTTTCTTTTCTCTCTTTTTTTTTTTTTTTGACCGTGTTGGGTCTTAGTAGTGACACGCGGGATCTTCGTTGAGGCACGCGGGATCTTTTTGTTGCAGCGCGTGGGCTCTTCATTGTAGCATGCGGACTTCTCTCTAGTTGTGGCATGTGGGCTCCAGAGCACATGGGCTCTGTAGTTGCAGCACAAGGGCTCTCTCATTGAGGCACGTGAGCTCAGCAGCTGTGATGTGCGGGCTTAGTTGCCCCGAGGCATGTGGGATCTTAGTTCCCCAACCAGGGATCGGACCTGAGCCCCCTGCATTGGAAGGCGGACTCAAACCCTGGACCACCAGGGAAGTCCCAAAGCACTAATTTATTAATCGTATATAGTGGGGAGTAAGCCAGTGCTGTTGAAAGCTGGTGGAATAAGAAACAAGTACATAATTTAGAGTTATACACATAATAACAGAAAAACTTAAAAAAGAGTAATAAAACTAACCAAACTCAAGAAATGGAAAGTAGTGTAAGAAAGGCAAAGAGAGTGAAGACGTATTCACTCTTCTTTTAGAATAAGAAGTAAAAAGAAAAAAACTGTTAAAAGTTTATAAATAAAGACATATAAGTGTATCAGCTAAAAACTAAAACAATGGTTCTTGTTCTGCTTGTATCTCATGGCTGTGGCTGCCAGTCTCCAAGATGGCTTCCGATGATCCTTGCCTCTTGGATTGCACACTCTTGTGTAGTCCCCTCCCACGTGGCACCAAGAATTGGTCTATGTGACCAATATAATACTAGAGAAGTAATGACGTATAACTTCTGAAATTTAGGATAATTTGTTATGCAGCAGTAGATAACTAATACAGTGGCTGTCGGTTTGCTGAGTCTCTGCACCACAAAATGTCTCATTATGAGACTCAGGAGGAATGAGTAGCCCCTGGGACATCTGTTCTCATGGCAGAGAAGAGCCAAAGGGGAGTGGAAGCTCACAAGGGCATTAAACCGTCTGCTTAGAACTGGCATACGTGACTGCTGCTCACATTTCACTGGTTAAAGCAAGGACATGGCTGAGTCTGTTTAGAGTAGGTAGGTGTACTCCTTCCACAAAAAGGCATTATAATAGGCAGAGATGAATAATTCTCCTACTGGGAAAAAAGACATCAATAATCAATAATTGGGAATTATAATACATTTGATTCCAAGAGGCATAAGGTATTTGATAACATACAACTAAAATATCTCTGGAAGCATATTCAGAATAATGATAACATTGGTTACTTCTGGAGGAAGAGACCTGGGTGTCTGAGGAATAGGATGGGAGGGAGACTTTTCACTATGTGCCTTTTGAATATTTTCAATGAGATCTAAGTAAATATAGAAGTATTTACTTCTATAAGTAAGTATTAAAAATACTTACTTGAAATTAAAATTTAAAGTGGGGAGGGGGTGTGGGCCTTCTATTTTGAAATATATCATTACTAGGGAGATACTTGGAGAACCACTAGTTATTTATGGTGAATGGAGTGAGGGAAAGGCATGAGGAGTGAGAGGCTTAGATGTTTTGTTTAGGTCCTGTTAGTTACTATTTAAAATAAAACAAACTTCTGCTTCCAGCAAGATGGAGTAGATGTACTTTTCCCTATTTCTTCACGAAGGAAAACTAAAATCCCTGGACATTATATTTAAAACAAACATTAGATGTTACTGAAAGAGAGAAGAAGACAGACCAGCTAGGCACCTGGGGACCTGAGAAATGACATGGTCATGAGTTCCCTGAGTTCTCTTTTTGCCTCATTCAGCCAAGACTTGGAGCTGAAGAAGCCAGTGAAGGAAGAAGTTTTCACATATTGAGGTATGAGGAGTTGTTCTGGCTTATATGTGATTTGGCTTGAACTTTATGCTAGCCAGAACAGCCTGTCTTTTGGCCTGTCACACATGCATTGTACAGTTGCTTTAACCATTAAAGAAAAGAATGTATTTAAAAAATCAAAATGGGGTAACTGTGGTTTGAGCATTCAAAATGGAGCTGGGTGGCCATTGTGGATGTTGTTTCAGACATGTTCCTGCATCATTGAGAACTTGAATTTTCTAACTATATCAAACTCAAGGACACCACCTTGAGATATTGCTCTCCAAACAATATCTGCTTGCAGATGCCACCTGCAACCTTATGGTCTCTAGGTCTCCCTTTATAACTATGCAACCATTTCGGACCCCAACCAATTCTTACTGTTTAACAGCACCCTTACTTCTTGCAGTTCCAATTACAATCCTTGATAAACAACTCATGTAACTAACTGTAACCTTGCAGCTTTTGCCTACATAAGCCTCTGGCATTGTGTAATACAGTGAAACACAATTCGAGTGCTTCTTGAATCTGTGTTTCCTGGGCTATAGTCTTCAATTTGGCTTGAATAAAACTTTTCTATTCCTATTATAGATTGTTTACTGATTATTTACATCAACACCAGCAACGTGGATTTGTCCTCCTCCCGGCAGTTACACGGTGGTCCATTCTTTCCCCTACCCCAACCTCCTGCCACAGCAGTATCAGAAAAAGCCACTTAAAAACAGAAGGTTTAAATAAGATCCAGAATCTTGTAACATATTTTGATATACAGCTTTCTATCGGTTTCCTGTGTCTGCAGCAACAAGTTACCACAAACTTTGTGGTTTAAAAAACAGAAATTTATTCTCTCACATTTCTGAAGACCAGAAGTTAGAAAGAAAGGTGCTGGCAGGGCAGCTCTCCCTCTGGAGGCCTTAGGGAAGATCTGTTTTTTTGCCTCTTTGAGAGTCTTGTGGTAGTTGGCATTCTTCGACTTGTAGCCACTTCAATCTCTTTCTCTGTGGTTACATTGCATCCTCCTTTTCTATCTATCTCCTCTGTGTGTCTCTTACAATGACACTTGTCATTAAATTTAGGTCCCACCTGGATAATCCAGGATGGTCTCCTCATCTCAAGATCCTTACCTTCATTACATCCACAAAGAACCTTTTTCCAAATAAGGTCACATTGATTCATTCCAGGGATCATGGCATGGACATATCTTTGGGGGGAAATACCATTCGACCCACTCTAAGATTTAGATCAATTCTATCAAAATTCTCAGCAAGATTTTCTGTAGACATAGACAAGATTATTCTAAAATTATATGGAAAGGAAAAGAATTTAGAATAGCTAAAACAATTTTGAAAAATAAGAATGAAATGAAAGAAATCAGTCTACTGGATTTCAAGACGTTATATAGCTACAGAAATCAAGATTGTATGATACTGGTGGGGGAACAGACCCATGGATCAATAGAACACAACAGAGAGCCTAGAAATAGATTCACACAAATACGCACTACTGGTTTTTGACAAAAAGTGTCCCCCCCAAAAAAAAGGAAAGAAAAGAAAAGAAAAAGGAAGGATTGTGGTTCTGGAGTAATTGGACACCTATAGGCAAATACATGAAACTCAACCTAAGTCTCATATTTCATACAAAATTAACTCAAATGGATCATGAACTGTAAAATGTATAACTATAAAACTGCTAGAGGGGCTTCCCTGGTGGCGCAGTGGTTGAGAATCTGCCTGCTAATGCAGGGGACACGGGTTCGAGCCCTGGTCTGGGAGGATCCCACATGCCGCGGAGCGACTAGGCCCATGAGCCACAGCTACTGAGCCTGCACGTCTGGAGCCTGTGCTCCGCAAAAAGAGAGGCCTCGATAGTGAGAGGCCTGCACACCACGATTAAGAGTGGCCCCCACTTGCCACAACTAGAGAAAGCCCTCGCACAGAAACGAAGACCCAACACAGCCATAAATAAATAAATAAAATTAAAAAAAAAAGTGGCCCCCGCTTGCCACAACTAGAGAAAGCCCTCGCACAGAAACAAAGACCCAACACAGCCAAAAATAAAAATAAATTAAAAAATTCAATTGTATATTAAGTGAAACTTCAGAAAAAAACTGCTAGAAAAAACAATAGAATATTTTCAGGATCTAGGGCAAAGAGTTATTAGACTTGACAATAAAAGTGCAGTCTACAAAAGGAAAAATTGATAAATTAGAAATTAAAAAAATTTAATCTGTGAAAGACTCTGTTAAGAGGAAGAAAAGGCAAGGTACATATTGGGAGAAAATATTTACAAACCTCATATCTGACAAAGGACTAATATCTAGTATATAAAAAGAATGCTCAAAAACCAAAAGTGTCCGGTTAGAAAATGGGCAAAACATATGAAGAGACATTTCACCAAGGAAAATATACAAATATCAATAAGCACATGAAAAAAGTTTCAATATCATTAGTCATAAGGAAAATGAAAATTATAACCGTGATGAGATATTTCTACTCACCTATGCGAATGGCTAAAATAAAAAATAGTGACAACACCAAATGGTGGCAAGAATGTAGAGAAACTGGATGACTCATACATTGCTGTGGGGATGTAAAATGGTACAGCCATGGAAAACAGTTTGTCAATTTCTTTAAAAATTAAACATGCAACCATCAAATGATGCATGAATTGCATCTCTAGGAATGTATCCCAGAGCAATGAAGACTTATGTTTACACAAAAATCTGTACATGAATGTTTATCGCAGCTTTATTTGTAACAGTCCAAAATAGGAAGCAACCCAGGCGTACTTAAATGGGTGAATGATTAAACAAGCGGTGATACATCCATACCTTGGAACACCAAGCAGCAATAAGAAAGAACAAACTATCGGTACACACAAGAATCTGGATGAATCACCAGAAAATTATGCTGAATGAAAAAAGCCAGTCCCCAAAGGTTATATACTGTGTGATTCCATTTATGTAATACTTTTGAAATGACAAAATTACAGAAATGTAGAATAGATTAGCAGTTGCGAGGGATTATGGGGAGGGTGGGAGGGATGTACCTATAAAAGGGCAACATGAGGGATCCTTGTGATAATGGAAATGTTCTGTATCTTGACTGTCTCGATGCTAAATATCCTGGTTGTGATATTGTACTATGATTAGAGGAAACTGGGTAAAGGGTAAAGGGTATTTCTCTATATTACTTCTTAGAATTGCATGTGAATCTACAACTGTCTCAAAAAGTTTAATGAAAAAACCATACTTCAATTAAAAAGAAATGTGAAACAAACTAAAACAATGTTCATGTATTATTTAATTTCTAATTAAAAATAAACAACATATCAGGAAAATATATTTAACATAAATTACAAAGTGTTAATATTATTATTGTAATATGATCTTCAGGTAATCATTAAGAACAGACAACATAATAGAAAAATAAGCAAAAGTTATAAGCAAGCGATTCTCAAACTAAGAAATGCAATGGCCAGTAAGTAGTGTGACATGAGTTTCGTTTGCTTCCCTTCTGGTCAGCACCCCTTTCCACTCAAAACACTCTAAACTGCACAGTAGGTTATATGATCATCTCACTGATAAACCACTAAAAAGGCGTTCACCTTCACAGTGAAAGAAAAGTGAAAAACCAAGTTATTGTTTTCCCCTATCAGCTTGTTAAAGAATAAATTTTGCTAATTCTCACTGTGGGCAGAGGCGTGGGAAAAGTGGATCTTATCTTCTGTTGGTGAGAGTATAAATTGGTTCAGTTCTCTGGAGGGTCATTTGTCAATATGTACTAAAACCCTTTAAAAAGTACATTCTTATGAACAGCAATTCCATTTCTAGAAAATTAGACAAGTATACATAGATGGATATTCAAGAATTTTCATTGAAATGTTGTGTAGACATTGAAGACAATCCAAATAGCAAACGTTCATTAACATATAAATAATGGTACATACATACAGGTAGATATAATGGAATATTATATATATATATATATATATATACATATAAATATATATTATATACCTGTCTAAAGATAGTAAAATTAGCATATCTTGGTTAGTGGGTTACTTGTTAATGCTAATTTGCTCCTTTATACTAGTCTAAACTAGTGACAAAAGCCACATACTATTTTTATAATCTTAATATAGCAAATCTATTTTAAAAGGATCCTGAGAAAAGTATACATAGAAGATCAAGGTAGCCTCAGGGAGATTAAGTGAAGCAATAAGAATGCAGAGTGTCACTTAGGAAAGTGGCCTCTATGGGATGTGGGAATTCGTTCTAGCGTCCAAGAATAACATTAGGGCTGGTCCTACCTACCAGCCTGAGAAATATGGTCACCTTAATGTTCTGTTTTTAGAGTGGCTTCTTCACAATTAGGACATATAAGATAGGTACTTTATAAACTATAAAATGCCACAAAAATGTTGGGTATCACTCTCATCACAAGTGGTCCCTCCATGCTGCTGAGATGGGATTTGAGGGCAGTTCTGGAACACCAACGAGCCAGCTGGATCCTGGGAGCCCATGAATGGAGCACGCTGGTGTTCAGCTCACATTCAGCCCTTTGGCCAGCTTTGGGCTCTGCGCTGAGATGTCACATGGTGTGGAGCCCAGAGCAAAGGTTCGGATGTCATAAGACACGGGTTCAAATTCTGCGGACTCATTCACCTTAGAAAACCTGGGGAAATTGCTGTAATTCCACTACCTGTTTCCTCCACTTAAAAGTGAAGAAAATAATAATTCTCATGTCACAGGAGTGTTCTGAAGATCCAGTGAAATAGTGCACGTGAAAGTGCTTTGTAAATACAGTATTCTGCAAAGCTCAGTTACATGTGTTGGAGAGGCAGTATTGATACCATGAATGCATCGGTTTTGTAGTATGAACCCAGAGTGGCCACCTGTAGTCGTGTTACTTAAACTCTTTAATCTTTTGTTTCATCATCTATAAAACAAAAATTTAACTTCCTTATAGCTTTTTTATGAGAATTAAATGAGATAGTGAGGGAGGGAAACACAGTTATTGAGCATCTGCTATGTGTCATGCGCACAGTACATGCTTTTTTATATGACAATAAATAAATATAAGGCATATTCCCCCCCAAATCACCCTTTGATATAAGAGCTTTGCCTTGTGTTCAAGTCCTTACAATGTTTCCTGTATTATGGGATATTCTCTTGGTTATTTTATTTTTGAACAGCACAGTACCATTTGAGAGATACTAACTTAGATCAAAATGACTCAACGGATGCTGGTTTTGGACACAGAGGTCACTGGACATAATCTGTGAAATCAGGAAGCAACATTCTAGGATGGTTAATCAGCACATGACGTGCCCGATCATGAGTCAGCATCTGCAGAGGGGTTATCTAGCACTCACCGTATCTTTAGTGAAATCTTTTCTCTGGTACACTGAATAGTGTCAACACTGGTGGTTGGTTAGGAATATTGAACAGGCCCCACTTGTCCCCCGCCCTTTTATGAACAAGACATAAGAAACTGGCAGATGTAGGCCTGACATCAGCCACTTGGTCCTCTGTCCTCTCCTTCAAGGGGGACCCTGTTGCCTGATCGGAGCCAGAACTGCCCAGTGCTCTCCTAAGAACGTCACCGTGTCTGCCCCAGTGCCAGCCTTTCATGCACGACACTCCCTCGACTGCCAGGGCCATAGTGGGTCTTCTCCTAAACCACTGAGTGAGTGTGAATGCTTGTTTTTGCGCTTGCTTGCCAATGCATGCTTGTTTGTCTGATGGGGTTCAGTCCAACATTTCTGAGGTCGTCGGAGAGGGGATTTATAATTCCCATGTGCCTCTAACCGTAAGAGGTTACCAATAGTTACCAAAAGAAACGGATGTTTTCCAAATCGCCACGTTTGCTTAAGTCAGGAGGCAATGTCATTGTCTCTCTCCCCCAGACCATCAACTCCTTTAAGGTAGGGACCATGCCATTTCTGGGAGTCTCTTTCAGATGTCTTGTGTAGTGCTTTGTGCAAAAGCAATGTAGGAAGCAGATACGTTTATTTGGAATAAAGCTTCCTATGTTCAAATCCTGCCACTTGCATACGTTGAGAGAATTTGGGGAAGCATTTACGCTCACTATGCCTCAGTTTCCTCTTCTTTAAATTGGAAATGGTGACAATGGCACCCACTCTGTAGGGGTCTGGGCAGATTAAGGTAATAGATATGAAGAGTTCAGAACAACGCTTGCTTTTCAATAAGCATTAGCTCTTCTCAGTGAGAAGGTGGAGGATGTTTGTTATGTGAATTAGGAGTAGTAGTGCAGGGTTCCAGTAATTGCACAAGAGCTCTGTCCGGGCCAGCTATGATTGTGTAATCAGTTGCCATAAATCTGCTACTGGTTCCAAGAAACATCCATCAGCGAATCCACCTGCACGGCACTTGAAGCCACCCCAGTGGGGCTGGAGGCAGGCCACACAGCCAGCCCCTCCGTTGTCCCTTCCTGCTTCTCGGCATAAGCCAGCAGAACACTTTTCTGAGAGGGCCACCTGGGAGCTCATCCCTAATGGATCCTATTTTTTCCCACACTGAGTGACCTTCCCATTAGGATGCTGAATTTGATAATTGGTAGATCTCCTCCTTGGCTCATTCCATCTCATTACTTCATGCTTCTCCTTTCCCCCACTGATGCTAAGTGATTCCCCGAGGGTGAACTGGAATGAGAACAGGGCACTTGTCGACTCTTGGAAAATAATGGCTTTTCCCATCAGAGTTGGGTTTGGCAACTGTTCTGTGGTTAGGCCAACACGTGTAGGGCTTGTATTGTTTGCAGCATCACATGAGTTTCCACGTGCATGCCCAGAGGCACCAGCAGTCACTCTAATACAGATCCACGTGGGGTGGTGCACACACCCTGTGTTCACATACAGGTGTTCACAAACCCCTCCTCTTCTTCGCACAGATTCCCAACTTATCCTGAAACGACCTGGCCTAGGGAGAGAAGGAGGAAAAGCAATCCACTTTCATCCTCTCATCATGTTTGCTGTAAACTTGAATTGAACAGTGGGGACCCTATACTCACCTTTATTCCCTCCCTCTCTGCCCACTGGGCTCCTGTCCTTGCTGCCTCCATCCTGAGAAGACTCCAGCTGGGTAGATAAGGCTTAGATGTGTGAGCGTGTGCTGTGCTCAAGGTGATGACTTGCTCTAAACGCCACCTTTAGGGCCCTTCATGTCCAATCAGGAGGAAGAAAGGACATTGTCCTGCTGTCCTGACCATCCTCCCTGCTGGCCTTGGGACTGTGGTGGTGAGGACGGTCATGGGGAAATGAGCATTCCAGACTCGAGGGCTGAGATGCCATCTTCCCAGGGCTGACTGCTTTATCTTGGTTGCTGCTTCTCTCGTGAGACTGTGCCCCTGGAACTCTGAAGCATTCAGAGGCTGTTGCCACCCATACCCTTGAGATGGTCCAATTTATTAGGCAAATCCCTGGGTTCGGTTCACATCAAACACCCTGGAACTGACATGGCTTGTCTTGCACGCCAAGAGAGCAAACGTGTGTGGGGTCCGTCCTTCCAAGGAGGAGGAAGGCCTCTCCTCTTTGTTCAGGATGGTGACAACATGGCCCTACCCCTCCCACACAAAGGAGGCTATTTATAGATAGTGTCTGTGGCCACCTAGGTGTGTCTCTATAAAGAGAACTTTCCAGAACAAGCTTTCAAGCAAATTTTCTTCTCCATCTCCTAAATAATGTGGATAGGGAGAGGAGAAGGTATATTAGCTTTCCACCAGCAAGTAGAAGGCATGGCTGATCAACTCGACACGTGAGATGTTAATAAGTTTGTGTAGGTGAACTCCCAGCAGAGAGGAATGAGAGATAAACACTGTCTAAGAGACGTGAACTCTTTCACCTAGCACCTATGCTTTTGGGGTTTTTTCTCCATGAATTATGCCCTGGCTTCATCAAAGAGAGTAGATAACTGAGGTAAAACATGCTTGTGTTCTGGTTGTCAAGGAGATGGGGGATCTGTTTGCTTAAGTCTACGCATAAGCAAACTTCATAAGCACAGCCCAGTATTTAGATTTCTGGATTTTTACCAAATCTCCGCAACTTTACTTCAAAGCTTTGTTGAGTTCAGTGATCTGTGGTGTGTTCTTTTCTTTCCATGCTTCTCTTCTCCCTGCCACCCCCTCAGCCGGTGAAAATGCTGACATAAAATGAAATCCCCTGTGGCAAGGGAGCTTCGCCAGGCTCCCAAGCCTGGTGGTGTTGAGCCCCTAGGATGGCAGAGCCGGGCGAGGTAACCATCGCAGCCCAGCTCCCAGCACCCACTCCTCAGGACTGTGAGGGAAGCAGAGACTTCCTCAACCCAATGACTGGTTGGTTCAAAGGACAGGTGACTGAAGTGGAGAAATGTGATTTTGGAAGGCTGGAGGCAAAGGGGGTTGGAGCCAGAGAGGAACACGCCAGACCTGAGAGCGAGAAAGCTGAAACATAGATTTTTTTTTTCGGTCACGCCGTGCAGCTTGCGGGATCTTAGTGCCCCGACCAAGGATCGAACCTGTGCCCCCCACAGGGCAAGCACGGAGTCCTAACCACTGGACCACCAGGGAACTCCCGTAGATGTTGTTGACATGTCTCCATGTCAACCAAGTGTTTCGGATCCAGATGCTGGAATGCCAGAGTTTTCCTGGCAGGATGGTGGGGAAGCTTGTGGCACCAGCCAGGCCAGGCTGAGCCTTGCTGGCTGTTCTGTTTTTCCTGGGATCGTCTCGTGGAGAGCCTGTTTCCCCTTAGTCGATTGGTAAATCATTACAGAGCCACGACTGGAGTATGTGTGAATGTTCCCCAGGTTCATTAGCCTTGGACACAAATGAGGCTGTCAACCTCTAGGATCAAATTGTGTTTGCTCAGCTGTGTCCCCCATGGGGCCTTGGGGTTTCTTTCAGTCCTCACCCCTCAAGCTTCTCTGAGAGTTCCAAGGGCGTGTCTGATATCCTCCATGATCAGTTCAGCTGTATGGAAACAGCAGCCTGTCATCTGTGAGCTGCCGTTTTAGGGGGTTCCCAACAGGTTGTTAGAAGTCTAGTAAATCAGGGTTGAGTTACACCTTGATCCTTTCACTTCAGGACACACCCCCTACCACCAAAGGAGACGGCTGGGGTGAGTGCAGCAAAAGTCATCCATGCCTTTCACTTACATTGTTCTTCATCCCTGGGGGATGTTCTCCTTGAGAAGGCAGCCACCCTTCCTGTGGTTTGCCTTCTTTTATCCTCACCTCTCTCATTATAGTTCATCAGTTGAGGAGGCAAAGTTCAAAGAAATATATATATATATATATATATATATATATATATATATATATATAGCAGATGAATGAATCAAAAAGTACAGATAGGGACTCCCCTGGCAGTCCAGTGGTTAAGACTTCGCCTTCCAATGAAGGGGGGGTGGGTTTGATCCTTGGTCAGGGAACTAAGATGCCACACGCCTTGTGGCCAAAAAACCAAAACATAAAACAGAAGCAATACTGTAACAAATTCAGTAAAGACTTAAAAATGGCCCACATCAAAACAACCTTTAAAAATAAAAGTACAGATAAAAGTAGAACAATCTGATTGCAGATGAGAGGAGGAGGACCTGGAGGGACCAAGTGAAAGGGCAGGCATAGGAAGCACCCTGGGAGAGGTGAGTGGAGCTGGTGAGGGAACTGAGAGATGAGATTACTGCAGATGTGGCGGGAGGACGTCCTATGTGCTTCCATAGCAACCGGGCTTTCCTCCGAACGGCCTCCCACAATTATAGTGCCTTGTAATTGCTCTTTCAGCTGTCTTTCCACTAATCTGTGAACTTCAGAGACTGAAGCTTTAATCTCTGTATTCCCAGAAGTATGGCTCGGGCAAAGATCTGGAAGCGAAGCAGGCACATTGTGGACCAGGGGCAGTAAACGAAATTGCTTGGTTTAAAATGATGGATATGTTGTAAATCGACTATACTTCAATAAAATAAAATTTAACTTTTGAAATGATGGATACATGAAGGAAAATCACTCTTATAGTCAGCCTTGAGGACCTCGGTTTTACTTAACAGTGGGTCAGAAGCTGACATCAATCCTTGAGTGTGAATCCAACAATGAGGCTTGAGAATTAATTTTCAGAAGTTGTGTGTAGAATGGCTGGGGTCGGGGCAGAGGAGGAAGGAGGCTGTGGGCTGAGGGACTCACCAAGAAGGTGTTGTAGGTAGTCAGCATGAAACCGGGCAGGGAGGAGATGAAGGCTCATTTATGGGAAGAAACGGCAGAGCAATGGGGGAGGTTGGATGAGCAGGAATTAGGCTGGACCACATGAAAGACTGATAGGCGTGGACTCATTCATTTGCTCCGTTGTCCATTAATTCATAAACTCATGCATGCTTTATTCAGCATTGGGTTGTGCCAGGGCCCTTGCTGAGCGTTCCTCTCTCTTCACCGTCAAGCGACAGCTGCAGGTGTCACCAGAGCCAGGGAGTGACTGCGTGGCAGAGTGTGGACCCTGGCTTCAGTTCCCATTGCTTCATGTCCCGATTCTGCCTGCGTGGATCTTAGCAATTTACTCAACTTCACTAAACCTCACTCCCCTCATCTGTGAAGTGGGGATAATGACCTACCTCGTAGGGTTACTGTGAGGGTTGCTTGAGATGATGCACGGAGCTAACAAAGGCTAGCTAGCAGACGATAAATGAATATTTCTTAAGCACCTGCCTACGTATTAGGTATCGTGATATTAGGATATCAAGCCAGATAGGACCCCGTCTTGTTCTCTAGCATCCCAAAGACAATTTTGGGGAGTAGGGAAGTTTGAAAACTGTGCTGTGCATGTAATGTGGTAACTGATCTAACAGAAGGATGATGTTAGGGCCATGGAATTCAGACAAAGAGATTAAAGGGGCCTGGGGAGTTAAGAGAGATGCCGCAGAGGAAATGGTAATTGAACTGGGTTTTGAAAATGAGTAGAAATTTGGAAGATGAGAGGAGGGAGGAAGAAAAAGATCTTCAGACAAAAGGAATGAATGCACAAAAGAACAAAGGGTAATGACACACCTCCCTTGCAGGGTTACTGTAGGATGGACTGAGGCACCATATATGTCTGGCACCAGGGCCTTCGAGGTCAGCAAAACTCAACGTATCAACACACGCTAGCTTTCTCTCTGCCTTTGCTGAATCCCAGCTGTATCTTCTCTAGACAACTTGTAGCTCAAACCAAGAAAATGGAGGAACATCTGAGAAAAGAGAGGAGAAAGAAGGCAGGAGTTCTAACCAAGGCTTTTATGACCATGGTTAATGAGTAAATGGAGAGGGTAAAACAAGTGTCTACAAAGGAAGCCAACAGAGGTCACTCAGGGTAAAAGGAGCAAAAACAACAGGGTTCATGTCACATAAGCTGAAGAAGGGAAAGTCTTAAGAATGAGTACTCACTTATGTGGCCTGTAATGAGAGGTCAATAAGGGAAGAACATCGCCAGGGCTGCTTCCAGTGGCCTTCAGCAACCTCCTCGGAGTTTTCCATGGTCACTGCTGCACCCACTGTAAAGGGCTGGCTCTCCAATGTCTGCCCACAGCTCCAGGAATGTTTCTTCTTCCCCTGGAGTCCCCATTGCCCTCTGCACCCACCACCCCACCAGGTCCACGGGGTATGTAGATCCCAGTGAGGTGGGAGCAGAAGGGCACGTGGCTGTACTCATGGCCGCTCCACAGATCAAGCCACTCTCCCAGGACAACCGCACCCACCAGAAGTTTCCGACAGTTATTGTTGGTGTCCACGCAGGAGAACCCCGCCATCACGAAGGGCAGGTGCCTGCCAACCTGGAGTCAGCATCCAGGAGGAGTTTGGTAAAACCAAGACAAAGCAAAACAAAGTCTTCCTGTGTTCTTGCTGCAGCTGGGACTGGTCTGCGAACTACCTGTTGGTGCAATTCTCCCAGAGATGACCTTAAAGGACTCAGACCTCAAATATTTAATGACAAACAAGTACGGTTGTCAAGATAAAGTCCTTTTAGACTGGGTCATTCACAAATGTACTGGTAAGCAGGGAGGCCACATTAAACTCCAACAAAGGTCCATCTATTCCAGCACCTATAACAAAACTCAGGGACCTTGCAGTTCCTAAAAACTACAGATGAGTAGGCCTGCCTTTGCTTGATTCGTATGCCAATGCATCAGGATATGGGCTCCCTTTGCTTTCTTTATAGGTGAAACCCTGTAGAGTGGAATAAAATAGTACTTTCTCCTGAAAGTACAGTAATACGATGGAGAAGACAAATAAACATGGTAGGAGATTTCCTTTTTTCTTGCCTCTTCTTTGCTTTGTATTTTTTAAAACTCAGCGTGTGAATCAAATCTGAAGAACTACCCTAAGATAGCAGGGTAAATGACCAGGTTAATGGTTAATTCACTTTTGCTTGATCAGGACTTTAAAACTTTGAACAAAATGGACTTCAATAAAGATAGAAGATGGAAGAAGATTTTAATATAATTTTGGTGGGGAAATAGGGTGAAAGCAAGTGGTTATGGAGGATGTAATTTGTAAGGAAAAACAAGCCATATCCAGGGGTTGGTAAACAGAACAGGGAGAGCTGAAGTCTCTGCTTGTGTAAGAGAAGCTCTTGCCTCTTCATCAGGGACTGGGCTGTGTTCTCACTGTGGTTCTCATTCTGCTGGACCTTCCTCTCTCCATGCCCAGTAAAAACTTGCCATATGGTCACCAAATACGAATCTAGCATGTGCTAATTGCTAAGCAGAGTACTTAGCACATGGGAGCGTAGGAAGAAGAGTGATATTTTAAAACCCTCTTCATCTTCATCTGTCTCAGAGATGACTCTGACCCCGGTCTAGGTGAGGGCCACTATGACGTGCATGTACAACACCTCGACTGTCTCACTCGCTCTTGTGTTTACTTGATGAATATCTGTCTCCCTACAGATTGTAAGCCCCAACAGGGCAGTGACTCTTGGTGAGTTGATCCCATCTATATCTGGAGCATCTAGTATAGCACCTGACACAGACAGTAGGTCTTCAATACATTATGAATGAATGAATGAATGAATGAATAAACAAGCAATGGAAGGACAAATACCACTTCTAGGCCATTGAAGTGATTAATTCATCCTTCTTTTGGAATAGCAATGGAAGAATGCCATTCAAATACCAGCTCGCTCTCCCCTCCCTTCTCTTTCCTTCTTTCTTTCTGCTTCACTCCTCACCCCTCCTACCAGCCCCTCAGATATGAAAATAACATCATCAACAACCACAAAATGCACTCGGAGTACCTGCATCCTGGAGGATGTGGTGGTGCCGATGTGGGCCGTACGGACACAGCCCACGTCCTCTGCTGTGCTGCCTGGGGGTTTTAATGCAATAGGAACAGGTCGATTGGCATGTTCTCAGTTTGGAAAGAGGAGCCATGCCTTGTTGTGGCTTTGAGTTCAGACCAGTTTTTCTCGATCTTTGAAGATGAAGAGCCCTATAAGCAAAGCAAGGCAAAATGGGCCTGAATGCTTCAAGGCAGGAAGAATGCTGTGTGGTGATATTGTTTAGAAAGACTTGGTAATTGCTGTACTGGAGAGCCAACCTTTGCAGAGCTCAATTGTGTGGCGTCCAACTGAGTAAGTTAGCAAAATAAAGACAGATGGCAATGGATTAACTCCAACACGCCCACCAGACAATGGCAGACAACATGGAGAATGGTGGAGTGCCCTAAAAAAGCACTTTCGGGGAGACTTCACCAAGTGCCTCCCATAGACGCCACCTAGTGACTCACCAAAACGTTGCATCTTGCACAATCCTATAGATTGAGGAAACAGCTTAAGGGGACTACGCCATACACAGCCTGGCTTTGTTTAACAGGAAAAGAGAGAGGGAGAGATACCAGATCACGGAGGCCTTGAAAATTTATAGTAGTTTAATGTTCAGTTCACTGAGAAATAATGGTTGAATTTTGTATGCTGCCTTGTATGTTTAGAGAAAAAAAAAAAGAAAGAGAGATAAAGAACACAAATCCTGCAAGACAGGCAACTGTCTTTCATCTAGAAATAAATGACCCAGAGATAGACACAAGATTTAGGACAGTTTATGCATTGGGGTCCTGACTTTATACAACTAAAACCTAGAATATGAATCATTCATTTCAAGTGCCAGCTCCAATTGACCAGCAGAAGCTCTCGGGATGGTGTGGGGTGGTGAGGTGGGCTCCAGACTCACGGTTGGGACCTTGTGGTCCTTGAGATTGTCTGCCAGGGCTGCAGGCGAGGGGACTGGTGGTGCCTGGGTCTGCATTAGACAACCTTATGTCAGGCTATCAAATCTCCTAATTTGTTTAAGAAACGGTACTCCTGACTGTCTGAGGGCAGGAGCTGAAATGTGCATAGAACATACAGAAAAGGTGACAGTTTTCCATGTTAAGGAGAGATGAAGAAGTAACATGAGCAGTTTTGTTAGGTTCTACCAAACTCAGGTTTCATTATGTTTGTCCCTCCATTGTGGAAGGTGGTGTCTGATTGGCAGTTTACACACTAGCATATATAATTTAGGGCTTATAGTCCTTGAACATGTGCCAAGAGCTTGGTGCTGAGGCACTGATTATTCTTAACTATAGAATTATTTTACAAGTGAAGGTCTAGACAATTTCACTACAGGCAGACCTCAGAGATAACCAGACGACCGCAATAAAGCAAATATCGTGATAAAGCAAGTCACGTGAAATTTTTGGTTTCCCAGTGCATATAGAAGTTATGTCTATGCTATACTGTAGTCTGTTAAGTGTGCAAGAGCATTATGTCTATAAAACAATGTACATACATTAAATTAAAAGCATAATTTAAATTCATTTACTTTATTGCTAACAAAATGTTAACCATCATCTGAGACTTCGGTGAGACGTAGTAGTAACATCAGAGATCACCAATCACAGATCTCCATAACAAATGTAATAATAATGAAAAAATTTTAAATATTGTGAGAATTACCAAAATGTGACACACAGAAACGAAGTGAGTGCTATTGGAAAATGGCACCAGTGGACTTGCTCCATGCAGGGTTGCCACAAACCTTCAATTCACAAAAAAAAGTAGTATTTATGAAGTTTAATAAAACGATGTAGTTTATTCATTGCCACATGTGGCCAACCCATCTGAAGTGTCTAGAAAGGTACCCCAAAGCAGTTGGTGAACACCTCTTGTGTTCCAGGCACTATTCTAGGGGCTCAGGGACACAGAGATGAAAACGAACCACGACTTGTGCAGGAGAAGTTCATGTTTTAGTGAAGAGGCAGACATGCATAGATAAAACCCCAATATCATGAAAGAGAGGCTGTGACTGAGGTCATGGCTGAGGGAGCTGGGAGCTCAGTGCAGAAGGTGACATTTCAGTTGGGTCTTGAAGGATGAGGCGGAGTTGTAAAGGCTGAAGATGACAGACTAGTGTTTGTAAGGGCAAGGTCACATGGAAGGGCAATGTGCAGTTGCGGAACAATGAAGTCCAAGCTGATCACAACACAGGGCAACAAGAAGCCATTGCCAACAAAACTACAAAGACTTTCATGTCTTCTCTGCTTTGACATGAGCTTCATGTTTGGGCTTTATTCTGCAGGCCAGCTGTCCCCAATATTCACTCTTAAGGACTCACTTTTTATACTTTCTTTCCAGTGGATCGTGTCTTTATAGATTTCTTTTTAACCTCCCCCAATCCTGCAATTATTAAGAAGTAATTTGTTTCCCATTTCAAAAAAGTCATCCAGGGCTTTCCTGGTGGCGCAGTGGTTGATAGTCCGCCTGCCGATGCAGGGGACACGGGTTCGTGCCCCGGTCCGGGAGGATCCCACGTGCCGTGGAGCGGCTGGGCCCACGAGCCATGGCTGCTGAGCCTGCGCGTCCAGAGCCTGTGCTCCGCAATGGGAGAGGCCACAACAGTGAGAGGCCCGCGTACCAAAAAAAAAAAAAAAAAAAAAAAGTCATCCAACCTCCATAACTTGCAATGGACAAGCATGAGATAAAGCATGTTATTAAATTGTGGAGAAAGGATATAGAACATTAACTGCTGCCTTAGACAAACCCCCCAAATCCCAATGGTTTAAGACATGAAGGTTTATTCTTGCTCAAGTCAGGTCCAGTGCATATAAAAGTTATGTCTACACTATACAGTAGCCCCCCATCATGTTGCAGTAAAGCCACTGAGAACATTATCTTCCAAGGTCCCTGCATCAGGGGAAGAGAGAGCACTGAGGAGGCACCCTATCTCAGCCTGGAAGTGACCTTGTCACTTTTGCTCACAAATCATTGGACAAAACTAGTCACATGCCCCAATCTAACTACAGGGGAGGGTAGAATATGCGGAGATGTAGCGTTTGTTCATCATTAACAACCTGTGCCATGTGTCACACATGTGTAAATTTGCTCCTGGGTCTGTGGAGTTCAGAGGCACCTCCAGCTGAGAACCAGAACTCTGGGAAAAGGAAACAGGAACATGATCGGATTGTTTTCTTTCTCAGAAAGATCACACACGTGGGAGTTCAGAATGGATTCCAGTGAGTAGACTAGAGGCAGGAAGACCAGTTTAGGAGGATGAGGGCCTGGCCCAAAGCAAGGGATGGAGCAAGGGAATGGGTTCTAAAAATAGTCTGGGGCTAAAATCCCTCTGTGTTGGAGACCAGATATGATGCCTGAGGGAGTCGGAGGTGTCAGTGTTGGTTCTTGGGCTTCTAGCCTGGGTGAGTCAGAGGCACTGTGACAGCCACAGCATGAGTCAGAGCAGAAGTCAGGCCAGGCAGGCAGGATCCCTTTCTCCAGGGTTGCAGGGATAATGGTTGCCAGTCATCCCTTTCTTCCCTGCTGACCTAGTCATTTGTCCTACTCCTTCCCCACCCAAGAAAACACCAGGTTTGAGTCACAGCCTGTGGAAACTCAAAAGCCAAGGCACCAGAGTTAGGGCAGATGTGGGTGGAAGTTTCAGACTCCAACCCAGGGATGAAAGCCTTCCTAGCTCTACCCATCCATGCTCAGGTGCTCTGTTAAGTGTTTGGGCCAAACGGCACTTAAAACCACCACTACTGCCATCACCCGGTGCTCCCTCTTCTCTTCTACTCACTTTCCTTCCTCAGGTGTCTTCCCTTCTGGATGCTTCCCAGTCGCTCCTGTCAACCTTGCTAATTTGCACCAAGCATTACAGCCACCGCCTCATCACTCCGCGGATAGTGTAATCCAATGTATCTGTGCACTTCTTGTCCAGCCTGTCCTGTCTTCCACTGGACAGCAACCTCATCCGTGGAGGGACCACACCTTCCCAACTGCTGTGAATTGAGCAGAAGGGGACAAACTTCACCCCTTCAAATAAAGGAGCTACTCTCTTTAATAACGTTGGCCCTCTCTGGACATCAGAGCCTCGAATGCAAACATCAACTGCGTTCCTCTGTTTGAAGCATCACCCTCTTAGCAGAATCTACTGGTATATGGCTTCTTTGAACTTTATGCAGAGAATTGAAACAATCACTTGAGAATTGAAACCACACTTAGGAAAACAGTACGTTCCGTGTTCTGTTTACTCAGTACGATGAACTACTAATGAGTAAATGGCTGTTACAACGGATAGCAGAAGAGAATGGGCTTGAGCATCAGGGGAGACTTGGTGCTTGGGTTCTAATTTACTGCATGTTACAGAGCTTCACTATCTTCATCTGCAAACGAGGGATCTTAAGAGGCAAAGGCAGTGCCGTTCTAGGCCTGGGCCCATGCACAGCACCTAGCACAGGCCTTGCACAATAAGAGCCATTCAATAAAGGGCAGCCAATATATGATTATCACTCAGTTTCCTCCCTTATGACATATGATGTTATAACCTGAATTGTTTCTGCCTTTTTTCGTATCTATAGGTCCCCTTCGCGTTTTATCTTCCTGATCTTGTGTCACTCACTGATCTTTATCCATGTGTCACACAGAACCTTGTGGCTCATCACTTCTTAGTCCCAGTATTAATTGTAAAGAGTTGTCAGTATTTTATTTGCGTAAAAGTTGAACCTAAGAGTACAGAGTTTGCATCAACTGCTTTTATACAGAGAGTCTGAGCTACTTATGTTTCCATTTGCTGCTCTATGAGACCATGCAAAGACCACTGGACTTGCTCCCAGTTTTCCAAAAGCTTCCTGGGAATATCGTCTTGTGGTAGAGGAAGCAGAGCCAGAACTGATGCTCCTTCTGCCAGAAGTTCAGTAAGTCTCCCTGCCTTTCAGTGAGAAGAGGGATCTTTTCAGCTTGAAAAGATTGTACTGCTCAGAGGTGAACTACTGTTGGACCTGACTTTCGTCTGACCGTTAATTATCCACACTAGCAGCAGAAGCTGGGGTTGAAAACTGCACTATTGTTACCTTACTGCAGATTTGCTACTCAAGCACTTCTCGCCATTCATATGTGCGGTGGCAACAAATTCAAGGCTATGCGCACTGTAGGAGGTACTTGAGTTTCTGTTCGACATGTCTGATGCATTCCGGATGTAGTTGGAGAGTTCAAAGTTGCTCCACGAAACCTTTTGAGGAAAGGATTCGTAGGAATATACCCAAACAAAAACAAACACATTAAATGGCCTATGTTTCCATCTGGGCCTGCATCCAGTGTGAGAGCACCTTAGGGTGTCAGAGTGTTTGGGTTTCCTGCCACCTTTTGCAAATGTTGACAGAGCAGGGAGGAAACCAAAGTGAAAAAAAATAAAGGAGGAAGGTGCATCTTGGGAGATGTCATATGGCTGGAGAGGTAAGGAGTGGGAAGCATGCTGTTCTGGACTGAATTGTGTTCCCCCCAGAGTCATATATTGCAGTCCTAACCCCTGAGAAGGTGACCGTATTTGGAGATAGGGTCTTTAAAGAGTTAATCAAGTTAAAATGAGGTCATTAGGGTGGGCCCTAACCTAATATGACTGGTGTCCTTAAAGAAGAGGAGATTAGGACACAGACACACAGAGAAGGAAAACAATGTGAAGACACAAGGAAGAGAAGACAGTCCTCTACAAGCCAAGATGAGAGGCCTCCAAAGGAGCCAATTCCACTGAGACCTTGGTCTCTGACTTCTAGCATCCAGAACTGTGAGAAAATAAATTTTCCTTGTTTTAGCCACCTAATCTGTGGTTCTTTGCACTACAAGAAACTGATAGACTTGCCTTATTGATATAGAGCAGCAAGTGAACATTTCACAAGTAAAGAAGTTTAGGAAGGCTGAGATAAATGATTACATATCTCTAAAACATTGTATGTAGGTACGTTGGTGTTTTATATACATTTGAAGTTGCCCTATACCTCCTACTCCTGAAATGCTTGTTCATGTTTAAATTGTTCAAGGTCTTGGGATCCATCTTACTCAGAATCATACTCAAAACTCCTTCTTTTAAAGAGAAGAGATGTTAAATGGGTAATTCTCAAACTCTTCTATGTGGGTATTCCCAAAAGCAAGTAAGAAAGAGTAGATGCAGCAGTGAATTAGCCTGAAAAGGGAGCCTGGAGTAACCTGAATTTTTTCTAAAAAGTCAGGTTTATTGAGATACAATTTACATAAAGTAAATTGTATAGTTAATTAAATTTGTACAAGTATACACAGTCATGTAACCACCATCACAATCAAGATATAGAACATTTTTTATCATCTCCAAATTTCCTTGTGTTTCTCTGCAATTTCCTTCTTCCTCTCCCAGCCCCTGGCAAGCACTGAGATGAATTTAATCCCTATAATCTTGCCTTTTTCAGAATGTCATATAAATGGATTCACATGTCTGGCTTCTCTCATTATTTTGAGGTCAACTTTTAGATTCTAAAATTTATTTGAATTTTATATTCAACGCTGATATATATGATATATACATATATAACATATATATATATATATTTTAAATGCTGAATAATATACCCATGTTTGTTTTAATATTGGGAAACATTTAAACCTATGTACCCAATTAGGTTACTTAAATGTGACTTAATAATAATTAGATAAAATTAATATTCCATGAAGATGCCCCACTTCCTAATTTTATAATATCACTTAATTATAAAGATGTTGGGTTACAAGAGACCTCCAAGAAAGTTCAAATACATATTCATCAAATTCTGAAAAAATATGGGACAGGGAGTAATGAGCAATAGCCTCCTTCACTTTTATCAGAGACTGTGATCAGAAATGCCTTCTTGGGGTTTGAGAGACAACATATTCTATATGTAAAATAAATAGAAAAAAATTTTCATAAGAAAGACATCCAAACAGGCCACGTGATAATCTCAGTAGTGATGTATCACTGAAACACGTTGATACACTAAAGTTTCCCACTGCGTGGATAGCAGTAGGTGTGGAGGTGGGGCCTCTGCTATCCAGCCAGTACCCACCAAACCAGTTCCTCACAACTGGAGGCCCTTCTGGTTGGTTGTTTCTCTGGGCCACGACCCATTTGTAGAACACGTTTGATATCTGTCTTTAGATTGCCGATCAGAAATAGATCTTGTGCAAAAAATGGTTCTTTTTATGCAAGGTCTAGGCTTTGGATGAGATCAACACAAACCAAGAGGAGAGGAAGAGGCACCCACTTGGTCAGCTGGATAGTATACTTTCTGGGCTGTTCTTTCACACTCTCCTTACTGAATTCTTTAAGAGCCCACTGAAATATTACCTCCTCTGTGCCCCCATCATGACCCGTTCCCTAACCCAGGGCAGAACTGGACCTCTTATAACACTTGCACATAGTTATCACATTTTATGACATTAGTTTGTTTTTTGTTTTTTGTTTTTTGTTTTGCGGTACGCGGGCATCTCACTGCCCCATGACATTAGTTTTTTATGTGTATGTGTCGCCTGCTATGTTCTAACTCTGTATCCCTAGATCCTGGCATGATAGCAAATGCTCGATGAATACACATTAAATTTAGTTGGCCCTTACAACATATGATATGCCACATGTCACAGACCCACCTCAATCAGACTCTGGAGAACCAAGAACTGGACTGTGCAGATGAAGAGCTAGTCTCCAATTTAATTTGTGTATCAGGCTTCATGTTTCCTACTAGTCTGCCAAGCTTTTGACCCAGATTCCTTCTCTGAGCCTATCTGCCTGGTCCAAGTGCAAACATAATTCCTGCTCTGACCCAGATCCACTGCCCCTAGTTGTTCCAGCTCACCAGGGTCTCCTGCTTTGGCCTCATCTATGAAATCTGATGTGTGGCTAAGGCAACCCTGGTGAAGAGCCAGGTGGGGCAAGCTGGCACTGCAAGGTCCCAGGGTGACATCCAACTCTCCCGGCTATCTGAAAGGCAACTGAGTGGGCCAACCAGAATAAGCTTTCATGGGCTCAAGTATACAACGGGCTGACAGCGAATCCTGAGGTAGGAAGCAGGTACAGACGTGGACCAGAGTGGAGCCAGGAAGCAGCAGATTAGTCGGTCAGGATGTCTTGCTTGCCCCTCTGGCTGTGAACATCCCATAAAAGAAGTATGGACGAGACTGGAACAGGTGTGCAGGGGAAAGGAAAAGGGAAAAGGAAATATATGTAGGTTCAAACAAGGTAAAAGGATGGATTCTATTTGGAACCAGTTAGGGCCCTTTTATTCCTTCTAGTGGGTTGAATAGGTGGCCCCAAAAGATATGTTCACCTCCCAACTCATGTGAATGTGAGCCTATTTGGAAAAGTTGTCTTTGCAGATATAATTAAGTTAAGGATCTCAAGATGAGGTCTTCCAGAATTTAGGGTGAACCCTAAATCCAATGACAGGTGTCCTTCATAGAGACAGGCAGAGGAAGATTTTGACAGAGATGCACAGAGGGAGAAGGCCATGTGAAGACAAATATAGAGATTGAAGTGATGCCACCACAAGCCAAGGAATGCCTGGAGCCACCGAAGCTGGAAGAGGCAAGGAATTTTCCACCAGAGCTTTCAGAGGGAGGTGGCCCTGCCAATACCTTGGTTTCAGACTTCTGATTCCAGAGCTGTGAGAGAATAAGTTTCTGTTGTGTTAAGCCACCAAGTTTGTGGTACCTTGTATGGCAGCCCAAGAAAATTAATACACCCCTCCTTTGCTCATTTATCAGAGAAGTAGGTATGCATTTGAGTGTTTGGGTCTATGAGGAAGGTTTTCAGAGCATTAGGGAAAGAAGACAAGGCACAGGGGAAGACACTGGCTCAGAACCACACAGAAATAGCTCAATCATCAGTAGAGACCAATAGTATCCACTGGAAGAAAGTTTCTATTATTCAGTTTAGCTCACCCTAAGAAAGTATCTTCCACTTACAAAGGAAGTTATAGTAATAGAAATAATAACAATAATTACTGGGAGTATGCCACATGTCAGGCACTGAACCAAGTGTTCTACATATATCCATTTTTTTCTGATGAGGCTCCAAACGATCAGGTAAACCTTTACGTTGTACTTACTATACGCCAAGCCCTGTTCTAAGAATTTTACAATTATGAACTCATTCAATCCTCATAATAACCCTGTGAAGAAGAAATTATTATTTCCATTTTACAGATGAGGAAAACCAAGGCACAGAGAGGTGATGTAACATGTCTAATGTCACACAATGAGGAAGTGGAGGAGTTAGAATTCAAATCCAGGAAGTCTTGCCCCAAAGATTCTGCCCTTACCTAAAGCTACCTCATAGCCATAGGTAAAGGAACAGGGATTTGAATGCAGGTGTGTCTGACCCACGATTCCATGTATATTCCATATGATGCACTGTCTCTTAAAAAAAAAGGTGGAATCACATTGTGAACAGTGATCCTGCCCACGTGACCATCCCTGTCTGCCCTCTCAGTTACAGGCTCTGAAGCCAGAAAGGAATTCCTCCCCGTTGCTTACACAACCCTGAGCACAACAGCCAATGTAGATGAAAGCTCAGACCTACTTCCTGGCAGAGACTGGCACTGGCTTGTGGGCCAGTCTCTGGGAGATTGCAAGAGAGCCCGAGCCACCTCCTTCCCTTCCCCTTCCCCCATGCTGTCCTGTCCATGTTTACCCAGTTGTGTAACTGAGGTTTTTATTGTTTCAACAAATATTTATCAGGCATTTATTGTATGCTCTGCAATGTGGTGGATGGTAGAGACAGAGTAAAGGCCTAGGCCCAGGCAAAGCACGCACAGTCTCCAATTCAGAATGATAGGTGCCGTCAAGGAAGAAGAATAACAATGGCCACTGTTTGCAGGGTGCTGTTAGGTGCCAGTCATTATATAATCCTCCCAACACAGGCTGCTCTGGGAGAACACAGGAGGGTCACCTACTCAGTCTTGGGAAGTCAACGAAGGCTTCCTGGAAGAGTCCTGGTAGACACATGGGGGATGAGTAGGAGTTAGCCAGGTAAAGAAAGGGAACCAGGGAGAATGGTGTTCCAGGCAGAAGCCTGAAGCTGAGAAGGCACACAGTACACGCTGTAGAAAAAGAAAGCAGCTCATTGTAACTGGAGGCAGAGCAGGAGGTGGGAGAAAAAGATGGATGTGGAGGGAGAAGTATGTCTGCCATAAGCATCATCATGGCCTTGGAAGCCATGATAAAGGATTACTGGTCCAGCCAGACTAGAGTCTAACAGCGCCTGTCAGCTGAGACATGTAACATCTTTCTGCTGTTGCTGAATTCCCTGTCCCTGTCCACTTCCTAGAGTCCTGCTTCCAGGTGAATGGACAACCCAGAACTACAGCCCTCCCACCCCTCTGACTGCAGGCACCACTACTGCCCCAAAGCTCCTTGGATACTGAAACTGGCCTTAATGGCACTCAAGTTCACCGTCCCCTGTAGATACCTCCAAATCGATGGTTGGACACCAAGAGCCCTGGAGGGCACATCCACGGGAGAGTTATTCTGCTAGCCCTGACCAATCTGCCCCTTGCTCCCCACTTTCTGGTGCCTTAGAGGGTCCCCGAACGTTTCAGAAAGATGTCTACCCTCTGCAGGTTAAGAAGAGATTCAGAGCTGCATTTGGTAAAACCTACACAGCTTGTCACTGAGGGGATCCTGGCCTCCTGACTCTACATCCAGGGTTTTGGTCAAGTGCAAGTACTTTGGAGACATGTAGCCTGTGTTTGAACACAGGTTGTACTGCTAAGCAGTTGGTGGGTGATCTTGGGGCAAGTTACTTAGCTTTCCTAAGCCTTGGTTTCCCCCACTGTAAAAAGGGGTGATAATTTATCTCCCTCACAGGACTATAGTGAGAATTAGAAAATGTGTGTAAAAAGCTTAGCACATGGCCAGCCATTTAGTAAAGACTTATAACATGAAGATTGTAGTGGATGTTGTGATATACAACACAAGATTCCCCCCCAGGTCTGAGACATTCATTTTCCTGGCTGCCAATAGCTCCGTAAGCCAAAGGAAGCTCCCTTGCTCAAGGTCATGTCCCTTTTCTGGGGCGTCCCATATTCAATGATGGGTTGATGTGAGAGTACAAGTTCTGGCCCCCTTTGCCCCAGAAGGCTCATCAGTAGAGTCCCCTTTCATCTTCAGAGTCTCTCCTGAGATCAGCTTAGATATTTGTCGCCATTGCAGTGGGGTTCAACTTTTCCTTCTAGTCATGTTTCTTCTGCTATCCTACAGGTGTTATGCCCTAGGGCAGTCCTGGATAAATTTCCTGCATGCAGATCTCAGGGTCTCAGAGGACCCATGCTGTAATGATGATGAGGAAGATGACGTGGTGATTGCACCTCACTGCCTTTAAAGATCAAGCCTGTGCTGATGTGGACAAGAAATGGTGGCAAATTAATTGACTGGCTTATATTTATTGTCTATTGTCAAATAAGTTCTTTCTTTGTTTATCTGAAGTTTCTATTAGAAAGAAAATACACAAACTTGAATTTCACAAGTATGTGTGACTTACAAAAGTGTGATATTTCTTTAGCAAGAACCCAGCTTCAGGCTCCTTTCAGATACTGATTATTCTCAGTAAGTCACTAGTCTGGGTTAAGCAGTATTTATCTTTTGTGTTAGAACTGCAAACCAAACAACAGCTAATCCATGAATTCAGTTATAACTGTTGTTACCTATTTTTTCCCCAAAGTCTAAATCATACATATAGTAAACTCTATTATTAGGTTTTGTAAGAGTATAGTATCATTTGGGCAAACCAATATTCTGATAAATAGAATTTTCACATTTCCACACATGCTTTACCAATTTTTAATGAATTAGAAATCAGTAAAACATATTTAACACTAAAAGTCTGCTGCACACAATCTAATTTTATTTTTGGTAATTCCAAAGGCATTTGGCATTTGAATGATTAGCAGTGTGTTATAAATGTGCAGAAATAACAGTTACTAGAGAATGACAAAGTCAGTTTTAATCTAACTGTATCTATTATGATATACATGAATATCCATATTTGCATACATTCATCTTGTTGAATATAATTATGAGAACTGTTGTTATAAAAATTGGTAATTGGAGTATAGCTGCTCGTGGGCACAGCAGGGAACTCACTGATTTGAATGGGCTTAGATAGATAGATTTTTTTTTTTTTTTTTTGCTGTACGCGGGCCTCTCACTGCTGTGGCCTCTCCCGTTGCGGAGCACAGGCTCCGGACACACAGGCTCCGCGGCCATGGCTCGCGGGCCCAGCCGCTCCACGGCATGTGGGATCTTCCGGGATCGGGGCACGAACCCGTGTCCCCTGCATCGGCAGGCGGACTCTCAACCACTGCGCCACCAGGGAAGCCCAGATAGATAGATTTTTAAAGTAAGATAAAATTTACATATACTGTACATTAGGTGTAGAGTTTGATGAATATTCAAAACCATATATACTTATGTAACCAACAAGATATACAACATCTCCAAAGCAGGGATTATGTGGGAAGATCTTGGATTTTTGGCTTTCCCCAATAGTGTGCTTGGTTTCCCAAGATAGCTTGTCAACTCCTGGATCCCGGTGCCTGCTTTGATCCTTTTCTCATCTCCACTGCTTCTTGCAGCTTCCCTTGGCGTCCACTGTACCTTTCCTCTGCTGGTCCTCACTGCACACAGTTTTCATCAGATTGGAGGTGAGTTCTTTCATTTTCCCAGGTGGTGGCTGTTTCCATCTTTTCCTTTCCAATAGTCTGTTGTTGGCTTACTAGTTTCAGATGATCTTTCCTCATGATGAACACACACAGTGATCAGATTTCTTCCCTCCTTCAGGAGCTTTCCAAACGTGTGTTCATAAATCTTCCCAGTACAATCCTGGGTAATGAGTAGGGAGCAAGTCATAAGCTTTGCTTATATAGATGGAAACCTCAAAGCTAAGTGAAGCTAAATGGCTTCCTGCAATGACTCTGACACTAACTCAGAATTAGATGACCCAGTTTGGGCCATGTTTGTTTTTGTTTTTGTTTTCTCCCTCCAGCAGGAAGGAGAGTATGGTGGAGTTCCTGAGGCAGCTATCTCTTCAAGCCTCTCAATTTTTCTCACCTCTACCTGAGAGGCTATTCCATGGTCCAAGTATGAGGAAACAGTGACCTGGAAGGAGACACAGCAGTAGGAAGAGACACAGGGAGGTTTGGTGTGAGAAGCCTCAGGTCTTGGTCATGTTTTTAGAGATGAGGAACAAGAAAGAGGGAGCAAAGGGTCATAGATGGACCCCAAAAAATTAGTCAAAGCAGTAGTTCTTCACAATTCTTGTAGTTATCTGCACACTTCCTGCAGTGTCACCTTCGGCAGCTTAATAGTTTCATTTGACTGGAGGCAAAAGGAAAATTTAGTTTGACTCTTTGCAGTATCCAAAAGATGATGATGAAGAAGTTATAAAGAAGATACTGAGGGCCTCCCTGGTGGCGCAGTGGTTGAGAGTCCGCCTGCCGATGCAGGGGATACGGGTTCGTGCCCCGGTCTGGGAGGATCCCATATGCCGCGGAGCGGCTGGGCCCGTGAGCCATGGCCGCTGAGCCTGTGCGTCCGGAGCCTGTGCTCCGCAATGGGAGAGGCCACAACAGTGAGAGGCCCGTGTACAGCAAAAAAAAAAAAAAAAAAAAAAAAAAAAGAAGATACTGAATTTTCTGGGAAATCCCCCTTCTCCACTCCAGACATTCCGCCCTCCAAATCTTGCTCTTTACCTTAACTGATTGGCTTTGTGGAAATAGCCACATTTAGGTATTAAAGGACATATATATTTAGAGGCTTAGGAAATTACACCAAAGGAGTTTTCCATGCTTTGGGCAGTGGGAGGGGTAACCACCCAGTGTGCTAAATTTTGCAAAAGGAACTGTGCAGCTGGCTTCGCCAATGCCCTACCTCTGCAAACAGAGTCAGGAGACGGGAGCAGTTGGAAATGGTACCATTCTCCTGCTGCTCTTATTGGCTGGCTCGCAGTTCACCTCATACCCTTGGCATAATGCCTGTGCTGTGGGATTTGACAGTTGCAACATCTAATCTGCCTCAAAGGCTCTTCTCACATCCAGGGACTTCCACAGGACCTCCCTTAGTCTGGTGTAAGATCTAACCGCAACCTTAATTATTAGCCTTCTTGAGAGAACCAGGGAGACTGTCTCCCACACCATGACTCCATCCACTTAGCTGTGAATGAACAATCCAGCTCTTTACAGCTAACTCCCCAAGTAAGCGTCAAACCCAAAGTGTGAGTAAAATAACTATGTGCCTTAAATAACACAGCCCAGGCACGCCACTCCTATTTTGCTTCTTGGGAAGCGTTTTACACTCATCTGCAGCCTGAGTAAAACTTTCTCTGTTACCTCCCTCTGACTCATGAGAGCATCAACTTAATCCACTGTAATAATAAAGTATTCTATTTAGCTGTACTTGTGGAAGAGGCATCATTAAGGTTGCTTAGCAGTAGACATTGGTTTATTAAAAACAACTGTCTGTGAGGAAATCACTCTCTCATTTTCCTATGTATTTGTGTCTTCTGGTTGATTGAATTGCTAACTGAATTGCTCAAAAGATTTTATCCTTATATGTGCTGGGGGGACCTGGAGAGCAAAATGGCTGGGAAAGACTCGATATTAGAAAGAAGACTAGATGCCTTGAAGCAACTACGTGGACCATGTTTCTTCTGTCTAGAAAGTCAGAGGACTCAGAGCAGCTGTGTGTCCCCTGCCCAGCTGTGGGGTTTCATGTGACCTCAAGCAAGACGAGGGAGAAGCTCAGAGAGGGAAAAGGGACAGGTTTCAAACTGGGGATGAGGATAATCATCTCTGGAAAGGATATAGAGTTGAGTTATTATGTAGTGACCTGAAGCACCACAGTTGCCAAACTCATTTTACTGAATTTTTTAGACTAATAGTAATGATTATGCGGCCAGGAAGGTAGGGAAACTAGTAAAGCTACCTGTGTAAGGGGGGTGGGAAGGAGAATCATTGACATTTATTGAATGATTATTATGTGCTACTTTCTTCTCAAGTGCGCACGGAACATTCTCCAGGATAGATCACATCTTGGGTCACAAATCAAGGCTCGGTAAATTTAAGAAAACTGAAATCATATCAAGCATCTATTCTGACCACAACGTTATGATATTAGAAATCAATTACAGGGAAAAAAACGTAAAATACACAAACACAGGGAGGCTAAACAATACATTACTAAATAACCAAGAAAATACTGAAGAAATCAAAGAGGAAGTCAAAAAATACCTAGAGACAAATGACAATGAAGACACAATGACCCAAAACCTACGGGATGCAGCAAAAGCAGTTCTAAGAGGGAAGTTTAGAGCAATACAAGCCTACCTCAAGAAACAAGAAAAATCTCAAATAAACAATCTAACCTTACACCTAAAGGAACTAGAGAATGAAGAGTGAACAAAACCCAAAGTTAGCAGAAGGAAAGAAATCATAAAGATCAGAGTAGAAATAAATGAAATAGAAACAAAGAAAACAATAGCAAAGATCAATAAAACTAAAAGCTGGTTCTTTGAGAAGATAAGCAAAATTGATAAACCATTAGCCAGACTCATCAAGAAAAAGAGGGAGAGGACTCAAATCAATAAAATTAGAAATGAAAAAGGAGAAGTTACAACAGAAATACAAAGCAGAAATACAAAGCATCCTAAGAGACTACTACAAGCAACTCTATGCCAATAAAATGGACAACCCGGAAGAAATGGACAAATTCTTAGAAAGGTATAATCTTCCAAGACTGAACCAGAAAGAAATAGAAAATATGATTGGTCTGTACCAATCACAAGTAATGAAATTGAAACTGTGATTAAAAATCTTCCAACAAACAAAAGTCCAGGACCAGATGGCTTCACAGGTGAATTCTATCAAACAGTTATAGAAGAGCTAACACCCATCCTTCTCAAAGCCTTCCAAAAAATTACAGAGGAAGGAACACTCCCAAACTCATTCTATGAGGCCACCATCACCCTGATACCAAAACCAGACAAAGATACTACAGAAAAAGAAAATTACAGACCAATATCACTGATGAATATCGATGAACAAATCCTCAACAAAATACTGGCAAACAGAATCCAACAACGCATTAAAAGGATCATACACCATGATCAAGGGGGATTTATACCAGGGATGCAAGGATTCTTCAATGTATGCAAATTAATCAATATGATACACCATATTAACAAATTGAAGAATAAAATCCATATGATCATCTCAATAGATGCAGAAAAAGCTTTTGACAAAATTCAACACCCATTTATGATAAAAACTCTCCAGAAAGTAGGCATAGAAGGAAACTACCTCAACATAATAAAGGCCATATATGACAAACCCATAGCAAACATCATTCTCAATGGTGAAAAACTGAAAGCATTTCCTCTAAGATCAGGAACAAGACAAGGATGTCCACTCTCACCACTATTATTCAACATCGTTTTGGAAGTCCTAGCCACAGCAGTCAGAGAAGAAAAAGAAATAAAAGGAATACAAATTGGAAAAGAAGAAATAAAACTGTCACTTTTTGCAGATGACATGATACTATACATAAAAAATCCTAAAGGTGCCACCAGAAAACTACTAGAGCTAATCAATGAATTTGGTAGAGTAGCAGGATACAAAAGTAATGCACAGAAATCTCTTGCATTCCTATATACTAAGGATTAAAAATCTGAAAGAGAATTTAAGGAAATGCTCGCATTTACCATTGCAACAAAACGAATAAAATATCTAGGAATAAATCTACCTAGGGAGACAAAAGACCTGTATGCAGAAAACTATAAGACACTGATGAAAGAAATTAAAGATGATACCAACAGATGGAGAGATATACCATGTTCTTGGATTGGAAGAATCAATATTGTGAAAATGACTATACTACCCAAAGCAATCTACAGATTCAATGCAATCACTATCAAATTACCAATGGCATTTTTCACAGAACTAGAACAAAACGATCTTAAAATTTGTATGGAGACACAAAAGACCCTGAAGAGCCAAAGCACTCTTGAGGGAAAAAAGCAGAGCTGGAGGAATCAGACTCCTTGACTTCAGACTATACTACAAAGCTACAGTAATCAAGAAAATATGGTACTGGCACAAAAACAGAAATATGGATCAATGGAACAAGATAGTAAGCCCAGAGATAAACCCATAAACCTATGGTCAACTTATCTATGACAAAGGAGGCAAGGATATACAATGGAGAAAAGACAGTCTCTTCAATAAGTGGTGCTGGGAAAACTGGACAGCTACATGTAAAAGAATGAAACACTCCCTAACACCATATACAAAAATAAAGTCAAAATGGGTTAGAGACCTAAATGTAAGACTGGACACTATGAAACTCTTAGAGGAAAACATAGGACGAACACTCTTTGACATAAATCTCTGCAAGCTCTTTTCTGATCCACCTCCTAGAGTAATAGAAATAAAAACAAATGGGACCTAATGAAACTTCAAAGTTTTTGCACTGCAAAGGAAACCATTAACAAGAAGAAAAGACAACCCTCAGAATGGGAGAAAATATTTGCAAATGAATCAATGGACAAAGGATTAATCTCCAAAATACATAAACAGCTCATGCAGCTCAATATTAAAAAAACAAACAACCCAATCCAAAAACGGGCAGAAGACCTAAATAGACATTTCTCCAAAGAAGACATACAGATGGCCAAGAAGCACATGAAAAGCTGCTCAGCATCACTAATTATTAGAGAAATGCAAATCAAAACTACAATGAGGGATCACCTCACACCAGTTAGAATGGGCATCATTGGAAAATCTACAAACAACAAATGCTGGAGAGGGTGTGGAGAAAAGGGAACCCTCTTGCACTGTTGGTGGGAATGTAAATTGATACAGACACTATGGAGAACAGTATGGAGGCTCCTTAAAAAACTAAAAATAGAATTACCATATGCCCCAGCAATCCCACTACTGGGCATATACCCAGAGACAACGATGATTCAAAAAGACACATGCACCCCAATATTCATTGCAGCACTATTTACAATAGCCAGGTTATGGAAGCAACCTAAATGCCCATCGATAGACGAATGGATAAAGAAGATGTGGTACATATATACAATGGAATATTACTCAGCCATATAAAGGAATGAAATTGGGTCATTTGTAGAGATGTGGATGAATCTAGAGACTGTCATACAGAGTGAAGTAAGTCAGAAAGAGAAAAACAAATATCGTATATTAATGCATATATGTGGAACCTAGAAGAATGGTACATACGAACTGGTTTGCAGGGCAGAAATTGAGACAGAGATATAGAGAACAAATGTATGGACACCAATGGGGGAAAGCACCAGGGGGGCAGGGGGCGGTGCGATGAATTGGACAATTGGGATTGACATGTATACACTAATATGTATAAAATGGATGACTAATAAGAACCTGCTATATAAAAAAATAAACAAAATAAAATTCAAAAATTCAACAAAAAAAGAATCACTAGATGTTCCTATATAATTTATTAGATAATTTATCATGCCCTCATTGTTTCAAAATCTGTTTATATCAAACAAAAAATGTATAATGGGAAAAAGAAGAAAATGGATGTGATAGCCATTTTGTAATGCATGTAGAGAAGTGTCGCATAAAAAAACATACATAATAAAGGTGGTTATAAAAGAAAAAAAAAGATTATGTGCTAGCCACTGTTTTAAGCATTTTTGGTACATAGAAATAATTGCTATTAGTTTAACATTGTCTTTAAAGATGAGAAACCAAGACTTGAGAGGTTAAGTTCATGAATTTGGTTACTTGTAAGTAGCAGGGATGGGATTTGAACTCTGGCCACCAACATTTCTATCCACTGCACTACCTAGGCCCTCAGTTCTCAGATAATTGTGACCATGGTGGGAATTGTGGCCCTCAGCTGTCAGATCTTTCCATTTTTCAAGAAGTTTATCTGAATTTATCAATGAGAAATTTCTGAATTTTTAAATCATTGGAAATATCTTTTTTTTTAATGTTTTCATAACACTCATTTCAGGTCAGCAATTGGATGCAGACCGAATGTGATCTAGGATTACTTCCTGCCCAAAGTCATTAGGTCACTGCTCAACCTGCAACCCTGTGAACATGCTGGGGAAACCTGCACCAAGGAAGCAGAAATATAAACAGGAACTTGTCCCATTGCAGGAAATGCCCTTTGAGGAAGCTTTGTAGCATTGGGTCATCAGAGGGAGTTTGTCCACCTAGGCTTTGCTAGTTTCACCAGAAACCTAGGGAAAATGTGGATTTCAGATTTGCAGTGGAATAGTCTAGACCTGTGTGTTTAGACCAGAGTGCCACTGATCCCGTTCAAAGAGGTCAGTGAAAGCTGTGATACTGACCCTCTCAGCCCTCAGGGGACTGGGGAGTTTCTGTGGTCTAGAGGTCCCTTAGGTGGTCACCTCTGGCCACAAGTAGCTCCTCTTTTCAGTTTACCCCATGTTGCAAATATTATAATTTTTAAAAAATGTGTGCCATGAAGTTAAAACAGTTGGGAAGTACTGTTGTGGTCTATTTCTCATGCAATATGTTGCCCTAACTTACCATCAGCTTTTTTTCCTTTTAATGAATGGGATCTACATTTTTATATGAATCCTTTAATGAAACTTTTCTCTTCTGCTCACCTGGATGGTAGGACATCCTCCTCCTGGTTCTTACCCTGCTCATTATCCATGGATCTTTTCATTAAAAACAAATAATTTCATTCACTTATTCATTCATTTTAGTTCTCTTCCTGACTTTCCATTTTACACAGCAGTTTGGTACTATTTGCTATCAATTCATTCAATAATGATTGGTTATCTGTTTGGAAAGGTCCCTGGGGAAGGGGTGTGAGGCCTAAGAGAGCAATCATTCTGTCTTGGTCTTCATGGGACATTTCCAGTTTTAGCACTGAATGTCCCAGGGACCCTCAGTCCTGGGCTAACTGGGATGGTTGGTCCCCCTAGGCCTAGCTAAGAGGTAGAGCTGCTGTCAGAGAGAATGAAAGACTCTTCTTCATATGGGTGGGTAGGTGTGGAGAAGACAGGGGACAGGGGAGGGTTTCACACAAAATGACCTTCATTTTTTACTACATAGGTGTCAAGTCATCTGCTGAGAGGAAGGTGAGCAGATGGTAGAGGAAGTGTCATTCAATGAACCCTAGTTCCCTTCATACCATGTGCTTCTAGAACAACTCTTCTAAAACAACAGCAACTTACGTTAAGTGCATCTAGGCTATGCCTGGATGTCATTGGTCATTTCCTGAATGCAAATTAATACGAACAACTAAAAAAGGGAAATGATTCTACATTTATTTTTCAAAAATAAAAGGCAAGTGCAAAATACATAATCTATTACGCTGAGGCATCATCTAGATCATTAGATGTACCTGTTCCTGTAACTGCCATTCTTTAATAACCACATGTACTCAACTGGCTACCACGCTCCTGCCCCCCGTCCCCATATCCTAAAGAACACACCTGGCTTAAGTAATAGTAACTCAAAAATGGTGGAAAAGTGGCTATAGCGGAGGGAGGGAAGTACCTGATTTGATGTGGCCCTCAAAGATGCACTGGAGTGTAGGTGCTGTATGGCTGTGAGAGGGGCCAAGGACAGGGCAAGTGTAACAACATGACCATGGACAAGCACTTAACCTTTCTGTGCCCTGATGTCTCCCTTTGCAAAATGAAGGGATGGACTACATAAGCCCCTACGGTCTCTCGTGTGTTCCAGAATTCTAGCACTTTTTGAAGGACTGTAAGGGGAGAGAAGCAGTTACAAACACACGTGCACGCACATACACAAACACACACACGTTAGAAGTCTTTGGTATGTGAAGCCAAGTGGACAGGCCTGAGATCTCTGCAAAAAATTAGGATTATGCCTAGGATGGATCAAGCCCTAGGACACTGAGATCCAGGCAGCTCCGTGAAAGTTTGTGACAAAGGAAGTCTCAGTCCCCGCATCAGACGCAAACTTCTCATTATGGACTTTCACAGTTGAGAAAACATTTTCACGTAGAACAATAGCTTGCAGACTGAGAAGCAGTTGAACACAATGGTGTTGCATTTGATCCTCACACAATCTTGGGAGGCAGGCATCAGAGTTTCTATTCTCTCCATTCTATAGACGAGAAAACTGAGTTTGCAAGTAGTTAAGGTCACAGAGCTGAGTCTTGGACTCTGTTCCCATGAATCTCTGTAACCTCTACAGAGAATGGGGGTCAGTGGGGTCTTACCACTGAGCAGCCATCTCAGAAGTAGGAGCCCTGGGTGTAGAGCCTTCGAGACCCCTGGAACACGGGATGGAGCCGAGGCCTGCGGTTGTGAATGCCATGACTGTCGGGTCACCAGAGATACACTAGATTCGAGGGTAGCCTGACCAGTCTGTGTCCTTACTCTCTGCTGGGGTTGTGTCCTTGTGGTCACATCTCCAATCTGGTCACTGCTGGACTCCCTCATTCTGATTGTTTCAAGACCATGGCTTTGGGGTTCTGGGAGGCTGTGGGACTGAAATGATCTAGGAGTCTGTGAGGACTCATGCTTCTCTGCTGTGTGCTGTCAAGTGAAGCGGGATGCTACGGTACCACTTTTGATGCTGTTTAGATGGCCCGTCCACTATAGATTATTATTCCACGAGTAGACCTGTAATGTATTCTTGTACATCTGAATTTAATTAAGAACCTTTTTCTCGCTGACGTGAACGTGGTTTTACTGTTTCTGGCCAGGCCAGACAAAGATGTTAGACGACAGATTTCTGAATTGTGGGCCAATTTCCCTGATCTTTTAAACCCAAGGCCCCTGCTCTGAGACAGAGATTTATGACCTTGACATGCTGTCTTCAGCCACTCTCTGGTCACGAGGGATTATGCAGCAGCAACTGGTCCAAGAGCCAAGGTTGTCCCCTGCAACCGCACCAGGACCCTCGTGGGGTTCAGAGGACGGTGTCGGGATCACCCCGGCTTTACTTAACCATCTCATGACTTGGGAGGGTTGGCGATGGGATTAAATCTTTGTGCTGTGGTCCATTTCTGATGTGTTGGCCTGTGGAGCCTCAAAGGGCAACGTGAGCTCTACCTTTTCTGTTCCCAAAGGACTAAGACCGGAAACTCATGTACTATTTTGTCCTATGGCTTCTCTGTTTATCAATACCTCACCTTTGGTGCTGATACTGCTTAAAAATAAGAGAAGGGTCAGGAACGCTGACAGTTGTTACCAAGGGCACTTCTCACATCCTCTGCCCCTCCCCTTGTGTGAGGGCCACACCACCTGCACTTGGGGCAGTAAAAGCCTGCACCCTTTAACCACCTCCCAGGTGCTCACCCCAGCTGCTGACTCAGCTTTAAACATCCAGCCCAGGGAACATTGCCTCTTTGGTGCATGTCATAATCAGGAGATTATGGTTCTCTTCAGATTCTGGACTCCACTCCATTTAGGGTGGAGAGTTTGGGAAGCAGGGATGAGGGGATGGCAGCATCCCTCCGTCCATCCATTCACACCTCCATCCAGTCTTCCCTTACACAGTGTCTGACCGCCCGCTGTGTGCCATATGCTAAGCTGGGTGCTGTGCATTCAGTGGTGAACACAGAAGACCCTATCTCAAGGAGCAGCTTCTGTTTCAATAGAGCAGCCCAAGGAACTTCACCTGCTCTTACTTCGGGTACGTTTCTTACTGCCAAGAGTCTGTAGGTGTTTAGGGACCTCATTAAGGTTTGGAAGCTCTGGATCCTCTCTGCTCCTTTGGAGCCTGGCCCTTGGTTGGGCCAGGCCCTCAACGTGCCACTGTCAGCACTTTCCAGATGAGTACTATGTACGGGGAGGGGCCAGGCCTGGGGCCCCCTGAAGGCTGTGTCATCCCTGGCTCTAGCCACAGAGGCTTCATCACAGAGGGAAGCTGAGCTGTGAGCATGTTGCTAGGCTGTGGCTATTTATTTTTATAAACGAGGCTTGTGCTTAATTTAGAAATCTGCTTTTGCTTTTTCTTTCCTTTGTTCCAGCATCATCTGGCTGTCTGGCACCATCAAAGAACTGCACTTCTGACCCAACAAGACCTCATGGGTGAATGGGGGCAGGAAAGAGGTTGGGGAGAGGACTGATGCCAGCCAGGCTGCCTCACGGGGAGGTGGAGACACGTGGCCATGCCATTAGCATCCTGTTCGGCTTTCAGATGAGTTTCGTCTATGACACGTACATAGTCCTCACTTGGAACAAGAGGATTAAAAGAGGCCCTAGTGCTAGCTCCTTTTCTGATTAACCACACCTCGGCATACAGCGGAACAGAAGGCAAAGCTGCACAAAAGAGGACCAAAGTCAGGTGCCAGAAGCAGGTGACATCCAGACTCTCAGTTCGTTGGATGCAGCTATTTTAATAGAGCCACTTTTTTGTGGCTATTTAGACATGAGGATATTTCGATTTGGCTTAAAAATTAAGCGGATAAATGTTAGTTTTTCAGCCCAGGGAATACAGCCAATATTTTATAATCACTTTCAATGGAGTGTAATCTATAAAAATATTGAATCTCTGTGTTTGTATACCTGAAACTAATATAACACTGTAAGACAACTATACTTCAATAAAAGAGAATTTTAGTTAAATGATGAGTAAGATGGGCACTTTATACTCCACCTTTGAGTTTCACCCTAGCCCCGAGCTTTGTCCTATTGCCAGTCCTACCTCTGGGCGTCAAGGTGTATGGATCGGGGAAAGGTATGGTAGAGGTTCAACATGGAAGAGATACCAGCGATCAGGTAACAGTTAAGGACAGAGTAAATGTCAGGAATAAGGTGCCCCTACGAACTGGGAGCAGGTCGGGAGGAGAGGAGGCCGGGAGGCCTCTAATGTCGATCCAGTAGAGATAGAGCAGGACTCAGAGATGGAGTGACGGGTGGGGAACTGGTTACAAACATAAAACCCTGTGAGTCTGCATTTTGGCTCGCCTGTTTTGAGGCTGTGTCAGAACAGCTGCGTGACATTGTTGGGCAGGAAAATATTCCACTTAGGATTCAGAACAGCTCATCTTGTCTCCTCCAGGGGCAGTGTCTGACTCATACATGTCTAGGCATTTCACTTGAGGGCTTGTTTGAGCCTCAGTTTCTCCGTATACAATGCAGATGATCATGTCGACCCTTCCTCTTTCCCCACCTGTGGTTTCCCTCCAGGCGACAGGATGCAGAATGAGCCACTTGGAGAAGGTGCTCGCGTAACTAGTGGGCATTAGTCGGTACGAGTGTTCCATGAGTCAAGAGTTTCCGAGTCGGGCAAGTGTAGCCGTCTCTGCCTGATGATTCATGTGGACACAGTGATGCCTTTAGTTGGAACGTACAGTGTTGGTGATGAATTTGTTCTTGACATGGCAGAGAACTTCATCTTTACTAGAACGCTGTCAACGTGAGGAGTGTGCGGGGATTAGACGGGGAAAGAGAGTTGAAAGGAATCTGGCACCTGTGCCTGCCATGCAGAGATCCACTGTACAAAGAACTATGGCAGCATGTTTATGCCCAGTCATCAACTCCTCTTGGCCAGCAAAGAAATTCTTCCAGATTCTTCTGCCATGTGTCAAACTTGCCAAAGTCCCCGGAGGCAGTTTCTGTGTAACTGAAGGTGGAGGGAGGGGAGGACTTTCTCCACCAGGTTTCACTACTTTCTCTGTTGATCTTGTGCATCACATGGTGAAGCCTCACTAATTTGGGTATGGAATGTCCTTCCAGAATTGGTACAAGGACACAGCAGGGCCTGGGGCCTCAGCTTCCAGAAGCCTGACCTGGGGCCGCCATGCAGCTGGGCAGGAACCCTCCTCTGAGCCCTCAGAGCAGAGGCAGAGGGCAGGAAAGGCACGCGTGTCTCTGCAGCTCGCTGGACTGGCCGTGCCTCCGAGGCTGGCCGCCCCAATCCCTGCTCTGGGAGCCAAGACGCCATCTCCCTGGTACAGTTAATCTTTGTTCCAGCCACCAACTCATCTTTCTTTGTTACTTCTCACCATGCCTCTGGCCGCAGATTCCTTATGGATTCCTTTCTCAGGTGTCGTGTTTTGATTCCCTCCTCACGTGTACTCCCAAGTGCCAAGAACAACTCTGCTCCGGCAGGAGGCTATCATTTGGCTTAAAAGAAGGTGGGAGCGGTAGCTTCTCCGCATGAGCATTCTTTGGATTTATGTGGGGATTTATTCTGGGAACTGTTTACAGTCTCCCGCAAGTCTCCCCCCACCGCCAACAACATGTTTCTGTCGCAGAGAGTCGTTCTGTTTTCATTGTTTGTAACTGGAGGATGATACGAGCTTTTCCTCCGGAGCCTGGGTAGACGGGCTCAGCACGCACTCGCCACACACACCATGACTGCCCCAGCACGTTGGCGGGGCCCACACTGAACAGTGCAAAGTGGTCTGTTACCATTATTACAGCCCCAAGCCTTGTCCCCAATAGTTGTGAGATGAACCTTAAGACTTCTTCCCGAATAGTTGGTTTCTCCAGCCCTGGCATGGTGTTCACCCCATGGGGCAGACCCCCTGAGCGACTGACAAGCTCTCCCAGGTTTAGCTGGAGGGGTCAGGTCCAATTGACATTTGCTTCTCTGTTGTCATTGCGTCAGACTTAATGATACACGCTAAGCACAGGAGCTGCTGTTCTCCCTCGTCCCCATCGTGGTTTGGGGAGGTTGCATTGCCCCATCTGTCACTTTGTATAGTGATTCAGGGATCTGTTGTTGGACAAGGAACTAAACTTAGAGACAGGAGGGGTCAGGCCCCATGCAGGCAGCAAGCAAGTCTGCCCGGCCTGTCCCCAGACAGGCTGCGTCCTGGACTTGGTCTGCCTGGACCAAGAGAGTCACCCAGCAAGACCCCTGCTTTAGGGGCTAAAATCAAGTAATCAGGCCAAGCTTGAGCAAGAGCAATCTGAAGTTTGAAGGTGCTTCCAGGTACAACCCCTGATTCAGGTACGAAAACGAAGACAGTGGTCTCCTTTGAGTCCGACCACAACTCTTGGAGGTAAACAGGGCACGTGTTATTACTCCAACTTTACCAATGGGGAAACTAAGTTCCAGAAAGTTTAGTTAACTTCCTTAGAGTCAACTAAGTAAGTGACTGGTGGACTTGAGACGAGAAACCTCAAATTCCTGACATGTGCTCCAGTTTTTTCCATTACTCCATGCTGCACTTCAGCAGGGCTTACGCAAAACATCAAATGCAAGTGCTAGCCCTTCCAGCTGGGCAGGAGCTGGAAGCTGGCATGGGTTTCCATTGGCATGTCTGGGTCCCAGGAGGCTACAGGCACGTTTCCACTTGCTTGTACAGCAAGATGAGGCTGTGTGGCTCAGGCAGGGCTGAGGCCATTCGGGGGCTCGCTGCTCACGAGGCTGTAGTGAGGGGAATGCAGCTGAGAGGGAGAGGAGTGGAGCGATGATGCGAGTATCTGTGTGTGCACTTGTGTATGTACACTCACACACACACACACACAGTCACACACACACAAGCCTGGGTTCACAGGTGAACAGCTGTAACTACCGTCTGCCACAATGGCTGTTGAAGGTGGACGGAGCAGATCCCCTTCGAGGTCATCTGCAGCTTCCGGACGCACTGTGGCTTCTTACTTCAAGCTTCTGCATCCTGAAGGCTTTCTCTGGCCACGGGAATTTGCTGAGCCCCTGGGTGGGGCTGAGGCGGCCCAGAAGAGCCCCAGAGCTAATGGTCCTCTGGCATTGGTTAAGACCAATGAGGGATGGAGCTGGGCATAAATGTCTCAGGTTCCTTGCCCCTCGATAAGACAATTGCCGTGTTTTCTATGGGGTCTTTTTTTTTTAAAGGTTTCTTTTAAGACTTATTTATTATTTGTTTGTTTGTTTTTAATTTATTTTGGGCTGCATCGGGTCTTAGTTGCAGCACGTGGGATCTTTCACTGTGGCGTGGGAGCTTCACTCTAGTTGTGACACGTGGGTTCCAGAGTGTGTGGGCTCTGTAGTTTGCAGCATGCAGGCTCTCTAGTTGAGGCGCACGGGCTCAGTAGTTGTGGCACGTGGGCTTAGTTGCCCCACGGCATGCGGGATCTTAGTTCCCCGACCAGGGATCAACCTGCGTCCCCTGCATTGCAAGGTAGATTCCTTACCACTGGGCGATCAGGGAAGTCCCTCTATGGGGTCTTTGACAGGCACCCCAGTGGGCGTGAGCCCCAATGCTCTCAGCAGCAGCCCGCTCATAACATCCCCCTTTCTGCTTTCCCCTTTTCTGTCTTGCTCCCCCAATCCCTCACTGCGTTTCTTGGGATCACCTCCCCCATCAGCTCTGTGCAACCAGATTTCTGTTTCAGGCATGAAAACTAAGACAGTGGCTTCCTAACTACTCCTGCCTCCCACCTGGTATGTGGTGGGCTTTCAACACAGCCAGGTTCCTGCTGAGAATGGCAAGTGAGCACTTCCCGGTGAGCACTGCTCCCTTTCAGCCATCGCACAGGAAGCCTGTGGCTCTGGTACAAATAATGATGGGGTTCTACATGCTGGAAGAATCTGTTTTCCTATGGATCCAGGGGAGGCCCCGCATCAGGGCTGCATGGGTAAGAAATAGAGAACTGAGCTCAGTGTCCTTAAAAACGATGTCAAGTTGAAGTAAGCCTGGAGTGTTTTTTTGCTGTTTTATCTTCTGTTTTGCCAACGACATGGGCTCTGTGGCAAGTGTGGCCTCAGCTATCCTTCACTCCTTTAAGCCCTGGTGAGCGGCGCCATAAATGCTCCCTTTCCTGGGGGAGGCCTGCATCGCCTTGCTCTCTAAACTCCTCTTAATGCAGCCGCGGAAACTTGGGAGCATGGGAAGGCCGAGCCAGGACTCCCCGAGGTGGGAGCAGGTTCCTGGATGCCACCCGACCTTCAGTCCTCCTGGGTTCCAGCAGACAGCAGACTTGACTTGCAACCAAGCAGACACATGAAGGCAAACGTGCGCTTCTGACATTTGTAACCCGCCTCCCACAAAACAGAAGGTACTCTTTTCCTTGTGTTATTCCCTGCCTTGTTCTTGACATTTTTAATGTGCTGAGTCTACGGCCGACTTTGCATTCCCGACACCTCCCACTTGAATTGGCTCCTGGTTCCTTCAGGCCTGAGATCCCAGTCACGTGCTACACCCCAGAGAACACTCTACGTTCCCTTTCTGGGCAGGCTACCCTCCTCCTCACCTTGACATTTAGGGCCTGCTGTTTCTTTTCCTCTTCTCCTGTCATAAATCAGCGCCAGGCAAGATTCACTGTACACTTGGCAGGGTTTGGGGAAGCTGATGCTGGGATGAGGGGGCTTTTCTGCAAGCACTGGGTAAAAAGCAAGCATTGTCTTTCCGCTCCTATTGCCTGGCTTTGCAACAGTGTGAAACCCTGAGCAGAAAGCCCAGGTTCCATTTCCAGGCCCTTGTCTGACCTGCACAAAGCTGAGCGTATCTTCCAAGTTCTTTTGCTTAAACCAGACAAGGCAATGCCGTCCCTTGCCTGGGTTTTTCCTAGTTTGTAGCCCAGGCTGAGCTGCTGGCTGAGTTCATTCACCTCAGGGGGTCTGGTATGGAGCACCGTCCTCAACAGCCGAAGGAACACAGAGGCTGGGCCATTTCTGTCCATCCCCCCCACCCCCAATCTCCCCAGGCCACGTTTAGGAGTTGGGGTTTGATTCAGCTTGGGAGTGAAGGGAAGTAAGCCTTTTTAGCGCCAAGTGTCAGATACTAAGCAATGCCTAAGGGTATGTATGTACGGGATGATAAAGTCATCAGATAGGCTACAAGGATATATTGTACAACGCAGGGAATATAGCCAATATTCTGTAGTAACTGCCAATGGAAAGTAACCTTTAAAAATTGTATAAAAAAATTAAAAATATTTTTTTCAAGACAGAGGGAAAGGAGAGAGAAAGGGACAGAGAGCAGGAGAGAAATGGGAATGAGAAAGACGGGAAAGGAAGAAAATGAGTCCACAAAATAATAGTGATGCAGAGGAGTGGCTGAGTGCCACCCACAAGTCTTTGAGTGGCACCGATGCCATCTGTCACCCATCTCTGCTTCAAAGTGGCATCAGGAGCTGGTGAATGCATGCGCTAGCTCCACAGAAAACACACAGCTCAGATTTTAGAACCATGTTGCCTCCCACGGTCACCTGGAGTAGGGATGAGTGTGAACCTCCTTACTCAACCGTGAGAGGTCTTCGTCAAAGGACTTTCAAATGTTTCATGATATACTAAATCACTTGTGTAAATATAAGATGGTATTTTTTTCTCCAACTCACTTCAAGACTAGAACACACACTATTTGCACAAGTCTCAAGGTTAATTTAAGCATACGTAGAAGATTCTTAAAGGAAGAGACCATGACAGTTGGGTTGAACCAAATGCCTGGCACACAGTAGGTGCTCAACAAATGTCTGAAATTGAATCAGGGAATGAATGAATATGAGAGATACAAAGAAGAATATTTTAACAAGAAGATACCCGAATATTCAACACTGATTCCTTTTCAACACATTTCATTGCATTCCTTCTGGGTCCCAAGGATGCAAGGATGAGTGAGCGTTCCACATGTGTATTCACTAGTCGGCCTGTGATCACACGCACACACTGGAGTAGATGTGGACAGGGTGCAGGGATGGGGATGGCTGACACTGCCCAGGGGTTTCTGCAGAGGTGTCTACATATGCAGGTCCTGAGGCTACCCAGGAGGTCTCACCAGGCAGACCACTTGGAAGACAGAACGTGAGGACAAAGGGATGAAACAGCCTAGTGTGTCAGAGAGCAGCAATACCTGCATATGGCTGGGGCAAATGGAAGGGGTGTGTGTGTGTGTGTGTGTGTGTGTGTGAGAGAGAGAGAGAGAGAGAGAGAGAGAGAGAGAGAGAGAGAGAGAGAGAGAGAGAGAAGGGTGGGGGGTTGAGGGAAGGCAGGGGCAGGATAGAAAGCCCTGAATGTCTCTGACAACCGCCAGCTTTTGCTGGTCACCAAAGATTTCAGAGTGTCTTCTATATGACCAACCACTGGCAACAGTAGGTTTCACTTATTCAAATCTTCCTGGGAAGCTGAAACCCCATGGACCAGCTGTTGCTTGGTCACTGGGGAGTGTGAGGTGTCTCCATGCCTCCTTAGGGCCTCCAAGCTAATGGTAGAGGGGTATGATCTCTGACCTTCTAAGCATCTCATGGTGCTTATGTGGTGTCTGGTCTAATTTCCTCTCTGCTGTGAGCTACCTCAGGGCAAAATCTCCCTGTTCTCTGAGCAGACCGAATGCAACAGAGCTTTACTGGAAGGATGGATGGATGGACAGATGGACAAGTGGATGCTGAGTCCTACAAAAGCCTTTAAGCCCCACCACTCTTCCCTAAGGGGGCAAAAGTCATATTTACCGTGACTACTTGTTTATTATTAACACTGCAAGTCTCCCATGGGCATAGAGCCCAGACCAAAACCAGTCTGGGATGAAAAGAGACAAGGCTGGAGCCCCCAAAGAACTTAGCAAGAAGCCAGATCAGGGCTTATCAGAAGAGTGGCCAGCACAGGCCCCGAGGCCTGGGAGGAAGAGCATGGGCTGGAAGCCTGCGGTCCCTCAGGTTCTCGGGACCCTGGTAGTTCCAGCAGAAGTGGGCCCAGTGCTGGAACGCCACGAGCGCTTCTGCTACAGAATGCCCTGGAAGCCAGATGATTTGATAAAGCCCAAATCAGAGCAGATGAAAGGCAATTATGTCCCCACAGCCTGGGCTCCTGCCACCCTGAGCCTCCCTGGGGATGGACTTGTGGCATTTGGATGTTTCTCTCACAAAGGCCTGGAGAGAGAAAAACAGCCATTCAACATCTAATAAATTATCTCTCGTGTCACTGCTTCTGCTGGTCTCGTTCTGACACTTCTCCCCTTCTGATTGTAGACAATCATCATTCTCTAATTGCTTAGAGAATTGCTTGCTCATGGAGCTATAGTAACAACGAAAAGCTCTCATTTGTCATTGTTTGTTCAGGATGTCGAATTAAGCCAAATTATGCCTCAGTTTAGACACAATTCTATTCTGAAGAGCAGCTCCCCGCCCCACACTGGCCCCAACGAGACTTCTCTTGGCCCAAAGGCCGTACCTGACTTCCAGGAGATCACTAATCAGCCCCTCCCCAAATGAGGCCCAGAAGGGGGGTCCTTGTGTATCTGGGGGGCCGTGATCTGGCAGCGGATGGAGAATAACCGAAGGAAGGCAGTAAGTGCATGCAGGTCCCGACCCCACTAACAAGTGGATTTCCCTGGAATTCAGACCAGCCTTGGACCCTGCGTGTGAGTCTCTCTTTTTTCAAAGCACAGAACTGAATGGCAGGAAAACAGGACAAATTGCTGACATAATTCAATAGTATTTATTAGCCATCCCATATTCATTGCTTGGTGCTTTACAGTCTTTAGGAAGCTTACCTCCTACAACATGAGTACAGATTATGCACAGAAGTCACTGTGAATATATGGAATGCACAGAACTACGTGGCAGTGGTGTGAGTTGGACATAGCAGTGAGCACAGATTCTCAGAGCAGCAGCGCATAGAGAATGCATGAGAGAAATACCTGAGTGCAAGCTGGACATCAGGCCTAGAGATCTAAGTGGCTTAACTGATTACTTAATTCATTTGTCCAACTCCACGTATTGAGGACCTATTAAGTAACAGGTACCAAATGAGGCACCGAGAATTTAAAGAAAAGAATAAACCTCTGCCTGTGGCTTTGAGGAGTTCATACTCTAGAGAGAATTAAAGTACAAATAAACTAGATAAGGAATTAGAGTCCAGTGGCACATGGAGAGTGGGAATTATTGGGGAAGCATCAAGGAAGGATGGATGCACTCAGCCTGAGGAGACGGGACCCAGATTTGAATGGACCTGGCAGGGTTGGTGAGCTCCTGAAAGGTTTGCTGAGGGTATTTCATTCAGGCCTGGAAGCCGGAAGAGCAGGGAGGAGTTAAAGGAACGTGCAATAGTTGTGTGAACAAAGGATAGGGGGAGGGAGGCGGAGTGACAGATGTGGCTGGAGAGAGGCCGGGGCTAGTTCGGGAAGCTTCTGAGTGTCCTGTGAAGGATGTGGGCTTTTACACTGAAGGCTTTAAGAGGGGAGAGGACAGGAAGAGAGTCATTGGCCAGTGTAGAGGGGAGTGGATGGAAGCGGGAAGGCAGGAAGCAGAGACAAGTGAGGAAGTGGTGGAATTAATGGGGCTGGAAGAGACACTTTCAGAGACACATGAGACGCGGTCTATTCCACCCTCACATTTCTTTCTTTTCTCTTTTCAGTGCTTTTTGGGGCATTACTACACACAGCTGTTTTATAATTTGACTGTCTTAATCTGCTTATTCTGGAAGTCTTTCCCCACATTTTTCTTGGGCCCTGAGATCTGCCTCTATTTCTGCAGTGTCCAGGTGCACAATATTTTCTGTCCTTGGTTGGGGGTGAGAGACCCCAGAGCGCACACTCCAGTTAATGGAAGTTTCACATCATGGGTTGGACTCAACTTGAAGTCCTTCCTTTATGATCTAAATAATTAATTTATGTTTTCTCTTTTCAAGTCCATAAATTCTCAGCTGAAGCTAGAGTTATCTGTGTGAGGACTTGGATCTTTCCCTACTTTCTCTATCGGGGGTGTTAGTAATCCAGGGGTCAGGTCTCAGCCAGTTTATGAACACAAATTTATTGGACACCTGCTGTTTACACTTCACATCACTATTCCAGGGTCTGTTCAAGAAAGAGTCTGAATATTGTTCAACAACCGAAGGAAGGTTCAGGCCAGGCATTCGTAGCAATAAGCAGCCTCCACCTGGTGCTGAACTCACCAACTTCGGGCTAACAGTGAGTGTCTGTCCTTCTCCAGAGAACTGCTCATTTGCTTGGCGTAACTCTCATGACTCAGCATCCTCAGACTCCATACACGCAAACATCTACCTCCGGGGTAATTGCCATGGTTGTTTCCAGATCATTACTGTGAAAGGTGATCAATGAAAGTACTCTCTAGGTGGCCTTGAAAAGAGCTCTGCTCTGAACCTGCACCTCTCCTCACTTTCTCCACCAAGAGTGTAAATCATTCAAGGGTCAAGAGTCAGCCAACCTATGATCAAAGGTTTATTGGATGCTTGCTGTTTACACATCACACAGCTATTGCAGATTGTGTCCACGAAAGAGTCTAGACTCTGAGTCTCAGCAAAAGTCCCCTGTAATCCTTCCCACTGCCAACAGTGCTTGTTGCTGGCTTGGGGCAGCCTTCCCCTGTGCTGCTGTGAAAACTAATCTCTGTAAAATGCTTGCAAAGCCTGAGGCACATCAGTCATCTGGACCCCCAGCTCCTCACCAATGACACAGAAACAAGAGAAGCGCTAGTCTCTGGAATGCTCTTCAGATCATAAATCTCCAACTATACTGAGGAAGCAGCCTCTCCCTTGGAGATGGTAAATCGATTTGCCTAAAAACCAACCAACCAACCGACAGTTCTCTGAGCCTGTTTCTCATTTCCCAAAGGTAACATATTCTGGAGAAATGAAACAAAAGGAAAATAAATAGATTGATTCAACACCTCCTGTATATATGAGTCTCTGTTAAGCACCATACAGGTACTATAGGGTCACAAAAAAACTAGGACTTGGCCTCTGACCTCGTGGAGTTTACATTCTACTTGGGAACATACAGAGCTGCATGAATACCTTTAGAGGCTCTAACATGAATAGATATGATCCCTCCCACCCTTTTACAGGTCAAAATAAAAAAACAAACCTATAGTGTAAAACACAGAGCTTACATGTGTGTAAAAGTTCTGGATTTTCTGATGGCAAAATTCTGGACAAGTTAAGTGAATTCAAGATGAACTTTTCTCATGTTTTTGTGGTCTTATTTTACTGGTTCTTTAAGCACAGGCTTCATCTGCCAACTCGTAATCTAAATGGGGTCCATAACTATACACGCAAGATACAAGACTATACACACCAGACAATATTACAAGAAAAAAAAGGACATGGTGGGTCCCTGTGTCATTTAGGGTTCTCAAGAGAAACAACCAGTGGATTGTATATGTGTGTGTGTGTGTGTGTGTGTACAGAGACAGAGACACAGAGACACATACACACACACACACACACACACACGTAGAATTATTTCAAGGAACTGGCTTAAGTGATTATGGGGGCAGCTGGCAAGTCTGGAATCTGTAAGGCAGGCCAGCAGCAGGCTGGAAACTCTCAGACAGAAGCTGATGCTACAGTCCACAGATGGAATTTCTTCTTCCTCAGGGAAACTTCAGTTTTGCTCTAAAGGCCTTTCAACTGACTGGATGAAGGCCACCCAGATTATCAAAGATAACATTTACTTAAAATCAATTTAAGTAAATGTTAATTAGATATAAAAAGTACCTCCCCAGTGACACCTAGACTAGTGTTTGAATAACTGGGCTATAGCCTGGCCAAGTTGACACATCAAGCTGACCATCACAGTCCCCTACAAAGGATGTAACCATAATCGGGTGGATCATGAGAAGAAGGAATCCCAGGATGTGAGAGCTTGAAGGGGATTTAGAGCTCACCAAGTTCAATCTCTTCCATGCACAGGGATGCTTGGTTTGTACATAATCTTGAAAACTGATTTTTCTAATCTAGTAGCATGTTGTATGCGAGGAATTCAAGGGGATTGTTATAGAGGCCTGGGGTCGAGATTCTTTCTTGATTAAGGCCTGATGGAGCAGAATGTACACAACAGGTGTCCAAAAATATTTTTTAGTTGTGTCACATGGGTATTGGAACTGGGCCTGAGGCTTAGTCCTACCCTTTGAGAGCAGGGTTCAAGACCATCAGTTCACTGATATGTCTCTAGGGCCTAGTCTAGTCATGGCACGTAATAGGTGCTCCAAAGCATTGGTGAAATTCATGAATTGAATGAATGCATGGAATTCAGGCCAGTTGGATGTGCAATATCCTGAGTCCATCCATAAAAATGCAGACACAGAAAGGCAATATTCTAAGCATGAAGTATGGTGTTTTCTGAGTTTCCTCATCAGTCCAATGGAAATGGTAGTATATTACCTAACTAATAGCTATATTCCAAGGATTATATGAGCATATGTATATATCTATATTTTATATTTTATATTATATATGTATATCTAGCATTTAGCACAGCACTTGGCATAGAGTAGGTGCTCAATAACTGAGAGAGATTACTATAATCCACGTTATTTCACGCTATCCATTTCCAGTAGATGCTGTTGGTGGCATGCCCAGACTACTTTTACCAGCCATGGCATGTATAGTAAAACTACCAGCTCTGGGCATTGAGCGCCAATGACCCACAGCTGCCCATGGAGAAAATCACCCTCCACTAAAACAAGATCTTTGCTCACTAGGCAGATATGGTTCCCTGCCTTCAAGAGATAGCCCACAGCCAATGACTGGCCCATATAGAGAGACAAAGAGTTAGCCTCCTTGCCTTAAGGTGGGACCAGCCCCAAAGCTCATGGTGATAAAGCTGCAGCTAGTCTCCAGCTGAGCTCACATACTAGCATTTCCCCTGCCCTCTTCTGCTTCTCTCACTCCCTTTCTCCTAAGAGCATGCCCTCACTAAAAAAAATCACTTGGACAAGAATCCTTGTCTCAGGCTCTGCTTCTAGGGAACCCAACTTAAGACATAAACATTTGGGCTTCCCTGGTGGCTCAGTGGTTGAGAGTCTGCCTGCCGATGCAGGGGACACGGGTTCGTGCCCCGGTCCAGGAAGATCCCACATGCCACAGAGCAGCTGGGCCCGTGAGCCATGGCCGCTGAGCCTGCATGTCCGGAGCCTGGGCTCTGCAACGGGAGAGGCCACAACAGTGAGAGGCCCACGAAGACATAAACATTTACTTGGAAAGTGCGCCCCTTCTTTGCCTGTGCAGTAATGAGCCATTGCACTCATGTGATTCTGCTATTCAGATCCCCGGGTGAGTCTCTGCCACATGCTGTTCCTAGCCAGAAGAGAAAAATGGCCTTGCCTCTGCAGCTGGCACCTGGCTCATCCATATCAGACCTCTCTAGGCTGGTGCGGTGAGTCCTCTTTAGCTTACATTTTGCCTAATTCTTCCTGGCCAAGTCTATTCAATTAGCCTTGCCTGTTCTTTAAACCAAGTAATCACACTTTCAAACACTAAAGCCTGAATTTCAGGGAAGACATTCACTCATCCATCCATCCAACCAATTATGGAGTACTGTCCATGTAGTTGAGAGCTGTGTTAGGTGCTGGGGATGTGGCTACAAACATAGACAAGACATAGTACCTACCCTCCAGGATGTCGTAGTCTGGAGGGAAAAATGGACAAATATGCAATTGCAATGGAGTTTATGATCCACTATAACATGATACTACAAGAACACAGAGAAGAGATTTCTAAATCAGGCTATTGGTTCAAAATGACTTGGTCTTCATTGTGATTGACCTAAATAGAAATAAATAGAATGGATACCCCCTAGCACACTGCAAACCAAGGCGGTTACTTCTGAGAATAAGGTGTTACAGTGTAGAATGATGTGTAGTTTTAAACACAAAGAATAGTTGCCTAGTGATGGACAGAATAAAGAAATATAAATGCAAAGGACTCTGTCTGCTGTGTCATTACTGCTATAGCTTTTCTCCCACTCAAATGCTTCCTTCCTGGGGACCCAAAGAAAGGGCAGCTGAATTAGACGTTTTCTATCTGGGGACTGGCTAGATCAGTGGCAATCAAAACCGAGTTCTCCCACTGCCTTTCCACCTGATGACATGGCTGATCTCCCACAGGCATGGCCAGGATGCAGAGGTCTCACTGCACAGCTGCCTTATTGTTGCTTATTCCTCCTAAGCCATTCATCAATCTATTCCTGCAAGACATGTGGAGGTTATAGCCTTACCGTGAGGTTAGGAATGTTAATTGTTCTGTGCTGATATTAGTGTGGCTGGTGATAATGGGAAAATAATTATTACTCTGTGCCTTTATGGCCATGTTCATTGCTCTCTGGTGGTTATGTAGTTGTTTGGCTATACGTGGTAATGGAACAATGCACCAGGGCTATTGTTGCTTCAGCTATACAACTGGGGGGAGTGAGATAGGAGGAGGTGTTTGAGAGGCTGGGACTTAAGAAATAAAGACTTCATTCCTCTTGAGACTTTTTTTTTTTTTTAGTCTTTGCAGAGCTCTCTTTGCAAAATCTCTGTGTAAAATCCTAAAACTCCAAAACATTTGGTGATTCAAGAACCCCAACATCTTATTCATAAGTCAGCTCTGTTGGTGATTCTGTGCTGTGGTCTGAACAAGAAGGAGTCTCCTCATCTCTCTGGATGCCTCCTATCACCTAGCTTCCTGAGTTTTAAGCCTTGGAGTCGATCTAGATTCCCCCATCTCTCCTATTCTCCTGTGGCCAGCTCCAGTCACTCTCAAAGCCCATCAGGTGTATCTCTTTTTTTTTTTTTTTTTTTTTGGCGGTACGCGGGCCTCTCACTGTTGTGGCCTCTCCTGTTGCGGAGCACAGGCTCTGGACGTGCAGGCTCAGCGGCCATGGCTCACGGGCCCAGCCGCTCCACGGCATGTGGGATCTTCCCGGACCGGGGCACGAACCCATGTCCCCTGCATCGGTAGGCAGACTCTCAACCACTGTGCCACCAGGGAAGTCCCACTTGTATCTCTTGAGCATCCCACTTCTGTCGCCTTTGTCGCCTCCTGTCTGGTCCTGATCATGGCTCTGGTACGGGGCCTGGGCATTTATCTCTTCTTGGACTCTTGATTGACAACTGCCACCTTACTGGTCTCCTACCTCTAGTCGCAACTATTCCAGTCCACCAGTCATGCCGGTTCCTTATTCAAAATTCTCCCCGTTGACTACTGGATAAAATAACAAGTCCCTTCCAAGATGCTTCAATATCTAACCCTGCCCACCTTTCTAACTTTACCTCCTTTCACGTTTCCTTCTTCTTCCCAGCAGCCCTGCGTATGACTCATGACTTGCTCTTCCCTGAGTACATTATGCTGTCTCCTCCAATGCCTCTCTTGCTTCCTGGAATGCCCTCATCCTTCAGAAGCTACTTTGTCTGAGACCCCTCCCTGCCTCGCCAAGGCAAATATGACCATACCTCTCCTGTGACCTGCAGGTGACACCTCAAGCACAGAAACCACCACACTGCACTGTAATGGTGTGTGGGCTCATCTGTTTCCTCACAAGACTGTGAGTGTCTAGAGGTCCATGAGGTTTTTCTCTCCTTAATTTTCAGTACCTGGCACAGTTTCAGGTACATGGAAATTATTTAACATATGCTGAATAAATGAATGAAGTGGTTTTCCTCCTTATGAACTAGGATCTTCTGGATTAAAATGACAGACAAAACAATTACTCTTTAGAAGGATCATATGAGATGTTTTTATCAATTTATAGTCACACAGTCATACCTGTTAGAAGGCCAGCCTCCCCTTCCTCATGGTCCTCACATGTGCTGTTCCATCTTCTTAGAACACTCTTCCTTCCCTGTCGTATGATTTCAGCTTAAATGTGTATTCTTTAAAGAAGCTTATACTGAGCACCCTTCCAACCCCCATCAGTCTAGGGTAGGCCCCCAGTTATATGTTCCCATGGCATCTGAATATTGGCTTTCCATTTTATTTACCCCAATTATTATTAGAAAATATTAGTTTAATAACTGTTTTATCTATTAAATATTAAGTTCCTTGAAGGCAGGGGCTAATAGTCTTATTCACCACTGTGTTCCTGAGCCTGGCATATCACCTTGCCTCTACAGAGTATATAATACATATTTAAAATAAGGAACTGAAAAAGTTTCCAAGACAAGACATTCTTTTGACATCTACTTTACGCACAGTTTAACGGGTTACATAACTACATCTCTTTCCAGAGGTAGGCTGAAGTGCGTGTTGTCTTGCATAACATTTCAAGCAACACATTGAATTTCCATCAGTTTGGACTCAGAAGAATAGGGGAGCAGATAGGTTCTTTTGAGTATGTGATCAATTTCAGGCTTTTTTCCAGGTCAGTTTAGTTCAACATCTCATGAGAACCTACTATGTGCTAGGCACTACCTTGGCCTCAACACTGGGTATGTGAACAAGAATATGACAGACTCTCTGACTCTCTGATGCTTAAAGCCCTTTGAGAAATGCCTCTCTGTAGATTTACTAAATTTTAATTCACTCTAAGCACATCCTGTTTCTTTAAATCATGTGGTCACCTCTCCCCAGTTCTGTCTGGAATGTTCTTTCCAGTCTTAACCATTTGGTTAATCATTATTTCTCTCTCCTACAGCAAACCCTTTGATTAAGATCACACCGCTCCTTCCCCAGAATCTTCATTGCTCTTTCTCTGCACTGCTTTGCTATCCTCCCAGGACTGGTCCCCATAAACCATCCACTGCATCATCCCCCCTCCTCGACTCCTATTCTGTGTGTGCCTGCAGGGCAGGGACCATCATGTCATTCTGTCTCTAGCACAGTGACTGAGATATAGGAGATGCTCAATGATTTTTGTCGTTTTTACAATGAATGAATAAATGAATAAAACTCGTGTTTTTAGCTAGAGATAGTGCAAGACTATTTTTTTTCTATGCAACATCTTTAATTTCTCATCCAAAATAACTGAAAAACAATTTTACATCTTTTAGCTCTACTTTACATCCAAGCATTTATCCAATTTAAATGTGATATCTTTCTGCATCACATTAATGAAATTGTGTCATAGAACTGTTGCAAGACTATGTTTAATGGATTGTTTACAGTTAGCGGTACTCACTCCTACAAAGACCTAGACAAAATTCCTCAGTATTTCCTCCCCTGTAATCAAGTAAGTTAAACATCCCCTAGTATACCTTATTTATCTCAGGATTCTGTAAGATTCAGTCATATGAAGCTACCATTTCTGTGCATCAAAAACAATTGAATATCGGTACTTCACGTGGCTCAACCTAATGCTTATCCGCTCATTAATGACGGTGCCAAGGTGAACATCAAAGTCTACATTTAAATGTTTCAGATTCCAAAAGAGAGGACTGTTTTCCTTATCTCATTCTGGATCTTCTCCCTGGCCTATATCTCCAAAGCTATTCAGGAGTGTCTTCTAAGCTCACTGCTTCTTCCATTTTCCCTGAAGTCAGAAATGTTTGGAGCACAGTGCAGAAATAATCTTTTTTAGGATCACTTATGAAAGGTTCGCATTCATAGCCAATTAGCAAAAGCCCAACACAAAGTGTACGTACAATAAACGTCTCTGAATGAATACTAAGCAGCATAGTGGATATTACTCATATCATGATGAGACTCTCCAGGTGGTTGGGATGGAGGGACTGAGGGATAATGGTTTCGGTGAAGCCCCTTCTTTTCTGGAACGAGAGTCACACTTTTTGATATTTGTTCCTGGGCCTTTAACTCCACTGCCCTGCCCCTGTCCCATGAGGCTAACACCCACAGAACCAAGCTGTCCTCTGAAACATCTAATCCACAGCCTCTGCCTAAGACTTTATTGCTCATACCATGCTTTACTCCATTTCCCAAGCAAATGGCATCACTGGCTCCCAGCCTTTTGCCTCATCTCCCATCTAGGTCTGTATGTTCACCACTAGAATCTCACAACCAATATTTCTCTACCAAAATTGTCCTGTACTTCCCTCTTTGATGGAGGCTGCATTTTCTCTGGTCACTCAAAATATCATCTCTGGATATTGAGGGAACACTTGGGTCCTAACCCCCAGCACTATCCCTACTCCCTTCTCACACTCCATATTTCCCAAGCTTACCTGGAAAGGTGGAGGAAGAGAAGGCAGAAGAGAAGGATGAAGCCCAAGAACCTGGGTATTTTTCTTGATCAAGAATCAGGACTGCTCTGGATAAACAGAGTTTGTGTATGGAGGTGTGCTGTATAGTTCAAGGCCACCAGAGCTACAGAGGCCACAGTCACTTTAGCAGGAACTCTGACCTGGCTCCCAGGGAGCACTGCCTCCAGCTTTCCCTGTAGATATTATCCCTTTTTATCTGCCAGGCATATAAATCTCCACTCCCATCTTACAGCATTTAACCTTCAGTTTGAGTCCTTGGTCCCCTCAGGTCTACCAGCTCCCACCTCCTTCCTTGTTCTGTGAACAAGGAGACACACAGGATTTGCAGTCACTGCAGTACGACTTGTGATTGTGAGGTAACTGGATGATATTATCACCTTCTCAGAAAGTCTTCAAAGATATCACGAGGAAGTGAGGCATTCCTCTTCTGGCAGGTATCTGTGTGGTCAGTTAAGATGACCACTGCATTCCATCCCAATCATGTCATTCAGCCATTTTTCCACAGTGGGCATGTCCACAGAGACACTGAAGGATGTGAGAGTCCAGAGGACCCAGCTAAAATGCAATTCCTAACACAGCACCCACACATGGGTTTCTAATAATCAGTCTGCACATAGTCGCTCCACAATTCAGGACGTAGGTTCCTCTCACTGCATTGTTTTTGCTTTTTACCTCCTGCCTTTTGGGAGTTTTAAAAAGTTAAAGGCATCTTGGAGATAGTGACAAAAGTATTCATTATCAAAGAAAGCTCTTGTATATAGTACAAATATTAATGTGTGTGACTCCAAGAGCTAGATTGCCTGGGTATAAATTTCCGCTCCAAAAGCTTACAGATTTTTATACAAGGAGAGGTTATTTAACCTCCCTGTGCCTCAATTTCCTCATCTGTAAAACAGGAATTATAATAGGATGTACCTCAGAGGTCATTGGGAAGATTAAATGACTCAATGTATACAAAGCACTTAAAACAATACCTAGGAAAAAGTTGACCAAAAATATACTGTTATATTATTGGTAGTAGAAAATGTTTAGCATTTGTCTTAGAGGAGTATGTTTTCTGGCAGTGTGTCTCCTATGTAAGAACTCACTGAAGCCCTTGAATATGTCCCTGGACCATCTTGAGCTCTCTGGACTTCTGAGTATCACAGGTTTTTGCAAAACGAGTCCTAGACTAGAAGCCAGAAGACCTGGGGGGTTCTGTAGCTACCTACTTACTATTCATTAACAGCCTACACGGGCCAGTCCTCATACGCAATTCTTCTCCTGTTACTTTATGTATTCTTCACACCACTTCCGCAAGGTGGCTCTTATTTTCCTAATTTCACAGATGAAGAAACAAATTCAATTTAACCACTGAGTCAATGCTATGGAGCCGAAAACGCGGGTCTGGAACCACTATTAAAACCTCGTTTTAAAAACCCAGCACGTGGTTCTATGGAAAGTCACTCAACCTCTGTGACCCTTATTTCTTCCGCCTGTAAAACTGGAATATGCCTCCGGGGTCCATCTCACAGGGTTAGACTCCAAAGAGAAAGTGTTTATGCAGGCCGGCTGTAGGCCGCGAAGGGGTAGCCAGCATCCTACTCCAGCAGCAAAGAAGCACCTGGAACAACGAACCAAAAAGACGCTAACGCGGGGAGGAGACTGCCGGTTCCGGGCGGGCGCTCGGATGAGTGGCAGGAGCATTGGCCAATAGGGCTGCGGGAGGCGGCAGGGGCGGGGTTATCCCGGGCGGGGTTACCCCTCAGCCGCGCTACGCCTCGGTGGGAAAAGGAACGGCCGCGCGCCTGATCGTTCTCGGATCAGTCTTGAGAGAGTCCTGAGCCAGGCGGCCTGTGGGACTTTAGCAAATGCCAAAGCGCTTGCCGCGGGCGCCGAGATGCCTGGCCTTAATGTAAAGAGGCTGGCGAAACCTCGTTAGCGAGAAGAGCAGGCTGCTGGCGAAGTCACGACGTGCTGCAAATAGCCTCAGCGAGCCTGGGCTCTGGAATCTGGGCGTCGGGACAATTGATCTCTGTAATCAAGACCCCGGGGGTCCCGGCGTTCTGTTTCCTGTCTCATTCCTGACAGTTCTAGGGGCGGGGACCGATGGGGAACAAGGGGAGGCAGAGAGCAGGGACTGTTTCCTACTAGAAACACATTTGCAGTCGTCCTAGAAGCAGAAATTCATTAACAGTGGGATTCGAGGAAAGAATGACACCTTGGTTCTCACATTTGGATGTGATCCGTTCACTTCGCTTTTTAGGCTGCCACCACCATCTCGCACGTGCTTTGTCGCTATCGTTCTGACTGGTTTCCTGCTCCAAGGTTTGCCCATTCCTGTCGGGCCCACCGTAGCTCAGAGTGACTGCTGCTAAATGCTCGGGACATGCCCCTACATAAAACTCAAGGGATTTCCCATTACTCTCAGATGCAGGCCTAACACTGAACTTGGCATTCACGGCCATGAGGCTCTGGCCTCTGATTACTGCCCCAGCCCCGTCTCTAGACACCTTCCGCTCCCTTTCCTCAGTTAAGGGTTTGTGAGATGAGTATGTGGATCAATGAGTTAATTCTAGAATTATCAGCAATATTATCAGAATAGAAGAAGTCCTCCATCATCTGACGATGAATTCTCAGTAATTGCCTCAGATGGGAAGTCATCTCTGCCCTGGAGTCTAGGAAACCTAAAGTCTAGTTCTTGCTCAGCTGCTGATTTTACTGTGTAATCTATCATAGGTTGCTTCCAGTCTCTGTTCCTTTATTTATAACAGAGCTGGTGAAGTAACATTTCCTGTTCTCTTATATTTTTACCTTTTCAGAATACTTCAAAGGTAAATCTAATAATACATGGAGAGGCACTTTACAAATTCAAAGTGTTATTGCTATATGCCCCTTACATCAAGGTGTACACCTTGGGCTTCCCTGGTGGCGCAGTGGTTGAGAGTCTGCCTGCTGATGCAGGGGACATGGGTTCGTGCCCCGGTCCGGGAGGATCCCACATGGCACGGAGCGGCTGGGCCCATGAGCCACGGCCGCTGAGCCTGCGCATCCGGAGCCTGTGCTCCGCAACAGGAGAGGCCACAACAGTGAGAGGCCCGCATACCGCCAAAAAAAAAAAAAAAAGATGTACACCTTAAAAATGGGCCATGTAGAACTATATACAATATGTCATACCAAAGGTTTATTTTTATATCTGACATAAATTTAAAGCACCTCACAGATTCCTTTCCCTATGGCTGGATCTGAGATGCCCACCTGACTTGTAAGCCTTGCCCACTTCTGTTCACCAGTTATTGTATGTTTTAGCAGAAGGGCCTAGAGAGAAGGTAAGATAGAAGATGTTAACTAGAGAGTCCTGGCTGGATGAACTAAAAATGGCTCTGTCTTAAGGAAACCTTAAAAAGTAGTTCTTTTTTTGTGCTACGTACAGTGTTGCCCTCAAAGGAATTGGAATAGCATGTAAAATAGAACGTGGGGTCATAGGCTGCTGTAGGTCCCTGATCACACCATGCTCTTAATCACCTCATTTTCTCTGCCTTCAATGCCCTTTCCCAATCTGGGCTGCCTCTCTTCTTTCCTTCCCCCAACCTCCCAACGTACACGTACTTTTCATTTCACTAACTCTTGGAAAATACTATACATATTGAAGAGTGAAGAAATAAAAGAATGATGGATGGATAGATGTCAGAAGATCTGGGTTCTTCTGACGTAAAGTCAGAAGATCTGGGTTCTTGTTTGGGTTGGCACAACCGCCTTGTAAAGTAAGTAGAGCAGCAATTAATTGTCCATTTTACAAATTATAAAATTGAAATTCAGAAAGTTAAGTGACTTGGTTGAAGACATTGTTACAAAGTGACAGAACTGGCCCTTCACTCTTAGGATATTTTTCTTCCCACAACATCATAATTCTTGAAGTCAAGAAAGACTGAATTTCCATGTTGTAGGCTGAGAAGAAGCCATCTTTAGAGAAAAGGACATTTATACGCCTGTCTCCTTCGCCACCTCCTCCTCCCCTAAGCAAAGGATTTCAAGGCAAGCCAGTACTCAGCCTAATTTTCAAGACAGGTCTGGAAAGTGATGGCTGTTAGGAACACGGTAGGGAAGAACTGGACATCATGGGATTTCAGCCCTTTTTTTTTTTTTTTTTTGCAGTACGCGGGCCTCTCACTGTTGTGGCCTCTCCCGTTGTGGAGCACAGGCTCCGGACGTGCAGGCCCAGCGGCCATGGCTCATGGGCCCAGCCACTCCGCGGCATGTGGGATCTTCCCGGACCGGGGCACGAACCCACGTCCCCTGCATCGGCAGGCGGACTCTCAACCACTGCGCCACCAGGGAAGCCCTCAGACCTTTTTTTAAACAGACTTTTAATGGGAGACTCAGTACAGTTCTCTGCTTATGAAAGGAGCCTGTTTCCATGGCAAGGGAGGGACTGAGGAAGGAAGGAGAGAAACATGTTTTCTCAGAATCATTTCTTCAGATACAGTGAACATTTCAAAGGGCCAGGGCAATTCACTGATGAGGAGTGTGGCAATGGGTGAGCACTGAGACGTATTGATAGAACAGTTCTTTAGGTCTCACCCAAGTGACAAGATCAATGAGAAAGGTGGGCATAAAAATGCTTTATTGAGCTTGTGCGCCTGCCCTATTTCATTTGCTCTGGCCCACATCTCTCCATATAGTCTGAAGCTAGACTTCCTGGGTTTTAAACCCTGGCTCTACCACGAGCTAACTCTGTAATCATGAGTATGATTCTTAACCTCTTTGTCTACTCTCATCTGTAAAATGGGGATGATAATAATTAACACCTCCCTTGTAGGTTGTTGTGAGAATTAAATGAATTAGTTTATGCTCATACCTTTAGGTCAGTGTCTGGCACATTATAAATGCTACTGTCTATCATTATTACAGCTGCCTCTTGATAATTGAAGTAGGGCACGTACATTAAGACAGTTATTTTCAAATGGGTCACAAAAGGGAGGAAAAAAAAAGAGGAAAGAGTGACTAGATCATCTGGGGCTCTTTTACACTTTCTGGCCCCCTTCTCCATCTCCCATCCCCAACCTTCTGGAAATTCAGACTCATTTGGTCTGGGGTAAGACATAGTCATTGTATTTTGAAAAGGCAGCTCTAAAATGCTTTCTTTCACCCTACCACTCAACCTATCTCCCCAACAGAATCTTAACTTTAAGGGACTTCTCTAGAGGGTAAAGGGTATTTTTACTTCATGAGGATTACAGCATAGTATAAGCTTGGGCAGGGCATGTATGCATTATTATTATTGTCTATCCAAACTTAATTGGATTGAAACCAGCCTAATTTAGGATTCAAACATTTTTTGCATTATGGATAAGCTGATGAGCCTTCCTCAGACTTACAGATGATATTGATATGATGATACTCTTTCTGTAGACATCAAGCCCTAATAATTTAAAGCTGGATCATACAGTATTGTGTCCGTTATACTGCAACTGACTTTTTTCACTTAATAACCTATATGGACATACTTCCAAGTTCATGCATATAGATCTAACTCATTCTTTTTCATAGTTGTATAATATTCCATTATATATATATATTTTTTTTTTCATGCTTTCTTCAACCATTTTCTATTGTAGGAAATGCAGACTGTCTGTACCCTAGATTTTTACTACTGAGCAACAAACACCCTTGCACATAAATCCGTACATACTAGGGCATTTTTTTCTTTCCTCTTAGGATGGGATCACAAAAGTGTAATGTTTGGATCACAAAGTATGTATATTGGTAATTCTAGACGATATTGCCAACAAGATTGAAACACTTCACCACTGCTCCTCCCACGAGCTTCTCCAGAGCCTAGTATGTTTAGTGTGGGAAGGGGGCAGGCTGACCTAGAATACCTTCACGTAGATGCAGCTGTGAGTACAAGACTATGATTCATGGTTTGTGAAGTATTTTGGATTTTATGGTTCAGCTAAAATCTCATTAGATAACATGGCACCTGCCCTTTTCAGAATATAACTGTGTCCATGATGTGGCTGAGCATACTACCCACCCTTGCTTAGCCACAAGCATCAATCCGCCTCCCATCCCTGCTTCTAGTTTTGTATGGTACCTGCTTGAGGGAGAGAGGGAGTGGGCCGGAGAAGATGCAAACAAAGTACGGGGGCAGGTAAAAGGAATTGTGGGAGTGGAAACCCACATAAGCTCAACGCAGAGACCACAGGAGAGGTGTTAGGCGACAGAATAGAATCTGTTTCCTTATTTTCATGCTCTCTCTTTCTGCTCAGAAACATTTTCCATGGAATAGCTGCTGACTTCTACAGCACCCTCCTATAATCTCCTGCAAATCCAGTGGACTCTGTGTTGTCACACTTCATCAGCTGTGTTATAATTCCCGATAACTGGACACAATTGATGTCCTATCCCTGAAAAGCTGGCTCCAAGTAAGTGGCTTCAAAAAGCTTAATGATAAATCAGAAGCATTTTGAATGGATTCTGAAAGTATTCTAAGTCAGGACAAATCCTCCCTAGAATCCAATTTGGCTGCTTCATTACCAGTTCTATCTCCTGCATGCAGAAAGATGATAAACAACATTGTAAAGATGTAGATGAGATTGGCTTTTGTGACCTAATGTTTCTGATGAAGAGAGAAGTACATGTTGTTAAAATGGAAAAAATGCACACAACCCACTGGCAACAGATTATTACAAGCTTCATTTTGAACAAGAATCATTTGTGATTTTATTACCTCGGAGACAAAGACCTGGCTGCTTCTGCATTTTATAGTGGTTTAATTAACCTTTGTGCACAGTGCTGATACACCTACTGAAACTAAAAGGCACTTAAAAAATTGAAAGTTGCCAGCTCTTTCTTACAGACCCAGACCAAGATTCTGCAGGGATAGATAAAGGATTGATGAAGGCAAACATTTCCAGGCCAGGCTCTGGGGGGTGACTTCCAGCAAATAACTTCTCTGTGTCTCAGTTTCTTCATTTGGAAAATAGGCTAACGATAGTTTGTACCTCTTTTTTTTTTTTTTTTTTTTTTTTTTTTTTTTTTTGCAGTACGCAGGCCTCTCACTGTTGTGGCCTCTCCCGTTGTGGAGCACAGGCTCCAGATGCACAGGCTCAGTGGCCATGGCTCACGGGCCCAGCTGCTCTGTGGCATGTGGGATCTTCTCGGACTGGGGCACGAACCCGTGTCCCCTGCACCGGCAGGCGGACTCTCAACCACTGCACCACCAGGGAAGCCCATGTACCTCATTTTTAAGTGGCACTAAGAAGAACCAACAAATAACCAAATGTGAGAGGGTGTGTGGGCAAAGGGTGAAAGCCTATTTAGGAAATCTAGTCTCAGAAAAATCATTAAGAACTGTTGGAGTTTGGCTCTCATTTTTGGTTAGTAATTTCCATGTAAGGTGTTAGGATTGACAGTATATTCCATATGTTGTTTCTGTTCAATGGCCTTTGGAGTTAGACCTGGGTTTAAATCCTTGTTCTGCCACTTAGCAGCTGTGTGACCTCACTTTCTTCATTGACCTTATGGGGAATAAATGTCACAGAGCGCATAACCAATACATTATAAGGATGCAGTGCCTGGCAGCAGCTATGATTATTATTATGCTCTAACTGTTGGCTGCCATGTGTTGAACCTTGTATTAGTTTCCTATTGCTGCTGTAACAAACTAACACAACTTTGATGGCTTAAAAACAACAGAAGTTTATTCTTTCACAGTTCTGGAGGCCAGAAATCTGAAATCAAGGTGTCAGCAGGGCCACACTCCCTGCACAGGCTCCAGAGGAGAATCAGTTCTTTGCCTTTTCCAGCTTCTGGTGACTGCCAGCATTCCTGGTGTTCCTTGGTTTGTGGCTGCATCACTCTCATCTCTGCCTCTGTCTTCACATGCCTTCTCCTCTGTGTGTATCTAATCTCTTGAAAAGACACTTCGGGTGGAATTTAGAACCCACCCAGATAATTCAGGATAATCTTATCTCAAACTCCTTAATTTAGTCACATCTGTTAAAACTACCATATAAAGCAACATTCACAGGTTCTAAGGATTAGGACTGATATCTTTGGGGGCACCACGCAGCCCATGATAATCCCGTACCATGTGTCAGGCTACCCTGGTTTTCTAGGGATGTTTCTCATTTCTAATTGAGGAAAAGAGGAAATTGAAAGTGAAGTAACCACAACTTTTTAAACCAGAATGCTGAGAGAAATAGGGGCTTCAATTTGTCAATTGAAAACAAACTAAACATTTTGTTCCTGTGTTACTGGGTCATCATTTCTAACATAAACAATGATCCTACACAGGTGACATAGCTTAGAGGTGGAGACCCTAGATCCTGGACTCAGATGGCCTGTATATCAGGTGTAACTTTGGGAAATTATGCCTCAGTTTCCTTATCTATAAAATGAGTACAATTAGAGTACCCACCTCAAGGCAGTACTTGTGAGGACTGAAGGCAACCCAGCTCACAGTAAATATTATGTAAGTGTTAGCTGTTCTCATGTATTTCTGTGCATGCAGAGGGAGAAAAGATCTGGGACCAGGTAGAACACTTGCTACATTTCTAAGATTAGAAATTGCTTTTTTTCTTCCATTTTCATTACTTGCATCTGAGGGCATTACACAGAGGACATTTTAGTTAATTAAGAATCTGTTATCAGGACCCTTGTTAATTGAGATTTCCTATGTAATTATGCACACTGAGCATGTGCACTATATGAGTAGATGTATGAAAGGGCAGATACAACTTTGTGGGTGCTGAAACTTATAGAACATGGGGGCCCTTTTGATGAGAAGGAACACAAAACCACAGATGCAAAATTAGGTACAAAAGTGAATATTTATCTACAATGAGAAGAGAAAGCACAACAAATCACTGGTTTGAGCTGGTCACAGAAGGTAAATGGAATGCAGATTCCAGGGTCTGTGCATATGGCCATATACATAGGGCCATATATATAAGAGAAGCAGTTCCAGAAGTGGTCTCGGCACAGTGGACAACTTGATTAACAGCCTTCTCCTGCACAGGAGTTAATAAAGTTAAATCCATTAATAAAGGAGATTTATTATGTGTAACTAAAGGCAATTTATTTTCCTTCTTTAAGACTTCACAGAAAAGATTTAATATATGTCTGAACCAACATTCCAATTTGGGATTAGGAAATTCAGTCCTGCGTTTTCTTTTACTCTTAGTCTTCATCTAGAAAAGGATTCTTCTTCAGATTCTAGGTCTTATCTGGATGGAGAAGGGAGCCTGGAAATGTGGGCCTGGGGCATACCAAGGTGACAGTACCATCTCAAGCATCATACATTGTTTTGATGTTCTTCTTCTCTCTTATTTCTTCAGTGCTTGAGTTTTCAGGTGCTGTGTGGCTGGGAGAGAAAGCGTGTATTGAAGAATATGTGTGATGAAGGACTTCCCTGGTGGCTCAGTGGTTAAGACTCCATGCTTCCGATGCAGGGGGCCCGGGTTCAGTCCCTGGTCCAGAAACTAGATCCCACATGCATGCCGCAACTAAGAGTTTGCATGCCACAACTAAGGAACCCACCTGCTGCGACTAAGAGCTGATGCAACCAAATAAATAAATAAATAAAAAGAAGAATATGTGTTATGAGTCCTGGCCTGCTGGGCTTCTCAATATTGTCTGGGCAACTTTGGAAGGGCTAAGGGTATTCTGGAAAGTATTGCTCTGCACTGGGAACCACTAGAAGAGAGACAAAGTCTGTTTATATCTCCGTCCCATTTCTTTTTCTGTCTTCCTTACCTATTCCCACCTCCCCCTATTCCAGAATCCTACACAGATACCAAGTAAAGAAATCACTCAATAATTGGAATCTCTGAAATACTCAAAAGCATGAATAGATAACGGTGACAGAATTTTGGGTATTATGACAGGAAATGGAAAGCTCAGTGTGGGGAGCTGGGTGATGAGAGCCTTCCGGGCACTTGCCAAATGACTCAAATGCCATGTGCGCTCAAACACCCACTCTTCTGACTCACAGGCCATTGCTGCTCTTGGAGATAAGCTGACCCCTGTATTGGGAAGTGCAGTTGGGCCAGCTCTGCCAGGCCCAGTGACAGTGACATGCCCACACCAACCTGTCCACACCTCCTCCTCAGCCAGAAGCCACAGGACATGGAGGAGTGTTGCAGATTCCAGTGTGGGTCATCACAGAACTGATGCTTCCTGAAGTCCAGGGCTCATCTGCATGCCTCAGGGATGAGCGGAAAGGTAAGAACAAAACTGGCATCAGCTCCTTGATGACAAATGAGACTTGATTCTGCTGAGTGACTCAGGGTTCCATCTTGTTAACAAATATGTGTAGTAGCCAATTATTCAAATATTCATTCAACAAACACTTCTTAACACATGCCAGGTGCTTGACAGGTAAAAGATACAGAGAAAAAATTCACAAGTATAATTATAAAAACATATGAGTATACCAGCAATAATATAGTGTAATGGGATCATTGCTCTAATAGAAGATAAATAGAACTTTAAGGAAACCAAGAAATAGGAATGTTTAATTGTGTGTGTGTGTGTAGGAAGTTGTCATCCAAACCAGAGAAATGTGGTTTTTTTTTCATATGTAAACCAAGTATCCAAGTGTTTCCTGCAAGTACAGCCCTTTCCCCAGTAGGAACTAGCTTCTTTCCTGCCTTCCTATCAAGTTCACCTACTTCTAGTGTATTTTGAGTGAAAGGAAGTCATCTCACATCCCTTCACAAGGTGGGGTGGCCCATGCTCCAGCCTTCTCTCCACTGTAGCCTGTTCTTAACGGCACAGCTCCTGCCATTGCTGACCTATCCTTCCTTACCCTCACACTGGATAGCGTCTCTGTTCATCCCCAAAACTCCCCTCAGTCAAAGCTGTTGTGTGTAACAGATGTACAGAGTGGTTGGAGGTTATGGAAGGGGTCACAAGATAATGAAGAAGAGAAACTATTTAAAACAGAAAATAAAAATGCCACTGTTCTGTAAAATGCTGTAGCCATTCTTGCCCCAAGAAAGTTTTCATGGCCCTCGTTGAGCCTCAAGGCCTGCTACCTTCTGTCATGTCTCCGGAGACCACTGCTTGATTTTGGAGACTCAGACCCTATGAGGTCACTTTGCTTCCCTGAGGAAACTCAGATTTCTGGTTACTTTATTAAGCAGAAGTTTGGTGCTTCTCTGTCCCGGGCTCTCTAGGTCAGACCAGGTCACTCTCTAGGTCACTTTCATGAATCAAGGCCACACCCTGATGCCTTTTCCTTTGAGAAGCTTCTCCCCAGACACAGAGCAGCAGCAGTTATTTTTGTTGTTGTTGTTGTTAAGGCATTTTGTTTTCATGCCCTTGAACATGAGAGGTGGAAGAAAGTGAAATCTTGTAGACCTGAGTCTCTGATGGAGTCCCCTTATCCAAGGAGGTGGGACAGAGATGGTGGCTAGGGGAGGCAGGTCTCAGAGAGGGATGGCCACTTGGGTTGAAGTTCTGCATATCTGTCAGGGGTGTGTCCTGGGCAGATTCCTTGAATCCTTCCACCGTTAAGCACTGTGGATTTGATGTTTTCTCTTGTATTTCAAACTTGTGATCTGAAGCCACGAAAGGATCCAAAAGTTGCTGTACTGACAGCAGCCTTCAGCTTTGCTGTGAATGGCAGCACAGGTATACGCTTGTCCCTCCCACACTGACTTTATCCGTTTGCCAACTCAGCCTGGCCAGGTAACCTGCTCACAATTCCTCAGGTAACTCAAAATGAGAATTAATGAAGAGAAAAAAGGAACACCTGCTTTGGTTTCAATGACCTAAGCAATATAAGACAATTTTTTAAAACTAGATCATCCGGGAGGTAGGTCTTCTTGAATGGCTTCTAGGAATTTTTTTTTCTCCTGCTCTGAGGGATCATTCTAGTTCATTCCAAGGGCTATGAATTGGCTCCAGCAACTGCTGCCATCAGGTACCACAGTCATGCTTAAGCATCCACCCCTTCGCTTTCATTGTGCCCTGGTGGCAGATCTTTGTGAAGCTTTACTGCTTTGTTCCCCAGCACTCGGCAGGGAGAGGCTCTCCTCTGAGGCAACACTGGGGTCAGGCACAGTGGTCCACTGGCAGCCTGCCTGGCAAGCGTTACCACCGTCACTCAAGGCCAGGGATCACACTGGGTTGGATGCGTGATCAAGAATGTTTATGGTGGTACTTAGCATCTGGGCTGTTGTTTGCCATCCGGGAGAGAAAGATGAAGCAAAGCAGCCCTGAGCAGAATAGGGGGCACACATCCACGGAGGCTCAGGATGTATCAAACACAGCCTCCAAGGGAAAGGGGACAGGGAAATATTGGGAGCAAGAATGTTGTTGCTTATGTGCTTTAAGAATCTGGAGGTAATTCCATGGTGAAGAAGTGAGTGCAAAGAAGGAAGCCTAAATTAACCAGAGGCAATGAACCCAGAGACTGATAGGCAGCATTGTCCAACTCCAAGCTACCAGCCCTGCCTCCAGTCCTCACTGATCTCTCCCTTTCCTGAACTCCTATCACATGCTCCATCTTTATTACGTTTTGACATTTATACCATACTCTGTCTTATGTTGTTTCCCGACTGCAGTTTCATGCATATGCATCATCTCTTCCTAACTTGAATATAAAGTCCTGGAGGGCAAGACCATACTTGACAACTGGCAAAAGGTATGAATGAAATTCATTTTTAAAACTTGCGTATTTACTATAAGACAGAAAATACAATCGAGTCATATTGTGCATGGAAGTAAATTAAATAATAATTACTATAAAGAAGCATACCAGCACTATTAAAAAGCGTTCTCTACCTAACTTCCTGGTGCAAAAATTATTTTTAATGTTTTTAATAATAAAAAAAGTTAAACATAGTCTAAAGTAGAATAAACAGTTTTATCCCCATATAATCATCACCCAGAGTCCAGAATTTTCAAATTTTCACTACTGTTGTTTCATTAATTCCCTTTTTTACCCACAGTAATTTAAAAATTTTAATAACAAATCCCAAGTATGTTACTTACTTCTATATACTTAAGAATGCAACTCTAAAAAATTTGGACATTTCCCTTCATAATCATGTGCATTCATTAACCTGATTAACATCAAATTTAAATTAAAAATAATTCCTGGATATCATCTAAACTTGCCTGATTTTTTCAAAGAGCAAGAACATCATTTAAAGGAGGGCCGATTTGGCTTGCTGAATGGATACAAAAATAAGACCCATATATATGCCGTCTACAAGAGACCCACTTCAGACCTAGGGGAACATTCAGACTGAAAGTGAGGGGATGGAAAAAGATATTCCATGCAAATGGAAATCGAAAGAAAGCTGGAGTAGCAATACTCATATCAGATAAAATAAACTTTAAAATAAAGAATGTTACAAGAGACAAGGAAGGACACTACATAATGATCAAGGGATCAATCCAAGAAGAAGATATAACAATTATAAATATATATGCACCCAACATAGGAACACCACAATACATAAGGCAACTGCTAACAGCTATAAAAGAGGAAATCGACAGTAACACAGTAATAGTGGGGGACTTTAACACCTCACTTACACCAATGAACAGATCATCCAAAATGAAAATAAAGAAACAGATGCTTTAAGTGACACAATAGACCAGATAGATTTAATTAATATTTAGAGGACGTTCCATCCCAAAACAGCAGATTACACTTTCTTAGATTACACTTTTTTCTCAAGTGCGCACAGAACATTCTCCAGGATAGATCACATCTTGGGTCACAAATCAAGCCTCAGTAAATTTAAGAAAATTGAAATCATATCAAGCATCTTTTCTGACCACAAAGCTGTGAGATTAGAAATGAATTACAGGGAAAAAAATGTAAAAAACACAAACACATGGAGGCTAAATAATACGTTACTAAATAACCAAGAGATCACTGAGAAAATCAAAAAATACCTAGAGACAAATGACAATGAAAACACGACGATCCCAAACCTATGGGAGGCAGCAAAAGCAGTTCTAAGAGGGAAGTGTATAGTTATACAAGCCTACCTCAAGAAACAAGAAAAATCTCAAATAAACAATCTAACCTTACACCTAAAGGAACTAGAGAAAGAAGAACAAACAAAACCCAAAGTTAGCAGAAGGAAAGAAGTCATAAAGATCAGAGAAGAAATAAATGAAATAGAAACAAAGAAAACAATAGCAAAGATCAATAAAACTAAAAGTTGGTTCTTTGAGAAGATAAACAAAATTGATAAATCATTAGCCAGACTCATCAAGAAAAAGAGGGAGAGGTCTCAAATCAATAAAATTAGAAGTGAAAAAGGAGAAGTTACAAAGACACTGCAGAAATACAAAGCATCCTAAGAGACTACTACAAGAAACTCTATGCCAATAAAATGGACAACCTGGAAGAAATGGACAAATTCTTAGAAAGGTATAACCTTCCAAGACTGAACCAGGAAGAAATAGAAAATATGAACAGACCAATCACAAGCAATGAAACTGAAACTGTGATTAAAAATCTTCCAACAAACCGAAGTCCAGGACCAGATGGCTTCACAGGAGAATTCTATCAAATATTTAGAGAAGAGCTAACACCCAACCTTCCAAACTCTTCCAAAAAATTGCAGAGGAAGGAGCACTCCCAAACTCATTCTATGAGGCCACCATCACCCTGATACCAAAACCAGACAAAGATACTACAGAAAAAGAAAATTACAGACCAATATCACTGATGAATATAGATGCAAAAATCCTCAACAAAATAGTAGAAAACAGAATCCAACAACACATTAAAAGGATCATACACCATCATCAAGGGGGATTTATCCCAGGGATACAAGGATTCTTTGATATATGCAAATCAATCAATGTGAGACACCATATTAACAAATTGAAGAATAAAAACCATATGATCATCTCAATAGATGCAGAAAAAGCTTCTGACAAAATTCAACACCCATTTATGATAAAACCTCTACAGAAAGTGGGCATAGAGGGAACCTACCTCAACATAATAAAGGCCATATACAACAAACCCACAGCAAACATCATTCTCAATGGTGAAAAAGTGAAAGCATTTCCTCTAAGATCAGGAACAAGACAAGGATGTCCACTCTCACCACTATTATTCGACATAGTTTTGGAAGTCCTAGCATAGCAATCAGAGAAGAAAAAGAAATAAAAGGAATACAAATTGGAATAGAAGAAGTAAAACTGTCCCTGTTTGCAGATGACATGATACTATACATAGAGAATCCTAATGCCACCAGAAAACTACTAGAGCTAATCAATGAATTTGGTAAATTTGCAGGATACAAAATTAATGCACGGAAATCTCTTGCATTCCTATACAGTAATGATGAAAAATCTGAAAGAGAAATTAAGGAAACACTCCCATTTACCATTGCAACAAAAAGAATAAAATATGTAGGAATAAACCTACCTAGGGAGACAAACGACCTGTATGCAGAAAATTATAAGATACTGATGAAAGAAATTAAAGATGATACCAACAGATGGAGAGATATACCACGTTCTTGGATTGGAAGAATCAACATTGTGAAAATGACCATACTACCCAAAGAAATCTACAGATTCAATGCAATCCCTATCAAATTACCATTGGCATTTTTTACAGAACGAGAACAGAAAATCTTAAAATTTGTATGGAGACACAAAAGACCCCAAATAGCCAAAGCAGTCTTGAGGGAAAAAAATGAGGTTGGAGGAATCAGACTCCCTGACTTCAGACTATTATACAAAGCTACAGTAATCAAGACAATATGGGACTGGCACAAAAACAGAAACATAGATCAATGGAACAAGATAGAAAGCCCAGAGATAAACCCACACACATATGGTCAACTTATTTTTGATAAAGGTGGCAAGAATATACAATGGAGAAAAGACAGCCTCTTCAATAAGTGGTGCTGGGAAAACTGGACAGCTACATGTAAAAGAATGAAATTAGAACACTCCCTAACACCATACACAAAAATAAACTCAAAATGGATTGGAGACCTAAATGTAAGACCGGAGACTGTAAAACTCTTAGAGGAAAACATAGGAAGAACACTCTTTGACATAAATCACAGCAAGATCTTTTTTGATCCACCTCCTAGAGTAATGGAAATGAAAACAAAAATAAACAAATGGGACCTAATGAAACTTCAAAGTTTTTGCACAGCAAAGGAAACCATAAACAAGATGAAAAGACAACCCTCAGAATGGGGGTAAATATTTGCAAATGAATCAATGGACAAAGGATTAATCTCTAAAATATATAAACAGCTCATGCAGCTCAATATTAAAGAAACAAACAACCCAATCCAAAAATGGGCAGAAGACCTAAATAGACATTTCTCCAAAGAAGCCATACACATGGCCAAGAAGCACATGAAAAGCTGCTCAACATCACTAATTATTAGAGAAATGCAAATCAAAACTACAGTGAGGTATCACCTCACACCAGTTAGAATGGGCATCATTGCAAAATCTACAAACAACAAGTGCTGGAGAGGGTGTGGAGAAAAGGGAACCCTCTTGCACTGTTGTTGGGAATGTAAATTGATACAGCCATTATGGAGAACAATATGGAGCTTCCTTAAAAAACTAAAAATAGAATTACCATATGATCCAGCAATCCCACTACTGGGCATATACCCAGAGAAAACCATAATTCAAAAAGACACATGCACCTCAATGTTCATTGCAGCACTATTTACAATAGCCAGGTCATGGAAGCAACCTAAATGCCCATCAACAGATGAATGGATAAAGAAGATGTGGTACATATATGCAATGGAATATATTACTCAGCCATAAAAGAGAACGAAATTGGGTCATTTGTTGAGACGTGGATGGATCTAGAGACTGTCATACAGAGTGAAGTAAGTCAGAAAGAGAAAAACAAATATCGTATATTAACGCATATATGTGGAACCTAGAGAAATGGTACAGGTGAACTGGTTTGCAGGGCAGAAATTGAGACACAGATGTAGAGAACAAATGTATGGACACCAAGTGGGAAAAGCTGCGGGGTGGTGGGGCTGGTGGTGTGTTGAATTGGGTGATTGGGATTGACATATATACACTGATGTGTATAAAATTGATGACTAATTAGAACCTGCTGTATAATATATATATAGATAGATAGATAATTTTTTTTAAAAGGAAGTATGTAGTGGGAAAATACAGGACTTTAAAGAAAAAAAAAAAAGAAAGCCTGTTTCTCAGCCTGTCACAGGGAGTCATTCTGGAAACTGACAAGAGAAGGCAAGGATTAAATTCAAGGTCACTTCTTGTCTGGATGTACTAGCAAAGTCTGAGAATCATAGTCACAAGCTTGAAGTTGGCTATTCTCTGACAGAGAGGACCGGCCTGGAATCCAGCTTTCTGAAGAGAGGCCAGTGGGTTCTAGACAGCTAATGCTATTTCACGGTGTGTATGTGTGTGTCCAGATAAGGGCCATCCTTGAGGCATTGAAGTGAGAATAGATTTCAGGGGATTGTGATGGAATTCAGGGGAGCTATGAATTTAGATGGAAAAGGGGGATACATTTTAAGTTTTTATTATCCTTTAATGGAAATTTAAGATTCCTTTTAACTATAAATATAGGCTGCAAACCACAGAAGTATTAGTATCTGTGGCTTTGTCACCAATAGAAGTAAAAATATTTTAATATCACGTTAGAGTTGTCCCAGATATCTTCAAATATTGTGAATACTCATGATTACTTTGAAATTATGTTGTTTCCCCACCTTTAGATCTTGTTATATGTCAATAAGGAAGCAAATACATTACTACATCACAAATCTGTTTTGTTTTGTTTTACTATTTGGATAACTGTATTTTTTATATACTTGATTTCCTTTCTAGTCCTATGTATTTTATTTTACACATTTTAAAGTAGTATTCTGAGAAAGAGTCCATAGACTTCACCAGACAGCCAAAGGAATCCATGGCACAGAGAGAAGGAGCCCCTGGGAATAGCTTGTTTGGAGACATACAGAAAGCTGAGATGCTGTGAGTGATGTTAGGGGAGAAAAGATAATTACCCCTTGACTAGTTCGACATATTTTTGAACCATGAACACAATAGCTGGAGATGACAAATCAGCCCATATAAGGAGCCTGGAAGTCACCACAAGAGCCATATGAAGGCCCATCTCCAAAGCGACGTTTCTCCTAATGCTGGCATATGAGTCACAAGCTTTGGCCAGCTCTTCTGAAAAGACACTCAAAGTCCTCTACAGGCAGAGAACTATAAAAGTCTAAGGTATTAATAGAATTCCTCCCACCTCAAGGCTGTGGTTCTTCCCACGAGATCTTTGCAGCGACATCTTGGGCACCTGCCAGGCTGACTGTGCTTGGGGGGCGGGGGACTGCTGGAGACAGCTCTCAGCTCAGTCTGAAGTTGATATCAACTCGCTATCATGAATAGGACAAGAGGGAGGTGAAGTGGTTTGCCTAAACTCCCTTTTCTGGAACACAGGAGCCATGCCACTTGCCATTTACCTCACAGAGTTTTAAGTTGATCAGCACAGTGTGTGTGTTAAATCCTAAGAGTGTCACATAATCGTATCATGAAAAAGTTACCAAGCTTTGCTAAAAACAGAGGGTAAAAATAACCAGCTGTTCCTGGGATCACGTAGACTCATATTCTTTACCTGCAAATTCATCAATCTTGTTAGCTTCTCACTGGCTAATGACTTATTAGCCTTATTATACAGTAACCATACCTTTAAATTTTCCAAGCAAGAAAAACGATCTTTCACAGTTATTTTTGCTTCCTACAACCACAACAGTTTATCAGCCCTTGAATTTCCATTCACATTTGGTGTGGCTTTTGGCAGGAGTTTGTTAACAAACATTAAAAATGGCTGGCAACCATTCACATTAGCTCCAAACTGGAAGTGACCCAAATGTCCATCAATAGGAGAATGAATTAAGTTATTTGTGGTAGATTTCTACAAAGGCATACTATACAGCATTAAGAATGAATGAGCTATTGCTACTGGCAACAACCTGGATCAATCTCATGAAAATAAGGTTGAGAGAAAGAAGCCAGAAAGAAGAGAGTGCACGCTGAATGATTCCACTTACACAGAGTTCACCAACGGCCAAAGCGAGCCTGAGGCATTAGAAGTCAGAGCAGTGGTTGTCTGTGGATGGTGAGGAGTGACTAGAAGACATGAAGGGGTTCCTGGGGTACTAGTACGAAGTCTGTTTATTGACTTGGGTGCTGGCTGCTTGGATGTATTCATTTTGTGAAAATTTTTTTGAGCTGTACACTTATAATTTGTTCACTTTTCTGTGTATATGTTATACTTCAACAAAAATTCAGAATTAAAAAAAAAACCATGAAGACCGGATCCCAACATGTTTTCTTTTTAATACACCCTCCACCAGAATACATTTCTTCTTAGAGACTTGGCGATATTTTAAAATAGTGTTAAGAAATCTGAAATTCTTCATTGGGGTTTCTGGGAATATGCAGGTCACCAGAAAATAAGCTCTCCTGCCAGCCCCACAACCCCCAGTTGGGTAATAATTCTGTTTATTGACATATTTGTTCATCTTAAATGACAGATATCACACAGCCAACTGTGATCTGTTCTAAAGCCTTGTTAAAGTGACCTTAAGTAAAGTGAGCAATGGTGAGGACACCCGTACCAGGAGCTTCTCCCCAGGAGGCAGGGCGGTGGTGATAAGGGCACCCAGTCAAGCCGATGCAAGAGCAGCTGGAATCTGTTCTTGCTCAGCTCCCGGTGTGGTGCATGCAGCAGGAAGAAGGGGAAACTTCTTCTAATTGGCCAGCCCAGAAAGCGCATTTTTTCCTGATTGGTGGATCCAAACAGGTACTGTTGTAGAGAGAGGACTAGCCGGGATGCAGCCCTGCTTCTGTCCCCCATGGGGGTCCCTTCTTCTGCTCATCACTGTTGAGGTAGATCACGGTCCCTCCCTCCTCCAGTTGCCTACCTTCTTTTTTCCCTGTTTTTACGTAGGAAGACTTTAAGAACACTCTTCTTTCTTTCATGTCTCCCTTTCGTTCCACCCCAACTCCAGAGCAGAGCTTAACCCCAAGTCACCATGTTTCACTGTTCGCTTTGTAAGGATTAAAGGTGGGAGCCCTGTTTATGAAACATTGAAACCCAGTTCATCTCCCAACACTTGGTGTCTAAGAGGAGTTTACTAAACCCTTGTTCAAAGAAGGAACTACAGATTCTTGGTATTTCTTTTGGCCCTTTTGCATTTTTGTCTTGCCTTTATTCTGGGGTATTTGTTCTCGTGTCAGTGGGGTACAGTGGAAAATGAGCAGGTATCAGAGTTAGACAGATCTGGTGCCAGAATCCTGCTAATCACTTGTCGCTTGTTGAACCGTGGGCCAGTTATTTACCTCCAGGTTCAGTTTCCTCAATTGTAGAATAAAGGTGGTACCATCTGCCTTGCAAAGGTCTGAGGAAGATCATATAAACAAAATGTGTGTAGCTCCTAGAACAATGTTTGCACATAGCATTGCACATTCATTCATTTCCTCAATCATGCACTTGATAAACATTTGATAAGCTTGGAAGAGATGCCAGAAACCAGGCTAGTTGTAGTGACATGAAAAATAGGGTTCCCATCCTCATTGTGTGCAGAATCCTATGGGGGATGTATTTGTAATCAGTAAATGCAAAATAAATATTTTTGGGGGGTATTATACTAAAAATATATGCAGGGTTATCTATCTATCTATCCATCATTTTACTATCCAGGCATCTATTCTTCTATTTGTATATGTATGTAATTCTTCTACCTGTATCTTATGTAATAATATAAAGTACTATATGTGTTTGCTATTATTATTAATAATATTATAATTATGCATACTAAGAAATGTCTGCCATAAAAATTATAACTATGTACATATATAGAGATGTTTATATTATGATTATTTCTAGGGCTAGGATTTGGGGTAGGATTTTCAATTTCTTCTTTAAATTTTTCTGTATTGATTGAAATCTCCAAGAGCAACTATCATTTTCAAAAAACATTAAAACATTAAAAGATTTATGAACTAAAAAGATCAAAAACCTAGACAAAATGGAAAAATATTAAATGCCAAAATTGGCATTAGATACAGGGAACTTGAATAGACCAATACATTTTAAAGAGATTACATTGCAATTAACAACCTCCACGCTCAGAAAATTGTAGGCTTAAATGGTTTTTCAGGTGAGTTTTACCAAACTCTTGAGGAACAATAAGTTTCCAAGTTACTCCAGAAGGGACAAACACAGAGCTGCCAAGCTCATTTCATATTGGTACAATCAGATGAACACAGTAGATTAAAAAGAAAACTCTATCCTCTTTTAAAAAATATTTTAGGGCTTCCCTGGTGGCACAGTGATTGAGAGTCTGCCTGCCGACGCAGGGGGCACGGGTTCGTGCCCCGGTCCAGGAGGATCCCACATGTCGCGGAGCGGCTGGGCCCGTGAGCCATGGCCACTGAGCCTGCGCGTCCGGAGCCTGCGCGTCCGGAGCCTGTGCTCCACAACGGGAGAGGCCACAACAGTGAGAGGCCGGCTTACCGCAAAAAAAAAAAAAAAAAAAAAAAAAAAAATTTTAAAAGATGAAAAATCTTTTAAAATGCTAGCTAATTGATTTAACAGTATGTTTTAAAATAATACAGCCTGATTAATGAATGGTTCATCATTAGGATTCTGCCAATATAATTTAGAACATTAATGATTAAATTTTTTTTAATCTCATAATAATTTTAATTGATGCAGAAAAAGTATTTGACAAGTTCTTTACTTATTTATGATTAAAAACTCTTAGTAAGCCAAGAGTAGAAAAGGATTTCTTTAATTCCCTTAAATGAATGATGGTTATATTCCAAAACTCTCAGTAAATATTATACTTATTGGAGAAACTTTAAGTGCATTCCCATTAAGAATGGAAACACATATTCTTACGGTCAGAAACCACCGTATATTACAACCAATACTATAATATTGGAAATCCTGGTCAAGACTGAAGGAAAGAAAGAGAAATAAGAGGCTTGGAAAGAAAGAAACAAACTATTGGTTTTTGTAGGATGATATACCTATTTACTCCAAAATCAACGGGTAAATTATAAGAATGTGGTGGATGTATGATCAAATTATAAGCACATTTCTAAGAGCAAACAACTAAAAAAGCAAGATACTATTCACATAGCAACAACAACTAAAAATTGTCTGGTAATTAACTTAACCAAGAATACATAAGGCCTCCTGGAGAAAACTTAAACATTGTAATAAAGGACATAGATAAAGACCTGAGTGATTAAGAGACATTCCGTGTTCTCAGATGAGAAGACTTAATATTGTAAAGATATCAACTCTTCCCACAATTATCTCCTAAATACAATGTAATTCCACTAAAATTGTAGCTAGACCTTTAAGATCCATAATAAATGTATTTTAGAATGTGTCTGATGTTGAGGCAGTATAGGACCTCTTAAGCAAAAACTTCAAAAAAACATATGGTATAAAATTGATTATTGAATACATCAAAGTTGCACATGGATAAAGTTAGAAACATGGGTGAAGAGCCTTTAAAATGTTTCAAAAAGACAAAGGATTCCCATCTAGAATGTAGAAGAACACAAATCAAACAAGAAATCAAATCAAATCAACAAGAAATCAAATCATACAAATCAACAAGAAAAAAGACAGTAACTTCAATGGAAAAATGGGCAAAGGATATCAGCAGGCAATTTACAGAAAATAAATTCAAAAAGCTAACAAGTCACAGGGCTTCCCTGGTGGCGCAGTGGTTGGGAGTCCGCCTGCCGATGCAGGGGACGCGGGTTCGTGCCCTGGTCCGGGAGGATCCCACGTGCCGCGGAGCGGCTGGGCCCGTGAGCCATGGCTGCTGAGCCTGCGCGTCCGGAGCCTGTGCTTCGCAACGGGAGAGACCACAACAATGAGAGGCCCACATACCGCAAAAAAAAAAAAAAAAAAAAAAAAAGCTAACAAGTCATAAGTAACTTGCTGACATAACATAACAGTGAGATATAATTTTATACTAATTTGACTGGAAAAAATTAGAAAGCTAAATTATGCCCTGTGTTGGCTGGATATGGGGATAAGTCCTGCTGGTAGGAGTAAGGATGGGCACAGTCATTGGGAAGCACAATCTGTACTGTTCAGGAAGTGAGTAAAACTGTGTCATATAAAATGGCAAGACTAAAAGGATGGTAAGGAAATGAGAGGAGTAGAGAAAACGACAAGGCTTCTGGCTTAATCATTGACTAAGTAGATTCAGGTGACAGTGCCCAGGATAGAGAATGAAGAAAGAGAAGGAGCTTCTTTGAGGATAAAGATGATGTTTTCCATTTTGGACCTTTTAAGAATTATGAACTTATGAGGCACCCTGATGGAATTAGTAGGTACTCAATTAATATTAACTTCTCCCCCATCAAATAAATTTCCTTTTTCTTCTGTGTTTAGGAAAGATTGAATCTTAACTTGCAATTTTCTTTAACTTAAATACTGTTAGTTTTTGTATTTGAAGGACCAATGTTTCTATTAACCCCTTCTCAATAATAAAAGAATGAATAGATAATGCTGATTTTTTAGATCATCAAAACTTTTAAGCTATAGTTAGGAACTAAGTGATAAGATATCCCTGCTTTTTCCAAGTCACCAAATGTTGACATTCTTGGGCATATTTTTTAAAGTGAGGTAAGGAATGCTTAAGAGACATCATTCCAAAAACTTCACGGGAACCACAAAACAAACATCTACAATAGATACAGACACAAAAAAGAAAAAAGCAATCCAAACACATCACTAAAGGTAGACATCAAATCACAAGAGAAGAAAACAAAAGAGGAAGGGAAGAAAAAAGACCTTCAAAAACAAATCCAAACAGCTAACAAAATGGCAATAAGAATATTCATATCTATACTTACTTTAAATGTAAATGGATTAAATGCTCCAAGCAGAAGACATAGACTGGCTGAGTGGATACAAAAACAAGACCCATATATATGCTATCTACAAGAGACCCACTTCACATCTAGGGACACACACAAACTGAAAGTGAGGGGATGGAAAAAGGTATTCCATGCAAATGGAAATCAAAAGAAACCTGGAGTAGCAATACTCATATCAGACAAAATAGACTTTAAAATAAAGAATGTTACAAGAGACAAAGGTGGACACTACATAATGATCAAGCAATCAATCCAAGAAAAGAGATATAACAATTGTATATATGCACCCAACATAGGAGCACCTCAATGTATAAGGTAAACACTAACAGCCATAAAAGGAGAAATTGACAGTAATACAATAATAGTGGGGGACTTTAATACAGTAAGTCCCCTACATACAAACGAGTTCCGTTCCGAGAGCATGTTCATAAGTCCAATTTATTTGTGAGTCCAACAAAGTTAGCCTAAGTACCCAACAAACACAATTGACTATGTAGTACCATACTGTAATAGGTTTATAATACTTTTTACACACATAATACATAAAAAACAAACAAAAAATAAAGAAAACATTTTTAATCTTACAGTACAGTATCTTGAAAAGTACAGTGGTATAGTACAACAGCTGGCATACAGGGGCTGGCATCAAGTGAACAGGCAAGAGGAGGTGGGAGATGGTAGAGCTGAAGGATCATCAACAATAGGAGATGGAGGGCAAGCTGCAATTTCACTCATGCCTGATGATGGTGGCACAGGTTCTGGTTCCTTGCTGGATTCAATTCTATCTACCCCCTTGAAAAAATGATCCAGTGACATCTGGGTAGTAGCTCTTTTCTTCTCATCATAGATGACATGGTAGCATTGGATTGCATTCTGAATGGCTGCTGCAACCTTCACATACCATTCTACATTCAGGTCCTGTGCCCCAAAACCTAACAGTGCCTCCTTAAATAAAGAAAATCCCCTTGCCATTTCCTGTGTCATGAATCTCTTTGGTTCTTCAGTTACTTCTTCCTCTTGTCTCTCTTTGTCCTTTCTCTGGCCCTTCAATTCTGTCAGGTCTTCATCAGTAAGCTCCTCATGTTGCACAGCAAGGAGTTCAGTGAAGTCGTCCTCTTGCAGATCTAGCTCCAACTTCTTGCTGAGGGTCACTAAGTTGCCGAATACCTCTTTGGACTCCTCATCCACCTTCTCAAATCCATGAAAATCGTGAACAAACTTTGGGCAAAGTTTCTTCCAAACCCCATTCATGGTGATGGCCATAACCTCATGGCAAGCAAAGTCAATGTTTTTTATGGCCTTGTAGATGTTATAGTCCTTCCAAAATTGTTGCAAGGGTGTTCCTGATTAGTCAGTTGCCTTTACTGCCTGACAAAAAGTGTGACATAAATAATATTTCTTGAAAGCCGTTATAACTCCCTGGTCCATAGGTTGGATGAGTGACGTAGTATTTGGTGGAAGATGCACTACTTTGACGTTGGGATGAAAGTTGTCCATGAATGGGGGGTGGCCTGCAGCACTGTCGAGCAGCAAAAAGAAACACTGAATGGGATGTCCATCTCCAAGCAATATTTCTCTACCTCTGGGACAAAGTGGTGGAAAACCAGTCCTGGAAAATGGCCTATGTAACCCAGGCTTTGGGGTTACTCTCCACAAAACAGGAAGGGAGCCCTTAGCTATGTTATTAAGGGCCCTTGGGTTCTGTGAATGATAAACTAACAGAGGCTTCAGCTTCATATTGCCAGAAGCACTGCCACCAAACAACAGAGTTAGCCTATCTTTGCTGCTTTATGGACTGGCATCAACTTTTCCTCCTTACTGATGTAACTTTGGTCTGGCATCCTCTTCCAGTACAGTCCTGTCTCATCCACATTAAAAACCTGCTCAGGTAAATACGTGCCTTCATCAATAATTTCTCAAAGTGTTTCAGGAGATTCCTGGGCAGCTACCATATCTGCCTTGCCACTTACTTTTACATTGTGAAGGCTGGCTCTAGCCTTGAACAAATGAAACCAGCCATGGCTGGCATTAAAAGATGCACCCTCTGATTCTTTGTCATGTTTCTTCTTCACATCTCCATAAGGGCTTTTAACTTTCTCTTGAATCAGCATTAAGCTGAGTAGGACTCAACGCTGATGCTGATCCTTCATCTACACACTGAGAAGTTTCTCCATTTCCTCCACCCCGTTTCCATGCTTCTTCAATATTATTGTCAACATCAGCAGCACAGCAGACTTCACATGTTCCATGATCTTGTCTTGTTCTTTAGAATTGTGCTGATGGTTGAACAGTTCATGTTATAAGAGCAAGCAACGTCTACCATCTTTTCTTCTCACTCCACTCTCAATTATTTTCACTTTTGTTTCCATTATTGCTTGCTGCTTCTTAGCAGTACCAGCTACATCACCACTGCTTTTATGCTTGCTTCTGGACATCCTGGGATTGAAATAAAGATACTGTACTACTGTACTCTATACAGTACTGTACAGTAAAGTACACAAAAGCACAACCACTTGTAGAGGATGCATGCACATGGCAATGTACACCAGACACGTGAACTAACTTACATGATTGGACATGCGAACACACATTTACATATTTGAAAGTTCGCAACTTGAAGGTTTGTATGTAGGGGACTTACTGTACCCCACTCTCATAAATGGACAGATCATCCAGGCAGAAAATCAATAAGGAAACATAGGCCTTAAGTGACACATTAGACCAGGTGGACTTAATTGATATTTTTAGAACATTCCATCTAAAAACGGCTGAATGCACTTTCTTCTCAAGTGCACATGGAACACTCTCCAGGATAGATCACATCTTGGGCACGAATCAAGCCTCGGTAAATTTAAGAAAATTGAAATCATACCAAGCATATTTTCTGACCACAACACTATGGGATTAGAAATGAATTACATGAAAAAAACTGCAAAAAAAATACATGGAGACTAAATAATATGTTACTGAACAACCAACGGTTACTGAAGAAATCAAAGAGGAAATAAAAAAATATGTAGAGACAAATGACAAGAAAAACATGACAGTCCAAGAGACATCATTTCAAACTTGAAGGTCATGTATTTTGGTGTCAGAAAACCTGAATTTAAATACCAGCTCTACCACTAGCAAGCTCTGCAATTTTGAGCAAGATGCTCAACCTTTCAATAAGTGGAATAATAATACTTTTCAGGAGTGTTATTAGGATTAAATAAAATCATATAGGTTAAGCTTTGGACATAGTAGACGTATCATAAAGGCTGTCTATTATTATCAAAGTCATATTACCATAGACCCCTACCTTCCATTCTTCTTTTATTAATTCTACACAGAGTAGTCTACATCAGCACTGTCCAATAAGAATATAATACAAGTCACATTTGTTACTTAAAATGTTTAGTAGCCATGTTAAGAAAATAAAAAGAAACAGGCTAAATTGATTTTAATAATAGACTTCATTTAACCCAATATATAAAAATATAATTTCAACATGTGAGCAATATAAAAGTTATTAACAAGATATTTATATCTTTTTATTGTTTCAAAATACAGTATATTTTATAGTTAGAACACACCTCCATTCAGATGAGCCACATCAAGTGCTTACTAACCACAAGTAAGCACTAGTGGCTGTGGCATTGAATAGCACAGGTCTAGATACAATGTTTTAAATCCTACACTATTTAAACATTCTTTTTAAAATCAACAAGTTCCTCTCTATCATTCTCAGATGATAAGAGTTTGTCTAAGAAACAACCCAGCATTTTTTTCCCCACCTCAGTCATTAGAAATGGAGGTTTCTTTGGAACAGTCTTTAGGCCTTTAGTGCTTCTGGAAAGAAGGTCTTTGCAAATGCTCCCTCCTTTCCCTCCAATCTCTGGAGCCAGGCTGAAATGGGGCCTTGGAAGGATCTCTTGAACCAGGAGTCCATGCAGCAGTTCTGGCTGCATCTTGAGGAACTGTAGGTTTTCTGACTCTTCTCCTCGGGTTCAGAATATGAATTCTCTTTTTTTTAAATTGGCTACTTATTACATCTTGTACTTATACGAAAGAGGCCAGAATTTGAATTCTTAAACAAATCTTATTCCCTCCCAGACCTGGGAAGATCCAAACCACAGCAGCCATTAAACAAATGGGAAGGGAGGAGACAACTTTTTCCATTTGGGGCCCACTCACGTTCCAATGCGATCAAGCAGATCATTTATTCTGCTTGGAATTGGTTTGGAATGAAACAGAGAGGAAAGAAACACATATTGCATAAGCTTATGGTAACCACAAATTGGGCAAGACAAGTATTAACAATACTTGAAACAAATGAAAAAGTTTGAAATTATTTCCTTTCTCTGCCAAATCTAATACAATGTCCTGCTTTGGGTGGGAGGGTGACAAGATGACTTCTCTCAAATCCATTTCAAGTCTGTTATTCTCTAGTTTCTAAAATAATTATGTAGACAACAGGTTTTTTTGTGTGATAAAAACACATACCATGAACTTTACTATTTTTAAGTGTACAGTTTAGTAGTTTTGAGTATATTTACATCGTTATGAAACAGATCTCCAGAACTTTTTCATCTTGTAAATCTGAAACTCTATACACATTAAACAGCAACTCCCTTTTCCCCTCTCCCCCCAGCCCCTACTAACCACCATTCTACTTTCTAAGAGTTTGACTACTTTAGACACCTCATATAAATGGAATTAAACAGTATTTGTCTTCTTGTGACTGATTTATTTCACTTAGCATAATGTCCTCAATGTTCATTCTTGTTGCGGGAACATTTTTTAATAAGATTTTTTAAAGTTTAGTCTCCCAAATTCATCACAAAAAAACAAATTTGATTTTTTCCACCAGACTTTAAATGAGTAACAATTATATTCTCTATGCCATACACATGAAGCCTATCTTCCTGTTGGGGAGCTAGAAAGCTGGGATCTTCAGTCTCAGGTTAGCAGAGCCATGGATGGGACTTCCTTGAGACTCACTCTAGTAAGCTTTAGAGAACATGCCGGGGAATGTACAACCTTATGTCCAGTTTAAATTCTACCCATGCTCCTCAGCCAGGCACTTCATTACTCCATGTTTTTCACTCTCCTAGGTGATGAGTCAGGTCCACAAATCATGGAGAATATAGGTAAAAGTAAGCATAGAATATGTGTGCAGCCTTGAATGAAGTGGAGATCAATTGATAAGCTCAATATTTCATGCTCAGTGATTTGGGTGAGACACAGGCTGGCGATGGAGAGGGTGGCCCATAACAAAGAATCTCGCATCATCAGAATCTGTCCCCACTCTCTGTCTTTCCCATTCCCAACACTTTTGTCTTCTCCAGAGCAGCAGGGAATTCATCCCTGCCATGTGTATCTTAGGTCAAAGAGAAAAAGTATAGAGCTCCAATGTGTGATTCCCAGTCTGAAAGGAACCAAGTGTCTTCCGATAAACAACACTTGAATTTTTTTTTTTTTTTTTTTTTTTTTTTTTTTTTTTTACGAAGGCACTAAACTGACCTTCTTTTGAAATGGGCTAGACAGGGTAAATAGGAGAGATCTTGTTTTCCCTTCATCCTGGAAAAATAACATTTCTCTCTTTCCAGCTCAGTACAGTTGACTGAATTGGAAAGGAATCTATTTTCTCTGGAAAGATTTATTTGCCCAACAGTTGTGTTTTTGTATACGTGTGTGTGTTGGCAAGAGGTGATATATTTTCCAGAACAAGGGTCATCTTGTTCACAGTTTAAAGGGGCCCAGAAGTTGACTAAGGAATTGAATGTTAGGGAAAGCTTTTTCAGCTTTCGTTAATGCCATGTACAGACTCCAAAGAATGTCAGGTTGGTCTGGGCATTAGGATGGGGAGGAGAGTGTGCTGGGGCATGGCTCTGTGCTACCACCCCACTCAGTCCAGAACAGAAAAAAACATTTCCACTTTCCTCACCTCAATCTCAAGACATGTGACAATCAGGGTCTGTTAGGAAGCATCTGTGTTTCTATTTTTCAAACAGAGAAACTGTTTCCAAAAAAGTTAAGCAGGTTTTGACTAAAGCCATGTGGAAAAGCAAAGAGTAGCATTACCTCCTCTCCCCACAGCCAGACTTCTTTTCCCACCTGGGAACACATGTTTTAGATCAAGCAAAGATGTAAATTCCTTTCTGGCCAAATTAGAGAGAAGACTTAAAGGGATTATTTAGGTGTCCCTATCTCCTGTTTCCTCCTCTACTTAGCTTCACAAAGGACTGGCATCCCACTGGAAATTTTAAAGCAAATATTTTCTGCTTTACAGAGAATTGTTTTCACTGCTTTTAGTTTTCTTGTATTGTGTGCTAGGCATTAATACAATATAAAATAAAATTGGATACTTTGGGATATTTTCTTGAGAACATTTCTTTGAAGGTGAATGACCTACTTCTTGCCAATTCAAAAAAGTTTACTATATATTATGTATGTAACACATATAATTAAACATATATAATACTGGGTTGGCCAAGAAGTTCTTTCAGGTTTTTCTGTAACATCTTTCGGAAAACCCGAACGACCTTCTCAGCCAACCCAATATATATATTCTAACACCAGAACTGCAGTATATCTTAAGCTGAAGATTTTTTCCCCTGATTTTTTTGTTTCCAAGTCACTGCTTGTTGAGCTCAACTGACAGCTCAGCTGGATTTTGCACAAGTGACTCTTCACTCAGCTGGTCTTTGCCTTGCCAGGTGTGGCTGGCCAATGTAAAGGAAAGGAAAGGTGTTTTTCCTTTTTGCACGAATGTTAAAAATTTACCATATTTTCCATTGCCCAGTGTCTGTTTTCAAGGAAGCACGGATCTGCAGAAAACAGAGGAGGCTGAGATTTCCCATTTGTAGATGTTGGCTCCCAGTCTCTTGGTGCATTTAATTTAGCAAAGTCCAGGTAATTAAATGAGGGGAAAATAGAATTTTTCTTTGATGGCAAAATGGTTTCCATGAAGAGAAACTGGCTGATGGTGTTGACTCTGAAGTGTTGCTGGAAGACTTCACAGCAGCCACGCCCCCTCCTTCAGAGCCCAGACTGTCCACACTCTCAGGGGTTGGCTCTCCAGGCGCTGAACAACTTTCTGCTTAGGAAGTGTATACCTTCTTGAGACATTTTTGACTTTTGTGTGCCAAAGTCCATGTATTTGGCATACTTGGAAATTTTACTAATTCATATTGTGTTCTTTATTACCCTGGTTTGAAGATAGCTGGGACTAAATCTGGGCGAAATGGGTTTCCCACTTGTTCTCAAGTTACCTAGTACAGCAGCTCTAGAAGAATCAGATGTCATCTTTGGGAAAGACCCCAAAAGCTTTCCAGGGCAGGATCCAGGCTTTTCTTCTTAGTCTATTCTCCAAATATCTACCCCATCCTTGGTGTTAAACAAATATTAATTGGAAATGCTGACCATGAGGTAAAAAACATAGAGGAGAGGAGAGAAAAATGGCAGTTTGCTGCCCATGAGCAAAGGGTAAAACAGGGATATCATCCAGTAGACCCGGACCTGATTCTCAGTCTCCAACTTATTTTTGTAGGGCTCTCAGTCAACTGAAACTTCTGGGTCTTTCTCTGCCATAATCCCTTCTCTGATTCGCCCCTGGTGGTGTCCCCTAAACTCTGCTCATTCGTCCTTCCATCAGCACCTTTCTTTCCCACCCCGTGGTGCAAAGAGCCCTCCACGGTGACACTTCTCTTGCCTCAGTTCCAATCTCTTCCCCTCCAGCCAATCGCCTCTGGAGTGGAGGAAAATTAAAAACAGCTTCTTCGCCAAGAAGCAGTCTCTGGGATGGAATATTATGTCAGGCTGGATGGATCCCACACTCTGGGCTTCTACACATAGGACAAGAGACAGAAGAAGATTTGAGGTGAGATGTTAGCACTTGCCACCTAATTGTCAAGGTTGGTTGTTCACAGAGATGCATTCCTCACTAAGGTTGTGGACAAGCTTAGTGGAACAGAATGGGAATAGACTATCTTAGCACCTGGCCTCAGGATTTCTCCTACCTTGAAGAGTCAGCCTGATGTGAAGAGTTGAGCGAAAAGTTCGGCCCCAGGTGAGTTATGGAAAGAAAAGAGAACAAGGAGAGGGCTGAATTCTGTATTAAAACAATGAAAGTATAATATTTTTATTAGTGAGGGTGGGGGTAGGAGGTGGGGAGAATATTGTGGTAGTCAGTCTCAGTTGATGGAAAAAATATTTATATCATATAAATATTAATTTATTTGTTTGCATGGGTATGATGTAAACCCCTCTATTTATCTAAGTCTTCAGTAAAAGAACATAAAGTACTTATAAATTATATCAAATACATATAAGACAATGTGTGTGTGTGTGTGTGTGTGTGTGTGTGTGAAAATCAAGGGACTGTTCTGGATTTTCTACATCTATACCCCCTTGTTAGAGAAAGCCCCAAGGGCGCAATGAGATGATGTACACATAGATACACAGAGTCAGTGTTTCAATGGGAGGAACTGGAACTTGACCAGCAATATCAAAAGGCACACCTTCCTTATGCATCCAGAATCCAGGAGGCAAAAGGGGTGTAAGGCCCCTCATATGGGAATGTAAGGTGATTCAGCTGAGACTCAAAGGGCAGATTTTGTTTTTTTCTGAAGCCTTGGTTAAATTAAGAGCACATTTATCAAGTAGGGGGAGAGGGCTGGGCAGCCATTTACTGGCTTGATTTAGTTCTACTAGTGTTACCTGGAAAAGGAGATCAAACCAAAAGAAATTTAAACGTCTATCCAGCATTTTGACTCTATTTTTAATAGAGATCATCACCTTCCTTCGTGAAAACTTATGGATCACAGACATGAAATCACCAAAAATGTTAAAGTCATGGACCCAAATGTGGCAAGAGCCATAGAGCATATGAATCCAAACTCTGGTACCAATGATCTGGACTTGACCATGCTTACTTGTAAGTGACCTTATGCAAGTTCCTTAACCTCCCTGTGTCTCAGTTTCCTCTTCTATAAAATGGGGATAATCATAGTTCCTAACTCATAAGGTCCTTGAGAACATTGAGTTAGTGCAGAAAGCACTTAGAAGAGTTCTGGCACATTCAGAACCTGAATTATTGTCATCTTGCCCTATCACAGGAAGTCGGGAAGAGGATTATGCTAGGAAAGTTATGTACCTATCTCAATCCTCCCAACAATTAATTTTCATAACGATGGGACGTTATTAAAACTATTGTCTCAGCTGAAGACTTGAGACCAAGGAAGAGAAGTAAATTTGCTAAGGTCACACAACTGGTTAGAAGCATGTCTTTGTGGGTCGTTTGTTATACAAATTTACACAGCAAAATTATAATGACTGATTATAGCTCACACAGTGAATAGTACAATATCTTATATAGTATTTATAGAAATGGAAAACCAAATAGGAAATAGCTATGTTAAGTGCATTAGGCTAGCCACACACCATTTTAAATGGGAAAGTGTGAAATGAAACCATTACAGTTAATCTCTAAGCAGAAAGTCCATGGGATCAGTAGTGGGGCTGAGCTAGCATGTCTGCAGAAGTCTTAATTTCTCAAGGTCTGGTCTGCAATTGCTTAAAATTTTTAAAACAGTATTAAAAGTAGATTTAGCTAACATCTCAAACATTAAATATATTCATATTAGTTGAAAGAGAAACAGTTTTCCTCCTCAAAGCTATGGGGGCTTCCCTGGTGGAGCAGTGGTTGAGAATCTGCCTGCTAATGCAGGGGACATGGGTTCGAGCCCTGGTCTGGGAGGATCTCACATGCCGCAGAGCAACTAGGCCCGTGAGCCACAACTACTGAGCCTGCGCGTCTGGAGCCTGTGCTCCGCAACAAGAGAGGCCGCGATAGTGAGAGGCCGGCGCACCGCGATGAAGAGTGGCCCCTGCTTGCCACAACTAGAGAAAAGTCCTCGCACAGAAACGAAGACGCAACACAGCAAAAATAAATAAATTAATTAATAAACTCCTACCCCCAACAACTTCTTAGAAAAAAAAAGAAGCTATATCTAAAGTAAAAGTCCCTTTTTCTCAGTTTGGGGGAGCTGGTTTACTGCAGGTGAGCTTTCACGTCCACCTTGTGGCTTAGAGCCTAATATTGATCCCAGTTCTGCGGGATGGGCTGAGAGGTCAGAGAGAATCCTTCCTTGTTGAGCTCCTATTGTCAATGCCATGCTAGACACTTGGCAGCCATCATCCCTTCAATCCCCACCACCATCTTCTGAGGGTGGTACTCTCATCCTCTTTTTGGAGGAAACAGGCACAGAGAGCTTATTTCTTACTTGTTCACTAAGCACTCTGACAGTATTCAGAGAAATTCACAGGCTCTAATCTCTTAAACCAGTGCTTATCTCACTTTTCCTGTGTGAAATAAATGGCTTGTTTTGTTCTAATGAATGACGCACTCCCACGGGTATACTCAGGGCTGCGATAAATTTGCTACATCTACACTCTTTTCTCTTTCTCTTCAGAAGGCCTATCAGAATGCAAGTGAATACTCTGGTTATTAGAACCATAACTTTGAATCCGTACTCATTTATATAAAATAGTACATCATTTGCTAACTTCAGCACTGCCACCATTATTTGCAATGAACTATATGCAAGATACAAAAGAAGTGATACTGTGATGTTTAAAATCAAAATGAAGCAGGCATGGTGGGTATATATGTCAACACATTTCCAAAGGAACAATTCTTCATTTTCCTCTCTCTTTAATCCTTTCTTTTTTGTGAGGATCCCTTCTTTGTTCTATTTCCATCTATAGAGCTAACTTACCTAGAGTTATCCAGACTTAGCAGCTCAGGGCCATTTTAGTGCCTCCTCATATTTCACTATTTCTCTCACATCTGTTCCCTTTTCTCCATCCTTAGTTCAGGTAATCATTATCTTACTTCTGGGCCATTGTCTGTTCACTTGTTTCCCTGCCTCTTTCCTCTTTCTCTTATATTCTTTTTATTTCATTGATGCCACATAGGTCTCCTCAAAATGCAGTTTAAATCCTTTTAAATCATTTTATTGTAACGAAACCCTAAATAGCTACCCAGATCCAGTGAAAACCTCAATACATAAGGCAAATGCTAACAGCCATAAAAGGGGAAATCAATGCAAACTCCTCCCCTTAGCCCCTAATAAACTTTGCCTTATGATCCCAACAAGTTTTCTAATCATACCTTCTACTCTCTGTACCCTGTGCCCCAGCCAAAGTATAATAGATAACTGGTGCCTGGGTTTCTCTTTGCTCATCCATTCCTCACTCTATGAAAATGCTAGCCATCCTTCTAGATTCTATTTATCCTTCTCCAAAAAGTCTCTCTAGATTCTCTCAATCCGATGTGATCATTCTTCCTTTGAACTCTTCTGTCATAAAATGAGCAGACATTTCTGTATATTATTATCTCTAATTCTCTGGTCTCTTGCCCCCCTCCTTCCCCAACTACACACACACACACACACACACACACACACACACACAAGCACAAGCACACATACACACAGTTGGGACTTTGTATTCCCTGTAGTTCCAGTATGGTCTTTCTCATGAAGTGGAATTTGCAATCATAATGTTGTTAAGAAGAAAAAGAAGAAGAAAGAGGAGGGGGAGGAAGAGGAAGGGGAGGAGAAGAAGAGGGTAGAGAGCTTTCTTGCTTCTCCAGTCATCATGGTTAAACAGCTCTAATTGTTGGAAAGTTTTTCCCTATATTCATCTGAAATCTTTGAAGAATTCAGTTCCATAAATATTTATTGAGTGACTACTATGTACAAATTATACCACTTTAGGCACAAAGCACATTCACTGATCCAAATACAGCCCATATGCCTGCCCTGCCCATGACCCACCATCTGGGACCTTCTTCTCACATATTGAGGAGGAAAAAGGCTGCTTCTGAGTCCACCCACTCTTAGCAGCTTCTCTAAGATTTGAGGCCCTGCTCTCCTGGTTAATTTCTTTGAAAGTATCTTTGTCCCCTGATCTCTGAGCTATAATATATATGGGGGGGGTGCCTATAGGCTTGCTGAGGGATTTATTGGATTTACTATCATTATGTATAGCAAACCCCTGGGGTCAGAGGCAGAAAGATTTGTTCTTCCATTTACACAAAAAAATGGGTCTAGGGCTTCCCTGGTGGCGCAGTGGTTGAGAGTCAGCCTGCCGATGCAGGGGACGCGGGTTTGTGCCCTGGTCCAGGAAGATCCCACATGCCGTGGAGCGGCTGGGCCCGTGAGCTATGGCTGCTGAGCCTGCGCGTCCGGAGCCTGTGCTCCGCAGGGGGAGAGGCCACAACAGTGAGAGGCCCACATACTGCAAAAAAAAAAAAGGGTCTAAACCTCATGATTAAATGTTCAAATATGTGAAGATAAATAGCTTAGTTCCCCATAAATCTTCTTTGGAAAGATTTATTTACTTTGGAAACTAAGAGTGGAGGGATAGGTAAAGATTCTTAGTATAAATACCAGGAGATGGGTTTAGAAGGGATTTTGGTAATTTGGTTTAAAAGGGATATATTTAGAAAGAGGAGTCATTTATTTAGGATTTATTTTTACATTACAGGGATGGGGAACGTTCTATCAGTTGGACTATCTGATTGTATCAGTCCCTGGAGGCACTCCTACATAGCTGGCAGAGAAATAGACATAACTTTGCTCTCATAGGTTCATTATATGAATAGACTTTGTTGTAGGTAGTTGCTAAGCAATGCATGATCTGATCTGACACTTGGACCAGCCAGATCCACCAGTGTCTTCCTTTCCATCAGTGCTGCCATTACCCTCATTGTCTCTTTCCTGGACCACACAATGACCTCCAGCCAGGATCCTTGTCTCCAGTTGCCCCTCTCTCCAAACCATCCCACATGACCCAGTGAGGGTGATCTTGCTAAAGTGCAGCTCTAATCATATCCTTGGCCCACCAGTCCTGTTTTCTTAAATCTTACCTAGAGGGGTGGGATAGGGAGAGTGGGAGGGAGGGAAACACAGGAGGGAGGAGATATGGGGATATATGTATATGTATAGCTGAGTCACTTTGTTATACAGCAGCAGCTAACACACCATTGTAAAGCAATTATACTCCAATAAAGATGTTAAAAAATGAAATAAAATAAAATACACCATCACTAAAAAAAAATAAAACAAAACTTCAATGCCCCCTCCCACCTCATCCCTGGAGGGGTTCCTAAGCTCCATATAGAGTTGACCACCCTCACTTTTTACCTATTATTTCTGATACAGCTTTCAATCATAGTACTTACGACACTTTGCTTCTTTAGATCGCTCTCCTACTTCTAAGACTATAATTTCCTTTTGCATCCCCAACACCTACCATAGTACCTAGCACCCAGTGAGTGTCTAATATCTTGTCTTAGACTGAATACAGGCATACCTCATTTTATTACACTTTGCAAATGTTGCGTTTTTTACAAATTGAAGGTTTGTGGCAATCCTGCATGGAACAAGTCTATTGGCGGCATTTTTCCAATGGCATTTGCTCACTTTGTGTCTCTGTGTCACATTTTGGTAATTCTTACAATAGTTAAAACTTTTTCATTATTGTATAGGCGATGTGTGATCAGTGATCCTTGATGTTACTATTGCAGAAACGTTATGACTCACTGAAGGGTCAGATGACAGCTAGCATTTTTCAGCAATAAAGTATATTTTAATTGAGGTATGTACATTGTTTTTTGAGACATAATGCTATTGCACACTTAACAGACTACACTGTAATATAAACATAACTTTTATATGCACTGGGAAACCAAAAATTTTGTGAAACTCACTTTATTGCAATATTTGCTCCTTTGGGTGGTCTAGAACTGAACCTACAATATCTCCAAGGTCTGCCTGTGTAGGATAAAATCCAGTCTCCTTGGTACAACACTCCAGGCCTTCCAAAGTCTTGGCCTGCACCACTTCTCCAGCGTGCATTTCCATGGCCCCTGTTCCTTTACAAGTCACAAAGCAAACCTTTCCCCTAACAAGTCTTGAATTTTCCCACTTTGATAGGGGAATTCTGTCACTCTCCAGTCTGTTGCTTTCACCTGGATGGCCCTTTTTCCTTTCTCTGTTTGTTGAAACCCTACTCTTTTTCAGGACAGTCCAGTTATCCCTTCTCCTTGACGCCTCCACCTGCTCTGAAAACACCTGGTTGATCTGCCTTTGACAGCATTCATCAGACACTTATTTCATGACCTCATTCAATTTCATTTTCACCACAGCTTTTAGAATGGAAATTTGGCCAAATAGATTCTAAGAAAACTTTGTAGCATGGAAATAATATGGTTGTATATCTGCTGACTTTGTTGAGCACACAGCCCTGCCCAGGATGCATACATCTTGCTACTGAACAAGCGCTAGAAAATGGTACATCATAGGCTCTGGGGGCATGGTTAGAACATGAGCAGGCCAAAGTCTTTTCCTCTCTTAATTTTCTCTGGAGAAGTACTTAGCTGGGCTGCAGAGCCTCGAGCTTCCCAGCCTGTGTTCTCACAGCGATGGGTTACAGGTATATGGAGAGAGATTCCTCTCACTCCTCAGGGTGGCAGGGCCAGGCTTGGAACCACCCAAACCCCTGGGCCAGTGGTCTGGCTGTTTGCCCAGTGTGCCTCACAGACACTGTATGTGGGTCCTGTTATAAACAAAGCTAGGGAGCACTGACCTAGTCAAATTAGGGCAAAACCACAAACATGGGTGCACGTGCACTGCAATGGGAAATGGCTCTGTTTGGACTTGGCATCCTATCTGTGGGCACAACAGGAAAAGCAGGAACGTGGAGTCAGAAGCTGCATCCCAAACCCATCCCTTACAGCTGTGTGACTTTGAATAAATCATCTGAACTTTCTGGGCTTCTGTTTCCTCCAGGATTTTTTTTCCTTCAGGGATTTTTTTTTTTTTTTTAAACCTGGCTTCATTTGGTGTTAGGGGAAGCCTCAGTTTGAGGTTTCTAGACCCTTGCCCCACTTCGGTCAGGGCAGCTCCTCTTGGTCTGTTTTATATGCTGTGGGAGCAGGTAGGCCTCCCTGGGAGAAAGCACTATACAGCACTATGCCACTATACAGCATCTGAAAGCCATTGGACTAAGTGCTGCCCACATGCCCTTTCAGTGCTCACATCCTTGAAGTCTATGGAAACCTATTTCCATCGCTCTGTTGAAAGTAAGTAAACTAATACACTTTAGGCCACAAGTTTTTCATTCTTAAAGTAGATTGTTTTGCTGGTTAGTCACTTTTTATCATTTGGTTTTCTGAGAAAGTAGGGCCTCTGTGTGAGGTAAAAGCTTTAATGACCTGGGTGTAAAACCCACCAAGTTGAAGGCAAAAACTATGACTCCTGGGCTTCCCTGGTGGCGCAGTGGTTGAGAGTCCGCCTGCCGATGCAGGGGACATGGGTTCGTGCCCCTATCCCGGAGGATCCCACATGCCGCACAGCGGCTGGGCCCGCAAGCCATGGCCGCGGAGCCTGTGTGTCCGGAGCCTGTGCTCCGCAACGGGAGAGGCCACAGCAGTGAGAGGCCCGCGTACAGCAAAAAAAAAAAAAACAAAAAAAACAAAAAAAACTATGACTCCTTTTGGAAGAGGAATGTGAACATCTTTTTTTAAAAAATAAATTTATTTATTTATTTATTTTTGGCTGCATCGGGTCTTCCTTGCTGAGCACGGGCTTTCTCGAGTTGCGGCGAGCAGGGGTTACTCTTCGTTGCGGTGCATGGGCTTCTCATTGTGGTGGCTTCTCTTGTTGCAGAGCATGGGCTCTAGGTGCCTGGGCTTCGGTTGTTGCAGCACGTGGACTCAGTAGTTGTGGCACATGGGCTTAGTTGCTCCGCGGCATGTGGGATCTTCCTGGACCAGGGCTCGAACCCGTGTCCCATGCATTGGCAGGTGGATTCTCAACCACTGTGCCACCAAGGAAGTCCCTGAACATCTTTTAAGGGCATCAAATGCCATAGATTTCATCTTCAGATGAAAGATGAAAAAAAAAGTGGGCTTTATTCTCCCACTCTCAATTAAATATTATAGGATTGTGAGCTAATTTAAATATTATAGGATTGTGACCTGCAGCGCAACCTGTAGGTCGTGTGCTGTTCATTTATTAATTCAACAAAGAATTGCTTATGGTAACCCATACCACTGTTTGTGCCCAAACAGTCCAGGTTAGACGTTTTGTGCATTAGGTGACTTCTAATAATTATTTGAAACACTCCCTTTCACTTTGAATATCAAGTGCCTTCTCTCTGCCAGCAGTCTTCCCCTTCTGGGTTGGGTTGATATAGATTCACAAATGACTCCACTCATTCAAAAAAGAGAACTGAGTCAAAACAACCTTCTGAAATCTCTGTTTCTGAACCTGGTGAGTAGTCGGTAAAGGATGGTGGAGCCTGAATGAATTACAGGATTCAGAATCAAGCCCTCTAGCTAAGCTCTGATTCTTTCTCAGACACAGTTTTAATTTAATTTTTAGACGATTTTAAATTCATGCTTTCTCCTCTATGTTTTTGTGGCTTATAACGGTTTGGTTTTCCATATCAGGATTTTTCTCATTGGCGTGGACATTAACCCAGATATTGACCACAACAGAATTCTGCTTGCTGAGTCAGAAACCAGTCCTTGGGGTGAGAATTCACTTGCTGAATGAAGATACCTTTTAGGTGCAAGGCATCTCCTTCACCATTCACAAGCATGATTTATTCACTCGTTTCCACACGCTGGCTTCTGTCTCCATCCACAGGGCTGGAAAAAGGGGTCTTGATTATATAAAGACATTATAAGTTGAATCCGTCCCTGCAAGCCCTCCTCCCTTGCCATGGGAAGGACTCCCAGATGCACTCTGTGCTGTGTAAACACACATTTTCACCACCTGGCACACTTCCTCCATTTACAGCCTGAGAATTCCCTTCCCTTATTCTGACTTAGTAATGCTCCTTGCTTCATTTAAAAGCATGACTGGGTTTCTGGGATCTTCTCCCTATTAATGCTGCCTCATGCCATAGCATGGTAAGGTCCTGTTTAAACACAAGCTCGTCCAAAGCCTCCACTGACCCCCACTGTGGAAATAAGCTCTCCTTCCTCTTAGCTCCTGACATTTCTCCATAACCTTTCTACTTGCATGTATCACTTTTTAAAGTGATAAGGGATCTTCAAATCCCCAACAGGCTAGGACCACGTGAGATGATTGAGGCATTGGCCTCAGATGCAAAATTTAAGGAGGCCCCCCCCAAACCCAGTCACAATAAATAACATCATAACATGACAGTTTAAAAAATAAAAATTAGTGCAAAAAATCCATGATGAACAAAATATCAAATTTTTCATTGAAGACTGGATCAGTATTTTTCCTTTTATTTTCTGCTTTTTTTTTTTCTTTCAGATTTTCCCTTTTGCCTCAGGCTCCAGTATGGCCCAGCACTGTTAATGATTATGTCTTTTTGGGAAATTTTAATATGTCATTCATCATAGATTTTTGCATTAATTTTGATTTTTAAAAAAATTGCATTAATGTGTTATTTATCTTGATTCCTGAGTTTTTTGGCACCACTAAATGTTGTGCTTCAGGCCAGTGCCTCACTTGCCTTTCCCTCGGTCCTGGCTCTGATCACCATAGCAACTAGCACAGACCTTTGCCCATTGATAGGCACTCAATTAATACTTCATGAATGAATGAATGAATACTAGCAGAGATATTTTAGGTACTCCTTTCTTTTCTTTTTTTCTAAAGGCAAAATGACACCCTACCCACAATCCAGCATCTACCATGACATTTAGACAGACAGTGACACAGATATGTTGTCATGGTCTCAAGTGGCTGCATGCTGTGACAGTCACCATTGCTACTACCAGTTAACATAACTGAAACTGGGCCTCTTTCACTGTCACAGAGCATCCCCTTGCAGTCTTGCTTTATTTCATAAACAAAAACAATTCTCAAGAAGCTAAATAGCCATGGAGGTATAGAATCATCTTTCACCTTCTTCTAGTAAATTGTTAACCACTAACAACAAAATAACCCCTTTGCAAGTCCAGAATAATGGGGGAAGGGGTTCTGTTGATGGGTTTCTGCAGGAGCCTCAGTGGTTCCACGGAGAGGAAGAAGGCAAAGGGCTGGAAGACCAAACATGATGGAATGGGGTCTGCCCCTCAAACTACTACCCGGCTTGCCAGAAAAGAAACCGTTGTTTCATTACAACAGCACAGACACATAGGAGAGGTTCCCATTTCTCAGGGGAAAAAGACACAGATCATGTACGTGCTGAGTCTGAGCTTCACATATGCTCTGAAGTTGATTCCTCAGTGTATTTATCAACATCTATCTTTAAAATACAAAAGGGAATCCGCCTGCCAATGCTAAGGGACATAGGTTCGAGCCCTGGTCCAGGAAGATCCCACATGCCGAGGAGCAACTAAGCCTGTGCGCCACAACTACTGAGCCTGTGCTCTAGAGCCCTCGAGCCACAACTACTGAAGCCCGTGCGCCTACAGCCCGTGCTCTCCAACAAGAGAAGCCACCGCAATGAGAAGCCTGTGCGCCACAACTAAGAGTCACTCGATGCAACTAGAGAAAGCCCGCGGGCAGCAACAAAGACCTAACACAGCCAAAATAAATAAAATAAAATAAAATACAAAAGGGACCATTCACAAAATCCTCTCACAAAATCACCTCTAGAAAGTTGAGCCTGTAATAACAAAATTATTTCTCTGCCTGGTAGATGACCCACGATAATAATGTTTTTGATTTAGTTACAGGAATTCTGTTCAGCAAACAATGCTGTTAAAGTGTTTTCTCTGGGTTCTGTCCATATAGTAGTCACTGTCCTGAAGTGAGGAAAATAGATTTTATTCTGTTATAGTTAGTATGATTTACACTTTTTGTCTTGTCGTCAAATGATCATTAGCCCTTGTTTATCCTCACTCCTCCTAACCTTAAGTTGTCTGACTGTAAAAAAGTTAACTAAATTAACTTTAAAAAAATATTTCTTAGCGACTACCTCTTTGTTTCACTGACAGTCTTCAAATCACTTATTTTCCCATTTTGTTCTTTGCTGTTTCATTGTAAAATGACTGAAACTTCACTTCTAGTATACCTCTGGAAATCTGGGGATCTGAGACCCAGCAATGTGCTCATTTTAACAAATTATCTTACAGGGAGAATGTTTAGACACTTCCTGGAATATTAAGGAGCCTCACTAATACATTAGGTTAAGATTCCAGGGGCTTCCCTGGTGGCGCAGTGGTTGAGAGCCCCCCTGCCGATGCAGGGGACACGGGTTCGTGCCCTGGTCCGGGAAGATCCCACATGCCACGGAGCGGCTGGGCCCGTGAGCCATGGCTGCTGGGCCTGCACGTCCGGAGCCTGTGCTCCACAACGGGAGAGGCCACAACGGTGAGAGGCCCGCGTACTGCCAAAAAAAAAAAAAAAAAAGATTCCACTTTTCATGAGGGCCTACTCTGTGCTACCCACCCTGCTAGGTGGCTTTCTCATGTTATTTCATTGAACCCTTTGAAGAGTCTGGCGGGAGAACAAGTATTGTCAGGCTCACATCAAAGAAATAAAAAACCAAGACTCCAGGAGGTTGTGATGTGCTCAGGGTCACAAGACTAGAAAGGAGCAAACTGAGGCTTGGCTCAGGTCTCTCGCTTGTCATATTGCCTGCAACTGCCTGGTTATTGTCACAGGAGGAAATTTGCACTTCTTCTGCTTCAAGAGATGCCCAGGATATGTTTATCCAACCCAGTTTGTCCTGTGGTTAGTTTCCAAGGTGAAATGAAATCAATCCTAGGAGGTTTCAGACATTATTTCAACCTATATGAAGAGACAAGCACTGTCTGACCATCTCTCTGGACCCTGTATATACTTTCCCAGGAATTTCATATTGTTTTCAGGGAAACTTCTCCCTTTTCAAAAAGGTCACCCTAACTTCCAAAAAGGCTTACAAGGTATAGGTTTTAGATCACCTTGGAAGAACTGGTAAGGTGATGGTGTATGAGAAAGAACAATTTGATTCTATGAAACGGAAAATGCGTCAAAGTTTATATGCCTGAATTTGGGGGGTATATGTGGGCATAGTTGTGTGTGTGCTGGGGGCGGGGCAGAATGTGCATAACAGAAATTGAATGATGCTCAGGACAATATTTTTGATGATCAAACAATCAAGTATTCATGGCTACAACTCTAATGGATAAAATGACTCAAAAACAGTACAGGGAAGTAAGTTAGAATAGCACAGCACAGTGGTTAAGTCTGTAGGCTGTCAAAATCAGTCGCATGCATTTATATCCCAGTTTTGCTACTTACTGATTGTGTGACATTTGATAGGTCACTTAAAAACAAACAAGCAAACCCTGTGTGTTCAGTATTCTCATCTATACAAGGGACACAATAACAGTAAGTACACACAAGGATGTTGTAAAAGTGAAATGAGAAAGTGCCTATAAAATACCTAACTCTTCATAAAAATGTGCTGTTATCAAAAGGAGGATATATCTAACATTTTTGAGCTCCTTGTAGTAGAATAGTGTATTTCTCAGGTTCAAGAAATAGGAAAGAGTTAATCACAACAGGAATTGTCACAAGGCTTAGTGATAGAGCAAGTGATTTTATTAGTGGAAGTCAATGTGACGCCTATATCAAGGCCTACAAAGCATGGGGAAGAGGACACCGAACCAATATATAATAAGAAGCACAAGGTTGTCGGCAGCTGAGCCCTCAGAGCACCTACATTCCTTTAATAATTAGTAGGCAAATAACCCTGCTCAGTGGCAGTGGATCTGCACTAACCATACAAGTGGTGCCAGCAAAACTAGAAAAAACTAGCAGATGCCCCTTGCAGGAAATTTAATTCAAGGGGAAAGACCTGTAATAGTGGTCTTATTGTGCTCTTGACTTAAATTGGAGAGGCAAAGCATTGTGCAAATTCTCTAGACCAGGAGGCTGGCGTGGAAACAGCCAGACACTGTGGGCCTCCTTGGATCCTGCAAGAGGACTTGCAGCTATGTCGACTGATAATCACTTCCCCAAAGTCACACAGCACCTTCAGATAAGCACAATTCTGGGTCACAAAATGGGTGGGAAGCCACAGAGTTCCAGGTCCTTTAAATAAAGTTAAAGATTACACCATCTATAATGACATACCTCTATATCTCCTCATGGCCTCTGTTCCTTAGTCACCGAGAATACAATAAATTCCTCAGAAATAATTCATGGAGGTGAAAAGTGAAGGCTCACCTCTTATGTTCTGAGCTCTTAGCAATTGCTCTAGCTCTTGAAAGGGGGATGGAACATCTATTGCACATCCTCAGCCTGTGATACTTTCTTGCCAATGTGGGAGACTCTAAGTTCTGGAAGGTAGTGGGCAAGCAGTTCCACAGGGAGACAGTATAACTGGTGCCTGCCCTGGAACAGCAGTGTCTGGTTTCAAATATGGTCTCAATGTACCAGCTCTATGGCACTGGGCAATGACTTCATTCCCTGTGCTTCTCGGTTTCCTCATCCACAAAATGGGGGTAATAATAGTGCCTACCTCATAGAGTAGTTGTGCCTGGCACACTGTAGGTACTAAATAATTGTCAGCTATTATGCCCGTTCTCCTCAGTAATTAAGAATGGTCTCACCTCTTGATAGTCTAGCAAAGAATTCTTTGAAGACAATTACAATGACCAATTAAGTGCATATTTCATAAAGAGAAAATATCTAACATTATTTTGGATCTATACCCAAAAGTAGAATTGCTGGATCATATAGTGGTTCTACTTATAATTTTTTGAGGAACCTCCACACTGTTTTCCACAGTGGTGGAACCATTTTACATTCCCACCAAAAGTGCCCAAGGGTCCCAATTTCTCCACATCCTTGACAACACTTGTCTTTTTTTTTTTTTAAATAATAGCTATTCTAACTGGTATGAGGTGATATATATATCATTGTGATTTGGGGTTTTTTTTGTATATCAATTATATTTCAACAAAGCTGTTTTTAAAAAATCTGACTTTGTACTTTACATGTTGTAGGGATCTCACACAATATAGGTAACTATTGGCTCTTTGACTGCTATGTAGAATGATGACGTGTTGCTTCTCTGAATGATATTCTGCTCCTTTGACAGTTCCACTGCTTTGACCTTTCCCAGTGGACCCGTTGAAGGGATAACAAAGACTTTGGCAAGTCTTTACAGGGTTCCTTCGAAATACATACACCCACTAGATGTTAAGAATAGAGAAGGGGTTTGCCTGGTGGCGCAGTGGTTGGGAGTCCGCCTGCCGATGCAGGGGACACGGGTTCGTGCCCCGGTCCGGGAAGATCCCACATGCTGCGGAGCGGCTGGGCCCGTGAGCCATGGCCGCTGGGCCTGTGCATCCGGAGCCTGTGCTCCGCAACGGGAGAGGCCACAGCAATGAGAGGCCCGTGTACGGCAAAAAAAAAAAAAAAAAAAAAAAATAGAGAGGGAGGAGGTACAGACAAGAGTGTGGATGGGGTCCCTCCTTCATGGAACTTAAATTCTGGTTAGACGAGAGGTAACAACAAAGCCTGAGAAGTGTTAGAGTTGGAAACTCAGAGTGTGAGAGACTCTGTGTCAGGAACTCACAGGAGGAAGAAGGAAATGTTTCCCTAAGGAAATGAAGTTTAAGCTGGAAAGTAAAGGATTCTAGGTATTAGCTGCACTTGAGAAAGTGCTGCAGGCAGGTGAAAGGTTGTGGTTCCAAGATCTGGAAGGAAAAGAGCTGGTAGCAAGAAGAGATGGAAAGGTGGGATGGTGGCCAGATTCTGATATAGGCTTGGAGGCATTTCAAAGGGTGAGGCTTGATCCTGAGAATGACGGGGAAATCACCAGTGTTTCAAGTAGGGAAGGGAAATTATACCATCTGAGATTAGGAAGCATCATTCTGACTGCTCTGTGAAGCAAGAGGGAATATAGGATTCTGGTAAGAAGCATTAATGCATCATCTCTTGATGATTCTGGCCCACACTTCGGTGGTTTGGAGGCAAAGAAATGGGTAGATTTGAGAGAAATGTAAACAGTAGGCTTAAAACCAAAGCTAACCCTACCCCGCCATCCAGATAGGGATGGGACAGGTAGAAACCTTAATCTTCAACCTGCTCTTCTGCTAAGAATACCCAAAACATATTTAGTCTGGAGAAATATGGAAAACTTACATCCAAAGTGGAGCTAGAGGGTTGTCGACCCATGTCAATTGTCTGTGCTAATCTACTTGACCCATTGCTTCAGCTAATGAAGGGCTACTTGCCTGCCTTTCACTCTACTTATGCTTATCATCCAGGGCCCATAGACGCCAGGAATAACTCAACACGAGTCCCTCTAGCCAAACAATCAGCAAACAAAGATAAGTTTAAAAGTGTCAAGCCCAACTTTATGACGCCCTCATAGGTACCAAGGGCATTGTCTCAACAGCCTAAGCCACCAGACAGGATGGCCCAGAGCTGCTTGTTAGTTGACCTGTTGGGACCAACTGTGACTCATCTGTTTACTGCCGAGCAAAGGTAACTTGGGCTGTAAAAGTAGACAGCTGCCTGCCATCCGCACCTGGAAATGAGGGCACGGGCTCTTCAACTGGAAGTGTTTCCACTGGCACAGACCCAGGCTGGATGAAGCGTGCTGGGTGAGAAGTCATGCCATGGGATGTGAGGGAGCACATGTGCATTTTTTTTTTTTTTTTTTTTTTTTGTGGTACGCGGGCCTCTCACTGCTGTGGCCTCTCCCGTCGCGGAGCACAGGCTCCGGACGCGCAGGCTCAGCGGCCATGGCTCACGGGCCCAGCTGCTCCGCGGCATGTGGGATCTTCCCGGACCGGGGCATGAACCTGTGTCCCCTGCATCGGCAGGCGGACTCCCAACCACTGCACCACCAGGGAAGCCTGACATGTGCATATTTTAAAGAACGGGGTCTTCACAGCTGACTGGCTATTTCAAGTCACTTTCATTCTCACTGAGCAGCTTAGAGGCTAGTGATAATCACTTGTGAGTGTTCTGTTATTTACAATTTCAATATAACCAGTCTCCTTTTCTTGGCAGAAGTAAGATTTGGGGCAGGAATAATAAAAGAGTAATAATAGTATTATTGGTATCATTTATTAATTATTATTATATTTGGAAGGTACTATGTTGTTCAGGTTATATACATCACCTCTAATCTAGTGATCACAACCTGGGTGCCCATGTGAGTCACCTGGGGAGCTTTAAAATACTGATGCCTGGGCTCACCCTCCAAAGGTTCTGATTTCATTGATTTGTGGGAAGCCCAGGCACTGGCATTTTAAGCCTTCCCAGAGAATTCGAATGTGCAGCCTAAATTGAGAAACACAGCTTTAATGATCATGACAGTGTGCAACGTAGAGATATTTAGCTTCATTTGATAGATGAGGGGAAAAAATAGAGCCAGAGAGAAAAAGTACCTTGCCTAAATGCAAGATCAGGCACCTCAACCTTGAGTCTGGCCACCAGCCCCCCTCGCAATTGCTTCGTGTACTGTTTAGTGAATCCTTGGTAAAGAGGACACCGGGAGAGCACGTGGAGGGAGAAGGAAGGAAGCCCAGGGTGATAGCACTGCACAGGCACCTGGAACTCTGCATAGGAGGCTCTACCTTGCCCTGAACCAGCCGTGCAGCCCGTAGGTGAAGATTCATAAAGGAGAGAATCCAAGTGGGCAAATACCCCCCCTCCATGGCGGTAGCAGTTCGTGGCCTCCGTCCAAGCCCTGGGGACGGCACACAGGAGACACTTGGCAGAACGCTGAACAGGGAACAGCCGGCAGGCAGCCCCCCCCACACCCGTTTACCCTTTGCCTCGTCGTACTGCTGCAGGGAGAGGGGCTTTCTTCCCCAGCTCTGTCTTCTCACCCTGTGCTGTGTCAGTCAGGGCTGGCAAGTTCCCTCCACCTCTAATCTGGGCTTCTGAAACACTGGCGCTCAGTCGAGGGGCTCACGCTGATTGAGACCCTATAGAGTGGAAAGGGGGCCTCCTCTATTCTTGTTTCCCACCCATGAGCACCCTTCACCATAACTGCCTGAAATAAATATAATCAAGTAGGATTCTGAAGCAGCACTCTTATTCCTCCCTGCTGGGAAGACAAGGACTAAAGATTTGAAGAATAAAAGAAGGTAGAGGAGACTATATCTGGAGCTAATTGAACATATCTCAAACATGGGACCATCATGTTTCTTAAAAAAGAAAAAAAAGGGCTTCCCTGGTGGCGCAGTGGTTGAGAGTCCGCCTGCCGATGCAGGGGATGCAGGTTCGTGCCCCGGTCCGGGAAGATCCCACATGCCGCATAGCGGCTGGGCCCGTGAGCCATGGCCGCTGAGCCTGCGCATCCGGAGCCTGTGCTCTGCAACGGGAGAGGCCTCAACACTGAGAGGCCCGTGTACCGCAAAAAAAAAAAAAAAAAAAAAGAAAAGAAAAAGAAAAAGAAGAATGAAGCGTGGACACAAATCACACATTCAGCTCCTTTGTGTCCTCCCACTTGGGAATGGCTGGGAAAGAATCACACTCTGAAGGATGAAGAAAGGAGGGGAGAAGTTTCTGGAATCTGGGGTGGGTGGTGGCTGACCTTCTCTGTAATTCACATCTGACTCCTACTTTTATACTCCCCACGAAGCCTTCGACTAGCCATTTTCATTCATGTATTTACTCATGTAAACAGTCATTAAGGGTTTAAAGCTCTAGGGATTCTTAGAGGAATAAGACCTGACCTTAAGTAACTCACAGTTCAGTAGGGAAGAAGTCACATAAAGAGCAAGCGTGATGACAGGGGAAGCACCGGTGTGGTGGGGACACAGGGAGGGGCCCTGGGTCCAGCTGGGAGGTGGGGAGGGTAGAGGCCTGGAGGGGCACCCCCTCTTTTGGGACTTCCTGACTGCTTAGCAGGATGAGCCGGTGGAGAGTGGGGAGATGGTGCTTTCGGTGAAGCGGGCAGCTTCAGCAGAGGGGCAGAGATTCCATCCTCTGCCTCAGTAAAGGTGTTCCTTGTTGAATAGCCGCATCGGGGTAGCAGAAACTTCCCTCTCTGGGTTTCAGACTTGGACTTCCTTCTCTCTGTTCAAGCCAAAGAGCTGAGTCCAAAGTGAGACTCATTCCTCACTCAGATTTTTTTTTTTTTTTTAAACAGAAACATGTAGTTCCAAAGGCCTGCCAGCTGTTCTAAAGAGCTTTTCCCAAGAAGGCATGGGCCAGGTAGAGGCAACTTTGCAGGGGGAGGAGTGTTAGGTTTGGGACCAAAAAACATGACTCAGATGAGGCTAACAATACACAAAACACAGGCACTGCGTGAAGGAGTCATTTTCCCCCTCGGTAAGCGTTCTGTTTCATAATATCGAATGTCATAACAGGGCTTAACAAGGGCAGACAGATAGATCCTCGGAGGGAGGTGTTTCTGGATTTCATTCCTGGCTTTACCACGTAGGACTGTGGATGGCCTCCTGCAGGTCTCTGAGCTTCACCACTATTATGTACAACATAGGGCTCAGAGTGTCCCCCAATCTACTCTGGAGGGGAGAATTAGGTGACATGGCAGCAGAAGAGGACTTGGGCTTGGCACAGATAGGGTCTCAGCCAATGGTAGCTGTGCTTCCTGCACTCCTGATGTGACCCTCCTGTTTCCAGTCCCCCTCACCACACACAGCCCCCTTTCAAGTCTCTAAGTGCAGTCACCCAAACCCTTGCTCTCAGAAATTTCTGCCTTTTTCCAAAAGTGGACGATTCACTTTTGGATCCCTTTCTGCCCCCTGAAACACGGCCACGTATTCCTCCTTAAGCTCTTCGGTTGGATGTTCATGGACGCACCTCTGTTCAGTCAATGTATACCAAGTGCAGGGCGGTGAGGGCTGGGCTATGGTTACAGGGTCAAGGGTAAGTGTGAAGGTCTCCCAGCTTCATTTCTGTCTCCGCCTCCCCTGAGAGAGCCACACCAGGTCCCATTATTTCTCCATCACCATGACTTTCACTTTACCCATTTTGAAACACTCACAAACATTAAGAAGCCTTTGTTTCCGCCTGTGCTGAGTCTCTCTACTTTATAAGACAAATCACAGTGGTTGTCATAGTTATGCTCTTTGCTTCTTGAGTGAAATAGCACCAGGTTTGATTATATTTCATTATTTATAATTAATTATGTTATATTATGGCTCTCTCTTTGATGGTGGGTGGCAGAGGAGGGTTTGCTAATTCCTTCCCTTACAATATTTTAAAAATAAGCTCTCGGAATCAAGTCCATGTTATTATTTTCTTCTACTTTTAAATAGACTTTAAATGCTCATCAAGTGAAAAAAGCATATTTAAACACCTATAGTCTGTCATATAATGGTGAGAGGGGGGAACTCCAAAACAAGAGGCCACAGGAATATTTTAGAAAACAGTGCTTGAACACGAATCCTTCCCTTCTCTTCCCACTGATGCCGCTGGATATAAGGCCTTGTCAGCTCATACCAGGACCACTGCAAGAACTTCATATTTGTTCCCCAGCCTCCAGCCTCTTTCCCCTGTAGTCTGTGCTGCCCAAGTACCTCTGTCATTACATTGTAGTCCAGCTAGTTTCCTAATAGCTCCTAGTGATTGCAGGATAAATTCCATCCATCTCAATGGACATTCAAGGTGCTTTACTATTAGGTTCCTCCTGACTTTCCAGGGACCCCACTGCTGCCAAATGGGTCTACTCATGGTCCTATGAGAGTCCTGGAATAGCTTTACTTGGTGCCTAGAGTTAGGGATCCCTCTGCATTCCCCTCTCAGAAATCCTTCCCCTCGTCCTTGATGTGTGTACAAATATTACCCGTGTCCTCTGAGCTGGAAGCACAGCCTCCACCAAGATATGCATGTGCGGGCTTCCCTGGTGGCGCAGTGGTTGAGAGTCCGCCTGCCGATGCAGGGGACACGGGTTCGTGCCCCGGTCCGGGAAGATCCCACATGCCGCGGAGCAGCTGGGCCCATGAGCCATGGCCGCTGAGCCTGCGCGTCCGGAGCCTGTGCTCTGCAACGGGAGAGGCCACAACAGTGAGAAGCCCGCGTACCGCAAAAAAAAAAAAAAAAAAGAAGGCAATATTAAAATTAATTGTCTGGCTTTGAGCATGCAAACACTGAAATGCACTGGAAGGGCCAAATTTCAGGGGTAAGTGAACTTTACTGCAGCATGTTGAGAACGGAATAAATGCTGACAAAGAGACAGAGGTTTTTTATTTTAACTGTAGGTCAAAACCTCTTTTAACACTTTTAACACATGATGGCTGAAATTGCGCAAACACACAATCCCAGATGGTTTCACACAGCAGCATAAAAATGAATGAGCTGATGTGGGTTCATGGATAACAAACGTACCGCTGTGTGTGTGTGTGTGTGTGTGTGTGTAGGCGGTGGTAGATAGGAACTCTGTACTTTCTGCTCAATTTTGCTTGGAACCTAAAACTACTGTAAAAAGTAAAGTCTATTTTTTTTTTTTTTTGCGGTACGAAGGTCTCTCACTGTTGTGGCCTCTCCCGTTGCGGAGCACAGGCTCCGGACGCGCAGGCTCAGCGGCCAGGGCTCACAGGCCCAGCCGCTCCGCAGCACGTGGGATCTTCCCTGACTGGAGCACGAACCCGTGTCTCCTGCATCGGCAGGCGGACTCTCAACCACTGCGCCACCAGGGAAGCCCAAGTAAAGCCTATTTAATAAAATAAAATCACTTAAAAAAAATTTAAATGAATGAGCCCAGATCCCAAAGCTGTTCTCTGAGGCATGAAGGGAGGGGAGGATGTGCCCTTCTTTTGATGTGTTGGAGCACAGACACCTCCTCAGCTGTTGTGAGTTTCATAGACTTTTATTTTTCCCGTTTACTCCCTAATGAAATGTTTATGAGCATTGAGGCCCTCAAAATTAAGACATGGAATATGAAAAAGAAGGAAGGGGACAGTGAAGAGAAGGAAGTAAAGGAAGCTTTAATAGCCTGCATATTGAAAAATAAAAAGCTGGCTGCATGTACAGGTTTCAAAAGCATAATGAGTAAGTGTCCAAGAAGAGGAGTTTTACAGAACATTTAATATATGGTAACCTTGGGAAGCTGCTCACTTCTTTAATTTTCTTTTATCTCTTCTTTGAATCAGACATAACAATACCTGCCTTACATGGTTATGATGAAGATGGCAAAATGTACTTAAAATTCTTAGCCCAAAAACCTGCATTCATTCCCTGAAAATAGTTGCTGAGTGCCTAATATAAGCTAGTTACCAAGGTGATCAAAACGGTTGTGATTCCTCCTGGCTCATTACATTTACAATCTAGTGGGGGAGACAGATGTCGAACAAGGAAACATAAAAATAATTAATTAAAAATTGTGGAGAATTCTACGAAGGGAAAACTCAGAGTGCTGTGAGAAAATAATAGGGCCTCTGAGTAAATGATCAATAAAGAGTAGTTATTTAAAGACAGACATTACTTTGTAATTAGGACAGATTCGTTTTTATCAGACAAATCATTCCACAAAGAATAATTGGGAGAAACTGGATAAAATATTTTTTTAAATCTGTTTGAAGGAATATGAGAGCTACCAAGGAAGCAAGGTTGTTAGTAGACAAGATTCCAGAGAGAAGGTAAATACAAAGAGGTACGATCAAAATGCAGCTCTACTTTCTCCTGGAAGCATTTGTAAGATCATAAGTGGGTGAAGATAGTTTTCAGCAATCTCAAGGGACAAAATTAGAGTTCATGCCCTGCTAAGGAGAAGGAACACTGAGGGACACTATCAGCTTTCAGTTTTGAGCTCTAAAGGGCAACACTCTATGAGTAAAGGCAAAGTAAGTGCGGACTAGCTCTCACAAAAACTAAAAGCTGCTTCACCCTAGGTTGGATTAAGGTGATTTGCCTAGCTTAACTACCTAGAGGTTATCCCCTATGAAGAAAGACAGCATCACCCAGAGCCTCAAATTATCTTTATAATTCTTCATAGAATAAATCCTGTATTCAATTTAAAAAATTCTAGTGTACAAGGAGATAAGCCAATGACCAAAAATCATTTGAAGACAACAGAAATAGATCCATAGTGGATACAGATTCTATATAGACACTGGAATTATCAGACACACACTTTAAATATTGTTAATTATATTCAAGAAAATCAGTGACCAGATGGATTTCAACAGACAACTGGAATCTATAAAAAGAATAAGAAGGAAATCAGAGGACCAAAAAGTACAACAAATAAAATTGAAAAATTCAATAAATGAATTAGGAGCACATTAGACATAGCTGAAGAGAGAAATAATGAACCAAAATGTAAGTCAATAGAAATATCCAGACTGAACTACAAAAGGAAAAAGGGATGCAAAACAGAAAAAGAAGATAAGATATATATGGGACATTGTAAATTATCATATATAAATGTATAATTGTAGTGCCAGAGAGAGAAAAACAGAATGGGCAGAAGCAATATTTGAGTTTTCCAAAACGTGAACAGCAGAAGTCACATATAGAAATAGTGCTATGAATCACATGATGGACAAATACAAGTAAACTATGGCAAGGCATACCATAATAAAACTTCTTAGCATGCAGATAGGACAGCCCTGGAGGTACCACAGTGTCCATCAGGTCAGCACGTGGTTAATTTTTAGATGAAACAAAAACTCACTAATTTAGATGAGACAAAAATCACCACTTTCGGAGGAGCTTCAAGATGGCAGAAGAGTGAGACGTGGAAATCACCTTCCTCCCCACAAATACATCAGAAATATACAAGCAGCTCATGCAGCTCAATATAAAAAAAACAAATAACCCAATCCAAAAATGGGCAGAAGACCTAAATAGACATTTCTCCAAGAAGATATACAGATTGCTAACAAACACATGAAAGGATGCTGAACATCACGAATCATTAGAGAAATGCGAGTCAAAACTACAATGAGATATCATCTCACACTGGTCAGAATGGCCATCATCATAAAATCTACAAACAATAAGAGGATGTGGAGAAAAGGGAACCCTCTTGCACTGTTGGTGGGAATGTAAATTGATACAGCCACTATGGAGAACAGTATGGAGGTTCCTTAAAAAACTAAAAAGGAACTACCACATGACCCCGCAATCCCAGTACTGGATATATACCCTGTGAAAACCATAATTCAAAAAGAGTCATGGGGCTTCCCTGGTGGTGCAGTGGTTGAGAGTCCACCTACCAATGCAGGGGACACAGGTTCGTGCCCCGGTCCAGGAAGATCCCACATGCCGTGGAGCGGCTGGGCCCGTGAGCCATGGCTGCTGAGCCTGTGCTCCGCAATGGGAGAGGCCACAACGTTGAGAGGCCCATGTACCACCAAAACAAAAACAAACAAAAAAAGGGTCATGTACCACAATGTACATTGCAGCTCTATTTACAATAGCCAGGACATGGAAGCAACCTAAGTGTCCATCGACAGATGAATGGATAAAGAAGATGTGACACATATAGACAATGGAATATTTCTCAGCCATGAAAAGAAATGAAATTGAGTTATTTGTAGTGAGGTGGTTGGACCTAGAGTCTGTCATACATAGTGAAGTAAGTCAGAAAGAGAAAAACAAATACCGTATGCTAACACATATATATGGAATCTAAAAAACAAACAAAAAAAAGTTAATGAAGAGCCTAGGGGCAAGATGGGAATAAAGACACAGACCTACTGGAGAAGGGACTTGAGGATGTGGGGAGGGGGAAGGGTAAGCTGGGACAAAGTGTGAGAGTGGCATGGACATATATACACTACCAAATGTAAAACAGATAGCTAGTGGGAAGCAGCCGCATAGCACAGGGAGATCAGCTTGGTGTTTTGTGACCACCTAGAGGGGTGGGATAGGGAGGGTGGGAGAGAGGGAGATGCAAGAGGGAAGAGATATGGGGATATATGTATATGTATAACTGATTCACTTTGTTATAAAGCAGAAACTAACACACCATCGTAAAGCAATTATACTCCAATAAAGATGTTAAAAAAATACTGCTTAAAGCTGAAGACACAGATAAAAATGTTAAAAACAGTTACTTCCCTGGCAGTGCAGAGGTTAAGACTCCACGTTTCCACTGCAGGGAGCATAGGCTCAATCCCTGATTGGGGAGCTAAGATCCCACCCCACATGCGATGTGGCATGGCCGAAAAAAAAAACAGCTATAGGAAAAAATGACCCATTATCTTCAAGGAGAACAATAAGGCTGACAGCTGAATTCTTGAGAAAAATTATGAAAGCCAAAGACATTGGTATATCATCCTAAGGTGAAAAATGCCCCTTCCAAACTAGGATTATAAAAATTGTCTTTCAGTATTGGAGATAAAATTTACTAATTTTAAATTTATTTCTATTTTGTATCTTTTAATTATAACATAAAATATAGATACAGAAATTACATAAAACAAAGGTATAGTTTTATAAATTATTTTAAGGCTAATACCTTTGCAACCACTGTAAAGAAATAAAATTTTGCCACCCACTCATAAATCTCTCCTTGTGTGCTGTCCCAATCACAATGCACTGCCTTCCCTGAGAGCAATGCTTACCCTTTTATCATACTTTTATTGTTATCTTGTTCTTGGGTTTATAGTTTTATTATCCAGATATGCCTCCCTAGACAGTCTAGTTTATTCTGGCCCACTAAAATATATTTGGTGTGGCACATAAGTCTCTTTTTATCTTGTGGAGCTCCTCCATTCCTTTCTTCTATAGGGACTTTATCTGTTGAAGAGGGCTGTTTGACCCATAGCAGCAGTCCCCAACCTTTCTGACACCAGGGACCAGTTTCATGGAAGACAGTTTTTCCACAGATGGGGGTGGGGAAGTTTCAAGCAGTAAAGTGAACTATACTTCAGATGCAATACAAGTGTTGGGGAGCAATGTGGAGAGGCAGATGAAGCTTCACTTGCTCACCTGCCACTCACCTCCTGCTGTGCAGCCTGGTTCCTAACAGGATGTGGACTTGTACCAGCCCATGGCCTGGGGTTTGGGGACCCCAGACCTAAAGAATTTCCCAAAGCCTGGATTTTGTTAATATCATAATTATGGTACAGCTCAATAAGTCCCTCTCTTCTCTGTTTTTCTTAAAGATTTTTAGCTGGATCCAGAGACTTGAACATTGTATTTTCTGGAAAAATTTGTCACCAATACCTGCAGGGAGGAAATACACAAGGGAGGTCTTTAGGCAGAGAAAAAGTGATGCTAAGTGACAGTAAAAAAAAATTACAATATAGAATAAGTAGTAATGAAAAGATATATATATATGTAAATCTAAATAATACTGAATCTATAAAACAATAAGAATAATGTATGGGGTTTTAAATATATTGAGAATTAAAATACATGACAGTGATAACATGAAAGTTAGAAAGAAAATAATAAGTAAAGTCAAAGCATTTAAATTTCCTTTCATTGCACAGGAAATGATTTTAAAAACACTAGTTTATATTATACTTTAATAAATCCAGGATTCATGTTGAATCTCTAAATAGACTCTGAAAGAAGGCCAAAAGATTACATAATTGCCAATATGTGAAAAAATGGAGTAGTAAAACATACTTGACTGACCCAAAAGACGATAAGGAGAAAAAATAAGGGACATAGAATGAATGGGATAAACTGAAAAAAACCATAGTAAGATGAAACATCTAAACCTAAATGTTTCAGCAATTATCTTACATGTAAACAATTGTTAAAATTTATGTTGTCAGACTGTATTAAAATATCAAGACCCAATAGTACAATGCTTATAAGAGAAGCATATTAAATACAAGGACACAGAAAGAACAAAACCAAAAGAATGAGTAAAGATACACCATACAAACCATAACAATAAGGAAGCTTGCATAGTTAGATTAGTATCAAAAAAGGAAACTGTAAGACAAAAAGGGACCCTGTAAAAATGATAAATGTCAATCCACTAGGATTGACATTTGTAGTGTTTAATAGTGTAGCTTCAGAATATATGAAGAAAAAGTGATAGAATTAAAGGAGAAATAGGTAAATCCACAGTCACATTGGAAGCTTTAAACATATTTCTCACTGAAACTGATAGAACAAAAAATGCAACAGTGAGAAAAATCGGACATGGTCTCAGCCTATATTGAACTTGCATTAGAGTAAAGGAAACAGATAATAATCAAATAAACACATGAATGAAAATAAAATTGCAAGTTAGCTGAGAGTTCTGAAGGAAAGGAAGACAGTTTTATGACAATGAAGATGACCCTGGTTAAGGGAATCAGGAAAGGGTTTTCTGAGAAAGTGAAACTTGATCTCAGACCTGAAAGATCTCAAATCTGAAAGACAATAAGGTTAATTAAAAGAGTGGGAGTGGAAACGTAGAGCAAAGAGCACTATACATTGGGCTTCATGGCATCTGCAAAGATCCTGCAGTAGGAGGAAACTGGAGTTTGAGGAAGTGGAAGGAGGTCAGAGTGACCAAAGCACAGTGTATGAAGGAAAATAGTTCAGATTAAGCTGGAGAAGAGGGCAAAGCCAGAACATTGAGAACTTTCTGGATTGTGTTAAGGATCTTGGGATTTATCCAGAGAGGCAATCAAGAGTGAAGCAGGGTGTGGAGAAAAGGGAACCCTCCTGCACTGTTGGTAGGAATGGAAACTAGTGCAGCCACTATGAAAAACAGTATGGAAGTTGCTTAAAAAACTAAAAATAGAGTTACCATATGATCCAGCAGTCTACTCCTGGGCACATATCTGGAAAAGATGAAAGCTAATTCGTAGAGATACATGCACCCCAGTGTTCAAAGAAGCACTATTTACATTAGCCAACACATGGATGCACCCTAGGTGTCCATCAACAGATGAATGGATAAAGAAGATGTGGTATATATATAATGAAATATTACTCAGTCATAAAAAAGAATGGAATAATGCCATTTGCATCAACATGGATGGACCTAGAGATTATCATAATAACTGAAATAAGTCAGACAAAGACAAATATCATATGATATCACTTATACATGAAATATAAAATATCATACAAATGAACTTATTCACATATGTAGAAAACAAACTTATGGTTACCAAAGGGGAAAGGTGGGTGGAGGGATAAATTACGAATTTGAGATCAACAGATACACACTATTATATATAAAATAGATAAACAACAAGGACCTACTGTATAGCACAGGGAACTACATTCAATATCTTGTAATAACCTATAATGAAAAAGAATCTGAAAAAGAATATATATATGTAAACAATCACTTTGTTGTACACCTCAAACACTGTAAATCAACTATACTTCAATAAAAAACAAAGAAAAGAGTGTTAAAGCAGGTTTATATTGTTATTGGATTTATGTTTGGAAAAGATTAACCTAGCTGTGGCATGAGAATGGACTGGAGAAGGTAGAGTCAGAGGAAGCTAAATAACCCAGCAGTTTTTTACCAAAGTAAGGTTGGTGGTGAAGACAGTGGAGATGGAGAGGAGTCAGATTCAAGAGATGCTGAAGATCATGTTAAAATCAACAGGACTGATCCACCAGAGGGCAGAAAGTACAAGCAAAAAGGACTGCAATCCTGAAACCTATGGAATGAAAACCACATTCACAGAAAGATAGACAAATTGAAAAGGCAGAGTGCTATGTACCAGATGAAGGAACAAGATAAAACCCCAGAAAAACAACTAAATGAAGTGGAGATAGGCAACCTTCCAGAAAAAGAATTCAGAATAATGATAGTGAAGATGATCCAGGACCTTGGAAAAAGAATGGAGGCAAAGATCGAGAAGATACAAGAAATGTTTAACAAAGACCTAGAAGAATTAAAGAGCAAACACCTAGAAGAATTAAAGAACAAACAAACAGAGATGAACAATACAATAACTGAAATGAAAACTACACTAGAAGGAATCAATAGCAGAATAACTGAGGCAGAAGAACGGATAAGTGACCTGGAAGACAGAATGGTGGAATTCACTGCTGCAGAACAGAATAAAGAAAAAAGAATGAAAAGAAAGGAAGACAGCTTAAGAGGCTTCTGGGACAACATTAAACTCACCAACATTTGCATTATAGGGTTCCCAGAAGGAGAAGAGAAAGAGAAAGGACCTGAGAAAATATTTGAAGAGATTATAGTTGAAAATTTCCCTAACATGGGAAAGGAAATAATCACCCAACTCCAGGAAGCACAGAGAGTCCCAGGCAGGATAAACCCAAGGAGAAACATGCCAAGACAAGTAGTAATCAAATTGACAAAAATTAAAGACAAAGAAAAATTTTTAAAAACAACAAGGGAAAAATGACAACATACAAGGGAACTCCCATAAGGTTAACAGCAGCTTTCTCAGCAGAAACTCTACAAGCCAGAAAGGAGTGGCTGGACACATTTAAAGTGATGAAAAGGAAGAACGTACAACCAAGATTACTCTACTCAGCAAGGATCTCATTCAGATTTGACAGAGAAATCAAAAGCTTTACAGACAAGCAAAAGCTAAGAAAATTCAGCATCACCAAACCAGCTTTACAACAAATGCTAAAGAAACTTCTCTAAGTGGGAAACACAAGAGAAGAAAAGGACCAACAAAAACAAACCCATAACAATTAAGGAAATGGTAATAGGAACATACATATCGACAATTACCATAAATGTGAATGCATTAAATGCAGCAACAAAAGACCCAGGCTCGCTGAATGGATTCAAAAACAAGACCCATTGATATGCTGTATAGAAGACACCCACTTCAGACCTAGGAACACATACAGACTGAAAGTGAGGGGATGGAAAAAGATATTCCATGAAAATGGAAATCAAAAGAAAGCTGGAGTAACAATACTCATATTAGATAAAATAGACTTTAAAATAAAGAAAGTTACAAGAGACAAGGAAGAACACTACATAATGATCAAGGGATCAATCCAAGAAGAAGATATAACAATTATAGTATATATGCACCCAACATAGGAGCACCGGAATACATAAGGCAAATGCTAACAGCTATAATAAGAGGAAATCGACAGTAACATAATAATAGTGGGGGACTCTAACACCTCACTTACACAAATGGACAGATTAAACAGACAGAAAATTAATAATGAAACACAAGTTTTAAATGACACAATAGACCAGATAGATTTAACTGATATTTATAGGACATTCCATCAAAAAAGAGCAGATTACACTTTCTCTCAAGTACACGCAGAACATTCTCCATGAGGGATCACATCTTGGGTCACAAATCAAGCCTCAGTAATTTTAAGAAAACTGAAATCATATCAAGCATCTTTTCTGACCACAATGCTATGAGATTAGAAATAAATTACAGGGGAAAAAAACGTAAAAAACACAAACACATGGAGGTTAAATGATACATTACTAAATAACCAAGAGAACACTGAAGAAATCAAAGAGGAAATCAAAACATACCTAGAAACAAATGACAATGAAAACACGATGATCCAAAACCTATGGGATGCAGCAAAAACAGTTCTAAGAGGGAAGTTTATAGGAATACAAGCCTACCTCAAGAAACAAGAAAAACCTCAAATAAACAACCTAACCCTACACCTAAAGGAACAAGAGAAAGAAGAAAAAACAAACCGAAAGTTAGCAGAAGGAAAGAAATCATAAAGATCAGAGCAGAAATAAATGAAATAGAAACAAAGGAAACAACAGCAAAGATCAATAAAACTAAAAGCTGGTTCCTTGAGAAGATAAACAAAATTAATAAACATTTAGCTAGACCCATCAAGGAAAAGAGGGAGAGGACTTAAATCAATAAAATTAGAAATGAAAAAGGAGAAGTTACAATGGACATGGCAGAAATGCAAAGTATCGTAAGAGACTACTATAAGCAACTCTATGCCAATAAAATGGACAACCTGGAAGAAATGGACAAATTCTTAGAAAGCTATAACCTTCCAAGACTGAACCAGGAAGAAATAGAAAATATGAACAGACCAATCACAAGTAATGAATTTGAAACTATGATTAAAAATCTCCCAACGAACGAAAGTCCAGGACCAAATGGCTTCACAGGTGAATTCTATCAAATATTTAGAGATGAGCTAACACCCATCCTTCTCAAACTCTTCCAAAAAATTGCAGAGGAAGGAACACTCCCAAACTCATTCTATGTGGCCACCATCACCCTGATACCAAAACCAGACAAAGATACTCCAAAAAAAGAAAATTACAGACCAATATCACTGATGAATATAGATGCACAAATCCTCAACAAAATACTAGCAAACAGAATCCAACAACACATTAAAAGGATTATAAACCATGACCAAGTGGGATTTATCCCAGGGATGGAAGGATTCAATATACGCAAATCAATCAATGTGATACACCATATTAACAACTTGAAGAATAAAAACCATAGGATCATCTCAATCGATGCAGAAAAACTTTCGACAAAATTCAACACCCATTTATGATAAAAACTCTCCAGATAGTGGGCATAGAGGGAAACTGCCTCAACATAATAAAGGCTATATACGACAAACCCACAGCAAACATCATCCTCAATGGTGAAAACTGAAACCATTTCCTCTAAGATGAGAAACAAGACAAGGATGTCCACTCTGACCACTATTATTCAACATAGTTTTGGAAGTCCTAGCCACGGCAATCAGAGAAGGAAATAAAAGGAATACAAATTGGAAAAGAAGAAGTAAAACTGTCACTGTTTGCAGATGACATGATGCTACACATAGAGAATCCTAAAGATGCCACCAGCAATCTACTAGAGCTAACCAATGAATTTGGTAAATTTGTAGGATACAAAATTAATGCACAGAAATCTCTTGCATCCATATACACTAACAACAAAATATCAGAAAGAGAAATTAAGGAAACCCATTCACCATTGCTACAGAAAGAATAAAATACCTAGGAATAAACCTACCTAAGGAGGTAAAAGACTCAGAAAACTATAAGATACAGATGAAAGAAATCAAAGTTGACACAAACAGGTGGAGAGATATACCATGTTCTTGGATTGGAAGAATCAATATTGTGAAAATAACTGTACTACGCAAAGCAATCTACAGATTCAATGCAATCCCTATCAAATTACCAGTGACATTTTCACAGAACTAGAACAAAAAATGTTAAAATTTATATGGAGACACAAAAGACCCCGAATAGCCAAAGCAATCTTGAGGGATAAAAACGGAGCTGGAGGAATCAGACTCCCTGACTTCAGACTATTATACAAAGCTACAGTCATCAAGACAATATGGTACTGGCACAAAAACAGAAATACAAGATAGAAAACCCAGTGAGAAACCCACGCACCTATGGTCAACTAATCTATGACAAAGGAGGCAAGCATATACAATGGAGAAAAGACAGTCTCTTCAATAAGTGGTGCTGGGAACGCTGGACAGCTGCATGTAAAAGAATGAAATTAGAACACTCCCTAACACCATCACAAAAATAAATTCAAAATGGATTAAAGACCTAAATGTAAGACCAGACACTGTAAAACTCTTAGAGGAAAACCTTGGAAGGACACTCTTTGACATAAATCACAGCAAGATATTTTTTGACCTACCTCCTACAGTAATGGGAATAAAAACAAAAATAAACAAATGTGACCTAATGAAACTTAAAAGCTTTTGCACAGCAAAGGAAACCATAAACAAGACAAGAAGACAGCCCTCAGAATAGGAGAAAATATTTGCAAATGAATCAATGGATAAAGGGTTAATCTCCAAAATATATAAACAGCTCATGCAGCTCAATATTAAAAAAAACAAGCAACCCAATCCCAAAATGGGCAGAAGACCTAAATAGACATTTCTCCAAAGAAGACATTCAGATAGCCAAGAGGTACATGAAAAGATTCTCAACATCACTAATTATTAGAGAAATGCATATCAAATGTACAATACACACCAGTTAAAATGGGCATCATCAGAAAACCTACAAACAATGAATGCTGGAGAGGATGTGGAGAAAGGGGAACCCTCTTGCACTGTTGGTGGGAATGTAAATTGATACAGCCCCTATGGAGAACAGTATAGAGGTTCCTTAAAAAACTAAAAATAGAATTACCATATGACCCAGAAATCCCACTATTGGGCATATACCCAGAGAAAACCATAATTCAAAAAGACACATGCACCCCAATGTTCATTCCAGCACTATTTACAATAACCAGGTCATGGAAGCAACCTAAATGTCCATCGACAGACGAATGGATAAACAAGACGTGATACATATATACAATGGAATATTGCTCAGCCATAAAAAGGAAGAAAATTGGGTCATTTGTAGAGACGTGGATGGACCTAGAGACTGTCCTACAGAGTGAAGTAAGTCAGAAAGAGAAAAACAAATGTCGTATATTAATGCATATATGTGGAATCTAGAAAAATGGTACAGATGAACCAGTGTGCAGGGCAGAAATAGAGACACAGATGTAGAGAAAAACGTATGGACACCAAGGGGGGAAAGCATTGGGGGTGTGGGGGTGGGGGTGGGATGAATTGGGAGATTGGCGTTGACATGTATACACTAATATGTATAAAATAGATGAGTAATAAGAACCTGCTGTATAAAATAAATAAATAAATAAAATTCAAAAGGAAATTAAACAATGGAAATCAACAAGACTTGGAGAAGGATTTTAAATGGTGACTGAGGGCAAGGGAGACATCAAGGGTGTCTTTTCAGGTTCTTGCTGTGCAAGTGGGTCTGACAGTGATGACATTCTCTGAGACAGGAAACACAGATAGAAGGCCAGGGTTTAGAGGGAAAATTATAGATTCAGTCTTGGACATATTTAGATGGAGGATTTTTTCTTTAAGAGTTTGTTCTACAGAATGTCTTTTCCATATTCTTAATTGACTATTCTTTGTGGTGTTTGGTTTGTTTTATTTATTTTTCTTACCTCCTCCAGTCTAACACTTCAAAAATACAATCACAAGCTCAGACTGTAGTTATTTATCATGTCACTGCATCCAAATATTGGTGCTTGCCTAATTTGAACCTTCCCGGAGAGTAATGCAAACAAGAGAGAAGATGGAAAACTTGTGAAGATTCCCCAGGAGTGCTTGCAGGATGTCAGACACTGACTCCAGTTAGAGTCCAAATGTGTTAGGGAACTTTCCTGGCTCTGGCTAACAAAGGCCACCTAATGTGCCAGGGTTGTTTTTCTTGAAGATGCTGCGCAAGGATGAGCAAGCCAAGAAGAATTGGCTCTCAATACACAGAGCCATTTCAGAGAAACACTAATGAGCTCTCCTTTCATTGAAAGTTAAATCTGTCAAGGATATGAATCAGATGTCATGTGAAAGAAGCCAATCAACTCTTTCAAAGCAATTTCCTCTTAGAGCTCTGAGACGGGAGGTGCCATTTCCCTTGCTCCAGGGTTGTTGAGATCCTCGTGGCAAGTTGTCTTGAAATCCTTTTCATGAGAAAGCACACAGTGAATATGACAGCCTGTGCAAAGTCAGTTCACATCCAATCATGACTCTCTCTCTCTCTCTCTCTCTCTCTCTCATTGACCAGTAATATTATGAGGAAGTACTGGGCCTTATTTCAACACATTTTTTTTCTTTCTTCTGCTTGCATATATCCTTTAGTTCTGCTGGGACTTAAAAGAAGAAATTGGCTTTCTATCTACTGATATCTGATAAAAAATTTGGTTATGGTATCTGATTGGAATGAGGTATGTAGACTTTATGATGATTAAATTATGTATTGTTCTTTGACAGCTTAAATTTTAGCTACAAGCATTGAGTTTGCCTACAGTTTCAATAGTTGACAATTCCTTACTTGTAATAGAATCTTGAGTTTTGTAAGTGTATGAAGGAGGAGATTGATGATTTATAGCTGTTTCACAAGCTATGAACATAATTCAATTGTCAAAGGAGGAAAGGTGGTAGATGTTCAGGTGGTAGATATTCAGAAACTTGTTCTTTTATGTGATTTTCTGTATTTCTGATTTGTTTGAAGATTATCATCTTAGGAAATTATAAAATAAAAGGTTATATATATGTAGCCTAGAACTAGGCCAAAGAGCCATGACTTTGCTTAATACCAATGCCAATGCTGCCTAATGCAAAACACCACAGAATTTTGAAGTGGGGAGGATCTTAAGCCGTCAGGTCGTCCAGAGCTCTCTGGAGGGCTGTGATTTGGGATGCTGGTTTTAATACTCCCCACCTCTCATTACCCATAGGTAAACAAAGACCCAGAGGGGAAGTGACCTCGTAAAAGTCACATGATTAGTATCTCAGAATTCAACTTCTTGTGAATTTTATTCAAAGAACCAAGCGCTTGAGCTAGTCTTTATTCTAAGGGAATGATTTGAAATATTACACAATGAAAGTCTCAAATGATAGCAAGGGGAAGAACCATCCTACACGAAGTCCCTCTCGATGGGTTCTGGGCTTTGGATGTGCTTGGGCCATTTTATTTCCATTTTGGATTCCTGCAGACCCTGTAATTAGGAGGAAGCCACCAGGTTCTTGTGGCTGAGTAGAATTGAGGGAAATGAGAGGAGGGAAGCATCTCAGCGCATGTCTGAACTTGCCACTTGCTTTGGACCGCTTCTGCACACAGAGTATGAAGCTCTTGAGCTGATAAGCAAGGATCTTGGGCTAGAATGTTTTGCTTTCACATTCTCAAGCTTTGTGTTTATTTCCTTTCCTCTAAGATAACACTTGCTTACTCCCCATGTGGTTCCCAATCACATATTGAGAAATACGGGTGAAATCTACCTTTTAATAATTCATCATGTTGCTTGTTCTTGAATTTGATGGATGAAACAAATGACCCAGAATTTGTGATTAATTGAACCCCATCTCCACTCCAACCCCAACTCATTAACCAATGACTTTTACTTGTGCCTGTCATATCAATAAATATGCCAGAGGCCTTAATTAAATCTGGAGCTAAGCTGGTGATCTCAGTTGAAATACTCTGATTCATTCTGAACAATCATTTGATAGAATAGCCTCAGTTTTTCTATGTGTGAAATTAATTTAACATTGGTGACACTGGTGTTAAAGTAACTTTAAGAAAATTGCTGAAGGCTGTGACATATTGACCTAGTGTATTATCATTTTATAATGGAGAGTTTTACCTACCAAAGAGAAGACCTATCAGTTGCTCATGTCATTGCTGGTAATTTATTATTAATGATTTCTAAAAATTCCAGCACTGCAGGAAGCTTCAAGCATCATTACTGCATAACATTTTGCTTGCATGTTAATGGACAGCTATTTTTCACTGTCACTTTCACAAGTAGCAAGAGAACAGAGATGAAAATTTTTAACAAATATGGACAGTTGAAGACATATTCCAGGCTTTGTCACTTGTTAATAATTGAATGATCAAATTCAGCTTTACCAGAACCAAGAATTTCCTGGACACAGACAGTAACCCATATACGTCCTTACCAGTGCCCTTGTTACGTCACACCCACTCAGAAACAAAGGTCAGGAAACACTGAATTTTGTTAGCACTTCCATGCTTACAGAGTTAAAAAATCCACATCATCAATTTACTGCTTTTTCGTAACTGAGAAGGAAAAAGTCATGGTATAATTTCACACAGTGGAAAAGCTTCTATTCGATTCAACTTCTTCATGGATTAGAAGAAGGAAGCACTTTTGATGTCACCAAAAAATCTTCTCCTTCTAGAAGCCTTTTTAAAATATTATGTCTGATGGAGGGTTCTCTGGTTTGCAGACATCTCATAGAGGTAAGGGGTCTCTGCTTGCCACAATCTGGAATAATCTAAGTCAAGCCCAGTTAGTACACTGCAGGAGGAAAACCATGCTAACCCCTGATATTACAAATGGAAGCAGTTCCTTTCTGTCTAAATCACAAGTCCCTACTCTTCATATACAGCTTGTAATCTATCTCTCTTCAAAATGTTTGTGCCTTGGGGATGGCTGTATCTGAAGGTGCTAACTGTCAGCAGGGACAAGGACGGACATCAGGGCTCTTGTTCTGTTTCCTCTTCCATGCCTGTCCTTTGATGAGTTGGTGCTGTGAGAACAAGTTTACAAATTGAAGGGCACATTTTCAAAGGGATGAATAATGCCAAGACAATAGCTGTTTGCCAATGTGGTGCAATTGGCAGACGTGAAAAGTGGAGAAAGGAGGTATTTAGCATGTTTACACTCATCATTAATAGTTTACAGCTAAGCAATTACATATTTTGTTTTTATATCTTCTGACTTCATGCAGTTTTCCTTTATGCAGTCCAAGCATGTGCAACAAATACTTTCTCATCCAGTTATAGATGGCAGTGTATTTTGTCCCCATCAGCAGGGTCCTTGGTTGTGGTAACAGTCAACAGAAACAAGGATATCAGGGGTCTTGTTCTCTCTTCTTATTTTCCATGGCTGCTCTTTGTTGTTTGGCTTAGGTAATTTGATGCCGAGTAATGGCTCTGATGCATCATATTTTCCATCCATTAACCAATGCTAATCCGAAGAAGAATGGGGCATAGACAGGGAAGGTCTCTTTCCTTCCCTTACAAAACAAGTTAGTGTTTATTCTTGGAATCTGTTCTAGACAAATTAAAGCACAAAGAGACTTCACTATCCATTAAACACCATGACAAACTGGCTGTAAAACCTCACAATTTGTTCAGAGTCAGTAAATGGATATTGTGATATTTCTTATCTGTGTTATGGGCTAGTGAAGTATTTCCTAAAAGGCAATTTCACAGAAGAGAAGCCCTTGGAGGTGCTTCGGAGAAGGGATTCTGGAGTTCAGTAAAATTGGGAAGCGTTTCATACAGAAATTCCCTCTTTGAAATTCACAATGCATAATAGGATTTTACAGCTCTGACAACTCACTCTGTTAAAATACAAAACTAAACTATTATACTTTGTATAACCCAGAACTTTTAAAATTCATTTGATCACAGAGCACATTTTAACACTCAACTTTTGGAATATCTGGAAGCTGTAAGTGAAGCAACTGATCTATAAATTATAGTTTGAGAGTAGATCAGTACTTTTATTTAAAAGATAAAGTTTCCAACTCAAGGTCTGCAACTGATTTGTAATAAATTGCAAATCACCATCGTATCCTGCTATACCCCATCAATAAATTTACTTTTAAGTGAAAATTTATTAAGTTTTTATGATGTGTCAGGTACTATAGTAAGTGCTTTATATGTCTTATTTAATTTATTCCTTTAAACTTGCGTTTATTTTCTTTTTTTTAAACATCATTATTGGAGTATAATTGCTTTACAATGGTGTGTTAGCTTCTCCTTTATAACAAAGTGAATCAGCTGTACATATACATATATCCCCATACCTCCTCCCTCTTGCATCTCCCTCCCACCCTCCCTATCCCACCCCTTTAGGTGGTCACAAAGAACGGAGCTGATCTCCCTGTGCTGCGTAGCTACTTGCCACTAGCTATCTATTTTACATTTGGTAGTTTATATATGTCCATGTCACTCTCTCACTTTGTCCCAACTTACCATCCCCCCTCCCCATGTCCTCAAATCCATTCTATATGTCTGCATCTTTATTCTTATCCTGCCCCTAGGTTCTTCATAACCGTTTTTTTTTTTTTTAGATTCCATATATTTGTGTTAGCATGCAGTATTTGTTTTTCTCTTTCTGACTTACTTCACTCTGTATGACAGACTCTAGGTCCATCCACCTCACTACAAATAACTCAATTTCATTTCTTTTTATGGATGAGTAATATTCCATTGTATATATGTGCCACACCTTCTTTATCTATACATTGGTCGATGGACACTTAGATTGCTTCCATGTCCTGGCTATTGTAAACAGAGTTGCAATGAACATCTAGGTATTTTTTGATTTCCTCTTTGATTTCTTCAGTGATCTCTTGGTTATTTAGTAGTGTATTGTTTAGCCTCCATGTGCTTGTATTTTTTACAGATTTTTTTCCTGTAATTGGTATCTAGTCTTATAGCATTGTGGTCAGAAAAGATATGTGACATGATTTCAATTTTCTTAAATTTACCAAGGCTTGATTTGTGACCCAAGATATGATCTTTCCTGGAGAATATTCCATGAGCACTTGAGAAGAAAGTTTAATCTGCTCTTTTTGGATGGAATGTTCTATAAAGAAAAATTAGTCCATTTAATTTAATGTGTCATTTAAAGCTTGTGTTTCCTTATTCATTTGCATTTTGGATGATCTGTCCATTGGTGAAAGTGGGCTCCTAAATTCCCCTACTATTATTGTGTTACTGTAGATTTCCCCTTTTATGGCTGTTAGCATTTGCCTTATGTATTGAGGTGCTCCTATGTTGGGTACATAAAATTTTACCATCTTCTTCTTGGATTGATCCTTGATCATTATGTAGTGTCCTTCTTTGTTCCTTGTAATAGTTTTTATTTTAAAGTCAATTTTGTCTGATATGAGAATTGTTACTCCAGCTTTCTTTTGATTTCCATTTGCATGGAATAACTTTTTCCATCCCCTCACTTTCAGTCTGTATGTTTCCCTAGGTCTGAAGTGGGTCTCTTACAGACAGCATATGTACGGATCTTGCTTTTGGATCCATTCAGCCAGTCTATGTCTTTTGGTTGGAGCATTTAATCCATTTACATTTAAGGTAGTTATTGATATGTATGTTCCTATTACCATTTTCTTAATTGTTTTGGGTTTGTTTTTGTAGGTCTTTTCCTTCTCTTGTGTTTCCTGACTAGAGAAGTTCCTTTAGCATTTGTTGTAGACCTAGTTTGGTGGTGCTGAATCCTCTTAGCTTTTGCTTGTCTGTAAAGGTTTTAATTTCTCCATCGAATCTGAAAGAGATCCTTGCTTTGTAGAGTAATCTTGGTTGTAGGTTTTTCCCTTTCATCACTTTAAATATGTCCTGCCACTTCCTTCTGGCTTGCAGGGTTTCTGCTGAAAGATCAGCTGTTAACCTTATGGGGTTTCCCTTGTATGTTAATTGTTGCTTTTCCCTTGTTGCTTTTAATATATTTTCTTTGTATTTAATTTTTGATAGTTTGATTAATATGTGTCTTGGCAAGTTTCTCCTGCATTTATGCTGTATAGGACTCTCTGCTCTTCCTGGACTTTATTGACTATTTCCTTACCCATATTAGGGAAGTTTTCTACTGTAATCTCTTCGAATATATTCTCAGTCCCTTTTTTTTCCTCTTCTTCCTCTGGGACACCTATAATTTGAATGTTGGTGCATTTTATGTTGTCCCAGAGGTCTCTGAGATTGTCCTTAATTCTTTTCATTGTTTTTTTTTTTTTCTTCTGCTCTGCTGTAGTTATTTCCACTATTTTATCTTCCAGGTCACTTATCCGTTCTTCTGCCTCAGTTATTCTGTTACTGATTCCTTCTAGAGAATTTTTAATTTCACTTATTGTGTTGTTCATGGTTGTTTGTTTGCTCTTTAGCTCTTCTAGGTCCTTGCTTAATGTTTCTTGTATTGTCTCCATTTTATTTCCAAGATTTTCGATCAATTTTACTATCATTACTCAGAATTCTTTTTCAGGTAGACTGCTTATTTCCTCTTCATTTGTTTGGTCTAGTGGGTTTTTACCTTGCTCCTTCATCTGCTGTGTATTTCTCTGTCTTCTCATTTTGCTTAACTTACTGTGTTTGGGGTCTCCATTTTGCAGGCTGCAGGTTCATAGTTCCCGTTGTTTTTGATGTCTGTCCCCAGTGGGTAATGTTGGTTCAGTGTGTTGTGTAGGCTTCCTGGTGGAGGGGACTAGTGCCTGTGTTCTGGTGGATGAGGCTGGATCTTGTCTTTCTGATGGGCAGGACCACGTCCATTGGTGTGTTTTGGGGTGTCTGTGAACTTATTATGATTTTAGGCATCCTCTCTGGTAATGGGTGGGTTTGTGTTCCTGTCTTGCTAATTGTTTGGCATAGGGTATCCAGCACTGTAGCTTGCTCATCATTGAGTGGAGCTGGGTCTTAGGGTTGAGATGGAGATCTCTAGGAGAGCTTTCATCATTTGATATTACATGGGGCTGGGAATTCTCTGGTGGACCAACATCCTGAACTCAGCTCTCCCACCTCAGAGGCTCAGGCCTGACACCCGGCCAGAGCACCAAGACCCTGTCAGCCACATGGCTCAGAAGAAAAGGGAGAAAAGGAAAGGAAGAAAAAATAAGTAAAATAAAGTTATTAAAATAGAAAAAATTTATTAAAAATAAAACAATAAAAGGTAATTAGAAAAAGAGATAAAAAGAAAGAAGAGAGCAGCCAAGCCAAAAAGCAAATCCTCCAATGATAACAAGTGCTAAAAACTATACTAAAAAAAAAAGAGGACAATCAGAACCCTAGGACAAATGACAAAAGCAAAGCTATACATACAAAATCACACAAAGAAGCATACACATACACACTCACAAAAAGAGAAAAAGGAAAAAATATATATATATAAATAAAAAAAGGAAGAGAGCAACTAAATCAATAAATCTACCAATGATAATAAGCTCTAAATACTAAACTAAGATAAACATAAAACCAGAAACATTATTTGCAGAAAGCAAACCCCAAGTCTACAGTTGTTCCCAAAATCCACTGCCTCAATTTTGGGATGATTCGTTGTCTATTCAGGTATTCCACAGATACAGCGTACTTCAAGTTGATTGTGGAGATTTAATCTGCTGCTCCTGAGGCTGCTGGGAGAGATTTCCCTTTCTCTTTGTTCGCACAGCTCCTGGGGTTCAGCTTTGGATTTGGCCCCGCCTCTGTGTGTAGGTCGCCTGAGGGCACCTGTTGCCCTTTCAGACAGGACGGGGTTAAAGGAGCAGCTGATTAGGGTGTTTTGGCTCGCTCAGGCCAGGGAGAAGGAGGGGTACGGAATGTGAGGCGAGCCTGCAGTGGCAGAGGCCACTGTGACATTGCAACAGCCTGAGGCCCACCGTGTGTTCTCCCAAGGAAGTTGTCCCTGGATCATGGGACCCTTGCAGTGGCGAGCTGCAAAGGCTTCTGGGAGGGGAAGTGTGGATAGTGCTTACACACAGGCGTCTTGGTGGCCGTAGCAGCAGCCTTAGCATTTCATGCCCGTCTCTGGTGTCCGTGCTGATAGGCGTGGTTCACGCCCTTCTCTGGAGCTCATTTAGGTGGTGTTCTGAATCCTCCCTCGTGCACTCTGAAACAATGGTCTCTTGCCTCTTAGGCAGGTCCAGAGTTTTTCCCAGACTCCCTCCCGGCTAGCCGGGGCGCACTAGCCCCCTTCCGGCTGTGTTCACGCAGCCAACCCCAGTCCTCTCCCTGAGATCTGACCTCCAAAGCCTGAGCCTCAGCTCCCAGCCCCCACCCACTCCAGTGGGTGAGCAGACAAACCTTTAGGGCTGGTGAGTGCTGGTTGGCACCAATCCTCTGTGCGGGAATCTCTCCACTTTGCCCTCTGCACCCCTGTTGCTGTGCTCTCCTCCATGGCTCCTAAGCTTCCCCCCTACCCACCCCTCGTCCCCACCAGTGAAGGGGCTTCCTAGTGTTTGGAAACTTTTCCTCTTTCACAGCTCCTTCCCAGAGGTGCAGGTCCCGTCCTTATTCTTTTGTCTCTGTTTTTCCTTTTGCCCAACACAGGTACGTGAGGAGTTTCTTACCTTTGGGAAGTCTGAGGTCTTCTGCCAGCATTCAGTAGGTGTTCTGTAGGAGTGGTTCCACATGTAGATGTAGTTTTGAGGTATTTGGTGGGAGGAAGTTGATCTCCACCTCTTACTTCTTCACCATCTTGAAGGCAACCCCCCTTGTGATTATTTTCAAATAAACCCAAGTAATGCAAAAATACATTTTTATCACAAAAAGTCAAAAAAATACATAGAAAATTCTTTAATTTTTGTATGTAAATATCTAAATATTTTTCTGTGCATTTACATTAAAAATGGGTCCTTAGAAAACATGTACATTTCTTATTATTTAAATAAAATGGAATTATATTATGCATACTGTTGAGCAACTAGCTTTTTTCATTTCAAAGTATTTGTTAGAGATATTTCTATGTCAGTATATGTGCATCTACCACATTAATTTTAATAGCTTCATGACATTTATAGTGTATATGTACCGCCAATTTTTTAGTGGTAGATATTCAGCTTATTTTAGAATTTTTCACCAATATAAACAATTATTTTTATTTCTGTTTCTGGTAGTATGGCAGATAGATAACTTTGAATTGAAACATCCAGAATGCTGGAGCAAACATAGAGTATATCAACTGGTGCACAAAGAAAGAATCCTCAGAGGTCAAAAGCAAAGAGAATGCAGAGACCTGGTGGAACAAGAGACTGACAAAGTTGTCTTTCCTTTTGAGGTTTTCTACTGAACCCAGGAAAGTTGAGCTACTGCTTGGTGAGATGCAGGAGCTACTGCTTGGTGAGATGCAGGAGCCAGGAAATAAAAAGTAACATCCATATAAGAAGCTGAAGCCAATAGAAAACACCCAGCATAAAGCTGGCATCCAAAGGACTATACCTTCAATGTAACAGTAAATAAGAAGCAAAACCACTATCCAGACAGGAAAATAAATAAATGTACTTGTCTCAATCTGGGTGCTGGGTAGAGGATGATAGTAATCTCTCCTGAAAATTCAAAACAATAAGCCTGACTTCACGTGGGTTTGCAGTCTATTTCATGTGATGTCTTTGTGTCTCAGAAAACATCAAGTAAAGAATATAAAGTGGACCCAAGTTAGTGGTGCCTTTAAACATATTATGTAAGTAAAACAAATCTGATTCTTTTTAGAGGGATTTCAACTCAGTCCTCAAAGAATTCCCACTGATAATGTGATAAGAAAAATGATCAGCCTACAGCCAAAATTCACAAAACACATAAAGAACCAAGACATCATGAATGAAAACCATCAAAAATAATAAACAGGAGAATCAGACTTGCAAAGACTTCATATATTGAGATTATCAGACACTAAAGATAAACTATATTTAATGTTTTGAGACATAAAGGAAAAGCTTGAGGATATAAATAAGAATAAGGAATTGAAAAAGAAGAACCAAATATATTTGTAAAAGAATCACTAGAGAATTTCTAGAATTCTAGAAGTAATAAATAGACAAACTCAAAGTAATAAGACAATACAAACAACAGATAAGACAGACATAGCTAAGGAGAGAATTAGTCAATTGGAAGATATAGCTAAAGAAGTTATACAGAATACATTCCAGAGAGATCAAGAGACAGAAAATATGAAAGAGATGTTAAAGACATAGAGGATAAAGTAGGATTATCTTACACACATTAATTAAAGTTTTAGAGAACAATAATCATGATAATGGGAAAAAAGGCAATATTTGAAGAGATGATGGTTGAGAATTTTCCCTAACTGTTGAAAGACTAATGCTGTTTTTCAAGAATGTCAATGAGTCCACAAGTATGATAAACAAGAGAAATTTATATCTAAACATATCTCTGTGAAACAAAATACACACAAAAGAGATTTTAAAGAAACAGTCAGCAAGAAGACACTACAGACGAAAAGCAATTATCATTGTGGCTAACTTCTCAAAGCAACAATGGCATCAATTTCTTCATGCTGAGGGAATATAAATGTCTCTTTAGAATCTGATACTAAGAAAACTTCTTTCAAGATTGAGGTGAAGTAAAGATATTTTCAATCCTTTTGCTTAGCCATCCTTACAATATGCTATTTGCCTTGTCACAGAATGGTTGCTTCACCTCTGAGGATTACCTCTGCATTCTGGGTAGGAAAAAGGGAAACAGCAAGGGCAAAAAACCATGCCAGCTGAGTCTGTTCCTTTATTCCTGGAAGTCCCATGTACACATCCACTTATATCTCATTGGCCAAAACTCCATCACATAACCTCACGTATCTGCAAGGTAGCCTGAGAAACCTCGCCTCCCCCAACAAAAGTTAGTTTCTATTTTCAAAAAGGAGGAGTAGGGTGGATATTAAAGAAGCCACTAATTAATGATTTCTATCACAATCAAGAATGAAACATGGTTTTTGTCCTCAGAAAATTCATAATCTGGTGAGAAAGGTGGACCTATAAAAAAGGTAAATGTGGAATTCCAGACACTGATTTCTATAGTTCTTTCCATAAATAAAAGGGAGAGGCTTTACTACTATCATTTTGGGCCTTTGTTTATTCATCATTCCATCAGCAAACCAACCAACTGACTTTAATAAGCATCCTCTTGTGCTAGGAATTATACTAAGTCAAGGCTACAGAGAAATATCAAATGTGGTTCCCTCTATGTAAAGGATTATGAACTAATGGAAGATGTCAGGCAGAAAAAATATACACTAGTGCAAGAAATTATTACAATATAAATAGGGGGAAAGGAATAAAAGAGGGCATTATAGGTTGAATTGTGTACACCAAAAATGAATTTTGGTGAAGTCTTAACCCCAAGCACCTCAAAATGTGACCTGATTTGGAGATAGGGTCCTTACAGAGGTAATCAAGTTAAAGTGAGGTCATTAGGGCAGGCCCTAATCCAATATGACTGTTATCTTTCTGTGCAGAAGAAATTTGGACACAGACATGCACGGAGGGAGGCAGTGTGAAGATAAGGGAAAAACATGACCATTTAGAGACCAAGGAGTGAGGTCTGGGACAAATCTATCCTTTATAGCCCTCAGAGGAAACCAACACTGCCAACTCCTTGATTTCAGACTTCTAGCCTCCAGAACTGTGAGACAATCAACTTATGTTGTTTAAACCACCCCATCTGTGGTATTTTGTCATGGCAGCCCTAACAAATTAATACAGAGGGAGTGGTAAATTCTCTTTGAGTCGTGGGAAGTAAAGGTATTTTACAAAAGCCTTCATGGATTATCTGAAGGTTGAGTTGTAGGCTGAGTAGGCATTCACCAGGCAGATTTAGAGAAGGAAGGGTAATAGAAATTCCCACCTAAAAGGCTGTTATAAGTAGAGATTCAGATGTGTGGGGAAGCATGGCATGACTGAGAAAGCATTACAGCAGGAACATAGGTTTTGAAGTAAGACACCATGAGGGAGAAGACTGGAGTAACAAGATGCTCAGATTAAGAAGGACCTTTGATTTCACAAAAAAGCACATCTCTTTGAAAAATAAATATGAGGTAGAGAAATCTTTGTAGCTAGTTTTGTATTGGATTGAATCTGCTTCTGATTTCTTTGATGTTATTTAAATGAGCCTTCTTCATCAGATAAAACTGATGCTCAGATGAAATTGACCATTTCTAATCTCTAGTACATTCTGTACAGTACCCAGTACACTTGCAGGCACATTGTGTTGAACAAATACTTACTGATGGAAATAGGGAGCTGTATACTCAGTGTGCAATGAAGCAATATGGCTTGACACACTTTCATGAAATCAAGATCTTAGTCCTTCTATTACAAATGTGATCTTTTGATTCCTTTGAGACTGTTTAAGAGCATTGGCTCAAAGATATGTATTCACTTAATGTAGAAGATTATACTGTCTGAGGATCTGTTGATATATAACTGCTACAATTATGTCTCTTCAATTAACTGTGATATTCTTGTACCTTTCTAATTTGAAATTTCTGTTCTGGTTACATGTTTCATTACTCAATGTAATTAAGTCAAGTACATGCAGGAAATATTGGAGGAGCAGCAGATATATATAGCCCTTTCATGTTCAAAACCAGAGAATAGAAAACTCTAGTGTGTTTTAAAATAGAAACTTTTTCTATTAAACCCACTCCCTCCCACCCAAGAAAATCCATCTCAATCAAATTTGATGACAGTACTTCCTGACTGTAATAAATGACTGTAAATAAGCAATCTAATTGTCAGTGCTTGCAGCATGAAGTATAATTAACCTAGCAAAACTTTCATGATAAAATTTGTCACATCTTGAATCAAGGTTATCAAAATGGCCATTATTTATAGAGACAGCAGCCGTTCATTGCTGACTTTTGTTATTCCTGCATTCTAAACCAATAGTCCATCTTTTATAGAGAAGTTAAATTTAAAAAGCAATTAAATAAAACAAAATATTACAAATACTAGCTGCTAAAATACAGGAGGTAGAAGGTACTATACACGAGAGAAGCATAAATAACATAGCAACCGGATTCCATTAGAGAAATCTGTTATCCATTCATTGTGAGGCTTGGATACATTCTTCAATACCAGAGTACTTCTGTTTTTCCATCTATAAAATAAAGAGATGAGAAATAGATGTCCACTCATTCAAATGAAGCGCATTGAATTAAAGAAATCATGTTCCAGGTGTCCTTGCTTAATTTCACACTAAAAATATCACAGCAAAATGAGCATTTTTGCTTGAAAAGGCTGGAGCAATTTACGACCAGTGTTCGAAGATGATCCTCAGAACTTAACAGAAAGATAGAATTAACACCAGCTTTGTTTATGCAGAGATTTATTGTTTTTATTTAATGTATTTCTGGAAAAGGAGAGATGGCCAAGTAAATAAAAGTTCTTTAGAAGAATGTTGATGTTAACTGGCTATGAAAATTGCTATCACTGAATCTGAGCACTCTTGCTGCTTTGGGACTGAGTTGAAAGAATTGTTCATACTAACATCAGGTTAGAATCAGTAACAGGTTTACAAATAGAAAGGCAATGACAGCTACAGGTTTTTAAAATGCAAATATAAGGAGACATTTACAGATTTGATTTTTATTTATTAATTGAAGTTCTCTTTGGCATAAAATAATTGTAGGCCACCCTGCATTATACACATCTTCCTTATTATCTCATATTTAAGAAATGACCTGGACAATCTGGATGATCAGTAGGGAGGAGGGACAGTCTTAGGACCCAAAGAGCAGAAATAATTCCCTGGGTCTCCAGAGTCCCTTATCAGAGTCCCTTATCTTACAGGGTGTTCCTCCAAATGTTTACATTGCCCTTCCCTGTTATCAATCCATTTTTCCTGTAACATGGAAGGTGCTGCAGTTCTTACATTTTTAAAAAATGTGTTCAAAAATCCACCAACACTCTTGGTCTGAAAGATTTCTAACAAGTTAGAAAAATTGTCTCCAATTTTTAAAACAGTACAGATAGATTTTTATTTATTTATGCTCTTCAGTTCACTAAATTCCACCTAAATCACTGACTGTGAATCATATTTCACACTCACAGCTTACCCAACCTGATAATTTCAACAACTTTTACCAATAGAACATATGTGTATTTCACATTCCATCCATATAAATATAGGTGCAAAATAAGACAAATTGCCTAAAAAAGCTGCTAGTAATATCCACTTAAGTAAGGGAATATGGAAAAATGATTGACAAGATGAATTCATATGAAGCAGTCTTTTCCTTATTGATTAAATAGGAGCAGTGTGCTTTCTGTGGCAAAACCCATAATTGTTTAAGAGAGATTAAATCAGTCACTCTAGGGAAGCAGAACTTCATTATCATGTATTGAGTTCCTCCCCATAGAAATGGATGATGAATATTTGTTATCTAATTTAAGTCTGGAAGTGTTAGTAAATACCTGACCCAAGGAAAACAAAGATTGCCAAACAGCGGGCTGAAATAAAGCCAGATCTTTTGCTTAGTTCGCGTTCAGTTGGTCTCCTTGGATAAAAATGAAAATGACTAGATCAGTGTTGTCTAATAGAAAAACAATGCAAGCCACATAGATAATGTTAAATTTCTAGTAGCTATGTTAAAAAAGTGAAAATAAAATGAGTAAAATTAATGTTAGTAATATATTTTACTTAACTCAATATATCTAAAGTATCATTATTTCAATATGTAATCAATATTAAAATTATTAAAGAGATATTTCCCCTTTTTTGGAACAGTCTTCAAATTCATCTGTGCATCTTATACTTAGAACCATCTCAGTTTGAACTAGCACATTTCAAATGCTCGAGAGTCATCTATGGCCAGTGGCCACCACACCAGACAGCATAGAGCTCTAGAACAAGCCAAATAAGAGAAAGATGAAGTTCAATTCTCTGGATGGCTCATGAGGCAAATTGTAAATTCTTCTCTGGAATTAATTGTCTTCAGGTTTTAGACACCAAAGCTGGGAAGCCTGGATTCAAACAGTCTGAAATGGGTTGTCCAAGATTCCAGCCAGCCAAAGTCAGTCAGTGGATGCACTTGGTTGAACACTGTTAAAACTTGGCAGGATTTCTTTTTGCCATCCAAACAAATGTGCAGTTTGCCACAGATGTGAACAGTATTTTTTTTAATTGCTTCATCAGCTACATTAATCTTTAGTTAGGATGCCCATAGATAGAATTGATTATTCAAACAGGAATACTTTTAAAAAAAATTTTATTGAGCTATAGTTGATTTACAATGTTGTGTTAATTTCTGCTGTATAGCAAAGTGACTCAGTTATACCTATATATATTCTTTTTCATATTCTTTTCCATTATGGTTTATCATAGGATATTGAATGTAGTTCCCTGTGCTGTACAGTAGGACCTTGCTGTTTATCCATCCCGTATATAGTAGTTTGCATCTGCTAATCCCAAACTCCCAATCCTTCCCTCCCCCACCCTTCCTCCCCCTTGGCAACCACAAGTCTGTTCTCTATGTCTGTGAGACTGTTTCTGACAAACAGGGAAACTTTTTTTTTTTTTGGTGCGGTAGGCGGGCCTCTCACTGTTGTGGTCTCTCCCGTTGCGGAGCACAGGCTCTGGACACGCAGGCTCAGCGGCCATGGCTCACGGGCCCAGCCGCTCCGCGGCACGTGGGATCTTCCCGGACCAGGGCACGAACCTGCGTCCCCTGCATCGGCAGGCGGACCCTCAACCACTGGGCCACCAAGGAAGCCCAAAACAGGGAAACTTTTGAGAGAGAAAGGAGGTACTCCTAATAATTACCCTGGGACAACAGGCATAATATGAGACTGTCCTTGCTGGCATATCAGGGTACATGGTTACTCTACCTTTAGTCAGCGTTCCCAAAAGAACTTGGGTTACTGCCTGTAGGCACGTTTCTCCATGATATATGTAACTCAATGAAGAGGAACCAGTTCCCACAGGAGCCCTGCACACAAAGTCCTAAACTCCTCCTATAGAATTTAGGTCTCATCCCAAAGCCAGCATCATAGAGGGTCTTTTACATGAATGTCTAATAACATGACTCTGATGCAATTTTCAAGCTTCCTGTTTTGCAATTTTCCAGTCTGGGTCATACTTAAATTGGGGGTTTAATGAGAAATGGCTGTTGTCAGCTAAATGGAGCTTCTTGTTGGTGAGGTCTCCCAAGAAAACTAGAGGACCAGTAAACAAAGCTGTGCATAAAGGTGGCCAGGAGATGTCTTTTTTTGGTGGTGGTGGGGGAGGGTCCTTCTCTTTTAAAATTTCTTTTTCTCTTATATAAGAAGAGAAGTAGAACAATCAGCAGTGACAGCTGAGGGAAATGTTTCACAGGAAGCAACAGATGGCTCAAAGCCACCTTCATTTCTGAGTGAGAGGGAGAGTGCCTGTAGGCCTGGAAAATTGAAGACTTGGAAACTAATTTTGTTTGGCTCTTTAATCCATTTCAAGCTCCAAAATGGAAGATTAAAGGATTTCACTTTTGCTGCTGAGGACATTCAGTTTAGAAAGGTGACAGATTCAGAAGCAGAATGACTTTAGGAGGAACAATAGGAGATTGAACAGGAGGAACTTACTTTTATTAGCCCCAGGGTAATTGAATAAAATTCTCAAATTAGGACTTTGCTATGACTGTTTTTGTTGTTTATGTTAAGACTGGAGTGTTTTACCAAACTGTAAGACACTGGGTCACCACACAAGGTTATATTTTATATAGAAACTACAGGTCACATTATTCAGAGCAAAAAGTCATAAAGTAAGATTTGGAGGTTGGTTAATATGAACATTCCAGCAAAGGTAATGAAAAGCACAAAGGACTCAAGCCCATTCATTCATTTATTGAGCACCTACTATGCGGCAGGCAGTGTTCTGTTTCAGGTTCTGGGATCAGCTGTGAACAAGGTGTACAGTGTAATGTGCATTACAACAGCAAGAAGTTGACAACAAAGAAATAAAAAAATAGTAAGATAATTTCAGAGAAATATGAGCACATGAAGAAATCTTAAAGGTGGAAAGAACAAGTACGATGGAATGGGGGTACTTTAAATAATGTAGTCAGGGAAGACTTCTCTGAGGAGGTGGTATTTAACCTAAAACACTGAGTGGTAAGAAGGAGCCTCCCAGGTGGCAGGAATAGTGTATGCAAAGGTAGCTTGGCCCCATTATGTGCCAGGCATTATTCCAGGAATACAGTGTGAGCTAATTAGGCAAAATTCTTGCCCTCATAGAGCTTATACTTTAGTGGGGGTGGGAAAATAAATATGAGCTAAATAGAAAAACTTAGCTGGGAGGTGCTAGGTAGAAAAATTAATCAGGGAAATCATGGCTCAGGGAAGGTTTCACTTGCCACCTTCTCAGGGAAGGTGATATTTGAACAAGGACCTATAGGATGCAAGGGAATGAGCCATGCAAATTTATGGGAGAAGACAAGCTTTCTAGAAAGTGGGAACAGCCAGTGCAAAGGCATCAGGCAGAAAAAATGTGTAGCTTATTTGAGTAAAAGCAAGGAGGCCAATGTGGCTACTGTTTACCCAGGAAAAAAACAAGAGTAATTTATACTTAGTATTAGAAGATGATGGGTGCCTGGCCAATACCATAAGACTTCATGCTTTCATCAATTATTAGTGTGTTGTTTAATCTTCAATTCTAGGGGAACTTCCAGATATCTTTCTGTTATTGATTTCTACTTTAATTCATTGTGGACAGAAAACATAATTTGTATGACAAACTATTTTACAAATAATGAGATTTGTTTTATGGCACTCAGTGTTGTCTTAGTGATTGTCCTGTGTAAACTTGAAAATAATATGTTTTCTGTTGTTGGGTGGAAGTTCTACAGATGTCAATTATGTCACTTGGACAATAGTGCTGTTCAATCTTGTATGTTTTTAAAGATTTTCTATCTAGTTTTTTTCTACCAGTTAGGGAGAGAAATGAGTCAAAATCTCCAACTCATATAATTGTGAGTATGTTTATTTCTCTTTTGACTTCTATCAGCTATTTCTTCCTGAAAAATTATTTTAAATATTTATTTATTTTTTACTGGGGTATAGTTTTTTACAATGTTGTGTTAGTTTCTACTGTACTGCAAAGTGAAGCAGAGTTCCCTGTGCTATACAGCAGGTTCTCACTATTTATCTATTCTATATATTAGTGTATATATGTTAGTCCCAATCTCCCAATTCATCACACCCACCCTTTCCCCCCTTGTGTCCATATATTTGTTCTCTATATCTGTGTCTCTATTTCTGCCTTGCAAACTGGTTCACCTGTACCATTTTTCTAGATTCCACAAATATGCATTAATATATGATATTTGTTTTTCTCTTTCTGACTTACTTCACTCTGTATGACAGTCTCTAGGTCCATCCACGTCTCTACAAATGACCCAATTTTGTTCCTTTTTATGGCTGAGTAATATTCCACTGTATATATGTACCACATCTTCTTTATCCATTCATCTGTCGATGGACATTTAGCTTGCTTCCATGACCTGACTATTGTAAATAGTGCTGCAATGAACTGGGCAGAGGACTTAAATAGACATTTCTCCAAAGAAGACATACAGATGGCCAAGAAGCACATGAAAAGCTGCTCAACATCACTAATTATTAGAGAAATGCATATCAAAACTGCATTTTGTGAGGGATGACCTCACACCAGTTAGAATGGGCATCATCAGAAAATCTACAAACAACAAATGCTGGAGAGGATGTGGAGAAAGGGGAACCCTCTTGCACTGCTGGTGGGAATGTAAATTGATACAGCCACTATGGAGAACGGTATGGAGGTTCCTTAAAAAACTAAAAATAGAATTACCATATGACCCAGCAATCCCACTACTGGGTGTATACCCAGAGAAAACCATATTTTAAATATTTATTAGTAGTTTCGCTGGTACTTAATGCTCTAAGACTTTGTTTGTATGAAAACATACAAGGAGAAATAGATTTCCCCTTCATTTTTGAAGAATATTTTCACTCAGTAGAGAATTTAAGGTTGAGAGTTATTTTATTTTACTTCAGCTTTTTATAGATGTGACCCCATTGTCTTTTGGCTTCTGTTATTTCTGTTGAGAAGCAATCAATTTGTAATTGTTACTTTGAAAGTGATGAGTCTTTTTCTCCAGCTACTTTTAAATTGCTTTTGTTTTTGTTTTAGTTTACAGAAGTTTGACTACATTGTGTCTGGGGTTGGGTTTTGGGGGTTTTGTTGTTACTGTTGTATTTAGTCTTTTTGGGTTCTTAGAGCTTCTTGAATATGGATTGATATGTTCCATCAGGTTTTGGAAATGATCAGTCATTATCTCTGCTAATATTGTTCCTGTCTTATTTCCCTCTTCTCTATTTCTGTAAATCCAATCACAAATATTAGATCTTTTTTTTATTTCATATATTCTACAGTCTTTCTGTATTTTTCATCCTCTTCTCCCTCTATGGTTCAATCTGGATTTTTATTCACTTATTCATCTTCTAGTTCAATATTTCTCTCTTCTGCTCTATCTAATTTTGTTAAACTCATTTATTGAGTTATTAATCTAAAATACTGTATTTTTCAATTCAAAAATTTCTATTTGATTTTTTATTTGAAAGATACCAGTATCCTATTCTTCAGCTTGTCATCAGTTTTCTCAGAAATATTGACTATAGTTAATTTTAAGTTTTTTCTGATAACTCTAATAACTGGGTTGCCTTTGGATCTATTTCTATTATTTTCTTTCTATTTCTTGATTTTCAGTCATTTGGTCCTGTCTTCAGGCATGCTAGTAATTTTCAATTGAATAATGGGTATTATCTATGAAAAACTGTAGAGACTTTTGTGTTATTATCTATTTCCATAAAAGATTTATTTTTCTTTTGGCAGGCAGTTAGAGTAGGACCCTGTAACCTTGATTCAGTGGGGGACTGGGAGGAATCAGGTTGAATTTCCATTTTTTGTGAGGGCTTGTCTATTTCCAGTTTGCCTTTAGTCTCAGCATGTAGTTAGTTATTCGTGGGTTTCAACTCAAAGAATAGAATGTTGACCATTGCCTCTCATCCTTGGTTGGGATTTAAGCTCCAATTTGTGTTTTCCCAGTACCATGATATCAACAAAAGTTTGCTAGAGTTTTTAACTTCTTATGTGTGTCATTGTGTTTGTCTCCTTATCTTTTCACCTTGCACAGCTTATCAGTGGTAAAATGTCTCAAAGTGAAAAGCAACAAAGTGTCAGCTTGTCTCATTGTTAAAAATGTAGATGACTTGAACTTTTGAATTTCTTTTACTTCTAAATATCATTTTGATGAAAAATATTTAAATATCAAAGAAGCGTTATATTTCCTCTGCCAAATAAAATAACAAATTGAAGTGAGGAAACCGATTACTTGACAACCACATTTTTAATAGATGACTACACTGTAGTTATGCTGGAAACCAAGTGATAGGAGGAAAGAAATAAACCATGAGATCATATTATCAGCAAGATGTTAGTTGAAACCAAAGAGAAAGGTACTGGAAAACAAGTTCTGCAATGTCAGTGTGGGTGTGTGTAAGAGGAAGAGAACCATTAATAGCTCACTTATTTTTAGAAAATAAGTGGGCTATTATTTCATTCTAAAAATATGATCATTTATCTAGTAGCACTATGATCTTTCAATGTAACTTGGTAAAAGGATACATGACTGAGAGGCAGGCGATATTAATCATTTTCTGCTGAAATCTTGAAAATAAGGTGGCAGAATTGAGTAGCCCCTTTTCCTCAGCTATTGAAAATTCACCGGTGCATCAGTTACATGAGAAACAGCACAACATGGTAGCACTGGTGGAAAAGTGCTATTCTGTGCATAATCTATAACAAGTGGTTATGTGAAATGAGTGAATAATGAGCAACCACAACCACTAGACTCTTTACTTGGGTTATTGACCTACAGCAAACACTAACCTGCCCTCCCACAACAAAGACACTAAACCACTAGAGAGTGATGCTGTAATTCACCAAGCAGATGATACCAGAGTGTACGGAAGAAACAAAGGAAGAGTGGAGGAGTGAGAAGGGGTCTTAGAGTCATTGTAACTAGGGTTCAGATTCCCAGGTTCTGTCACTTCTTAACCATGTGGTCTTAGTCATGTCGCCTGAGTCTCTGCTTCTTCACTTGTAAAAAGAGGATAAAAATGCCTACCTTGCAAAGCTGTTGCACAGGTTAGAAATGTCCTAGCAAAATGATAGACATAAATAAGGTCTCAATAAATAACCGGTATTCTTGTTATCGCTTTCTCAAACCTCCAGGATAATAATGTATATCGAGTTACTTATTGTCATATAATCATTTATGTGGAAGACAATTTGCCTTAGAGATTCTTTCAGAATGAACTTTTAATTTTTATATTAGAAGAGTCATGTGATATCAGCAAAGAGGGAGAAAATATTTTCATTAAAAGAATTCATAATAATCGTCCCAAGAGCTATTAGTAATTTCTCATGGGGAAATGAAACTAACATTATAAGCTTGAGAAAAAAGGATATCAAATTCAGTGTGGCCTTTGTAATTATGATTTGTATTCCAGTTATCATTTGAATGCAAAGAGACTTCAATGTAGGCTTAGTTCTTTGTCATCATGATTAGAAACACAAAATTAATTTGTGGCACAATGACCTGGACACGGATCATCTTGCTTTTTCTGGTATCACAACTTTAACGATTATTCATAAACAAGAACCTCTGCTGTATTGACTTACAACCACTGTCCTCAACTTACCTCACTCTATTTAAATCCACAACCCATAATTAGAATACCCCTGTCTCCCACTCGATGTTTTTGCCCCTTCCCCTTTCATTTTGAAGGCCTGGCAAAACGCCAACTTTCTCACCCTCACCCCACTTCTATTTATAGAAAAACTCTAGTTTTCTCTGCTGGTTCTCTCCACTCCCTCTCCACCCATTCTCTCTTAAACCCAGACAATCAGGCTACTATACTCACCACTCCTCTTAAACTGTATTTATCAAAAGCACCAAATCTAGTACATAGTCAATTCCACATTGTCATCTTACTCAGCAGCATTTAATACAAGTGATAATTTCCTAATTTTTGAAAAAACCTTCTTTAATTGGCTACAAAGACACATAATTGCTTAGTTTGTCTCAGACTTCAGAAGATGCTACTCTGCAGTCTCCTCTGATGGATCTTTTCCTTTTTTTTTTAAAACAACATTATTGGAATATAATTGCTTTACAAGAGTGTGTTAGTTTCTCCTTTATAACAAAGTGAATCAGCTATACATATACATATATCTCCATATCTCCTCCCCCTTGGGTCTCCCTCCCACCCTCCTTATCCCACCCCGGTAAGTGGTCACAAAGCACTGAGCTGACCTCCATGTGCTATGTGGCTACTTCCCACTAGCTATCTATTTTACATTTGGTAGTATACATAAGTCCATGCCACTCTCTCACTTTGTCCCAGCTTACCCTACCCCCTCCACATGTCCTCAAGTCCAATCTCAACATCTGTGGTTTTTTTTTTTTTTAGATTCCATATATATCTGTTAGCATATGGTATTTGTTTTTCTCTTTCTGATTTACTTCATTCTGTATGACAGTCTCTAGGTCCACCCATCTCACTACAAATAATTCAATATCGTTTCTTCTTATGCCTGAGTAAATTTCCATTGTATATATGTGCCACATCTTTATCCCTTCATCTGTTGATGGACACTTAGGTTGCTTCCATGTCTTGGCTATTGTAAGTAGAGCTGCAATGAACACTGTGGTACATGACTCTTTGAATTATGGTTTTCTCAGGGTATAGGCCCAGTAGTGGGATTGCTGGGTCATATGGTAGTTCTATTTTTAGTGTTTTAATGAACCTCCATACTGTTCTCCACAGTGGCTGTATCAATTTACATGCCCACCAATAGTGCAGGAGGGTTCCATTTTCTCCACACCCCCTCCAGAATTTATTGTTTGTAGATTTTTTGATGATGGCCATTCTGACTGCTGTGAGGTGATACCTCATTGTAGTTTTGATTTGCATTTCTCTAATGATTAATGAAGTTGAGCATTCTTTCATGTGTTTGTTAGCAATCTATATATCTTCTTTGGAGAAATGTCTATATAGGTCTTCTGCCCATTTTGGGATTGGGTTGTTTGTTTTTTTGTTATTGAGCTGCATGAGCTGCTTATAAATTTTGGAGATTAAACTTTTGTCAGTTTCTACATTTGCAAATATTTTCTCCCATTCTGAGGGTTGTCTTTTCATCTTGTTTATGGTCTCCCTTGCAGTGCAAAACCTTTTAAGTTTCATTAGGTCCCATGTGTTTATTTTTGTTTTTATTTCCATTACTCTAGGAGGTGGGTTAAAAAGGATTTGGCTGTATTTGTGTCACAGAGTGTTCTGCCTATATTTTCCTCTAAGAGTTTGATAGTGTCTGGCCTTACATTTAGGTCTTTAATCCATTTTGAGATTATTTTTGTGTATGGTGTTAGGGAGTGTTCTAATTTCATTCTTTTACATGCAGGTGTCCAGTTTTCCCAGCACCACTTATTGAAGAGGCTGTCTTTTCTCCATTGTATATTCTTGCCACCTTTATCAAAAATAAGTTGACCATATGTGTGTGGGTTTATCTCTGGGCTTTCTATCCTGTTCCATGGATCTATATTTCTGTTTTTGTGCCAGTACCATAGTGTCTCGATTACTGTAGCTTTGTAGCATAGTCTGAAGTCTGGGAACCTGATTCCTGCAGCTCCGTTTTTCTTTCTCCAGATTGCTTTGGCTATTCGGGGTCTTTTCTGCTTCCATACAAATTGTGAAATTTTTTGTTCTAGTTCTGTGAAAAGTGTCATTGGTAGTTTGATAGGGATTGCACTGAATCTGTAGATTGCTTTGGGTAGTAGAGTCATTTTCACAATGTTGATTCTTCCAATCCAAGAACATGCTGTATCTCTCCATCTGTTTGTATCATCTTTAATTTCTTTCATGAGTGTCTTATAGTTTCTGCTTACAGGTGTTTTGTCTCCTTAGGTAGCTTTATACCTAGGTAGTTTATTATTTTTGTTGCAATGGTAAATAGGAGTGTTTCCTTAATTTCTCATTCAGATTTTTCATCATCCATGTATAGGAATGCAAGAGATTTCTGTGTATTAATTTTGTATCCTTCTACTCTACCAAATTCATTGATTACCTCTAGTAGTTTTCTGGTAGCATCTTTAGGATTTTCTATGTATAGTATCATGTCATCTGCAAACAGTGACACCTTTACTTCTTCTTTTCTGATTTGGATTCCTTTTATTTCTTTTTCTTCTCTGATTGCTGTGGCTAACACTTCCAAAACTATGTTGAATAATAGTGGTTAGATTGGGCAACCTTGTCTTATTCCTGATCTTAGTGGAAATAATTTCAGTTTTTCACAATTGAGAAGGATGTTGGTTGTGGGTTTGTCATATATGGCCTTTATTATGTTGAGGTAACTTCCCTCTATTCCTACTATCTGGAGGGTTTTTATCATAAATCAGTGCCAAATTTTGTTGAAAGCTTTTTCTGCATCTATTGAGATCATCATATGGTTTTTCTCCTTCAATTTGTTATTATGGTTTATCACATTGATTGATTTGTGAATATTGAAGAATCCTTGCATTCCTGGGATAAATCCCACTTGATCATGGTGTATGATCCTTTTAATGTGCTGTTGGATTCTGTTTGCTTGTATTTTGTTGAGGAATTTGCATCTATGTTCATCAGTGACATTGGCCTGTAGTTTTATTTACTTGTGACATCCTTGTGTGGTTTTGGTGTCAGGGTGATGGTGGCCTCGTAGAATGAGTTTGGGTGTGTTCCTCCCTCTGCTATATTTTGGAAGAGTTTGAGAAGGATAGGTGTTAGCTCTTCTCTAAATGTTTGATAGAATTCCCCTGTGAAGCCATCTGGTCCTGGGCTTTTGTCTGTTGGAAGATTTTTAATTACAGTCTCAATTTCAGTGTTTGTGATTGGTCTGTTTCTATTTTCTATTTCTTCCTGGTTCAGTCTCGGAGGGTTGTGCTTTTCTAAGAATTTGTCCATTTCTTCCAGGTTGTCCATTTTATTGGCATAGAGTTGCTTGTAATAATCTCTCATGATCCTTTGTATTTCTGTAGTGTCGGTTGTTACTTCTCCTTTTTCATTTCTAATTCTATTGATTTGAGTCTTCTCCCTCTTTTTCTTGATGAGTCTGGCTAATGGTTTATCAATTTTGTTTATCTTCTTGAAGAACCAGCTTTTAGTTTTATTGATCTTTGCTAAAGTTTCCTTCATTTCTTTTTCATTTATTTCTGATCTGATCTTTATGATTTCTTTCCTTCTGCTAAATTTGGGGTTTTCTTGTTCTTCTTTCACTAATTGCTTTAGGTGTTTGGTTAGGTTGTTTATTTGAGATGTTTCTCATTTCTTGAGGTAGGATTGTAGTGCTATAAACTTCCCTCTTAGAACTGATTTTGCTGCTTCCCATAGGTTTAGGGTCATCATGTTTTCATTGTCATTTTTTTCTAGGTGTTTTTTAATTTCCTTTTTGATTTCTTCAGTGATCTCTTGGTTATTTAGTAGTGTATTGTTTAGCTTCCATGTGTTTGTATTTTTTACAGATTTTTTCCTGTAATTGATATCTAGTCTCATAGCATTGTGGTGGGAAAAGATACTCGATACGATTTCAATTTTCTTAAATTTACCAAGGCTTGATTTGTGACCCAGGATATGAACTATCCTGGAGAATGTTCCATGAGCACTTGAGAAGATAGTGTAATCTGTTGTTTTTGGATGGACTGTCCTATAAATATAAATTAAGTCCATGTTGTTTAATGTATCATTTAAAGCTTGTATTTCCTTATCTATTTTCATTTTGGATTACCTGTCCATTGGTGAAAGTGGGGTATTAAAGTCCCCTACTATGATTGTGTTACTGTCGATTTCCCCTTTCATGGCTGTTAGCATTTGCCTTATGTATTGAGGTGCTCCTAAGTTGGGTGCATAAATATTTATAATTTTTATATCTTCTTCCTGGATTGATCCCTTGATCATTATGTAGTGTCCTTCTTTATCCTTTGTAATGGTCTTTATTTTAAAGTCCATTTTATCTGATATGAGAATTGCAACTCTAGCTTTCTTTTGATTTCCATTTACATGGAATATCTTTTTCCATTACCTCACTTTCAGTCTCTATGTGTCACCAGGTCTGAAGTGGATCTCTTGTAGACAACGTATATTAAGGCCTTGTTTTTGTATCCATTCAGCCAGTCAGTCCATGACTTTTGGTTGGAGCATTTAATCCATTTACATTTAAGGTAATTATCGATATGTAGGTTCTTATTACCATTTTCTTAATTGTTTTGGGTTTGTTATCGTAGGTCTTTTCCTTCTCTTGTGTTTCCTGCCTAAAGAAGTTCCTTTAGCATTTGTTGTGAAGCTCGTTTGGTGGTGCTGAATTCTCTTAGCTTTTGCTTGTCTGTAAAGGTTTTAATTTCTCTGTCGAATCTGAATGAGATCCTTGCTGGGTAGGGTAATCTTGGTTGTAGGTTTTTCCCTTTCATCTCTTTAAATATGTCCTGTCACTTCCTTCTGGCTTGCAGAGTTTCTGCTGAAAGATCAGCTGTTAACCTTATGGGGATTCCCTTGTATGTTATTTGTTGTTTTTCCCTTGCTGCTTGTAATATTCTTTCTTTGTATTTAACTTTTGATAGTTTGATTAATATGTGTCTTGGAGTGTTTCTCCTTGCATTTATCCTGTATGGGACTCTCTGTGTTCCTGGACTTGATTATTTCCTTTCCCATATTAGAGAAGTTTTCAACTATAATCTCTTCAAATATTTTCTCAGTCCCTTTCTTTTTCTCTTCTTCTTCTGGGACCCATATAATTTGAATGTTCATGCTTTAAATGTTGTCCCTGAGGTCTCTGACACTGTCCTCAATTCTTTTCATTCTTTTTTATTCTGCTCTGCAGTAGTTATTTCCACTATTTTAGCTTCCAGGTCACATATCCGTTCCTCTGCCTCAGTTATTCTACTCTCGATTCCTTCCAGAGAATTTTTAATTTCAATGATTGTGTTGTTCATCATTTTTTGTTTGTGCTTAATTCTTCTAGTTCCTTGTTAAATGTTTCTTGTATTTTCTCCATTCTATTTCCAAGATTTTGGATCTTTACTATCATTACTCTGAATTCTTTTTCTGGTAGATTGCCTATTTCCTCTTCATTTGTTGGTCTTGTTGGTTTTTACCTTCCTCCTTCATCTGCTGTGTGTTTCTCTGTCTTCTCACTTTGCTTAACTTACTGTGTTTGGGGTCTCCTTTACACAGGCTGCAAGTTCGTAGTTCCAGTTGTTTTTGGTGTCTGCCCCCAGTGGCTAAGGTTGGTTCAGTGTGTTATGTAGGCTTCCTGGTGGAGGGGACTAATACAGGGGGCTGTATTCTGGTGGATGAGGCTGGATCTTGTCTTTCTGGTGGACAGGTCCACGCCTAGTGGTGTGTTTTCTGGTGTCTGTGATCTTATTATGATTTTTGGCAGCCTCTCTGGTAATGAGTGGGGTTGTGTTCCTGTCTTGCTAATTGTTTGGCATAGGGTGTCCAGCACTGTAGTTTGCTGGTCATTGAGTGGAGCTGGGTCTCTAGCATTGACATCTAGATATCTGGGAGAGCTTTTGCTGTTTGATATTATGTGGTGCTGGGAGATCTCTGGTGGACCAGTGTTCTGAATTCGGCTCTCTCACCTCAGAGGCACAGGCCTGACAACCAGCTGGTACACCAAGACCCTCTCAACCACACATCTCAGAAGAAATGGGAGAAAAAAAGAAAGAAAGAAAGAAGGAAAGAAAGAAAGGGAGAAAGAAAGAGAGAAAGAAAGAGAGAAAAGAAAAGAAAGTATAGTAAAGTTATTAAGATAAAAAATAACAGATAATTATTTAGAATAAAAAAATTAAAAAGTAGTTTAAAAAAAGAAAGAAAGAAAAGAGTAATCAAACCAAATTCACATCCACCAATGATAACAAGCACTAAAAACTATATTAAAAAAAAAGGACAGACAGAACCCTAGGACAAATGGTAAAAGCAAAGCTATACAGACAAAATCACACACAGAAGCATACACATACACACTCACAAAAAGAGAAAAAGGAAAAAAATATATATATCATTGCTCCCAAAGCCCACTGCCTCAATTTTGTGATGATTCATTGTCTATTCAGGTATTCCATAGATGCAGGGTACATCAAGTTGATTGTGGAGATTTAATTGCTGCTCCTGAGACTGCTGGGAGAGATTTCCCTTTCTCTTCTTAGTTTGCACAGTTCCCAGGGTTCATCTTTGGATTTGGCTCCGCCTCTGCACGTAGGTCACCGGAGGGCGTCTGTTCTTGGCTCAGAGAGGACGGGGTTAAGGAAGCGGCTGATTAGGGGGCTCTGGCTCACTCAAGGCCGGGGGAGGGAGGGGTACGGATGCGGGGCAAGCCTGCGGCGGCAGAGGCCAGCAGGACGTTACAGCAGCCTGTGGTGAGCCGTGTGTTCTCCCAGGGAAGTTGTCCCTGGATCACGGGACCCCGGCAGTGGCGGGCTGCACAGGCTCCCAGGAGGGGAGGTGTGGATAGTGACCTGTGCTTGCACACAGGCTTCTTGGTGGCGGCAGCAGCAGCCTTAGCGTTTCATGCCCGTCTCTGGGGCCTGCGCTGTTAGCCATGGCTTGTGCCCGTCTCTGGAGCTCGTTTAGGCGGTGCGCTGAATCCCCTCTCGTCACGCACCCCGAAACAATGGTCTCTTGCCTCTTTAGCAGCTCCAGACTTTTCCTGGACTCCCTCCCGGCCAGCTGTGGCGCACTAGACCCCTTCAGGCTGTGTTCACGCTGCCAACCCCAGTCCTCTCCCTGCGATCCGACCGAAGCCCAAGCCTCAGCTCCCAGCCCCCGCCTGCCCCGGCGGGTGAGCAGACAAGCCTCTCAGGCTGGTGAGTGCTGGTCGGCACCGATCCTCTGTGCGGGAATCTCTCCGCTTTGCCCTCCGCACCCCAGTTGCTGCGCTCTCCTCCGCGGCTCCGAAGCTTCCCCCCTCCGCCACCCACAGTCTCCACCCGCGAAGTGGCTTCCTAGTGTGTGGAAACTTTTCCTCCTTCACAGCTCCCTCCCACTGGTGCAGGTCCCATCCCTATCCTTTTGTCTCTGTTTTTTTCTTTTTTCTTTTGCCCTACCCAGGTACGTGGGGAGTTTCTTGCCTTTTGGGAGGTCTGAGGTCTTCTGCCAGCATTAAGTAGGTGTTCTGTAGGGGTTGTTCCACATGTAGATGTATTTCTGATGTGTTTGTGGGGAGGAAGATGATCTCCGCATCTTACTCTTCTGCCATCTTGAAGGTCTTCCCTTTCCTTTTCTTGATTTATGAATGTTGAATGCACAGGGGCAAGTCATCAGACACCTCTTTGTCCATATTCACTCCCTTATGATCTCATCCAGACTATGGCTTTAAGTGACCTCTACATATTTCATCAAGTCTAAGATTCTGTGATAGGCTGAATAATGGCCCCCAAAGATATCCAGGTTCTAATCCTTGAAATCTGTAACTGCTACTTTATACGGCAAAAAGGATTTTGAAAATGTGGTTAAGTTTAGGATCTTCTTGTGGGAAGATTGCCCAGGGTATTCAGGTGGGCCCTAAATGTAATCACAAATGTCCCTATAAGATGGAGACAAGGGAGATTTGACTGTAGACACAGAAGGTAATGTGATACTGAAGCAACATGTTATGTAACTGAAGCTGGAGTAAGGGGCTTCAAGCCAAGGAATTTAAGGATCACAGCTCTAAGAACTGGAAAAGGCAAGGAAATTTCTCCCCTAGAGCGTCTGAAGGAGTGTGGCTTTGATTTCAACCCCCCGTGAGACCATTTTGCCTTCTGGCCTCCAGCACTGTAAGAGTTTAAATTGGTGATGTTTTAAGCCACCAAGTTTGTGGCAATTTATTACAGTAGCCATAGGAAACAGATACAGATAACACTTTTTTCTTTACATTTTAACATCTTTGAGATCGGATGCATCTAATAATCATGGCATCTTAGAATTGCTGTCCGCCACATGGAAGTTGTGATCTAGTTGGAATAGTTCAGTAGTGTAAGTACATTCACATTGTTGTACAACCAATCTCCAGAACCCTTCTCATCCGACAAAACTGAAACTGTGTATCTATTTAACCACCACTCCCATTGCCCCCTCCTCCCAGCCTTGGGGTACCACCCTTCTACTTTCTGTCTATGAATTTGAATACTCTGGGTACCTCAAATAAGTGGAATCACAGTTTTTATCTTTTTGTGATTGGCTTATTTCACTTAGCCAGTGACGATGATAATATCATCGTTTATCCATGTTGTAGAATGTGCTAGAATTTCCTTCCTTTTAAAAACTGAATAATGTTCCTTTGCATATAATGTATATACCACATTTTGTTTATCCATTCATCTGTCTGTGGACACTTGGGTTGCTTCTCCCGTGGCTTTTTGTCATGCTTGGAATAAAATCTGGAGTCCTTATATGGCTCAAAAGGCCCTATATGATCTGACCCCTAGCCATCACGTTGGCTTTTTTGCCTATTAAGCTCCTCCTCGCTGCTCCCCAGCCACACAGGCTTCCATCGCAGTGGGCCGTCTCCTCTCCCTCCAGGGCTCCATGACTCCTCTCTGAGTGGTCCGCACGGTCCCTCCCTCACTTCCTCTCTCAAGGCTTCCATCACGTGTCCCTTCTGAGAGAGCACTTCCCCGACCACCACATCTAACACAGCACTGCTGCCAGCTCCCCTGCCTGTGCATTATACTGATTCATTTTCCTCCATAGTATTTACTGCCTGACATTATTTGTGTTTTTATGTGTTTCTTATCTGTCTCCCAGCTAGAATAAGACTCCAAGAAGGCAGGGATATTGTCTCACTAAATGCTGAGTCCTGAGTGCCTAAAATAGGAAACAGCATGTAGTAGAAATTCCATAAATGTCCTGGAATATTCAGTAAAGTAAGAGATCAAATTCAGCAATTAACCTTTGGAGTATCTTACTATTTTTTTAATTAAAAGACTTTATTTATGAAAGCAAGTTTAGGTTTACAGAAAAATTGCATAGAAAGTACAGAGTTCCCATATATTCCCTTTCCAGTTTCCCCTATTATTAACCCTTTGCACTGATGTGGTATATTTGTTACAATTGATGAACCAGTATTAACACATTATTATTAACTGAAGTCTGTACATTAGGGTTCAGTTTTTGTGTTGTACGTTTCTATGGATTTTGCAAATATGCAGTGTCACGTATCTACCATTAGAATATCATACCCAATAGTTTCACTGCCCTAAAAATTCCCTGTGCCCCACCTATTCATCCCTCTCCTTCTTCCCAACCCCTGGCAACTGCTGGAGTGTTTTAATTTAATGTGACTAGGTGACTAGACTCTTCCTAGGACAGACATAAGAAAGCCCATGCTTTAGTTTTCCACTGCTCCTGACACATTGCCTTCATGTTTAATGTTCTTGCTTTTCAAAGCTATTAAGGAACTGGAGCACATTTTTGGGTTAAAAAAAGAAAAAAACCCACATTACCTAATAATGTTCCATCTTGTACTCCTTTCAGAATGATTGCTTGGTTCCTAATTATCACCCAGCTGTGGTCTCTGAGGCTGCTGCCTGAAAGCTGTGATTAATATGGGGGCTCATTGGGAAATAGTTTCTCACATAGATTCATTTCCTCTTTCTAGGATTCTCCCTACTCCCACTTTTTCCTCTTTTCTTGTCTTCGTTTTCTAACAGGTCTGAGCTATTAAAATTTCTAAATATGTTTTTATGTAATGCCACTTTAATTAAGAAATGGCCACAAGCAAATGGATTTTTCCCATCAGTCACGGGGAAAAGCTGTGCTTGAAAGCAGATGCTCTAATATAGGGGGTGGGGTAGGGAATATAGAGTGCTACCAAAGGGCTGGGGGTCTTTCTGTGGGGATGGGGACAGAGTGACTGATAGGTGAATGACTTCTTTCCTGGTAAGGAGAGGACCTATATCCCATACTCCCTGACTACCTGTGAAGTCAGCTGAAATGTGTCGAGGGGCAGTAAAGCTTTCTGGTCTCAGCTTGGCTGCTGAGGGATTCCTCCCTCTTTTACTCATATGACCACTGGAACTGGATCATTTATTTCCTTAGCCTTCAATTCTATCTCCTTGGAGAAACTCACCAGTTACAAAATCACAGCTATTGCTAAATGCAGAGAAGTCTTAGCACTAGGGAAGAAAATGTATTTGAGAGGAAATTATTTATGTTCATTGTGTAAATCAAGTTCATAAGAATGGTTTGTTTCACCAATGGCTTGTCAGTTCCTAAGCACACAATTCTTACCCTCACACATGTTTTCCGTGCGCTCATCCTGATGTCACTGTTACCTTTTCTTTCTCTCTCCCTCCTTTCCCTCTGTGATGTCTTCTCTGTGGCCACCGGGGTGAGTCAGCCGCTCCTTGTTCAATCTTCCCATTCTTCTTTATATATAATTTTAATATCATGCTTTTTACTCCTCTACTAAGTGACAAGTTCTTTCTTAAAGGCAAGAAGTTCATCTAGAGTACCATAATTCATGGTTAGGTGCTCAAGAAACTGTGGATTGAAAGTCTGAACTTAGATCTTTTAAACGCAGTGTAGCAGGAGTCCTGGCTAGAATGTGAACTGTTGACCCCATGGTCAACATGTCTGGAGGACTGGTGGAGCCAGCCCACTACAAGCTGTTTTCATGAAGACTGAGAATCTCTGGGGAAAGAATTAGTACTACAAGACTCGTTCCTGGAAAGACTAATCTCTCCTGCCTCCAGGCCTCTACACATGCTCTGCACACATGTTTTGCCTCCACCTATTTCATTTATATTTCAAAGCTGAGTCTAAATATCACTTCTCTAGGAAACCTTCGCTCGAGCCACCCAGATTGTCATCTCCTCTTGTTCTTCCCTCCCTAAGCCCCCTGATTTCTACATCAATACCTACAGCATGTTAGTTACTTGTTCAATGTCTGTCCTACTTGCTTATAAATTTCATAAGGCTAAGACCACCTCTGTTTTGTTTATGGCTTTACCCGCAGAATCCAGCCCAGTTCCAGTGTACAGTAGAGATTCACAAATATTGTTAAATCAACAGATGAGTATATGCAAATGCCTCAGTGCCCCACTTCAGTAACTCATCAACCTGAATATGTTGTAAGCTTTTGATTTCCCCTCAACGTTTTTCATCTTTCTCATCTTAGTAAATGCATCAGCATCCATCCAAGGTTCAAGCCAGAATCTTGGTAGTTGACCTTGATTCTTCTCCTTACCATATCTCTATGTTGACTCTATCTGCAAATTTTTCTGGTTCTAGAATACATCTTCCACTTATTTATAACCATTTCCAGTGTCACTGTCCTTCAAGCCACCATCACCTCTTACTCAGTTGGCTGCAACTTGCATCCTTACTACTCTCCTTACCAGCACCCTTATTCTCCTCTAATTGCTAATTTGACTCTGACTGCTAATTCCCCACATACAGTCAAGATGATCTTTGCAAAATGTAAAGAAAATTATTCCATTGCTCTGCTCTTTAATGGCTACCCCAGTACAACCCACAAACCCAAACATAGCTTGGCTACTCCTTACTGCTCCAGTCCCACCTCCTGCCACTCTGCCTCTGTCTCTCTTGTAGCCACACTCACTCCAGATTTATCCTAGGTCTTCAAATATACCATGCTTCTCTATTCCTTATGGACTTTGCTGTTTCCTTTGCCTGGAAAAATCTTCACCCAGATCCTTAATGGGTTGTTTTCTTCCCCTGCTTTGGCTCTCAATCTAAATGTCGTTTCCTGAATGAGGTTACCTCCTGACTATTCCATTAACTCTCGTTCCTTATCACAACACCTTGACTATTTCCTTCTCAGCACTTCATGTAGGTAATTGTCCATCGACTAACTTGTTCACTTTTGACTGTCAGTCTACACATGGGAATCTATATTTCCTTCCCAGCACTTCATGTAGGTAATTGTCCATCTACTAACTTGTTCGCTTGTTGACTGTCAGTCTACACATGGGAATCTAAGCTCCATGATGTTTCTTTCCTACATAACTGTACACCATAAGCCCACTTTATAGCTCTGTAAATCATACATGTTCAATAAACATTTGTGGACTGAAAGAATACATAATGACTGAACAAAGCTCAAGGACAGTGGGGTGGAAGTGGAGTGGCAAGTTGGCTTTGATGACAGTACAAGAGTCTGTCATGACTAAATGCAGTGGCCCAGATATTGGTTTACTTTACCTTGATCACCATCAGCCTCAGGGTGGACATTTGGAAGAGCTGGCCTCTCTGGTGGGCATTGAAAGCCATTCTCTCCCCTCAGGCACAGCAGAGGCAGATGCAGCACCATGGAAGTTCAGACACACTGGGGTCCCATGAGTTCCAAGAAGGTTAGTTGTTTGAACCCTTGGGAGGTGCCATATGGGAAGGATCTGGGCCTTACTCAGACCCTCATGGGAAGAATTTGAGGGAGCTGAAGTTTCTACAGATTGTGTGAGGGTAGAGCTAGAAAAAAATGCCATTTTGTGAGAGTTGCGGCCAAGGACATGTGGATTTGGATTGCCTAAGTCTTTCAATCCTTGTCTCTCAATTGGTAACTTACATGGGGTTTGATTTTTATCTTCAAGACATTCAGAGTAGGCAATATTAATAATCACTAAATATCAGTAGTGTTGGAAGATGGACTCAGGGAGTTAAACAAAACCTCAGCCCCACTGGTAGTAATGGCTACAGTTTTATGAAGTCACTTTGGAAGTACATTAAAAAGCAGACACAAAAGATCTTTGAGCCATGTTCCAGCTGTTGTAGAAACCCTTCAGGTATTTATGTCAGGGAGTACATTAACAGTCTTAATAGGTCACAGGTGCTGCCTTTTATTTTTTTTAAGCATCCTTACAAGGCAATCCAGTTTAAGTATACATTTGGGCCAAATTCTCATCCTTTATGGCTCTATGGGGACATGAATTCATTAGTGAAAAGACGTAGAGTTCTTCAAAAGGAAGAATTGTCTACCCGTTAGTGAGTTGGCCTAAAATATTAGAAACTCCATATCCTCTTTCAACTCTGTTCATTCTCAAATTATTTCCTTCAGTGGGGGCTCTGGTTTTCCTCAGGGCTGACTTTCTTCTTGTCACCTCCAGCATGAGTTCTGGGCGAGGAAAATGAGGTCACAGGAAACCAACATGGATTAGTCTTGCCCAAGATCCAGCCTCTTCAGGCTTCTTCTCCCTCCATAGCTGAGGCTACTTAAGCCCAGTTTCAGGCTCAACCTTCCGAGGCTTAAACAGCAGCAAGAAATTCCAGATCACACCCTGAGTCTCTGCACAAAGTCACGTGTGCCCCCAGTCCAGTTCTGCCCTTGTACACAGGCCCTTCTGTCTTAGCCCCAAGAGCTAGTCTCCACCTCAGGCACCAGTTCTGAGAATCTGGCTTCTTCCTTGTCCCTAGTGTCTGAGTTCCTGCATTGGAAACCTGATGCTTTCTGTTTAAAAAGTTTTTTTCTTCTTTTAAAAAATTTTTATTATGGTAACATATACATAACATATAATCTACCATTTTAACCATTTTTAAATGCACAGTATTTTCACATTATACATTGTCATGCAACCATCACCACTATCTATCTCCAGAACTTTTTCATCATCCCCAACTGAGACTCTGTACCCATGAAACACTAACTCCCCATTCCCCTCCTCCCCATGGCCCCTGTATTCTACTTCCGGCCAATGTCTCTTATACTGAGCCTTGTCTTGCTCTTGCCTGCCCACCTCTTTGTTCCCAAGCCACAAGGACGAGTAAGGGACTAGAGTCTTGCTTTTGAACTTTGACATAAAAGGTGAAGCCCTGCTACTTGCTAACAAATTTTTTTATATTTTCTGCCTGCCTGGACTTCTGAGTATCCCTTCATACCTCAGTCTTCACAGCCTTCCTCTGCCTGTCTCTCATAATTTCCCTGCTCTTTTGCTTTGACCTACTTCACAGGACAGTCTTCTTACTTCCAATGTCCTTCCCCCATACCTGTGGCTTATTTCCATACCCTCTTGAGGCAGCGTTCTCTCTGCTAGACTATTCTTCTCAGCACCGGTAGCTGGATCCTTCTCCCTGCTCCCTTATTCTAAGTCTTTGTCTCTCCAAGGCTGTTCTTCCCCAGCCTACCTGGCAGCCTCAGGGGGCAAGAGAACATTGCCATTCAGTGCCTGGTCACATGGAGACAAAGCCACTGGCTCTGCAACCTTTAGAAGTATAAGGCTCTCAATCTTCCTAGGAGCATGTAGACTCAAATTGGGAATTATGAGCCCAAAGCAATGAGAATTGATAAAGCACTGTGCAGGGAAAATATCACTCTGGTAACACAAATGAGATGAGTTTTAATGGACTGGAGTGAACCAATATGAAATCTCATTTGATACATAGATTTAAAAGACTGACTTCAAAAGTCATCAATTCTGTTTCCCGAGGTCCTCCACACCATCGTGTGATATGTGAATCTCTTCCACAATAACCTGTACAAGGCTAGGAGCTAAATACATCTCATGGTGTCCTGTACCTGAACAGGTTAGATTGTTAAAACCCAAGGTCCCTTCCTAAAGAAAAGCTTGCCCTTCTAATGTACAGTATTATTTTTCTCTCCTATTAAAGACTGATTCAGCTAAAGAATTAGTTTCTATATCATTTTAATGGTAAGTATTTTTAGAGGTCAGTGAAATATTACTGTGAAATTGAAGATAATGACCCAATTCCTATTCTTCTTCAATAGAAGTGACACATATTAAGACTGAGAAGAGAGATGAGGTAGAATAAGATATTCATAATAAATCTGTGAATTCTCAAGTACTTCATTTTTCAGTGAGTTTTTAAAAATAGTACAGAGAACCGATTTAAAATAGCATTTGGGTCATCTCTAGCAGTCTGATGCTGTTTGTCATGTGTCACTCTTGGTCAGAACCAAGGAAAAACAGGCATAGGGACCAGGTTCTCAGCATCAGGCAAGTGGGTGAGGAATTTAAAGCTGAATTTTCTCCTGTAAAATGAATAAGGTCTGAGGATCTAGTGTAAAAGATGGTGACTATAGTTGATAACAATATACTGTATAATTGACATTTGCTAGAAAAGAATTTAAATGTTATCACGAAATAAATAAATAAATAAAAATTTAAAAAGAAAACTGAATTATGGTGTGGAAGCAGGATGAAGTAAGATACAGAGTGACTGCTTACCAGCTGAGCAGGAATGAGAGACCTAAAGTTCTAATCAGACTCATACCAGAAGCAGAGACAGTGAAAGCATTTGGGGGACAGGTTGAAAGAAGAAATTAAATGACTGGAATTGAGACTTAATGATGGGCAGAAGAATTTTGAGGTTTGTTTGTACCCATGCCCACTTAGAAGGCCAAAGCCCACCCGTGGTGTTCTCAGTCAACAGATGACACCTTGTTCTAGATGCCTGGTATTTTCTAACATGTGCCAAAGAACAGGACAAAGGCTTTCTCAAAACAAATTTAGTTGTAGAAAGGGTATTTGGTGTTAATGTGCAAGACCTGGGTTTAAATTCCAATCCCATTCCTTTATAGATGTATATTTGGTGCAAATTACTTACCCTCCCTGAACCTGTTTCCTCCTCTAAGTAATAGCAAAACCCACTTCACAAAGTCCTTTAGGCATCAAGTAAGTTAAGGGGTCTCTGAGCGTTGGACAGCATTCTACAGTTATTAAAGAAAGAATTTTCTCAAAGAAATATCTTGCAGGCTCTAAAATCCAGCCATTTGTTCCATAGGAGATGTCAGCTGCATACAGAAAACAAAGTTGAGAGAGTTTGTATTTCCCTGTTCAGTTCTGTTCAAGGGTCCCATGTCATGTTTTTTCAGCTGTCGATAATGGAGATTTCTGCCAAATATGTAATAATAATAATTCTAACTCTGAACTTCTTCTGGCTGCCACTTTAGCACTAAGCCAGCACAGAGCCAAATGGAACACATTTTTCTGGAACTTATCTGTGTGATACCATTTTATCTCAGACTTTTTAATATAGATCTTCCCCGATCTGTCTTGTAATATCACAGGAAAGAGAATAATTCTCTTTTTTTGAAAATAAACTGTATTTTTTAGAACAATTTTAAATTTACCAAAAATTTGTGAAGATGGTTCAGAGATTTCTCATATACCCCACACCTACTTTCCTCTGTTAGCCTCTTATATTAGTGTAGTATATTTGCTGCAATTAATGAGCCAATGTTGAAACATTATTATTAAGTAAAGTCCATAATTTAATTAGTTTTCACCTAATTTCTTTTTTCTGTTACAGAATCTCATCTGGGACACCACATTACATTTAGTCGTCATGTGTCCTTAAGGTTCTTCTTAGCTGTGACAGTTTTTTAGACCTTCCTTGTTTTATTTTTATTTATTTATTTATTTATTTTGTGGTACGCGGGCCTCTCACTGCTGTGGCCTCTCCCGTTGCGGAGCACAGGCTCCGGACGCGCAGGCCCAGTGGCCATGGCTCACGGGACCAGCCACTCCGCGGCATGTGGGATCCTCCCGGACCGGGGCACGAAGCCGTGTCCCCTGCATCGGCAGGCGGACTCTCAACCACTGCGCCACCAGGGAAGCCCTAGACCTTCCTTGTTTTAGAGGACTTGACAATTTTGAGGAGTATTTGTCACATATTTTGTAGAATGACCCTTAGTTGGAATTTATCTGATTTTTCTCTCATGGTTAAACTGGGATTGTGGGTTTTGGAGAGGAAGACCATAGAGTTAAAGTACCGTTTTTCATCACATTATATTAAGGGTGCGTACTACCCACATGACATCACTGTTGTTGTCAGTCGTGATCACCTGGCTGAGGTCATGTTTATCAGGTTTCTGGGCTGCATAGTTATTTTTTTATTCCCTCTTTTCGTACTCTTCTAAAGGAAGACATTGTGTGCTGGCTACACGGCCACACTTAAGGTGTGGGGATATTGTGCCCCACTTCTTGAAGGTGGAGCATCTACATAAATTATTTGGAATTCTTCTGCATGGGAGATATTTACCTTCTACCCCATTTATTTATCTATTCAATTCTTTATATCAGTATGTGCTCATGGACGTTTATTTCATACTTTGAATTATAATCCAATACTACTTTATTTGAATTTTTTCCCATATTGTTCCAGCTTTGGACTTTAGGAGCTCTTTCAGTTGGCTCCTATATCCCTTGGGAATATCTCCCTTATTATGGGGTTTGTTTGTTTTGCTTTTGTGTTTGTTTTTTGGATACTTCCTTACTTTCTGGACTGTAAGATGCTCCAGGATCATCTCGTCTATTTCCTGACCCAGCCTTAGAATCAGCCATTTCTCCAAGGAGTCTTAGTTCCTTTTATTGGGAATGGTACTAGAAACCAAGATCTGGATACAAGGTGTGTTTATTGCTACTGTGGTGTTGGTGCTTCTGGGTCCTCTCAGCTGACAGAGCAAAGAAATATATGTGTGTATACTAACCTATGTATTTACACATATCTAAAAACATTTTGTTTTATAACCATCTATATCTATATTAAGCTAAACATGAGTTCATACTGATGTCTCCAAACCTAATCTGTTATCACATGATTCATTGTGGCCTCCTCCCCTTGCTTATCTGTAAACATCCACTCTAACAGTGAGAAATCTGACTCTCATCATCTGCCATCCATTTACTTGATTGCTCAATTCCAATATACATGTATAGTAGTTTCAGAATCATTAACCCATATCCCTACTGGAAGCAACTTTACCAATCAGAGTACAGTGCTTATGTGCAAGTTCTTTTTCCTTTAATATTTAGAGACTCCACTCATTTCCTAAATCACTTAGATCAGCACCTTTTCTCCCTACCTGCCTTAGTGAGGTTGTTTCATACACTGTAATACTGTTAGACTCTCTTGTCATAGCTTACACTTCTCCTTGGTATCCCCTGACACCTTAAATGATTTCTTAAAAGTTTACATAAACTGAGTTTCACTCTTTGTCCTTTAAAGTTCAGTGGGTTTGGACAAAATGCATAGTGCTGTGTATCCACATTTTCAGTATCATACAGAATAGTTTCACCATTTTAAAATATCCTTTGTGCTTCACATATTCAATACTCACCCCCACCACACTCTTGAACCCTTGGCAACCACTGAGTATTTTACTATCTTTATAACATTGACTCTTCCAGAATGTTATATACATAATTGGAATCATACAGTACATAGCTCTTTCAGACTGGCTCCTTTTACATAGGTGTATGCAGTTAAGATGCATCCATGTCTTTTTGTGTCTTGATAATACATTTCTTATTATGGCTGAATAATATTCCATCATATGACTGTACTGTAGTTCATTTATCCATTTTACCTCTTAAAGAATATCTTGGTTGCTTCCAGTTTTTAGTGATTATGAAAAAAAGATGTTATAAACATTCAGAAACAATCCAGTTTTAGCACATTTCCATCAATGGAAAAATTCCCTTGAACTATTTTCATTTAATCCCTGCTCTCTCCCCAGCCCCAGGAAGTTTTGCCTTTTATAGAAATTATTTAAAATGTAATCATTATAGTCTAATGCATTTGGCTTCTTTCACTTAGCATTACATTTACGAGGTTCATCTATGTTGTTGCAAGTATCAGTAATCCATTCCTTTTAATTGCTGTGTAATATTTCATTATAAGAATTTACTACATTTTGTTTATACATCCATCATTTGATGGACATTGCCATTTTTTGGCTATTACAAATAATGCTACTATGACCATTCACATACAAGTTTTTGTATAGATATATGTTCTCATTTTGGGGGGGTAGATATCTAGGAGTGAACTTGCTGGTCTGTTTGATAAGTTTCTATTTAACTTTAAAAAAACGATCAAAGTGTTTCTCAAAGTGGTTGTATCATTTTACTCCTGCCAGCAGTGTATGAGGGTTTCACTTCCTCCACATCCTCACCAACACGTAGAATTTTCAGTCTTTTTTAATTAAGCTACTCTAGTGAGTGTGTAGTGGTTTCTTGTAGCTTTAATTTGCATTCCTTGATGACTAGTGGCACTCATTTGTATATCTTCTTTGGAGAAATGGCTATTCAAATCATTTCTTATTTTTAATTTTGTTGTTTGTCTTATTATTGAATTGTAAGAGTTATTTATTTATACAAAATTATTTTATCAGTTGTTTTGCAAATATTTTCTCCCAGCCTCTGTCTTATCTTTTCATTTTCTTAGTAGTATCTTCTGAAGACCAAAAGTTGTGATTTTGATGAAGTCCTATTTATCACATTTTTAATAGATGTGCTTCTGATGCCATATCTAAGAAATATTTACTAACCTAAAATCACAAAAATTTTTCTCCCGTGTTCTCTTTGACATATCTTAGAGTTTCAGCTCTCACATTCAAGTCTGTGATCAATTTAAAGTAAATTTCTCAGCACTATTTGTTGAAAAGACTGTTTTTCCCCATTGAATTACCCTGGCACATTTGTTGAAAATAAATTGACCATGTACATGTGAGCTTAGTTCTGGACTATTCTGCACCATTGACCTTTATGTCTACCATTATGCCAACATCACACTGTCCTGCCTACTATTATTTTGTGTTGAGCTTTGAAATCAGGTAGTGTAAGTCCTTCAACTATGCACCTCTTTTTCAAAATTGTTTTGACTATTCTATGTCCTTTGCACTTACATATGCTTCCTAGCATCAACTAATTGAATCTAATAAAAAAGAGCCAGCCAGACTTCTGTAGGGATCATTTTGAATCTGTAGATCAATTTGTGGAAAATTGACATCTTAATATCAAGTTTTATAATCCACAAACATGATATATTTCTCACTTATTTCAGTCTTCTTTAATTTCTTTCAGCAATGCATTATAATTTTCAATGTAGAGGTCTTATCTTTTAAAAGAAATATAAATTATTCCTAAGTATTTTGTTCTTTTTGATATTATTGTGAATGGAATTTTTTATTAATTATATTTCTACATTGTTTGTTGCTAGTATATAGGAATACATTACTGTCTGTATATTCCTCTTCCTGTTACCTTGCTAAACTCTTATCATTAGTTCTAACAGTCTTTTTCTTGGATTCCTTAGGATTTTTTACACACAAGATCATTTCATCTGTGAATAAAACATTTTACATCTTCCTTTCTAATCTATATACCTTTAGGTTTTTTACTTGCCTTGCTTCACTGGATACAGTATCCAATATACAGTGAATTTCCCCAGTCTAAGGGAGAGAGAATTTAGTCTTTCACCACTAAGTATGATATCAACTGTACATTTTTTTCTTTAAGATTTTTTTTGATGTGGAACATTTTTAAAGTGTTTATTGAATTTGTTACAATATTGCTTCTGTTTTCTGTTTTGGTTTTTTGGTCCTGAGGTATGTGGGACCTTAGTTCCCTGACCAGGGATCAAACCTCCGCCCCCTGCATTGGAAGGCAAAGTGTTAACCACTGGACTGCCAGGGAAGTCCCAACTGTAGGTTTTTTATAGATGTTCTTTATTAAATTAAGGAAGTTCTCTTTTCCTGCTTGTTTCTTGGGAGTTTTTAACATAAATGGGTGTTGTGTTTTTTTCCAATTCTTTTTCTACATTTATTGAGATGTTTATATGGTTTTTGTCCTTTATCCTCTTAATATTGTACATTACATTGATTTTTGAACTTCAAACTTCTCTTGCAAATCCCAGCTTTTCACCATTTATAAGCCTTTTTTACATGGATGGATATGATCTGCTGATGTTTTGTTAATAAGTTTTGTTATTATTCCATAGTTATTATTAGTGAATGGGTGTTATTATTCCATAGTTTTATTTATTCACTTTTCTTATGATAGCTGTCTTGCTTTGACATCAAGGTAATACTGGCCTCATTAAATAAGTAGAAAAGTATTCCCTCTATTTTCTGAGTGTGTGTAGAAATGGTGTTATTTCTTCCTTAAAAGAAATGACTTCACAGATTTTACCAGTAAAGTCATTTGGGCCTCAGCTTTTCTATGTGGAAAGAGTTTTAATTCTAATTCAATTTCTTTACTTGATGTAGATCTATTCAGATTTACTACTTCTTTTACAGTTAGTTTTAGTAATTTGTATCTTTCTAGGAATTTATCCATTTCATTTAAATTGTCTAATTTGTTATAATAAAGTTATTCATAGTATCCCCTTATAACTATTTTAATTTCTTCATGGTTTGTGTTAATGCATCTCTTTTGTTCCTGATTTTGGTAATTTATGTCTACTTCCATCTTTCCTTGATCAGACTAAGTAAAGGTTCATCAATTTTTTTAATGTTTTCAAAGAACCAAAATTTAGTGTAATTGAAATTCTCTATTGTTTTTCTGCTTTCTAATTTACTGATTTTCATTCAGATCTTTATTATTTCCTTCTACTCCCTTTGGATTTGGTTTGCTCTTCTTTTCCTAGTTTCTTATGATGGAAACCTAGATTCGTGATTTTATCTCTTTCTTTCTTTTTAATACTATATAAGTATTTATCACTATAATTTCCCTCTAAGCACTATTTTAGCTGTGTCTCATAAATTTTGATCTGATTTGTTCTCATTTTTAATTAGTTCACAATATTTTCTAATTGCTTTTGTGATTTCTTTTTTGACCCATGAGTTATTTAGGATTGTGCTCTTTAATTTCCAAATATTTGCATTCCCAGATTTCTTTTTGTGATTGGTTTTTAATTTAGTTTCATTGTAATCAGAGAATTACTTTGTATAATTGTAACCCTATTAAATTTATCACTATTTGTTTTATGGAATTGTCATAATATCTGTACTGGGAAATTTTCCATATATACTTGAAAAGAATGTGCATCCTGCTCTTGGTGGTGGAGTGCATTATATATGTCAACTAGGCCAATTTGGTTCATGTTGTTCAAATCTTTCTTACTGATCTTTCTAGTTCTGTCAATTACCGAGGGAGGAGTATTTAAATCGCCAACTAAAATTGTTGACTTGTTAACAATTTTAATTGTTATTAATGAAAATAACAATTATTTTTAAAGGAATTATACTATATGCTTTATACTTATCTTATAATTTAACAGAATTCTCAAAACAATCCAGTGACGTATTCTTTTTACAGCTGAATAACCTAAGGATCATAGAGATTAAATAACTGGTTCAAGTATACAAAAAAGCATTAAATGAAGGAGCTACAATTTGGATCCTGTCCTGTTAGACTCCATATGGTACTGTAGTTTTCTTCAACCCCTTCTCTCTTTTTTCTTCCCTCCATGCTCTTCTCACTCACATAACTTTTCCTCCTAACATTCCCCATGCTCTTTTCAGATACTCAGTGGTTCATAGCAAGTTATCTGTCTCTTTTGTCAGAGCCCAGAGACTATGATAAACTCATTCACAGTTGTCAATAATTAATTGTGAGCTGCCTTATATAAACGTATGGCCAAGAGAACTTTAATTTTATTGATAGATGATCCATAAGAGAAACACAGGTGAGGACTGAGGAGAGGGGAGTCATTTTTGTTATTGCTGTTAATCGTGTGTGTGTGTGTGTGTGTGTGTTGGCCTATGTATTCTCAACTAGGTCTTCTGAAAGTATCAAATCCTTTGTGTCTAGGCTGAGGAGCAATATCACTTTGGGATATAAATTAACCTATCACTTCACAAAAGTTTCTAGGAGGATAATCAAAACTGATGGTGAAATTACAGAAAGAATTGGCAAATAGATTGATGATTGTAAAATCCTTGTGAAAGTAAATGTAGAATAATATGGGGAAGGCAAAGAGAAATTTAGTCTGAATGAGTATTACGATAAAGATATAGATATAGCATCTCTATTCTATGCCAAAATAGCAAATACCTCTTCAGCATAAAATATATCACTCAGCAATGATCCACATCAATGAATCCAGATTATGGTATCACCAAAAAGTTCAGAAGATATTTACTCTTTTGTATTTGCCAATAAAAAGAAACAGAGGAAAAGACTGAACTTTAAATTTAGCAGATTAGAAGCCCTTGAGGAATTTTATCAATGTTATAAATAATTTTAAATGCATACAGTGTTATTCCCTCTTAATACATTCCTAGAGCCACCATCTTATTTAATCCTTCAAAGTGATGTAATAATGATCTTTTAGAAATTTTCTTTTCTCCTGAAAAGAAGACAATCTGTCATGGAACAGCAGCAAATGTAAAAAGTGCGGGCAATTAAAATTTCCCACACTAGTTAGAATTCTCAGGTTCTGTCCTTATATATTTTCTTGGTGGGAGCACTAGGGCAGAGGTCAGGATGAAGGGAGTGTTCACACCAAGAAGAACATCTAGAAAGAGTTCTGCACATTTCAAATCTCTGTATTTCACTGGGTTTGTGCCTTATGACAAAAGACAAATAGTAAGATATAGAATGAGAGACGAGACCACTGGTGGGAAGATGAGAACTTTCCTGGGGTTTTTATGTAAGCTATAATATGTACCCGTATATATGTGTGCATATGTGTCTGTACACACCACATTGTTTTTGTTTTTTTAACATCTTTATTGGAGTATAATTGCATTACAATGGTGTGTTAGTTTCTGCTTTATAAAAAAGTGAATCAGCTATACATATACATATATCCTCATATCTCCTCCCTCTTGCATCTCACTTCCACCCTCCCTATCCCACCCCTCTAGGTGATCACAAACCACCGAGCTGATCTCCCTGTGCTATGTGGCTGCTTCCCACTAGCTAGCTATTTTACATTTGGTAGTGTATATATGTCCATGCCACTTTCTCACTTCATCCCAGCTTACCCTTCCCCCTCCCCGTGTCGTCAAGTCCATTCTCTACATCTGCGTCTTTATTCCTGTCCTATTCCTAGGTTCGTCAGAACCTCTTTTTTTTTTTTAGATTCCATATATATGTGTTAGCGTACGGTATTAGTTTTTACAGATTTTTTCCAATAATCCATATCTAGTCTCATAGCGTTGTGGTCAGAAAAGTTACTTGATATGATTCCAATTTTCTTAGATTTACCAAGGCTTGATTTGTGAACCAAGATATGATATATCCTGGTGAATGTTCCATGAGCACTTGAGAAGAAAATGTATTCTGTTGTTTTTGATGGAATATCCTATAAATATCAATTAAGTCCATCTTGTTTAATGTATCATTTAAAGCTTCTGTTTCCTTATTTATTTTCATTTTGGATGATCTGTCCATTGGTGAAAGTGGGGTGTTAAAGTCCCCTACTATGATTGTGTTATTGTCGATTTCCCCTTTCATGGCTGTTAGCATTTGCCTTATGTATTGAGGTGCTCCTATGTTGGGTGCATAAATATTTACAATTTTTATATCTTCTTCCTGGATTGATCCCTTGATCATTATGTAGTGTCCTTCTTTGTCCCTTGTAATAGTCTTTCTTTTAAAGTCTATTTTGTCTGATATCAGAATTGCTACTCCAGCTTTCTTTTGATCTCCATTTGCATGGAATATCTTTTTCCATCCCCTCACTTTCAGTCTGTATGTTTCCCTAGGTCTGAAGTAGGTGTCTTGTAGACAGCTTATATATGGGTATTGTTTTTGTATCCATTCAGCCAGTCTATCTCTTTTGGTTGGAACATTTAATCTGTTTACATTTAAGGTAGTTATTGATATGTATGTTCCTATTACCATTTTCTTAATTGTTTTGGGTTTGTTATTGTAGGTCTTTTCCTTCTCTTGTGTTTCCTGCATAGAGAAGTTCCTCTAGCATTTGTTGTAAAGCTGGTTTGGTGGTGCTGAATTCTCTTAACTTTTGCTTATCTGTAAAGGTTTTAATTTGTTCATCCAATCTGAATGAGATCCTTTCTGGGTAGAGTAGTCTTGGTTGTAGGTTCTTCCCTTTCATCATTTTAAATAGGTCTGGCCACTCCCTTCTGGCTTGCAGAATGTCTGCTGAGCAATCCGCTGTTAACCTTATGGGGATTCCCTTGTATGTTATTTGTTGCTTTTCCCTTGTTGCTTGTAATATTCTTTTTTTGTATTTAATTTTTGATAGTTTGATTAATATTTGTCTTGGCATGTTTCTCCTTGGATATTCTGTATGGGACTCTCTGCACTTCCTTGACTTAATTAACTATTTCCTTTCCCATATTAGGGAAGTTTTCAACTATAGTCTCTTCAAATATTTTCTCGGTCCCTTTCTTTTTCCCTTCTTTTTCTGGGACCCCTATAATTCCAATGTTGGTGCGTTTAACATTGTCCAAGAGGTGACTCAGATGGTCCTCAATTCTTTTCATTCTTTTTTCTTTATTCTGCTCTGTGGTAGTTATTTCCACTATTTTAGCTTCCAGGTCACTTATCCGTTCTTCTGCCTCAGTTATTCTGCTATTGGTTCCTTCTAGAGAATTTTTAATTTCAATTATTGTGTTGTTCATCATTGTTTGTTTGCTCTTCTTCTTCTAGGTCCTTGTTAAACGTTTCTTGTATTTTCTCCATTCTATTCCCAAGATTTTCGATCATCTTTACTATCATTACTCTGAATTCTTTTTCTGGTAGATTGCCTATTTCCTCTTCATTTGTGTGGTCTGGTGGGTTTTTACCTTGTTCCTTCATCTGCTGTGTGTTCCTCTGTCTTCTCATTTTGTTTAACTTACTGTTTTGGGGGTCTCCTTTTCGCAGCCTGCACATTTGTAGTTCCTGTTGTTTTCTGTGTCTGTCCCCAGTGGGTAATGTTGGTTCAGTGTGTTATGTAGGCTTCCTGGTGGAGGGGACTGGTGCCTGTGTTCTGGTGGATGAGGCTGGATCTTGTCTTTCTGGTGGGCAGGACCGCATCTGGTGGTGTGTTTTGGGGTGTCTGTGACCTTATTATAATTATAGGCAGCATCTCTGCTAATGTGTGGGGTTGTGTTCCTGTCTTGCTAAATGTTTGGCATAGGGTGTCCATCACTGTAGCTTGCTGGTCATTGAGTGGAGCTAATTCTTAGCATTGACTTGGAGATCTCTAGGAGAGCTTTTGCTGTTTGATATTACATGGAGCTGGGAGGTTTGTGGTGGACCAATGTCCTGAACTTGGCTCTCCCACCTCAGAGGTACAGGCCTGACACCCAGCCAGAGCACCAAGACCCTGTCAGCCACACGGCTCAGAAGAAAAGGGAGAAAAAAAAGAAAGAAAGAAAGAAAGAAGGAAAGAAAAGAAAAGTTATTAAAATAAAACATAAAAAACAATTATTAAAAGTAAAAATTTAAAGAGAAATTTATTTTTTTTTTTTTTTTTTTTTTTTTTTTATTTTTTTTGCGGTATGCGGGCCTCTCACTGTTGTGGCCTCCCCCGTTGCGGAGCACAGGCTCCGGACGCGCAGGCCCAGCGGCCATGGCTCACGGGCCCAGCCGCTCCGCGGCATATGGGATCCTCCCAGACCGGGGCACGAACCCGTATCCCCTGCATCGGCAGGCGGACTCTCAACCACTTGCGCCACCAGGGAGGCCCGAGAAATTTAAAAAAGAAAGAAAGAAGAGAGCAATCCAACCAAAAAACAAATCCACCAATGATAACAAGCGCTAAAAACTATCCAAAAAAAAAAAAAAAAGGACAGACAGAACCCCAGGACAAATGGTAAAAGCAAAGCTATACAGAAAAAATCACACAAAGAAGCATAGACATACACAAAAAGAGAAAAAGGAAAAAAAATATGTATATCGTTGCTCCCAAAGTCCACCACCTCAATTTTGGGATGATTCATTGTCTATTCAGGTATTCCACAGATGCAGGGTACATCCAGTTGATTGTGGAGATTTAATCCGGTGCTCCTGAGGCTGCTGGAAGAGATTTCCCTTTCTCTTCTGTGTTCGCACAGCTCCCGGGGTGCAGCTTTGGGTTTGGCCCCGCCTCTGCGTGTAGGTCGCCTGAGGGCGTCTGTTCCTGCCCAGACAGGAAGGGGTTAAAGGAGTAGCTGATTCGGGGACTCTGGCTCACTCAGGCCGGGGGAGGGAGGGGTTCGGATGCGGGACGAGCTTGTGGAGGCAGAGGCCAGCGTGACGTTGCACCAGCCTGAGGCGCGCTGTGTGTTCTCCTGGGGAAGTTGTCACTGGATCACGGGGCCCTGGCAGTGGCGAGCTGCACAGGCTCCTGGGAGGGGAGGTGTGGACAGTGACCTGTGCTCGCACACAGGCTTCTTGGTGGCGGCAGCAGCAGCCTTAGCGTCTCATGCCCGTCTCTGGGGTCCACGCTTATAGTCGCGGCTCGCGCCCGTCTCTGGAGCTTGTTTAGGCGGAGCTCTGGATCCCCTCTCCTCGTGCACCCTTTTGGGACATCTGAGGTCTTCTGCGAGCATTCAGTAGATGTTCTGTAGGAGTTGTTCTACATGTAGATGTATTTCTGATGTATTTGTGGGGAGGAAGGTGATCTCCACGTCTTACTCCTCTGCCATCTTGAAGGTCTCCCCACCACATTGTTTTTTTTTTGTTTTTTTTTTTTTTTTTTTTTTTTTTACTATTCAAGCATTGATTTTATTTTGGTTACTAGTTACCTTGCTTTTCTATCTTGTTGTCAAGTAACCCAGTAGCTCTAAATGGCAGTGGCACTGTTGCCAGGGATATTTTGAATGGCATGATGATGGGGGAATCACCTAAAGACTTTTTTTTTTTTTTTTTTTTTTTTTGCTTTATAACAAATTTAATCAGTTATACATATACATATGTTTCCATATCCCCTCCCTTTTGCGTCTCCCTCCCACCCTCCCTATCCCACCCCTCCAGGCAGTCACAAAGTATCGAGCTGATCTCCCTGTGCTATGCGGCTGCTTCCCACTAGCTATCTACCTCACGTTTGGTAGTGTATATATGTCCATGCCGCTCTTTCACTTTGTCACAGCTTACCCTTCCCCCTCCCCATATCCTCAAGTCCATTCTCTAGTAGGTCTGTGTCTTTATTCCTGTCTTACCCCTATGTTCTTCATGACATTTTTTTTTCTTAAATTCCATATATATGTGTTAGCATACAGTATTTGTCTTTCTCTTTCTGACTTACTTCACTCTGTATGACAGACTCTAGGTCTATCCACCTCATTACAAATAGCTCAATTTCATTTCTTTTTATGGCTGAGTAATATTCCATTGTATATATGTGCCACATCTTCTTTATCCATTCATCCGATGATGGACACTTAGGTTGTTTCCAGCTCCGGGCTATTGTAAATAGGGCTGCTATGAACATTTTGGTACATGTCTCTTTTTGAATTATGGTTTCCTCAGGGTATATGCCCAGTAGTGGGATTGCTGGGTCATATGGTAGTTCTATTTGTAGTTTTTTAAGGAACCTCCATACCATTCTCCATAGCGGCTGTACCAATTCACATTCCCACCAGCAGTGCAAGAGTGTTCCCTTTTTTCCACACCCTCTCCAGCATTTGTTGTTTCTAGATTTTTTGATGATGGCCATTCTGACTGGTGTGAGATGATATCTCATGGTAGTTTTGATTTGCATTTCTCTAATGAGTAAAGATGTTGAGCATCCTTTCATGTGTTTGTTGGCACTCTGTATATCTTCTGTGGAGAAATGTCTATTTAGGTCTTCTGCCCATTTTTGGATTGGGTTGTTTGTTTTTTTGTTATTGAGCTGCATGAGCTGCTTATAAATTTTGGAGATTAATCCTTTGTCAGTTGCTTCATTTGCAAATATTTTCTCCCATTCTGAGGGTTGCCTTTTGGTCTTGTTTATGGTTTCCTTTGCTGTGCAAAAGCTTTGAAGTTTCATTAGGTCCCATGTGTTTATTTTTGTCTTTATTTCCATTTCTCTAGGAGGTGGGTCAAAAAGGATCTTGCTGTGATTTATGTCATAGAGTGTTCTGCCTATGTTTTCCTCTAAGAGTTTGATAGTGTCTGGCCTTACATTTAGGTCTTTAATCCATTTTGAGCTTATTTTTGTGTATGGTGTTAGGGAGTGATCTAATCTCATACTTTTACATGTCCCTATCCAGTTTTCCCAGCACCACTTATTGAAGAGACTGTCCTTTCTCCACTGTACATTCCTGCCTCCTTTATCAAAGATAAGGTGACCATATGTCCGTGGGTTTATCTCTGGGCTTTCTATCCTGTTCCATTGATCTATCTTTCTGTTTTTGTGCCAGTACCATACTGTCTTGATTACTGTAGCTTTGTACACATTGTTTTTTAACTGACAAAGTCTCAGAGTTGGAAAGTCTTGAAAGTTGGACTTAGGTAACCAGTAGTAATGCCTATTCTTCTCCACTCAATACCAAAGAAATCGTATTTACCTTGGGACCCGAAAAGTCTTTTTTCTCTTTCTCCTACCTGCCCCCATCCCCACACTCTTTATGCACATGGCTATTTGGTTGCCGGCCATCCCAATTGGTTTACCTAGACAAGGGTGTGGCCAGGGCAGGTCAGGGTCAGAGACAGAGCTGGTGTTGACTGTACAGCAGTTGCCTTTCTCTCTTTCCCACCCTAGGACCATGTTTCTAGCATGTAGGATATGTTGGTTTTTATTCTGATTTCCCAAACCCAACTGGAAAATTTGAATATAAATGTCTCTCCCCCTTTTCTAGGTGCCTAGAGGATTATCTGAGGGAGTCAGAAGTAAAATTGACCTTCCCAGGGACTCTAGGCTCTCAATTCCTTACTTAATTCTCTCTAGAATAATAAAATATTTGATAGAAGATCTTCTAGACCAGCATCTTATTTTTGCCAATGAGAAAACTGGACGCCAGAGAGGCTGTGAGGTTTTGCCAGATCTCACAGCAGGTCGCCACCCATCTGGAACTTAAATTTGCTTCTCTGCCTCTCAGGCCAACATTCTGCCCACTCTGCTATACGACCTCCCTGATGGATGCTAGCAGAAGAACATTCTGATGAAAAGGACCTTAAGTTTTTACAACAGCTGCCTAATTTTTTTCCTTTAGCATCACGCAGTATTATGAGCTAGATTTTGTACATAAATTTATTACTTATTATTAGTGGATTTGTATCTCATTTTAGACATAAGAAAACTGAGGAGCTGGGTTGCAGGAACTCCCATAGAGTCTGCAAAATACACCCAAGACAGCTCTTCATAGGGAAAGTGCTCAGTACAGACTTCCAGCAATGGAGGAGTGTGACTCAAGCAAGAGGAATGGCTGCCCATTCATAACAAGCCCAAGGGCACGGCATCCCTTTGGCAGTCCAACTGCCCCAGATAACCCAGGATCTGGATTGCCAAAGGCATCTATAGGCGATGGTACTAAGACTCCCTGTGTCTAACACCACCCTTTGATCACTCAGTCATATCCAAAAGCATTTATTAAGCATCTGTGTGAGGCTCCCTGCAGGGGCTTCTCTTTGTGTCTCTGTTGTTCACACTTCCCTGCTTCTCTTCTGTGGCTCTTCACCCCTGCCCAAAAAACTCCCCAATGCACATGCGTCTCACATCTGGTGTTACCCTTGTCACAGCCAGAGCAGGATCTCTTTTTGGTTCCTTCCAAGATGTTATTCAAAGTCCAGGGCGGAACTTTGGGCATGGATCTAGGCTTTATGCCACTGTAGAATCTATGCATTCCCCCTGCTTTCACAGGATTCTGTGTGAGAAGCAACCTAGCCAGTAGTTGGAGTTTATAGGGATGAAATTTTAGCATCTGTTTTCTTCCTTCAGAATGCAGAGTGGACATCTAGAAGGGTTTTTACGAAAGCAATTTACAGCCAGTAATTGGAAGTGCTGAAGTGTTTTTGTAAGACCAGTGTCTCAGATTACAGGTTTATGATTTGCCTAAAAATAAATCATTTATTTTAGGCTTAGACTTTAGAAAGAAGAAAAATAAAGTCTTAGAATGATTTTCTTCAAGTTTCCCATGATGTTCTTTACATCAGGAAGGGAGAAGGGAGAATGCAAGATGGAGTTTCTAGAGAGAAGGGGAATCCAACACTATTTTCCCTCTGATCATTTATGAGATTATATTTTCCTAGTCATATACACAATTTCCATTTTATGACTCAGACACTTTACTATGTTTAAAGTTACATTAATTTCTTTTTGTAATGCTTAGGTCCAATATACATATTATGTGTATCGGTGGAAGTTCCACCTCACGTATTCAGCTCTTAGTATGGATGTTGTATTCGTGTCCTCGTTGCCATGGTGACTAGAAAAGGTTAAAGCCAAAGTCTCAAAAAACAGAGTGGCTGTGCAATAAAATATCATAAATATGTGTATGCTTCTTAAAATATTCTTCTCAAATATGGATGAAAAAATCTTTGATCCACTGTCTTAAAATTAATTTTCCATTTCTAGCATGCAGATTATTATCTGAAAAGACGATTCTCAAAACAATCTCTTACAATTCACTCCCTTTCTCTCCCAACTGTAATCTAATGGCCTTTTATCTCAAAAGACAGACTATGTAAATCATGAAAAATGCTTTGGGTTTTTGGTATGGATGAGAAATGGCGATGAGAATGAAGGGGAATGGAGCTGTTTTCTGACTGAAACACACTGTCTTTTTCAAATCTCCCCCTTTAAATCTATTTATACAAGAATAATAAAATATTTTTCCCAGTTTGTTTAAGAACTTGATAAATAAACTTGGGCAACACTTGACAGTGCCAAGATGTTAAACATTTACCGGCTGTAAGAATGCAAACTCTTCTTTTTGTTGGCTGATGGCCCTCAGGTCCTTGACTGACCCTTTGTATTTCCTCATACATTTTAACTATCCAGTGGGATGGATTTTAAGGGTTTAGCCTCAAGCAAATAGGAGTAGAGAAGATAATTCCTGAAAGGCCTGGATCCGTTGCAGTACTGGAATAAAAGAGCGTTTCTCATATCCACATGTCTTTCCTATTATATTTCCAAATGCAAAGGGATGATGGGTGAAAAACACCCTTTAAGTCATTTCCACATCCCCATTGCCCATTTCATCAGGACACCAGAAAGAGGATTAATATATCCCTTGGTCTATAATCCCTGGCTTAATTTGTAATCTCCAACCTAAATTCTAAGATTCACCTAAGTTCTCCACAACCCTTTCTTTATTTCCATGTAGAACATATGATAAAAATAAAATCATAGCAATATAGTTCACAGTTTATTTCCTACCTTTAATACCATCTCATATTTAATATCTAAGAATCAAAACTATCTCAAGCTCAATAACCTGGCCCTTCTTCTGCCATCTGGTGGAGAAATAGGGAAGCAGTGAAATTAAGTAATGAATGGAGAGTCTTCACTGAATCCGTAAAAGCATCAGTCAGCAAATGTTTGTGGAGCTGTTATTATTATGCATTATTTTTATTCAAATAGTACTCATCGAGGGAGGTACTTGGTACCATTAAGCTCAATACACTTTTCAAATTAGCCAAACTCAGTCCTTGACCCAGGAAGGACTGTGAAATATTGCACATTTAAAAGCTCCCCTACAGTGTAGTATTTTCCAGCAATCAATTCAACACATAGGACAAAGCAGAGACTCTTTAAGACACTGAGGTTACCACTTAGCTCATTTTAGTAGTAATTTACTTTGTAATGATATTCTGACCCTAAGATGCTCATGCTTTTCTGAGCATTTTCTAAAGAGAGAGAAAAAAAAAGAGGGGGAGAAAAGGGGGATGACAGGGGTAGGTGGGGTGGAGAAACTCTTCTATGCCTTATGAAGCAAAAAATAAGGTTTGGCAGCATTTTTCAGTAAGCCATTTAAGAGTGCATGAAAGAGGAAAAAGATGAGAAAAAATAACATCTCTGTGAACTGTCTGCATTTTTCTCCATTCCTAAATTGCTGGCTATGGAGAGTAGAGATGTGATAGTAATCATACTAACTGCCACAGATTGGAAGAAAGTGGCAGCCTCCTCAAATAACTTGAACAAAATGATGCTACAAGCCTGTTGAACTGCCCCCATGTGTAGTCAAATCTGAATTCCCTTCTTCCTACCAAAATCCACAGAGAAGAGGCAGCCATAAGTCATGGAGGAGATACTGTGGTTGTTATTAAATGTCCTGTACATTTCAAGGAAATGTGGTTCTTTATGCCATGGATTCTGGAGGAATCCACTCAAGAGAGGAGGATCATGCCAATTTATGTTGAAAGGGGCTGTTGGCTTGGTCTGTTACCATATGCTCTTTGGTTTTAAAGGACATTGAAATCTAAGGAAGGTCCTTCATAGCATTCCAAGTCATTACTATAGCACTGAGGAAAAAGTCGTGCTGATGTAACTAACATAGTCAACTCAGATGGCCTTAGCCAGGGCTGTGGAGCACAGTAATCTCCAACTCCTGCTTCCTGCCTCCTCCACTCAGCATCCTCTTGGACCAAACCTAGGATGAGCAGTCTGCCAGAAACTGTCCTCTTGCTTAACCAGGGGATAGAGACAGCACCTTGAACGTCCCTAATTATAATCATCGGTGGATATGTTTTGATTATATATGGATATGTGATGCTTTTCTAAACAAAATGAGAATTTATCTAGTCCAAAAATATACTCTCTGGGGTTTTGGTAGCTGTTTCTCTCCTCTAACTTCTCCCCACACATCCTGATCTGCTGAAGCAATCTGAAAGGGCAACGTAGTTTTACAATTGACTCCTGGGAATTCTGTCTCCCACCAGAAGGTCTACAAGCAGGCTCATGGAGCATTCTGCCCACAAAGGGAGGCTCTGGAACCTGTAGAAGAGGAACTGGTAATCACTGGGAGCCAGTATATGTTCCTTAATATCAAGTTATGTCAATCTAAACTCATCTTTCATAGAAATTGTTTCTATAGTGTAAGTACATTGTATCTTGATAACAGCAAAATATCCCCAAACCTTCCTTATGACAAAGATGAAGGAGAAAAATGAGCTGAATCCAAACACATTTGGATTAATACACATTGAGAGATAGGTACCAAAAGAAGGATGTTTCTGGAAGAAAGCTAAAATATTCTGTCCTTTTTTACATTTTAATCAAAACTTGAAAAATATAGAAGGTATGCCTTTCAAGTTTGTCCAATAAACATTTAATTGAGTATGCTCTAGACACCAGGCCACGTGCCAGGATTTGGGGAGAAGGGTGATGCGGAAAGCCTGACCTCCAGAAGACTAGTCAGACTCACTGATTATGCTGTTGGTAGAAAGCTGGGAGAACTAAAGATTGGATGACATCATCACAAGCAAAAGCCATGCGACCTTCATTGGGCTAAATTTAGCAGGGGTATATGTGAAATTCTGGACTAAGGATCAAAAAATATAATAACCTAACAAGGCCATTACAGAATGGGAAGACAAGGCTTAACAACTGCTTCATGAAAAAGACTTAATGGTTTGAAGTGAGTGATATAGAGTGACAAGGTGATGTAGCTCCCCCAAAAGCCAATGCAATGTTGGGGCACATCATATAAAGATCCAGAAAAAATTGGCAACTACCCCCCTTCTATTCTGTGATGGTTCTACTGGCATCAGAGTATCCTGCACTGGATACCACATATTAGTGGGCTATAGACAAACAAGAGATCCACTGAGATGGTGATGGACTAGAAACTAGAAACTACTCACCAGCAAATGTTTATTGAGTGCCTACTTTGTTTCAGTCACTGATTCTGGTGCTGGGTACAAATGGTGGATGGAACATTCAAGGTGCCTATTCACACAGAGGTGACTGATTTAATGAAAACAGAAGATAAACAAATAGTTGGAAAGATAACCTTACATACTGGTAAGTACTACTTTAAAAGCCATCCAAACCATGTCCTGTGAAGCACATTGGAAGGGAACTAGAGACACGATGTTTGTATTGGAAAGGGGAAGATGAAAGAGATATGCAAATGCTTTATTAAAATGTAGAAGGGATTTTCTGTAAGAGAAAGACTAAATATATTCTGTAGGAATCTGATGAATAGAATCAGGGCCAGTGAGACACGAAGACAGAATCAATTCAACATAAAATTAAACTCCTATGAATCTGGTCACTCCAAAGGAGAGAGAGCCTCCATCAGAAGAAATGCTCTTCACCAACCCACTTGCCAAAGCAGAAACTTCTCAACCCCTGCTTGTGCAGGAGTTGGAGGCTCATGGCTGGTGGGTCCAACCTCTGTGTCCCCCCAGTACTTTGTAGGTGCCTCTGTTGGTGCTTTTCCCTCAGCTCACTTCTCTAAGCCCTGAGTAGCTTCATTAATGTCACTGAAACCATCATCTATAGCCTCAACTCAAGGTCTCACCATTTTTACCTGTTATCTTATTCAGGAAACATTCAGTTGCAAGTGACAAAAAGGTAACTCAAGCTTGCTCAAGCAAAAAGGAATCTTTTGGTGTATGTAACTGGAAAGTCCACTGGCATACTGGTTTCAACACAGATGGATCTAGGTTCTAGATTCTAGGGGGCTCAACCAATATCAATAAATCTCTGTTTCCCCATCTTTTAGTGTATTTTCCTCTAAGTGGCTTAATGATCAAAGCGCCCTCTCTATATCGCAGGAGAGGTGGTTTCTGGAAACCAAAGGCTATATCCTTTCACCTGAAAGAAAAGAAAGGAAGGGAGGAAAGAAGGAAGAAAGGGAGGGAGGGAGGAAGGAAGGAAGGAAAGAAAGAAGGAAGGAAGGAAGAGAGAAAGAAAGAATCATATATCCAGGAGTCCATATGTGAAGTTTCATGAGAGAAGTCTGATTGGTGCTGCTTGGATTATGTGCCTACCCCTGGACCAGTCACAGTGAACCAGGGCTAGGGTACTATAATGGGCTGGGTTTGGGTCTTATGTCCATTAGTGTGAGGGTGGGCCAGGGGTTGATAACAGGGCAATTCTCTTTCAAAAAGCAGATGCTAGACAACAAAAACAAAACAAAACACGTTAAATGTCTTCTATAGTCACACTGTTTCAATAGCTTCCTAATTGCCCCACGTTTTCCCCAGTTTATGCTTTTCTTTGCTAGAAGAATAGTCTTCCTAAAGAGCAATTATAAAGTCTCTGCCTTCCCTCCTTGAAACCTTAAGTAGCTCCTATTTGCCTGCAAAATAAAGCCAAAACTCATTACAATCTGGACCTACCTACATCTGTCTTATTTCTCCCCCAGACTGCTCTCAAGGCCATAGCTCTAGCCATTCTGAATTGCTTGCAATTCCTCAAACATTCAAGATCATTCCATGCCTTCAGTCTTTACTCACATTGTCCCCTCTATCACCCTCCCCCAATCCCACTCATTTCCTTTTGAGAGCTATCCCAAGTATCACCACCTCTCCAAGCCTGTCCTGCTCTCCCTCAGGTAGAATTTATCCACGTGGGCCTTGTGCATGCCTCTGTCTCTTTAGCTTGCACATTTGCTTACGTGCCACATCCCACTTGATAACCTGTGGGCTCCTTAGAGCAAATGTATTGAGCCTTATTCAGCCTCATGTCCTGGTAATTGCCTGGCAGATAATGGTACCTAATAAACACTTTTAAGACAGAACAAAAAGGTGGGGGGAAGGAAAAAAGGAATTAAAAAAGAGAAGGGAAAGGACAGATTCCTCAGGGCCTGTTTTTTCCTCCGAGATAATAAATAAATTTTGAAAATTGTACTCTGGGTAAAATGTCCCTACTTTTTTGTCTAAATTGAGTAAAGAGTCATAGCGAGAACTTCAGGCTCAGTCATGGCGGAAGGTAGGTGCAGGGAACATGGGAAGAGGGGACAGAAGGTCTTCGTCCTGTCCTCTTTAGATGTGGACGGGGGTAGACCAGCCACTTATCCCACCCATACAAAGGGTGGGCCCTGCACAGGTGTAGAAGCGTCATCCTCAGTGACGCGCTGGGGCTGCCCCATTTCTGGCTCACTTCTGACTGGGCAGTCATGTGGAGAAACGGAAGTGAATGGAGAATTAAAAAGATGACCGGGCTTCCCTGGTGGCGCAGTGGTTGAGAGTCCGCCTGCCGATGCGGGGGACACGGGTTCGTGCCCCGGTCCGGGAAGATCCCACATGCCGTGGAGCGGCTGGGCCCGTGAGCCGTGGCTGCTGGGCCTGCGCGTCCGGAGCCTGTGCTCCGCAACGGGAGAGGCCACAACAGTGAGAGGACCGCGTACCGCAAAAAACAACAACAACAACAACAAAAAGATGACCTAATTCTCTGCAGAAATCATTTCCAATCATAAGTCTGAGTGTATTTTAATTATACCTGGACACAGAGACCCTCATCCAGACATAACTGAAGGCCCAAGTGGACTGTCACTGTGGCTGTAAAGATTTTCTAAGCTTGTGGTTATCTCAAGGGCCTGACATCACACTGATGATTAAGCAACAGTGTGGAGGCGCAGCTGCACGTTACCATGGCAACCTGCACTGGGCGGGCCTGCAGAGCTTGGTAACAAGAGCATTTTATTATGGGTCATTAAGGGTAAACGGCTTCATTTACATTATTTCCTGTAAAACCCTATTATTTCAGGTGTTATACTCCATCTTCCTCTATGTGGCTCTTGTAGAAGAAATCGTAAATGTGGGTTACTAGGTAGAGGAACAATAACAAGCTTCAGGTAAACTGTCAACCCCAGTGTTTTGTAGATGAGAAAAGCATTTTGCTGTCGGGATGCGCAATAAAGAGGCATCCAGTGTTCTCTGAAGACAGAGAATTCTTATTCTGAAAAGAGAAATGTTTTTCTTTTTATTGTCTGTTCCCTCTGGCCTGAGTCATGCTTTGGACTGTCACTGATGCTGATTCTTGGGTCCTGTAATCTGCTAAGCAAGTATTGACCAGTCTGGCCCTGCTGGTCTTTTTTCTTTAAATTTTATTGTAATAGGGTAAGAACACTTAATGGGAGATGTACCCTGTTCACAAATGTTTAAGTGTACGATACAGCATGTTGACTACAGGTACAATGTTGGACAGATCTCTAGAACTTATTCCTCTCGTTTCACTGGAACTTTAAGCCCGTTGATGAATAACTCCCCATTTCCTCCTGCCTCCACCCCTGGCAACCACCATTCATCCCTCTCTTTGATTCTATGAATTTGACTATTTTATAAGCAGAATCACACAGTGTTTGTCTTCCGGTGATTTGGCCTTTCTTATCCTCATCAGCTGCTGAATTTCAATATCTTATACCCCAGAGTAACCTTTCTTTCCGAGATGCACCAAATCCAGGAAACGGTAGCTTCTATCGGCACCTAAGAACTTAAAGCTCTAGAAAGCAATGAGCCACTCTTGTGTGTATCTGTGTATGGGAGTAGGGAAATTAGCTGTTCGACCCTAGCCAGCATCTTTCCAATAGCCCAGGTCCTTGGCCCCATCACAGGCTGACCTGGCGCTGATTGCCTCTGAGCTGTGACGGCACTAAGTCTACTTGGGGAACAGAGCTTAGAAGGTCATTCATTCACTCACAGCTCCATCTGCTGCCTATAATTAAGGATATCAATTCTACAAGGCAGAACCACAAATGCCACAGAATATGCTCTTACCTCCAAGTCCCTGTGACCTAACAAGAGTCCATTTAGTCTTTTCTGAATGCTCACAAGTCCTCTCATGATCAAGACGACTTTGGGGTCTTGCAACCCAGGATGACAGCTGAGAACTAGAGATAAACAGCAAAGGGTCTAATCCTTACATTTTTTGAGTTAATTTAGTATAGCCAGGAACATGTGAAATGCTTCGCTGTTCAGAAAACTGCTTTCTTAAATGAGTGGAACAATGGACATGTCATTGAATTAGTGCACGATTTCACTGGCATTTTCCACCATCCTCCCAGGATGGCAGTAATTGACTTCAGATGACCCAAGGCAGAGAAGGGGTCAGCAAGTGGGTGATTGTCAATGCTTTGCTTTGTAAAGAAGATGGTACAGAATTGCTGGCTCGTATTAAAAACAAAAAATTTTAATACTGTTCCTTAATGTTCACCAGAACTCTTAGAGCTAGAAAAAGTAGAATTTTGTGTGTGTGTGGCAAATTCCAATCTTTTAATTCTAGAATTAAAGTATCTCTATTATAAACAGTTCAAGGTCTTCCGTTAGAGTTGAGTGACACAAGGCAGGAGGCTGGTGAATTAAGACAATCTGGTGAATGTTCCAGGGTGTAGTTCCTGGTGTGATGGAGGAACCAGAGAGGCAAGTTGGGTGCAGACTTCCTCTTGAGGTGTGAGCCAACATATAGAACCTCCAGCATGCTTTCAAGCCCAGAAGATACTTCTTGAGGGTTATGGCAAAAAGATTATATTACAAGTTGCTTTTCTTGCCCCAGAAAATGGGATCAATCTAGATTAGATTTAGAAAATTAGGCTATACTACAGATATACAATATCAGCTATGTAAACACATTCTATATGTAGAACAGAGGTGAATATGAGTTTTAACTGGTATTTTTATACCAGCGGTAACTTAATTCTAAAAGGGTCACAGCTATTTGACACATCAAACACCCCTTTAAAAGCATTTCAATTCAGAAAATGCCCTATTTGAGGAGGTGAATTTTCCTGTTCCCTAAATCAATAAACATGCAACTAATTAGAGTTAAAAGGGGCAAATCTCTGAGGACAGGGGTTTCACGGGAAACTCCCAACAGCCGGAGTTAAAAGATTGGATTTAATCACAAATTATTGTCCCAAATCCCCTCCTTCAGCTCTGGTATATTTACAGTGAACTCTCCTAATGGTTTTACAAATGAAGAACTGTTTCTCTTAGATAAAGATAACTGAATAAGAATGATGTTTATACATAAAATTAATCCTTTGTAACCTACATTTTCAATGTCTTTTATCTAGAATACATGGGAAATTATTGTATAGACTACTAACATAAAATGTGTATATTTAAATATTATAAACAGAACATATACAGATCAGATTTGAGGGATGCAAATATATTAGACAAATACTGACAAAGATAAAAGGAGAGCAAAGATTTTAAATAAAACTCAATTCCATAAATTGGAAAGGTTTTTAAAATTTAGTGGTGATGTTTACCTCTAACGGTCCTCTTCCGTTATGTATTCCTGGCTTCTAAATAGTATTAGAATTATAGTGACATGCTTTACCAAAAATAACAGTGGATTAATATAATAGTTTGAGCAAAATCAACTAATTTAATTAACTTATCCATTACATCCTAAACTATTAAAAAGTAAAATAATCCTGCTCTGAATTAAAGGACTGAGCTGCCCGTGGACATTTCTCAAAGATTCTTAACTTTCACATTAGTTCCCTTTTTAATTCTGAAGAAAATCATTACGACCCCTTTTTCAGGTCTGTCTCTCCTTAGTTCCTGAAGAAATAAGCAGGAAAAGCTGTCATACTTGTTGTTTGGCACTAGACCTACAAAAAAGCAAAAAGTGCTATTGAAAATAAAAGGTTTAGTTATTTCAATCTTTTGACATAGACAAACAGTTTGAGTGATATTTTATTCTTTTGTTTTAAAGACGTATCCATTTAGGAGTGTAAATTTAAACTAACTCTTGAACCCTGTTTGACATTTCTTTTTGCACTGACCGCTTACTTCAAAACTCCTGATTCTATACCTCTTGCTAATATATGTGTCTAAATTATATGTGACCTTACTGTGAGACCTTGCATTCTTTGACTGGATGAAATGGTCACAAGTGTCCACTTATAAGACATCCTTATAGGCTAATTGGGAATCAGCAATAGTCAGGCTTAAAGAGACCATTTAAGTCATGGCTAACTCCAGTGTTGATTAACAAAGAGGTCTATAATTAGAATTTCGAGAGCTATCTTTTCAGAGTTAACATTTTGCATTGTTCGTATAGAACCTAAGTCTCAAGAGTTTTATGGACCTCACAGATATCATCTAATGATTTTCTGCAGCATCTTGATAGTGTAATGGGAGGCTGACATCCTGGCTCTGGAGCACAGATGGCAATGCTAAGCCATTGTAGTAAGTGTTGTATTTATATTGTTAATGCATTAAGTCATATTCTTTTTCATTACAGTTTTAAGGACCTCAGGTGCATAAGACTGAGGTGATCATACTCATTAGTCCACATCCATCTGAGGAAGGTCCTTGATTTGTTTTATTACTTTCCTCTTCATCTACCATCTCCAATCCCATTCCCCTCCCTGCTCTACTAGAAAAGTATGTAAAAGTATGAGCTGTCCTTCCAGGTCCATCGTATGGAAGCCCATGCATTTATGACCCAGCAATTTTGCCCCTGAAAATATATCCCAGAGAAAATCTTGTACCTTCACAAGGAACTATGCACCTATCTGTTGATCACAGAGTTGTTCAGGAGAAGCAAAGAGATGCAAGCCACCTGTGTTCATCATTAAGTGAGCAGAAAAATAAAATATGTCTCATAGACGTAACAGGATATTATGTAACAGAACCAATGAAGTAGATTCTCATATAGTAACGTGAAAAAGGAATGACACGGAATGAGATTAGAACACAATGTCATTTATGTAAAGTTTTAAAACCATACCCATAAAATAACACGAAGTATTTCTTAGATAGATGTTTATCTAATTTTTTAAGGGAAAAATTGGTGTAGTTTTTTAAGAATGAGAGGAAGAAGGAAAAGGAAAAGATACAAGGGTAAAAGTGAAAAGGAAATTCAACAAAGGGTCTATGGATCTAAATTATTAACTATGTGCCAACACAATGCTAAGCTCTTTACACAAATTATCTTAGTCAAAATTATAACAACCTTAGGAGGTAGATACTGTTATTTCTATGAGGCTCAGAAAGGCTAATCATCTCAACCAATGGTTCACTGCAAGAAAGTGTCAGATTCAATTTACAAACGAAGGAAACCTGGCCCAAGAGTCACCAGGCAGTTATAATACCACTCATGTCTGAGAGTTGTGTTTTTGGTGAAGTCAAGATTGTTTATTAGGAATTTTCCCATAGTCAGTTTGCTCTGTTACAATTCTACACTCAGCTTTCAACTGTTAGTTGTTTTTGTTTCCCAGATTCCAAGAAGTGTATATTGAAAGTAAAAGAAACAATTATAATCAACATTGAGATATACTCTGCTTCCCACAGATAAATACAGGTACATCTGATTTATACTTTAGTGTTTCATTGATTTGGTTAGCATGACTTGTTATGTAAGAAGCTAATAAGCCTAGATGCACTGTTAAAATTTATTTTCTTTATGTGAAAAGGTAAGAAAGTGATTCCATAATGTGGTGACTCATCTGCTATCATCACTTTACCTGAAGACCTGACTTGACCTACATATTATTTCTCTTTTCCCTAGGCTGTTCTCAGTAGATTATTAAGCTTTTGAGAGTATGTGTCCTGTTTTCTTCATGATCTAAACTATTCTATAGTTGATCTTTAAAATATTAAATAAAAATATTTCTTAACCAGAATAATCAATTAAATGTCCTTCCTGGAAGTTTTATGCAATGCTTCCAGGTTGCTAGAGATTAAATTTAACAATGATGAAATCTCTTAAAAACTTTCAGAAATCCAGGCCACACACCTATCATTGAGTTGACCCTTCATTTTCTCTACAGTTGCTTAGTGGAAAATGGCTTTTGAGAGCTCTAGCAGAGATGGCACAAAAGTTGCTTCTGATCAATGAAATAACAAGGGAAAAGATGAGCAGTGTTACACCACTGAATAATATAATGCTTTAGATTTTCACTTTTCTATGAAGTATGTTCAGTATACTATGCAGAGAAAGAAGTAGAAACTTCAACTCAACTTGGAAGCCAAGTGAAAAGTATTGTCTATTGATAATCTCATATGAACCCTCAAAAGCTAGAAAAAAAAAAAGGAAATTTAGGGGATGGGATGGGAGGGGAAATGAAGTTTGTCTTAGATGAACTTTGAGATTCGTGGCTCCAGAAATAGAAAAAGAATTGAATAGTAATGATAGAGCATATTTAATACTTTCTATCTCTTGGAAAGTTACTAATACCCTTTGTAATAATCCTTATGTTTCCACTAAGAAGAATCTAATTAAAGAGTTCCACATGGACTTCATTTCATTATGTAGAGCAATGATTCTTTATGTTTTGGGGGCTATGAACCTCTCTTTTCATCTAATTTGATGAAAGTTATGGACCATCTTTTTTTCAAAATGCACATAATGCACCATTTTCCATAAAATTCCAAGGGTTCATAAATCTAAAACCCAAGAACTTAGACTAGAAAGTTCAAATTGATAGGATATGTAGCAACTCAATCTAAATTTCCCTTATAATTCTCTTCATAAAGTTTTCTAAGAGACAACTGGACATTTACCACTTTTGCAGGTGTTCACATATTATAAAGAATGAAAACAAATCATCCCACTTCAGGCCAAATCCAATCTTGACGTAATTAGATTTTGTTTATTTTACTGGAGCTGCCATTGAATTCTGCAAATTGCAGACATCATAATGACACTTTCAGAAACTAGTACCAAAGGATGCAAAAAATATCTGGTTACCAAGGAGAAGGCTGGTGATGCCTTGTGCTTGTGGAAGGGAGGCGACGTTAATCAGGGGCAATCTCAAACTAATAGATGAGAACTGAGAGCTCATCAAAGCTTATAGCTTTTTTTTTAAATAAATTTATTTTATTTATTTATTTATTTTTGGCTGTGTTGGGTCTTCATTTCTGTGTGAGGGCTTTCTCTAGTTGTGGCAAGCAGGGGCCACTCTTCATCGCAGTGCACGGACCTCTCACTATTGCGGCCTCTCTTGTTGCGGAGCACAGGCTACAGATACGCAGGCTCAGTAGTTGTGGCTCACGGGCCCAGTTGCCCTGCGGTATGTGGGATCCTCCCAGACCAGGGCTCGAACCCGTGTCCCCTGCATTGGCAGGCGGATTCCTAACCATTGTGCCACCAGGGAATCCCCAAAGCTTACAGCTTTTTGAAAAATAAATGTAGAAGAATGCACCAGTGGTATAGTTAACACTCAATTAAAATATTCTTCTCTAACTCCCATGTCAGGTACATCATAAAGGTTTAATGCAATCATGTCTTGAGAGCAAATAGAAATGTTATTTCCCAGCTACATTTAATCCAGTTGAGAAGATTTGTTAAGCAGTGAGATTAGTTTCTTGTGCCTTGGGTTGCTCTAGAGAGAAACATTTATCCACTAGGAAAATCTTTAGACCCCAAAGCTGTACCTACTGTCCACCTGAATGCCCATCTCTGTTCCATACCAAGGATGTGATGACGACATTACATTCTGCTCAGTTAGCTCAGACAGGACTAATGAAGGATGTCATTTTCTATATTCAGACGTTTTTAGTTGCTACTGTGTGGGTGACATTATTTATAGCAATATGACAAATTTAAGGTAAAAGATAACGACAGGCAGGAAGGTATTGTGAGGAAGCCTGAAATAGGAAATCAGAAAGACTGGGTTTGATCACTGGCTCTGCTACTTAGTAATTATGTCAACTTGTACAGTCTCTCTGGGCTTCAATTTCTTCCCAAGTAAAGTGAGCATATAATGCTTATCTGTTAGGAATTTTCTGGGTTTTCATATCAGTCATCATAATGTGGTATGTTTTTCTCTACATTCTGAATAAATTTTAAATGTAATTTTTATAATCCTTAAAGTAATTTATGTGTACGGTTTAAAAAGTCTAATATCACTGCAAGACTCAAAACAACAATAATGAAAAAAGCAGCAGTTTCTTTCCAGATTCCAGCCTCCCAGGGGTAACTACTAAGAACAGTTTTTAATTGTTTATGTCCATTTTTATAATATGTTTGTGTCTATTTCTGGATGTTTTCTCACACTTAGATATTATATATTGAATTCTTAAATTGAAAGATTAGCATTTACTTCTTCTGTCCCACCCTCCAGACACACACTTTCCCCTCATTTATCCTCCCAATGTAGTTTACCACAGTTTGTGATTACATAAAGATTCAGTGTTTATATTATTATGGCAATAAACATCTCCAGAGCTTAGCCATGTAATTTACTAGAACTATAAGAATGGAGGACAGTCTCAGAGACCTCTGGGACAACATTTAAAGCATGAACATTCAAATTATAGGTGTTCCAGAAGAAGAAGAGAAAAAGAAAGGGACTGAGAAAATATTTGAAGAGATTATAGTTGAAACCTTCCCTAACATGGGTAAGGAAATAATCAAGTCCAGGAAGCACAGAGAGGATAAATCCAAGGAGAAACACACCGAGACACATATAAGTCAAACTATCAAAAAATAAATACAAAGAAAAAATATTAAAATCAGCAAGGGAAAAACAACAAAAAACATACAAGGAAATCCCCATAAAGTTAACAGCTGATCTTTCAGCAGAAGTTCTGCAAGTCAGAAGGCAGTGGCAGGACATATTTAAAGTGATGAAAGGGAAGAACCTACAACCAAGATTACACTACCCATCAAGGATCGCATTCAGATTCGACGAAGAAATTAAAACCTTTACAGACAAGCAAAAGCTAAGAGAATTCAGCACCACCAAACGAACTTTACAACAAATGCTAAAGGAACTTTTCTAGGCAGGAAACACAAGAGAAAGAAAAGACCTACAATAGCAAACTCAGAACAATTAAGAAAATGGTACTAGGAACATACATGTCAATAACTACCTTAAATGTAAATGGATTAAATACTCCAACCAAAAGACATAGACTGGCTGAATGGATACCAAAACAAGACATGTATATGTGCTGTCTGCAAGAGACCCACTTCAGACGTAGGGACACATACAGACTGAAAGTGAGAGGATGGAAAAAGATATTCCATAAAAATGGAAATCAAAAGAAAACTGGAGTAGGAATTCTCATATCAGACAAAATAGACTTTAAATTAAAGACTATTACAACAGACAAGGAAGGACACTACATAATGATCAAGGGATCAATCCAAGAAGAAGATATAACAATAGTAAATATTTATGCACCCAAAATAGGAGCATGTCAATACATAAGGCAAATGCTAACAGCCATAAAAGGGGAAATCAATAGTAACACGTCATTATAAGGGACTATAACACCCCACTGTCACCAATGGACAGATATTCCAAAATGAAAATAAATAAGGAAACACAAGCTTTAAATGATACATTAAACAAATTGGACTTAATTGATATTTATAGGACATTCCATCCAAAAACAACAGAATACACCTTCTTCTCAAGTGCTCATGGAACATTCTACAGGATAGATTATATCTTGGGTCACAAATCAAGCCTTGGTAAATTGAAGAAAATTGAAATCATATCAAGTAACTTTGCTGACCACAATGCTACGAGACTAGATATCAGTTACAAGGAAAAATCTGTAAAAAATACAAACACATGGAAGCTAAACAATACACTACTAAATAACCAAGAGATCACTGAAGAAATCAAAGAGGAAATCAAAAAATACCTAGAAACAAATGACAATGAAAACACGATCACCCAAAACCTATGGGATGCAGCAAAAGCATTTCTAAGATGGAAGTTTATAGCAATACAATCCTACCTCAAGAAATAAGAAACATCTCAAACAACCTAAACTTATGCCTAAATCAATTAGAGAAAGAAGAACAAAAAAACCCATAGTTAACAGAAGGAAAGAAATCATAAAGATCAGAACAGAAATAAATGAAAAAGAAATGAAGGAAGAAATAGCAAAGATCAATAAAACTAAAAGCTGGTTCTTTGAGAATATAAACAAAAATGAAAAACCATTAGCCAGACTCATCAAGAAAAAAAGGGAGAAGACTCAAATCAGTAGAATTAGAAATGAAAAAGGAGAAGTAACAACCGACACTGCAGAAATACAAAGGACCATGAGAGATTACTACAAGCAACTTTATGCCAATAAAATGGACAACCTGGAAGAAATGGACAAATTTTTAGAAAAACACAACCTTCCGAGACTGAACCAGGAAGAAATAGAAACTATAAACAGACCAATCACAAGTGCTGAAATTGAGACTGTGATTAAAAATCTTCCAACAGGGCTTCCCTGGTGGTGCAGTGGTTGAGAGTCCGCCTGACAATGCAGGGGATGCAGGTTCGTGCCCTGGTGTGGGAGGATCCCGCATGCCGCGGAGCGGCTGGGCCCGTGGGCCATGGCCACTGAGCCTGTGCGTCCAGAGCCTGTGCTCTGCAGCGGGAGAGGCCAAGGCAGTGAGAGGCCTGCGTACCACAAAAAAAAAGAAAAAAAAAAAATTTCCAACAAACAAACGCCCAGGAGCAGATGGCTTCACAGGAGAATTCTATCAAACATTTAGAGAAGAGCTAATACCTATCCTTCTCAAACTCTTCCAAAATATAGCAGAGGGAGGAACACTCCCAAACACATTCTACGAAGCCACCATCACCCTGATACCAAAACCAGACAAAGATATCACAAAGAAAGAAGACTACAGGCCAATATCACTGATGAATATAGATGCAAAAATCCTCAACAAAATACTAGCAAACAGAATCCAACAGCACATTAAAAGGATCATACACCATGATCAAGTGGGGTTTATCCCAGGAATGCAAGGATTCTTCAATATAAGCAAATCAATCAGTGTAATACACCATATTAACAAATTCAAGGAGGCTAACGATATGATCATCTCAATAGATGCAGAAAAAGCTTTCAACAATATTCAACACCCATTTATGATAAAAACCTTCCAGAAAATAGGCATAGAGGGAACTTACCTCAACATAATAAAGGCCATGTATGACAAACCCACAGCCAACATCGTTCTCAAGGGTGAAGAACTGAAACCATTTCCTCTAAGATCAGGAACAAGACAAGGTTGTCCAGTCTCACCACTATTATTCAACATAGTTTTGGAAGTTTTAGCCACAGCAATCAGAGAAGAAAAAGAACTGAAAGGAATCCAAATCAGAAAAGAAGAAGTAAATCTCTCACTGTTTGAAGATGACATGATACTCTACATAGAGAATCCTAAAGATGCACCAGAAAACTACTAGAGCTAATCAATGAATTTGGTAAAGTAGCAGGATACAAAATTAATGCACAGAAATATCTTGCATTCCTAAACACTAATGAAGAAAAATCGGATATAGAAATTAAGGGAACACTCGCATTTACCATTGCAACAAAAAGAAAAAAATACCTAGGAATAAACCTACCTAAGGAGATGAAGACTTGTACTCAGAAAACTATAAGACACTCATGAAAGAAATTAAAGATGATACAAACAGATGGAGAGATATGCCATGTTCTTGGATTGGAAGAATCAACATTGTGAAAATGGCTATACTACCCAAAGCAATCTACTGATTCAATGCAATCCCTATCAAACTACCAATGGCATTTTTCCAGAACTAGAACAAAACTTTCAAAATTTGTATGGAAAAACAAAAGACCCTGAATAGCCAAAGCAATCTTGAGACAGGAAAATGGATCTGTAGGAATGAGGCTCCCGGACTTCAGACTATACTGCAAAGCTACAGTAATCAAGACAGTATGATGGTGGCACAAAAACAGAAATATAGATCAATGGAACAGGATAGAAAGCCCAGAGATAATCCCACACACATATGGTCATCTTATTTTTGATAAAGGAGGCAAGAATGTACAATGGAGAAAAGACAGCCTCTTCAATAAGTGGTGCTGGGAAAACTGGAGAGCTGCATGTAAAAGAATGAAATTAGAACACCACCTAATACCATACACAAAAATGAACTCAAAATAGATTAAAGACCTAAATATAAGGCCAGACACTATAAAACTCTTAGAGGAAAACACAGGCAGAACACTCTATGACATAAATCACAGCAAGGTCCTTTTTGACCCACATCCTAGAGAAATGGAAATAAAAACAATAATGAACAAATGGGATCTAATGAAACTTCAAAGCTTTTACAGCAAAGGAAACCATAAACAAGACAAAAAGACAGCCCTCAGAATGGGAGAAAATATTTGCAAATGAAGCAACTGACAATGGATTAATCTCCAAAATTTACAAGCAGCTCATGCAGCTCAATATCAAAAAAACAAACAAACCAATCTAAAAATGGGCAGAAGACCTAAATAGACATTTCTCCAAAATACAGAGTGAAGTAAGTCAGAAAGAGAAAAACAAATACCATATGCTAACACATATATATGGAATCTAAAAAAATAAATGGTTCTGAAGAAACTAGGGGCAGGACAGGAAAAAAGACACAGATGTAGAGGATGGACTTGTGGACATAGGGAAGGGGAAGGGTATGCTGGAACGAAGTGAGGGAGTGACATGGACATATATACACTACCAAATGTAAAATAGATAGCTAGTGGGAAGCAGCCGCATAGCACAGGGAGATCACCTTATTGCTTTGTGACCACCTAGAGGGGTGGGATAGGGAGGGTGGGAGGGAGACGTAAGAGTGAGGAAATATGGGGATATATGTATACATATAGTTGATTCACTTTGTTATACAGCAGAAACTAACACAACATTGTAAAGCAATTATACTCCAATAAAGATATCAAAAAAAATTAAAATTAAAAATAAAAATATGGATGGTCTCACAGTCTCCTGTAATAACAGTATTGAGCTCTTACTGAGGTCCTAAATCTCTGGGGGCACTGTGTTAGCCCTTGGCATATATTATAGCTAATTCCTACAACAGTACAGCTTATTAGAAATTATAGCTGATACAGATGAGAAACTAAGATCTCAGAGGTTACAGATGACACAGCTGGTTACTATGCAGCTAGGGTTTGAATCCATATCTCTCTGGCTCCAAAGCTTGCCTTTTTTCCCCCATATGATGATCTAAATGAGCATTTATTGTACCTAGGGTTTAACATTTGCCATCACTTAATAAGTATAGATGCTCAAGGCCAGTCGTATGAGGCCTGATTATTTGTGCACTAAATCTGAAATTATTTTGCATCATGCAAACACTGGTGTCTTCTACGGGGGCAGGAGGTCTGCAGACAGCTTTCCTTAATTAGAAAAAACTGGCAGAAACAGGAAAACAGCTAATTAGGATTTTTTTAATTAAAGAAAATTATCAAAAGCAATTTCATTTTCAGCTTAAGCTATTTTATATACATATGGCACAATATATTACAGAATAAAACTTGAAGGAATACACTTAAATATGTGATCTCTTTATCAATCTGTTTGTCACATTTCAATGATTGACAGCCACTGCAAAAAGACCAAGTCTTTCTTTTCCCCTCCCAGGGCACTTTTGATTCATCACACATACCCACAGGTCATACCCAGGTCCCAGATCCTTATCCTGTCTGTGGGACCTACAGTAGCTGGGGATGAAATTCCCTCTACTGTTTCTCCTCCTGCCCCTCCTCCTAGAAACCTACAGAGGTTTCATTTTTTCACCTGTTGAGGCTGAGGAATAACATCTTTTCTGAAAAAGAGCTATTCATATTTAGCCATCTCTTGGGAAGCTTCAATTTTTTTTTTTTTTCACATTCTGTGATCTGTCTTTTCAAGGCCAGACCATGGGGGCAAAAAAAGAAACCTGGTCAAAATATGTCTCTTTTCTCCTGGGCTTCTCACCCTTGATAGCTTCCTTCCAATCAGGAAAAAGTCCTCTTTGACTCACTAAACTCATTTGATGAACTGTCTCAGCGGTCCCCCTTTAACAAAGCCGTACAGTAAGCATAGAACCAGTTCTTTACATAACCTGTAAAATTTGTGACTGAAAAAGGGCACTCTTCATATTTTTGTTACTTTAAATATATTTGGGTTCATCAGGATGTTTTGGAGGTCTTGCTTCTATTATTCCCTTACACAGAGTGTTCTCAGTTGTAGCATCTTCTCTGGTTTATATGAATGTATGGTCCATGCACGGTATGAAACACTTCCTAGTTACCTTTTTTTCTTTCCTGATTTGCATTAAACAGAATTACTTACATTGTTTAGTTTTGTTCCTAACCATGAGAAAATAAAAGTTATGAAGGAAAAAACTCTCCAAGATTCCTAGAAATTGCACCTAGTACCTCCAATCAGTGGCAGAGAACACCTCCGGTCTCCCACTCCCGGGAGGTGTGCTCACCTGAGATGGGCCCAAAGACACCTGTTCATAGTAGAAAATCTAGAAGAGGATGAAGGAACAGCTCTGACTCCAGAGCAGAGTCTGTGGGGTATTGGTATTGGTATCCTTCATGTCACCACCTCAAGTCCGTGGCCTCTTGGCTCTGAGCCTGGATCTTCACCTACCTTGCCTTTGTGTCTTGGTCTTAAATATGATCTATGTCTCTGGGCCTGGCCTGGTCAATCTTTGCTGATATTTCAAGATGTGAACTGGTTACCACATAACTTTTATTTTACCCCAAATGTTGGATAAAAGAGGAAGATGAGACTGTGCATGCAGTCATGCCCAAACATGAGGTACATATTGGTGAAACATTTAAAGAATGATAAGGTGTCTGGGGAGGAAACTGGGTAGCAGGTAAGCAGTAGTACCAATGAGTTCAACTAACACATAGCAAATTCCTTGATCCAGGCTCAGCAAATAGCAACCACATTCTCCTTCCTCGGGCCAACATTTTAAAGTCAAATATCTTGAACCAGACACCAAGAAAAGAGACAACATTTGTTTCATTTTTTTCATCATCAAATGAGAAGGATTATTAACAGAAAACATAAAGCATAAACGCCCAACATCATGAGAGATTTTACTTAACACGTATCAGGAACAAAGTAAAAATGTCCTAACAACACCTAACATTTCAAATTAAGATAATTGTGGAAACTGTAAGAAACCAACAACAAACAGATTTTTTATGTTTTTTTTTTTTTTATGCATTCCTTTTGCTGTTTGCTCATAAGATCAGATTGCCCCTTTTGGGCAATGACAGGGGATGATATTTTAAACTCCGAACTGAACCAGATAAAAGTTGCCGGTGGTTTCTTCCTCTTCAGGGAGTAGACCAGCCGAGTCCATGCCAGGCCTTGGCCTTCCCTGGGTCATTTCCTGACCACAGAGCAAGCCCTGTGGAGGGAGGGACCCAGGGCTACTTTGGCATCTTTGTTTCAGAGCATCCAGGGTGCAGTCTTCCATTTGAGTTTCTGGCTGGCAAGTTCCAAGGAATCTGATCTTTTAGCCAATAATCCATTTCAATATTGTCCCAAAGAGTTGTAATAATAGACACAAGTCAGTCAATCAGTTTTGCACCAAGTACAAATTCTCCCTCAGCTCTCCTTTCTGAACCAGAGCTCTTTCCAGGAAGCAAGCAATTGCTACTGAGAAATTGTTCACTCCTAACCTGTGAGCAGCATGCAGAAGAAGGATTTCAATTAAGATGCCAGTCTGGTGATGCTGGTTCAATCATTAACATATTACATTTTCCGGATTGAATAGCTGAAGGTTACCCAGAAAGATAGGAAAGGAGAGTTGGAACCAGAAACACATATTAGAGAATTAGATTAATTGATCATTTCATTTTCCAAACTACATTCAGAAAGTTTAGAATTATTTAATCTGGTCTGTGTTAAAGTTTGTATTTCACTATCTGGGAATAAATGCTTTGCTAAGCAAATTAACAGTGTAATAAAATTATCTAGTGCATTTTAACCTACCAAAAAGAATAGGGTATAACTATTTTCTTTTTTGTGCTTTATTTCTATAAAATTTGAATGAGTGAAGGAAAAGATAATATTTTGTTCAATAGTGAAGGTTTTATTTATTTATTTACTTATTTTTTTGAATGGTGATTCATGTAACTTTCTTACATGACAACAAGAGGATGAAAACAGTGTTTAGAAAGGCAAACAGTACATTTAGGAAGACTCAAAAAACTGCCAGAAGCTTTTGTTTCAACACTTCACTTCTCAGTCTAGCTTTTTTATTTCTATATTTGAAAATTAAGTTTTGTTATATTCAATCAGTATCGATAGAATTATATTATGATTGTAGGTAATTTGATGAAAAAAATCACATCTAATATGACTAGGAATGACTTTACTGAGTCATACTGTGTCCTTGAATCAGCAGTGCTATATCAAACTACTTTTTCTCTGTATTAAAGACTTTCTTCTTTTTACAGTCCTTCGGATACAATTTTCTTTTAGGGAATCAAAAGCCAAAACAGAATTTTTTCGCAGGTTAAGCATCAGGGCACCTGGTATAGAGACCCAAGGTGTGAGGCAAGAGCCAGTTTGGGTAGACCAGGAACCTGGTAACAGGTAGGAACCAAGTAGCTCAATGACCTGACACAAGGAACCCACTGTATCCGGAAGAAGTAATCCAGCTGGTCTCCATTTCTAAGACAGGGTAAGGGCTTTATTGTATCTGAGCTAGCCAAGAAAATACATGGAACAAATATTGGTTGAGAACAGGACAATCTTATAATTTATTGTCCAAAGTGACATACTTTTGAGAGTAAAAGATGCTATTAATAATTATGCCAAGACAAAAGGTGTAAACTAAGTCTCTTCCAGGCAAAATAGGACCTACAGCCAGTCAGTTAGAAATCACATAGACCTATACAGTTTTCAGAGCCTAAAAACTTAGAGCAGAGGGAATCAGCCACCAATACTTTCATTTTACAGGTGGAGCAGCAAAGGTGTAGAGCTGTGAACATGACTTTCTCAAAGCCTGACAGCAGTTACTGGCAGAATTAGGACTAGAATAGAACTTCCTGCTCCCAGCTCAGAGTTTTCCTAATGAATCACATATTTTTATAGTGTTTTATTCTTTTCAAAGCATGGTCACAACCTCTTGTAGACCCAAGTCTCCCCAGGCCATCCCATTCCAGAATATAAACTAAGGTCATAGCAAAAACAACAAACAGTATTTTCCTGGTTATTTCTCTACCTGTGATTTTAGAAATTCCAAGTTCTGCTTTAAATTCCCATCAAATAATTTTGAGGAGTTTCCTTAGGCAAACTTTGTTCACGAATAAAATCCTGCCTACATTTTGGAGAATCCACCGTTTCTCTGCATCCACCTTCACACCAGAGTAGCACCAACATCACAAGCTGGAGATCCAGAGTCAGAACTGGGTTCCACTTCCTTGCCAGTATTATAGCTTTGAATACAATATTTAACCTCTCTAGGCCTAAAATTCATCTAGGCCTAAATTTTTGTAAAATGTGACCTCTGTAGAATTACTTTCTGGAACTATGACTATTAAGTGAAATAACGTACAGTCAATTCTCATTATTCACGACAATTAGAGTCTATAGAGTCACCACAAACACTGAATTAGTAAATACTGAACTGTCGTTAGGAGAAGAAATACAGAGTTAGGTTCCTGAGAGCCTCTAGTCACATTTTTGTCAAGTAATCAATACATAATCTTGTCTTATATGTGTTTCTGTTTAAAGATAACTTGTTTAATATATAGTGTTGATTCATTAATGTTAAGCTCATGGCCAATAGCGTTATAACTCATGCTGAAACAAAGCTTATCTAATGTATACTTTTTCTCTTTAAAACAGATCACAGCCTTCTTGTGCTTAGCAATACAAGAAGGTACTTTAGCATTACACTTGGGGGCCATTTCAAACGGTGAAATCACCAACAAAAAGCACAAAAATGCAAAAAACATGGTAGTACATAGACTACAAAAAGGACACTTGTTTACAGTATGAAAGTTGAAACAAGAAGAGAATGTCACCCAGTTTGACCTCAGCTGGGAACACACGTGTCAGGGGATTCAAATTTTTCTCTGTTCTGCCGTTGTCCCTGAATGACCGCAAAAGCTCTGTGAGTATTGATTTTGGAGTCACGAATACTCTAGCAAGTAGGCAGATACGGAATTCCACAAAAAGCTTAGCACAGCACATGACACAGACCCCCCCCCAATAAATGTTAACCATTGTTGTTCTGGTGTGATCATGGTTAAGAAAAGCCCCTGCCCCTGCCAAGGCCTAAGGCACAGGGAGGCCACCACCCAACAATTGCTGGAGACCCCAGTGCTACCTACTGCTGATGTCAACCAAAGGAAATATTTTCTAGCTCATTGATCAAGCCTTATATCCCAGATAGAAAGTGTTGTGACTTTTTCCCAGGTGCCTCCAATGTCCACCAGATAAGGGACCCCTAGTGAGCCCACCTTCCAGGTTCTCTAGGATCAAACACTACTGAATCCTACATGAACATCATGTGGCTCTGGCTCAGACACCCTTTCCCACTCCTGGGCCCCACTTCTCTGCATTGCATTTGTCCCTCACAAGGTGCTGATGTGTTACGTATGCAAACACATGGCACAGCAGAATGAATTAATGACCCAACATCAGACAAATTCTACACACACTTGAACGCTTCCCAGTTTCTCGTACAAAAGGTACCCTCAGATTTTCCATTCCCCTCTTCCGTTTACTTTTTATTTTGTTTCTCAAGTTCCTCCTTCAGCTCTCTCTGTGGCTTTGCCTATTCTCCTATTCTTGGAGCCTATTCTTGAAATGGATTTAACTCCTCCTTTGGCTGCCCTCAGGGTTTTCTCTTTCCCTCTCCTCTTTGACTCCTTGATTTCTGGCTATTCACTGTCTCAAATTCCAATTACTCCCTCCTCCAGCAGATCCTCTTCCTGAGGATCTTTCTATAATTGAGCTTGTTGTTCTCCTCTGGCTGTCTTCACTTCCGAGAACAGTCTCCTCCCTGCGCCCTTTCCTCCCCTGTGGCCCTTGGACACAGTTGTTTTCTCTGGGGCAGGCCCAGACTGTCGCCTTTCCTCAGTAGGGGGTGTCTTCTCCCCGCTGTCTCTTCCTGTGCTTTTTGTGGAGCCCTAGCTGCATTCTCAGTTTCCCACTTCCCCTTTCTCTCTTATCTCCATCTGAAATCCATCACCCTTGACTCATGCGATTTGTAGGTTTGGATTTTGCAGAAAATTGCATTGTCTTAAAATAGGTAGTACTTGAACAGGCTGTGTACCTCCTTTGTAGAACAGCTCAATGTCACATGGATTTGGAGACACTGCGGGTCACATCCCGCCCTCTAAATTGCAACTCCACACAGGCCAGCCCATTGTGATTGCCAACCCAGTGTGTGCCTTTGATTTGTCTTCCAAAACCAGCATCATGAAGAGCTGATCCAGTTGCTTACAGTTCTGGAGTTTTAAATATTATACCCAAACATTAATTTGCTCTACAAGTTAGCTCTGTGACCTTGCTGCTTCCACTTCCTCTACCCTGCCCCAATTCCACTTACCCAGCCCCCAATTACTGTCCCCAAATAACTCTCACTAGATTGCCAAGGACTTCCCAAACATCACCCGATGACCTTGCCCATTCTCCTGTGCCTGCCTCCTTGTCTTCTCAGCTCTGTCCAACACTGTTCATTCTTTCCTTCAACAAATAGTCTTCCGGTATTTCTCCATACCAAGCACTGTTGTAGGTACTCAGGAAAGGTGCCCTCATGAAGTGTATATATGATTAGGGGGCAGAGATCAAGCAACATAAATAACCAATTATTATTACCTACACAAATGAGCAAGTAAATTATCTAATATATTAAATGGTCCTAAGGAAAACAGAAAAGGGAGAGCAGGTAGACATCACTGAGAAGGTAACAATCAAGCAGAGACTTGAAGGAGGTGAGAGGCAGCCATGTAGACAGCTGAGGAAGGGTACTCCAGGCAGAGAGGGTGGGCAGTGCTACCACTCTAAGGTGGGACCTGTCTGCATGTTCAAGGAATAGCAAGGAAGCCAGTGCACAGGAAAGGAGAAAGTTATGGGGAGGGTCATAGAAGACAAGTCAAAGAGCTGTTAGACCTCAGGCCATCTTGGACCTTGTGAGCCCTGCTGCTCGCATTCCCCCTTGGCCTCCATAAATGCTTTGTGCTGGTTCTCTCTTTAGTTTCTTCCTTTGCTTCCTCCCCCAGGAACTTATCCTCAGCTGATCCCCTTGGAGTTGGGTTCTCCACATGCTCTTTGATCTTCCTCCTCTGCCTCCTCACCATCCCTCCCTTTTCAATCACATCTACTTCCTTGGCTTCTGCGATACGACTAATTACCAAAACTTTCTCCAAGTTTATACCCACTTCCAAGGTGCTGTTTTTAACTTGGTGTCTTACCCACATCTCACACTTCATGTGAAATACATCAGCTTTCTCTCACGCCAGTCATTTCTGAGGACTTTCCTATTTCCATTAGTGAAAATTCTACTTCCTTGGCCATTTGAGTATTAAAATTTCATAATTACCATCATCCTCCTTATCTAATCAGTGTCAAAGGGCTGTTAAATCAATCTCCAAAAAAGAAAACCTCACATGAGGATCATACTTTTTTCTAAGAGAAACATAATTTTTACTAGAGTTTGCCAAGGCACTTTTAGACCTTTATAATATTATTGTATGTGTCTTCTAGAACTCTGAATACCATCAGTATTCTTGTAATGAGTCTAACAAATCAGGAATTGATTTCATTTTATACTAAATTATTCAAAAGTTTATAATAAAGTGCAATTCCGAGGTGTCAACTAGACAAGGTCGCCATGGTTTTGTAAAAACTGGCAGAATAATAGGATCTAGGTTGCAGGCTCTTTTTTTGGTGCCAGAACACTCAGATCCTTTCCTGGGTCTTCCCTCACATTTGTTTATCATCTTTGGCTGCTTTGCAGCTCCTGCCTGGCACTATAATTCAGTTGTTTATCACAGATCCACTCAGAAAAGAATTCAAGGAATGAGTGAAATTCCTGAAAGTAACCTGTCCACCCTCCAACCTGTTGAAAGATTGCACAACTTACAAGCCTGCATAACTCAGCACTAGTTTCCACTGGCACCATTCAGATTTTACAAGAGAGTCCCATCATTCACCGCAAGGCTATCTTGAGTTATAGGGTACAGGCTGTCTTATTTACTTTTCCTCAGGCATTGTTATTTTCCATGGCACTTCTTCTGCAATAACAAGATGAGGGTTACCCCCTGCGGTGCCTATCTCTCCCTCCCCTTCCCTCCCATCTCCCTCCTGAGAAGCCATTACCCAGCCTGCCTTTAGACAGATGGAGAAAGAGCCAGTAGAAGCACAGCTGATCTCTCTTGACCAGTGAGTGTCATTTCTCCCTCTTAGGGGACAGACCTTCCTGGAGCATGTAACCTGTTCTCCATTCCTGTTTGTACAACTGCCCACTCTTCTTCCTTTGGCGAGGAAGAGGCATCTCCAGGGAGGAGCTATGCTCCCTGCATGTGGCACAAGCTCTAGCTCTCTTGGCAAGCATCCAAAACCATCATTGGAACAAGATGGTATCAGTGGTGGGGTCTTCACGTGGATGCTCGTAAGGAAGACAGGGTAGAGTGGTCCCAGTCCCATCAGACCAGCCAAAGTGTCCACTTGCAGAGACTGGCCACTCAGCAGACACACCTGAGGGGTTTCTATGGGTCTTAACATTGGGATTTAGGAATCTGATGACAGTTCTGAGAGCTGATGGAGAAAGCAAAGGGGTGAGGGTGAGAGAAGAGAAGAGATCAGGGTTTGGGCAGAAATAAGGTTGGAGGGGTTTTCCCACTCCTCCCCCGGCCTCCGGGGCCACTGTTGGGGCCCTGGGCCACCACAGACGGGCTTTCATAGCTCACGGGCCTGTCTAGCCTCAGTCTCATAGTGAGACCATGAACTGACGGTGTTATTGACGTTTCTAGTACATTCTTAAAACACTTAAGCTCACAGTAATCTTTGCACATCTGTGTGAAGAGTCCAGTGTATTTGGACTGGGGTCTATAGGTTGGAAACTCAGTGAGATTTTCTTAGGGGCTCAGAATTCGAAGTCTAGAGCCTCCCACTGGCTATGTCTGCCACGCAGCCACTGTCTAAGTGCTCCTCCCACACCTGTGCCTGAGGACTAAGAAGCTGCTGTAAAGCTGCTGTGAATTCCTGGCTCAGGGAATTCTCCTGAAGCCTCATGGTCTAAACTCTGACGTCATCACATGTGGGTTCCTCTCATCTTCTGCTCTAGTTTCTACCACAGTGTGAAAGCCCCTTCCTGTGCTGTCCCGTTTGGAACTGGTAATTGGGTTCTGAACACGTACTACTGGTCTGCAATCCCTGTAGAAAACTGACTCACATAATTTTCTCCAGGCTCCATTCTCTGTTCTCAGAGTAGGAGGTACCCAAGACACCAATGACCAGGCAGGGAGTGTAGACACATTGTATGTCCCTAAATATAATGGGATCTGGTAATTGGCTGTGTGGTGGGAAAATGTCCAAGGGGAGGAGAACTTGTACACAAAACAGAAATTCATCTACATTCAAGGGGCATGCATTTCATAGTGGCCAAAATCTTGAGAATGCACAGCTTAGACATCCTTCATTGGCCTGACGTATAGTGGTACTGACTGAAATTCGGAAAAGCACACTGACCAATCCGATTAGCCAATACGAACAAATTTGATGAAAAAAAATCATATCCTATGAACAACAAATGTATGTTTTATTGTAGACTTTATTTTAAAATTATCTATCTGGTCAATTAGGTCAACACACTTAAAGTCATTATGTATATGGGCATATTCTGGAAAGATAAATTTGGTTCTTCAGTTGATCACTTCTGCCAAAGAGTATCCTGGTTTGTTTAGCTTGTGTCGTTCATCATTGACTAGTTAGCATTTTAATTGTTCTCACCTTATGAAGAAGGAGAATGATGGGAAGAGTACAAAGGGAGGAGTTTCTGGAAATGGTGTAAAACTTTGACATAACTTCCTGAACCATCCTCTTGTTCTTGGTGACCTGGTCTGGAGAGTCAAGTGCACACATGTGCTCAGGAAGCCAGCAGTGCCAAGTGCCCTCAGCCTTGGAGGTGGACATGTGGGTGCATCCAACTCCCACAGAGCTGAGTCTGAGCTCACTGCCCAGATGGTTTCAATAAAACCTTCCTTTCACATAAAAGGGAAACATTTTAAAACAGCCCTCCTACGTACAGTACTATCCCAGGCAAAGGTAGGAAATCAAGTCTGAATCACCCATTTAAATCCAAAGTACTATTTTTAATTGATAGTGTCAGTTGTTATTTGACACTCTGTCCTGAAGTCTGGGCCTCTTGGCCAGAGTTCCAGTCATTTGCTGATCATTAATGGAGTGGGTGAGACATGACTAATTAACGAGTTTCGGTTTGAGGTTGTGGGTTGGAGGCATAATGGTCTTGCCCCTTCTCTGCCAAATGATCAAAGTTCAGCTCCTTAAGCTGTGACCAAGCATGGCTCCCACCCACATCTTTCTCATCTCCACCCTTCCCAAAATAGGCAGGGTTTTATCAAAGAGCTTTCTTGTTTGATGCCACTATATGATTATAATTTGGACAGGGTAGCATTTTGAAATCCAAGATTTTTTAAAAAGGGCTTTTGTTAAAAAATATAAAGCTGGATTTCCCCTAGAGATGTGTTTATATTCACAGATCACCCAGGCTTTCGTGGCCCAAACTTCTTATGTATTCCCAGAAATTTGGCAAAATCTTCTGAGAGGAAGCCTCTGAAAAGCTCTCCTTCTGTTTTTAGCATCTCAATTGTCCTCAGGCTATTCAGCAAGATCCTAGAACCTGGGGACCAAGAAAGGGGCCAGAAAGGTGGCAAGCATCCTCAGTTCTCACAGCAAGGGTCAGGATTCAGGACCCCCTGGGGTGCAAGGTAGGAGATGGGTCTTTCAGACTCTCCCTGAGGTGAGCTTACTGTCCTGGGCTGGCTGCCCTTTATGAGTCCACCATGCCTGTTTGTTTATTTGGTGGATTAGCTTTCCTCTCGTTGGTTCTCATGTTTCTATATCCCAGAATAGAGCTTGCTGACTGCCAGGAAGTGTTTTTCACCCCAGCCTGACCAGTCAGGGCAGTAACAAGTCTAAGAACCAGGAAGATCCAACTGCAAGTCTGAAGCAATTTAATTTATCTTAATAAATTTTGACAATAAGTAGAAAATGTGGAGGCCAGTTCTCCTTTACTTAGTCAATTCAAAATATGGACAAAAACAATCAAATCCAGATTTTACCCAAATGTGTCAGATGATTACTTCAGATTTTCCATTTCATCGTGTTATTCAAATGTGTTTCACCAAATGAAAATGCCTATGATCTCTCAGTGCTTCATTATCATCAAACATTTGAGAGACCAGGAAAGCAATTTGGTGATGTATGTCAAAAGCCATATAAACATGCATATCTTTGTGTAAGTGATTCCATTTCTTGAAATTTTTTTTTGAAATTGATCCTTAGGGAATCAGCAATTACTATACATAAAAATTTAGATAACTGAACAATCATCTTGAAACAGATCAAATGTCCAACAAGAAATTTAGACTAAGTAATGGCTAATCCATGTTATGGAATATTATGCAGCCACTTAAGAGTTATATCTATAAGAATAGATATAGTAATGGCATGAGAAATATTCCATATCAGGAAAGGAAAAGAAAGGGGGTGGAGAGAGATACAGGACAGAGGCAGAGGGTTGGGAGAAGGGGTGAGATGAGAAGATGAGAAACTGGAGGAGAACCGAATGTGAACTCAGTACTTTCAATATGTGGGATGAGAGGGCAGGGCTGAGCTGCGGCCACCACCTGGGATATTGGGACGAGCATGTAGAGACTCTTCTGAGGGCCTGCACACTTGCTCAGCTGGTTGGTGTTAGTAAGCCATCCTAGAGAATTTGCAAGTCGTGAGAAGCAGGTGGGCAACATTACGAGCAGATGGAGCCCACATGCCCTCTGCTCAGACCAGGGAAACTTCTCTGTCTTTACCAACTGCCTTTACGGGGCATCCTTAACATGCTTGGTCACGCCCCTCTTTAATAAAAAAACAGTACTAATGAAGAGTCCCTCATCCTGATGCTTTCTTAAAGGTACAGGACCCTGCCTCTTTTCCCCTTCCCAGGCACGCTTCTCTTTCCAGGAAGAGAATCAAAGTGTCAGCTTCCTTGTGGTCCATTCCCTCCTCGGCCCGTTGAAGTCAGCCTTGACGCCCACTACAGCACTGAGACCGCGGTGGCGAAGGTCACCACGTGGCTTCCTAGTTGCCGAATCAAATAGGCCCCTTTAGGTTCTCACTGCTTGGACGTGGCACCACACTTAACCATCCCTTATTGAAATTTGCTCTAAAACTCTCCAGAGGCACCATTCTCATCTGATTCTCCTTTCACTCCTACCATTCCTTCTTTGTCTCTTTTACTGGCACGTCCCATGAGGCCTGGCCATTCCCAGTGACCTGCTGAAAAATGTCTCCTTATCTTTCAAGACTTGGCTCCAAGTTCGATACCACTGTGACGTCTTTGTTCACTCAGGTTGCCTACCTGCCTCCCCACAGGTGGATTTACATGGAGGTTAATAACACTCAAGCATCAGGGCACTTCATCTGCAGAGGCCCTGGGCCTCATGCGTTCGTGAGGTCATAGATCTTTGTGAAATTTGCATATACAATCTATTTTAACTGTAATGAGTTAAGTCCACTGTCTCTTTCCCACTCTGACTGCCCCTACCCCAATTTACATATGTCTCCTCATGTTGGCGGAGGACATTTGGGGGATCCAGTCTGGAGAGAGTTGAGCTAGAGAGACATTTATTTGGATTTCACCAGGTGTATTTGTGTGGCTCATAAACACTTCCATGTATAATTAAGTGACACTAGCTGTGCCAGTGTAGGAATGGCTTCCAGGAATCCTCGTCCTGCTCACAGGGCTGCCTCACCCTGTTACTCACCCTGTAACATGACACTCAGGAGTGAGGCCAGAGGCTGCACCATAACAAGAGCAGCCCGCCATGCTGGGCATAGGCCATGAGGGCAGGTAAGTGAAACGAGATGTACCAAACTGTCTTCTAGTCTTTCAAAATATAAAATTGTTAAGTGAGTGATTCAGCCTTTAATCACACCTAGTCAAAAAGATCAATAATAAAAAACAAATTTCACTGGACTAAGTTACAGGAAAGACCGAATTACATTTCTGTCTTTCTACGCAAAATAATTGTAAAAAATCACTGTCATATGAAGAGGAGATCAAAGATTATATGGTCAAAAAATACAGGGAAAAAAAGTAATAGAAGTTTGCTATGGAGTTAGTTAATAAAAATACTATGTCTTTTTTCCCACCTGGATTTTATATTTGTGTTATTTGTCTGATTTTTAAAATTTAAATTTGTTGGAATTTTTTCTCACTCTAAATAAATAAAATTTCTCTTTTATATTTCAATTTATATTTGTAAGTTGGTATTTTTTTTCTTAGAGAGAGCCCTGCAAATCACATAAAGCCTGGCTGCCCCTGGCCTCCCCTGCAGACCTAGGTAGCAGCCCCAGGTCTTCATCTGGTAGCTCCATCGTTGACACCAGATACAAATACTTAGTGCAGGCTTAATAAATGTTTGTTGAAAAACATATCACCTAAAAATCCTAGGATGCTACACTCACAGGGTGAGAACTAAGGGTGTCAGAGCATCCTAGAAAACCAACCCCAATTTAGATGGGCCACTGCCAACTCTTATGTTCCTCTGCCCATATAGTGCTTCTAAATATCGCATCTCATTTCGTCTTTACAATGTCCCCATTCCTGATGAGTGGGAGACAGAATAAAGGAGAAAGATGCAGGAATTCCTCTAATTACTCTAGGTGACTCAGAGTATAGATCCACTAAAATGAAGAAGAAATTAAAGAAGAATAATGAAAAGTATCTGCCTAGGACCCCTTGAAACACTGAGCTCCCCAAATTCCCTTTTCTACAGAGACCACCCAGGTGTTAAGAACATATAGTCAGGGCTCAGGGCTCATCTTCAAATATCAATCCCTGTACTATGTTACTCTACTCTGTTTTGGAGGCCTTGCTATTTCAGGTGATGAACTCTACCCAAGGCCTAAATCATAGGTATTCAGCCAGTTGCTAAGTCTGCAGGACACACACCCAAGTTTGGCTTTTTCCATTTTCAAACTGCTTCTTGCCCCTGTTCTGGAGATACTCCCCTGTTCCAGAGTATATCTGTGGGACATCAGATACACTCTCCTTAGTTTGAGTCTAATGTTAATTCCTTTCTGTATCATTGGTACCAATTTGCTCCATCTTCTGGGTTTTATGATTGGAACCCTGTGACCTAAACTAACCCCTGCCCTCCACCCCAGTTCAAGTTCTTTCTTTGATGACTAGTCTTTTCCCCTCTAGATTTTCATAACCATAGAGATGCAGTCCTTTTCTTTCAGCCTTTGTAGGTGTTCATCTGGCATCTTCATCGTTGGGCCCTTAACCTCAGCATCCCCTCTCTCTACAGACATTACAAGCAAATTTCCTGGAAATAATTCACATTTGTCTGATAAATAGCTCCTGTGGTTTAATTCAGTTTATCCCACATCTTCTAATCGTGTCAGTCCCCCTTTTTTTTTTTTTTTTTTTTTTTTTTTTTTTGCGGTACACGGGCCTCTCACTGTTGTGGCCTCCGGAGCACAGGCTCCGGACGCACAGGCTCAGCGGCCATGGGTCACGGGCCCAGCCGCTCCGCGGCATGTGGGATCCTCCCAGACCAGAGATCGAACCCGTGTCCCCTGCATCGGCAGGCAGACTCCCAATCACTGTGCCACCAGGGAAGCCCCAGTCCACTTTTTAATATATGTATAGAACTGCATTCCAGTTCCATGTCTACAAGTCACTCATCCACTCAACACCTCCTCACTGACAGAGAGCAAGAGAACACTACCTCAGGATTCATAACTAAAGGGGAAAACCTGGATAATCCAGTTTAGGAAGTCAGTAAAAGTAAACACAAGACAATCAGGAAAAAGAAAAGAAAGAGAGGGACATGGAGAGACTAGCCATGAAGGAGATGGAACTCTCATTCCACGTTATAGATAAAGTATAAAAGAAGATTTGGAAAACAAAATTGCCAGTGTCTTCTAGAGAAAATTGAAAAATAAGTCTAAAACCTGGAAGCATAGGACAGGTATTTGAAACAAGAAACAAAATAAATAAAATGTAGAATTTTATGTCCCAGTGGCAGAGAAACGGCCTTCTCTGCTCAACTGAACTGAAGATGCAACTTCTGGGCCTTACAGGTCCACACTGAACACAGAGAAAAAGAAAACCCAATCACCAAGACAGCAGGTATTGTAGGCAGATTACATTCTTAGCTTGTAAAAAATAATAATAATAATGAACTGCGTAGCTCTTCTTTATATGCTGCATTTTGAAATCTGATATTTAAAAGAATAACAGCAGATTAAAATAAGACTGCATTAGCACAAGAAATGTGTAAGGTTAAAAAGAGACACAATAAATTTATTTATGTGAGAATTTTTTGGAGGTAGATTCAAAGCATATTCAAGTTTGAAGATACAGGGTCAATATATTTCAAAGGTAATAAGAATATTTGCTTCTTGTTTTTGAATAAACTTGGTATGACTCCAAGAACCAGTTGTTCATCAATATAGGTTTTTCAGAATTATTAATTAAAAGCCAATTAACAATCACCTCAACCTGGATTTCTTTCCAGTTCCCTTGACAAATTCACTGTGGGTCTTTCTTGAAAGGGAAATATAACCAAGTTGTGTTCTGCCTGACGTTCTTCCACCATCACACAAGGAAGCAAACAGGTTTTTTTCTGCTAATGTTGGCATAAATTTGTGCTCAAAGAAAAGAACATCCCAGGGGAGTGTCAAACCATGAGAAAAGGGTAGGTAGAAGATAAAAATCTGCATTACCTGATCTTGGCCAAATCTGGGGGAATGGCATTTTGCAAATACTGAGAGTGCTTCCCTGCGCTTACACATTAAAAAACTTTTCCTACGCAATGTCCAGAATACTATGTACATCTTTGACAAATGAAGCTTCCTTTTAGGAAAAGGAGAGTCTCCAGGATTTTACCCCTCCCAAGTCATGTAAGTCTTGGAGTAGACAAAGGCCAGTGACAATATCCACTGTTCTTCATCCCCCTTTCTGCCTCCCTCTAGGGCCCCAAGTACTTCAAGGGGCTGGATGCCGTGTACTAAACAAACACATTGACTAGCACTGCTTTCTGTCATTTCATGAGGAAGCCCTCAGCAGTCATCTTAGCAGCAGAGAAACAGCAAGAAGAGTAAAATTAAAAGGTACATTTCTTTCTGTTATATCCTAGATCATGCTGGGTCCCCAGAGAGGATTTCCCAAATCCATTGTACAGCCTTGCATTGTAGATGAATATGCACATACCAGGGAGACATGTTAAACTTTTCTGGTTATTACAAAGAAATCCACCCCATTCTCTCCCACCCCTGTGTCCACATCCCCCATGTCCACACCGCCCCCCGCCATGTACTCCGTACTTGGCATAATTCCCTGGCAGGGGAACATAGATTGTGTGATCTCTGATTGTGTCTTTTCTCAGGAGGAGATCCAACCATTCAAAAAGAGTTGTGTTTCCTGGGGATGCACTGAATAGCATCTCTGTTTTCTCAGGAAGCTGTTTATGTGCTCACTTTGTGTTTCACCAGCCACACCCCCAACTAACTCAAGCAAAGAGGTACTGTAAAGAGTTCACATTTGAATTGTTTTGGACAATTTTCTGGCAAGAATTGAAGTGTTCCAAGCTAGGGGCTACTTTTCACACAAGAAGAGTAGGCATCACTTGACTGACAGGTCTTTTCAGCATGCTCACCTCTCACTTCTCCAGGTGCAGGGAAGGGTACCATAGCTAAGAGCTAAATTCCAGGTAAGTGCAGCGACCAGGGCCACCTTGACCTACGAGAGTTAGTTAACACAGGTTCCAAGGGGAATCTGTGCATCCTTCCAAGGGGAAACGGTTTCATCAAAGAATTGGAGCCAGATTTCTGGAATCAAAGGGAGATGTCTAATATTATAAGAAGTTGAAGTAGTTCTGATAGTCTTAAAAAATTGATGTTATAACAATTCAATATTTCAGTGAAACTTCATTTATATGGGCAAGAGCTGAGACTGAGATCACTGTGACATTTATAAGCATTGCCATAAATATGTCCTTTCCATACATCTGGGCTTTATGACTGCTTGACTAATAGAATTCAGAGGTAAAGACACTATGCTAGTTTTCATACACTGATCTTAAAGACACTGGGTTTTCATTTCCTCTCTCTTGGGATTCTCACATTGGAGAACCAACCACCATGCTATCAGGAAGTCCAAGCAGCACATGAACCTGGTCAAGCTACCCCAACTGACGCCCAACTGAGCAAACAAGTTGTCCCTGCTGAGCTCTGACAGATTGCAGATTCATGATCAAAATAAATTATTGTTGTTTTAAGCAAGTGAATTTTAGAGTGGATTATTAAGCAGCAGTATATAACTGATACCATCAACTTGCCACAGGCTCTAGGTGGCAATCTGAGGATTAAAAGTAATTTCTCCCTAATTCAATATCAATTTCAAAATCTAAGAAAGCAGATTTAGTTTAAGAGATGGGGTATTTTGCAGCAAACATAAATTTGATGTTGGTGTTTTGCAACAAGCTGTGTTAAATCAATATTCTGCATGTTTAAAATTGAAAACAGTAACATTAATAACAAAAGCATAGCACTAATGGCCAATTCAAATGACATTATTCTTAATGTGGGAGTCTTATCATTGTTACCTTTGACATTTTTGCCTTCAATTTTGTGTCGCTCTGTGATGGACTATTTCAATGTTTTGATTTTTCTAGAACATTAGATTACATGGAAAGGATTGTGATTATATACCCATAAAGATGTTCAGCATGGGACAGAATACATCAACACAAAACCTTATGGAATTTAAAGTAAATGAAACACTAGAGGACCAGAAGAATTTACTACAACACATCTCAAGTACTTACAATAAAGACATATTCACTTATTTATCCACTCACTCGACAAACACATGATGAGATTTAACCATGTAGCAAACATCTGCTAGTGGTTAGACATAAAGATGAATGAGAAGGCATAGTGAATAACAATGAACACCAATGATTCTCTTCTGAAAACCTTGCTCCTTTTTCAGCTCCTTTGGCTTCAAACACCTCCCACTCTTGTTTGAAAAACTGAGGCTTATGGATCACGAAACTAAATTAAAGTCTGTCAGTTTGATTAAAGATGTTAAGCTCTTTGCTCTGAGTCATGCAGACAATCAATAGCATGGGTGCAACCTAAGTGTCCATCAACAGATGAATGGATAAAGAAGATGTGGCACATATATACAATGGAATATTACTCAGCCATAAAAAGAAACGCAATTGAGTTACTTGTAGTGAGTTGGATGGACCTAGAGTCTGTCATACAGAGTGAAGTAAGTCAGAAAGAGAAAAACAAATACCATATGCTAACACATATATATGGAATCTAAGAAAAAAAATAAAAAGTTCATGAAGAACCTAGGGGCAAGACGGGAATAAAGACACAGACCTACTAGAGAGTGGACTTGAGGATATGGGGAGGGGGAAGGGTAAGCTGTGACAAAGTGAGAGAGTGGCATGGACTTATATACACTACCAAACGTAAAATAGGTAGCTAGTGGGAAGCAGCCTCATAGCACAGGGAGATCAGCTCGGTGCTTTGTGACCAGCTAGAGGGGTGGGATAGGGAGGGTGGGAGGGAGGGAGATGCAAGAGGGAGGGGCTATGAGGATAGATGTATATGTATAGCTGATTCACTTTGTTATAAAGCAGAAACTAACACACCATTGTAAAGCAATTATACTCCAATAAAGATGTAAAAAAAAAAAAAAGCATGGGTGGCTGTATTCCACATATCACCCTGGCCAGTGGATTGGTTTGGGGGTAAGCATTGCCAATCAGAGCAGAACTAATGATGTGGGTTTTCTGGCAAAGCAAAGGAAGCCCTTTCTTGACCCCAGACATGAATAGGAAAACATATATTACAGTTTGCTGGGGTATTAATCACAACGTTGGGGGAACAAGCCAAAGAAATCTGCATTTTTGACAATCTCAACCCAGAAAGTTTACAAATCACAATACCAGACAGAGAGCAAGAACCTATACTCATATCGGACACAGTCCAGATTCTGGAGAAAATACAGGTGTTTTAGTCAAGAATCATGATCAGTTTCAGTGAAGAAAGAAGATGGCAACAGAAAGTGCATGGCTTGAAGCCAGTGAGGAAGAACCTGGGGCTCACAGAGGAAAAATACTTCTCTCTTCCATGCACTGAGTTTCAGGGGGAGCCTCAGGAGCATGGGGAGGGGCTGCAGAGTGAAATGGAGACCACCCTGGGTGCAGCAGGACCCATCCAATGTGGGCTTGTTAAACACTAATTGGAAAAGAAGGAAAGAAGTGTGGGTAAGACATGGTCCCTGACCTCCATAGTCGACCAACTTCTAAGCCCGTGAGGGAAGCAGCCAGTGTCTGACCACAGTCCAGTGGGGACACCAGGAAGACACTGCCTGCCCTGCTGAGGGGCATCTGCTGAGGAAGGGCTCTGAGAACACAGCCTTGGAACCCAATTCTAAAGAACCAGTAGACTTTTGTTCTTGGGTTGTTTGTGCTGTTCGTTTTATTTTGTTTTCATATTTTACCACGTTCCAAAAAGGATTTAAAGCAATTTTGAACAGGGATGTTCCCAGTTGAGAAGTGCTTTGAGGGCAGAGAAAACAGCAGGAAGTAAAGGCACAGAATAATGATAAATGAACACAACCAGAGTAGGGAGAAGAAAGGAGCGGAGTGGGGTGATCAGACTGACTGGTTGCAATGGTGCCAACAGAAGGTGACTCGTGCAGGTGAACCGTGATGAGGACCTGGACCAAGACAGGACCAGTGGACGTGGAAAAAGGGAACCTATGTGGAGATATTTTCAAAAGCAAAATCTGCAGTACTCACCACAAATGGAATGTAGTGGGTTAAAGAAAAAGGGAATAGTTGGGAATAACGCTGAAGTTTCTAGTTTGGCTCAGGCTGAGACATACGAGATAAGTGTCAGGCAAAAAGACACCTGTGCAGGGATGAAGCAGTCAGTTCAAACCCAGTCTGTTTTGGAATTTTAAAAATACAGATTATGGGCAAACTAGGTGAAAGGGATCAAATGTACAAACTTCCAGTTACAAATTAAGTACGTCATGGGAATGCAATGTACAGCATGGTGACCATAGTTAATAATATTGCATTGCATATCTGAAAGTTGCTGAGAGAGTAGGTCTTAAAAGTTTTCATCACAAGAAAAAAATGTATAGCTATGTACGGTGATGGATATTAACTAGACTTATTGTGCAATGTATACAAATATTGAATCAAACACGTTGTACACCTGAAACTAATATAAAGTTATGTGTCAATTATATTCAGTGAAACTTTTAATTCAGGAAAAAATTCCAGAAAAGAAGTGTTTTAAATATATTAGGATAGGTCAAATTATTAAATTAAGTGTTTTGATATCAAAAGATCAAGAAAAAAATTGCTTCAAAGAAACAGCAACAACAAATAGGTGATCTACAAAAATCCACCATGATTACCTCACTCAAGGAGAGTAGTTTTGACCAAATGATGTGAAAGCAAGCTATTCTACTAGAGCTATTTAATATATTGGATGCTACTTTTAGCTGTAATTGCAAATAAAGGGGAAGAGATGATCCTACTATCATAAAAAATGTTGGTGATTTATTTGTAATAAACACCAGTTATGCAGAAGTAAAGTAAGGCATAGTGCTAAGAGATCTATAAGAGACTTCCGAAGATAAGCAAAGGATAAAAATAGATAGACAAGATCAATGATAGATAGATAGATGATAGATAGATAGAAAGATAGATGATAGATAGATAGATAGATAGATAGATAGAAGATAGATGATAGATTATGTAAGAGAAACATCTCTGGGAGAGCTACCTGTCAGAACTGGGAGCTTAAGCTCCAATCTGAAGGAGGGAGCAGAACAAGAAGAATACAGATTGGAGCACGAGGGCTTCAAAAATAAGATGAGGGCTTCCCTGGTGGCACAGTGGTTGAAAGTCCTCCTGCCGATGCAGGGGACACGGGCTCGTGTCCCGGTCCGGGAAAATCCCACATGCCGTGGAGCAGCTGGGCCCGTGAGCCATGGCTGCTGAGCCTGTGCGTCCGGAGCCTGTGCTCTGCAGCAGGAGAGGCCACAACAGTGAGAGGCCCGCGTACCACAAAGAAAAGAAAAAAAAAAAAAGATGAAAATAGGATAGGAGCTCAATTTGCAACACACTTAAGAGCTAAGTATTGGTTACACAGATACATCATTTTATCCTATGCTTCCTTGAGTATTGATGTTGCAATTGTTTTGCTGTGTTTGTTGTTGCCTAGCAAAAAATGCTCTGGAAAAGGACAGGGTACCAATAGGCTAGAGGACAGCGGTACCAGCCCTACGTTCTCATTCCAGAATTGGGCAGGGGAAGGGGAGAAGCCAGTGGGAAATAATGACTAGCGGAGCTGGTTACTAGAGGCCACAAGTCAGCCGAGGGGCCAGGAACTGGTCCAACCTGCAAGATACCTAGAGCTTTACCCAGTGAAAGGACTATGAATCCAGGCCTCTGCAGGTTAAGCCCTGGTTCCAAAATAAGGCACAAACAAACTGTGAGCACACCTTAGCTTTACCACTGAGCACATAAACTGCTTCAGAGAAAAGAGCAGCATTTTATACAAGAAACCTGGCAAGCCCGTAGCATCGACAATGCACTGAGAGTCAGTTGACGTTTGACCTCCCTGAGACTCAGCCTCTTTGAGTTTCCAGCCCCTCTGAACCTTGATCATGAGCACATCTCACTAAGGCCTCTGATAATGGAAACCTTTTCTCTGCTATGTTCCCCAGCTGTCACTTGAACTTACTGGTAAAATTTCGGCGGACAATAGTGAGACTGTCAAGTCAAACAGTAACTCTTTTAGTGATTCCAGCGAGGTCTCTTGATTTACTTGGATGTCAAGCGTCCAGCGTTAGCAGAGAGGACACAGAGGAGGAAGGGCAATAATTGGGGCAAGACATGTCATCAGAGAGAAACTCTCCTTTCTAGAAGGAAAGGGGCATCTGTGGGTGAGTGCCTTCCTGCTAAAGACATAATTAAGTCACAGGTTAAATCTGTAAGATTCAAATACGTCGCTACCTTTGTCGATCATACATCCAAAAATGTGAGGCCTAGAGCAGGGTCCTGAATGCATAAGAAAGAAGAAGAAATGTTGAAAATAGCAGAATAATGGGAAATTATGAAGATGAGAAACATTCTAAGGGAAAAAGACACAAGACGGTTTTTCTGTGATCTCAGAGCTCTGACTCCAGATGACAGTGGCATCACCTGGAAGAGTAACCAAGTTGGGAAGAGTTGGGTGATGCCCTGGTCAAGTGGGTTTGATTCTTTTCCTCACCATCTCTGTCAGCCCCACGCTTTCAACTGTAGTTAGTGAGACGGGCCATGGAGATACTTAAAATATTTAATAAATAAGACGGCAAGGTCTGACAAACCAGAACAGATGTGGGCCAGAGCTTTGGCGCAGATACTGGAGGCTTTCTGCCTGGCTGGATCCTGGGGAGATACCAGAATTGGGCCCAGGCAACTGGGGCATCAGAGCAGCTACTTAACAACCAAGACAAAACTACTTCAGTAGTTCACAAACCGCTACACATGCACCGTATGAACCAGTTGAATGTCTGCCCTTTTTGGAGCCCTGATCTTGTTTCCATCCAAATCAAGTACCCTAATTTCATACAGCCCCAGATTTGGTTTTCTGTTTACTTATCTACCTCCTCACTCTTGTAAAACCTTGAAGAGGGGGTCTTTTTTTCTCTGTGTTTTTGGTACACAGTACTTTACCTCTATTTCAGGTGGGAGTGCTGGAATCCTGGAAGAAGTAGAATCTGAGAGATGCCTGTGTGGAATAAAATTCAGGCATGCAGAGAGGGGAGAATTGGTTTTGCAAGCTGTGGAAATGCAATAAAAGAAGTGTTATAACTTGACCTTGGCAGGTAATGATAGTGGGGATGGAGAGGACAGTTTCGATGTGAAAGACATTTATGGAGTATACTTAACAGCTCTTGATAAATGATTGGAGCCACAAATAATGGGGGATCAGGATGAAAGATGATGGCAAAGCTTGATTCCAGGGAGAATGGTGTTGCCCTTAAAAGCATGAGTGGGCTTCCCTGGTGGCGCAGTGGTTGAGAGACCGCCTGCTGATGCAGGGGATACGGATTCGTGCCCCGGTGTGGGAAGATCCACATGCCGTGGAGCGGCTGGGCCCGTGAGCCATGGACTCTGAGCCTGCGCGTCCTCCGCAACGGGAGAGGCCACAGCAGTGAGAGGCCCGCGTACCGCAAAAAAAAAAAAAAAAAAAAAAAAGCAAGAGTGACTCAGAGAAACCCCAGATTGTGATAAGATTAGGAGGGGTAAAGAAGGGCTACAATAAGGACATTAGAATCTGATGGACTAGACGGAAAACCAAGGGGAGGATTGTAAAAAAACCGTCGCAAACATGGAATTAGAGCTTAGGAGAGACCTCGGGGACAGAGTTAAGGAATTAGCACACACAGACTTAAATTTTACTGGACATAAAAAGACAAAGCTTAGTAGCAGCTCCTGACGCTTCCAGAGGTAGACTGGGATCCTGGCTGTGGCGCTCACTTCCTCTTTTCCTGAGGCTCATTGGTCCTCTATGTCTCTCAGAGGAAGGTTAAGGATGAGTGTGGCTCCTGAGTCATCTAGCTGAGCTGTCATCATGCAAAGCTGATGTCCAAGAGCCCAGGCAAGAGAGGGAGTAGCCTTGACCAGAGCTTTTCTCAACCTCCAAAGAATTATATTTATAACAGCTTTTGAATGGTGTATTTATAAATCAGTGGAAGTGGAGAGAATATTTTATGGAACAAAAATTTATTCATGAGTAAAATATATTAGACAGGCTAGGAAATGCTAGATTGTTCAGAGACGTTTTAGTCTGGCCCAAGAAACCCAACATTTCTAAGAAATTGGGTTTTTTCTGTAAGTACACAAGACAATACGTATTGATTCCAAACTGGCATTGTCATTGTTATTGATAATAATAGCACAGATCTCAGCTTGTCAGCTAGCATGTTCTTGTGTTCTGCTCTTATTGGGTTTACTTGTTAGTGAGTTTATTTATCTTTGCTGAGTGTTAATGTACTATTTTCTCTTTCCGAAAGGATTTTTAATTTTTTTTTTTCTTTTGCAGTACGCGGGCCTCTCACTGTTGTGGCCTCTCCCGTTGCGGAGCACTGGCTCCGGATGCACAGGCTCAGCGGCCATGGCTCACGGGCCCAGCCGCTCTGCGGCATGTGGGGTCTTCCCAGACCGGGGCATGAACCCGCGTCCCCTGCATTGGCAGGTGGACTCTCAACCACTGCGCCACCAGGGAAGCCCAGGATTTTTAATTTTTTAATCTTTTAAAACTAAATTATTGTACTACTTCTGGACCAAATATTTTGAAAAACTTAGAGTTCCAACAGCGCCATGCCCACAGAACAATGATTTTGATGTCTTAGCTTATGTAAGAGCACTCTCCCACAACTTAACCATTTCATTTCGCCAAAACAATCATACCACATTCAGTTGATAATATCCTTTTCTCCCAAATTCACTTGTACTTCAAATAAAACAGTAAATTAAAAGAAAACAGCCAAGTGTTTACGTTCTGGAGTCAGACTCCCTCTGTTTGAATCCTGGGGCCTTATAGTGGTTTCCTACAGCTGCTGTAACATATTACCACAAACTGGGTGGCTTAAGATGACAGAAATGTACTTTCTCACAGTTCTCAGCACTTCAGGTTCCTAAATCAAGCTGTCAGCAGGGCCATACTCCCTCTGAAGGCTTTAGGGAAGAATCTTTCCTTGTCTCTTCCTAGTTTCTGGTGGCCCCAGACATCTCCAGGCCTGTGGCAGCAGTTCTCCATCCATGCCTCCATCTTCACATGGTTGTTTTCCCTCTGAGTCTGTGTGTCCATCTGTCTCTTACAAGGACGCTCACATTACATGTAGGGCCTATCCTAATCCAGGATTACCTCATCTCAAGATCGTCCATTTGATTACATATAGGAAGACCCTTTTTCAAATAATGTCACTTGCACAAGTACCAGGGGATAGGACTTGGATGTATCTTTTTGAGGGACAAAATTCAACCTACTACAGATCCCCATTACCAGCTGTGTGACCTTGGGCAACTTGCTTTGCCTCTCTGTGCCTTCGTTTCCTCGTTATGTAAAGTGGAGATGGTAATAGTACCCAATAATTATATAAACAAATAATATATGCAAACCACTTAGCACAGTGTTTGAAACATAAATATTGGCAATTATTATTTGCTTGGCATAATGCAAGAAACAAATAAAAAAACAAATAAGAAACAAAAGACAAGATCAAGTTATGACACTGCTCTTTACCATGCACTATACTTTATATTTCTGTAGTATGTATTTTACCTTTTAAGTTTTATGCAATATCTATCTCACTTCAGCCTCACCCAGTCTTTGTGAAATAGAAAGAGATTTAAAGTATCATATTATACTACTTTACAGCTGAGTAAAGGGAGGCACTGTGTGGTTATTTACAGTAGTTAATAGCATCACTGTAACTTGAACACTTGAAGATGGAATCCAGCACTCTTTCTATCTTAGCAATGTAGACAGGCAAGTTATTTCATATTTTTACGACAAATCATCCTCCCACATCCAACATTTTATCTAGATATAAAAGAGAGGGGCTTCCCTGGTGGAGCAGTGGTTGAGAGTCTGCCTGCTGGTGTTCGTGCCCCGGTCCGGGAAGATCCCACATGCCGCAGAGTGGCTGGGCCCATGAGCCATGGCTGCTGAGCCTGCGTGTCCGGAGCCTGTGCTCCACAATGGGAGAGGCCACAACAGTCAGAGGCCCGCGTACTGCAAAAAAAAAAAAAAAAAGAGGGATTGTGACAGAGATCTTGATTTGAAATATACCTATGATAACTAATATGGGAGAGAAACAAAAAAGATGCATTAGAAAAGAAGAAGAAAATATATTTATGAAGTGATGAAAAGGTGGTCTTTATTTAGAATGTCCTTTTCTTTCAAGTTTCATGTTTAATACTTTGGTGTGTTTGGTCTGAAACAGGTTACCAGGGGGCAACCTCTTCAGGCAAATCACATCAAACCTGCTCCTCTAGGCCCCGGGGATCACACTAAACTGGACCCACTAGCAGATGTCCTTGGGGCACCTGTTCCTTACTCCACCCTCTTTTTAATCTTTCTCAGTGGCAGTTAGCAGAGGTTCTAGCCCAACTTCTAACACTTCAGGGAACATGGGGGCAGAAACAGGCACTAAAAGAGCAGCAGGAAGAAACCATGTATTTAATCCGTTGCCGACAGTGGTGAGGACAAACCTACTTTATTTTGTTCAAAAGGTATTCCTTGATGGGGAAAAAATTAGATATATTGAAAGGAAAGCACATGAAGGAGGGATTCTGGTGTTTTCATCTAGATCACTCAGCCTTTCGTTCTTAAATCTCCCTGTGAGCTCTTGCTAGAAGCCAGAAAGTTGCTTCATAGAATAAAAAGAACAGAAATAAAAGAGTAAAGAGGGGGGTGAGATAATTAGGTGGGGACACCTTCTTATAAATTTTATTCTCGAAATATGGAGTGAGAATAATTATATAAGGAGATGAAATATGAGTAAATATGAGTATTATAACCTCCTTTGGAAATTGGACTCATACTGTTTAAAGTCATTTTAATAATCTTGTGGTTTGTTCTATAATGTATTTTTCAAATTGCTCTAGAAAGCCTCAAGGCACACATACAATGAGATCATTCAGCAAAGCTCTTTAAACAATTGATAATAGTAATAAAATGGAAACTGCCTGCATCTAATCCTAACCCACATTAAGATAATTTTTTTGTCCTTTTATGGCATTTGCCTTGAGGTGACTGACCTCTGGGTAATGATTAATTAAATCCCACAACTGGAATGAGGGGCAAAATTCCGACAAGTACAATTAAATCCTGTTATAAAGCACTTTTTTAATTCACAGATTGGGTTACACCTGGGTCAGATTATGCCCTTACAGATTATGCCTTTACATGAGAGTGTAAAACACATCTTTCACTCTATAACCTGAATGCTTATAACACAAGGTTATCTTTTGTCCAGGAGGACGATTAAATAACTGACTCAAAAATATTTTGCTTTTGTTTTCTTCATTTATCTTATGGTGTCTCTCAGCTCCTAGTCCCCATATGATGTCCATCTAATCCTACATTTAAAGCATTACCACATTTGACACAAAGATACAATAATTAATTTCCCAAACTCAACTGCTTCTCATTTTTCCAATCTGTCTTCAATGAAGGAACTGAACAAAATGTGTCCCATGTGTTGGAGGAAAAGCTATTCCAGCTAAGCATTAGGAGACAGGTGTTTCTTCCTGCCTTCAGTACTAGATTTTATTTAGTTGTTATATTTCTGGAAACTGTATTTTTTAAAGATGTAATTCCCCACTAATTGGAACTTGCAGTCTGCAGGGCATATGTCTTCCAGGAGCTGGACTGAGAGACCCAAGCAGTAAACAACCAAATATCCATCAGATGGTAAATGCTGGTGCATTGAATTCCTGCTGTTCTCTATTATATTTCAACAGGAACCTTTCAATGGAACATAGTCCATTGGGATAACTCTGCCTTTTCTTCACCCACCCTCAGGGCTTCATGTCTCATTTCCTCTCTGCCAGGTTCAATCTAACCCCCCATTTCGTTGATCAGTTAGACCCCATAACATCCTCTGCCATGTGCAGAACATGCGTCTCAAGATCATGGCAAAATCAAAGACCTTCCTTGCCCACCTGGGACAAAGTCTAACTTAAATGCAAAGACATGATAGTGTGCAAATAATAAACAGAAATCACAGATACAGCATATTATGGCTTCAAACCAGTGCTGGCTGAGCCAACCAAAGTGAAGAGTTTAGAGAGGGGTTTTCTGAAAAGTCTTCCAGGAGGCTGAAAACTTGAGGACATGATTTAAATGTTAACATTTAAAGGCATGAAGAGAGCGGCTCAGTGAGAAGAGGGTATGCTAGGAGCAGGGAAGAATCTTCAGAATGACACAAGCCCAAGGAGGTGAGCTGTTGTGGGCATACAAAACTTTGCTTGGCTGGAAAAGGGAATAATCCAAAACAGATAGCCTTTCCCACAGCCTATCTGGAGAGTTGATAAGCAGATATCTCCTTGAAAGACTAACTGCTCTTGTGTTACATTTAGTGTAGCATATTATAGATCCTCAGATGTCTCTTACGACTCAAATGATAAAAACGATAGATAATATTTCCACATTGCTGATCTCTAAAGAACAATGAGTTGCTCATCGTCATATGGCTTATCTATTTTTTACAAGAATCACAGAAGCAACTTGGTGTCCATGGAAGTTTGTAAGTAAGTAAGGAGCTACTACAGAGATGATTCTTGAAGGTCCCTACCATCAGCAAGAACATAGCAGGTCAGGAAAGAGCCACATTACAGCATCCAAAGGTTAGACATTAGAAGAACCCTGCGTGCTATTACAAAACTTGAATTCGTGTTTCTGGGCATGAAACCTCCCTTCAGCCCTGGCGCTGCTCGCTCTACAGCCAGAGCACAAATCCACTTCTTAGATTGAGCCCACAGAATTTTCCTGTAAATGCAGAGTGACAACCCTTCTTTATCATTTGCTGTTTAAAGTTGTCTCTTCCATAAACCACATTGCCAAATCCTGAGCGGAACTGAGAAGTTCTTCTCCTTTGACAGCTGCCTTCTTCCCCACTAATGCTCCGTTAAGGATGTCCCAGCTAGTGGAACAGAGAGCCCGTGATCCCAAGGCCTTTGGGATCCTTTCTCAGGGTTCTGGTCCACTGACCTTACCTCAAAACCACATTGTTATCAGCAGCCCTAGGAGCTCAGGGCTCCACATGAGGGCTTTGCCTCAGAGCTCCTTGCTTGTTCTCTAGGGCATAAAACAGATGCCTGCTGGCTTTCATCTCTGTCAGAGAATGTTCTCTTGGCTCATCTTCACTCAGACTAGAAGCAGGAGATCAGAGGCGCCATGAACAAGCGAATCTGCTTTTTCATCCACTTTCTCACTGACCCAACAAACAGTTCAGTCCTTACTCTGCACAGGACAGGATGCTAGGTTTTACTGGGAGTGGGGAGTGAAGGTGGCGGTCTCTAGGAGGACTGGGAGGCTGGTCACGTGTATGGAGACCACGCAACTCCTCTGCTGCCTGCCCTGGTCTGGGAGTTCTTTGGTTCAACCATGTGTAGAAAACCAGAGGGCTCAGTGTCCTCAGGGGCCAAAACCAAAGGACTGAGTGGGAAGGGAGTTTAAAGAAGTCAGTTATAAGCCACTTAATATATCACATTCCAAACAGGCACCCTCTTCTCCTGACTTCAGACATAGCTGACTCATGATGGTGGTCTCTGAGAAGACCGCTGTAAGCCAGGTCCTCCCTGGGCAGGTCCACTGCCCCCAACCATGCCTGTGCAGATACATTTCCTACCCAGACATTAGCTGAAACTGCTGAGTCAATGGATAAATGTTAAATAAGTGGATAAGTAAATAAATACTAAATAAATGTATAAAATATTCCCATTGGTCCTTTATTAGAGAGTGTGAAATAAGCAAAAAGGAGAAATCAAAAAGTAGAAAAACGGAGATGATTGTGTTTGTTCTTGTTCTTTTCTTCTTTTTTCCAAAAAGAGGTAAGATGCACCGCTTTCTCTATTTTCTTAGAAAAGTCAAAACTGAGTGGATAAGCGATGCACCTTCTAAGGATGGTGCCAGTTCAGGTGAGAACTCACATCTCCTCTGAAGCATTGATTTGTGTGAATTCCTCATCATCCCCTTGAGAAAAGTTCTCTTTCCTTCTAAGTCCCCAGAGTAAAATAAGTTTTAGTTCTGGTTTCTGCAGAGCATCTGGTCTTAAGTACGAATGGCTATTGGAGTTTGGAGACCAGAAAACAAGAGAAATTTTAAGGTTCCCTTAAGGGACCCAAAACTTACCTGTGTGCAAAATAAAACCACCAAATATCCCCTACACACACATATGCACACACACACATCCTCACACACCCACATACCCACACATACAGATGCTCGGTATTGGCAATGTTAGTACCTTTTCTGAGGAGACAGAAATGGCTGACTCTAATAGAATTCATCTCTAGGGGAAAGTTATAGAATATGCTTTGTGCATCAGAAGAATTCCTAGAAAGAAAAAATAATAATCAATTGACAGTGCAAATTAACTGTTGCCACTTACTGCCTTTTTCCCCCTTTGCACAGAAGGTAATTAAGATGACACCAGGACAAACTGCCTTGATTGTCAAAATAAGTCAGACTTAACAAGTCGTCAGTTTCTTCCCATGTAAACCAGCACTCTTTCACCCCTTCCATCTTCCTTCACTTCCTCCAGCTGCCTTTCCTGCTGGGTGATGCTGAGCTATTTGTTGAGTCAGCCTGGTGTGTCTTCCATTTGAAGGCCAGGTGGCAGTGTTGATGGACTTTTGAGATTCACTCCCATCCACCAGCCTGACAAGCTTCACTGGCTAGACTTCGGTACCTGTAGCAGCACTTCCCCAGGGCCTCGGCACACCAGCCAAGCTACTATCAGAGAAAAGAATAGACAGCAATCTGTCAGCCATTGCCCTGCATCCTTACACACTCATTTGCCAGAGCCCATAGGGAATGCTCCAGGCCTCCCATTGTAATCTGGAGGGTGCTAACCTCAGCTTGGTTTATGTCTGTGATTGTACATGTATGCACATGAAGGCACACACGTGCACACATGTGCTCACAAGGTAGGCTTAGAAAAAAATCCATTTTACCTATCTCTCTTGCTTTTTTATTTCTTCAGCAGAAATAAAAGATGATTAGTCTCCTTAGATGGAAGTTCCTATGGCACTCAGCACACCTTTTCTCTTTCAATCAATAGCACAGAAATGAAGTCTGCTCTTTGGGCTCAGACTTTCTGCACAAGATGAAACGGTGCCAGTCACAGAAAAGTGATCAGGAGAAATGTTTGGAGAAAAAATACTTTTTTTTCTAGCTTAATCTCAGTGAATAGGAAGAAACACTGCAAATGGGGGTTGGCATGACAACTCTTATCTGACAGACCCTGCGAAATTGCCTCCCCACCCCAGCCCCTACCCCTGAGTTTCAGATTTGCATTCCCACAAAAATCTTCCAGCCCAACTGTTTGGAAGATGGAAGAATACTATTAAGGTGTCATTTAAATCTCAATGATTTTCTGAAAGGATGGATGTTTGCTAAACTTGTTTTCGTAGAGGAGGACTTCAAACTTATTTTAACCCCAGATCCATGCAAGCTAGAAAGCAGACTACTCTCCAGTGCTGATTGCCAGGAGGAAAACATTTACCATTTATTAAAGAAAACACTGCAAGAAAATGCCATTTGCATGACCCAGATGTTAACCAATGGAAGCAAAGTCCACCCCTTGACCCCCTAAGTGCCTGGCTATTTTAAGTGCAAAGATTCCTGGTGCATTTCTTTAGGAAGGTAAACACATCCACTACAGAATGTAGTTACTGAATTCAGTGGTCCCTTGATGATGGCAATCGCCAGGTGTTTGTTCTATGTACAATGCTCCTCAATGCCATTTCTGATTCTGAAAGTGTGCCTGGAGCCCCAGGCACTTATATTTTTAATAAGCTTATATTTTTAGAAGTATGTTCAGCTACTATGAATAAAGATGCTGTAAAGAACATTATTGTACAATCTTTTGGTGGACAAACTTTTTTATGTCTCTTAGGTATATGCATAGGAATAGAATTACTTTGTCATGGATAGGTATACATAACACTACAGGAAACTGCCAATGAGTGCTCCAAAGTAGTTACACTCCCACCAGCGGTGTGTAAGAGTTCCCATGGTTTCACCTCCTTGCCAACACTTGATGTCATACTTTTAATCTTAGTCATTCTAGTGGGTCTGAAATTGCATCTCATTGTGGTTTTTGTTTTTTGTTTTTTGTTTTTTTTTTTTTTTTTTTTTGCTGTACGCGGGCCTCTCACTGTTGTGGCCTCTCCCGTTGCGGAGCACAGGCTCCGGACGCACAGGCCCAGTGGCCATGGCTCACGGGCCCAGCCGCTCCGCGGCATATGGGATCCTCCCAGACCGGGGCACGAACCCGTATCCCCTGCATCGGCAGGCGGACTCTCAACCACTGCGCCACCAGGGAGGCCCTCATTGTGGTTTTAATTTGCATTTCTCTGATGAAAATTGATGTCAAGCACAACCCAACCTTCCTTGCCACTGCCTTTTTGATTTTGTCAGTATGTGAGCTGCAAGAAAGTTTGCAGGTAATTTTGGTTCACCTTCAGATTCAACTCAGTCAGGGTCCTGGAATTCAGTTACCATAGGAACATAAGTTTTCTGTTATTTCCTCTCTACTTACCATCCTTCTTCTTTGCTCTTGCCTTCTCAGCAAAATTTGGTTTGGAGGGAGAATTACTGAGCCAGTTCTGTTCATCAAGGCTTCCTTGTGTCCACTGCTCTTTGCCTGCCCCATGGAAAAGTATGATTTAAATTTTGTATGGATTTTTCTTTTTGTTACCATGGAAGAAAAGGACTTTCATATGCCTCTAGATCTCAGCTAGAAGCAAAAGTCTTTTCCTTTCACCTTTTTCTAGTTTTTTAATTAATTGACAACAGTTAAAAATTAGGACAACCCAAGGACACATGCAGCTTCTATTGAAAGTAGGTTCTCTTGAACTCACTAGACCTGTAGTCCTAGATGCAGTGATTAGTCACAGCCAAACAGAGGTTTCTTCTTTACCCAAGGTGGGAACCCCCAACTTCCACCCAGGTCTCTCCACTCCCATCATCCAGCCAAAGTCACATGACCTGTGATTCCTGATCTTTTTGATATTCATCATCAAATCTTTCCATCAGGATTGAAGGAGAGTCCTGCAGCAGGGTTTTTAATCAAATTAGGATTCATCTGAACCCAAGGGCAATAAATATTAGTTTAAAAAATCTCGAGTGACTGATAATTTTTCTGGTTTAAGTCTCTGATCAAATTTGGCATATAATTTATCTCCCAGACTGAAAAATCAGGAATACTTGCAAGTAGGTATCTCTTGATTTGGGATACAATGTCTCTACTCTGGAAAGATATAGAACCTCAGAGACTAGAGATACTACCTTAATTTCCATACTCCGAGCTGTTATCCCTGAAGTAGTGTCTGGTGATGGACAGGTGACAATTAAACATACTGGACAGTATCTTTGACCTTTCTTTCAATACAACAACTATGTCTTTCAGAACCTTCTCAATCTTAGTTTACAAGTCAGCATTATAGGAGCTTCTTGCCATAAAATTCCCTACTCCTAGGACTTTTAATTAGTATCAATTTCAAGCAAGAAGTCCCAGCCCAATTCTTACATGTATATTCTTTTCATCTTGTGAACTTGGGATGCTCCCAGACTATGCCCAGATTTAGTACATTTAAATGAAGTCAAGCAGGGGGAATTCTCCAAAAAGTCCTTTTATCCAAAATAGATGTTAGCCTTATATTGGAAGGTCACCAGCAAAGAGCTATCAGGAAAACAGATTTTAAAAGTCATCGTTAGGACTTATATGATATGCTTTAACCAGCATAAAAAATCATTCCTATAACTAAACTATTATTTTACATGACTGTTCTGCAACCAATCAAGAGCTTCTTGGGGACAGAGATGATATCTTATTCATCATATGACCTCAGTACCAAGCGCACTGCCAGGCATATAGTGGAAGTTGAATAAATAGATGGTAAGAATTAGTCTAGTAGTCTTTTCTGAATTATGTTGGATGCAAGTTCAGAAAAAGCCAAGGAGCTCAAAAGCTCACACTATTGCTGATTTCTGAAAGTCATGGGTTAAAAGATTTCAAAACCATATATGTGTTGTAATGAACCAAGAATGTTCTAGAATATGTTAAGATTTTGATCCTACAAGGGTTGGCGGGGTTGGGGGAGATGGCAAGAGAGAACTCTGCAAAAAGAACCTTCTTATCTTTTGTTAACTATGAATCCACAGCTCTCCAGGAACTAGCCCTCCATTAGTAAAACTCAGGATTCATTCAGTGGGCATTCACGGGTCAGCCCATACTCTCTAGACAAGAAGAGCAGGGAAGGTAACACTGAGGTGTTGGGTTCATTAGGCCTTAGGAATCCCACACCCTGAGAGTTGACTATCTAGGCAGCTCATTGGTAGCAGAAGCTGTGGGAAATGAATAAATGGACAAAATTAGTGTGGGTTTTCAAGCAGTATCCAATTTACCTTTCTCGGTGACATTTTACAATGTGTGTGTTTTTGCTTGATTTAGAGCCACATCCAATTCACAATAGCCCACTGTTGAAGCAGTGTGTCTGCTTCCTATTCCTAAATTTTAAATACCTTGGCAAGGTCTACACATTCTCTACCCATGTCACCCATAAACCTTTACACCGGAGACCCTGATATTTCTTAAGTAGTGCCTGAGATGACAAATTAGCTCAAATTGATTCCTCTTACCTATTTTTATGTAATGTTGATTTCATTTTAACCATAAATTTTTTTAAATGGGAAAAAGATAATCTGATTGTTAAAATTCTCACGTTGAATCAGATTATAAGTGGGTAAAAGACGGGACTTGAAGGCAGACCTTGGCCAAGTAAGTTACTGGGTCTCTTGCTGCCTCAGTTGTAGCAACTGTCAAAGAGTAAGATTGAACTTAACGATAACATTGTCATTTTAGGACTGACACTTAAAAATGAGATTTCCTACAAGCCTTAAATTTTTTTTTTTTTTTTTTTTTTTTTTTTTTTTGTGGTACGCAGGCCTCTCACTGTTGTGGCCTCTCCCGTTGCGAAGCACAGGCTCCGGACGCACAGGCTCAGCGGCCGTGGCTCACGGGCCCAGCCGCTCCGAGGCATGTGGGATCTTCCCGGACCGGGGCACGAACCCCTGTCCCATGCATCGGCAGGCAGACTCTCAACCACTGAGCCACCAGGGAAGCCCCAGCCTTAAATTTTTTAAATAAATATTTTATTAAAGTTGAACATCTCTAAAGAAAAGTCATAAATTTTAGTTCTCTTGCTTGAAAGAATTATCACAAAAAGAATTCAACCCAACCATCTAAAAACCACCTTGATGAAGAAATCAAACGTTACCAGCATTCAAAGCCCTCCTCATGGCTCACCCAATCACGACCCTCTTGGCCCTCCCCAAACATAACCTCTGTCCTTACTTCTAACACCACAAATTATTGGGTTGGCCAAAAAGTTCATTTTCCATAAGATCTCATGGAAAAACCCAAAAGAACTTTTGGCCAACCAAATACTTTGCTTTGGAACATTATAAAAATGAAATTATACCATATGTGTCTTTTTATGTTTGTAAGCCATATATTGGTCTATAATTTGGTGATAATCAAAATTCAGGTTTATTAATATCGATAACCCAAGTACTGGGCCTTTATTTCTGTACCTTTTTGTCATTCAGGATTATGCAGAGAGGAAAAAAAATGACTATGCGTTTTGAGTGGAGAGATATTTAATATAGAAATTAGAAAGAATTGGAAGAGTTGAGGGAGCAAAGGTCAAGAGTCCACTCGAGAAGAGCTGGAGATGCAGTGATGGCTGGGAATCCACTGCCGATGACTTCAGCTGCCTGTCTAAAGGGAAGTCCTGTCTAAAGGGAAGTCCCCCCCACCCCTTGCCTGTAGCCTATGGAAGCCATTAGCAATGATCTTAGCTCCCTACCCATGGCTATCGCAAGAGAAAAACACCTTCTCCTCCTCTCCTTCCTAATCTCACTGAAGTTCCTATAATTGGCAGATTTAACCCAGAATTCTACTGGAAAGAAATTCAGGAAAATGACATTCTAGATTTCCCTCCTGTGATGCAGGAGTGAATACAGAAAGAGGCAATGATGATGCTGAGCTAAAAGCATCATTTGGCAGAAGCTTAGCTCTAAATTAGCTGATGGAAGAGGATCAGCCTGTCTACATCTCTCACTTACTAATCTCTCCGTCTTTAGATCCATTTCTAACACAAATCCTATAGTGCCCTCCTTAGGGATACTTGAAAGGCTGCTTCTATTTTACTTTTATCAAGACCAGTGAATTAGAAGGCCCTCTTCGCTTTTTTCTTTTTTTTTTTCTTTTTTTGTGATGCTTATTTACTTTTTTTTTAACATCTATATTGGAGTATAATTGCTTTACAATGGTGTGTTAGTTTCTGCTTTATAATGAAGTGAATCAGCTATACATATACATGTATCGCCATATCTCCTCCCTCTTGTGGCTCCCTCCCAGCCTCCTTATCCCACCCGTCTAGGTGGTCACAAAACGCCAAGCAGATCTCCCTGTGCTATGCGGCTCCTTCCCACTAGCTTTCTATTTTACATTTGGTAGTACATATAAGTCCATGCACTCTCTCACTTCGTCCCAGCTTACCTTTCCCCCTCCTCGTGCCCACAAGTCCATTCTCTTCCTCTGCATCTTTATTCTTGTCCTGCCCCAGGTTCTTCATAACCTTTTTTTTTTTAGATTCCATATATATGTGTTAGCATACAGTATTTATTTTTCTCTTTCTGACTTACTTCACTCTGTATGACAGACTCTATGTCCATCCACCTCACTACAAATAACTCAGTTTCATTTCTTTTTATGACTGAGAAATATTCCATTGCATATATGTGCCACATCTTCTTTATCCATTTATCTGTCAATGGACATGTAGGTTGCTTCCATGTCCTGGCTATTGCAAATAGAGCTGCAATGAACATTTTGGTACATGACTCTTTTTGAATTATGGTTTTCTCAGGATATATGCCCAGTAGTGAGATTGCTGGGTCATATGGTAGTTCTATTTTTAGTTTTTTAAGGAACCTCCATACTGTTCTCCATAGGGGCTGTATCAATTTACATTCCCACCAACAGTGCAAGAGGGTTCCCTATTCTCTACACCCTCTCCAGCATTTATTGTTTGTAGATGTTATGATGATGGCCATTCTGACTGGTGTGAGGTGATACCTCATTGTAGTTTTGATTTGCATTTCTCTAATGATTACTGATGTTGAGCATCTTTTCATGTGTTTGTTGGCAATCTGTACATCTTCTTTGGAGAAATGTCTATTTAGGTCTTCTGCCCATTTTTGGATTGGGTTGTTTGTTTTTTGATATTTAGCTACATGAGCTGCTTATAAATTTTGGAGATTAATCCATTGTCACTTGCTTCATTTGCAAATATTTTCTCCCATTCTGAGGGTTGTCTTTTCGTCTTGTTTGTGGTTTCCGTTGCTGTGTAAAAGCTTTTAGGTTTCATTAGGTCCCATTTGTTTATTTTTGTTTTTAATTCCATTTCTGTAGGAGGTGGGTCAAAAATGATCATGCTGTGATTTATGTCATAGAGTGTTCTGCCTATGTTTTCCTCTAAGAGTTTTATAGTGTCTGGCCTTATATTTAGGTCTTTAATCCAGTTTGAGTTTATTTTTGTGTATGGTGTTAGGGAGTGTTCTAATTTCATTCTTTTACATGTAGCTGTCCAGGTTTCCCAGCACCACTTATTGAAGAGGCTGTCTTTTCTCCACTGTATATTCTTGCCTCCTTTATCAAAAAAAAGGTGACCATATGTGCATGGGTGTACCTCTGGGCTTTCTGTCCTATTCCATTGATCTATATTTCTGTTTTTGCGCCAGTACCATACTGTCTTGATTACTGTAGCTTTGTAGTATAGTCTGAAGTCAGGGGGCCTAATTCCTCCAGCTCCATTATTTTTCTCAAGATTGCTTTGGCTATTTGAGGTCTTTTGTGTTTCCATACAAATTGTGAAATTTTTTGTTCTAGTTCTGTGAAAAATGCCATTGGTAGTTTGATGGGGATTGCACTGAATCTGTAGATTGCTTTGGGTAGTAGAGTCATTTTCGCAATGTTGATTCCTCCAATCCAAGAACATGGTATATCTCTCCATCTGTATATCTCTCATCTTTAATTTCTTTCACGGGTGTATTATAGTTTTCTGCTTACAAGTCTTTTGTCTCCTTAGGTAGGTTTATTCCTAGGTATTTTATTCTTTTTGTTGCAATGGTAAATGGGAGTGTTTCCTTAATTTCTCTTTCAGATTTTTCATCATTAGTGTATAGGAATGCAAGAGATTTCTGTGCATTAATTTTGTATCCTGCTACTTCACCAAATTCAATGATTAGCTCTAGTAGTTTTCAGGTAGCATATTTGAGATTCTCTATGTATAGTATCATGTCAACTGCAAACAGTGACAGCTTTACTTCTTCTTTTCTGATTTGGATTCATTTTATTTCTTTTTCTTCCTGACTGCTGTGTTTAAAAGTTCCAAAACTATGTTAAATAATAGTTGTGAGACTGGGCAAACTTGTCTTCTTCCTGATCTTAGTGGAAATGGTATCAGTTTTGTACCATTGAGAACGATGTTGGCTGTGGGTTTTTTATATTCAGCCTTTATTATGTTGAGGTAAGTTCCCTCTATGCCTACTTTCTGGAGGGTTTTTATCATAAATGGTGTTGAATTTTGTCAAAAGCTTTTTCTGCATCTATTGAGATGATCATATGGTTTTTCTCCTTCAATTTGTTAATATGGTGTATCACATTGATTGATTTGCATATATTAAAGAATCCTTGCATTCCTGGGATAAACCCCACGTGATCATGGTGTATAATCCTTTTCATGTGCTATTGGATTCTGTTTGCCAGTATTTTGTTGAGGATTTTTGCATGTATGTCATCAGTGATATTGGCCTGTAGATTTCTTTCCTTGTGACATCTGTCTGTTTTGGTATCAGGGTGATGGTGGTCTTGTAGAATGAGTTTGGGAGTGTTCCACTCTCTGCTATATTTTGGAAGAGTTTGAGAAGGAAATGTATTAGCTCTTCTCTAAATGTTTGATAAAATTCGCCTGTGCAGGCTTCTGGTCTTGGGCTTTTGTTTGTTGGAAGATTTTTAATCACATTCTCAATTTCAGTACTTGTGATTGGTCTTTATATTTTCTATTTCTTCCTGGTTCAGTCTCGGAAGTTGTGCTTTTCTAAGAATTTGTCCATTTATTCCAGGTTGTCCATCTTATTGGCATAGAGTTGCTTGTAGTAATCTCTCATGATCCTTTGTGTTCCTGCAGTGTTGGATGTTACTTCTCCTTTTTCATTTCTAATTCTATTGATTTGAGTCTTCTCCCTTTTTTTCTGGATGAGTCTCGCTAACAGTTTCTTAATTTTGTTTATCTTCTCAAAGAACCAGCTTTTAGTTTTATTGATCTTTGCTATTGTTTCCTTCATTTCTTTTTCATTTATTTCTGATCTGATCTTTATGATTTATTTCCTTCTTCTAACATTGGGGTTTTTTTATTCTTCTTTCTCTAATTGCTTTAAGTGTAAGGTTAGGTTGTTTATTTGAGATGTTTCTTGTTTCATAAGGTAGGATTGTATTGCTATAAACTTCCCTCTTAGAAATGCTTTTGCTGCGTCCCATAAGTTTTGGGTCATCATGTTTTCATTGTCATTTGTTTCTAGGTATTTTTTGATTTCCTCTTTGATTTCTTCAGTGCTCTCTTGGTTATTAGGTAGTGTATTGTTTAGCCTCCATGTGTTTGTATTTTTTACAGATATTTTCCTGTAATTGATATGTAGTCTCATAGCGTTGTGGTCAGAAAAGTTACCTGATATGATTTCAATTTTCTTAAATTTACTGAGGCTTGATTTGTGACCCAAGATATGATCTATCCTGGAAAATGTTCCATTAGCACTTGAGAAGAAAGTGTATTCTGTTGTTTTGGGATGGAATGTCCTAGAAATATCAATTAAGTCCGTCTTGTTTAATGTATCATTTAAAGCTTGTGTTTCCTTATTTATTTTCATTTTGGATGATCTGTCCATTGGTGAAAGTAGGGTGTTAAAGTCCCCTACTATGATTGTGTTACTGTCGATTTCCCCTTTTATGGCTGTTAGCATTTGCCTTATGTATTGAGGTGCTCCTATGCTGGGTTCATAAATATTTAGAATTGTTATATCTTCTTCTTGGATTGATCCCTTGATCATTATGTAGTGTCCTTCTTTGTCTCTTTTAAGTCTTTATTTTAAAGTCTGTTTGGTCTGATATGAGAATTGATACTCAAGCTTTCTTTTGAGTTCCATTTTCATGGAATATCTTTTTCCATCCCCTCACTTTCAGTCTGTATGTGTCCCTACATATTAAGTGGGTCTCTTGTAGGCAGCATATATACATGTCCTTTTAGTATCCATTCAGCCAGTCTATGTCTTTTGGTTGGAGCATTTAATCCATTTACATTTAAGGTAATTATTGATATGTATGTTCCTATTATCATTTTCTTAATTGTTTTGGGTTTTTTATTGTATGTCTTTTTCTTCTCTTGTGTTTCCTGCCTAGATAAGTTCCTTTAGCATTTTTTGTAAAGCTGCTTTGGTGATGCTAAATTCCCTTAGCTTTTGCTTGCCTGTAAAGGTTTTAATTTCTCCATCGAATCTGAATGAGATTCTTGCTGGGTAGAGTAATCTTGGTTTTAGGTTTTTCCCCTTCATGACTTTAAATATATCCTGCCACTCCTTTCTGGATTGTAGAGTTTCTGTTAAAAGATCAGCTGTTAACCTTATGGGGATTCCCTTGTATGTTATTTCTTGCTTTTCCCTTGCTCCTTTTAATATGTTTTCTTTGTATTGAATTTTGAATAGTTTGATTAATATGTGTCTTGGCACGTTTATCCTTGGATTTATGCTGCATGGGACTCTCTGCGCTTCCTGGACTTGACTATTTCCTTTCCCATAGTAGGTAATTTTTCAACTATAATCCATTCAAATATTTTCTCAGTCCATTTCTTTTTCTCTTCTTCTTCTGGGACCACTATAATTCAATGTTAGTGAGTTTAATGTTGTCCCAGAAGTCTCTGAGACTATCCTCCATTCTTTTCATTCATTTTTCTTTATTCTGCTCTGTGGTAATTATTTCCACTATTTTATCTTCCAGGTCACTTATCCATTTTTGTGCCTCAGTTATTCTGCTGTTGATTCCTTCTGGAGAATTTTTAATTTCATTTATTGTGTTGTTCATCATTGTTTGTTGTCCCTTTAGTTCTTCTAGGTCCTTGTTAAACTTTTCTTGTATATCTCCATTTTATTTCCAAGATTTTGGATCATCTTTACTATCATTACTCTGAATTCTTTTTCAGGTAGACTGCTTATTTCCTGTTCATTTGTTTGCTCTGGTGGGTTTTTACCTTGTTCCTTCATCTGCTGTGTTTTTCTCTGTCTTCTCATTTTGCTTAACTTACCGTGTTTGGGGTCTCCTTTTCACATGCTGCAGGTTTGTAGTTCCTGTTTTTTTTGGTTTCTGTCCCCAGTGGCTAAGGTTGGTTCAGTGGGTTATGTAGAGTTCCTGGTGGAGGGGACTGGTGCCTGTGTTCTGGTGGATGAGGCTGGATCTTGTCTTTCTGGTGGGAAGGTCCATGTCTCGTGGTGTGTTTTGGGGTTTCTGTGGCCTTATTATGATTTTAGGCAGCCTCTCTGCTAATGGGTGGGGTTGTGTTCCTGTCTTGCTAATTGTTTGGCATAGCGTGTCCAGCACTGTAGCTTGCTGGTCATTGAGTGGAGCTGGGTCTTAGTGTTGAGATGGAGATCTCTGGGAGAGCTTTCGCTGTTTGATATTACATGGAGCCATGAGGTCTCTGGTGGACCAATGTCCTGAACTCGGCTGTCCCACCTCAGAGGCTCAGGCCTGACACCCGGCTGGAGCACCAAGACCCTGTTAGCCACACAGTTCAGAAGAAAAGGGAAAAAAAAGGAAATAAATAAGTAAAATAAAATAATGTTATTAAAATAAAAAATAATTATTAAAAATAAAAGAAATTAAAAATAATTTAAAAAGGAAAAATAATCAGAAAAAAAGAAAGAAAAGAGAACCAAACCAAAAAACATATCCACCAATGATAAGAAGCACTAAAAACTATACTAAAAAAATAAAGAAAAAATAAAAAGCAACAACAACAGCAACAAAATACCATGGACAGGCAGAACCCTAGGACAAATGGTAAAACCAAAGCTATACAGGGAAAATCACACAAAGAATCGCACACATACACACTCACAAAAAGAGAAAAAGGAAAAAAATATATATATCGTTGCTCCCAAAGTCCACTGCTTCAATTTTGGGATGACTCATTGTCTATTCAGGTTTTCCACAGATGCAGGGTACATCCAGTTGATTGTGGAGATTTATTTATTTATTTATTTATTTATTTATTTATTTATTTTTTATAAATCGACCAAAATGTTTAATTTTAGATTATGGAAAGCATGGCCGCAGAAGTTATGACAGTTAAAAGAGTGTATAAAATAGAATATCTTCCCTTAAAGAGTCTAATAAAAGCATACTGCTGTTGAGTTTGTAATACATTTATTTCTAAATTAATTCATCTCATTAAAAGTATTTTTTCTGTGTCTGATTGAGGGTCTCATCTGCTACATTAGTATATAAGAGTGACATAGCAGGCAAAATGAAAAATGTTAAGATGCATTTAAACATGTTTGGCCCAATAAGTCCCATGCTCTGATTCTCCCTAACAGTTCATTCCATTATAAACTTAATTAGAAACCTTTTCTTTTTAATGTTGAGAAAAAGCATTTTTTTATATGTTCCCATATCCCCTCCCTTTTGCATCTCCCTCCCACCCTCCCTATCCCACCCCCCCAGGCGGTCACAAAGCACCGAGCTGATCTCCCTGTGCTATGTGGCTGCCTCCCACTAACCATCTACCTCACGCTTGGTAGTGTATATATGTCCATGCCACTCCCTCACCCCATCACAGCTTACCCTTTCCCCTCCCCATATCCCCAAGTCCACTCTCTAGTAGGTCCGTGTCTTTATTCCTGTCTTACCCCTATGTTCTTCATGACATTTTTTTTCTTAAATTCCATATATATGTGTCAGCATACAGTATTTGTCTTTCTCTTTCTGACTTACTTCACTCTGTATGACAGACTCTAGGTCCATCCACCTCATTACAAATAGCTCAATTTCGTTTCTTTTTATGGCTGAGTAATATTCCATTGTATATATGTGCCACATCTTCTTTATCCATTCATCCAATGATGGGCACTTAGGTTGTTTCCATCTCCGGGCTATTGTAAATAGGGCTGCTATGAACATTTTGGTACATGATTCTTTTTGAATTATGGTTTTCTCAGGGTATATGCCTAGTAGTGGGATTGCTGGGTCATATGGTAGTTCTATTTGTAGCTTTTTAAGGAACCTCCATACCATTCTCCATAGTGGCTGTACCAATTCACATTCCCACCAGCAGTGCAAGAGTGTTCCCTTTTCTCCACACCCTCTCCAGCATTTATTGTTTGTAGATTTTTTGATGATGGCCATTCTGACTGGTGTGAGATGATATCTCGTAGTTTTGATTTGCATTTCTCTAATGAGTAAAGATGTTGAGCATCCTTTCATGTGTTTGTTGGCAGTCTGTATATCTTCTGTGGAGAAATGTCTATTTAGGTCTTCTGCCCATTTTTGGATTGGGTTGTTTGTTTTTTTGGTATTGAGCTGCATGAGCTGCTTATAAATTTTGGAGATTAATCCTTTGTCAGTTGCTTCATTTGCAAATATTTTCTCCCATTCTGAGGGTTGTCTTTTGGTCTTGTTTATGGTTTTCTTTGCTGTGCAAAAGCTTTTAAGTTTCATTAGTCCCATGTGTTTATTTTTGTCTTTATTTCCATTTCTCTAGGAGGTGGGTCAAAAAGGATCTTGCTGTGATTTATGTCATAGAGTGTTCTGCCTATGTTTTCCTCTAAGACTTTGATAGTGTCTGGCCTTACATTTAGGTCTTTAATCCATTTTGAGCTTATTTTTGTGTATGGTGTTAGGGAGTGATCTAATCTCATACTTTTACATGTCCCTGTCCAGTTTTCCCAGCACCACTTATTGAAGAGACTGTCCTTTCTCCACTGTACATTCCTGCCTCCTTTATCAAACATAAGGTGACCATATGTGCGTGGGTTTATCTCTGGGCTTTCTATCCTGTTCCATTGATCTTTCTGTTTTCGTGCCAGTACCATACTGTCTTGATGACTGTAGCTTTGTAGTATAGTCTGAAGTCAGGGAGCCTGATTCCTCCAGCTCCATTTTTCGTTCTCAAGATTGCTTTGGCTATTCGGGGTCTTTTGTGTTTCCATACAAATTGTGAAATTTTTTGTTCTAGTTCTGTGAAAAATGCCAGTGGTAGTTTGATAGGGATTGCATTGAATCTGTAGATTGCTTTGGGTAGTAGAGTCATTTTCACAGTGTTGATTCTTCCAATCCAAGAACATGGTACATCTCTCCATCTATTTGTATCATCTTTAATTTCTTTCATCAGTGTCTTATAATTTTCTGCATACAGGTCTTTTGTCTCCTTAGGTAGGTTTATTCCTAGATATTTTATTCTTTTTGTTGCAATGGTAAATGGGAGTGTTTCCTTGATTTCACTTTCAGATTTTTCATCATTAGTATATAGGAATGCCAGAGATTTCTGTGCATTAATTTTGTATCCTGCTACTTTACCAAATTCATTGATTAGCTCTAGTAGTTTTCTGGTAGCATCTTTAGGATTCTCTATGTATAGTATCATGTCACCTGCAAACAGTGACAGCTTTACTTCTTCTTTTCCGATTTGGATTCCTTTTATTTCCTTTTCTTCTCTGATTGCTGTGGCTAAAACTTCCAAAACTATGTTGAATAAGAGTGGTGAGAGTGGGCAACCTTGTCTTGTTCCTGATCTTAGTGGAAATGGTTTCAGTTTTTCACCATTGAGGACGATGATTGTGGAGATTTAATCTGCTGCTCCTGAGGCTGCTGGGAGAGATTTCCCTTTCTCTTCTTTGTTCCCACAGCTCCTGGGTTTCAGCTTTGGAATGGCCCCGCCTCTACGTGTAGGTCGCCTGAGAGCGTCTGTTCTTGGCTCAGACAGGACAGGGTTAAGGAAGCAGCTGATTCGGGGGCTCTGGCTCACTCAGGCCGGGGGAAGGGAGGGGTACGGATGCGGGGTGAGCCTGTGGCGGCAGAGGCCGGCGTGACGTTGCACCAGCCTGAGGTGTGCTGCGTGTTCTTCCGGGGAAGTTGTCCCTGGTTCCTGGGACCCTGGCAGTGACGGGCTGCACAGGCTCCCGGGAGGGGAGGTGTGGAGAGTGACCTGTGCTCACACACAGGCTTCTTGGTGGCTGTAGCAGCAGCCTTAGCATCTCATGCCCATCTCTGGGGTCCGCGTTGATACCCGCGGCTCGTGCCTGTCTCTGGAGCTTGTTTAGGCGGTGTTCTGAATCCCCTCGCCTCACGCACCGTGAAACAATGGTCTCTTGCCTCTTAGGCAAGTCCAGACCTTTTCCTGGACTCCCTACCGGCTAGCTGTGGTGCACTAGCCCCTTCAGGCTGTGTTCACTCAGCCAACCCCAGTCCTCTCCCTGCGCTCCGAGCAAAGCCCGAGCCTCAGCTCCCAGCCCCGCCCGCCCCTGCAGGTGAGCAGACGTGCCTCTCGGGCTGGTGAGTGCTGGTCGACACCGATCCTCTCTGCGGAAATCTCTCCCCTTTGTCCTCCGCACCCCTGTTGCTGCACTCTCCTCCGTGGCTCCTAAGCTTCCCCCCTGCCCACCCACCCCACGTCTCCACCAGTGAAGGGGCTTCCTAGTCTGTGGAAACTTTTCCTCCTTCACGGCTCCCTCCCACTGGTGCAGGTCCCATGCCCATTCTTTTGTCTCTGTTTTTCCTTTTATCTTTTCCCTACCCAGGTACATGGGGGAGTTTCTTGCCTTTTGGGAAGGCTGAGGTCTTCTGCCAGCGTTCAGTAGGTGTTCTGTAGGTGTTATTCCACATGTAGATGTATTTCTGATGTGTTTGTGGGGAGGAAGGTGATCTCCACATCTTACTCCTCCGCCATCTTGATGGTCTCCCCGGCCCTCTTCTCTTAACTTGCAGATTGCATGGGCAACTTTTGAAGATAAGCAGGCCAGTGTGTACTTATCTAAGGGTCCCCAGAATTAAAGCAGAATGCAATTCATCATACTGAATGAGACCACTTCACATTGACCATGTCTCTGGGATGGTGAGACTATCTCGTAGGGGCAGACATAGTTGAAAATAATTCCTATTTATTATCCTCTGCTAACAGAAATGATTTTCTCCCTTCACCTAGGTTTCCAACCTTAGAGGTTGTCCTGTCCTCACACAGAAATTACCAGCGAGGTAGGAGTTTTTTTTTTTTGTTTTTTTTTTTTTGCTTTTCTGTGCTTTTAAGTATCCTGAAAAATCTAATCTCCTGAAGGTCCCTGTAACTATGAACATAAGACATGCTCCAATTACAAGGTCCTCAATCCATTTTTTTCTGTGCTATTCTAGTTCAAAATAAAGATACCAAAGGCAGGACTGCAGAAACTAGATTTGAATCTTTATTACTACAAGCAGACAACTGCACTGTAAACCACCCCTCCACTGCCACTTCTTATTGCTATGCAGAAATTCTGAGATAAGTGCTTTTAAATAGAACAACAAATCTCACCTAAGAATAAGATCAGATCTAGTTCCTTGTTTTTCCTACAGAAAAAAGAACATGGAAGGAGATAGCTTTTGTCTGGTGACTGTTTATTTTAACCCAGACGCTTTCTCCATTTGTAATTTAGTCTCGCTTGTGTTTTCAGAAGTATTGCCAATTTGGATGGGTTTCTTGGGCAGGGACTAACAGACAAGGTTAAACACAGCTGCTCTGGTGACTGGAGTCCTTAAGAGTCAGGCAAGACCTGAGCTGGTAAAATAAACTCAGAGAGGGCTGTCTGGACCCACTTTTCTAGAGACAAAATGAATATAAATAAGCATAGAATCAATATAGGCCAAGGTCAGAGGCAACGTGGGGACACAAACTGACAGAGAAAGATACTATCTATAGTACATTTGCTACAAGACAGCACAGCATCGGACGTTCTGGCTTTGAATCATCAGGATATCACAAGGAAACATGGTCCAGATTGGCAATGACCCTGTCAGCACTTCTTTGTAATATCAAATGCTTCTTTTACTGGGAATTTGGCTATCAGGTTGCAGAAGATAAAAATGACACTGAGATGCAAGGTCAAACCACAATGCTTATAATTTTTCAATTAGCTAAACACACACAGTCCTAACTGTACAGACGAAGGGGGCAATTGTTTTCCCAAGTGGTACCTCAACGTCTAGTGATGTACAAAGTACTTTTATACACATCATCTCATCACCATGGTGTGCACCCCGGTTACACAGATGAGTTGAACTGAAAATACTTTCATTCGCCACTTTTCACTATCTTTCTTTACCTTCTTTACCTTCTTTACCTTCTGGGTGGCATTAGTCTCCGTGTGGCCTAACGTCATTGTCATTTGGCTTTTCCAGGCACAAGACACCTCTAGAGAGGTCACCAGACTAGAACTACTCAGTTCTAACATCTTAGATGAGAGTCCCTCAGTCTTCCTGTGTTTCACCTTCTTAAGATGTATGCTCTAGATGTATTGTCCAAATTGTGGTAATCCTCTCCAAAAAAATAAGATGATAAGAATGAGTCTGGGTGGCTATGGGACTTTTACACTCAGTGAGGTTATAGATTAGTGTGACTTTCTGTTGGCATTATGTAATAAAATTTAAAATGTAAAATGTTATATCTAATAAATAGTCTATTCCAATGAGATAGTCACATAAACATGTAAAGATGCACAAAGATGCTCATCACCATTAGAAACAACCTAAACATCCACCAACGTGGGCCCTTTTATAAAGATATGGTGCATTCCCACCAGAGAATCCACTAAATCCACTAGAATCCACTAAATAGAATCATGGAAATTTATATTTGTTGACTTGAGAAGAAGTGCCATGACGTTTTTTTGTTTTGTTTTGTTTTGTTTTGCGGTACGTGGGCCTCTCACTGTTGGGGCCTCTCCTATTGTGGAGCACAGGCTCCGGACACGCAGGCTCAGCAGCCATGGCTCATGGGCCCAGCCGCTCCGAGGCATGCGGGATCCTCCCGGACTGGGGCATGAACCCGTGTCCCCTGCATCGGCAGGCGGACTCTCAACCACTGCGCCACCAGGGAAGCCCACCATGACGTATTTTTGAGAGAAAAGGAATTACAAAGCAGCATAGTTGATAAAATCCCATTTGTATATAAATCAAACAAATCCCATATCCCTCTGAGATCCAGTCTCAGCACCATGACCTTCACAGAAACAGCCCAGCTAACAAAAGGCTTTACCAAGCAATTTCAGTCTTTGCTCTCAACTTTCAGAAAACATTAAAGGACATACAGCTGCTAACTCACAGTACCATATCTTAAAATATCTTTTGCAACCCACCTTTTTTCATCCTGTTCTCTTTCACACTGTAATATTATAGCTCCTTCCTGAAGGCTCTCTCTCCCCAACAGCTTTTCCAGAGTCTCATCCACAAACTTTGCTCCCAAATTGATCATCCCCTTCTCTTCTGGTCCCTCTTCCCTCTTCCTTTGGTAGTAATTACCATAATCTGAATAATAAGGTAAGGAGAGAAGAAAGTACTAAGTGAACAAAATTTCCTTCCCAGGGAGTAGAAAGAAAATACTTACTGACTGTGTATATACTACAAAGTAACAACCTGGTAGCAAATGGAAAATTATTACACGGGTATCTACTGTATATATACATAGAAGCATCTGCAAGGATGTTGACAAAATTCTTAACAATAGTGATCTCAGTTGGGATTTCCTGTGACTTTTGCTTTTAACTTTATATCTCTACTTCTATCTCTTTGAATTATTCATGAAAAACGTGTATTGTTTATAATCAGAAATGAGAAATAAACTCATATCAGCATGTAAAAAAGGGATTGTAATAATGCTCACAGGGAATAATGGATGTGAAAAAATAAATACACCATTTAAGTACAAAATATATGTACTTTAAATGAACTGTTTCTCCCTGTTTTCAACATTAATGAGCTTTATTATTTTGGAATTATTTTAATTACTGCTACATGTTAGCATTAGTCAGTTTCTTAACAGTTGAACATTTCCATATATTGCTTAATTTTTTATTTTACTACCAATCAATCCTGCTTAATTTGTGAGTCCACTGCATTGTTACTTGTACAGCATCTAATGACTTAAACACTTCAAACTAACTGTGATCATTTTCATCCATTTGCCCTGGAAGCCGTCATCTTTCAGGATCTCATTGGTGAAGAGGAAGTTAGTATATGTATGTTTGTATCCATTTCAATCTCCCCCATACTTAGACAGCCTTGGGTCTCTTTCAAAATTTATAGCGTCTATTTATTTTTATGATTTGTAAGCCAGACAAATTTCCCTGTAATTTCAAGATGGCTACCTCTGCAGTTCCCAAAATTCTGACTCATGAGTCTTCTCTTAGATGGGGGAATTCTGAAGAGAGGTCTGTAACACATCACCGGTGGGGCCTGGTTTTACAACTGCTAATAACCAGGCGACTGGCATTCCTGTTTCCTGAGAAAAGAGCTTGTTAGTCAGACTCTCCAACAAGAAATGCTAACTAGCACCCTTGCTTATGGCTGGGAATTCCATCCTGTGATTCCAGAAAGCAGAATGTGTTGCTGACACCTGTATTTACCTCTCAAAGTTTCTTCAGCATGATAACTCAATCCGTTCTAGTCATAGACAACTTAAAGCAGGTCTCTTTGTGAGGAGAGAGAAATAACTGCTCATCGAAATCCTGAAGGACCTTGGAAAATTGAAAAAATGATTGGTAATGGGCTTTAATAGGCTGGTGACAGAACAGAACATTCAGAGGGAAAAAGTGTCCAAAGTAAGTGGAAAATGGTTGTCTTTTTAACGCCACAGATTCAGGTGTCAGGAAGGGACTATATCCTTCAGTGTTATTATATCAATATTAAGCAACATTTTAATAAATAGAGCAGGGTACCTGTTTGCTTTCTTTAGTTTTGTTTTGTTCTTGTTTTTTGTGTGTCCTTCAGAGTCACTTGAATGGCCCTTAGTTCTGTGAATATGGCCAAGTAAGTACCATTGACCCTTATTTCTCATTCTTTTAGAGTGACTTTGGAATTATTGCTTCACTTTCTGGTAGGAAGTTGATCAACTTGGCCAAAAGCCAGGCTTTTCTGAAAAAAGAGCTCAGCAGAGTCACCACCCCAGCAAAGAGTTCTCTGACTTTCCTCACCAGATGATTCTCCTTTTATGTAATCTCACCTTGTACCACTCCATCATTGCCTTCTCACAGTTGTGGCTTTGTGTTTTACTGTTATTCTTTGTTTCATACTTCAGTCCTGCTCTAGGCTTTAAGCAACATGAGGGTAAGGACTGAGACTCTCTTTGTTCATCATTATATTCCTAAATGCCTCACACAGTCTGACCCACACAAGCACTCAACAAACACAGTACTTGTCAAAAAAATAAATGAATGAAGACATGAATGAATGAATGAGTTGGAAAGATCTATTTACGGTGTTACCAATCAAGGTAAGTGGCAAAGAGGATAACAAAATCCAAAATAAACTTACCACAAAGGTAGAAAGAAATGGGGCCAGTAGACTGGATTTGAGTTAGAAACAGAAAAGGGGATAGTTGTTTAATTTCTATGATGTGACAGACGCTAGACATGGTCTTGATCCATCCTTCCTCGGAAGGCCTGTCTTAGGATCTGGCTAGGTATAAAATGAAAGAAACATTCTCTATAAATGGTATCAACATGGGCCTCAGACTTGTTATAGACGAAAGCTATCTCATCTGAGCAAGGGACAGGAAGTGACCTTCCCCCAAAAGCTTTTTGGGGTTAGGATAGGGCTCTGCCAAGGCAGAGGACTTCACCCAGCCTCACAGCCATGTTCCTGGACAGCATGCAGTATTTGCCAACAAGAGTAAACAACATTCTGGAGTCAAATCAATGCTCAGATGATGCATAACCTCCCTTCCTGCCTCTTCTTCTGCTGGAGGGTTTCTGGGCCACCTCACCCAACATGAAGTATTTCAAATCCAATGATTGGTACCCTATTGAACTCTTATTCACCTAACATTCACACAGGGATTTTCATTTGAACCTGCCCTGGAGGAGATTAGCACCCTATGAAAGTCACCAGCAGAAGGAACTGAAATCACTATAACTCAAAGAGCCCTGGGCCATTAGCCGGGAGTCAGTGCCACTGAGTACAACCCAGGTCACCCTCCAATGACAACTTTCAAGCTGCACCTTGACACCCTTGACCACTTTAGGAACAGGGATTGTCCGTCTCTGCATTTCCAGCAAGGCTGACCTCTATTGGGAGCTTTCTTCCCTGCATCACTGTTGGTCCACTCATGTGACTCAGAAGGAGTCTGAATTTCCCTCTTGCCAAGACACCTATAAACACTTAATGGATGCCAGGACACAAGATGAGGATGAAAGTAGAGATGAAAGAATTGGGGACTGAATGTCTGACCGTCTGTCTACTCTAATAGCCACATAGGGACTTAAATACTGCACTCTAGGAACTTCCAGTGCAAAACTAGGTAGAGGAATATCTTCATTATTTAGATAAAAACCAAAAGATAACTAATTCATAAACTCAGTCTACCTTTCACCAGTGCCACCTATAATTTTCAATCCTATACGTTATCTTCCAAAAATATCAATTGAAATATCATCACCCTTAGAGGTTAAAAATCTCCATGTGATTCTCATTATCTACAGAATCAAATTCAATCTCCCAACACACCTTTGTCTCATACCCCTCCACACTTCCTTAAATTTGTTAGCTGTATCAATTTTTAAAATTTCTTTTTAGTATAAAATACTAAGTATAAAATATATATTTTAGGGCTTCCCTGGTGGCACAGTGGTTGAGAATCTGCCTGCTAATGCAGGGAACACGGGTTCGAGCCCTGGTCTGGGAAGATCCCACATGCCGCGGAGCAACTAGGCCCTTGAGCCACAACTACTGAGCCTGCGCGTCTGGAGCCTGTGCTCTGCAACAAGAGAGGCCGCGATAGTGAGAGGCCTGTGCACCACGATGAAGAGTGGCCCCCGCTTGCCACAACTAGAGAAAGCCCTCGCACAGAAACGAAGACCCAACACAGCCAAAAGTAAATAAATAAATTAAAAAATATATATATATATATATATTAGCATGTATAAAATAATACACACTCAAACAATATAAAAGGCACAAGAAAAAATATTTTCTCTTTTTCTATCTCCACCTCTTTCTCAGAAGTAAACTGTTATGCTTTGCCATGTAGCCCTTCAGATATTTTACTCTATATAAATCTTTATGTATTGGAGTTGCATTATAACCTACCAAACCAACTAATGCACATATAATAAAAATATATAGAAAGAGAGAAAATTGCAAAGAGAAAGCAGCATAAATAGAAGTTCAGGCTACTTATTCTACTCCGTGGAGCACAGAGCCTTGAGAGAGCCTGGAACTCTGCTGACCCTAAGGACAGCTGCTTCCAGGCCTGTGGAGGGTGAACATCTCACAGCTGAGTGTGGTCCTAAGTGCTTGTAGATGCAGGTTTGATTGTAGTTGATTCTCAGCTGATGAATTTGCTTGAAGACCGAATCCCCTCATTGGATGTGACTCTATTATCTATATGAATATAATATTTTCACTATTATAATGAGGGTGTAATACACTGCTTTGCAACCAGGAGCATTTTTTTCAAGACTTTATTTATCTATTTTAACCACTGCCTGATATGCTATTGCTTAGATGCACTGTAATAATTCATTCAACCTGTCTCTTTTTCGTGGGCATTTCACTCCTGATTTTCACCAATTTCGGTGATGGGCCAAACATCCTTGTACATCTATCTTTGTGCTCTTGTTTGGTAGGATACATCCTGGCAGTAAAAACACTGGAATGAAACGTAGGCACTTCTAAATTTTTGGTAAGTATTACCAAATAGTTATATAAAATTTAAACATACTAATGGTGTCCCTCACTGTTTTCTACAGAACATTTAGAGTTATTTATTATATAAAAGTACGAAGAAGAAAACTAAACAGTCTCATAATCTCCACTGAAATTTATAATAGAGAATTGAAATATGTAAATATTAAAACTAAAAAGTAAAAAAAATCTACCTCTCTACAATCTCTTCTAAAGATAACCATCTTGTATTTCCTTTAAAATTTTTTTGCATGCATATAATAGCATTCTTACATGCAAATATATTTATGTATATATCCTTTTAGTAAAAAAAGGGTTATTATATACATGCAACTTTTCACTGTGCTGTTCTTTCCTTTGAAAAATACATCTTTGAGATTCTTTCCATATCAGCATCCATAACTGTACCTGATTCTAGTGGCTGCATACCATTCCATTTTATTGGCAGTTCATAATTTAATTAACCAGTCCCTTACTGATTGATACTTACAATGTTTCAAGTTTCATGTTATTACAAGTGATTCTTAACACACTTCTTATAAAAACACACTCATACTCTAACACACTCATTCTTAAAATTGAACATGACTCTGTTCATATTTTATTATCAATACATCGATGTAAGCGTAGTGTGGTTATTTACATATGTCTTCCTCAAAAAAACTGTGAGCTTCTTGAAGAAAAGGAACATGCTTTACTCTGTGGTAAATCCTCAGGACCTGGTACATGGTTACATGATAGGAGCTCACTAAATGTTACATATATGAAAAAAGGAATGAAAAAAATGCTGCTAGTAAAGATCTATCTTTTCTTAGTTTTAATGTGAGTCTGAAAATATGCATTTCATGGGTCCATTGATACAAGAGACATTTGTTAAGCATCTATTATGTGCTAGACCTTATGGCCTATACGGCCAGGAATTGAAGCAGGTGCATAAATAACGGAGATAAATGGAGATAAGGGTCTCAGAACGCCACAAAGGAAGAGCCACAGGCAATCAGAGGGAGCCAGAGAACATTTCTAGAAAATAGTATATGCTTAAAATCAGACACTGCAGTATTGGTAAACCAAATCCTGGGCCAGTGGATGGTTGGGTGGGGGGACTTGGATTTATAGTATATACCAATTCCTGTGGCCATTTTCAAGGTACCAGAATATTTAACGGTCAAGTCTCTTAAGCCAGTACAACCTTCTCCAGCATAACACTGAATCGGGGCATCCCAGCCAAGCTTCAGGAAACTCCCGTTCTCGTCCTGTCACCATGACCTCCCAATACCACATTATTTCAGTTATTGTCACCCCTCCCATGCACTAGACAGGTAAAACAAAGTATTCTTTGGAGGTCTGAGCAAGAGAAGTCAGGGGGCATTAGAGAATGACTTCTATCTGCCCTGTCCAGCTGTCCACGCTTCATGGCCGGTCTTGCGGGCCCTCAAAGCGTCCGTTCCTGTAATAGGGGTGGGGCGGGTGCACGGTTGTCAGCAAGAGACCCTGAGCGAAGCCATTCGCGTGAGACCATTAGGACGAGACCCTGAGTGCAGTGGTTAGAGGTTCTGCTCCACCAACAGTCAGCTCCCAGTGGTCCCTGCAGCAGAAGGTGTGGTGAGAGGTGCATTGTGGCCTTCTCCCCGGGGCCCTCCAGGCCCTCTGGCCTCGGGTGAGCTAGGGAGCCCCGGGATGGACAGTGCTGTGTCCCACAGAGCTCCAGAGCCCTCGCCACAGCCGCCCACTGGCTGGGCCCAGGCCTTGAAGCAGCAGCAAACCTGTCCCCCATCCCCACCTCCGCGACTTAATGGCGGGGTCTGTCTCCGTGGGTCGTGGTCCATGGAGGCCTCAGCAGCTGCAGTATGTGGACACTGCCATTAAGGTAACAGCTTCAACAAGCTTCAGTCTTTCTGCTCAAGTCTCAAAAATTGGTCCAGCTTAGATCAATTGTCTACCCCTCGGAGGTGGCCAGAGGTCAGGGCTAAGTTGCAGGGACATTGCACGTCATTCCTTCAGGTCCACCTCTATGGTTGGGGCTATTGTCAAAGAAGGGCAATAGTCGCGAGCTGGGAATTATCCTGATTGATATTTGCTACAACGTGTATTCCTACTGATCCTATACAAATGGTTCTCTCCAGTTTAAATGAAAAGCCTGAGGGCCGGCTGGGTCCTGGGTGCCTGGCTCCCTCAGTGACGTCGGCTGGGCAGGGCCTGGGGACCTGGCCCTGAGGGTGCCGCCAGCTGAGATCTGCCTCCTCATCTGGGCCTGGACACTGGCGGGAGGACCCAGACTGGGTGCTGGATGAGCGCTCCTGGGCAGGGTTACCAGCCCACGAAGGGACCCCATCCTCTTGGCCAGGTCCTGGACCTTGGAGGGCTAAAGTTGAGCCTTGGGACCTTGCCCTTTCTTGTCAGAACAGAGAATAACATCTGTTTTGGTGGAGGTTTACAGGAACATCATGACCTGACCATGACCTGACCTCAAGAACAAAGGATCTAATACCAAGAAGTGTGCAACAACTAACCACGCCCCTCCCTCACCTTTCCATTAAAAGGGCTTTGCTTGAAAGCTTTTGGGAAGTTCAGGGTTTTTAAGGCATGAGCCACCCATCTCCTGAAATGGCCCTGCGATAAACCTTCCTCTGCTCCAGACTCTGGCATTGTGTTATTGTTTGGCCTCACTTTGTGTGGGGCACTCGGACTTGCATTCTGTAACCTTCCCTCCTTGAAGGCCTCTTTTCCTCATTACATTGCCTAAGCTGCTGAGCTCTTTACTAAAGCTTCCAACTTCGCTTTGTTGACTGAGCCAGAAATCTCTTAGAAAGATAAGAAAAACAAATGGACTTTGCAGATTATAAATAGGGCTCCCTGCTAACCAAGCTCACATCCCCTGAGGCTTCAATGTGTATTTAAATATCAAATTTACAGCAGGAATATAGGGCCTGGAGTTTGAGAGATGAGTCAGAGTGTATTTTAAGAGGTATTGGATACATGTTAAGATTATACTTTTCTTTGGAGCCAGGAAACAAAGAGTGTCAGCTGTGCCATGAGAAGTTATAATTTCAAGATCCTGTCTTGGTTGCCCATGTGAGAATCTCATACAAGTTTCTAGAAGAGGGGCTTTACAGGCATTAGTCAATCTTAGCCCAGAGTATTTTTAGTATGATTATTTGGCTCTGGGCTTCACTCTTAATCAGAAATCTTGAAGACAAAATAAAAACAACCAACAAAAAAATCATATCTACCCCTTTGGGAGTTTGAAATGTATTTTTCCAAGTAGAGCTTCGATTTACAATATTCTCATTCATCGGATCCAGATTTGCAAACCAGTATGACATCCTCATTTTCCACTTAAACCATGAAAACTAGTATGTTAGAAGAGATCCCTTGGAGAATTAAATAGTGCCTTTGATGATCAAAATAAAGAATGGGGAATCACAGAGACAAAATTTAACCCAACCCAGTTAAAATCAATTAAGATGTATTTTTTTGTTTATTTAAATTAAGAATATTGACGCACTATCCCTGAAAATTAGCAGTACATTCATTCAACTTTTTCTATGGAAGATTTCAGACATGGGGAATTGGTAAAACTAATTACTAGCAAGAAAAAGAATGATGTGTTTTAAAACAAAGCACAAAACATCGAAAACCAAAGGCTGAAGCAGGAAAGAACTTAGCACAGGAAGAGGACTCAAGTAACATGATGACCAGGCTCCATAACCTTGAAGGAAACACTTCCAACCAAGGCCTGCTTCCCAAGGATGCCACCAATGCAGTCACAGAGCCCCATGCTCACAAGGGTCTTGTGCTTGGGCTTAATGGTGTTGTCTTGAAATTCTTAATTTTATCTTTGACTTATGTTTTTAAAATAAGTGAGCCAGTGGAGCATGTACTACTGGCTTGGAGGCTTGGCCCACAGGAGGGCCCATCTCAACTGCCCTCCCTCAGACAGGCTCTCAACCACCCACCCTCTCATTCCCTGGTGCCTCAGGACATGCCCAGCCTCCTGTTCTGCCCCTTCCCACCAGAAGAAGTAAAGTAGAACTAATGCACTCCACACCATCTTGGGACAGGATGTGCACTCCAGGGTGGCATCCTGGGCTGGCTGTACCACAGTGCGTTAGGCAGGTGACTCTGGGTGGGGGGGGGTGAGCCCTCACCCACCCCTGATCCAGGTACTGTGTACATTGGGGTGCAGAGGTCACAGTCCCTTGGGGGTCACTTGTGGAAAGGGGAGATTGATTTCCCTGCCCCCTAGTTGGGCATACATGTTGATCCAGTGGCTGGACATTGATATATAATTATATCATATAATATATAATTAGTGGCTTTTATATGCCTCTGTTTTACTTTTTCTTCACTTAATTATCTCTTTATAAGAGTTAATGTTTTTAGCTGGTTAATCATTTGCCTTGTAGCAGTTCTCTGCCCAGTCTCATGTCTTGCTCTAAATCAAGAATCAGAAAATGTCTCTCTGCTCTTCCCTTTTCTTAGGTCCTTAGGTCCTGACTGCTTTGGCAGGGCTGCAACAAGACTTTTTTTTTAATGGCTCTTTGTTTTCCAGCAGGAACACAGGTATTCCATCATAGCTGGAAATTGATGACATAGTTTGGTGTCATAAACTGGACAACTGTTCCAGAACAGCTTTCTATAACCAGAAAGAACAAATGAACATTGATCATTCCAGAATCCTATCATTCTGAGCTCAGAGATTCTAAATTTTAATTAGTTTGTATTAAATAGTAGTTTACATTAGTTCTTTAAATTAAACTGTCTTTGAGGTGGGTTTTTTTTTTAATGGACACTTTAGGTGATGCATGTCCCTTAATGGAAACATTTTCCAGTGAAAATTTTGTGAACATGTATTAACCCATAATGCTTCTAGCCCTGAGTTGTCTGTATGTTCAAGTTAAACAATTAACTACTTTCTGGGGAAGATCTTGGCCCTGCCTAAGGGTACATCCTCTACCCAACCCCTGTGTGAAGCTGGGGCTGGCCCCAGGGCAGTCACATGCCCTGGTTAGACCCCATATTATTCATAAAATGTCATAAGGAGATGTCAAACCTGCCTTTCTCTCAGTTTATTCTTAAAATATATGTAGGGCACTTCCCTTTGTCAGTAACCTGGAGGTTAGGTAAATAGACAATATACTGTGAAGTTCTCTGTGGAACTATTTTTTTAAATAAAAAGCTTAGTTTTAAGAAATGTCATTCACAGAAGTTTACCATAAGGCTATAGGAATCCACTCCTTCCTCTTGAATCTAAAAGAGCTAAGGAAGAAAAATATTGCTTTTGATTTCATTGCTTTGGTCCCTTGTACACTAGCTATGCTTTGGCATTGGGCCTCTTTGACCCGCATCCAGGGAGGTAAGAAGAGGAAGTCATTCTACACTTGCCATTTTATTTATCACAGAAATTATTGTTGCGGATGCCGTTCTCCTTGGGAAATCACAGGAGATGTTTCTCTCAGTTCTCAATATCAGGAAGAGCTGTGCATCTCTGAAAAAGGGGGATTTTTCATTTTTAGACACTCTAAACATTGTAATCAATCATGTTTCATTTTGTTTGGCAGCTAGGAAGCTCAGAACCAAATCTGGAACCTCTTCAGGCAATGTATTTCAAGGATTTTGTGTGTTAATCTTGTCTCTGGTTTTATTTTAGTTTCCTTCAGTTATCCTGTAGCATTGTATATATGTTTTCAGGTAGAATCTTAAATAATTTTTGGAATGAAACAAAGGATAAAAAACATGAATAAATGACCTTAAGAACGGGGATGGACTGTCCTTGTGTCTCCAGTGTTTTTATCTTTTGGATCTACCCTTCCCTTCAGGCCCGGCCAAAGGAGGCAGGTGCAGCTCTGTACCCTCCCAGTCTCTAAAGCAGCGGTTCACTGGGAACTTCCCCACTGGCAGTGCCAGGAAAAAGAGGTGAGAGGAACATGGAAGAAGCCCATTAACAAAATCAGTCAGTAATTCATAACAATTGATGGGCTAGAGATCTGTTTTAAATGTTTATGACAGTCCCTTCCAGCTCTAAAATTTTATTTTATCCTATAATTCTATGAGCAGTCATTAAACGTACAGGTTAATTCTAGTTTTGTAAGTTTTTGACACTCTTGTGACCATTCTCTGTGTTTCTTGAAGCCCTTATCTTGAGTTCCTGCTGCTCAGATTCTTTCAGAAAGTCTGTCCAACATTAAAATCTAACTGAAGAGTCCTTGTCCCTCTTCCCACGCCTCCACAGCACAACAAAAATGAGGTTAGCAGCACACTTGCATCAGCCATCCCGGCCCCTATAGAAGTGATTCTTAAAATGGGTGGGAGGGTGATCAAGGTTTACATCACCATGGTGGGATGGGTCAACATCATATTTTCTCCTGTGTGGTGCCCTGAGAAGAGCATAAATAGCACCATTTCTGGGGGTTTTGCTGTCAAGAATGCATGGGCATTCTTGTTTGAGCCTGAGGAATCATTGCACAGACCCAGGTTGAAGGACATTATACAGAATGAATATAGAATTAAATACAGATACAGAATTTCAAATGTCAAGGCCACGGAAGACAGGGGAAGAATGAGGAACTACTCCAAATAAAAGAAATTAAAGAGATACGACAACTAAATGCAACTCATGATTCTGGATTGGGTCCTGAATGAGAAAGGGAAAGAGATATTTGGGGGACCATTGAGGAGATGTGAAAGGCGTCTGTGGATTGTGCTTTGGAGAGTAGTGTCATCAGTTGTATCAGTGCTAATTTCCTGACCGGAAAATGTGTATGGTGAAAGGTAGGAAAGTGTCCTTGTTTGGGGATATGATGTGGAAAAATATACACTGAAGGATCTAAATATGACAGAGCATCATGTTTGCAACTTTCCCTCATATGACTCAGAAAAAAACGAATAATGATGGGTATATCTGTCTCTATATCTATATAAAGACAGAAAATGAAGGAATAAATTTGGTAAAACGCTAATAAAGGGGAATCTGGATGGGGGGATATGGTATTCTTTAAGTTTGAAATTATTTCAAGGTAAACTATTTTTTTAAAACTTAGGATTTATGTTTATTGAAATGTAAAAATTTCCATGATTTATTTATGTAGATTATCCATATATTTATATGTTAACGGAGGTAAATGTCTTCACCCATCAGATTGGGAAGACGGGGGAGAGGTTAAGAGGGACTTTGCCCTCTTATAAACTTTATAAACACTTTGTAAACAAGTATTTACCTCATTGTAGGAAAATCCAGCTCGTGGAGATTAAGATACCATTTAATTAGAGAAGGCAAAGAGGTCAGTCCTTCACTGAAATGGCTTACCCAGATGACAGTTCACAGAAAAATACAATGCCAACCTTTATTTGTTATTCATTCTATTTTCTTGATGTTTAGATATCTCTTTGGATTGAGTGTTCTCCTGCTTTTTGATAGTTTAGGTCAGTCATTAATTTAATTAAGAGAACTAGTTCCATCAACATTCACATACACAAACTTTCTTGTGCAGTGGATACATACGGGGCTTTTTACCTAGTACCTTTCTATCTATCATTGGAGACCTCTGAAGAAAATGTGTTTCTTCAACTCTCCTCAAAGAGCTGTCCCCTCCTGTCCACGCCCATGGATGCTGTAGAGTCCACTCTGTTAGCCCAGTGTTACCCTCCTCTGACACTTATTCATAGGTGTAAGACCCTAACTCAAGCAGAGCCAACAAGATCTTTTTTCAGGAGTTTTAGACTTGGGACTGAGAGCATTACATTCTCTCTCTCTGTCTAAGAGGCTAAAGTTCTGAGGGCTTTCAGCAGCTATCTTTCTGTCGGGTAGATAAAACTGTTAAAAAAAAAAGAATGTGAGGAATCAGGGTTTTCAAGAGCCTAATCCAGTTGTTCCAGAAGCCCATCCATCTTTCTGACCTTGGTTTCCAGGAGACATGTTTCTATGCTTACAATAAATACCCTTTTTCATTAAGGTAATTCAAGTTGGGTTTCTATAGCTTGCTATCAAAGGAGTTCTATGTAGTATGTGTGGAAAAAGCACAGCATCTATGAAACCACCACTCTGTTCCGGTCTCATGGCAGTTTGAGTCATGTTTCTTGGACAAGGAGATACTTGTCTTGTGACACTGAGTGTGCGACCTTCAAGCTACTACAAGAGTAATTTGTGTGATGGAGAATGACTCCAGAGCTAGGTTCTTATCCACCATCAAGAAACATATTTTTCTTCAATTCTCCAAGGAAAGAATATTTACATATGTAATTTCCTACAGAGATTATCATCATCTTAGACACCTGCCTGACACGTAGGCTTTCAGAGTCAACACTGCTAAAGTTGAGGAGAAAAATATTTGGGGGGCGGGGTGGATTTTAGAAGGATAAAAAGGAACAAAAAATGAAATCTGAAATGTTCAAGCTCTGATTCTCTCTCCCCCTTCTTACCTTCTCTCCAAAATTACTTTGGGGAGGAGGTGGGGGAGCCTCTCAAAATTTCTTTCTGAGTTCTATTCTGCTCCTACCGCATTAAGCCTATAACTATCAGTTTTCTTTCTTTCTTGGCTTTTCCTTCATGAGGAACTTTTCCACACTTAAAATAGTCAGAGGGTGGGCTTCCCTGGTTGCGCGGTGGTTAAGAATCCGCCTGCCAATGCAGGGGACACGGGTTCGAGCCCTGGTCCGGGAAGATCTCACATGCCTCAGAGCAGCTAAGCCCGTGAGCCACAACTGCTGAGCCTGCACTCTAGAGCTACAACTCCTGAAGCCCGTGCGCCTAGAGCCTGCGCACCGCAACTAGAGAAAGCCTGTGCGCAGCAACGAAGACCCAACGCAGCCAAAAATAAATAAATAAAAATTTTTTAAAAAGGTAAAACAACCTCCTTACCCATCTTCCCACTTCAACTCTTGTTCCCTCTCATCCATTCTCTGCATAGCAGCTAAAAGGCTATTTTTTAAAGCATAAAATCAGAGAACTAAATCCCCTGTGTGAAACACTCCATGTGTTTCTCACCATACTTAGACGGAAAACCAACTTTCTGACCATGACCTCCAAACTCTGTCTGATCTGTGCCCTGTATACCTTCTTGGCCCCAAATCCCATCACCCTTTCCCTCACTCACTGTCCTGTAGCCACTCTAGCTCCTCTCAGCCTCTTGCAAGTGGTCCAAAAAGTACTCTTCTAAACCAGACAACCTGTGCTTCCAGGGAAGCAACCTACAAAATTCAAGTCTTCCAGAAGCTCACGAAAGGGCTGATGTGCCAGTCAATGAGGAAGGTTCTACCCTGGGAGACAGAGACCCTTAGGACACCAAACCAACATCTATTATTCTACTGTCAATATATGAGAACACTAAGCAGGCAACTGCCTAATATTCCCCCTGCTCTGAGTGCCATGGGACACCCCCCCACCATCATCACTCAGGTGAGACTCCAAAGCTAGACCCGGGCTCCTGACAGTAAATAGAGTGTTATGGTTTATAACACAAGTTTGATTTAGACAAAATTAGGTTTGAAACCTGGCTTTACCACTTAGTGGTTGTGTGACTTAGGCAAGTCACTTAATGCTACGAGCTGCAATTTTCTACACTGTAATGTGATAATTATTTGACTTTGTGAAAATTAAATGAGAAAAAGCATATAGAGCCCTTTCTCATAGTCAGCACTCAAGCACTGCTAACTCCTGAACAGTAATTAAACAGAACCGTCCTGGCTTTTATTTTATTTTTGCTTTTACAAACTTAATGGGTGCAGAAGTTAAAAGTTGATTAAGCAGAGAAAGAGCCAGCAAAGCAGTCAGCTTCTTGTTGATTTTGATCATGTTAAACTTTGCCTGAAGCCTCTGCAATCCTGGGTACAGTCCTGGGTACACCATGAGGCAATGCTTCTCAAGTGAGGCCTGTAAACCCCTGTATCAGCAACACTTGTCAATGAGGCTCATTCCTGAGATCCACACAAAACCTCTCATCCGGAATCCCTGGGGTTGAGAGCAGAAGTAGACATTTAAAACAAGTTTTCTAGATAGTTATTACTGTACATATAGATTGACAGCATGGAACTGGCGCTCAAACCAAAACAGACTGAGTTATTGAACAACAGAATCTACGACTGATCTCAGATGCAAACAATCCCATTCAGCTTTGCATCTTTCAAAAAATCTTTCTCCAAACATAAGCAATATATTAGATTTTTTTTAAAAAAGAAATGCAATGAACAGAAGGTCAAGAGTTCCTGGGATATTTATTTCAAAGCCCTAGAGACCTCCTCTTTGACATTCCAAAGGCCCTCGATAGGCCTGTAAATTGAATGACATATAACCACATGTGCATGGAAATCCATTCTTCCAGAGACCTGCCCTCCCACAGTGCAGTTTCTATCAGGTGGAGACTTATAGCTCATGTGTAATATGGACGGAGCACCCTCATTTGTCACTCTATCACTCTCTCCACCCTATATGTGCGTTACAAAGAATCGGACTCCATTTTTGATGTCTGCTGACAACTTTCCAGCCACATCGTTCCTCTTCTCCTGCTGCCCCACAGCCAGACGATAAGACGCCTGGGTGCTCCCTCCTTTGGTACCAGCAGGAAATTCAGGTCACACAAGCCTCAGCACATGTGAGGGGACACTCACTCCATCCCTACACTCTAACCACCATAAAAAGCCAAGCCAGTCACCCTTTCCGGATCTCCCAAGCCTTTGGACCTGCTTGGAAATTTGTCCTGCTCTCCTTTAAAAGTCTCATTATGTGAGTAATAAAGCTTCTCAAGCTCTCATAGTGTGTGTGTGTGGCATCATCAGTCTAGACCCCTGAACTAAACTTGTGGTGGTGGCAGGTCCATCCCATTTCCACAGAGGGACCTAAACAACCTGGGAAATGGCAGTTTCTTCCTTCCTTCCTTCCTTCCTTCCTTCCTTCCTTCCTTCCTCCCTTCCTCCCTCCCTCCCTCCTTTCCTCCCTCCCTCCCTCTCTCCCTCCCTCCCTTCTTTCCTTTCTTCCTTCCTTCTGCAAAGGGTCTTAGTTGCGGCACGCAGGATCTTCATTGCCACATGCAGGATCTTTTAGTTGAAGCACGTGGGCCCTTAGTTGCGGCATGCAGGATCTAGTTCCCCGACCAGGGATTGGACCCGGGCCCCCTGCATTGGGAGCGCAGAGTCTTAACGACTGGACCACAAGGGAAGTCCCAATGGTAGTACCTTCTAAGCCATCTCGGTGTCTGAAGTTTCTCTGTCCCATCTGCACACCACTCCAACGTGCTGCTCTGATTTTGTTGCTTCTCCATTTAAGTTTAGAATTAAAATCTTTCAATGGTTTCCCTACAAAATCAAGTTCTAAAATCTTAGCGTGGCATCTAAGGCCCATAATTTTAACACAATTTTACTTTCTGGGCCTGTCTCCTCTACCATTTTAGAAACTCTATTCTTTAGCCAAAGAGCTGAACTACTGATTCCCAAAGGAATTTTAACATCTGACTTGTATTCACAGTTAGCCTTGTATGTGCTTTTCCATTGTTGTCTTAAACTATTACTTATATATTATGATGTTATTTAAACTTTCAGTTCTTAACGATATTCTTCTACCAGATTTTTAGAAGACAGGAACTTTCTTTGTTTCTCCCATAGGATTTAAGGCAAAGCCTGACCCATCATATGTGCTTACTGAATATTTATTCTTCTGATTTGATTTTATAAAGAGTTATAAATCTACTCTAGGATTTCTCAAGGGTGGAAAAACAAAGGATAATTTTTGTTGTAGACTTTTCAGCCATATTTTATGTTTTAATTATACATGACTTTATAGACTGGGTTTGGGAAAATATTCTTTAATATAAAAATGAAATGGATCTGCCCATTAGTCTGTTGTGATAAACAAATTTGAACTTTTCTCACAATTGTAACTTATCAAGATAAAATTTCCTTAGGCTGAATTACTAAATCAATTATTTTGTTTCAGATGTACTGATTTTTAGAGGAATTTTTCTAATCATATACTTTTAGTACAGATTTTAATCCTTCAATTAACACTTTACAAAAGCCCTTATTGCTAAAAAGGGCAACATGGTAAATTTTTTCCATTGGATTGGTGTTCACATGGGCATACACAACAGGGATTTGTGGATCCTTCAAAAAAGCATTTTTTTTTCTTTAAATCCTCCACTCAGCATCCTTCCTGAGCAGATAATAACTCAAGGAGAAGGACTTGGAGCGTCATGGTTCTCTCAGTAACAACGGTTATCACTCCAGTAAAGCTTCTATCACAAAGGCACAGGCTATGCTGTGGCAACCAATGAAATTCTGACTATTTGTGGGAAGGTCAAGAAACATAGGTGGCTCATTTTCCCCTTAAACTTGGTTAGATGCAAAGAAAAGGATAGCCAGCAGAAAGCCTTCTGTAATCCAGAAGCTATTTGAACAATATTTATACCAATGCCTTTCTCAAAAGCCTGCTAATAATATTGGAAACCAGATTCTATTCTCATTTATTAGGCAATTTGCTCAATAAAGACAGATGAGTCAATAGCCCTGCACACATAACCGTCTGGGAATTGGGGACTGCAGGTTAGAAAAGACTTTAGTAAAATGTGTTCTGGGTCACATACTTGCGCTTCCTCAAATATTTTTGAGAACTATATTAAAGCTTGGATTGCCTGTTTCTACTGTACTTTTGTAAAGTGACACGGCTTAGGGATTGGATCACATGCGTCACAGCTTTCTAAGTATTACACCAGCTCCATACTCTAAATTCTACAGCACTTTGTCAGTTTTTCTGCTACAGCGTCAGCAGCCATTCACTAAAGAGCTTACAGTTCATACATAACGCGCAAGACACTCTCGGTGTCTAGGCTCTTCCCCACCCAACTCAGCACACTTTACGTGTCTCCTTCCTCTACTTAATCTTCACTCCCTTCATTCTTTTCTCTCACTCCCAACTCCTGCATACAGCCTCACATGTCTGAAATAATTTCCATTCAGCTTCTCTCCACATTCCTCACCTTTAAATGCTCCATGTAATTGGATAGTCTGAAAAACTCAAAACTCCTGAAGTCCCTTTAGAGGAGTTTTCTATCTACCCTAACATACTTTTCCCTATTTTCTTCCTATCTCGTACTTTTCCTGGTCATGTAATATTATAGCAGCATCTAAATCTGGCAGTGGCAAACTATCAACTATTGATGCTAAATAAATCTTCGTTCATAGTGTTGGAGGCTAATAAAGTAGTTATCCAAGATCAGGCTCTGGAAGTCACTAATGATGGCATGTGAGGAACATGTCACTAAACTCCCTCAATTGCTGGAGTTTATTTCCTTCTTTTAAAAAAAAAAAAAAAGTAGCCTCATTTTCCAGCTGCACAAAGCAAAATGGAAGAAAGAAACCACTATCACAAATTGGTGTCAGGTTTCTTAACAGATGTGTATTTTTTTGAATAACCAGAATCACCACCTATGACTGGTTGTAACACAAGGGACATTTATCTGTAAAATATAGAAATAATTCCATGAAGACTAAAAAGCCTAAGTAGAATGTATTTAAAATATGCTCACATACTTGGAGGATTTCTGGTAAATAAAATCTGAACGTTCCATTGGAATCTTAAATTAGGTTTCTAGTCTTTGCATCAAATGAGTAAAATAAATCATTCCTAAAAATATATCACATGTTTGATAATTATTATATTCTGTTATTTCTTTTGTTCTTTTCCTGTAATAATCAAGCCAACAGATCCAGAACAGCAGTTTTATATTATAATGTTGCCAGCTTTTGGTGGGGATTTGATCCTAAATATGACCAGAAAAGTCAGTCCCAAAATGTCTCCTTGGCAATGATCCATTTCTTGGTTCCCATTTCATTCTATAACATTCCCCAAGGGACATACTGAGTATGGGCACTTTTATTTATCAGTCTGCTTTTAGAACAATGGTGAAAAGGTAGCACTACTTATGTTTCAGAGACATCCAGAACTGACTTTAAATTCTTACATATTGACTAACCAGCTTTCAGTTAAAATGTAGATTGAACACAAATGTTCACTCTTTTCCCTTCAGAAACCTCACTAAGGAGGCAGTAAAGGCAATAAAACATATAAATCCACAAGTGTAAAGAGAACAGGAAAAGAAATGACAATAAAAGTTTGAAAGCTGAAAGCCTTATGGATGACTAGTTACTAACTTAGGAAACTAGAGAAAGCCTGGAAGTGGTTTGAGCTGGAGAAGCCTCAAGGTAACTCCAGAAATAAGCAGGTGCATGTGACAAAACCACCGAAAGCCTCAGTAGTTGGGGTATCAATTACCTCTGAAGGTGGGGTGTTCAGGTGAGGCTGAAAACCAGAAGCTTAGTTGAAAATCTGTATAAGAAAAAATTAACCTCATAGATCTCCCTCCTCAAACCACCTCTTCCCCCACTGTAAAAGGAAACAAAAGGTTTGCTCACTGGTGAGCTACAGCCTCACCTCGCTAGAGAGCTCTACTAAACACAGGGAAAACAGGCCAAATGTGAAATTTCTGAAAGGTGAACTCCCATCGCAGCACTTTCTCCCAATCAGTCCCAGAATGCTGCAAGAACTCATAACCCTCAGGCGTGAAACTGGAAGATTCATATCTAGGGAAACTGACTCAGCAAAAAGATCTGCAGATCTTGACAGTTGGGGTTCCTCTAAGAAAACACTCAGCCAGATTATCTTAGAGTGAAGCCCACTACTCAGCAAGGCCCCCTACTCATTCAGAACTTAGCAGCAACCTTTTTCATCAATAATAATAATGAACACACAGCCAATAATAACAGTAAATCTGAGAAAGACCTACAATATGAAAGACGCAGACCAAAACAAAACAGAGAAAAGAGAGGCATTGAATGAAACAGAAGAAAACTTCAAAAAAAAAAACTGTAACTAATCCTCATAAAAATAAAATAGATAAGAGGAGTCTATAGAAAAGCAACATTCATTGAACAAAAACAAATTTTGGGGAACTAGGAAAAAAAGAGCAAAAATGAACATTTTAATAGAAGGGATTGAAGATAAAGTTTAGTAAATCAAGTACAAAGTATGACATATCTGTTCATGAGATAGAAAATAGGAAGGATGATAAGAAAATTAGAGAATCAACCTGGAGGTCCATCATCCTTTTAATGGAATATTCAGAAAGAGAGGAAAAAATAAAACAGGGAGAAATTATTAAAGCAATAACTTGAAAATGTGTCAGAACTAAAAAAAAAAAAAAAAAAAAAAGCTTGCAAATGGAAAGACCCACAGAATGCCCAGCACAATACTTGAGCGAAGATCCACATCAATTCCTATAGTCAGGAAATTTCAGGAGCCGAAGGACAAATAGGAAATCCTAAAACCTTCCAGGGAGTGAAAAACATACAAAGATCAGGAATCAAACTAACACTGATTACATCATGTTGTTACAACTACTGCAAAATAACATAAAGTGAAATATCAGAATCTAGAAGATGCTGGAGCAATGCTATGGATCCAACATAGGAGAGAGGCAAAGGGAATCCCCAAAATGGTAATGACCAAAAATTCTTTGGCAACATTGGTGTGGCAGGCCTAGAGGTCAGCCAGTCCGGACTAGAAGGGGAATAGAGAGATGTCTTTAAAAAAAAAAAAAAGAAAAAAATGATGTGATAGTTACCTGTTGTAATTGAATATATTTAAAGAGATTTGTATTTCTGGCACAGTTCAAGAATTAATCAATGATAGTAAACAGTATATAGAACTAAACAAATGAAGAAAAGGAGCTCATACAACTCAATATCAAAAAAACAAACAACCCACTCAAAAAATGGGCAGAAGATCTAAACATTTCTCCAGAGAAGACACACAGATGGCCAACACAAAAAGATGCTCAACACTGCTAATTATTAGAGAACTGAAAATCAAAACTACAATGAGGTATCAACTCACACCAGTCAGAATGGCTATCGTCAAAAAGTCTACAAATAGTAAATGCTGGAGAGGATGTGGAGAAAAAGGAACCTTCCCACTGTTGGTGGGAATGTAAATTTGTGCAGCCACTATGGAGAACAATATGAAGGTTCCTTAAAAAGCTAAAAATAGAGTTACCATATGATCCAGCAATTCCACTCCTGGGCATATAACCAGAAGAGACAAAAATTCTAATTTGAAAAGATATATGCACCCCAGTGTTCATAGTAGCACTATTTTTAATAATAAAAATCAGAGTGATTACCTCTGAGGACAGAGGTATTGACTGGAAAGGAGCACAAAGAAGCTCTTTGAAATACTGGAAATACTCTGTATCTTGATATGGTTTGTGGATCATGAGTATGCTCACAGATAAAAATTCAACCAACTATATGCCTAAGATTCATGCACTTTAATATATGTATAATATATATTATACATGTATGTATACATGTATGTAATATATGTAATTATACATATATGTATAATTATAATATATATAATATATATATATATATGCCATTGTAGCAATATTATTCCTCAACAGAAAAGAAAAGTTGTTTGGAAGAGAACCTCTTCAATCCTCTAAGCTCCTTCTTCGCACTCACTCTGAGCCTCCGTATCACCCCTACCGCTGATTTCCAGCACCCTGCACCCCTCCCCCCCATCTGCCCTATTTACACTTGGAGTCCAAGCTGAAAGCTGGTTCCCAACTGTTCAGCCCCATGATTCTTCCAGTGGCAGCACGTTATACATTCTCTTCCCCCAACCACCCAGAAGTTAGAGTTTAACCATCTCAAGTTTAATCATCTCATAAATATAGACTGTTCCAGATATCCTAGGCTTCCGTCAGCCCTAAGTAAAATGCCTGCCTGGGAGAATGTGCATAGACTATTTTTACGAGTCCATGCTGTCATCGTATTCCACATTCTAAGCTTGCTGAAGTCTTTCTACCCAGCCCATACCCCAGAAAAGAACAAAGGAAGAAAAGAAGAAAAAAGATTACAAAGAAATGGCTCTGTAAATTTCTAATCTCCTTTTTCCCCCTCTGCTGGCACAAATTTCTTTTTAGCTTACTATAATTCTCATATTTTTTCTGCTTCTTCCTTTCCTTTACACTATTCTTATTCCTTCTTTTCTCTCTACCTATATCTGTTATAGTTTAATAAGACATTTGAAGAATGAAATAGTTCTGGAATTTTTTTTTAATTTTTTACTTTCTTTTTTTTTTTTTTTAATTTGTTGAACACTAGCATTTATTGAGTGCTGGAAACCAAGCTAAACATTTTCAGTAGAGATCACAAAGTGGTGGTCCGTAGACTGTATCCACCTGAAGTTTTGCTTTTAAATATTTGAATTTTTAAAAAATTTTTTGGCCATGCCACACAGTATGTGGGATCTTAGTTCCCCAACAACTTCCCCTGCAGTGGAAGCACAGAGTCTTAACTACTGGACCACCAGGGAAGTCCTGGAATGATTTTTTTTTATTGAATATATTTGGCACATAACACTGTATAAACTTAAGATGTACAACATGTTCTTTGATACGCTTTTGTATTGTAATATGATTGCCACTGTAGCACTATTTATCACATCACATAATTATAGTGCAATATTATTGTCTAGACTTAGAATGATTTTTCTAAATTAATGTACTTTTTAGAGCAGTGTTAGGTTTATAGAAAAATGGAACAGAAAGTACAGAGAGTTCCCTTATACTCTCTTTCCAAGACACCCCATCTTTTGCCCACAGTTTCCCTATTACTAACATCTTACATTGGTGGGTACAATCGATGGACCAATACTGACACATTATTATTAACTAAAGTCCATAGTTTACATCAGGGTTCATTCTTCGTGTTCTACCATTCTGTGGTTTTGACAAATGCATAGTCATGTATCCACCATTAGTATTATACAGAATAGTTCCCTGCCCTAAAAATGCTTTGTGTGCCAATGTTCAGCTCCCTCCGCCACACCACCAACCCCACTGAACCCCTGTCAACCTCTGATATTTCTACTCTGTTTAAAGTTGTTTTCCAGAATGTCATATACTGAGAATCATACAGTATGTAGTAGCCTTTCAGACTGGCTTCTTTCATTTGCCATATGCGCTAAGTTTCCTCCATGTCTTTTTCACTAGCTCATTTCTTTTTATCACTAAATAATTTTCCATTGTCTGAATGTACCACAATTTGTTTATCCATTCACCTATTGAATTACATCTTGGTTGCTTCCAATTTTGGCAGTTTTGAACAAAGCAGCTGTAAAAATGTGTGCACAATGTTTTATGTGGACCTAAGTTTTGGCTCATTTAGGAGCACGATCGCTGGATCATATGGTAAGATTATGTTTAGCTTTGCCACAGAATAATTTTCTAAACATTCTAAAAATAAAGAAATGAGGCACTTCTTCAAAATAGGACATGGGAAATAGCCTTCCTTCCATTGCTACTCCAGTCCTGCTCAATAATAAGTCTCATAATACTTAACATGTTAACCTTTTATCCTCTACATTCCTTCTCTTGAAGAGCCTCTGTACAGGTCAGAATTATATGGACCTGGGTGGTAAGGGAGAGAAACAAAATGCCTTAGACCAAATTTCCTAGGTAAGATCTCTTTTCCTGGGTTAATGAGCTTTGAAAGGAGATAGGGCAACCTTGACTCCAAGATCAGCTCCTCATGGCAGCTACTTAACCTCCCATAGCTTCAGTTTCCCATCCGTAAAATGGTGATAGAAATAAGAGCATAATGACACTGGAGAAAGGATTTGATGAGATGCCATATCTAAAGCTCATAGGACACAGCCCAGGAAATGGGAGACACTCACAAGAGTTTATTTCCCCCCTTTAATTAAGACTGCTTGTATGCCATACTATATTTTTCCCTCCCATTTCACTGGGACAATACAAATGGTTAGCCTATCTCCACTCAGGAGACCAGGAGCTCTCTGATAAGACTTTCAAGTGAATTCTTGAAAAAGTCTTGAACAGCCTTCTAAGAATGAGTGACATTCTGTGGAAGTTATTAGGATGGAAACTGACCTTGGCAGCTCTCTTGATAGTGTTACTCCTTAATGCTCTTTAATGTATTACCCTCCCTAGAGCATCTGCATTTTAAGTGAGGATTCCAGAAGATAATACAAAGGAATTGGTGCCCAATGGAATTTTAATCAATCCTATGGTTCACTCCCTTTAACCTGACCTAGGAAATACCAGTCTTTCTGCCACACAGACCAACATGTCCACAGAATTCAACTCAAGACTCTTCAAACAACCATGGAATGTGGGATCATCCATCCTACAAGGATTACAGGGTTCAAATGAAAGGAACACCATGGTGTTGAGACTGATCGGAGCCTTGTGAAAGTGAGACTGCTGGGTTGTTTTTTTTTTAATGGATGTGAGTATAAAAATTATTTTTTTGTGGAAATATATCTATCTTTAGGCATGTTTTAGCCCTAGCTACCACAGAGAGTATCCAGTCAAAGTTAAGTGACTTGACAGAAAGCAAAAGTGTTGAGATTTGCTGATCACTTCTAGGATGTGTCAGATTTCTTAGAGCTAGCTCAGTGCTTTAGTATCATAATAAATTATATCTCCCTTTTGTCTCTTTGATTACCAGGGGATTAACAGCTGTTTTAAATGCACCTATGTTATAAGCATCTGCCAGTCATAGATCCCAAAATTCTTTCCCCAAGACAATTTACCCTCCTAATTTTCAGGATTATATTTGCATCATGGATCCAGTGTTTTCCCTTCCTCAAAAGAGGGCAGTATCCATGTCTTATTTGCCCCTGTACTTTGTGTACATGGTGCTGAATATCTATTGACAAACACCATGGTCTTATTGTAAATCAAGAAATTAAAGATGCCAATTCTCTCTTTACAATGTGATTACCAATCCGATGGTTAACCATTTCCACTTTACAATTTCCAAATTCCCCAAATCACAGATACCATTGTAGCATAGAATTTTTTCCATAAAGTTCAGTCAAGCATCATTAAAAACTTTTAATTGACCCCTTAAGACCTTCATAATTCTATAAATAGAGGAGTAGACTCATTTATAAAGCAAATAGTATGAATTCTGTCTGGAAAATTTATTGAAATATTTTGTGAATTACCTTTCCTTATTTCCTTATGGGGCACATGGTAAAAGCATTCATATCGTGAATCCAAACCACTGCCAATGTAGCATTCCCATTCCATAATTTATCCCAAACTCCTATTTTGCTGTATAAGCATCATCTATTTCCTAGATTTCTTAGCTTTCTCCTCACTTTCATGCCAACACTCTTCACTGGTTGGTTGGAATTGTTTGTTTTTTTCTGTTTGTGCCTTTGTTTAGCAGGGGCATTTTCCATAAAATACAGAGAGTTTCTTGCTTCACAAAAGGTGCATGGATGGGACGATGAGCTAAGAACCATAAAGTTGGTCTGAGATGAGGATGCTTGACCTTGGATAGGTTTCACCCCCAGAAAGTGAGTCACTACTGCCAGTGACCATCACCTCAGTGTATAGGACTTAAATATGTAGTTCAGCAAAATTCAAAAGACTACATTCTGTGGACCATTGGAGTTACTTAGCTGTAGTCAAAACCACACATCTTAATTCTCTGAATGCCAATGGCCTTATAATGATTTTTTAAATTCTAATATAATTTGTGAATAGACACCCTTTTTGAGACGGAGTGGGAGGGAGACTAAATTAGTGAACGCTGTTGTGAGGAGCTGGGTTGCTTGCTTTATGCCCTACAGACATGACATCATTTAATTCTCTCAGTAACATTATGAAGTAGGTATATTGTTCCTATTTGAAAAGAAATGAAAGTTCTGAGAAGATTTAAACTTCCCCAATATTATACAACTAATAACTGACTGGGAAATAATTCAAAACTGGGTCTGTCTGACTGGAACCTTGATGCTCAAAATGTCCTCTGACCACAGCATCAGTGTCACTTGGGAGGTGGCTGAAAATGCAAAATCTCTGAGAAACTTAAACCAGTTTATAGATAATTATAGATTGAGGCCTACAAAATCTCATAACTGCCTAGGAAAGACTGGAAACCTAAGAAACTGAAGCACAGAAGGATGGAAAAGATTGACAAAGTTGAATTCACTACTTCATTAGGTAATATAAACTTTGAATCTGTTCTTTTCTCTGGGAACTTTGTACCCCATCCTCAGGTTGCTTTAGATTTCTCCTTTCAAACATTCTCCTCTGCTAGTCTTTCAGATCCCAATTAGTGACGAGCCCCCAGTTGCTCAGGCCTATCCTAGGGGTCATCTTTAGTTATTCTTTTTTCATTGTCCTGCACGTAACCCATCACAACTTCTTTTAGATTCACCTCCAAAATAAATAGCAAAGATCAATCACACTCCACCATCACCACTGTCGTCCAAAACACCCCATTTCTTTCCTGGGTGACCTTATAACTCACCATTCATCCCGATTCTACTTTCAACACCTGCAAGTCATTCACTACACAGAAGTCAAAGTCATACTTTAAATTATTGTTAATAATTCCTTATTGTATTTAGAATAAAGTTCAAACTCCATGATCCAGCAGCTTTTTCTACCGGCCTGTTTTTCATTTATCACACGTAACGCTGGCCTTCCTTTTCTTCTGGAACATGTCCAACTCATTCTCCCCTCAGGGTCTTCATACTTTCCTCTGTCTGGGAGGCTACTCCCCCCAGATCTTTCTGTGCCCCTTCTCATCATTCACACGTCGGCTCAAATATCAACTTCTTGGAGGAGTCCTACCCGACCATCTTAACTAGAGCAGCCTCTCCTGATATCTGATATTTATTCCATTTCCCTGTTTCATTTTTTTCTTAACACTGCTGCAAGTTACGTTCCCCAGGAACCAGAGACTGAGGAGTGGTTTGCATGTAGGAAGTTTATTAGAGGTTCTCTTGATCAACACCTGAGGAAAGAAGGAAAATAAGAGGAGTGGATGAAGGGAGATGTCGGGCCACAACTGCAGTCTTAACAAAAACCTCAGCAAACCGCACAGTTGAGTTCTGAAGCTGCAAGATGTAGAGATATACCATTTTAGCAAGAGGCAACAAGTTTGACATCCCCAGGTCAACCAGTTCCTGGATGCCAGGGGCTCTCTTCAGTTGAGACAATTCCCAAAGTAAGCTGACAGCAAAAGCTATCTGTCTGCAGCACTCCCAGCAGCTTGGGGAGCAAGTTTTTTGGTACTGAATGAGGGTCTAGGTAGCACTTCATGGAGTTCACGAGTCCACCCTTTGAATCCACTGCTCTTTATACATTCTGGAGGCAGCTTTGTTAAGACGGTGGTGTATTCTTCCTCAGGTAAACTTACTGAGGTTTAGTGGCAAGAAACACAGCCCCAGCTGAGCAGCCAGTCTTGGGATCACAAGTGAAACTCATTGTCTCCTCCTCCACCTCCATTCTATAGTCTCCTTAAGCTCACCTAGCACCTCCACAGGTCTGGGTGTCTTACCTGGTGGCATGAACCTGACCAGAGGGGTCTGAGCTCCCAGTCACCACATCCTTCTCTGACTAAGGTTTCTGAACTTGCCTATTACTGTCAACACTGGGCAAAGTAGTACCAAGAGGCACCTAAAAAAGTCACTTGGGTGCCAAATATATTCTCCCCTGCTTCCGCTGTATGACAGTCTCCCAATCTCCTTCTGATGCCACAAGTCACCCCCTTCTTGCCTGTTGGTCCCTTGGCACAAGGAACCCAAAGTGCCGAGCTGTCGATTATAGTTTAATAGGACTCTGTGTCCTCTGGTGGAAGGACCAGAGGGAACCAGGACAAGAAACCAGGACAGAACCCAGAGAAACAAGGAGAGGAAGAGAAATTCTCCAAGCAGGTAATGGAGTGATGGTAAGCAGGGCCGTTCTGCCCCGACCCCTAACTCCTGGAAGTATGTATTCTACCTACTGAGGATGTCACACCGTATAATATTCGTTGATATCAAGTACACAGTGCACCCTAGATGATGACCCCCACCTCCTTACCCTAATCTCAAAGCTGTTGCCTCAGCTATGCCTTGAATGTACCATTCCAGTGCTCTGCTGAGCCAGAGTCTCTGATGGTGCAGTACGTGATAGGACTAGTGCATCTCACAGTCATGTACCCACTCTTGCGTTTTGGTGTGTCTATGTGGCATCCACCTGGGGAAGCTAGTTGCTCCCAGAATCCCTGCAGTGAAGCCTAAGAGCACATCCCCTGTGTCTGCAGCCATGATAGTTTTAACACCAAGAAGACTCACCTTTGTGACGACGTCATTGTCAGAACACATTTTGGAGTCAGTTCTTTCCTCAGCCTGGGGCAAAGTTGGAAGAGTGAACTGGCAACCGTGTTAGGGCTACCACAAGCTTCAGAATATGATGGAGAAGCAAAAAAAAAGTCAGGTTTTGATGACTGGAATTTCTGGATCAGTGTAGACCTCAAGGGCTATGGTTCCAGCTACCACAGGCCTATCCTATTAAAGTTTTTGTAAGGTTTTGGGCCTCCATTGATATTTATTCTGTTTTACTCCAATCTCAAATTGCATTTTAAAGAAAACAAAAGGAAGAATTGTACCCTTTAAACTCATTTATTAATTATGTGCATTTGCCAATTGGATGAAAAACTAGGTGCCAACTTCTTGCCAAAAGCCAAGTGGAACTGAGGTTAAGTTTTGTATTTACTTACCTAAAGAAAACCGCATGTAAATATAGTTAATATTTTATGTGTAGAACTATCTATCTGTATATCTGTGTACATTTATGTATATTGACATATAAGGACATAGCAGATGTCAGCTGATTTCCAGATCGTGAGCCTTGCAATATTCCATTACAAATATACTTTTCAAAAGCAGAATTTTTTACTCCATGGCTAGGACCAGTCTATCCAAAATACACTTTTAATAATGATATGAGATATGTGGAAAATATGAGGGAGAAAAATCTATGAAAACCACTAATGCCAAAATCAAACTGAAGATGCAAGGCATGCCAGGGTCGTGCAGAGGGCGTGCTATGTGTACACGAGCAGCTGAGGTAGTCAGTCAGGCTCCACGAAGCAGCCCTCAGCTCAGTTGCAAGGGCCAGTATCGGACTGTGTCATCCACCCTGTTCTTTCCTCTTTGGTTTCTGCATGAACCTAAATAAGTCCATTCTTTATCTGGAGGGGTGTGTCCACCTTCTGGTGTGGGTCTGGTTATTGGCTTCAGAGAGGAACCAGAGTATTGAAATTGGCCCTGGAAATCGTGGTTTACAAAGCCTTTGAGCCACAGTCTTATTTGCACAGGGATAGGAGCTAGCTACAGGGAGGAGGCAGCTTCTGCTGCTGCTGTGGCTGAATTTCAATAAGCAGAAATCAGTCAACAAAGTCAGGACATGGGAGCCCTGACATGGGAGCCGTGACAGGCTCCGGCCTCCTCTGAGATGAGGCCAGTCTGGGGACTTCAGCCTGACACAGAAGTTTTTACATCTAATATTAAAGACACACGAGCAACGGCACGTCCCCAGGAGGCTCCTTCTCTGAAGAGTGAAAGTCATGGCTGTGTGGCCTTCTCGTTCCTGCTCTGTTGTCTGAGGCTGCGCAGAAATAAAAGGCATCTTCTTCTGAAGAGAGTTATGGAAAGAATGCATAATAGTTGCTACTTAAACATCTTACCAATATAATTAGCAAACAACTGCCACAGGTTATATAAATTGAGTGAGTGAATTTAGAATTTCATTTTGTCCTTAGATTTCCCTTCCTTAAACCTTGAGAGCCGGAATAAATCAACTCCACATTTTGGAGGCTAGACAGGAGATTCTTGAGTACAGTCACCGGGCGAGCAGGATTCAAGGGTGCCGGGCAGACCCCAGTGCGTTTCTGGTTTTATCCAGTTGTGCTTTGGTGGAAAACATTTAATAGCAGTAACTCCTTCAGTTATTACTCCTCGTAGGGTATCTCTGATACCTCTCGACTTACTTCACTGACAAAAAGCATGCTTTTAATCTGCTTTGCATCACTGAGCCAACTGAAAAAAGAGGGAACACAAAATGGGTCCTGTTCCTTGTGAATTATTGAAGCACGTTGTCAGCAACTATAAACCCTGGAGATGGATGATGGCCTCAGAAGCAGACAAAAGATAGCCCAATCTATGGAGCCCAGTGGAAAAAAAGAAAGAAAGAAAATCACTCTTGACTGGAAAACTGAAGATACTCCTATTTAGATTTAGAATATGGATTGAGGGAGCTCTTCACAAACACCCCAAATCAAAATTAGCCAACAAGTCTTCTTGGATAAAGTTTGATACTATTTCTCTTGTACTTGTTCTTTCCTTAACATCTTACTTGGTTGGGATCAGAGTCAACTAAAGTGATTTAAATGATAAGTTTCAGAGGTAAAGCTTTTGGGCACTTAATATAGATATCGCTTGAAAAAATTTAGTATATAAAATAAACCAAGCCTGTTAATCACCAGATGGAACTAAAAGGAAGAATACTGAGTATTTTCATGGGGTTCATGTGAGTCCTATTCTCCCTGTTGTCAGTTCTAATTCATTACCTATTCATTCAGCAAACATTTGCTGGGGTCTCTCAGTAACTTTCTCTCTGTTCTTTTTAAAGCAAATACTCTTGGGAAAATATTTAGAACTTCCTGGCCAGCCAATGGATAAGAGAAAATGTCTTTACCATGGTGTTAACCAACATTTTTCTGTTACATTGATTTAGAAGTTTATTTTCATCCATCCTACATTATTAAATGCCAGGGAGAAGCTAAATATTAATCATATATTTTGTTTCAAGAAACACCATGGGGTCCCCAGACTCTGATTCAGAATGGACTCGTGGCCCAATGTCAAAGGGAAACAGAGGCCATCGGGTGTCAGGGCCAGTGCTGCCCAGCCTTGGGTAGGGAAGCATCCTTCCCCTCTCTGAGCCTCAGTGACCTGACTTTGTCTGACACTACGAGTGAATGCCTCCTTAAGGCTGGCACCCTAGGCACCTCACTCGCCCACCCTAGTCCAAGCCCTGCCCCTATGATACCACTTTGGTGAACTTTATGACTCCAGAGACATCTTGGGCATAAAGATCTTGTCTCTGTCTCCTCATAGTGGAAGGCCTAGTAAAAATTGAAACAGCACACCCTGACTCCAAGATTAATCATTCCTCAAGCCCAGCTGTAGGGGCTGCTTTCCAGAGGGGCTGTCCACCCTGGGGATAAGGAAGCGCTACTGCACCAAGGGAGGTCACGAGGGCACTTTCTGAATGCTGACACTGGACATTCTTGCTCAGTGTTGATTGCTTCTTTGGTTCCTGTCTTGTGCTTTGGCTCTGAGCTTTGCTAACTGTGACTTTTGGCTCTGGTTCCTTTTGGGCTTCTGCCCCCTGGCCTCCACGTTGTCTCAGTGGCAGACCTTCCAGCTCTGATCATCAGCTGCGTCCTTGATCTGGCTTGTTGCATTCATTCTCTTTAGGTCTCCTGCTCTCTTTTCTCCACAGTCCTGGGCTGAGGGCCTGAGGCCATTTCAAAATCCCAGGTCTGGTCATTGACAGTGTGTCCTGGAAAGGCAAGTGGAGACCAGAAACATTTGTCTTCTATTATTCTTTTCCTTCATGAAAAACAGACTAAAACAATATATTCTGCCTTTCTGGACTGCATAGGTGTGTTATAAAGATTAACATCCGTGAAGCCTGTGTGGATTAATATAAAAAGCAGCCATGTAGAAGATTGCCAAGGTATTGCCTTGGCAACATTTCCACTTTAGGAAGAAACCTATAACACAAGCTGTCATTATAAAGTAAGGAGGCTGTTTTATTTTTACCAAATGCACCAAACTCTGTACTTCTAGGTACCTCTTGTCCCCTTCAAATTAGCCACTGTGGGAAACTGTCAACTTATTTCACTTATTTCAGCAGTTAATGCCCATTCAAAAAATTGTTAGGAATGAACTTTCGCTATTTCCTTTAGGGTCAGAGGCATATTTTTCTCAAATCTTCTTAGTGGTAAAAAGTCTTTATTCTATCAGGGTTGTCCTGAATTTAAAACCACCAAATCTGGAGGGAATGTCCCCCACAAGTCTGGGAAGTATTGAAGAAAGAGAGAAAGAGACAGAGACACACAGAGAAATTGATTGACTGATTGATTCCACCTGAAACTATAAAAGAAAAAAAGAGCTTACTCTAAAGTAGTAACTGGATGTGTGTGTCTCATGCATGCGTGTGGGGCGGTGTAGTGATTGTATGTAGGAAAGTCAGAGAGAGGGAATATCCTCGGTGTTGCAATTTGTTGGTTAAGTAGTGACTTTATGTCCCACTGAAAAACGAATGCAAATCTAATGGACCACGCATACTACAACTTCCACACCTGTCAGGAAAATTTCTCAGCTTCAGTCTTAATTAGAAGCATAATTTTTTTTTTTTTTTTGAACAGATGATGGTGTCAGCAGGAAGGCAGAAGGTCCTACAGGGCACATCACGGGAACGTGTCTCCACCCAGGATTCACATAGCTCTGTCATCATATCTGAACTCTGCTGCCGCAGATGACCAGCCAACAAGGCTGGGTGTGCAGACTTGTGAATGCTTTCAATTGAATTTTTGAGGCAAAGTTTACTTTGCAAACTAGTCAGCTCCCCTTTCCCCAATGCCACTAGTCTCTATGTCCAGTATTCCTTCCCTCAGGCCTCTCTCTGCCTCTATAAAGATCAGCAATTATTTTCAGCTCCAATCAGGATGCCGCCTCACAGGGGCCCTCCAGAGGCAATAAGTCTGGGAGAAGGTGGATGATTTACATATCAACAGCTACCTGGCAGATACTGTGGGATACTTTGCTGTCAACACCAAAGGATTGACGAGCATAGTTTTGTTAACCATAGAAAAATCTGTAAGAAAAAAAAGAGGAATTAAAACCTCTCCTCCTCCTCTTGAAAAATCTGGTTGTTTCTTTCTTTCTCTTTGGTAGCTAATTCCATTTTTAGATGCCTATGAAAAAGACAGAAACATTCTTGCTTTGTGAATTCTGGTATTTCCTAACTCATACTGTCTGTGATCTGGCCAACATTAACAATGGACTGAATTCCCTGTGTTTGCAGTATTTCCTGGATCCCCAGGAGGGTCCACCTGTTAGATTCTACTGAGGATCACTGGAGGCTAAGTCAGGACATAGGTGCTCAGTCCGTGTCACTCCTCTTGACTCTCAGCTGTACTGTTCACCTCCTCACCCTGTAATTGGCATACCCCTCTTCCCGACTTGCCAGTACTACCAAATTGCCACATTTCAGAAACTGAAATGCCAAAGTATCCTGAGGTCCCATGTCCATGGTTTTTGTTTTGTTTTTTTCCTATTTTTATCCCTCTGGTAGACTACTACAATGTTTTAGAATCTGTTTCATCCTGTAGCCTAAATTCAATTCAGCTTAACAATCATTTGTGGAATCCTCGCTAAGGACAGATATAAAAGCTACAGAGGGTACATAAAAAGTTAAGACATCGTTCACAATCTAATTGGGTAGATATTCACGCACAAAAAGGAATGTAACACAAGATAGAGTAAGATAGGTATCTTAGGATACATAAAACATTGTTCCTTGATCATTGTACTGTTAGATGTTGGCCATCAGGAATGGGATACTGATGAGGGAAAGGGTGAACAACAGAAATCAGGAAGCCGCACTATCAAACACCTTTGCAATAAATAAGTTCAAACCTGAATTCTGAGAGGGGCCTGTGCTCCTTTGGCTTCACTGAAACCTTCTAAGTAGTACTATGTGGGTCAATCTGTTTTCAAGGTTTAAGTATCAAGAAGCTGTTATTTAGTTTTTTAAAGACTTTATCTTTTAGAGCAGCTTTAGGTTTACAACAAAATTGAAAGGAAGGTACAGAGATTTCCCCTATGTTCCCTGCCCAACATAGGCACAGCCTCCCTCAATATCAACATCACTCACCAGAATGGTACTTTTTTTTTTAACCAAGGATGAACCTACATTGACACATCATAATCGCCCACAGTCCATAGTTTACCTTAGGTTTCACTCTTGGTGTTATACCTTCTATGGATTTGGACAAATGTATAAGGACATACATCCATCACTATAATATTACACAGAGTACTTTCACTACCTTAAAAAAAACCAAACTATGCTCTGCCTATTCATTCCTCCCAACCACTTTTCATTTTATGGTCTACATAGTTTTACCTTTTCCAGAATGTCATTAGGTTGGAATCATACAGTATGTCACCCTTTCATATTGGCTTCTTTCACTTAGTAATATGCATTTAAGCTTCCTCCATATCTTTCATGGCTTAATAGCTCATTTCTTTGTAGAACTGAATAATATTTGATTGGGTGTACCATAATTTATTTATCCATTGACCTACTAAAGGAAATCTTGGTTGCTTCCAAGTTTGGGAACTTATAAATAAAGCTACTATAGACATCTGTGTGGAAGTTTTTTATATGGACCTATGTTTTCAAATCATTTGGGTAAATACCAAGGAACACAACTGCTGGATTATACGTTTACTGGAGATGTATGTTTATTTTTGTAAGAAACCACCAAACTGTCTTCCAAAGTGGTTGTACCACTTTGTATTCCCACCAGCAATGTATTAGAATTCCTGTTGCTTCAAATCCTTGTCAGCATTTGGTATTGTCAGTGTTCCAGATTTTGGCCATTCTATTGGATACATAGTGGTATCTCGTTGTTCTTTTAAAAGAAGCTGTAATTTTTATTTATTTTTTTTAAGAAAATAATGGTGGAATGTAAAATTTGGAAGAGATGTCACAGGCCATGTGACCAAACCCTCCAGAAGAGGCTGAATTCCTTCCTTCAACAGAAACATTACTCAATCAGGAGAGGCAGTCCAACATTTCTCTAAACAGACCCAGAAGTGATTTATTCACTTCCTCCTGACCCAGTAGCCTATTCTTTCTTCAGAAAACTGTTCATTTTTCTTACATCAAGAGAAAATCTGCTCCCCTGCAATCTCCCCCAGATGGACATATAAACCCTTCATTATGAAAGACTTCAGATGTAGAAATAGGTATCATGATCCACCACCCCTCTGTTGCCCACCTCACCCTTCCACACCATTCTCTTCTGCAGCTCAACATCACCAATTCCCTCAATAGATATCCCCTCAATTCTTTTATTTTGTTAGAATGTAAAAATAATCAATGACTATACTAGAAAATATATTAAAGCATAGAGTAACAACTCTAGAAGCATGTGGTCTAGTTAAAAAGATGAATGTATGATATGCACACTATAAGAGCACAAAAGAAGGACACTGAATGAAATTGGGTGGCAATGACACTGAGCTGACTGATGATGAATGAGTAGAAGGATAAGAGGTAGATTCAGAGAAGATATTCTAGAAAAGATCTTATGATGTCCAGAGCTTGCACCACAGCCCAGAAGTAGGAAAGTGCACAGTATTTAGATGATGATAGGCGTTCTTTTTGGTAAATAGTTTGTATGAAGGACTGGTAAAAGATGAAACTAGAGAGGTGTGTGGAAATCAGATTGTGAAGGGTCTTACATGCTAAGCTAAAAAAGAAAATGTATTTTTGTCCCAAAAGTTATAGGAATACATGCCATTAATGTGTTTAAGAAAGGGAGCGTTTTTGTTGCTGAAAGTTCACTCTGCTGGCAGGTGGAAAAAGAATTGGAAGGAGCAACCTAGGATCAAGAAGAGATCAGTTAGGCTATTGCAGAGAAAGAAGTGACAAAAACCAGAGTAGCAGCAGTGTTGGAATGAAAGAGAGAAAAGGAAAATATATTTCAGAGATTGAATCACTGTGACTTGTAATGATTGAAATTTAGTGGTGAACTTCTATACAACATAGTACTGAAGGTCTTAGAGCAATTAGCCAACAAAGAAAAGGCAGCCAAATCAGAAAGAGAAAAGTAAAATGATCTCTGTTTACAGAAAACATGTTCCTATACACAGCAAATCTAAAGATTTCACCAAAAAAATCTTAGAACTAATAATGAATTCAGTAAATTTGCAGGATAGAAAAACATACAGAAACCAGTTGCTTTTCTATATACTAACAATGAACCATGCAAAAAGGAAGGTAAGAAAACAATCCCATTTGCAGTAACATCAAAAAGCATAAAATACTTAAAATAAACTTCACCAAGTAGTTGGAAAAACTTGTACACTGAAAACTGTAATACACTGAAGAAAGAAATTAAAGAAGAAATAAAAAATGCAAGTAAATGGAAAACATCCCATGTTCATGGATTGGAAGACTTAATATTGTTAAGATGCCCATACTACCCAAAGCAATCTACAGGGCTTAATACTATTCCCATCAAAATCCCAATGGCATTTTTTATGGAAAAAAAAATTCTAAAATTCATATGAAATCACAAAAGACTTTGAATAGCCAAAAGCTACTTTGATCTTGAGAAAGAAGAATAAAGCTGGAGGCATCCTAATTTCAAAATATATTACAGAGAGGACCTTCAAGATAGCAGAGGAGTAAGATGTGGAGATCACCTTAATCCCCACAAATACATCAAAAATAAATCTACATGTGGAACAACTCCTACTGAACACTAGCAGAAGACCTCAGACTTCCCAAAAGGCAAGAAACTCCCCACGTACCTGGGTAGGGCAAAAGAAAAAAGAAAAAACAGAGACAAAAGAATAGGGACAGGACCTGCACCTCTGAGAGGGAGTTGTGAAGGAGGAAAAGTTCCCACACACTAGGAAGACCGTTCATGGACAGAGATGGGGGGTGGTTGGGAGGGACGGTTCAGAGCCACGGAGGAGAGCACAACAATAGGGGTGCAGAGGGCAAAGCGGAGAGATTCCTGCACAGAGGATTGGTGCCGACCAGCACCTAACAGCCTGAGAGGCTTGTCTGCTCACCCGCCGGGGCAGATGGGGGGTGGGAGCTGAGGCTTGGGCTTCAGAGGTCAGATCCCAGGGAGAGGACTGGGATTGGCTGTGTGAACACAGCCTGAAGGGGGCTAGTGCACCACAGCTAGACGGGAGGGAGTCCGGGAAAAATTCTGGAGCTGTGGAAGAGGCAACAGACCATTGTTTCGGGGTGCGTGAGGAGAGGGGATTCCTTCCCTGCCTGCCCAGAAGAGGCAGAGCACCACCTAAACAAGCTCCAGAGACAGGCGCAAGCCACGGCTGTCAGCCCAGACACCAGAGACGAGCATGAAATGCTAATGCTGCTGCTGCTGCTGCCACCAAGAATCCTGTGTGCAAGCATGGGTCACTATCCACAGCCCCCACCCTGGGGAGCCTGTGCAGCCCGCCACTGCCAGGGTCCCGTGGTCCAGGGACAACTTCCCCGGGAGAACACACAGTGCGTCTCAGGCTGTTGGAACGTCATGCTGGCCTCTGCCACGGGAGGCTCACCCCGCATTCCAATTATAACTACCATACCCCTCCCCCCCCACAGCATGAGTGAACCAGAGCCCCCTAATCAGCCGCTGCTTTAACCCCATCCTCGCTGGGTGGGAACAGATGCCTGAGGGCAACCTATATGCAGAGGTGGAGCCAAAACCAAAACTGAGCCCCAGTAGCTGTGCGAACAAAGAAGAGAAAGGGAAATCTCTCCCAGCAGCCTCAGGAGCAGCCGATTAAATCCCCACAATAAACTTGATGTAACCTGCATCTGTGAAATACCCGAAAGGGCAATGAATCGTCCAAAATTGAGGTGGTGGAATTTGGAAGCAACTGTAGACTTGGGGTCAGCTGTCAATGATTGATTTGTTTCTGATTTTTATATTTAATCTTAGTATTGTTTTAGCGCCTGTTATCATTGGTGGATTTGTTTATTGGTTTGGTTGCTCTCTTTCTTTCTTTTTTTAAATTTAATAAATTTTTTTCTTTCTGTTTTCTCCCTTTCCTTCTGAGCCATGTGGCTGACAGGGTCTTGGTGCTCTGGCCTGGTGTCAGGCCTGAGCCTCTGAGGTGGGAGAGCCGAGATCAGGACATTGGACCACCAGAGACATCCCAGTCCCATGTAATATCAATTGGTGCGAGCTCTCCCAGAGATCTCCATCTCAACACTAAGACCCAGATCCACCTGACGGCCAGCAAGCTCCAGTGCTGGATGCCCCATGCCAGTCAACTAGCAAGACAGGAACGAATCCCACCCATTAGCAGAGAGGCTGCCTAAAATCATACTAAGTTCACAGACACCCCAAAACACACCACCGGACACAGCCCTGACCACCAGAAAGACAATATCCAGCCTCATCCACCAGAACACAGACACCAGTCCCCTCCACCAGGAAGCCTACACAACCCACTGAACCAACCTCACCCACTGGGGGCAGGCACCAAAAACAACGAGAACTATGAACGTGCAGCCTGTGAAAAGGAGACCCCAAACACAGTAAGGTAAGCAAAATGAGAAGATAGAGAAACACACAGCAGATGAAGGAGCAAGGTAAAAACCCACCAGACCAAATAAATGAACAGGATATAGGCAGTCTACCTGAAAAAGAATTCAGGGTAATGATAGTTAAGTTGATCCAACATCTTGGAAATAGAATGGAGAACATACAAGAAACGTGTAACATGGACCTAGAAGAACTAAAGAGCAAACAAACAATGATGAACAACACAATAAATGAAATTAAAGATTCTCTGGAAGGAATCAATAGGAGAATAACTGAGGCAGAAGAACTGATAAGTGACCCGGAAGATAAAATAGTGGAAATATCTAATGCAGAGCAGAATAAAGAAAAAAGAATGAAAAGAATAAAGACAGTCTCAGAGACATCTGGAACAACATTAAATGCACCAACATTCGAATTATAGGGGTCCCAGAAGAAGAGGAGAAAAAGAAGGGGACTGAGAAAATATTTGAAGAGATTATAGTTGAAAACTTCCAAAACATGGGAAAGGAAATAGCCAATCAAGTCCAAGAAGTGCACAGAGTCCCATACAGGATAAATCAAAGGAGAAACACACCAAGACACATATTAATCAAACTATCAAATATTAAATAAAATGAAAAAGTATTAAAAGCAGCAAGGGAAAAGTGACAAATAACATACAAGGGAATCCCCATAAGGTTAAGAGCTGAACTTTTGGCAGAAACCCTGCAAGCCAGAGGGGAGTGGCTGGACATATTTAAAGTGATGACAGGGAAGAAACTACAACCAAGATTACTCTACCCAGCAAGGAACTCATTCAGATTTGACAGAGAAATTAAAACCTTTAGAGACAAGCAAAAGTTAAGAGAATTCAACACCACCAAAGCAGCTATACAACAAATACTAAAGGAACTTCTCTAGGCAGGAAACACAAGAGAAGGAAAAGACCTACAAAAACAAACCCAAAACAATTAAGAAAATGGTAATAGGAACATACATATTGATAATTATCTTAAGTGTAAATGGATTAAATGCTCCAACCAAAAGACATAGACTGGCTGAATGGACACAAAAACAAGACCCGTATATATGCTGTCTACAAGAGACCCACTTCAGACCTAGGGATACATACAGACTGAAGGTGAAGGGATGGAAAAAGATATTCCATGCAAATGGAAATCAAAAGAAAGCTGGAGTATCAATTCTCATATCAGACAAAATACACTTTAAAATAAAGACTATTAAAAAAGACAAAGAAGGACACTACAGGGCTTCCCTGGTGGCACAGTGGTTGAGAGTCCACCTGCCGATGCAGCGGACATGGGCTCATGCCCCGGTCTGGGAGGATCCCACATGCTGCAGAGTGGCTGGGCCCATGGGCCGTGGCCAATGGGCCTGTGCGTCCGGAGCCTGTGCTCCACAATGGGAGAGGCCACAGCAGTGAGAGGCCCACATACCGCAAAAAAAAAAAAAAAGGACACTACATAATGATAAAGGTTCAATCCAAGATGAAGATATAATAATTGTAAATATTTATGCACCCAACATAGAAGCACCTCAATACATAAGGCAAATGCTAACATCCATAAAAGGGGAAATCGACAGTAACATAAGGGGACTGTAACACCCCACTTTCACCAATGGACAGATCATTCAAAATGAAAATAAATAAGGAAACACAAGCTTTAAATGACACATTAAACAAGATGGACTAAATTGATACTTACAGGACATTCTATGCAAAAACAACAGAATGATATTTCTTCTCAAGTGCTCAAGGAACATTCTCCAGGATAGATCATATCTTGGGCCACAAATCAAGCCATGGTAAATTTAAGAAAATTGAAATCATATCAAGTATATTTTCTGACCACAATGCTATGAGACTAGATATCAATTACAGGAAAAAATCTGTAAAAAATACAAACACATGGAGGCTAAACAATACACTACTAAATAACCAAGAGATCACTGAAGAAATGAAAGAGGAAATCAAAAAATACCCAGAAACAAATAACAATGAAAACACAATGACCCAAAACCTACGGGACACAGCAAAAGCAGTTCTAAGAGGGAAGTTTATAGCAATACAAATCCTAACTCAAAAAACAAGAAGCATCTCAAATAAAGAGCCTAGCCAAAAGCAATTAGAGAAAGAAAAACAAAAAAACCCCAAAGTTAGCAGAAGGAAAGAAACCATAAAGATCAGATCAGATATAAATGAAAAAGAAATGAAGGAAACAATAGCAGAGATCAATAAAACTAAAAGCTGGTTCTTCAAGAAGATAAACAAAATTGATAAACCATTAGCCAGACTCATCAAGAAAAACAGGGAGAAGACTCAAATCAACAGAATTAGAAATGAAAAAGGAGAAGTAACATCTGACACTGCAGAAATACAAAGGATCATGAGAGATTATTATAAGCAACTCTATGCTAATAAGATGGACAACCTGGAAGAAATGGACAAATTCTTAGAAAAGCACAACTTCCGAGACTGAACCAGGAAGAAATAGAAAATATGAACAGACCAATCACAAGTAATGAAATTGAAACTGTGATTAAAAATCTTACAACAAACAAAAGTCCAGGACTAGATGGCTTCACAGGTGAATTCTATCAAACATTTAGAGAAGAGCTAACACCTATCCTTCTCAAACTCTTTCAAAATATAGCAGAGGGAGGAACACTTGCGAAATCATTCTACGAGGCCAGCATCACCCTGATACTAAAACCAGACAAAGATGTTACAAAAAAAGAAAACTCCAGCCCAATATCACTGATGAGCATAGATGCAAAAATCCTCAACAAAATACGAGCAAACAGAATCCAACAGCACATCAAAAGGATCATATACCATGATCACGTGAGGTTTATCCCAGGAATGCAAGGATTCTTCAATATATGAAGATCAATCAATGTGATATACGACAAGTTGATGGATAACAAATTGATGGATAAAAACCATATGATCATCTCAATAGATGCAGAAAAAGCTTTTGACAAAGTTCAACACGTATTTATGATAAAAACTCTCCAGAAAGTGGGCATAGAGGGAACTTACCTCAACATAATAAAGGCCATATATGACAAACCTACAGCCAACATCATTCTCAATGGTGAAAAACTGAAACCATTTCCTCTAAGATCAGGAACAAGACAAGGTTGCCTACTCTCACCACTATTATTCAACATAGTTTTTGAAGTTTTAGCCATAGCAATCACAGAAGAAAAAGAAATAAAAGGAATCTAAGTTGGAAAAGAAGAAGTAAAACTGTCACTCTTTGCAGATGACATGATACTATACATAGAAAATCCTAAAGATATTACCAGAAAACTACTAGAGCTAAGCAATGAATTTGGTAAAGTAGCAGGATACAAAATTAATGCACAGAAATCTCTGGCATTCCTATACACTAATGATGAATAATCTGAAACAGAAATTAAGGAAACACTCCCATTTACCATTGCAACAAAAAGAATAAAATACCTAGGAATAAACCTACCTAGGGAGACAAAAGACCTGTATGCAGAAAACTATAAGACATTGATGAATGAAATTAAAGATAATACAAACAGATGGAGAGATATACCATGTTCTTGGATTGGAAGAATCAATATTGTGAAAATGACTATACTACCCAAAGCATTCTATAGATTCAATACAATCCTTATCAAACTACCAATGGCATTTTTCACAGAACTAGAACAAAAAATTTCACAATTTGTATGGAAACACAAAAGACCCCGAATAGCCAAAGTAATCTTGAGAAAGAAAAACGGAGCTGGAGGAATCAGGCTCTCTGACTTCAGACTATACTACAAAGCTACAGTAATCAAGACAATATGATACTGGCACAAAAACAGAAATATAGATCAATGGAACAGGATAGAAAGCCCAGAGATAAACCCACACACATATGGTCACCATATTTTTGATAAAGGAGGCAAGAATATACAATGGAGAAAAGACAGCCTCTTCAATAAGTGGTGCTGGGAAAACTGGACAGCTACATGTAAAAGAACGAAATTAGAATAGTCCCTAACACCATACACAAAAATAAACTCAAAATGGCCTAAAGACCTAAATATAAGGCCAGACACTATAAATCTCTTAGAGGAAAACATAGGCAGAACACTCTATGACATAAATCACAGCAAGATTCTTTTTGACCCACCTCCTGGAGAAATGGAAATAAAAAGAAAAATAAACAAATGGGACCTAATGAAACTTCAAAGCTTTTGCACAGCAAAGGAAACCGGAAACAAGACAAAAAGACAACCCTCAGAATGGGAGAAAATATTCGTAAATGAATCAACTGACAAAGGATTAATCTCCAAAATATAGAAGCAGTTCATGCAGTTCAATATCAAAAAAACAAACAACCCAATCCAAAAATGGGCAGAAGACCTAAATAGCCATTTCTCCAAAGAAGATATACAGATTGCAAACAAACACATGAAAGGATGCTCAACGTCAGTAATCATTAGAGAAATGCAAATCAAAACTACAGTGAGGTATCACCTCACACTGGTCAGAATGGCCATCATCAAAAAATCTACAATCAATGCTGGAGAGGGTGTGGAGAAAAGGGAACTGTTGGTGGGAATGTAAATTTATACAGCCACTACAGAGAACATTATGGAGTTTCCTTAAAAAACTAAAAATAGAACTACCATATGACCCAGCAATCCCACTACTGGGCATATACCCTGAGAACACCATAATTCAAAAAGAGACGTACCACAATGTTCATTAAAGCACTATTTACAATAGCCAGGACATGGTAGCAACCTAAGTGTCCATCAACAGATGAATGGATAATGAAGATGTGGCACGTTTATACAATGGATTATTACTCAGCCATAAAAAGAAGTGAAACTGAACTATTTGTAGTGAGGTGGATGGACCTAGAGTCTGTCATACAGAGTGAAGTAAGTCACAAAGGGAAAAACAAATACCGTATGCTAACACATATATATGGAACCTAAAAAAAAAAAAAAAAAGATTCTGATGAACCTAGGGGAAGGACAGGAATAAAGATGCAGACGTAGAGAATGGACTTGAGGACACGGAGAGGGGGAAGGGTAAGCTGGGATGAAGTGTGAGAGTAGCATTGACATATATACAATACCAAATGTAAAGTAGATAGCTAGTGGGAAGCAGCTGCATAGCACAGGGAGATAAACTCAGTGCTTTGTGACCACCTAGAGAGGTGGGATAGGGAGGGTGGGAGGGAGGTGCAAGAGGGAGGGGATATGGGGATATATGTGTACATGCAGCTGATTCACTTTGTTATACAGCAGAAACTAACACAACATTGTAAAGCAATTATACTCCAATAAAGATGCTTAAAAATATATATTACAAAGCTACAATCATTAAAATAATATGACACTAGAAGAGAAAGACCATCTGAATAATGAGTAGAAAAAAGTACAAAAAGGGAAAGGTACAGAATAGGTGTTGGTCCAAAGGAAAGAAAAGTCCAACCACTATAAAATAATCAAATTATGTCTAAAGATGTCCAAGTAAATTAGAAGCCTTCACCACAAGAACAATAAGGCTCCTTCACGGGAAAGAAAAGCACTAGCACACCAACTCAATTCCCCAAAATAAAGGGAAGAAAGATATTTTTAAAAAACAGGTCACAATAATGTTCAGCTGAGTCATACTTATAATAAAGGATGTAATAATTGAGAGAAATCGAATAGTCTGCCTTTAAACAAAAAGGGTAAACAAGTAATTCAATCTCTATGGAAAAGGGAAATGGCAGAATTTTTAAAGAAGAAAGGATCTCATTTCCAAAAGATGTTAGTACAAGTTACATAAGTTTTCTGTAGGACTTAATGTTTTTACAACCATAATCCTGCAAGCCATGGGAATAGTTAAGAATTTAATCATTTAACTAAGTAATTGACTATTGAAGCAGTTTGGTTTTACCAAAATAAAGAAAAAAATAGACATAATCTTGGAAACTTTTGCCATTTCAACATTTTTTATAATAAGCCAAACAAATTACCTTCTAGCTAGAAGAAAACTGTGTGAAATTCAGATGGAGAAAAATCAAGTTGGTGTCATGGAAATACTTGAATTGATCAATTCCAGCCCTTACAAGCAGGCTGAGGAAAACTTCAAACCTAGTCATGAGGTAATGTCCATTATTGGCAGAGAAATAGGCTGGGTGTTCCCATCTCAAATTGTTCTAACTCTTCAATTTACCCTTTTCCAAATAATTTATTCCATAATAAGAGAATGTTTACCTTCTGATCCAAAGGAAGAGGGCCAATACATTTTTCCATCCACTTGTCTTTTTAAAAATAAGACAAAAAAGAAAAATAATAAAAAGAAAATGTATCAATTCCTAATAAACCCTAATAGCTAGATAGTAATAATGGATAGATCCTAATAATAGATACTAATAATAATAATCCTAATTCCTTATACTAGGGGCCTGCTCACATAGGTTCATAGACAAAACATTCTAAAACCTCACCCTTCTGTTGTGTAAACAAATATCCCCTCCAGAGACAGAAATAACTGAGATCCTGTTTCTATATCAAACACACATGTGGGAATAGCTCCTAAAACTCTCTAAGGATATTTGCCCACTGTAAATAAAACATTTTCTGAGTATCTAGACCTGAAGTTGAGTGACTTTTTTTTCTTGTCATTATTTTCCAGCTTCCACCAGAGGTCTATTGAAAGTGTTTTCTAGCAGATTCAGCAGTGAAGGCTACCTGAAGACTAGGCCCAACTCAGCTCCAATGCTCCACCATCAAGGTGGGAAAGCAACATCTGCAGCTTTGCTGCAGGGTCTCTGTTGGTGTAAGAAACTCTCAATACTGAGACAGACTTGCAATACTGAGCTTCCATGGAAGGTCTTCCTCTAGTGCTGACAAGCTTGGGAATCAGGAAAGGAGGGAAAACTGAAGTAACAAAACATTGGCCTTCAGTATTATGCTAACTGGAACTGAAGTAAACCAAAATACCAGACCTCAGGTAGCCAATATGAAACTCACTATAAGAAATGAACAAAATGCAAACATCCTCCAGTGTAAAATGATGGCACAGAAACATTGTTCTGATTCACCAAGCTTTCTAATCCTTTTTAGTTTTCATAATTATCTCAGTTCTTGCCTGAGCATTAAATGTGCTCATTAAATTTCTCTCTGATAGGCTACAGAAAATTAATCCTTAGTGGGTGGGTTTGTTTTTGTGCCCTTAACATTTCCCAAAAGTTTTGTTTCAAAATCTAAAACTCTATTAATCCACACTAGTAGCCACTAGAATCCTGTCCTATCTTGGACTCTTCAAATGACTTAATACTATACCCAAGTGAAGCGCATATTTTTAATTTCCTGCTCTAGTTTAGTTTCTCTTTCTTAACATGGGAACAATAGTAGGGTACCTATAATTTGTCTTAACAGAGTTATGGTAAATGTTCTGCAAAAATTAGCTCACAGATATTTTTTCTGAACAAATATGAAGAGCCATTTCATATTGGAACTGTTATGACACACTTAATAAATACTGATATAGAAGATTATAGTAATAGCTTCATAGTGGCTAACAGAGCTGAAATTTGTAATTATACATACACTCCAGCCCTCGGGATACCATATTACTGTCCACAATCCTTTTAACTTCTCAGGGATGGACGACCTAATGATCCATTCGGTTTTGCCTTTATCATCAAAATAGTTTATATTAACAAAAATTCAATCCACTAAAAGGCTATGGCCTGTGACTCAGATATTTTAAAAACTGACCAAAGTATCATCCAGTGGACATCTCAGATCTCTACTAGCCCAGGATAGGTATGCAAATCTAACTCACTATTTAATATTATAAATGTTATTTTGATGGGCAATCTAAGTCAATGGGTAAAAAGAGTAGAATTATAAAGCAGGACAAAGCATATGTAATCCATTTTACATCCATTATCGTGGGGCCCAATTCACCAAGATGCTGGCTTTTTGCTACTTAAGGTTATAAGGATTCCAGCCTCCAGTGAGGTATTGGACTGGATCACCTCTGCATTCACTTTCTGAGAAAGGTTGTATAGAATGACAGGATGGGTTTAGGTTTTAACTCGCTATCCCCGTGTTGGATTTCAGTTTTGTCTGTGGTATAATACTGAACAAATCATTTAATCCTGAGTCTTGGTTTCTAATGTATGAAGTGGGAACAATAAAGCAAGCTTGGAGAGTTGTAAATACTTTTGTTGCATTCATTCCATGACATTTTGATTTGTTCACAGTTCTGTCCTGGGGCTTCTTGAGGGCAGGGACTGTGTCTTATCCATCTCTAAATCTTAAATGCCCAACAAATACCCAGCAAATGAAAGACACTCAATAAATGAACTATGACCTCTCAGAAACACTTGTCACAATAATAATGACTTCCCGTTCAGCGGCAATGCCCCTTTTTTATTTTTAATTTTTTGAGAAACCTCCACACTGTTTTCCATAGTCCCTGCACCAATTTACAATCTCACCAACAATACACAGGGGTTCCCTTTTTTCCACATCCTCGCCAACACCTGTTATTTCTTGTCTTTTTGATAATAGCCATTTTGACAGTGTGAGGTGATAGCTCATTGAGGTTTTGATTTGTATTTCCCTGATGATTAGTGATGTTGATTAGTGATGTCATTTCCTATTCCCTTTCCCTGCTTCTTATTTTTTCACAGCACTTACTCTTTAGCAGTGACTTTATATTATATATCTATTAATTTGTTTATTGTATCCCTCTTGACTAGAATGCCCTTCATGAGGGCAGAAATTTGATCTTGTTACCTGCTGCATCTCCAGCACCCAGGAAAAAGTCTGGTATGGTATATATTAGGTACTCAATAAATATTTGTTGAGTGAATAATTAATGTCAAAATTCACTCTTTTGAATTATTCAATATCCATTTATTTTACGTAACAGTACCAGGCCAGCTACAGCTTTAGATCTCAGGGCGAGATTACACATGCTGCCTGCATTACTTACCACCCAGCATGCCGGGATGGAGGAGGTTGAGCCGAGGGGCACCACAAAAGGGGGGCTGGGGAGTGGCGGCAATTCTAAATTGCATCCAAACCAGAGAATGGCAAGCCCAGTGCAGCCCACTGCAGTTGTTGGTATTAGAGTAGGGAAACAACGGGATGGGAGAGCCTTAGCATAAGGGCACAGCTTCCTACTATCAGGAGAAGAGGAGAGACCACAGGACTCCAAATAGCAAACAAGGTTATCTGGGGAAACTGTCAGATGTACTGGAACAGAGGAAAATTTGCAAAGCTCACAAGAGATCTGTCACCTTAATGGTTGTTTCCTTGATTTCAGTGCAGGATCATGGCTGCCTACTGGTTTGACTGATGCTCAATCAAGTATCAGGCATGGGGATGGGCTGGGACAGGTATTGTGGGGATTGTGCGAAGACAAATAAAATCTCTATCTTCAAAGTGGCTGGAGACTTATGGGAGATGATAAGACACAGCTAAGAGAAGTAAGAGCATTACATAATATGTATGTGCTCAGTGAAGCCGTGGAGTCATAGCAAGTTACGTCTGTAAAGGAGGCTATTTCTGGATTGTGTTTAAATATAGAACTAGTCTCTTGGGTAAAAGAAGAACAATTTACCAGTTGCAAATCTCTTCATCTGCAAAACTGTAGGCTTTAAATAGAATTCATTTCTCTGTGTCCATTTCTAAATTGCTATCATTCTTAATTCACACACATGTAACCCTGTATACATACACATATATACATAGATAATAAAACCTCATTAATTGGACTTTGCTAACTTGGGATTTATAATCAATCATCGGAGTGAGGCTAGTTTAATTTTAATTTTGCTTTATCAGTAATATTAGTAGCTCGTCCAACAAACAGTGTAAACAAATTATAAAAGGAATGTTCACCAACCTTAAAGAGCAAACTGTTTTCAAATACAAAATTTCAAACACAATGAGCTGAAGTGGAGTCAGACACTTGGACTAATGTTTTGGTACACTTCTTACAGATCCCTGAGCTCGGGCCCCCTGGAGAGAAGGGGGTTGACACACAAGGTCCCTGACCCTCACCTCACCTCAGAGCATCAGGAGTCAGAGCTTGACTTCACTTAAAGGAGAAGCCAAAGGAATTATCTCAGAAGAAACGTGACCTCACCACTTATCCCTGGAGTCTCTACTGTACTTCTTGCTCTGGTAGTAAAAAGTCCTTGTGAAAAATGTGTAATAGAAAAGATGTATTCTTTTTTTAATAGGTTATTACATAAAATTTATTCATTTATAAAGATTTATCAGATGGCTACTATGCAGGAGGCATGATTATATATCCACCTTACATTATGGATTTTTCAGTACCATGCGTTTATCTATCCACAGTTCTTGAAAGTATGCTAGAAGAATATCTCACTATTGTACAGTTACCTCTAATGGGAATTCCAATAACATTGCCTCAAAAGACTGCATGTATACCTCACAGAAAAATGGGAATCTTACCCAAAATAGAAAGTAAGGTGACTAGGGAATCCTAAAACTTAGCAAAAGCTTTTAGGACTAAGGTCAGAAAAGCTGGGACGAAGTGAGAGAGCGGCATGGACATATATACACTGCCAAATGTAAAATAGATAGCTAGTGGGAAACAGCCGCATAGCACAGGGAGATCAGCTCCGTGCTTTGTGACCACCTAGAGGGGTAGGATGGCGAAGGTGGGAGGGAGACGCAAGAGGGAGGAGATATGGGGATATATGTATATGTATAGCTGATTCACTTTGTTATAAAGCAGAAACTAACACACCATTGTAAAGCAATTATACTCCAGTAAAGATGTTAAAAATAATAATAAATAATAAAAATAAAAATAATTAAAAAAAAAGAAAAGCTAAAATTCAGAATGAGATGGAAATGGGAAAAAGTCAGGAAGGGAATGAAAAAAAAAAACTTGGAAACCACTCAACTAGAAATTTTCATTATACCTTAGAAAAATGATCACAAAGTGAAGAGGAGCTGGATATAGGAAGGCAGAAATAGGAGTCACACCACCTAGCAGCCTCTCTCTGTGGCTGAGTTGAAAGACTAATCAAGACAGGCCATGGTCCTCCATCTCCCTTGGACACGTTGAAGTTATTTCCAATTTGATTCCTTTCCTAAGGCTGCTCTCCTCACTCAATGTCTGACTTTCAGATACTGTTCATTCTTCAGAGCTTTGCTGCAGTTCCAGCCTCTTCTCAGCACAGCCCTCTCTGTCCAAAATGACAGCCACTTTCTGGATGCACCACGAACCCTTACACCAACACAGTTTACCACTAAGCGGTTCTTCACTGGGTGTTGAGTTCTTTGTCTGGATTAGTCTGCAGATTCCTAACTAGCAGGACTCATACCTTAAACTTTTTAATAATTTATGAACTTACGTATGAGAAAAGTCTTACAAGAGATAAAAAAATTAAATTATCTTAAATTTATATATTTAATGACTTGTGTTTATTAAAAAGAAAATTACTGTAGGAAGTGAAACTGTCTTGGAAAGTTTGGAATATGTGTTCCACAAGACCCATTCACTTAACTCCTAAAATATTTTTGACTGCATATTGATTAGATTGATGAGTGGTAGTAGGAGAATGGAGACTTTTCGTTCTAACCTGTGTGTTAATAATGTATGAAGTTGACTAGTGCAAATAATCAGATAATATGTCCCAAAGTAGACTCAAGACATTCATTACCACCACCACCTAAAAACTGCTCAGCCTCCTGTATCCTCTATCCTGCTTAATGATATCACCACTCACCCAGTGACCTAAATCAGGATACCGGCGGTTACCCAGCACTCTTCTTACTCTCATATTTGATTCCTCATCAAATTCTGTTGAATCTCTCCGATTCATCCCTGCATCTCCTTCAGACAGTTTATTCCTTGATTCAGGCCTTAGATTCTCCACCCAGGCTCTATGGTCATTTCCTAACTGGTTACCTTATATCTGGTCTCACCTCTCTCCAATCCATGCCACATACAGCTGCAGATGATCTTTCTAAAATGCAAATGTTTGTGTCATCCCCCTTTCTAAAATTTTTTTTTTTTCTGTACACGGGCCTCTCACTGTTGTGGCCTCTCCCGTTGCAGAGCACAGGCTCCGGACACGCAGGCTCAGCGGCCTTGGCTCATGGGCCCAGCCTCTCCGCGGCATGCGGGATCCTCCCGGACCGGGGCACGAACCCGCGTCCCCTGCATTGGCAGGCGGACTCTCAACCACGGCGCCACCAGGGAAGCCCTCCTCTTTCTAAATATTATAATGACTCTTAATGTCTAAAGCATAAAGTCCTAACTTTTTTGCATGTCATTCAAAGGGCCTCATAATCTGATCCCTGCCTTTCTTTTTCATACCAACTTTAAGCATTTGCCTACATACATTGTACCTTCTACCTATGCTAAAATTGTCAGACTTTGAAATACCATGCCATTTCATCTCGCTATGTAAAACCATCTTTAATTCTGTATCCATTTACACTGTTTAAGTTAACTTCAGTCCTAACCCAGGGGCCAATTCCTTTCTTGACCATCTCTACAAGCCTGATACTTTTGTCACCACTGTGCCTGGTAAATGCTTTCAATATATTTGTTCATACACCCATTTTACCAACTAGATATCCTCTACCCTCAGAAGGGTAGGGAGGAACACAGCAGTATGTGGAGAGAGTATGTAGTTTGGGACTTCATATATTACCAATCACCATAATGACTACTCAAATGTTTGCTGAACACGGGTGAGTCAGTGATGAAAGAGTTTAAAGGAGGAATTTCAGGGAAAGAGAACATCAGGAGCAAAGGCTCAGAAGCAGCAGTGAAATTGCAGGAGGCTGAGACCAGACCAGGGTGTTTTTACCCTGACACTTCTAAATTGGAGATTTTTATGAAGGGGCTATATGTAAGGGAAGAAGCCAGTTTGAACAAGCAGTGACTCAATAAGTAAAACATGAAATGAAACAAAAATAACTCAAAGATTTCTGCCTGGGAGGCTGGAAGATTGGCTGCACCTTCGCAGAACATGATAAACCTGGATTACACATTCAGACCGGTTCTCACCATCTGAATCTGAAAAAATGTCTAAGAGGAAAAACTGAATGGTTACCTACAAATTACTTACAAATATCCTTGCCAGTCTGAGGGTTTACGCCACCTGGTGGCAGTTTACCCAATTTTAGGTTCTATTTAAAGTGGTATAAACTCTCCAAATTTGTAGGTACCTGCAAATCCTAGCACAGTGTCAGGTATGAAGCAGTTACTCAGGCATTTTTTGTTGAACAAATGAATGAGCTAAATGTATAAATCAATTATTAAATGAGGCAAAGCTTTGTGGTGAAAAGAGCTCTGATCTGAAGGTTGAAGGTCAAGTGAATAGGCATCCAGTTCCATACTATTAACCTAGGGGTGACCTAAGAAAGTCACCAGATCTCTGGGTCTCAGTGTTGGTGTATGTAGAACCTCTAAGTAGGGCCAGAAGAGAAGCTACACATCAATACTAAAAGTACAGAAAGATTCATTGGGCATGACTGAATTTTGTTTTGTTTTTAATTGAAATATTTAGTTCATTTACAATATTTTAGTTTCAAGTGTACAACACAGTGATTCAAAATTTTTACAGATTATACTCCACTTAAAGTTATTATAAAATATTGACTATATTCCCTGTGTTGTACAATATATCCTGTAGCTTATTTATTTTATACATAGTAGTTTGTACCTCTTAATCCCCTACCCCTATCTTGCCCCCCTCCCCACCAGTAACCACTAGTTTGTTCTCTTTATCTATGAGTCTGTCTCTTTTGTTATATTCATTCATTTACTTTATTTTTTAGATTCCACATATGACTGATATCGTATGATATTTGTCTTTGTCTTACTTCACTTAGTATGATAATCTCTAAATCCACCTATATTGCTGTTAATGACATTATCTCATTCTTTTTTATGGCTGAGTAGTATTCCATTGTATATATGTACCACATCTCCTTTATCCATTCATGGATAAAATATTCCATTGTATATATGTACCACATCTCCTTTATCCATTCATGGATGGACACCTAGGTTGCTTCCATATCTTGGCTATTGTGAATAGTGCTGCTATGCACATTGGGGTGCATGTATGTTTTCGAATTAGTGTTTTTGTTTCCTTTGGATATAAATAAATTATTGAATAAATAATAAAGGGAGGAGAGTAGATAAGTCTGTGCAGAAATTTTTCAAATTATTTATGTAGATACTCTCCCTTCACAGAGGTGGAACATAATTCCCTGCTAAGTGTAGCTGTGTACACACCACCAAAGAGTAAAGCATGGAAAGGAGGAATGAAAGAGTGACTTTATCATGGAGAAACCTGACAAACACTACCTCAGCAAGGTGATCAATGGTGCTAAGTCATGCTGATAGTACTTACCCTTGATATGACTTCACCTCTGTGGTCTTCTTCCCCAGTATCCATAATTCAAGTCTATTCAATAGAAACACATCAGAGAAATCCCAGTTGAGGGGTATTCTACAAAATACTTAACCAGTATTCCTCAAAGCTCCTGAGGTTATGAAAAAATAAGGAAAGCTTGAGAAACTGTCACACCCAAGAGGAGCCTAAGGAGATATGATGGCTAAATGTAATGTGGTGTCCTGGATAGGATCCTGGAACAGAAAAAAAGGAAATGAAAACAAAGGAAATCTGAATGAGGTATGAACTTTAGTTAACAATATTGTATCAATATTGGTTCATTAATTGCAACAAATGTACCAAACTAATGTAAGATGTTAGTATTAGGGAAAAGTGGATGTGGGGTACAGCGGTTTTTACAATTCTCTGTAAGTCTAAAAACTATGCTAAGATATTGTTTTTTAAAAAAAGAAAGCATGAGCCAAACCTCCCATCACACTCAGCAGCATGTGGAGATTCAAGGAAACATCAAAATATTATTAAGTACCTTTTGGAAATCAGGCAAGGATATGTGAAAGAAAAAGGAGGTTTTCAATCCAGGAAAGAGAAAGAAAAAATATGGTTTAGGCACAGTTAGATATAATTTTTTCTTTTGAAAAAAGTATAGTTCATTAAAATATATAGAAAAAAATAGAAAATATAGAAAAATACAGAAAAGAAGGGGAAACAAAAGTTTTCATAATCTCACCATCTATTTTATTTTCAATTTTTAAAAAATATATAAAGTTTTGTGGGTTTTCTCATGTTGTAATCACACTTGATATACAATTTAATTTCTTGGAAGTTTTTCCCTCTCTTAACTTGAAAAGATAAATCTTACATAGAGCTAGTTAATTAGTATTATTCTGCATTTTGGACAATTAAGTCAAATGAAAGGGAACTATAGGACTTCCCAAGACTAAATGAATCTCCTGAATCTGCTCTCCTTATCTAGGATGTAGCACAGAACCAGAGAGCATGTATACTATGTTATATAGGAGCTTAATGATGTGTCTCTTGATTTCACTGTGAAGGAGATGTGGCATTTAAGAAACAAAATAGAAAAGGGGAAAATTCATTGTCAGACAAGAGCCACAGAAATGAGAGGTGGGGAACTAAGAGTGTTGGGGTCAGAAAATAGTTTAGGGGAATATAGAAGGGGCATGTGTGTGTTTAAGGAGTGAGGTATGAATAATTATAAAATGGCGTGGATTGAGAAGAGCACGAGGGATCACCTATTTTGCAAATGTGTGGCCCGTGAACATACTGGGAGAAGAATGTGGTTGAGAGTAAATGGTAGGAAGTATTAACATTATTAAAATCTCTGTAGGTAGGAGCTTGAATTCAGGCAATATTGTTTCTTAAGATTTTATACAATCACAATTTTCCAAATAAAATTTGATGCCTTAACTTCAGTTAGACTGAGGGAACTAGGAACAGTAAACATTCTTGAGTACACATCGCCACCCAGTGGATGAATGTGTATGATGCACAAATCATATGCAAAGGAAAAGACAAAGGAAGACTGTGAGAGGTTATCACCATGATGCTAGTGTTAAAACTTTATGTTCAGTGTTATCATATGTGATCCAAACCTGAATCACACCACTCATTCAGAAAGCCAGACTAGATTTTAATACACATTTTTCAAAGTATTCTGGTAAATATTATGAAAGGCTTTCAGCAGTGAAAGAAAAAAATTGAGTGTGCTTACCACCACATTAGATACTAAAGTTTCATTAATGCTAATAAAACTTATGTTCATGAATTTCCAATAGGACAAGTCAGAGATACTTAACTTGTCATAGGGCAGAAAGAGGGCTGTCAAGGCAGAGATTCGAGATTCCAGTCTTGACTCCCCAGGGTGCTAAAAGCTTTGACACGAAATCAGAGATGAATTACATCTTTGGCATAAAAAATTTGAGTCTCCCTTCATCTGAAGGCAAATAAAGAATATGAGATTAGGGATACATAGAGACAATGGGTGAAGTTGGGTCATTTAAATAGGTATTGAGGCCATGTTTATATAGGGATTTCCTAGTGGTTCAACTTGGAGGGGCATAGCAATATTCTCTTGGAGTAACTCAGTAAGAATCTTCTGGTATTCTACAGACAAATCTAAACTTATATACTTTCCTAAAAAGAAAAATAAAATTTATGCAATTGGCATGACATTGAATGTCTAAGGAAAACTAGTCTGGGGCTTTGGTTTTTGCTATGTTTATGCAGTATCCTAAATAGGGGTTTATCCATTCACTTTTAAACGCCTCTCAACAGGGAACCCACGAACTAATGTGCTTCTCCTTTGTTGCATCTGGGATTTATTGATCTAATCCTACTTATGAGCTAATAAATTAGTCTATCACTGTTTCACCAGTGTTGGCAGAAGATGTAAGATGACTGAGTTAGAGACAAAAGATTTCATTATTCATAGTTAACAAGTAGGATAAACATCTTATCTGAGTTAGTTCCCTTCCCTCCAAGTCCCATGGGGGCACCAAAGAGGGGCTCAGGTGTATTCTATGCACACGGTAGGTTTTTGTCCTAGGTTAAGAACACTGAGCTTGGGGAATTCACTTTTATAATAAGTGGTAAGCAAGTCTGCCTTTTCTCCAATATGGTATATTAACCTATCCCTCAAGATTGCTTGCTGCAAACACAACCCTGATAAATGTCCTGGAAAAAAAAAAAAAGAAAACAGGGCCTTGCTGGAGTACTTAAGGCCCATGGCAGATAGCCTTTCTCAACATTCATACTGAGCCAAAATCAGTCTTCCTATAATTTCCACTAATTTGTTCTATTTTTTTCTATTCTGTCAGCATTCTGTACTTCAAATATCTATGGTGTGTTGTTTAAATTCCACTGAGATTTCTTTTCTCCAAGTTAATCATTTCTAGTCCCTTTGACCATCCCTCCCATAATCTGGCTTTGGGCCCCCTCACCATTAGTATTGCTTTTCTCTGACCTTGTTTAAGGGGTACTTCCCAAAATGTACTACAATACCCCAAGTATGGTCTAATCAATTTAGAACAGAATAGAAACATTGCTTTGCTCATTCTAGAAGTATACTTCTATATGGCAACCTGGGATCCCATGAGGTTTTTTGGCAGTCCCATTAATTCTCATTGAAAAACACTAACTTTTACTATAAACTGCTATTAAGCCATACACTTTTATTCTATTCTAGACTATTCTTATGCCAGAGGATGGAAGTTCCATGTAGTTTTTCATTAAAGGAATCATCATACCAATCAGATTCCACTTAATATAATAGAAAATGTAAAAGTAAGCTTATTATTTTAGGATAGTCATTTAGCAGATAAGTGTGTCTCCTTATTGTTTCCTATTCTGTGAATTATAGACCTCCTGTGTTAATATAAATGGCATATAATTCTCATGTTCTTCATTTAAACAAGAATCCAACAGTCAGATATGTTTGCTTTCTCCTCTCCATTCCCCACACCATGCATATAAAAGAATGAGTTGACAATGTTCATCTTCTGCTTTAATAAAGAAAACTGAAATGTGTACTTTTTCTAAACAAAAATGTTACTTTAAATATTACTAGCAGTGCAAGAAGTTTAAATTTTTAAAAATTATGGCTAAATTTCAAACATTCACGAAAAGTAGAGAAAACAGTACAATGAACCCCCAGATAACCATCGCTCGGGTTTAACAATTCAAGATTTTGCCATGTTTGCATCATATCCTTATTATTACTATCATTATTATTGAAACATTTGGTAGCAACTGGCATGTAACACATCAGTTTATTGCTACATAGTTCAGTACAGATCAACATAGATATTTTTTTACAGAACTTCAATATCATTAACCTCTAGAAAAACTAATGATAGTTCCTGGCATCATTTAATACCTAGATCATATTCAAATTTTTCCCAATTGTCTCAAAAATATGTTCTATAGTTTATTTCTTCTCATTGGAATCCAAACTAGGCCCACTCATTTCATGGGACTGTTAGGTCTAATAAATCTATTTTAATCCAGGATAGTCCCCCTCCTGTCTTTTCTTTGGTAAAATGATATAGCCACTTTTTTACTTAAAAAAATTTTATTGAGGTATACTTGACATATTGGTTTCAGCTGTATCTCTCATCCTTTTTAAAATTCTTGACCAGTTTCAAAGTGGATCACTTTTTTACCACCCCAAATTTGTGGTATCCTTTAACTTAATCCTCCCTCCCCCATATGTCTTATACATTGATAATTAGCTCTAGAGCTTGATTAGATTCAGGCTAAAACAAGTACTTAAGTGAAATAATAGGGAAGCACTGGTAAGATGTAAACTGTAGCAATGTGTGATGCAAAAATAAATAAGAAGAAAATAAAGGATAATAAAAATTCAAAACTCAATTGTCACCATGAACAGGTCTATTTTCTACAGATGTTTCTCATGGAATGAGAGTACCCTTTTTGTTGTTGTTAGAAAAGAATGTGGTATTTTGAGCTACTGAATCTGCTAGAAATTTTAATTGTTTAATAAGATACAGTCACTGGACACCCCAGCCTTTTGAGAACTACATAAAACAAAAAGCCTGCTCCAGATACAGAAAGGACATAGCTCACCTCAGGCAACTGGCACAGACACAGGGAGCGTGATTTAAGCATTTCTTCCTCTACAAAGAAAATGCGTCTACGGAGAGTATGAGAAGTTTGTCTCCACACAACTGACATGTGGTCATTGTGAGTCCAAACCAAATGCATTAATCCAGAAAAAGCAGTACTGGCAGATTTCTTTTTCCTTCATTAAGCAATGACCTCGCACAGAACAATGCATTACTTACAGCAGCTGCCTCATCTTTGAAATCACAAGTTTAAAAACACTGCCTACAATGGAAATGGACGTGCTCTAGACCAGAGCTCCCATAAACACAGTGAGCATAAGGACCATGCTTCCATTCTTTACTGCCCGATTTACAAAATTTTTATAGAGGGAAATCTATGACTCCACTGCATCCAATGTATTTTGTGTGACTTTACGTTAGCTGGGGCAAAGAGGCTATGTACCATACATGGCACGTATTTCTTGTTTACCATTTAGCACACACAGATCCATGTCTAAGATTGGTGGCACTCTCTCAGAGTTCACATAAAAGGATGGATACATTGGAAGTACAACTTTAGGACAACTGAGTGAAAACAAATATCAAATCCCACTTTGAGATATAAAATGAGTTCATATATCACTGTCCTCTTATTTCCAGCTTCTGAATCCATGGGTATCATTTATGTTTTTGTCATGTGACACAGAATAAGCTTCTTTGAATCCCCACCCCCACCCCCACCCCCCAATCTACTTACAGAAAAGCAGTGACTGGAGATTCTGTAGAAGTGACACCCAGGTAGGTGAGGATTCCTAAATGTTACCTACTTGAACTATAATAAGTTGCATCTAAAGTAAGAGCCATATATGTGTTTTGTACAAATAAATACAGAGATTAAGATTGGTTCAACAAAACGAGCAGAGCTACTTGGAGAAATACTACCTCCTAGTGGAAAGACCATTTTTTCCTTTGCTTTATAAAGCAATGGAGTATAGCATATTTAATCACTATGCTACTCTTCAGAATTTAAAATTACAATTAGATAAATTTTAGTTTGCTAATTAGTACCTCTAAAAAATCATGTCATGAACTCTGATTTACAAACTTAATTTATCGTCTTACTAAAACGACAACTTATTATTTTCTATGTGTAGTTAGTAGTGCTTAGATTGAAAACAGAACAAAACTTATTAAAAGTCATCATTGTAGTTATACCCTGAAAGTCCCAGAAACCTATATACAAATGCTTAAAAGTGAGAGAGATCTTGTAAAGGCAATAAGATATGGCTATTTAACAACCAACATTCTGTTTTTGAGTTACTGAATCAATACTTTTCACTCAGTAAAACAGCAAGGAGACAACTTTTCATTCTATGCTTTGACACAGATAATGCAAAATCATAGATAATGAAACATAATTTTTATTTGGTTTAGGAGTATTTTGGTACATAAAGTAAAACATGGCTGCGAATACTCTGCATTCAACAAAATAATATACAGTGAAGAACTGGAAAATTATCCATCTTTCTCAATGGAATTATTTCTTAATCTTATTGTTATCATGAAACAAGAGTATTTTACATGAGTTTGATTGCATGAGTTTGTCCTATGATTTGCATTTAATGCCTTCCCTAAATTGGAAGAAATGAGGTATTTTATATAAATTTCACACTGAGCTATGAGTTACATAAAAGAATTAAACCACCGTACAACACATATAACAGTATTAAAATTGTTGCTTTACTGAATGTCACCTTTCACTGAATATTAAATATATTGAGGGCCATAACTATAATTTTTAACCTACCCTAGCATCTCAACAAAATTTTGACTGAGTGGATGAATATGTGATATTAACAAAAAGTTGCAAAAATTTAATTTAGATAGCTCTGATTAACTGTAAAATCTGAAATGATATTTGGAGTCACAAGATGTGGGTTCAAATCTTACTTTATCACAAATTATGTGATTTTAGGCTCTACCTGAATGAGGCTCAGTTTTCTCATCTGAATTAAAGGAATAGCACCTGACATGTACTTCAGGGTACCTGTAAAGGTAAAATGAGGTAACGGACTTGAAAGTCCTTTATAAGTACCAAACAAATGTAATTTTCTGCATATTCAGGGAAGAAATATATGTATGAAATAAGAAATCTTTTTAAGGTACAATGTGACAATTCACATTAAAAGTACATACCATACATACCATTTTTTCCCAAGTGAAAACAGCCTAACTCCTCTCTTCAGCCTACAAATACACTACTAATTCCCCCTCCCAAATATACACACACACACACACACACACACACACACACACACACACACACACACACACACACACACACACACACACACACACACACACACACACACACACACACCATGCTTCAAAATACAGCCCTCGGTGCTTTATTTTCTCCAATAAATACTAGCAAAGAAGGGTTGACACTGGTGCATCCTCTTCCTCAAAGAACTGAAATCTGACTCCACCACCATGACCTATAGAACAGCTTCAACATGGTTAATCCATTGGTTTCTTCTCATTTTATCTTCTCTCTGAAGATTTCTTTTTCTTTTTTTTTTTTTTTACTTACTTATTTATTTTTGTATTTTGGCCACGCTGCACGGCATGCAGGATGCTGACCAGGGATCAAATCCGGGTCTCCATAATGAAAGCGCCAAATCCTAACCATTAGGCCACCAGGGAACTCCCTGAAGATTTCTTTTTGAGTACCTCTCATATCTATGTTGGCTTCTTTCTCCAAAATGACTATATATATTTTTTTCTTCTAGGATTAATCTTTTTGACTGGTTCAGCTTCTGGCTCTCCAAATGCAAGTGTTGCATGAGGTTTCATCCTTGGACCTCCCTTCTTCTCACTCTATGTTTCTACAGAGATGATCCAGCCTATTCCAGCAGACTCGGGCATTGCCTCTGCATAGCCAACTCCCAAATTGCTGTCTTTTTTGCGACTCCCTCCCAGGTTCCTGGTCTCTATTTCTAATTGTTGACCACATATTTCCATCTGGATGTACTTCAGCCTGTGTGTCAATCTCATTATTCCTCCCCCTTGCCCCAAACCTCCTCCCCATCTTTGCTGCCACTCTAGGTAGTCAGCCAAGCAGAGATTGTGGAGGCATCAGGGACTTCTCCACTCTTCCTCACCTCTTACCTCCATGATCTAGGAACAGGATCTGCAGATTCCATCTCTGAAATGTCTCACTAATTCATCTACTCTTGCCTCTGTTTTAATTTCCACTGCATTCAGGTTTCATTATTTCTTTTTAAAAGTATCATGACTGCCTCTTAACTAATCTCTCTGCTTTAGTCTCTCACAAGTTAAATCCATCCTGTTAAATATAATGCCAAGGACATAAAAACACTCTACTTTCTATGCCTACTCTTTGCCTGGAAAATAAACTCCAACCTCTCTGACATGGCATTTGAGACCCGAACTAATCTGTTCCTAACCTGCTTTTCCAGTAACTCCTGCCCACACCTTTCACTTTCCAGAACATGTTATACACGTACAGTTTCATGCCCTAGTTTACGGTATTCCCTCTACCTGTTATGGTTGTTCTTTATTTGTCAAAAGCCTATACATCATCTTTTGGGCGCATGTGGTAAGTTATTTTTTCTGTAATACCTTCTCTATTCTGCCTTTTGCATAGAATTAATCCCCCCTTCTCCTGTACTCTTTGGCTATTAAAATTAAAGTGTTAGAAGTGTTTATCTCTTCCACTGCATTAGACTCAAAGGGAAAAAGTATTACTCATCTTGATTTCATCTGATTCACACAACACTTGACAAATAGAGGCTACCCAATAAATACTAAACTGAATAGACCTATTCCTGATTTACATAACAAATACAGAGTACAAACTTTAAGAATAATCCTTATCTGTGTAACATATAAACTACTGGGTTGGCCAAAAAGTTCATTTGGGTTTAAGTAAAAATAAAAGACACATTTTTCATTTTCACCAGGAATGTTATTGAACAACGTATTCATTAACTGAGCAAACCTTTTGGCCAACCCAATACATCATACTGATTTTGTGTCAGTTATTGTTAGAATCAATGAAATCATTTGGCTTTGGATAATAATGAAAATATATCTGAAAGATGAATTATTCATTATAATCCTTTTGATTTTAAGTATATCAGACAGCTAAATTTCTCTCTTACAGTTGGTTTTGAAGGAAGCAGGAAATAGTTATGCAAAAATCCAGTCAAGTATCTGTAAAAATACATAGAAATCAAATATGAGGAGGGCATTAGTAGTGTTATTAAAATATCAATGTAAGAATCACTAAATCTATCAACGCCTTTTGTATATTAAAGAGTTAAAGACATTGTAAAGCCTAAAAACAATATTAATTCAATTAAAAGTAACCTTAAAGAAAATCAGGTGCATGCTAAAGGGTCAGTGCCAAATCACTGTCACAAAATATTTTTTGTATAACCAAAAAAAAAAAAATCCATCTCTAAGAAATACTAATTTAATGAAATTACGCTAAATCTTGCTGTATGATTGTAGCTCAAGTGTCAGCAAACTATACCCTGTGGACCAAATCTTTATTTTGTAAATAAAGTTTTACTGAAGCAAAGACATACTCATTCATTTGTGCTCCTGTCTGCTTTTGCTCTACAAAAGCAGAGTTGAATAGCTGAGCAGAGACTACATGTTGCACAAAGCCTAAAATATGTACTATCTAGCCCTTTAAAGAAAACTGACCAACTCCTACTATAGATAATCAGCTGGAAATTTGGTTGTAAAACCAGGCTGGTCTGTGTATGTATTATTATTATAGAATTTAGAATTTTTACGTAAAGATTTCTTCTCAAAAATCAAAAGAATTTAAAAAAGAAAGATATAAAGATGTTATGATAGAAAATATACGGATGTCAAAAATATATATACAGATGTCAAAAAAAAGAAAATATACAGATGTCAAGTACATAGGAGAGTTAATGGCATACATAACATGATTTCTTTTTTTTGTGTGTGTGTGTTACGCGGGCCTCTCACTGTTGTGGCCTCTCCCGTTGCAGAGCACAGGCTCCGGACGTGCAGGCTCAGCAGCCATGGCTCACAGGCCCAGCCACTCCGCGGCATGTGGGATCTTCCTGAACCGGGGCACGAACCCGCATCCCCTGCATCGGCAGGCGGACTCTCAACCACTGCGCCACCAGGGAAGCCCCATAACATGATTTTTTAATGAAAAAATTATTTTATTTTTATACTTTTATATATACTTATAATATATTCTTCATTAACTAGGAAAAGAAGTAGCTGCTCTTTATATTAGAGTATGTCACAGAAAATTAACTGTTCTACTACTACTGCTTCACTAAAAAGTAGAGAATTAATTCTTCCTATAGGAATAAATAAGTAAACTTAAATATAATTAATTATTTTTTCAAATGAGGGGAGGGAAAGGTGGAAAGAGGGAGGAGAAGGGAGGGGGAGCAGGGAGAGAGAAGCTACTATACCTCATTCTCTAATTGATATGAAGCCAATCTGTGTACCAAAGTTAAGGCCATCTCGGACATGGGAGAAAAACTTGTCAGGATGACAGGAGGTACAGAGGTTGAGATCTTGGTTCTGGTCCTGAATATTCTGTGGCAGAATTCCTCCCTGTTCTAGAAGAATCCTTAGGATAAAGATTTTTCAAAAGACAGAAAGTTTACTTTACCAACAGCCAAAGCAATATGGAAAAAGTATGGATATTGGTGTAAAAGAATTCTGGGAAAGATCTGCTTGGAACAATGCAAATTGTTATTCAGTTACAGAACAGGGACAAGTCAGGAAATGGTAGATTTCACCATCATTAATCACCTAAGTTCATATGTGAACTGTATAACCTCCATATTGTCCTGCAGACATGATCTGGGTATAGGATTCTATAAGCAAAATCAAGTACTTATTTAAGAAGAATCTTGAAGACAAGATTCAATTGATTTAGACAGAGCATGCTTTGTAGTCATCTGGCTCTCCCGCCTCCTTTCCTTCTATTAACCAGATTTTTCACAGAAAACTTGCTTCTCCTTAAACACTTCATGGTAGGAAATATGACTATAAATTAGTGACACTTATTTCACAGGTCATGTTTAAGAATCAATTTCAATCCTTTCTACTTATGTACTAAATGAGGCAGAATCTGGGTAAGGTTTTACTGACTTGAAACACGATTCAAATCAGACATCAATTTTCCTTTGTAGAAATGACAAATAATTTTTATTATCTATTAATAGCAAAATTTCATAAATTCAAAAATGTAAGGGACCATAAAAAACTTGAAACTATCTATGTGTTTATATTATCTAGTATTTTTGCTGAAAAATATATTCCTCCAGCTAATTAGAGAATAAGAATAATTTAAAAATATCAGTTTCCTGATAGTTTATTATATTTAGGAGAATTTAGCTGAGGAATGTCTGTGAAGTGCCATTCTCTTCTATAAGAAGTGCCAACTTTTCTATATGAAGTTTAAGTAGATCTCTTAAAACTAAATGCCAACTGTTTCTTCCTTCACTTTTAAATCAATAAGAGATACCAGATCAAAAGACTGCTGTTATTCAAACTTAAATGAGAAAAGATTTCATATTTAAAATTAGTTTTTGTGTAAGTGTATATGTCAGCTACTTAAAAACCTGCCAGCTGAATTTTTCTTGGAGTTACTAATTGTTTTCTAAAATTATCTTCATTTTAGAAGCAATAAGCAATAATCAAACTTGCAGTTCTGGACTGAAATCAAGCATACCTCGTGGCTTTACGGATGTCAACATAGGGATTTGGTGAGCCAAAGAGCCGTACACATCCAGGATCAAGACTGTGGAATGCCTTTGCTGATTCCCTTGGAAGAGTAAAACAGCAAGGTCCTACTGAAGGCCCCAGCACAACAATAATGTCTTCCAAAGTACAGCCGTATTCTGCTATCATAGCATTCACTGTAGCCATAGCAACACCTAACAAAGTACCTCTCCAACCTAGTAAATAAGAAGAAAAAGAGATAAGCAAAGTTAAAACATAAGAAAATTTCATCATAATTTATATCTAAGTTAAAAATGAGCAGAGTCAGTTTATGTATTTTCAAAGTCCAGAAACAGTAAATAAATCACAAGATTAATTAATTAAGCCAAATAATCAACTAATTAATTAAAATACTGGTTTTTAGATGAGGTATATTATACAAAGCACCTGACACAGAAGAGACATTTAATGGGAGGTCCCTTCCACTTCCTTTTTAAAATGTTCTATACTTTCAGTTTCCACTGGAATTATATCTTCTTAGTCTTCTCTCTCCTTCACTTTTTATGCACACTTTTAAAAATCATGGGAAAAAACACATAACATAAAATTTACCATTTTAACTGTTTACAAGTGTACTCTTCAGTAACGTTAAGTCTATTCACATTGTTGTGCAACCAATCTCCAGAACTTTCTCATTTTGCAAACTAAAACTCTATGCCCATTAAATAAGAACTTGGCCTTTCCACCTTCCCCAGCCTCTGGCAACCACCCGTCTTCTTTCTGTTCCTATGAATTTGACTATGCTAGGTACCTCCTATAAGTGGAATCATATAGTATTTGTCTTTTTGTGACTGGCTTATTTCACTTAGCATAATATGCTCAAGATTCATTCCTTTTTAAGGCTGGATAATATTCCATTGTATGAATTTTGCTTATCCACTCAATCGTGGATGGACACTTGGGTTACTTTCACCTCTTAGCTATTGTGAATAATTCTGCTATGAGCATGGGTGTGCAAATATCCTGCCAACATCCTGCTTTCAATTCTTTTGGATATATATTCAGAAGTGGAATTGCTGGGTAATATGATAATTCTATTTAAAAATTTTTGAGGAACCATCATACTGTTTTCTATAGGAGCTGCACCATTTTATACTCCCACCAATAGTGCATTATGGTTTCCATTTCTCTTCACCAACACTTTTTTTTAAATAATATTAGCCATCCTAATGGGTGTGAGGTGATATCCTGTGGTTTTGATTTGCTTTTCCCAAATTATTAGCGATGTTGGGCATCTTTTCACATGCTTTTTGGACATTTGCATATCATCTTTGGAGAATGTTCTATTGAAGTCCTTTACCCATTTTTCAATCAAGTTGGTTTTTGTTGTTGTTGTTGAACTGTAGGTGTTCTTTATATATTCTGAATATTAGCTCCTTAGTAGATATATAAATTGCAAATATTTACTCTCAATCAGTTGGGTTGGCTTTTCACTTTGTTTACTGTGTCCTTTGATGCACAGAAGTTTTTACTTTTGAGAAAATCTAATTTATCTATTTTTACTTCTGTTGCTTGTGCTTTTGGCATCATATCTAAGAAACCATTGTTTAATCCAAGATCACAAGGATTTACACTTTCTTCTATGAGTTTTAGAGTTTTAGCTCTTACATTTAGATCTTTGAACCATTTTGAGTTAATTTTTATATATGACATAAGATAAGGGTCTAACATTATTTTTTTGCATATGACTATCCAGTTTTCCCAGTACCATTTGTTAAAGAAACTGTCCTTTCCCCATTGTATGGTCTAGGTACCTTGTGAAAAATCATTTGACCATATATGCAAGGGTTTATTTCTGGGATGTCTATTCTATTCCATTGCTCTATACGTCTGTCTTTATACCAGCACCATACATACTGTTTTGATTACTGTAGCTTTATAACAAGTTTTGAAATCAAGACGTGTGAGACATCTAACTTTGTTCCTTTTCAAGACTGTTTCTTTTATCTTTGATATTTTTGAATTTAATGTTTCAAAACCCAGGAAGTAGCGAATAATATTCCTGTTTTATATCCAGGAACTAAAACTCAAATTATAAGTAACTTTTGACAACGTTACTGACTTCTAGTCATTCATTACTTTAGCTAGATCAAAAGAAAAATGCACCACTTTCTTATTTATCTATAGTCTAAAATGCAAAGTAGTTGATTTACAAGCAGAAGAAAATCTAAAAGATCATTCTTCATTTCACATAGACTCATAACCACTGGATAATCTAAACAGTATTTTTTTTTTAAATCACCAGAAAACAAAATTCCATAACCTTAACACAACACAGAACCTAAAAATTCTTTGTTCTTATCTTTAGAGAATAGTTAAAGCCACTAGACTACAGCATATTAAACTAAAGGCGGTTTTCCAAACATATCTTGCTTTTTCTTACCTCTACACCTCTACACATGCTGCTGAATTTTCATAAACACCTTCTGTGACCCGACATGTCTCAACTTCCTATTCCCTATTACCTGGACTTCAAGGGTTCTCGACTAGAGGCAGTACAACTCCCTGGGAGTGTTTTGAAAAGCATGGAGGCTTTATTATTATTATTTTTTGGTTCTTACAGCTCAGAGTGCTACTGGCATGAAGAATTTCAAAAGCCAAGTAAACTTGGTCTGCAGTCAGTGTAAGACTATCTTGCCCCAAATGTTAATAGCACCCCTGCTGAGAAACACTGTCACCTAGCCAATCCTACAAATCCCTGAGGAATCAGCCTAAGTACAGTTTTCTTTGGGAATTATACTCTGGTTCATGTAATTTGACTTAGGGACTCCTTTTATCTGCTTCTGTCCTAAGAGTCTGCTAGCTCTTCCCTATCTTTACACTTATCACCATGGGTAGTAATTAACTATTTGTAATGTCCATCAGAAAGAAATTATAACTTTTCCTGTACCAAAACAATTGGTAAAATCCTAGATGTTTAATTAAGTACACTTACCAGAGTGAGCAACCCCACATGCTTTCCTGACAGGATCGGCAAAAACTATAGGTATACAGTCAGCACCAAGAGCCGCTATTGTGACTCCTCTTTGATTTGTGGTGATCCCATCATAAGATTCAGGCTCCTTCCTTCCCATAATCCAGACATCATTGGCATGATCAGTCTGATACCAAACATGTGAGAAAAAAATGTTTTGAAGATAGAGTTTCTCATACCATAAGCTTTTCTAAAAGTACACATCTTGTATAAAATTATATAACCAGTTTAAGGTTACAACCATTCATTAAATATATCAGGTCCATATATGATAAAATAACAAATTTACTTATTTAACTTTATGATATGATAATCTCTGCATATTTTCCTCAAAGGAAAGCAGACTTTTACATTTAACAAACATTAAAAAAAATTCAAAATAGTCCACCCGTCATGAATACCTCCCACTAGAGATGGGTAAATCTCTAATTGCAGTACTTTCCACAAAGTACTAATTTACTGAAAGAAATTAAATTTCCAAATCAATGATATTTTTACTTTTCCTGAAGTCAAGTAACACTAGAATTCTGTAAGAAACAATTATCTCATCAGTTGTACCCTAGTTCCTCCTAGTGTTGATTAATAATGGCTTTTCTCTCCCACCACGCAGGAACCTTCCTTCTAAATCAAGAAGGGCAGTGGTACTATACTCTGAGAATTCACTGTACTTTTAGATGTGAGGAGCTCCAGGTGAAATATATATATATATCGTCATAGAATTGATCTTTAGGTTATGGTATACAGCTCTAAGAAAAATAATCACAAACATTATCCTAAATCTTAGATAAAACACTAGATGCAAAATGTTAAATAACTTATTTAAAGTCCACGTAGTCATTAGCAGAGTCAAGAATATACTTTAGGGACTTCCCCGGTGGCGCTGTGGTTAGGAATCCACCTGCCAATGCAGGAGACACAGGTTCGATCCCTGGTCCTGGAAGATCCCACATGCCACGGAGCAACTAAGCCCATGCGCCACAACTACTGAGCCTGCGTTCTAGAGCCTGCAAGCCACAACTACTGAGCCTGCACACCACAACTACAGAAGCCTGCACGCCTACAGCCTGTGCTCCACAAGAGAAGCCACCACAATGAGAAGCCCGTGCACCACAAGGAAGAGTAGACCTTGCTCGTCACAACTAGAGAAAGCCCACATGCAGCAATGAAGACCCAACATAGCAATAAACAAACAAACAAATAAATAAATAAATAAGAATATACTTTACATCTTCCAAAATGGGAAACAAAATTGTACCTTTATTCGGTAAAATTTCTTCACATTAAATCCTGCTGCACTCCCCAGCCTACGCAGATTTTCTTGAACAACAGCCTTGGGATCTCTCCGTTTGGAACTACTGAAGAGATTGAATGAGCTGAGAGTTGGTATGTAAGATATCCCACCTGTTCTTGTAGTAAATCCATGTATGAAAATATCTGCTGAAGATAAACAATGAAGATTAAAAACATGACATACAAAAGACGATAAGCATTACAAACCCAGTCTCTCATTAAGAATTTCCCTAATCACCTCATCCTGCATTTGTTTATCTGCCTTCTAATTTCTACAGCTCTTTATACCTCCATCTTATGACATAATGCTTTGAGTTTGTTTTACCTTCTCTGTGGGATTATTGCTCTTCAAAGGGTATCTTTTGTCCCTTTTGTCTTTGTTATCCCAATAGCATATAGCTCACAGTAAACTTCATTCTTCTGTGAAAGCACCAATGAGTTAACGTTTCAGAATTTCTAAGTAGGAAATGCTTACAGTCATAAATCTCATTTAAAAGGAAGGCTGGGGGATTTGTCTTAAAGCTGAATTTGCATAAAGAGAATTTATTTATTTAGGGTGGCTATCCCTTGACACCCCTGACACTACAAGGCCATGCATGACACTCCCATGTTGTAACTGATGCTAATGAATACATAAATTCACAACAGTCTACAAAAGAAAGAAGCAAAAAGAGGTGAACAACCTGTAAAGAAAGACTGGTTTTTCACATCCAGTAAAAACAACGGATAGTATTTAACGTACCTGTGATCAAAGGAGATGTGATAATGGTTAATTCTCCTTTCAGTGCTGGCAAACTTCTCAAATATGTTTCTATTTCATTCTGGATTGCTTCTAGTTCTTGAGCTGTGATTATGTTTATTTCAGTAGGCTGTTTCAAAAGACCTCCCCTCAAAGTCATCTGTAAATCTTCAAACTCAAAATTGTAAACATCAGTGAAGAGTTGACCAATAAAAGCCTTCATTAATGTCTTCCGGTGCACAGGCACAATTACCTTAATGCTGCTCAAATTTTTTTCATCAATTTTTTGTTTAATGGTATACAATGAGGCAGCCATGCTGGGATTGCTAACAGTCTCAAATTCTCTCAGGAAAGCAGATAATCCATTGCTTGCTTCTAATTCACAATTATCATGGTCACAGCTGATGTTACTGCAACACATTATGCAAAGGAACTTGGCCTTGGCACCATGGTGGTATCGGACAGCATTCAATGTCTTTAGTAATGCCTGATGACAGTTTTTCTGAGAGTTTAATTTCAAACCAAAGAGATCTATCAACACTGCTTCTGCCATCCTTCAACACTGTACAAAGTTCTTCAAAGAAGGTTTTTGTGCCCCCCAAAATCACCTGTAAAGAAAAATTAGCATAAGTAAGAATACAAAGTTATATCAATTTTCTTATAGTTACAACAGAAACTTGTGGATGGGTAAAAAGAATTGCATTGACTTAAAAATGTAACCAAAATAGTGAATCCAGATTCCTCCCAGAAAAGCTAGTCCACTATTTGTCAGAACCAGGACAATGAAAAGCAAAGCCATCTCTTAATTCATTTTGTGAAAGTACTTTACATCTTTCCAGCAGAACAACAGTTTTTGTTTTGTTTTCAGATAGCAAATTTTTTTTAATATCTTTATTGGAGTGTAATTGCTTTACAATGGTGCAGGTAGCAAATTTTAAGCAGGGAATTACTTGTTGACTTAAACAAAGTCCTGTTTTTTAATTACAGGGTGTCAACTTATTGATATATCATTAATCCGGATACGACTGGTTTGCTAATTTACAATCCCTTCATATGAAATACCAGGGTCTCGAGTTCAATAGGTTAAATGGAGCTGCACCTAAAAATTAAAAATTTTTAAATTCTTAATAGCTTTTTTTTTTTCCTTCAGAAAAATTGCATTTTGTTATTGTTTTTCAGAAGCAGACTCACAGATACAGAGGACAAACTAGTGGTTACCAGCGGGGAGAGGGAAGGAGGGAGGGGCAAGATAGGGGTCGGGGATTAAGAGGTACAAACTACTATGTATAAAATAAATAAGCTACAAGGATATATTGTACAGCAGCACAGAGAATATAGCCAATATTTGATAATAACTTTAAACGGCATATAATCTATAAAAATATTGACTCACTATGTTGTACACCTGAAACTAATATTGTAAATCAACTATACTTCAATTTTTTTAAATGTGTTTTTAAGGAGATAAAAGCAGACTCCAGGATTCACGCAGGACTCAGGTATGGCAATTATCTCAGAAGCAACGGCAACTTGGATCAGGTGTGCGTCCCACCTGCTCTCCTCTTCACTCCCCGCGCACAGATCTTCTCACCCCAGCCCCTGCCCTCCCCCACCCCAGGCTGCCGGTCTCTCTTTGGTGACCCCTTCAGTGACCCCCTTTGCCCCGGATGGTTTTCTCCTGCCGCTACTCCTAACCCCCTCCCTCTGGACCGTGAAAAGCCCCACGACGCCTCTGCCACCCGCCCGGTCCGCGCTGGGGCGGGGGGGGCGCCGATCCTCACCTGCCGGACTCCTCCCGCCCCTTCGAGATTTTCCGACGGCCGGACGCACACCCGAGGCCGTTCTCCGTCCTCGCCCGTCGCGCGTCGCCTTCCGCTGCACACTCGGTGGGCGGCGAGCTCTGAGGCGTCTGCCGCCCCCAGTCCTCCGCCTGAACGAGACCGGGAGGCCGCGAGCGTGTGCCCGGGCGCTGGGCGGGCGGCGCCCGTCCCGCCTCACCCGCCTGACCGCGGACTGACGGAGCCCCGGCCCGCAGCCCCCTGACAGCCGCGGAGGCCGGGCCGGGGGGCTGGGTGCGGGGAGGCGGGAGCGATCCAGGGAGCGACCCTCGGGTCGGACGCGCCAGACCGCGGGGGAACCGTCAGCACTTCCGGGTCAGGAGGGCGCCAGGAGGAGGAACGGGAACCGGAGGAACGGGAACCGGAGCAACGCACCGACCGAGTGACCGGAGCCAGGCGGGTCCGCGGGCCGGTGGGCGGGGCGCGAGGGAGCGGGGTGGGCCTCCCGACTGGGCGCGCGGCCAAGCGGCCTCGGGTCGATGACCGCCTCACCCCGCCCGGGGGCGATGAAGCCCTTTGCCGGCGTCCGCGCTCCCAGTCGGCAGAGCCCAGGCCTGAGGACCTCCTTGCGTTAGCCACTTGGCACTCTGTCCCATGCAAGTTCAAGTAACGTGCCTCCTGAGGTAGACTTTTTTTTTTTTTTTTTTTTCTGAGGTAGACTTTTTAAAAAAATTTTTTAACGGTTTTGCTTTAGTTGTTTCCAGAAACGAGTTGGCTGAACGCCGCCCCCCCCTTGCCTTTTTGCTGATCCTGCCTAACTTGCTGACTAAACTTTGCAGCTCCTGCACGCGTGTGGATAAACGGAGGTCCTAGGTGCCCTTTGAAAAATACGCGCCAGGAGTAGAAAATTAGAAGGCACTGACCCTTAGAGTTGTGATAAAGATGTAAATTAGCATCCTTTCTCTGCCCTGAAAGAGCATAACATTCATTTATTTAAAAATATTGAGCTCCTACGTATATGGAAGGCAGACGCTCTGGCCAAGGGGAATGTCTCCAACCTTCAAAGAGGAGGAGAAAGGATGCTTCCTGTGGAACTGGTTATGACGGAAGGAGGGGGTCCCTTTCTTCTGACAGTCGCTCAGACGATAAGTGCTGAAGAACCTGCCCCTGATAGGAAGAATCTCAGCCATCTGGGAGTTTAGAAGAGCACCTGAAGTGGGCAGGTGCTGCTATTCTATGGCGTCACCAACCTAGAATAGGAACCCACTGTTCGGTATCTGGCAGATGTTTCTGTCAAAAATTGTACTTTCAGGGCTTCCCTGGTGGCGCAGTGGTTGAGAGTCCGCCTGCCGATGCAGGGGACACGGGTTCGTGCCCTGGTCCGGGAAGATCCCACATGCTGAGGAGCGGCTGGGCCCGTGAGCCATGGCCGCTGAGCCTGCGCGTCCGGAGCCTGTGCTCCGCAACGGGAGAGGCCACAGCAGTGAGAGGCCCGTGTACCGCAAAAAAAAAAAAAAAAAAAAAAAAAAAAAAATTGTACTTTCATCATTTTTGCTGGACATTTATTAAGAGCACTGAGTGCTATGTGGTGCACCTGATCCACTCTGCCCTGAGCTTGCTTTATGTTAAATATTACTGTAAGCAAAATAGAGGTCTTTAGTTACAAAGCTGGGTGAAAACATTTATCTGTTTTTATAGACAATGGTGGGAATTCATTTTCTGTCATGCAACGGTAACAGTAAAAAAAGTTAAAAAAGAAATATTTCAGGATAGGGAAGCTGTCAGGGAAGAGAAAGTTTGCTGTTATGTTGTATTTATATACCATTTCCTTTCACCATCTGGTACCGGGCTGTGGCCTCATCTCCTAGCACTCTCTTACCTCATCCCCATTCCCTCCACTCCAGTGGCTCTCAATCCTGGCTACACCTCAGAACTACAGGTAGAACTTAAAACAATATAAATCCAGGGAACTCCCCCCTCCACCACCTCCAGATATACATTTGAATCAGAAACTCTCGGGGAGTCAAGTCTCGGCCTGTTTTGCTTTGCTTTTTGTTTTGTTATAATCTCTACAGATGATTCAGATGCATAATTAGATTTGAAAAAACAACTTCCCTATTCCCAAGCCACTCAAACTAAAGGCTGTTCCTTGGAACACCATATGATTTCATCCTTTGCATAAGCTATCCCTTCTGCTTAGAACACTCTTCTCTTTATATGCTTTTTTAAGCTGTTGCTTGTTCAAGACCCTTCAAGCTCAAACATCACCTTGAATCCCCCTCCCCTCGCTAAGCAGAATTAACTGCTTCTTTTAGCATTTTGTTTGTATAGGAGAAGCTCTCTCATAGATGCAGTCTGTATCCATAACCAAGCAGTACATTGAAAAAGTCAATTAAACATTAAATTGTATACCTCATAAAGATGAACATGGTAGTATATAAATTATATCTAAATAAAACTGTTTCAAAGGAAAGTCATTTAAACCAGAGAGTTATAAAAAGTATACCATAATACCTTAAACATTTTTTAACCTATAACAACTATATGCTTGTTTGCCAATCTGTTGAGAAAGTCCAAGGCCTTTTCTTTGCACATGGTCTCCTGATTAGAGTTCTGCCTCATATCTCTTCCATAAACTACACTTCTCAACCATCAGCTAAGCTTTCCCAAGATTCGGTTCCTTTAAGAAGAAAATAACCTAGAGGCACTTGTGAAGCTGAGTGCAGATTTCTTCTTTATAATCATTTATAGTTATCTCACACATTCAAACAACTCACCTTAATTGGGTCTTTGCAAAATATTAAACATAGCTTTTAAAGAAACAACAAACTTTATTTCCACACTATTTCGTTGGTTTACATAATATTTAATTAAATTATGAAAGCACAATGACAAGTACAACTGGCGTAAACAGGCTCAGGAACAAACACAAGTGACATTGTCAGATGTACAGTTCCACTGGTAGGAGCAGAAGTGGGCAGACTCACTGGAGAGTAGCTTTCTAACCCTTTAGCATTCAGCATGCGCATTCAGCATGATGTGGGAATTAGCAGCTTATGATTTAAAAGGAAACAAAATGAGTCAGTTGGTTAGAGGTTAAGTGTAGGTAGACTAAGAGAACACCTACTGTTCCTCTACATTTTCATTATTTGACTTTGCATCTATTTCCCCCATAGAGACTTAGAGCATTTGGGGGGCAGAGAGAGTGCCTGGCTGTTGAGGGGAACCATTGGGAAAATCCCCAGGCATTCTTAATCACCATGTAAATCCTTATCAGGAGAAAGATTAGAATAAAACTGGGAACAGTTGTCTTTAAACCATTCACACTAGGGTTTATGAGTCCTTCTAGAAAAGGACATGTAACATGCAAATTTCCTTGTTAAAAGATTATGTTAGTTTCCTAAGTTTTCCATAACAAATGACCACAAACTGGATGGCTTAAAACAACAAAAATGTGTTGTCTTATAGTAATGGAGGCAGAAGTCTTAAATCAAGGTGTGTCAGGACCTGCTCCCTTCAAAGCTTTCCTTGCCTCTTCCAGCTTCTGTTGGCTCCACGTGTTCCTTGCGTTGGGGTGCATGACTTGGGGCTCTATGCCTCTGTCCTCACGTGGTCTACTTTCCTGTGTGTCTGAGTCTCAAATCTCCCTGTACCTTTCTCACATAAAGACACCTGAGTGGAAATAAAGAAAAGGCCAATCATAGAGTAAGCAAAGGCTATTTATTCAGAGCTTGCTAGAATAAGGGAGTCAGCCACATTACTTGTGTTTTGGCAGAGACTCAAAGGCAGGCAGAGGGGTGGGAAAGCTTATAGTGGAAAAAAGGGAAATCTTCAAGTATGCCCTGATTGCAGGCTGTTGGCCTGGGGAAGCTGTAGGTGGGCTCACTAGAAGTTGTGCAACCTATGTGATTGGTAAGGGGTGCATATTTGGCTTTCTCTGGTTGGTCCTAAGTTGGAAGTAGGGACAAAAACTAGGGAAGCTGTTATTTATTAATCAAGCACTGGCCATTTTGGGGCCATTTGTTACAGGGGTTAATGTTTGGCTCCTGAATTGTTATTAGAGTTAGTGGTCTGACTTCAGATGGCAGGCTAGCTGGTTACTGTAGATGATGGTTGGTTTCCTGGGTTGGTTGCTGCAGGTTGTGGGTCAGAGTCCTGTTTTTATATATGGCCTAGTCACTGTCTGTTTGCGTGCTCAGCCTCTCACCTGTCACTGAATTTAGGGCCCACCCTAAATCCAGGATGGTCTCGTCTCGAGGTCTTTAACTTAATTACACCTGCAAACATCCTTTTTCCAAATAAGCTCATATTCACAGTTTCTGGGAGTGAGGACACAGACATCTGTCTGAGGGACCACAATTGGTTTAGAAATCATGTTTGCTTGTTTACAGAGTAAAAATAAAAGACTTTTCCCCTTACTGTCCTGAATGAGACAAGCAGGGAGGTTATGACTGGATTTCACCAAAGACCTATAATTTCTTTTTCAAACAGTTGACTGGGCATCCCTTAAAACTTAGATTTTAGCTGCAGACCAACCCTTGTATGTCTACACCCCAAAATGAGATGTTTTTGTAGTCCAGTACTATGTGTACCTTCAGAGAAATCCCACCTTTGACTTAAAGCTATCAATGAGTAATATCTGAATGTTCTCTAAATTGTCTTTGAAAGAAAGTTAAGGAACAGTACCAATCCTCTGGTTTTTTCTATTTTCAGCATCCTGAAACTTTAATCTCATTACCTAGCCAGGGAAGAGAAAAGTCCCTAGTTTCAGCAGATCCTAAGACTCTGGTATATAATAGGTATGCAATACATTTTTAATGATTCAATTAATTTATTCTTTTTGGATGACACTGATGATGTAACTTCTCTTGAAAACATGTGGTTGAAAAGACTTGTCCTCTTTTTTACCTGAAGTATGTATTATTGATTCTTACTCATTTGTGCAGTTTGTTACATTTTCCCCATGATTCCTCTTTAATTTATTGTTGGAATTGAACCATCCAGAACTGATTCCATAATGCTTATGACAAATATAGACATAATTTTAAACTCTCAATTCCAGGAAAACTTTTCTCTCTTCCCCAGGTCAGTTTTTTTAGCTTCCCCAGTTAAACGTCAGCTTCAGATATTAAACTCTCCCTCCCACTTGGAAAACAAAAACAAAAGCAATTTCACACTTATGTGAAAATTAACTAAGTAATTTTTCTTTCCTTGTTTTCTAATAAAATGTATGTTCTAAAGGGGGTAGGAGGTAATTATAAACTTAACTACTTAAACTGCCTGACAGGTCCACATAGCAGCTTTTTCCATTCAGCATGAAAAATGGTGCTTATGTGACATGGGCGCACATAGACAGTTGCCTCGTCTTGATTCTTTTAAGCCAGAAGCTCTCAAAACCCTAGGGGAGTTTGACAGCCTTGCTTTATTTTGCTCATTAACTTGAAGGGAGGTACCAGACGATGAGTTTCTAAAAACTCAAACCATGGCCTTTTAAAAATCTCCTCCCAAGGGCCAATTACAGGCACTCGCCTCTTGAATTCAGATGAGATGGTGCACAAAAATCATGCTCATCACAATGCTTTAGTACATACTAAATACCTAATAAATGTAAATTTGGATCCTAATTACTTCAAATTTCATCCTTCCTGCTTGGATGTATGACCTTTGGCGAATTTCCTTATTTCTTGAAGTCTTAGTCTCCTCATTTACAAAAAACAGGTAAAAATCATGTCTAGCTTATAGGATTGCTCTGAAGGATAAAACAGATAATCTATGTGAAAGTACTTATGGTAATTAGTAAATGTTGGCTATAGTTAATATAGAACATGGTGGTTTATAGTATTTCCATTGCACTGTTTTCTGTAAAGCTACTTTTTTTTTTTTTTTTTTTTTTTTTTTTTTTGTGGTATGCGGGCCTCTCACTGTTGTGGCCTCTCCCGTTGCGGAGCACAGGCTCTGGATGCACAGACTCAGCAGCCATGGCTCACGGGCCTAGCCGCTCCGTGGCATGTGGGATCCTCCCGGACCGGGGATCGAACCCGTGTCCCCTCCATTGGCAGGTGAACTCCCAACCACTGCGCCACCAGGGAAGCCCTAAGGCTACTTTTTTAGTTGAGAGTGTTTTGCCTAAATGTTTTTTGATAAGTAATATTTGGATATTTACTATCAAATACTGTAGGTATTATAAGGTGTTATTGTTTTTTAAATCACTTAATTCATATTTATATTTCCCACAATGCTTTGTATATAATATGTACCGACATACATGGTTTGAATGAAAGAATAATTAATGCTGTCTAGTCTCTAAACTCTTGTTTTTATTGATTTATGCAATTGTAATGAATTATCAGTAGATGGCAGTAGTTTGTTTTCATTTTATTTTTTGTCTATTCTACAGTAGAGATCCAGAAAAAATGAAAACTTCCTCAATTTTAAGCCAGATATCCTTTCATGAATAGCTGGTTTAAATAAATATCACCCAAGAGTTCTTCAGTTTATGCTGCTTCAGAAATAGATATCAAGAAGTACCAGTTTATTTTTTATTGTATAAATCTAATTTTCTTAATTTTTTTTGTTGTTGTTGGTTTCTTCATCAAATACTTTAAAAAATACAAAAATGAGTAAGACTTCCTGGAACTTATAGTCTAATAAGGAAATATAATATAAAATAGTGTAAACAGTAGGAATAGAAATTGTTGAGTGGCAGGAATTTGCTAAATGCTTTATATTCATTATTTCACTTCATCCTCACAAAAATCTAATGAGGAAGGTACTATCATTGACAAGGAATCTGAGGCTCAGGTTGGAAAGAATTTACCTAATAAACTAGTAAGTGGCACAACCTAGATTCAAGATTAGCCCTATCTTACCCTGAGACCTAGACTGTTATCTATCTTGGTATAATAGAGATATAGAAACAATTGTACTAAAAAGAGAGAGAGAGAGATCATATCTACCCAGAAAGATCAAGAAAAACTTCTTAAAGAAGATGCATCTAAGGTGGAGTTGAAAGATTGGTTGCTATTTGATGTGATCAGAACAGTGTTTCAGAAGCATTATTCTGTCAGTAGAACAGGGTCAATTGAAGTGGAGATAGACTATAGTTAGACACCTGTTATGTTCCAGGCACTGTTCTAGGTCTCTTTCCTCATGGAGCTTACATTTGTAAAAGGAAATAAAAAAGAAAAGTGATAAAAGTGATAAATGCTGTTAAGAAAAATGAGGCAGGGTAAGGAAATGGGGGATGAAGGTCATGTTTTAGAGGGATTATCAGGGAAGCCTTCTTAGCTAAGACAGTATTTGGAAGAGGTAAGGAGTGGTTGGATTCCAATATAATTTAAAGGTGGAACCAGTGAGTTTTGCCAAAAGAATTGCATGCAGCATGTAAGAGAAAGAAAAGAGTCAAGATTCTGATTTGTCTATTGAGTAAAACAATTGGGGCAGCAGTCTTGGGCCACATACTTGGGGACTATCTCAAATGATTTCCCAAAGGGTCTATGGAACATCAACAATGAGCTCTCATTTATGCTTATCTTGGGCAAAGCTGATTAAATTGCCTTGGGCTCTGTACCCTTCTAGATACCTCCCTGCTAATGTTCTAGAGTTTTGAGTGTGAATAAGAAAAATGAACTTATAATTTACTGGGATGGAGAGACCATGAAGGAGCAGGTTTAGGGGTAGTGATGGAGTGGACAGAGACATAAAGGGTTCGGTTTGGAACATAGTAAGTTGAAATGCCTATAAGAAATTCAAGTGGAGATATCAGGTAGGAAATTGTGTATGAGTCTGGAGCTCAAGAGGGATGTCAGGTTAGGGATATGAATTTGGGAGTTGTGAGCCTATAAGGGGAGTTTAAAGCCATAGAACTGGATGGCATTACCTGCAGAGTAAGTTTAGAGAAAAGAAGAGGCCTGAGGACTGAGTGCTAGGGCACTCTAACGTAAATGAGAAAGGTGAGGAGGAGCCAGCAAAGGAAACAAAGAAGTCTGTTGTTTCAAGGAGGAAGGCATGATCAAATGTGTCAAATAACATGGATACATTAAGGAAGATGAGGACCAAACTTGCCATTGAATTGGCAATGTGGATGTCATAGATACCTTGATAAGAACTTTAGAGTTGTAAATGGTTAATTCTGGTGGGTTCAAGAAGAATAGGTGGAGAGGAAGTAGACAGCAAGGATCTTGGCTATAAAGGAGAGCAAAGAAAGGGGTCAATAGCTGAAAGAGATTAAAGTGTCAAGCCAAAGTGGTTATTGTTGTTGATGATTATACAATAGGCTGTCCAGGATAATATGTTTGACCAAATAAAGGAGGAAATTCTATTGATGGGACGTTTGAAGGAGCAATGTCCTTGAGTAGGAGAGGAAGGGGTACAGAAGTAGAGGGTTGGCCCTAGGTCAGAGCAAGTACACTTTATTCACTGCAAGAAAAGAATAGACTAGTATATAGGTATAGGTCCAGGAAGACTGGTAGATGGGGTGATTTACCACCCTCTCTGATATTTTCCTACTATCTCAGTTAAATAAGAAGATGGGTTATCAACTGAAAGAGAGGGGGAAAGAGACGTGGGAGGTTTGAAGACAGAGAAGAAGGAGTGAAATAATCATCCATGAAACTTGATGAATCCTAGGGGCCTAGCAAGGGCCCACTTGACATAAAGTGTCTTGAATTTTAAGTGAGACCACAGGACAGGTGTGTGCTTTTCTTGAGGTGTATTCAGCTACTAGTATGTAAGCAAAGCAACTGGTGGGAATTTTTCCAGGGAAGTAGGACAGGGAGAGAGCGGTACAAAAAAACTGAGATTGAATGCAAAGGAATCTAAACTGGGTAAGTGACGTGAGTACGTGAAAGGCTAAGGGACCATGAAAAGGTAGAAGAGTCAATGTGGTTGAATAGCTCTTACGGTCAAAATACTAGGAGGGATGAGCTGAAAAATAAGTGTTTGAATCTGAGATTATGGATGAGGTGTAGTGATACTCTGTGGGTGGCTGGGGAGGATGGATAAGGAAAAAGAACTGAGAAGTCAGGGTATTAAAAGTACTACCTGTGTGGATGTTGAAATTCCAAAGAAATATTTTAAAAGTAGTAATAGAGACACAGTAAGTCAGATACTATAATCTAGGAGTGAAGGGTAGAGATTTAGAAGTCAACTGATAACAATAAGGAAGAGTAAAGCTTACTTTACTTTTTACTTTTTCTTACTTTACTCATCTGAAGTTCATGATGGCATGAACTTCAGAGAAACTACGTGGTTTTAGGGAGGAGGTGTTTCTAAAAGGATGTCATCTAAAAAGAAAAATCCATATGTTCAAATGTTAAGCAGGAACACTACATTCCTTTTATTAATCATGCAAAATTGTATGATTTCTTTTGTATAGGAATGGACGGGCAAAATCAGATACTCTTTTTCCAAAGACTGGTACTGCCTTTAACTCTGCCAACTCAGCATTCATTTGTTGCGCTGGTACAGGAAAGAACTCTTTCTCTCCATCTTACAGGGGAGGAAAAAACTGCCCTTTTATCTCATCAGTTTCTCCTACGTATAGAAGAGATTGAACGGTGATTTTAAACTTGTGTAAGGCTTACCCTGGCCTTACACAGGAGTGCCATATTCCCTGCATCCTATACCCATGACAGAAGTTGCTAATTCATATTAGCACTCTTTTTCACAGATTCTGGTTACAGTTTTAGAATCCATTTCATAATAGTTCTAGAGGTACTAGCTACTAATCCAGAATAATTAGTTACTCACTCTATGTCAGTTACTGTGCTAAGCATGTTACATACATTAATTATTACAACAGCCCTATGAGGTTTTACAGATGAGGACACTGATGAGCAAAGAAATTAAGAAACTTCTCAGGGTCATAACAGCTGAAAAGCAGGACAACCAAGATGGAAAGACAGTTCTACTTTTTTCCCCCAAATCTCTCACTTAGTCATTGTATTTTAATTCTTGGAACTGATGACGAATGTCATCGTCATCCTTGTGAGATATTTGACAGTTAATTTACCTTCAGGATCACTAATACATGACGGGAAAAAAAAGAAAAGTGAAAGATTATCTACGCTGATTATTTTGTAGGAGTAAAGAAGGTGAACTAAAAAGGGGAAAAGAGACACAAGAATGTCAGGCAACAAAGAAGGGAAGAGTCAAGGAGTTCCTGAAGAAGGTAATGAAGCTATCTTCAGAAATATATAACTAAAAGATGAGCGGTAACAAAAAAGTAGTATGATAGGATAATTGTGTTAAAATTAGTAGCAAATTAGAATAGAGGGAAGCTGTTGCTGTTTACCAGGAGAAAACTTATAGAATGTTTAGAAAAAGTATAACAACCTGAAAATTCAAGCCTATAATGAAAATTCATCAACTGCAATTGAGAAATGGTTATGGTACCACTATAATTGTAGTATATGTGCAAATGGTCTAGATACAAATTTTTAGGACAATCAAAATATTTATACTGTTCCATAAAGTAACAGATATAATATTGCAGTAGGTGACTTTGAATTGTCTGTTTTTATGGCCTTTGATTTTGGTTTTGTTTATAGTCAAAAAGGAAGAGTACCAACCCTAAATTTAGTTTATTTTTGAGAAAACACAACAATTTTCATGACTTTGAGTGAAGAAACATGTTTCTTAGAATGTTTGCATTTAGATTTTTATTATGTACTTTATTTTGTCTAGCTCTGGCTAAACAAGACACATCTTCATTAACTGATGCTGTCGAGCAAGTTGCACAGCAACAACAATCACAAACATCAGAAATAGAAAAAAACAAAAAAGTTCTGTTCCATTTGCAGGTAACCTGTTTCACACAGTCTTTTAAATGAGTCTTTATGTTCTTCAAAGCTATATTAAATTTGTAACAGGGAAATTATTAAGCATAACTTAATAACTCTGAGGAGGCAACTTAAAATGTCTGTTTTTCATATTTACACCTTCTAAATTATTCTGGTATCCCTAAGTAAAGTCTACATGAGTATTCCAGTTTCATGGAACGTTTTACACATCCAGTGTGCAAACATTCAACAATGTCACTGTGACTATAAATAAGCATAAAAAATATGTCACATAGAATTATTTTAAATTCACTCTATTTGATAGTTTTTCCTAAAATTCTGAATTGAAAGAAGGTTAAGTTTTTAAGCCTGTGTTCTTAAAGCTATGGCTCATGAATTACAAGTTGCCAGTGAATATTTCAGGTAGATAAGGAACATTTCTGTGTTCCTTAAATTTAAAAATATGTTCATAATTCCACCACAGGCATCTGGAAGCCATACTTGTTTTTGTATTCAGCATAATTAGACATAACTGTTCTCTGTTAATATAGCTAAAGGAGCAAAAATGAAACCTGTGTATTTAATTTTTAAAGGTTTTTTTAATTAAGTATAACATAGAAATGAAAAGAATATGCTCTAGAGCAGGGGTCCCCAGCCCCTGGGCCACGGACAGGCACCGATCTGTGGCCTGTTAGGAACTGGGCCACACAGCAGGAGGTGAGCAGCAGACGAACGAGCGAAGCTTCATCTATATTTACAGCCGCTCCCCATTGCTCACATTACCTCTCTGCCTCCTGTCAGATCAGTGGTGGCATTAGATTCCCATAGGAGCGCGAACCCTACTGTGAACTGCGCATGCGAGGGATCTAGGTTGCACGCTCCTCATGAGAATCTAATGCCTGATGATCTGAGGTGGAGCTGAGGCACTAGGGAGCATCTGTAAATACAGATTATCATTAGCAGAGAGGTTTGACTGCACAGAGACCATAATAAATCAGTTGCTTGCAGATTCATATCAAAACCCTCTCAGTGAATGACAAGTGAAAACAAGCTCAGGGCTCCCACTGATTCTGCATTATGGTGAGTTGTATAATTATTTCATTATATATCACAATGTAATGATAATAGAAATGAAGTGCACAATAAATGTGATGCGCTTGAATCATCCCGAAACCATCTCCCCCCAGTCCCCCACCCTAGGCCGAGGAAAAACTGTCTTCCATGAAACCTGTCCCTGGTGCCAAAAAGGTTGGGGACTGCTGCTCTAGAGCTGAACTGCCTAGTTTGAAAGAAGAGATTTGCTACTTCCGGTTCCATGGTTTAATCTCTCCATGCTTCTGTTTTCTCATTTGTAAAATGGAGATAATAATAAGACCTGCCTGTAAGGTTTTCATGACAATTAAATGAAATAATACTTGTAAACATTATGTAAGATATACTTGCTGGGGCCCTGGTAGGCAGTATGGGACCAGATTTTGATAATGGCTTTAGGTATTAATGCATCAACAGAGATATGATGATAATAATTATACCTTTGTGGTAATATAGATTTCTTATAAGTATTTGCATTGCATTAGTCACTTTCAGAAAACAATACATGTTGACAATAGGATATAATACAAAGATAATAATGTCTTAGATTTCTATAAAGACATTTTCTATAAAAATTGTCAATCTTCAAAGAGTTTTACAGATGTTATTTCATTTATGTTGAGGGCCTAATTTCTATTAAGCATTTTGCTGAATATTGTCCTCACTCTTACACTACTCACCATCTATTAAAGAGGGAGACAAATAAGTAAACAAATAATTACATGCAGGGAAGTGATGTCAACAGTAGAAGCGTAAACACAGATTTAACACTGAAAGAGGAGTTATCGGTTGAGTTTTAAAAAATATCTGGAGTTCACTTGAATGATTAGGTGTCTGGGATAGGTTTGAGGGTTAGGGGGTGAGGAGGACAATATTCCAGACAAAAAGAACCTGAAAAAAATTCACAGAGTCCTGAAATAAAATTGGTACATTTATAGAACTATAAGTAGTTTGGTAGTGGGATAACATAGAATGTATTTTGAGAAGCAACAAGAGATGTATGGCATGATAAAAAACTTGAATTTTATTCTAGAGGTGATGGGAGGGTTTTGATGGACTTCAAGCAAAAGAGTGAATGATTAAATTACGTTTTAGAAAGAGAATTCTAGATGCATGAAAGATACTTGTTATAATCCAATATCAATTTAAGATAAAAACTTCCAGCAAATTAGGAATAGAAGAGAACTCCAGCCAACTAAAAAAGGGCATCTACATAAATCCTACAGCCAACAGCATACCTAATAGGGAGAGACTGAATATTTCTCTCCTAAGATCAGGGATAAGGCAAGCATGTGTCTTCTCATCACTTCTATTCATTCTACGGTACTGATAATTCAAGCCACTCCTTGCAAGAAAAAGAAATTCCCAGATTGGGAAGGAGGGAGTAAAACTGTTTTTATTCACAGATAGCATGATTATTTCTGGAAAATCCTAAGGAATCTATTATTTTAAAAAGCTATTAGGACTAATAAGGGAGTTTAGAAAGGTTGCAAGATAAGATTAATTATAAAAATCAGTTGTATTTACATATATTGAAAGAAACTATCAGAAATTAAAAATTTTAAAGCATTATCATTTACAGTAACATCAAAAATATGAAATACTTAGGGGTAAATTTGACGAAAGTTTTGTGTTATAGACTGAATGTTTATATCTCCCCAAAATTCATATGTTGAAGCCTTAGTCACCAATGTGATTGTATTTGGAGGTGAGGACTTTGGGAGGTAATTAGGCTTAGATGAGGTCATGAGAATGGGGTCCTGGTGGTAGGATTAGTGCCCTTATAAAAAGAGACGCCAGAGAGCATGCTTTCTGCCGTGTGAGGACACAGTGAGAAGGTGGCCCTCTGCAAGCCAGGAAGAGTTCTCACCAGAACCTGACTATGCTGACACCCTTTCCAGCCTACAGAACTGTGAGAAATAAATTTCTGTTGTTTTAGCCACTAAGTCTATGGTATTTTGTTATGGCAGCCTCATCAGCCTAAGACAATATGTAAGACCTGTATACTGAATACTGTGAAACACTGCTGAGAGAAATTAAGGACCAAAATAGAGAGATATACCATTTTCATGAATCATAAGGCTCAGTATTGTTAACATGTGAGTTCTTTCTCTTTTACCTATTGTTTAAAAGCAGCTCCAATCAAAGCCCAGCAGGCATTTTTTAGAGAAATTGACAGGCTGATTCTAAAAGTCCTATGGAAACACAAAGAACCTATAGTAGCCAAAACAACTGTGAAGAACAATGTTGGAAGTAGTACTATTACTTTGTTGTTGTTTTTTTTTTTGGCCGCGCCACACAGCTTGCAGGATCTCAGTTCCCCGACCAGGGATTGAACCCGGGCCCTCGGCAGTGAGAGCCCAGAATACTAACCACTAGGCCACCAGGGAACTCCCATAATATTACCTGACTTTGAGATTTATTACAGAGTACAGTAATCAGGACAGTGTAACATGGCGTAGAGACAGACATATAGATCCATGGAACAGAAGAGAGTAGTATCCAGAAATAGCCCCACACATAACAATTGATTTCAGAGGTGCTCTCATGGACAGAATGTTTGTGTTCCTTCCAATGTGATGGTATTTGGAGATGAGGCTTTTAGGAGGCAAATAGGTTTAGATGAGGTTGTGAGGGTGGGGGCCCTATGATGGGATTATAGGAAGAGAAAGAGACCCGAGAGCTTTTCTCCCTCTCTCTCTCCCTCTCCCTCTCCCTCTCCCTCTCTTCCCCCTCTCCCCCTCTCTCCCCCTCTCTCCCCCTCTCTCCCCCTCTCCCTCCCCCTCTCCCTCTCCCTCTCCCCCTGCCATATGAGGACACAGCAAAAAGGCATTTGTCTGCAAGCCAGGAATAGGCCTCTCACCAGTAACCAAATCTGCTGCACCTCGATCTTGGACTTCCTAGCCTCCAGAGTTGTAAGAAATCAAGTCTGTTGTTTATGCCACCCAGTCTATGGTGTTTTTTGTTTTTTTTGGGGTTTTGTTGTTTTTTTTTTATAGAAGCTCGAGCTGATTAGGATGAATGCCAAGGCACTTCATTAGAGAAAGAATAATCTTTCAACAAGTGGTGGAGGACAGCTACATGCAAAAAAACTGAACTTCAATTTCCACCTCATACTGTATATGAAAATTAACTCAAAATGGATCATAGGGCTAAATACAAGAATTGAAAGTACAAAGTATCTAGAAGAAAATATAGGAGAAAAACTTAGTGATGCTGGGTTTAGCAAAGGTTTCTTAAATAGTACACAAAAATTTTAGAAATTGGACTTCATTAAAAAAAGTTTTTATTTCTGTTCAAAAGGCACTGTTATGAAAATGAATGTGACGTATACCTGCTGGGGCCCTATGGGCATTTGGGTTGTCATAGACTGGGAGAAAACACTTGAAAACATACCTGACAATGTACTTGAATTTATTTATACTGTATAAAGAACTCTTACAATTCAAGAAGGCAAACAACCCAGTTTAAAAATGGGCAAAAGATTTCAATGGTCATTTCATGCAAAAAGATATTGCAAAAGACAAGCACATGAAAAGATACTCAGTATCATCAATTATTAAAGAAATACAAATTGAAATCATAATGAGATTTCATTCTGTACCCACTAGAATGGGTAAATTTAGAAAGACTGACCATACCAAGTGCTGGTACAGATATAAAAGAACTGGAATTCTCAGACCCAATTATTTTGGAATGTAAGTGATGCACCATTTGAGAAAATAGTTTACAGTTTCTTAAAAGTTTAAAATATATCTACCATATAACCCATACATTCAATTTCTAGCTATTCATTTACCCAAGAGAAATAAAAGTGTATACGCACTGGAAAACCAGGAACAACACAAATGTCTACCAGATGAATGAGTAAACAAAGTGTGGTATATTCATACAAGAAATATTGCTCAGCAATAAAAAGAAAGAGTTACTGATATATCTGACAACATGGATGAGTCTCTAATTAGGCTGAGTGAAAGGAGTGAGACTAAAATTGTATATATTGTATGATTCTTTTCACATAAAATTCTTGAAGATGCAAACTAATTTTTGGTGACAGAGCAGATGAATGTTTGCCTGGAAACAGCTGAGGAGGGAAGGATAGATCACGAGGGATCAGGAGGAACCTTTTTTGGACATGTCTGATATTTGGACATGTGGGTAATGAATAAGTTCACTGTCTTAATTGTGACAGTCTCATGATCATAAAAGTAAGTCAAAACTTGTCAAATTGGGCTTCCCTGGTGGCGCAGTGGTTGAGAGTCCGCCTGCCGATGCAGGGGACACGGGTTCGTGCCCCGGTCCGGGAGGATCCCACGTGCCGCGGAGCGGCTGGGTCCGTGAGCCATGGCCGCTGAGCCTGCGCGTCCGGAGCCTGTGCTCCGCAGCGGGAGGGGCCACAACAGCGAGAGACCCGCGTACCGCAAAAAAAAAAAAAAAAAAAAAAAAAAAAAAAAAAAAAAAAAAAAAACTTGTCAAATTGTAAAGTTTAAATATGTGCAGTTTATTTATATCAGTTATATTTCAATAAATCTATTAACAAAGAAAGAGAAGAGGGGGAGGGAGATGAGAAAGAGGAAGGAAAGAGGGAAGAAAGAATGAGAGGGAGGAGGAAGAAGAGGAGGAAAAGCAGGAGGAGGGGGAGAGGCAACAACAGCAAGAAGACATAAATTCTAGTGAAAGAGTAGAAGTGGATCGGAGGAGGAATTGAATAAAGCCAGGGAGAAAAGTCAACAGTCTATTAGTTATGTTAGTCTAAGAAAGAGAAGAGATGATGACCAAATTAGTGTAAATGTCATCTCCCTATATTGATCAATAGGGTCAACAGCCTGATCTAGTTGACAGGTCATGTGTCCCTTTCCTGACCATTCCATGTACATCACTCATTCACTAATTTATTAAATATTTATAGAGCACCTACTTTGTGCCAGGTACTATTTTAACTACAGGGAAGATGGTGGTAAAGAAGTTAGACCAGTTTACTGTACCCATGGAGTTTACTTTCTAGTTAAGGCAGGCAAGCAATAAAGATACAAAGTTATTCCATTGGTTGAGGTGTTACAAAGGAAATACAATAGGATGATGTGTAGAGAATAACGGAGAGGAAGGTGGGTAATTAATTTATATTTTGATTCAGGGAAGACTGTTCTGAGGAGTAATAATAAAGCTGAATTGTGAAAGACAAAGACCCCAGCAGGTAATAGCTAGGGATTGAGAATTCTAAGGTGCAGGGAACAATTACAAGTGCCCTTAGGAGAGAAGGAACTAGGCGTATTTCATAAACAAAAGGAAGCTGGAAGTGGGGAGAGTAGTACACGAGAGGGATGACAAAGTGGATAGGGATTAGAGCATGTATGGCCTTAAAAGCCATATTACAGGGGCTTCCCTGGTGGTGCAGTGGTTGAGAGTCCGCCTGCCGATGCAGGGGACATGGGTTCGTGCCCCGGTCCGGGAAGATCCCACATGCCGTGGAGCGACTGGGCCCGTGAGCCACGGCCGCTGAGCCTGCGCGTCCGGAGCCTGTGCTCCGCAGCGGGAGAGGCCTCAACAGTGAGAGGCCCACGTTCTGCAAAACAAAAAAAAAACAAACAAAACAAAAAGCCATATTACAGAATTTGAATTTTATTATTAGTGCAATGGAAAACCACTGGAGAATCTTGAGCAGGGAAGTAGCATGATATGATTTATGTTTTTAAAGGATTCTTCTGCCTGAAAAATGGAGTCTAGTTGGGGGAGAGGAGGAAGCATGGAAACAGGGAGACCAGTTGGAAGCTGGACTATGCTACAAAGACTGGTCAGAAGTGAGCTGGGATTTTATATATTTTGGAGGCCCAACCATCAAGATTTGTTGGTAAATAGATTGTGGGGGTTAAGGTAAAGGGAAGAATCAAGAACGACTACTAGGTTTTTAAGTGTCCAGGTGGGAAGTGGTACAGTTTATTGAAATCAGGAAAGCTGGAAGAGGAACATGTTGGGTGTGCAAATTAAAAGTTCTTTCCTGAACCTGTGTAGTTGAGACATCTATTACATGTCCAAATAGAACTGTCGAGTGGACATTTTAAATATTAGAGCTGGAGATAAAGATTGAAGTTAATCAGCACGATGTATTTTTCAGTGTACTTCCCTCTCTTGTCTCTGCCAAGAAAAGGATAGGCTGGGTCTGCCTTTTTAGTGAAGTGCTTCCCTCCCAAAATTATAAATTCATTTAAAGAGGATGACCATACTGGATAGAAGAAAAAGGATAAAGGCCTACAGTTGTATTGGTGGGAGGATCTACAGAATTTGATGAATAGTTAAATATAAAGAGAAGAGAGGGGCTTCCCTGGTGGCGCAGTGGTTGAGAGTCCGCCTGCCGATGCAGGGGAGAAGGGTTCGTGCCCCAGTCCGGGAAGATCCCACATGTGGAGGAGCGGCTGGGCCCGTGAGCCATGGCCACTGAGCCTGAGCGTCCGGAGCCTGTGCTCCGCAACGGGAGAGGCCACAACAGTGAGAGGCCCACGTACTGCAAAAAAAAAAAAAAAAAAAAAGAGAAGGGAGGAATTAAATATGGCTCCCAAAGGAATACCATTAACTAAGTTTGGGAACATAGGGGTGTGGTAATTTGCATTTTTAGTCCCAAATCTTCATCCTTGTGTATATCCACACCCTTTGCCATTTATCATTATAATGCCCTCCCATAATGGGTGAACATACTTTCTACCCCTCCACTGAGATTTGATCATGTGACCAGCTGGGATGTTATTCAAACAGAAGTTTGAAAAAGTTCCATAATTGGGCTTCCATTCTTCTGCATCTGCTATCGTCATGAGAAGGACATGCCTGGCCTGGCCCACTGGAGGATAAGATACATGTGAAGCAAAGCCAAGACACCCCGGTTGACCCAGTTGAAGCCAACCTAAATCATCTTACAGCCAGCCAACCTCCAGACATTTGAGGAAATCCAACCAAAGTCAACAGAACCACCTAGCCACGCCCAGTTGCTTCTCATCACGTGAGCAATAAACACTAGTTATATGTCACCGAGGTTTTGTGGTTCTGACAATAAGTGACTGATACAAGGGAGAGCAGGATGGGATCGGGGAGGGGAGGATTAGACTGATTTTTGGACACGATGAATTTGAGATGGCCAGTGGCAACTGGGTATAGGACTTAACAGCCACTTATATTCTGTGAATCATTAGCATATATGTATCTCAAGATCTAAGTATGGATAAGATTACCCAAGGAGTATATACAGAATGAGAGGAGGAAATTATGATGACTGCACCCTGAGGAAAACCTGTATTTGAAGGAACCATCGAGATTGAAAAGCAATGCTCAGAGATATCTGAGGAGAAGCAGAGAAGAGTGCTGGTAGGTTTTAAAAAGGAGGTGCTGGTTAGAAATGCCAAATGCCTCAGAGAGGCAAAGCTAAATATACCTTTAAACTCATCTTACAAGTGAAGACAGTGAGGTTTGAATAGGGTAATTAAGTTTGCTATGTATGATCACCCCAACTAGTAAATAGTAGTAAGGACACTAGAACCTAGATCTTTTGTGTTTTCAATTCAGGGTTTTATCATTTTTATCATATAGTTTTTCTTTAGCCCACAAATATATTATTAAAATGATTGTAAAGTATCTTTTACATATAAAATGTTAAGACAAAGGATAAAATTTTAATATTTAGAATTAGATGAACATTAAAAATAAGAAATATATAACCCTGGGCTCCCTCTGATTATAAAATAATTTTGTTACTTTATTACGTCTTCTGTTATGCATCAATTTTTCTATATCTGATAAATATATATTTTTTGTTAAGTGATTTTTCTACACACACTATGGATCAAAACAATGACTTTTCTTTCATGTTGAATATCATGAACTAATAATAATAATGTTGAAATATCTTACAGAATGAACTTCATGAGCTTAAAACACAAATAGCATCTGTCTCTGCAGAAACTAAAGAAACAGAAAGGCAAATTTATCAGCAAGATGCTGCCATACAGAATACCAAACTTCAGTGTGGAAACCTGGAAAATCAAATCAAATCCATACATACAGAAAATGTGAAGCTTAAATTTGACATAGAGGCAGCACAAGAAGATTTTGAGGAACAAATGATAAGATATAATGAATACTATGCAAAAATAAAAGCACATAAAGATAGTTTGAGAGAGGTAGAGAGCAAATGGTCATTCATGACTGAACTCAATGAGAAACGAGACCTTGTTAAAAAACTAAAGACAATGAAAGAGGAACTTATGCAGGATCTCCAGAATCCAGAAGGAAACCTGATGAAACAAGTACAGGTTTGAAATATCACTTATTAAAATGTTTTCTACTATTCCTTTTATTGCAAGTACACTTACTAAGTGATAAACTTATCATTAACTTAATAAAATACCCATGGGTGCTCTAACTCGATTCACAAATTTGAAAACTTCTATAAGTGCATGAGTTATGTAACAACTATGCCATATGTGCAAATGCATAAAGGAAACATCCCCAAATCCCTTATGGATTAATAAAAATATATAGCAAACAAAATCACAGTGAACAATTAATCCATTTGTTACAGAAGGTGTGACTCACAAAGATGTTGAAACTCTAGCTTCCAGGCTAATGGATCCAGACCAATTAAAATCAATTTAGTGTGCTTAATGCTGTCACACAAACAATATGAATTAATAATTGTACCGTAAGCATCTTTTTCTTAATATTCTTTGAAGACATTGGGAGATAAAAACTTAAAATATCTATTATTTCTTGATAAAGAATTTTAAAATATCCTTTATATCGTAGCTGGGCAGTTGCCCCTGTGACTACCACTTTCCTTTATTTCTTATTTTCATTTGGTTTTTACTTCTATATTTTCAAATCTAAGGTTTGCTTGTTTGAATAACCATTCTTTGTTCCTCGTACCTATAGAAGTAATATTCTAATCCTGTTTATCAAAATTAAATGTGATGGCTAGTTTTCTTAAATTACAGAAACACTGAAAATCTTGGATTTATATTGACCATTCATTGTTTGATGTGTATATTTTAAATTCTATAAAAATACAGGAAGACATTGCAAACCTAAAGGATAAAATTATAACTGTAAAAGAATCCATCATTGAAAAAACTTGTTTTCTTGAGGAAGAAAAAAAGACACATGAAAAATTAAGAAAAGAAATAGAGGTAAGTCTTAATTATCTGGATTTCAATGTTTTATGGGACCATTTTTTAAACTTTTACTATAGTCATAATTTCCATAGTTTACTCTCAATTCCCAAAACAACTAGAGAACAAAAAAGAACTACAAAAAGCAGTTGATAAGTCTAAACCATTAATAGATAAGTATAAAGACTCCTTCATTCAAAAATATTCAAATATATTAATACATTCAAAGAAAGCAAGTACTCACTCTTATTTAAATCTGGTCTAGAATTCTTCCAGGTTGCATTCCACCAATTTTGTATCCAATTAATGGCTAGAAAGCAGAGGCTAATACTGTATGTGGCTTTTTCAGATTGGCTTCTTTCACCTAGCAATATGCATTTAAAATCCTTCCATGTGTTTTCATGTCTTGATAGTGAGCTGAGTGATAATTCCATTCTCTAGATGTACCACTGTTTATCCATTCACCTGCTAGAGGACATCTTTCTTGCTTCCAGGTTTAGGCCATTATGAATAAAGTTGCTATAAACATAAAAAAAAAAGGAAGTAGAAGCTATCCAGTGAAAAATATGACCATTCCTAGACAGAAATTAAAGACTCTTCAAAGTAAAGTAAAGACAATGGAAGTATTGGTATTCTAAACCCTTCTGACTTCCTATTTGTAATTTTCAACTGTCCAATTAAAAACAACAAACTGATATGTAAAATTAAAAGTGAAACTAAATTTGAGGTGCCACTGGCAGACCTCTACAGTCACCATTGTTTAGATGAGGGCAGAACAAAAATGGAAAAGTGTACGTTGTTAAGGGCAAAAAAATAATTTTCACCCTTAAAAATTACTTTGGAAAATAAAAAGATGTATATTTTTAACTTGTTTGTGTCTAATTTGACACAATAAAAAAAAACCTGAGGAATTTGAAGACAAAACCCCTCACCTTTACAAAACATTCTCTTCAAGAAACACCATGGGGCTTCCCTGGTGGCGCAGTGGTTGAGAGTCTGCCTGCCGATGCAGGGGACACGGGTTCGTGCCCCGGTCTGGGAAGATCCCACATGCCGCGGAGCGCCTGGACCCGTGAGCCATGGCCGTTGAGCCTGCGCGTCCGGAGCCTGTGCTCCGCAACGGGAGAGGCCACAACAGTGAGAGGCCCACATACCGCAAAAAAAAAAAAAAAAAAGAAACACCATGATTTTATCTTATATTTTACTAGCAATCTAAATAAATGGGTATCTTTTTTACCCTTCTAGATATCAAGATTTATTATAAAACTATAATAGTAAGAGTATATAAGTGGCATAGAAATAGAAAAAATGATTAATGAAACAGAAAAAAAGAATCCAGAAATAATCCATCATAAATGGTACAAACAAAAATAAGTTAGCCATATGAAAAAATAAAGACAATTTTGTAATAAAATTAGATTCCTACCTCTTAATACATACGTGCACATGCTTCCACGAGGATTGAAGACAATATAGGAGACAAACTTAACCATTTGTGTTACAGAAGTATTTATTTTAAAAGACACACAGACATATATGCAAACTGCATGATTAAATGTTACTTTTGACTATACTATAAATTTCTAGATTATTGAGATGCAGCATAACAATAAAGAAGACAAGACTCATTTTGAGAGAGGGTATTTGTAACATATATAAGTGACTAAGAGATAAGAAAATTTCAAACAAGCCATAGAACATTGGTAAAATGGTATGAAAAGTCTTACCTTTCAAAACATGAATATCAAAAAAAAAAACCCAGTGGAAATGATGAACAACCTCGCTAACAATAAGGGGTTGATAATTCAAACCACAATAAGGCACCATATTTAGCCTGTCAGTTATCAATATTACAATTTGTAAGATGTGGACCATCTGAATTCTAAAATACTATTGGTATGAGTATAAATTGGTAAAAGCATATTGGAGAGAAATTTGAGATTCTTAGTAATTTTTATTAAGGTATAATTGTCGTAAGAGTAGGTACACTATAAGGGTTTAGCTTGATTAATTTTGACAATTTATACATACACCTGGGTTACCAAGACCTAGATCAAGATATAAAACTTTTGCATCGTGCCTGGAAAGTTTTCTTGTCCCTTTTCCTCAGGCTACTACTATGCTGATTTTGAAAACAGCTTTATTGAGATATAATTCACATACCATACAATTCACCCATTTAAACTGCATAATTCAATGGGTTTTAGTATGAATACAGATCATTTGTAACCATTACCATAGTCAATTTTAGAAATTTTCATCACCTCAAAAGAAACCCCATACCCTTTAGCTGTGCCCTCTCCATTTGTCTATTGTATTTACCCATATTTTTACTCCACCATATTCTTTTTTCCTTCCTGATGTTCTAAGATTTCCTCTTTTATCATTTCCTTTCTCTTTAGAAAATTTCTAAATTCATTCTTTTAGGAGAAGGCAGCTGGTGGCAGTCTCTGGGTTTTTTCTTTTTTTTTCATCTGAGAATGTCTTCATTTCCCTTTCAACTCTGAAAGATATTTTGGTGGATATAGAATTCTGGGTTGACAGTTCTTTTCAGTTGAAAAATGCTGTGCCACTTCTTTCTGGTCTCTATGATTTCTAACAGATAATCCACTGTCATTTGAATTGTCTTTCTCTCTACAGATAAGGAATTTGTTTCTTGCTGCTTTCAAGCTTTCCTGTCATTAGTTTTCAGAAGTTTTACTGTTATATGTTTTGGAACTAATTTCTTTGGATTTATACTATCTGGAAAATTCTCTGCTTCTTGTTTCTGTAGGCTTATGTCTTTTGCCAAATTTGAGAAATTTTCAGCTCTGATTTTTTTGAATACTTTTGCAGGTCTGCCCTCTTTTCTCCTATCCTTCCAGGACTCTGATGACACAAATCATAGGTCTTTTTTTGATATAGCCCTACAGGCCCCTGAGGCTCTCTTCGTTTCTTTTTTTCAGTCTTTTGTCTCTCAGTTTTTCAGATTGAGTAATCCTTAGAGTTCTATCTTCCATTCACTGATTCTTTCCTTTATCCCCTCCATTCTGCTATTGAACCATCCCATGAAATTTTTTATTTCAGTTACTGTGTTTTTTCCATTTGGTTCTTTGTATCCTTTTTTCCTTTGCTGAGACTTTTTATAATTTTCATTTGTTTCAGGCAATTCATAATTACTCATTGAAGCATTTTTATGATGATCAGCTTTAAAATGCTTGTCAGATAATGCTAACTTCTGCATTTTCTTGGTGTTGGCACATGTTGATTGTTATTTCTTACTCAGTTTGAGGTCTTCCTGGTTCTTGCTTTGATGAGAGATTTTCTATTGAGATCTGGACATGTTGGGTATTATGTTTTAAGACTCTGGGTCATTGTTGCTTCCAGGTAGTACTGGAAGTTCAGAGTCTCCATGGACACTCGTGGAGGGAAGAAGGGCTTCTTGTTACTGATAGTCAAAAGTGGGAGTTCTGGCTGCCCACTAGGCTTCTGTTGATAAGCCCGTGGCTGGGAAGGGCAGGAGCACCTCTTTACTGCTCCCGTGTAGATGTGGCCTTGCTATGCTGAGCGGTGGTAAAAGCCCTGACTCTCCACTAGGCCTCCTCTGACATTCTCCCAGTGAGGAGGGGGAAGAATGCCTTGTTACCACTAGATGGGAGTAGAAGTCCAGCCTCCCCAGATGGGCTCCACTCACACCAGAGGATGTGGTTTGTTACTTTCCAGAGGGAATGAAAAGTCCTGGCTCCCCACTCAGCCTTCTCTGACACCGCCCCAGCAGGAGGACCAGGGCACCTTGTTATAGCCCAGCAATGGTGAAAGTGTAGGCTTTGCTAGTGTGGGTGGTGGTGGGGCCGTGGTTTTTTCTGTGGTGTTTGACTTGAGTAGTTACTACCTAAAAGTTTTCAGTCTTGCATAGTCTGCCTTTTCCCTGGTCCTTTGGCTAGATAACAGGCTTTTCTTGGAGTTTTTTGTTTTGTTTTGTTTTGTTTTGTTTTTGTCTGCACCTATTAGCATTTCCAGCTTGCTGTCTTCCCCATATCCAGTCTAGGATATATGATGCAAAATGAAAACCCAGGGAACTCATTACCAAGTCATTCCTAGGATCCTAAGGTCTCCAGCCAGTCTGCCTTCTTCTCTCCACCTTCAGAAGCTTCTTATGCTAATATTATATACAGTGTCCAGGGATTTTAGTTGTACTTAGCATGAGTAATAGGTATATGAAATGCATCTACTTTATTGTGACAGAAGCAGAAGTGTACATAGGTATTTTTAGTGGTAAAGGGTGATGTAAATGTCTACTAATGATAGATTTAGATGGAATGTCACTGAGCTTGAGACTTCAGTTTTTAATGTTTTCATCAGTATATTTCTTGTCGTGAAATTTAATAAACTCTTTTTTAAGCTTTCATAATAGGGTTACTAAAGATCCTTTTAGGCTTTTTAATTTTAGTTTTATTAACTCTAATGCATTAAAAATGTAGTCCTCAATTCTATCACAATGTTATGGTTGAAAAAATGAAAATCTAAGAAATTAGAGATTATCTGTAATAAACTATAACACTGAAGGACAAATACCACAGCCACAGCATTGTCTTGAGAACACTGCGTTTTTTTCCCAACAATTTCATTTATTGCTTGATGAGAATTTATCATTGACACAGGTAACTTCTTTCTCAAAACAACTAGTTTTTTAAGAGTATAAATTTAAATACCAGAATATCTTTATTACTTTTTTCTTTTTTGAGTCTTTTTTTTTTTTTTTCTATTCCTTCTGGATGTTTTTAGCCATGGTCTTGGTACAGTTCATGGTCATCTTTTGCCTGGATTATAGCATTCTTTTGTTCTAATGTTTAATTCTTTCAATATTTTGTGCTTTGCATGTTTAATCTTGATATTAATGTTGCTTTTTACATTTTTGATTAAGAAAAACTGAAAATGGTTTTTGAATTTTACATTTTTTTTTTAGTCAAATGAATGTTTTTGGTAATTTTAGGCCATGTCTGAATGAAAGAAGTATTTCCAAATAATTACCCCAAAATGCCTTTTTTCCCTGTCTATTGTCTGTCCTTATATATATTTTAGAAGAAAGGAACTAAAGAGAGGAAAATAAAGATAAGTTATGAGTCACTGACGAAGAAAAGTGGGGAAGCAAAATACAAGGCATACAAACAGAAAGCTTCAAATACAAAGCATTAAGCAACAATCATTTTTAAAAACATGTTATTTGTCACATCCAGGAGTTTTCAGGGAAGGGAAACTAGAGCAGTTAAGAAGTTTTTAGCAAATGATGAGTGCTGCAGGTAACATTTTGTGATAAACAGGTATTGTGTAAAGCATTTTAAGATTTATTAACAGTTACTCTTGCCTAAATTTTGTTCAATTTGAGCTCCAAATTTAAAGGACAGGGAAAAATTTAGAGTGCTTTTGGAGCTACTAGGGATCAGGAACAAAATACGTTTCACTTGTTACAATGCAACATGCAGGTTACACAATTAACTCATCCATTCATTTACTGAGGTCAGCCACAGAAATGATTACACAACTAGAAAGCCGGTCCTACACGAAAAACCCAAAGAAGCAAAGGTTAAAAGGTAAACTAATGGCAGGGTAAGAATGATTCAGATAGCTAGATAACATGGTAACAAATTATTGTCTTACAAAAGGTACAAGAAGAAATGTTCAGTATTATTAAATCTATTGCTGTTTATTGAGTGCCTGGTATTTTTCAAGCACTTTGTGTAGGCTATCCCATTTAAATTCTCACAGTAGCATATTTTACAGAATTTCAGAAAATTTAAATAACTTGTACAAGGTTATATAGCTAGTGATAAGGAACAGAATAGAATATGAGTCCACGTCTTTTGGACTGTACTCCCAAACTTTTTAAAAAATGGTTTTCACTTCTGTGGAAATATATTCTCCTTGGAAAAGATTAAAATTTTAGAGGGAAGGCTAAAGTTCCTTTGACCACTGCCTCCCATTACATTGCTCTCTTATCACACTCACCTCTTCCTAATGGCAACCGCTGTTTGGTGTGTGCACTTGGGTAAGCATGAGTATGTATGTATGTATGTATATATACACATGTGCATGTACACACACACATGAACACACATCTTTGCATAGGGGAAGATTACATAAAGTACCATACATATAATTTTGCAACTACTTTACTTACTCAATAACCTATATCATAGTTTTTTTTCATATTAATACCTATGGGCCTACATTATTCTTTTTAACTGCTGCAAAATATCTCACAGTATGACTATACCTTAATTTATATAAACATGCCACAACTGATAGACATTAAGTTATTTCCAGCGTTTCACTATTAAAAGTAGTGTTGTAGTGAACATAGTACACACACCCTTTGATCAAGAAGTAGAATTACTGGGTCATAAGATAAGTTCCATGATCTTACTCATATTTAATATGTTCTCTTAATAATTATCACCACAAATAATAATAATAATAACTTATGTTTGAAATCATTTTATACTGTTTTAGGGATTCCTACCCCTCATCATGAGGTTGATTGAGTAAATATTAAATTTGGCCTTATTTGGAGCTCCCAACTTCTGTGTTATCTCCCTTCAAATCCTTGGCTTTAACTTGAACTGCAGTTGCATTGGGGGCAGGGGTAAAATCTCAAGGATCACAGTGGGGAAAAACAGCTACAATGCTGAAGAACTGACCTGAGATTTTAGCATCTGCCCACTGCTACTACTGCCACACTTTAGGAGTAAAGACCATACTCAGAACTAAGAACTAACACAAAACTAGACTAAAGACAAGGCCTAGATCTAAGAACAAAACTGAAATGGACACTCTCTAGCCAAACTATAAAGTAAAGTCTCACAAGTTCAAGATGATCCGCCAATAACTTAACTGTTAGAACAAAATTCAAAACTTTTCAGAAGAAAATAACATAATCCAGAGTTTATAATATATGTACACTGTTCAGTTAATAAAAAGCATTCTTACATATGTAAACAAATAGAGAAGTATTACCAATAATTAAGAGAATAATTAATCAAGAAAAACAGTTGAATAATTAATCAAGTCACAGTTGACTCAGCAGTTGTTCGGCAAGGACGGAAAATTATGATTAAATATGTTAAATATTCTACAGCAGCGGTCCCCAAACTTTTTGGCACCAGGGACCAGTTTCGCGGCAGACAATTTTTCCACGGACAGGGATTGGGGGAGTAGGGCAATGGTTCAGGTGGTAGCGCGAGTGATGGGGAGAGATGGGGAGCTGCAGATGAAGCTTTGCTCACTCGCCTACCGCTCACCTCCTGCTGTGCGGCCTGGTTCCTAACAGGCCGCAGCCCTGTCCATGGCCCCAGGGTTGGGGACCCCTGTTCTACATGAAAGATGGATACACAGTAATGGGTAAAGAGAAAGAATATTAATCATACAAAAGAACCAAATGGACATCTTAGAACTGAAGAAAAAGTTGAAAAACTTTATTGGGTGTAAGTAATTAATAGCAGGTTAGACACAACAGAAGCAAGATCTTTCTTAAACTTGAAGACAGATCAGTAGAAGTCATCAAAGCAAGCATACAGAGAAAAAGAAAAAAAACTGAAGAAAATGCATAGAGCCTCAGTGACTTGTGAGACCCTGTTAAGCAATGTGACATATGGGTAATTAGAGTTCCAGGAGGTGAGGAGAGAGAGAGAAAAGGGAACAGAAATATTAAGAAATACTGGCCAACAATTTTCCAAACTTGACTAAAAAAATAACTCATAGATTCAAGAAATTAACCAAACCCAAAGCAGGATAAATACAGAGAAAACTGTATCTAAGGAAATTATAGTCAAGCTACTGAAAACCAAATACAAAGAAAAAAATCTTAAAAGCAGCCAGAAAAAAAGTCACATTAAATATACAAAAACAGTGATAGTTGTTGATTTTTTCAATAGACTGTATTGTTTCAGAGCAGTTTTAGGTTCACAGCAAAATTGAGCAGAAGGTACGGTGTTCCCTCATACTCCCTTTCCCCTGGCAGCCTCCCAAGCTATCAACAGCTCCCACCAGGGTGATACTTTTGTTACAACTGATAAACCTATATTGACACATCATTATCACCCAGAGTTCATAGTTTACATTAGGGTTTACTCATGGTATTGCACCTTCTATGAATTTTGACAGATGTATAATGACATGTATCCACCATTATAATATCATACAGAAGAGTTTCAGGGTGGTGGTGGTGGTGGGATGAATTGGGAGATTGGGATTGACATATATACACTAATATGTATAAAATAACTAATTAAAAAAAAAAGAAGAGTTTCACTGTCCTAAAAATCCTCTATGCTCTATGTATTCATCCCTCCCTCCCCCAACCTCTGTCAGCCACAGATCTTTTTACTGTCTCCATGGTTTTACCTTTTCCAGAATATCATATACTTAGAATCATACAGTTTGTGGCCTTTTCAGATTGGCTTCTTCCACTTAGTAATATGCATTTAAGGTTCCTTGTGACATTTCATGGCTTGATAGCTCATTTTTTGTTTTATTTATTTATCTTTTTAGTACTAAATAATATTCTGTTGTCTGGATGTACAACAGTTTATTCTTTCACCTACTGAGGGACATCTTGATTGCTTCCAAGTTTTGGCAATTATGAATAAAGCTGCTATAAACATCTGTATTTTTGTGTGGATATCGATTTTCAACTCCTTTGGGTAAATGCCAAAGGGTGTGATTGCTGGATCATGCGGTAGAGTATGTTTAGTTTTGTAAGAAACCACCAAACTGTCTTCCAAAGTGGCTGTACCATTTTGCATTCCCACCAGCAATGAATGAGAGAGTTCCTCTTGCTCCACATCCTCAGCAGCATTTGGTGTCGTCAATGTTGCAGATTTTGGTCATTCTAATAGGTGTGTAGTGGTATCTCGTTGTTTTAATTCTCATTTCCCTGATGACATTTCATGTGGAGCATGTTTTCATATGCTTATTTTCCATTTGTATATCTTCTCTGGTGTGATGTCTATTCAGGTTTCTGGCCTATTTTTTAATCTGGTTATTTGTTTTCTTATTGTTGCATTTTAAAAGTTTGTTGTATATTTTGAATAACAGTTCTTTATCAGATGTGTCTTTTGCAAATATTTTCTCCCAGTCTGTGGCTTGTCTTATTTTCTTGACAGTGTCTTTTACAGAGCAGAAGGTTTAATTTTTATGAGGTCCAGCTTATCAATCATTTCTTTCATGGATTGTGCCTTCAATGTTGTATGTAAAAAGACATCACCAAACCCAGGGTCATCTAGGCTTTCTCCTGTGTTATCTTCTAGGAGTTCTATAGTTTTGCATTCTATATTTAGGTCTGTGATCCACTCTGGTGTAGACAGAAAAGAAATAAATAAAAAAGGCAAAAGAGACTAATAGAACACAAATATTGAAATGGTAGACTTAAACCCAAACATATCAGTGGTTACATCAAATGTAAATGGACTAAACATTCCAATTAAAAGGTAAAAATGATCAGATTGGATTGAAAAAACAATTTGCAAACATAACTTTTTCACAAGAGATGTACTTTGAATATAAAGACACAGACAGGTTGAAAGATAGAAAAAGATAAACTATGAAGACATCAGTCCTAAGAAAGCTGGTCATGTCTGTATTAATATCAAGTAGATTTTAAAATATGGACTACCATCAAAGTTGAAGAGGGCCAGTCAATTCACCAGAAACAAATAATAATACTAAATGTGTATTTACCTAATCATAAAGCTTCAAAATACATAAGCAAAAACTGACAAAAGAAAAAAGAAAAAGACACAAATCTATAATCATATTGGAGAGATTAACAACTTTTTTGAATATTTGATAGAATAATATGCAAAATCAGTAAGCAAGCATATAGAAAATTTGAACAACTTATCTACCAACTAAACTTAATTACCATATATAAAATACTACACCTAATAACTGTTGATTATACTTTATTTTCAAATGCACATGGAACATTCACCAAGATAGACAATACACTGGATGATAAATTTCAAAGAATTTGATATTCTTTGATAACAGCAGAATTTAATTAGAAATCAGTAACAATAAGAAAGCTAGAAAATACATAAACATTTTGAAATTGAGCATCACAATGATAAATAATCCATGAGTCAAAGAAGAAATCACAAAAAAAGAAGAAATCATGAGAATTATTAGAAAATATTTGAAATTGAATGATAATGAAAACACAGCATATAAAAAATCATAGGGTATAGCTAGAACAGTATTTAGAGGAAAATTTACAGCTTTTAATGTGCGTATTAGAAGAGAAAAAAGGTTTAAAAGCAATTATCTAAGCTTCCATCTTAAGAGACTAGAAAATAAGAATAAATTCAGCAAATAGGAAGAAATGACATAATAAATAGTAGAAATCAGTGAAATAGAAAATGGAAAATCAGAGAAAATCAGCAAAGCCAAAAGTTGAAAAGACTAATAAAATTGATAAACCATAACAATACTGATCAAAAAAATGAGGATTGTGGGGACACTACTTTAGGTCCTGTAGACTTAAAAGGATGATAAAGCCCTATTATAAACAACAATAAATTTAACAACTTAGATGAAATGGGCAAATTCCTTGAAAAGTGCACATACCATCAGTAACACAGGAAGAAATTACTTTTATGTTTAGACCTATGATCCATTTAAAATTAGGCTATATAAATGGTGTGAAGTAGGAATCAATGAAATTGAACTCATAATTAACACCCTCCCCACAAGGAAAGCTTCAGACTGACATGGCTTCACTGGTAAATTCTATCACACATTTAAGGAAGAAATAATACCCAGCCTATACCAATTTTTTCAGAAAATGGAGGGTGGAACTCTTCCCAGCTTATTTTAGGAGGCCAGCATTACCCTGACACAAAGAATGAACAGGAACATTACCAGAAAAGTAATTACAGACCAATGTTCCTCATGAACGTAGATGCAAAATATTTTCAAATTGACATCCGCTGGTATGTATAAAAAGGTTAGTAACTCATGACCAAGCAAAGTTTATCTCAGGAATGCAGAGTTGGTTTAACTTCAAAACACAAACAATGTAAAGAAGTGAAGGAGCTAGTCATGTAGATCTGAGGAATAGCTTTCCAGGCAATGGAAAAAAAAGTGCAAAAATTTTAAGATGAGAACGTACTTGGACTCAGATCCTAGAAGTGAAGTGTGTCTAGAGTGAAGGGAATGAAGAGGCCACTCTTTTTGCCACTGTGTTTTCTGAGCACCACCCCTGCTTCATTATTATTCTTATTTCTGCCTTGAGTGTAACAATAACTAAATAAGAATAGTAACCCCTCCATTTCTTAGAGACAAAAAAAGCTGTATTCTCTCCAGAACCACTACATCCTTAGCTGGGTAATGGTATTCAAGTTTGAATATCAACACATACCAAAGGCAGAATTACACCAATAGAGGCTGAACAATTGGCTGGCCTTCAAGAAGGCTCTCAATGTGACCTTCACCTTTATGAAGTCACTTCTTGGCCAAAACCTTTTAGCCTTGTGGGCTTAGAAAATTAACCTTTTAAGTATCCCAGGGTTGGGTAGACATGGAGAAGTGCTAGTAGAGTTCACAAGAACCTGATGTATAAAACACAAATGCCAGTTTATTAATTTACAATAATAAAACTCTCAAGGAAATCGGAAAACCTATCAATCATCAGTGCTTCTTCTCCCTGTAAGGAAACTACACTGGAAGCCAAATTATCATAAAGCTGGTTACTGAGCATGGAAATCAAGTCAGTCATTTGAGTTGGAGTGTTCTTGACCTCTGGCTCTGGACACTCAAGGAGCCAATCTCCATAACAGCGTTATTCTTATCAGATAGTCACTGGATGAGAACTACCAACACATGCCTCCTTCACTTGCCTATTTTTGTGCTACGTTCTTCACATAATCCCTTCTGATGATATATTCTTTCTTTAGTTTATATTAATACCTGTGATATCTAGCTGAGGCTGGTGATCTAGAGTCCCACTAAGGGGACTTTGCATGTCTCTACTCTGATCCATGGTGTATTAGTTTCACAGCTTCACTGCTGAAGAATAATTTTAGAAGCAGGCTAATATGATTTATGGAGTAACCAAAATTTTGCTCTAGTTATTTGATTTCTATTAGTATATTCTATGAACATATATATAAGCATATTCAGTGACTATATTCTCCTTATGAATGTATGCTATTGGATATATCAGTGGATGTATTTATTACATATTAATAAATATATGCAGTGATATGTATTACATATATACATATAAGTTGATATATATCCCTTTGAATATACTTGATATATTAAAAATCTTCTTTTGAATATAGTTTCATTAATATGATGTTTCTGTTTACTGATTTATTTATAATTCTTTTAAAGTCACTTTCTGTTTTGCCAATATATCAGAAGGCCTAGTTCACCAATTTGAATGAACTATCTGACTTTGAAGAATTAACAAAACTGAAAACTTAAAAGGATGTTTAAAGTTTATAGCAATTTATGTGAAGTGTTAGTTGACAGGTTTTCACTTTGTTTTTATACCAGTATTTTGGAATGCTTACAGTGTTTCTGTTCTAGTTCCCCTGATGCTCTGCAGAACTGTGTTTCCATATAATTGGTTTCTTTTGTAAACCTGTATGTTTTATTTTATGCATTTAAAGACATTCTAAGAAGAAGTCCATAGTCCTCATATACTATCAGAATGAGCCATGGCATAATAAAGGTGAAGAAGCTCCAAGTTAAGGGAGGAGCTGGGAAAGACAGAGGGGAAACTGTGAGCTGGGAAAGACAGAGGGGAAACTGTACTGAGGGTCCCAGTAAAAAGGAGAGCTGAGTTACAGAGAGAAGGGGAGACAGGTCGGGGACAGAGTCTTAAGGCCCCAGAAACCCACAGTCTTGTCTCCCTACAGCCATCTTAAGCTATAAACTTATTTTGGCAAATTGGTTATTTTGACAAATTTGGTGAATTGGTGTTTTGACAAATTGATTCTTTGTATTGACCTAGAATCACCTTCCTGACTGACTAGAGCTCTCTCTTAAATAGACATGGGAATGAAGAAGTAACTTTCCCAGCCCCACTAATCAGTTCATTTTAAAGTGGGTGTTTTACTACAATACCACTGTCACACTCACTGGAAGTACCACTTCACACACACTAAGATGGCTATGATTATGATCAAAAAGACAGGTAATATCAGATACTTTCAGTGTGTGAAGAATTGGAACCCTCCCACATGCTGGTGAGAATGTAAACTCGTGTAGCCAGAGTAGAAAACGGCATGGCAGTTCAGCGAAAAATTAAAAACAGAATTACTGAATGATCCAGCAATTCTACTTCTGGGTATATACCTAAAAGAATTGAAAGCAGAGTCTCGAAGATATATTTATATCCATATTCATAGCAGTGTTAGTCACAATAGCCAAAAGTAGGAACAACCCAAGTGTCCATCAATGGATGAATGGATAAACAAACTGTGGTGTATACACACAATGAAATATTCTTCAGCCTTAACCCATGCACTTTCCACTGTGCCTCACTGCCCTCTGCTGTAGCCTTGTCTGTCTCAGCATAAATACTGATCTACTTCATGGCAGGAAAATGGCCTACATGATCTCCTGGATCTTTTAGATCAATGGGTCTATGTTTCAGTGAACCACTAGATACAGGAAATGAAACCATTTCTCTTAACCAGAACCTGCTTTGATAAGTAGAAGGCCCTCCATCACAGATGCTTCCCTTGTGTTCAAATCCCAAACACCATCACTTGCTAGCTGTGAAACCTTGAGTACATTACTTAAACTCTTTGATCTTCAGTTTATACAAAAGTGGAGACAGTAATATTTACATCATAAGGTGTTATGAGAATTTAATTATATGTAAAAAGCTCTCATCACAGTATCTAGCATGTAATGTGTTGAATACTTATAATTACTGTTTATTTTTATTATCATTATTATTTACAGTGATTAATTTTTAATCAAGTGCTTTCCTCTTTAGAGTAGTCAAAATATCCTTTATGGCTGTTTACTATTTTTCCTTCTCAAGGCCCATTGACATGTGCTCTTCTTTTAATAGGTACAACATAAGAGATACGGTGCAATTCTTAAGCGTTTGCACTGTCAGGTGAACAAGCTTCAGTCAGATAGAAGACAATGGCAATGGAACATTCAACAGCTGCAAAAAACTGCAGCTGAACTGAGAAAATGCATTGGAACGAAAGATTAACATGGCCATAGGGTAATGTAGTATAGGGTAATGCTGAGCACAGACTATGCCACAAAAATTATGGGATAGAAAGGTGAGAAAATCCATTGGATCTTAACAACTGACATCCACTATCAGAGAGCTCTCTTAATGACAGATATGTTTTCTTTTCTTTGAATCAGTCATCTGTTTGCTGAAATGCCTTCCAACCTGATAATTGATAGCAATAGAGAGACAATAGGAAGGCTCACAGAAGAATAGTGAAAGACTCTGTATGAATATTTTGAGTGCATAAGATATATTGTACTCATGAATGCCTGTTTATAAACATGTTGCCTTCACTAGCACATGAAGCAAAAATTTAGAAGAAAAGAAGCATTTGAATTTACAATGATTTAAATTGTTAAGATATTTTAAATGGTTGTCTGTTTCAAACTACCTGCTTTTTTACCCCTGGCTTCAAAGCAGTCAGTCCATAAATGTTGACATTTATAATAAGGTTGTTATGTGTTCAAGGCTTCAGATATTTACTTAGTTTTTCTCTTTTATCCAGAAGGTAACAATCATTTTTCTTTGCTGTTGGATAACATATTTTTAGAGTGTTGCAATGTATACAATTTTTTGTTCACTTTTCTGTCTGTATGTTCTTTCTTACTATTCTATAGCTAAGTTGAATTTATAGCATCATGTAAGGCAAACATACCAGCTCTTAATATTAACCAATGTAGACTAACATATTTTTTTCTCATTGAAAGTCATATACTATGTCCACAGCAACAAACTTGTGCCTTTTAGAATAAAAGCGCTCCTTCTTGTGGCTCCATTGCATCAAATTTCTAGAAGCAGAAACAGAACATTAATTATTGAAGATATGTTTTTTAAATATTCACTTTTAGGATTTAATGAGTTCAAAGCAATAACATCAAAAAGGTATCTTAGGTGCATTTTCTCCTCACCTTTCTATGTGCATAAGATTCAGTAAGAGTATAGCTGACATAAAACCTGATAATCTTGTTTGCCTAATATTAGTAGTCCTATTAGGAATTTGCATGGCTTATTATGGCTAACACTTCAAGTGGCTTATGCTGTAACACAGTCAGCGTTGGCCCATGACTCAGAACTAGGTTATTTTCTTTCTTTCTGCTTTTTTTTAGGATTAGGGTTAGGGTTAGAGTTAGTAGATCACAGACATAAATGCAAAATGCGAAGTTATAAAACTGCTAGAAGATAACATAGGAGAAAGCCTAGCTAACCATCAGTATGGTGATGTCTTTTTTAGATACAACACCAAAGGCACAACCCATGAAAGAAATAATTGATAAGCTAGACTTCATTAAAATTTAAAATGTCTGCTCTGTAATAGACACTGTCAAGAGAATGATAAGACAAGCTATAGACTGAAAGAAATACTTGCAAAAGGCAAACCTGATAAAGAACTGTTATTCAAAATATAAAATAAACTCTTAAAACTCAACAATAAGAAAACAAATAACCAGATTAAAAAATGGGCCAAAGACCTAACAGACACCTCACCAAAGAAGATACACAGATGGCAAATAAGCATATGAAAATATGCTCCACATGATATGTCATCAGGGAAATGAGAATTAAAACAATGAGATGCCACTACACACCTATTAGAATGGCCAAAATCTGTAACACTGACAACACCAAATGCTGATGAGAATGTGGAGCAACAGAAACCCTCCCATTCATTGCTGCTGGGAATGCAAAATGGTACAACCATTTTACAAGATAGTTTGGTAGTTTCTTACAGAACTAAACGTACCCTTAACATATGATCCTGCAGTCACACTCCGTGGTATTTATCCAAAGTAGTAGAAAACTGATGTCCACACAAAAACACAGATGATGATAGCAGCTTTTTTCATAATTGTCAAAACTCAGAAGCAACTAAAATGACCTTTGGTAGGTGAATGGATAAATAAATTGTGGTATATCCAGACAATGGAATATTATTTAGTGCTAAAAAAGAAATGTTATCAAGCCATGAAATGATATGAGGAAACTTCAATGTATATTACTAAGTGAGAGAAGCCAATCTGAAAAAGTTACATAAGTCCAACTATATGACATTCTGGAAAAAGAAAAACTATGGAAGCAGTAAAAATATCATTGGTTGCCAGGCTGAGGGTGGGGGGTTGGAGGAGAGATGAATAGGTGGAGCATAGGGGATTTTTTTAGGGCGGTGAAAATATTTTGTATGATGCTGTAATGATGGATATATGTCATTATACATTTGTCCAAATGCATAGAATGTACAATACCATGGGTGAATCCTAAGGTAAACTGTGGACTTTGGGTGATTATGATGTGTCAGTGTAGGTTCATCCTTGGTTTAAAAAGATGTACCATTCTGGTGAGTAACGTTAATAAATGGGAAGGCTGTGCATGTGTGGGACCAGGGAATATATGGGAAACCTCTGTGACTTTCTCTCAATTTTGTTATAAACCCAGAACTGCTTTAAAAATTTGTTATTTTTTTAACATCTTTATTGGAGTATAATTGCTTTACAACGTCGTGTTAGTTTCTGCTGTATAACAAAGTGAATCAGCTATACGTATACATATATCCCCATATCCCCTCCCTCTTGCGTCTCCCTCCCACCCTCCCTATCCCACCCCTCTATGTGGTCACAAAGCACCTGATCTCCCTGTGCTATGCGGCTGCTTCCCACTAGCTATCTATTTTACGTTTGGTATTGTATATATGTCAATGCTACTCTCTCACTTCGTCCCAGCTTACCCTTCCCCCTCCCTGTGTCCTCAAGTCCATTCTCTACAACTGATCTTTATTCCTGTCCTGCCCCTAGGTTCATCAGAACAATTTTTTTTTTTTAGATTCCATATATATGTGTTAGCATATGGTATTTGTTTTTCTCTTTCTGACTTGCTTCACTCTGTATGACATCAGTACATGAAAGTCAGTATTAGTAAAACATTTTGGCTAAGGAAAGTGAAATTGTGCTTATAAAAATTGCTTTGGAACCTTGTAAAGTTCACATAGGTGATTACAATTAATACTTGAAGTTCCTGTATCATCTTGCATTGAACATGGAATCCCTTGTTCATCCATACAAATCATTAAGGCCTATATCAATAATGTGGAAATTTAGGACTATTTTTTGGTGGGGAGTCAGTAGGCTAAGAAGAACTTACGGTTTTTCAACTAAAAACTATTTGATTTACTAGTTGCTCATATTTTCAATATTATATTTTACTTTTCATTAACTAAGCTAATGATTAGTAAAGCTAATGATCAGTAGCTAAAAGTTGTGTGCCTGTCACAAATAACCTATGCTATATTTGTTTACTTGAATTTATAATGTATTTCTAAGGGAATGGTTTTTGTTCTTTTACTTTCCTGATAAATTTGGCAGTATAAGTAATGGGTCTTCTATATCACATTAGCTACCATATAGCACTTTCTCCTGAATGTTACTGAACTATGACCGAAACCAGGAAAAATAAATTGAAACAGATACTAATAACAGAATAGATTTATTCAATACATATCTAAGAATGGGATGCTCCAAATTGCTTTTTCTCTTCTGTAATGTTCTATTTCAGTGATGGCTATGAGGTCTACATTTTTAGAAAAATTAAAATAGCATATGATTTAGTAATGACAGAGTTGCTGTTTACATAACCCAGTAAAGACAGACATGAAATAATGAAACTTCAGTCTTTTAATTAATGAGATGATGTATTCCAAAAGCAAAACCAGAGTTCATGTGATAAATAGTTTTAAAAGGCTCCTTACTTAAAAAGCTCTCTGGCATAACAATCATGTCAGAATTAGAATAAAACACTTAAGTTACAGATATTTGCCAGTGTTGCTCAGTCACATAGCACAAGGTAATTTAGAGGCAATGGTAATACACTACCAGTCTAAATAGACCTTCAAATTTCTTTTTTGTCCAAAACGTTTAAGTCAAGACATATCATCCACCTTATCTATTATGTATTACTTATTACTCCCCATGACAGTATTTTACATAGAATAGAAATTTGTAATCCCCGTGCTTGTGTTGGAGAAGCTTCCTCAAGGTGCTTTCAAAACTATTTCTCCTTGATTCCTTAGTGCTTCTTTATGTATGTGATATGGGAAAAATATAACAATCCTGCAAAAATGAGTTGTTTTGTCTTCAATGACTAGTGTTAACTAATTCATGCCCAGTTAGCCAGCCAGATGTCAGCACATATACTTGGCTGAAAATATTACACAGTTTTCTCCTCATCCACCTTTCCCACAGAGACTGTGTACAGCCATTGTCAAGTGTCTGTCATTCCTTAGAGGGAGACTGTTTTGAGGACACCTCCATCCCTTGGATGTAATATTGACTTGGCTGGGAAGTTAGATAATGTTGATATTATTTTAATTTGTGGTTCATACAAATTTGTACAAAGCACTCAATTCTCAGAAGAGTCCATTCTTTTTCTAATCTTTCACTAATTTAGATTATTCATCTTCTAAGCCTTTCAATCTCAATTAATCTGTCAATGTAATTTACTCAGGCACAGTTTCCTAATAATTAGTCTAATTCTCTCATTTTTCTTCCATTTCTTTCCAGCAAAAAATACCACTTCCTCTTCAGAGCTTTCCTTTTCTCAGTCTCTGCAGAGCCCCAGTTGTATCATCTTCAGACTCCAATTCTCATTTTTGGTGTAACTCCAAAGTTTAATTCACTTGCCTAAATTTAGATCCCGAACATTGAAAACAATCTCTTCATTTATAACTGTCTTATGCAAGAGACTCCATCTTTATTTTGAACTGCATCCCAGAGATAAACTTTCTCAGAAACACTGACACAGTCAGTGCTCTGCCCAGACCCTCTCAGATCTCTTTTTTATCCTTTTTGAGCACCCCTCTCCCAAGTGAGCTATGCTTTCACCTCCACTGGCTCTCACCAACACTGTCTGTGGGAGTCCTGCTACCCTCAGAAGGACTTTACCTGCTATTACAGCCTTGCTTGGCTTTTTTTTTCTTTCCAGTCTTGCTTCCCTCACCAGTTTCTCCTGGGAGGACTTCACTAATAAATCACTTGCTCGGAGTCTGCTTCTGGGAATCCCAAACCAAGTCACCTTGCAAAAATAATTACACATTGAAATCTCTATTTTCAAGATATGACTTACTCTACTCTGGTTCCTCATTCCAGATCAATTCTGCTTCCAGCAGCAGCAGCAACAGGGAAAAAAAAAAAAAAAAAAAAAAGCAAGAAACTTAGCACCTTTGAAATCTAATTACTATCCCATTTAGTATAATTTTGATATTTTTATTTGCTTTAAGTTAAAAAGGCAAGCCAAAAGACACAAACTTTATTCCATTTATTTAGTACAACAATAAAAGTACACTATGAGCTTTCAAGTATAATAAATCAATCACTATTTTGTATTAATCTTTTTTTGACATTAGTATTCTTAGGAACTACCATGTTGCTACATACTATAAATTTGTTAAATAAATCTTGATTTTGAATTTAACAATTTTTTAATTTAAAATTTTTTCGACTGTGCTGAGGTCATGTGATTTTTAGACAGGCTTATTAAAAGACTCATGCAACCAGACAAAAAGGGTGATATTTAAGGAAAACATTTTGGTTGCTCTCATTCCAACTAAATGGCAAAGACAGGGACGGGAAAAAATCATGTGTGCACATCCTCAGATCCTATGGCCTCATAAAATCATCCTGCTTCTTTCAAACCATCCTTTCCCATCTTTTCCATTTTTTTTAAATTAGCAATTCTCCCTTTTAATCATTCATTATTCCACCTACAACTCAAAACCCTAGAGTAACAGTCTGTTGCAGATCAAGAGTAATTAACTCAGAATATTACAAAGAAATGTGGATCTAGAAGACAGAACATTGTAAAACATCAAAATCATAGCATCTGTCATCATGGTTTCAGAAAATCTACAGTCACTTTAAAAGTATTGCTAAGGGTATTTTATAATATCTTTGTGATTTTTTACATTAACAGCATCAAAAAATATAAAATTGGTAACAGTTATAAAAAATTATTAGTGTTGTGAAAATGGTTTTAACCTAGGCTAAAGTTATTAAGACTTCTTGCTCTTGGCCTCCAAACACTTGAAAACATTAGTGTTGCTAGTCCTCAAAACTTCAAGCTGATAAATAAATAAGTTAAAATTCTGCAAAATGTCCTACATTTATGGAAGTAGGGCCCAGCAATAGGAACAAAATTTGAATATCCGCTTTCATTTTGTAACATAATCTAAAAAGGAAGCTGACTGGTATGCATTAAAGCCCAACACAGTGAGCTGATGATGGCAAAGAAACAAATTTCACGTTCTACCTTCTTTGTTAGGTAATTGCAAAAATAAACATGTCATGGTTCTTTCCATTCAGGAGATTAATTTAGTTGGCAAGAGAGACACGTATATAATAGGTTCAAATACAACATAAAACATCCTGTAATAGAAGCATAAACCAAACCCTGTGGAAACACAAAATAAGGTGCAATTAATTCCAGACGAGGGTGGAAGAGAGTTTAAAAGAAGAGGTGACATTTGAGGTGGGCTGCAAAGCAATTATTTTCTCATGATTGTTTTCACTCATCAGACTCTGAAAATTTCTATTATATTCCCTTTTGCATTGCCATCAGCAAGCAGATACCTGGCATACATAATAGGTGCTCTGGTGTATGTTGAATGAATTAGTGAATAAGATAACCATTGCTCTTCTTGTCAATATCTCCCAACATCCCTGTCGTCAGTCTCTCCTACCTCTAATTTTATTATTAATACTATTTCTTGAGTTATCTTCTTTGAGTAAAAACTGAGCATGAAATGCCTTTTCTGGGAAAAAAAGAAAAAAGAAAAACTTTCCAAAGACACAAAATCCATTTCAGGACTAAACAGTAAACACTGCCTTTTTTTCCATTTTTTTCCTGTTCGATTTAACAATAAACCCTTTCCACCAGCCAAAACAAAATTCTAGTTCTTCTGTAGGCATGTATTTTCACAAATTTGCTTCAAGTTCTCTCTCCTACATTCAGGAGTCAACTCTAACACAGCCTCAGAACCAAGTTCAACAGTTACAACTACTATAAAGCTGAACTACATTTAAAATGCCTCAGTTTCTCTGCAATGCTGTAGCTTAGAAGTACTAAGAAGTCTATACCAGGATTTCTGAATCAAAATAAATATTGGCTGCAATTTAGAGAACTTATGTAGAGTTCCTTGTTTAAAATAGGTTAAAATAACTTTAAGCTTTTATATATTGGGATTAATTATGGATAGTCTGGTATGGGATCATTTGATTGACATAGGATGATACCAAATAACAGACAATTCATTTATTATTTATAAAAGAACATGAAAATTACTTCCAAAATTTACTTTTATGATTTTAAACCAAAATATGTGAATATTTATAAAGACCAAAACTTTTCTTTAAATGTTTTTTAGAAAATGAAATGAAACTTTTATGTAACTATAATGAAAGTAAACATGTTTAACAAGCCAAAAGAAATATGCTCTTGTGTTCTTCAATTATAAACAGTTTGAACCATGCTTTTAAAAGAGTTTTATATATTGAAAAATTATGTAAAATATTCCATCTTTTAAGGAAGAAAGCTGTGAAAGCTTCATGAAAATACAACTAAACAAGGAGGACTGTATGGAAATAGAAAGAAAATATTAAAAATGGAAACTATAACATTTCTCTGAATAGAATATTGTACATTAATCATAAATGTAATGCCTATTCAGGATAATTTAGGGCAATTTCACTTTGTTTTTGTTGTTTCTATATGGTTTATGCATAATTGTGGAGTTTAACTATAATTCTAATATAATTTTTTCCAGTGACACACTTTATATCTTTCCTAATTACATCTGTAGCAAAATCATTTTTAGGAAACCAACTTCCTATGTCTATTATTATATTATTCTTTACACCACTAAAAATGCCCTCTCTTTTAATCATTTTCAAATATTCTTTACTTTTTTCCCCTAGAATGGCAATATTCCATTAGCTGATGGCACAAGGGTTTTAAGTGCTTTTCAGAGTTTTGGCATCAGAAGTTTCCTTAACCATGCTTATTAGGCCTTGGAGAGTGTTAATTTTCTGGTAGAAAGGGAGTTTTGAGCTTCCGTTAGGATGTTTCCCAAATGCTTTAATTTCAGATATAGTTTAGTATAATTATGGCTGCTTTAACCAGGGCCATTTGAGAAAAAGCACTGAGTAGCTGATAAATAAATGACCATTGTAACATAGTTTAACATCCCATATACCAAAGGGAAAATGTGTATTCTGTGATATTAACTATTGTAATTGCTAATGCATCACAATTTAGGCAAATAAGTTCAAAGAATGCCCAAGTTCTTGAAATTGTAAGCATTCTTTGAGTCTGAATAAAAATTGCAGCACTATTTAATATGGCGGGCCCTGGAGTGGAGTGAATAAAAAAATGAAAAGCCATCTATTTTACGTTTGGTAGTGTATATATGTCCATGCCACTCTCTCACTTTGTCACAGCTTACCCTTCCCCCTCCCCATATCCTCAAGTCCATTCTCTAGTAGGTCTAGTGGGAAGCAGCCGCATAGCACAGGGACATCAGCTCGGTGCTTTGTGACCACCTAGAGGGGTGGGAGGGAGGGAGATGCAAGAAGGAAGAGATATGGGGACATATGTATATGTATAACTGATTCACTTTGTTATAAAGCAGAAACTAACATGCCATTGTAAAGCAATTATACTCCAATAAAGGTGTTAAAAAAAAAAGAAAAGCCAAATATACCTTATTAAAAATAATGAGAAAAAAGACCTTATTAATATGCATATTACTGAGAGTATAAATTTGTTGAATGAATTAAGAGGAAAAGTAGGTTGCAAAACATTAGGAGCAGTATATTTTAATTATATATATATTTTTAAGTGACTATGAACTCTGTTTCAAAGCGCCGGAAATATATAGCCCATGTCCAGCCCAAGAACTGTTTTCTCTGAGCTAAATATTCCCAGTTTATAACAACTCATGTGACTTTAGTTCATATCCCTCCACCATCCTAGTCACATCCCTCTGGATGTGTTCTGCCTTGGTATTGTCCTATGAAAGATGCAGAACAGAAAACAACACTTAAGGTATTAGTCTGATCAACCACCTGTAGAAGAGTCTTATTTCATTCCATACTTGGGACTCAGTTTTCTATTAATGCAACCTAAGTTTACAGAGGCTTTTACGGTAGCCATATCATGTTGATCACTCATGTTGAGCTCACTCCCCAAACCTGAGAGATTATGTTAGCATACTAGCAATGTACAAGCGTTCCAATTTCTCAACATCTTCGCCAACACTTATTTTATTTTTATAATAACCATCCTTATGGATATAAAGTGATATCTCACTTTGGTTTTGAGCCATGTTTCCTTAGTGATGTAGAGAATCATTTCATGTGCTTATTGGCCATTTGTATATCTTCTTTGGAGACAAGTCCTTTGTCCATTTTTTAATTCGGTTGTTTTTATTTTTGTTGTTGAGCTGTAGAAGTTCTTGATATATTATAGATATTAATCCTTTATCAAATATGTTATTTACAAATATTTTCCCCACTCCATGGATTTCCTCTTCACTCTGTTGATTGCGTCCTTTGATGTGCAGAAAATTTTAATTTTGATGAAATCCGGTTTATTTATTTTTTCTTTTTGACTGTGCTTTTGGTATCATATCCAAAAAATTCCTGCCAAATCCAATGTCATGAAACTTTTCCTCTATGTTTTTTTCTAAGAGTTTTATTGTTTGGGTTCTTACACTTAGGTCTTTAATCCATTTTGTGTTAATTTTGTGTATGACATAAGGTAAGAGTCCAACTTCATTCCTTTGCAGGTGGACATCCAGTTTTCTAGCACTATTTGTTGAAAAGACTGTCCTCTCCCCATTGGATGGTCTTGGCACCCTTGTCAAAAATCATTTGACCATATATGGGATGGTTTATTTTGGGGCTCTGTATTCTATTTCATTGGTCAATACATCTATCTTGATGCCAGAATAATCTTTTGTTTGTGATAAAAGTAGCACATATTTATTCCAGTTTGTCATTTGTCTTTTTACTTTGTTTATAGTACTTCTTTTGCCATGCAAAGTTGTTTTATTTTTATGTAGTTAAATTTATCAATGTTTTTCTTTATTGCTTCTGTATTTTGTGTCACAGGGAACTTTTCCCTGTACCTAACTTATAAAGGAACATGCCCGTGTTTTCTTCTAGTACATGAGTAACACTATAAGGTTTTCAGAGAAAAAGAGAGAGTAGACCCCTTTTTAGCAAATACATGATAATAAACTAAATTGAGAAATGACTACACAAAGACCACTGGCCAAGTTAGAATGTAATCTTTTGTGTAATAGTAATGATGACAATCATGATGATGATGATGACAATGCTGACTATCTAATGACTTCATTTTCTGTACAATACACCATACGAGGTCTTTGCATACAGTAAGTATAGGGAAAGAAGAAAAACACAAGAGCTTTAACTTTAGAGTTATATAAACTTGAGTTCTAATACCTGTTTCACTAGATTCATTCCAAACTATCGCTCACTCGTGGTGTGATTTGGGGCAAGTTTCTTACATTCATTAAGTCTCCATTTTAAAATCTGTAGAATGGGAATAATCATATGATTTACTTCATGGAGTTGTAGATTAAATAAGATAATGCAGATAAAGTCCTTAGTGATTAGAATTAAATATTCCATGCATATTAACTACTATTAATACAATTAGTATTAATTAGTTCACAAAATTCTCAATTTATAATTGAAATTACTGAAGCAGTGGAAAGTTAAAGTCATATAACTAGTATGTGTCAGAATTTGGACTCAAACCTAACCTCTGATCTGAATTTACTTCAAAGCTCCTATTCCCCTACGACATCAGTAGGAAGTCATTTTAACATGAATGTTCATTTTACAAAAGCCTAGAGTAGAGGGACCTTGTTGTTAAGAGAACTCTCTTCTGATTGGAAACAATGGTAATCATATAAGAAACAATGTACAAAACTGTAGTGTATGACCCCATGATCTTTGCCTCTTTTTCCACAGTCAAATGGGAAGTGATCCAAATTTTAGAGCTGAGAAGTGAGAGAAGATTAGGACTGGGAATGTGTCACTGGATTGAGTAGTTAAGATCTTATGGTTGATTTTTGAGCCAGAAACCAGTGTGTAAGGTTAAGGAGTGAGTGTATTCCAGCAGCAGCAGGGTTGGCTTGGTGGCTAAGACTAGATAGGCTTTCTGGTGCAGGAGTTAGGGGAAGCCCTAGCAAGGAGGCAGAGGATGGATAGTGCCAAACATTTATTCCCCATGGCTCATATTTCCATAAAGGGAAGAGAATGTCCAGTCTACTCTCCAGGAATGGAAAATTATGGTAGGAATGTTTTCAGCTAATCTCCGAACTTCCACTTGTCCCAATAGATGAGTGACTTACCTTTTGTTGATTTGGAAGAAGGCTTAGCCCCCGACTCTTTTTCTTGTAAGCCAGACTGCAAATCAAGTGCAGAGAGGGCACATTCTGGGCTGCTGTTATAGGAGAAGGTTCAATTTAATAAAATTATTCAGCCAAACATGTAAAGAAACATTTACCAATCAGCTTCATCAATAGTAAAGTTAATGTTCTGATATCTATCTGTCCAAACGTGAAGGGAGAAAAAAGGAGTGCAATGGGGGTTAGTGGTAGGCAGAAAATGTAGCTGGTAGGTGGTTAGCTTCAGTAAGTTCTAGTAGCAGTGACATAGGCAGAATCTAGTTCCAGGTGGGAGCACTAGCTACAGAGATTCAAAACTGAATCTAAGGGGTGATAGTTGCTTCCTTGTGAGTAGTTTTGTCCTAGAATCTAAGCACAAGCTTACCCCTTAGGACTGGAATTTGTGGCCTTCAGTATGAGGACTGGTGGGATGCAGTACATCCAAACAAAAAAGTGGATAAATTGAGATAACATATATTGACTGCACTTTTGAGAAATGAGATAGTAAATGAAAGGCTAGAAATGCAAGATAACTTGTAGGGTAGCTAGAAGGGTTAAGAGAAGGATTTCCTAGGGCCTGGGAAATCTGACCATGCTTGCAGGGCTCATGAAAAAGGCAGCATTGAAGATACAAGAGAGTGGGAGCTATTCATGGAGTGCATCCTGGAAGCCCAGGAGGGGACAGGCTTCAGGGCAGAGAGGAAGGGAGTAACCTTCAAAAGAAAGAGCACTCCTGAGTCAGGATGAAAAAAATAGAGACTGAATAAAGGAAAAGGACAATTTAAAGAAAAGGGAAATCAAAGGAGTTCTTGATTAGATAGAGTGTAAGAAAAACAGCTGAAGGTGACAGTGTAGCGTTAGTAGTGTGAGTGAGTCATTTGAGGAAAATGAAAATGGTGTGAACTGCCATAAAGCCTTAAAAAAAGGGATGAGCTTTAATGATCTAAATGAAACCAATTAGAGTAAATCCGCGGTTAGTGTAAATCCATGGTGAACCTACTAAGTTCAGCTTTGCAGTGTTTATTCAGCAGTGTTCTGTTTCCACGATCAGGAGGCACAGCAAAAGGTGGGATGGAAGTTGGATTAAATAAACTCAGTAGGTCAAACACTTTTTACCTTTTCTTTCCTAAAAAAAATTATGGGGACTCCCCTCGTGGCGCAGTGGCTGAGACTCTGTGCTGCCAACGCAGGGGGCCCGGGTTCGCTCCCTGGTCAGGGAACTAGATCCCACATGCATGCCGCAACTAAGAGTTTGCATGCCACAACTAAGGACCCTGTCTGCTGCAACCAAGACCTGGTGCAACCAAATAAATAAGTAAATAAATATTTTTTTTAAATTATGGAATTTTACCATAGGAATTAAATTATGGAATTTTACCATTTTAAGTGTCTATTCTCTCTATTTGGTGGTATAGTGGTAAATATAGAAGTTGTAAAAAAGAATGTTGAACTCAAAACATACCTGGGAAGTAGTTTGTGTGGCTTGTTGGTCTATTTTAAAACTAAATTCAACATCTCAGATCACAAGTGAAGTGCTAATATTTATGGAAGCGTAAATGCCCATGCTAGACATTTGCTAGGGCACCACACAAATATGTAACTTGATTTAATTAAGTATTCCAGGGTTCTGGATCATTTATTAGTTGTACATCTACTAACTGCATCTCTCAGCAGCATAATATAAAGTGCAATATATAGTCTTTTTTTCTCCTTTATCTTATACCCAGTTGTTCCTCCAGTAAGATGTGAAACAGATGAATCAGTTCAGCGACACTGAAAGAGCAATTATAATGAAGTACCAACATATTTTACAGGTTTTCAAAGGAATGAACAATATGAGCTATTCTGGGGATGATGGACAGGATTTGGATGAAAAGGAAAGGAAAAAATTGGATATTTCAAACTATAGCCATCATGTGCTGGAATGCCCACAGCACGCAGGTCTAATTACTTTTGGGAAAGAGTAAAGGAGAATGAATCAGATATACTGAGACTGAGGCCGGGTGGGGTTGGGAGGGCTGCTTCATGGAGGGAGAGAAGGGAACCCCATCTCTGAGTATCTACATTATTGGTTTATCTGCTGGATCTAACTCTTCTAGGTTGCTTTGGCTATGAAGTCATAACTATGGTGTGCTTTTCCACATGGTGTTCTATGAATATTATTATTTATAATAATTCCTTTCTAATGGTTTTCAAAACATGAAGTCTACACGTATCAGTGTTCTCTGTAATCATTAAGTAAGTCCCTCTCCCACAAGCAATCCTCAGCCAACCAACCCATTAGTCTAAGTTAAACTGGAAACTAACAATTTTGGAGCATGCCACAAGGCCTTTAAGGAACCTATACTTTTTTCTTTTTAAAGTCTTAAAATATGCAGAATAAATATGAAGAGGTAGCAATTTAAATTTCTCTCTTAAAGCCAAAAACTAAGTCCAGATGTTTTTATTGGTTATAGCTCTAAAAGCAGCTAATGGGTTGATGCCATTTTACCCTTCCCCTGGAAAGTAAAATTTTTATATATCACTTATATGTGGAATCTAAAAAATAATACAAATGAACATGTTTACAAAACAGGAAAAGACTTAACATAGAAAACAAATTTAGGTTACCAAAGGGGAAAGAGGCAGGGGAGGGATACATTAGGAGTATGGGATTAACAGTTACACACCACTATATATAAAATAGATAAACAGCCAGGATTTACTGTATAGCACAGGGAGCTATATTCAATATCTTATAATAACCTATAATGGAAAAGAATCAGAAAAAATACATATTTATGTATAACTGAATCTAACACTTGAAACTAACACGATATTGTAAATCAACTATACTTGGATTAAAAAAATGAAAGTAAAAAAATTTTTTTAAATGCTTGAACGAAACCTGCTAGAATATATTCTATAACCCCCAAACTTACAGCAGATCTGATATAATACCAGGCTGACTCCTAATCAGAAAGCCCCAGACAGTTGCATGAATTATAAGGGATCTCAGGAGTCAACTTAGTTATAGAGCTCATAACTGAGCAGGGAAGACAGATGTTAAATTATTATGAGGTTATTTATTGAATTGTAGAGATAGTAAGTGCTCTGAAGATGTAATACAGGGAACTCTTGAGAGAATGACCCAGCCTGGGGGGTGGTCTCAAGAAAGACTGTCTAGCTAAGGAATGCTATGCATGTAGCAAATTTATCACCCCATGGAGATTCTAGAATGTAAAAGAACAAGCAAATTATCATCAGCAAGCACCTCTTTTGCATTGCTATGTCTCTTATTTTCTCATAAGCACTTTATAAACATTAATTCTATCCTCATAATTTCCCCATGAGGTAGGTGCTATTATGACCGTCATTCCCATTTTGCATATGGAGAAATTGAGACACAGAGCGGTGAAGTAAGTTGTACCTGGTCCCATAGTGACATCATGGCTTAGCTGGGATTTGAACCCTGGTGATCTGAGTCACCAAACTGTGCTGCTTCTCAGCCCACATATAGCAGAGGGGAAGAAGCAAGTGCACCAAGGTATAAAATATACTGAGATTAGCTTAAGTACATATGTCTTCTGCATCCAGTAGAAAATTCAGTCAGATCAAGGATTACTAAATTCCACCAGAAATCAAAGTGGAGCTGAGTAATATTTTGACATATAATTTTTATTTTCTCTCACCTAATTTTTCCTCTTATTCTTTTCCATATTCAAGCCAGTAGCCCTCTGTGCTCTACTACTTCAGGTGTAGAAAGTAAAAATAGCCCCTATCCTTTCTGGCTTTTCTTTCTAAAAATAAAACTAAGCCCATAGAAGAACTTACATTCCTTATGGAGGATGCATAAGGGAGAACATGTTTGCAGGAGCAAACCAAGTTTGAAAAAAGTAGGAGGAAGAAAAAGGCTTTCGGCAGGGAAGGAGGTCCTGGGGCAGGAGTCAGATGCAGCTTTCAGGAAATATCTGGGGAGGCAGAAGAACCCAGTGCAGGACGGCTTCCAACACTGGCTGTGACTGTGGAGGAAGGACAACATGGAAGTATCAGAGTGCCGCCAGCCTGGAGGGACAAAGAATGTGGAAAGAGACAATGAGTGTGAATTCAGTGGGACACCATCAGGAAACCACTGTCTTCATCCATGTCCTGGTCGGTGTATCCTTTCTACAACTTGGCAACATCTCCAAGAAATCCCATAGAATTTCTGGTCATTTTCAAACCATGTCTACAGTCTCATCTTTAGGTAAGCATAAATGTAACTCTAATTTCCTGCTTACAATAAGACTTCTCTTCTCTCAGCTGAGGTCTGACTCCTGCCTTTGTTTGGGTACCAGGATTAGGAAGTGCAGGCTGCTTCTACTGCGGTCTTCTTCTAAACTCCAACTCCCAATACCATGACCTCCTCTCCCCACCCCCAAGGTGAAGGAGGAGGGCCGAGAGCAAAGAGCAAAGCCCGACTTACTTAGCTTTGCCGTTCCTAGTCTGTCAAATGTAGACTCTCTTTCTCTCCCAAGTTGTATGTGCAGATGATTTAAATATCTCCTAGTCAGGGCACTCTAGTCTGCACTGTTCTCTAGTAGGATACCTTCCAAATGACCTCTTACTGTCCCCTGCAGTGCCCGCCCTCTAGGGGTGCACCCACAGTCTCCTTCTGCTGGGGTCCTTTCACTTCAACCGGCAGCCTCCTGAGCTGGCTCAAACCTGGCTCCTCTCAGTGTCCACTTGTGATGTGCAAAATCCTGGAAAAATGGCACATTTTGAGCATGGAGGAAGTTTCCAAAAGAAGCAGAAGTTAAAATTTCCTCCAAGCAGGCGTAATGGGAAGTCCGGAGTCAGAAATTAAGGTGAGTTTTAGAAAGTAAATGGATATATTTTTTTTGCACAGTTATGTTTGTGGTTTGAGAGTCATACCTGCTAAAACAGTAAGTCTCCTCTAGAACGTTGTCCCTGGAACTGTGTAACACATGGCCCTAATCATCTATTAACGTAGGCCAAGTTTTTGCGCATTGCAATAAATTTTCTTGGACTTTCTAGGAATGGTTGAAGAGGGAGTTGTCAGTTGCCGTTATCTTATAGGAGGCGGAGGAATGAGTTACTCTCTAATCAGTTTGTAACCATGTAAATCATGGTATCCAATGAGGAGTGCCTTCTGGTTTCTCATTCAAGATTTAACAACAGTCTTCTTTAATAGAACAATGTGAAGAAAGAGCTTCCTTCCCCTCCTCTCCTCCCCTTCACCCTCCCTCTTTCTTCTTTTGTCAGTTGATCAATAGTAGCTCAACATCCACCAGTCACTGCTAATTGCTAATTGTCACAAAGTTGGCTTCTGTTCACCCTCTACTTTCTAGATTTTAGCTTGTCCTTGTTGTGGCAGCAGGGGACCATCATGTTTTGATAATTTGCTATTCTATTGATCTTCTCTGTTAATTTACAAAATAGTTAGCAAAAATATCCATTACCTGGGCGTTTATCCAATATTAATAGCCATTCTAAAAGGACAAAATTCCGTACTTAAAAATATGTGATGTTACTGTGTCACTGGATTCCACTTTATCTCTAAAGACCCAGATGCTGCTGGGTCAACTTTGACATGCTTAGTTAATGCGAAAAAGAGAACAAAGAAAATAGACCTACATAATGGGTCTGCAGTTAAAAAAAGGAGGCAGCATGGTTGGGGGGGTCTCTCAAGAATCACACCTATGTATAATGCTTCTCACTCTGGCTTTCTGACTTGTCAAATCTTTTGATTTTTCAATTACACATCTCTGGATCCTTAGAAAGGTAACAATACCTAAGCCTAGAAAATCTGTTAAAATTCTTTAAAAAGAAACAAAAAGCAAGGAAAGTGGAACAGAAACAGAAATGGCTGTTTTCAGCTCACAAAACAGAATACGTTTTTGGAAGGATGACGTGGTTTCATAACAATTTCAGGTCAATAGTTCATATTACTCTTCTAAGGCTCATCCCTTAATTGGTTATGAGTTCTTTTATAATTGTCCTCAGAGTTCCCTGTAAACCCATAAATGCCTATTCAGCAAAATTGGCAGATTAAAAACTCTCATTCTTTAAATGTGTTCAAAAATGCATTTTATAAACTAATTATGTATTTCAGACCAGCTAATTTTTGCTGATAAAATACATGTTAGATGTGCAGATTTTATCCCATCATCATCTCCATTGATTACTGACAGAATTAGTAGCGATCCAATAGTGTGGAATACAATTAAATTAAACACTTTCAAATGGATGGAGGAGGGCATTTTGTCCTAATGCGAATCATCTTGTTTTAGTGAAACCTACTACACGCGTATATTTATTAGCCATTCACATATCTCCTAGGCACTGATGAGCCATGCAAAACATAGTGATGGGCTGAGAAGTATCCCATGCTATTGTACCCAAAGGTAATTAACATCTAAATCCTGGAAACGGTGCACTGAGTGGGCAGTAAACCGGTTTAGATATGACGGCTGGCAACATCATCTACTGGGCAGCACATTGCTTCTGAATTCCATTCAAGGCCATCCTCTCCTGAACGCAAATTACATCTCTCAACTCCTTAATTCCTCCAGCATTAAAGGTTGGGAGAAATGCTTGGGAAGAGAGAACATTGGTGAGGATTCCCAAGGTCTTGTTTTATGAGAGCTTTCCATTTCACACCCATTTATAATTCATATATTAACTAAGTGGTTCTTAAACACATTAGGGGAATCCCTAGCCTTAAAACCTTTAAAATATCTGAGGATTTTTGTTACCTCCATAAGGTGATGGAAGTAAGGTAGAATATAACACTCTGAATACAAATACATTGTATTTATATAATTATAATAGGATTTATAAGTCTATATCACTATCTGCCTACTTTTTGTAAATGTCAATATTTGCATATATTAATTTTTAATAGTTACATCTTAAGTCAGGAATTTTGACTTAAATTTGAGGAGAAAGGCAAAATAGGAACTTCTTAGCTTGAGCACAAGAAAAGCGAAGTGTTCCCAATTTTCATATTAAAATCACCTGAGAGATTTTTAAAAATACTGAATCCTTGGATCCACTCCAAAGCAATTAAATCAGACTTGCTTAAGAGACCTGGGCATCAGGATCTTACAAACTTATTCACATGTTTCTGATATGTAGCTGAAGTTGAGACCCGCTGGAAAAGGTCAACCGACAACCAGTAAGAAGAGGAGGTGTCTTCTAGCTGTGGTGGAGGCTGGGGAGTAGGGCAAAAACTGCTTAGAGCATAACGGAATTGCCCTGGGAGCAGTTCTGCATGAAGAAAGGAGCTGGAGAGCCAATTAGGGCTTGATGGAATAAAGCAGGTAGGCTTTTACGATCACCACGTGAAGAAGGACTTGGTCTGGGAAGAGGCTGAATCAAAATTTCACGACAGTGATGTTCAGAGGGTCTCAATCTCAGATATAATCCTATTCTGTTGACTGTAATCACCAATCTGCAGAATAGTCAACAAATCCTGCATTAAAGGAACTTTTGAGCAATCCAAAAATTGCTATTCATGTCTTAGCCCTGAAGACAGTTAGGAAAGAAAAGTTTGCATTAAATGAGCCACTATTTATTGGGCATTAGCTCTGCATGAGACACTATGGAAGATATAAATAAATACATGGTCTCTGCCTCTTATGAGCATATTTCCAGTGAGTTGGAAGAAACTGTAGCACTGATCTCATGTTCCATATTATAGCAAATGTTCCATATTATAGCAAATGTTCACTTTCAAATCATCTTTCTTCACGCCTTACTTCTTCAACACGACTTAAGAACTATTTAAAAACAGTCAGTGACTAGTTGTCAGGGAGTGGGTCAGATTGTACGTGCTATGGTTTTAAACAAGAAGAGATCACTGTGGACAGGGCTGACCTAGGAGAAGGCTTCACAGGGGGCTTATACCCGAGCTGGGTTTGAGGCTGAACTGGCTGTAGTTAAGTGACAGGAGGCTGTTGTTGGTCTTGGGGATGCGTTTCCCTGCTGTCACTGTTGTCCTTTGGGGGAGTCAGAGACAGGTTTGGTTTGCTGACAGTCAGGCGGCCTCACTGCACCAGCATCTCCAGGAGAGGTGACACCACACACGAGCCAGCTTCCACAAAAGGCTGCGTAACTGAACCTCGGTCCACACTGCCACACCATTCACACACTCTGTGAACCACACACACGCATCACCATCACACCCGGGAGCCTTTACCAGGCCAAAGCAATTGGCATTTTATCTAAAGAAGGAGCACCAAATCTGAGAGCATAGTTGGAAAAAGAATAAATAAATGATTTATTGATATTATATTACAATATATGACAAAATCATATTTTATGTTTCTAGACTTTATAGGCCACCTCATGGTCACTTAAGTTCATTAAAAGCTAAAGTTCTGGGAGAGGTTAGTTGCCATTAACAAGACTAATCAAGAATGGGATAAATGAAAGGTATCCGAGTATGGGGAATAGAGAGAGAGGAGCGGCCCACAGGGAGAGGCAGGGTGCCAAGAGGAAGGAGGGGACACTTAAAAGGCAGTGGGAGACAGCCAACAAACACTGTCCACTCCATAGTTTTCCTGAAGGCAGTCTTTGTCGGGGTAGTCCTGGAGTTTCCCCAGAGCTGCAGCTTCCCAAGACTGGCTGTACATTGGTGTGGCCTGGGGACCTACCCAGTGAATCAGAATCACTGAGATGGGACCCAGGAACGGACAATTTTTATTTTTTATTTTTATTTTAAGTAAATCAATGTTGTGGAAAGCTTTATTCTTTCTTTCTTTCTTTTTTTTTTGGTATGCCATCAGCAATTTTTTAAATTGAAATATAGTTGATTTACAATATATCAGGTGTACAGCAGTGATTCACTTGTACATATATATATATATATATATATATATATATATATATATATATATACTTTTTCAGATTCTTTTCCATTATAAGTTGTTACAAGATATTGAATATAGTTCCCTGTGCTATACAGTAGGTCTTTGTTGTTTATCTATTTTATATATAGTAGTATCTGTTAATCCCAAATTCCCAATTTCTCTCTCCCCGCTTCCCCCTTTGGTAACCATAAGTTTGTTTTCTATGTCTGTGAGTCTATTTCTGTTTTGTAAGTAAGTTCATTTGTATCATTTTTTTAGAGTGCACACATAAGTGATATCATATAATATTTGTCTTTGTCTGACTTACTTCACTTTGTATGATAAACTCTAGGTCCATCTGTGTTGCTGCAAATGGCATTATTTCATTCCTTTTCATGGCTGAGTAATGTACAACTTTTAAAATGCCACAGATGGTGCTGATGTGCAGGCACACAGTGTTCTAGAACAGACCTGGCAGGAAAGGCCTGGGATGGATCATTGGAGGCTCGTCCACCTGCAGTGTGATCTTAGGCACCAGAGAGGCTACAGAGTAAACAATCCCAAGGTGCTGAACAACAGATATCAAACCCCAGTGTGCATAGGAATAGCCTGTTAAATGAAGATGTCTGGGTGACAGACCAGAGGTTTATGATTCAGCACATCTTACGACTCAGGCCAGGAACAGAAGTCTTTAACAAACTCCCCAGATGATACTGATGCAGGTGGTTCGAGGACCTCAATTTGAGAAACACTGTGCTGGGTGTTGCCAGGACGTGGATCACGAACCACCTTGCACACTGACCAGTGGAGAAGCCAGGTGACCTAGCTCCTTGAGTCCTCCTGGGAAGAGTTGGGGACAACACATCCAGCCCAGCTCTCTTACACCATGTGGGCTTCATAGAATGAGCATTGTTCACACTACATAGGCCCTGGCCTCCTTCCTACGTTATGTGTTTCTTTTCTCCTCCTCTTCTTTGTGAAGAAGGAAATGTGTTAGCCTCTGAGGTGGATCAGACTGAGGTTGGAGAGTTGTCAGCTGAGCAGATCAGATGGGTTATTTCGCAAACCTGGGGAGATTTCGCTCAGTTTTTACTTGATGATGCTTCCATGTAGGGTAATTTAACTTTCTTTCGAGAAAGATTTTTTTTAATATTCAATAATTGTGAAGGCAATTATTTTGTTTTTATTGACTATTTCTTTTAATACCAAGAGTAAAGTGACTTTAAATGAATTCCTAAAGAAACAAACAGCCACTTTAAAATATTTTGGAATCTTCATGACGGGTAACAAACGTTTTTCTTATTTAATGTGTTTTGTTATTTATGTTGTGTATATGTATTGAATATACACAACTGTTCTGTCTGCAAAACTTCTAACAAAGAGAAAATTAAAGCCCAGTAGATGGCACTGTTTGCTACTTTTTTACAAGGTAATTCAGCAAGGAAACATTCCCCTCACCCCCAAATCTATTTGTTTTTACAATAATATAAATCCAACCTCCATTTTTAAAAAGGATTTCTTACAAGAAGCCCAATCATTCTGTCCTTTTCTGGACCTACACTGAGTAACTCTGTCACAATTTATTAAATAGAAAAGTACTTGAGGATTATTAATCTTGAGTGTAGAATGCATTTAACTTGCTCCTTTTCCTTCAGTGCTGCTGAGACAGCTGTATTTCCCCTCCTCCACCCACCCCCATACACTCTACAGATGCTCCCTCTTCAAAAAAGATGTAGGTTAAAAATCAATTTCAGGCCAGAACTGCACTTGTGTTTAAATGAAATTATGTTTGTATTGGGATTATACCTATAGCTGTTCTCTAACATCATTTTTTTTCAAACGCTATAATACATATATGAAAAAACCCTTCATTTTGTCTTTTGACATGAGAAGGAACTAATGTGTGACCCATATGTGTAGGTCACTGAGATCAGAAGGGGCACTGGTGTGAGCTCTGGGGTTCCAGTCCCAGGTCTAATCATAGGACCCTGGGTCCAGTATTTAACTTGTCTGAACATCATTTTTACCATGTGTATAATTGTGATAACAATGCCTATGCCATAGGAATATTATGAAAATGAAACTTGATAGTAGAAGCATCCAGTACAGTGCATGATCCATAAGAGGTACTCAAGTAGTGGTATCTGTTGTTTATGGTGTTATATCAAACAATCTCCTAGAGTCAGTCATGCCTGACACAAAACTTTCTAAAGACTTCAGAAAAATAAATTCCATAATCTCCATTAGCAATATATTTAGTCGTAACCCTCCCCCAACCTATGGGATGCTAATTTACTGTGTTTTCTCATCATTAGCATCAAACCTATATTTTTAAGCTTCTTGGGCTTTAGAGGCACACAGAGGCAATTCAGCAAGCATCATTTACAATTGAAGGTTAAGGCAGTCATACCCTGTAATCTCCTACTCAGCTGCCAATACTAATTTAATACAGAGAGGTGAACACATGGCTGAAACATTTAGTGTAGTGTCTATTTTGGCCATCTCAGTTTAAGATTATGAAAATTATATATTGTCTACAAAAGCTAGTATTTCTAGTTAGTGATAGTTTCCCAACATCAGAGCACTAAAGACATCAAAGTGCCAAGGTATTCTACTACGAATTAAAATTTGATGTCTGTCGGTATTCAATTTGATAAAAATTCAGAAGCCAAGCAGAAAAAGATTAACAAAATGAACTGGAATATTCAGAAGGAAGAAAAATACCAACTAGTAAAGAGAAAAGGGGGGGAAATCACCCTAAAAGCAACTTGAATTTTCTATATTTATCTGTGTGTATTTGCTCCACTTGGTTGTCAATTTTAATTGGTCTGCAGCATGCTGGGGTTCTAATGTATTCAGAATTTCAATTGTTATTTCCGCCATCTATTATAGTGTCCCTAAAATGCAGTCTATTCTTGGTGAATAATAAGAGTTTCTCTCTTTGTTGAAATAAATAGCTTATTAAATCTACTGTTAGTTTTTATACCTGGTGACACAACTGTTTAGAAGTGCAGAAAATGAGAAACTGTCTCCTTCACAAATCATATTTACTAAGTGCAAGGTTGATTCCTCAAGGTTGGTCCAATGCTATTTAAGATTTTGTAAAGGTTAAAGCCAAGGCAGGTATATACCAAACTGTCAGAAGTTCACTACTGATACTCATGTCTCTCCAATGCAATTGTTTTCTGGATGCCAAGACTATTTTTAAAAAGGAAAGAATCCTACTGTGCTGTGTGTATGTTTGCATGCTATATCTATATAAACCTTGATGGTTCTAAAATTTGAGAGGCCACATGATATACTGAAAAGTGCATAGGCCTTGGAGAAAGACGGATGTGGATTCTTAGATAGATACCAGCATTTATTTGTTTTCTTACCTTGGGAACTTATTTAAACTTTCTGAAGCAGAACTTTGTCATCTATAAAAAATGAGGATAATAATACATGCCCTATAGGAAGTGACTGGTGTATTTTATCACAGTGCCTGAAAAATAGGAATAGCTCAATATTCCCTTAAAAATTAACTCAGAACATAGGTGGGCCCTTAAACAACTTTATATATGAAAATCTGGATTTACAACTACAAAAAATTAGTTGTTGATAATTTTTTAACATAATTTTAAGAGAAATAAAAATAGAACCATTTTTAAAAGCCTCTATTAGTGCATTTAAAGTTTAACAAGAATAACACTGTACAAAACATTAAGTACAATGAAATAAACTGTAGAATTAACAGAACACCAAAAGGAAGACATTATGTTGTTTCTGAGCCATTCATTTGTTGACTCCTATTGATGAAAATTAACTTCCTTACTTGAGTAACACCTAACAAGTATTTGTCTATGTTTTACTTTAAATAGGACTAGTTGATATTTAGATGTTTAGGTTTGTTAATTTAGCTAGTGTCATGTATGTGTGTATATATTATTTTGTGCTGTTCATAAATATTAGTTAATATATGCCTGATCAGGATATGGAAATTAAAGGTTAAGCAAAATAAACATAAAGAAGACATAAGGGTCATGGGGTAGGGAGTTGGGACCCACTATCTTCTGTCCTTTTCTCTGCATGTCTCTCAGATCTCTCATTTGATATGAAAAGTTGGAAAAGTACTGAAAATCTCAGATGGTTTTATTGAAAGGATAATAAAATTGAACTACCACATGTTGATATTGGATGCAGTCATGAATCCAGGGTTGTATATTCTACAATTTCTCAAAATGTTATTACAACATTCTATCATACAGTCTTCATTTTACATAAGATTTTCTTCCAAGAGAAATAGTTTGATGGATGTTTTGTCAGTTTACTAGAAATTGAAAAACTGAACTGAGGACACAAAGTTAGCTGAATTTACCAAATATGTGTGTCTAACAGAGGCTGCATGGCTGAGAAAGGGTTGGTAGTCTCTTGGTTCATAATCAGAATTGATTATGATTTGGAGAAATAAGACAGTAAGTTCAACCACTGACTTCCTTGATGAACCCATTTTGAAAAGCTAATTAGGCAAAATGCTACTAAAAGACTAAGATGCATCTGCAAAATGAAAGCATATATATATATATATATATATAAAGGCTGTGGAGGATGTCGATTTTGTCCCTAAACTAGTGCACATTCCAACATGTGCATTGTCATTTGATTCTGGCACCATCAAGGGTTGAAGATGACTCTAGCAACTAATATGTGAGCGAGCAGTTCCTTCAGCTCAGTCTAGTCTAGGTGAGAGGATTACTCACTATTTCTGGCCACATCTAAGAAAAGCAGCCGCTGAGAAATGCACAGCCATTCTCATACCCTCCCCTTCCCTACTCTCTACAATTCCCAACTCCCCTATTGCACAATCCAGCTTGTGTGACCAACACTTTTCAAAGCTCAATGTAAGCACACCAATGTCTCAGAACTCTCATATGCCATTAGCACAAATAGGGGACCTTAATAGCAGTCTCTCAATCACAAGTCACGTGTGTCCTGGTATCAGGGCCTGACTTCCGGACAACACAGAAGATTCTGGCAATAAACACATCACACATTTTCTTAATGAAATGAAAAGTTAAACTTTTAAGGGCTCTTCTCCTGTATTTTGCAAGTTATAGTTGAGTCTATTAGAGAATTGGCTATGTGCCTGAGCTACTGATCAGGGATAGCAACTTGTTGGGCAAATGATGTGATTGGAAAGTAGGACTGAAAGCTGGCATCACAAGTTTTGCTAATGAAACAGAAAATTTTCAATATATAACGGGTTTCCATGGGTTGAGCAGCAGCCTAGATGGCAGGGGTGTCAGGCCTTGCCATGAATTCAATGATTATTTCTTGAATCCTGCCGATAGGATATCCATATTAATTAATTAATTAAACAACTATTTACTAAACACTTGCTGTGGACCCCAGTCAGAGTTAAGTGCACATATTCAAAGGAAAGAAAATAGATATGCTTCCTGACATGTTCACAGACCAGTCCTGGTTATGGCTATGAAGTTCCTGGGGTATCAGTTAAGAAGAGCATGGGCAGAGATTCTGCAGGCTTGGATTCCTCCCTAGCTGTGCTGCTGACTTGCCGAGGGATATTAGCGAGGGCATTTAACCTTGCAGTCTCACTCTCTGCTTTCATACAAGGAGGCTAACAACAGTTAGCCTAGATAGGGCCTAGATAGGGCAGTTAGTGAAACTTCCTCGCAGTGGTGGTGTGATGGACAAACCAGATAATCGATATGAGGATGCTTTGAAAACTGTAAAGTACCCATTTTATTTTCACCTTGCAATAGACAGAAATAATAATTTCCACCTATTCACCTCACATGCAAGCTGCTGCTTCTTGGCATGTATTGAACAACAATGCTCACTCCCTGATTTATAAACAGAATTAGACAGAGTTCCTGCCCTGTGGTTTTAAACTAGGCAGACATGCATGATAAACTGATGAGAAAACATTCAAGGTAGACAGTATTGTGGTAGACATTAATGTGTTTATAAAAGGCCTACGAATTTCTTAGATGGAAAGTGCTATGGACATTTTTCATAGTCCTTAGGATGTTTGCTTCTTGTGAAATAATGTAAAATACATATTTTTTAACCTAATGTAAAATAAAAAGAAAGCTACAGGAGGATTGAAAAGAAAAGAAGTTGAGTAAAAAGAAGGAAATAAGTCAGACAGAAAGACAAATATGATATCACTTATATGTGGAATCTAAAAATATGATAGGGGCTTCCCTGGTGGCGCAGTGGTTGAGAGTCCGCCTGCCGATGCAGGGGACACGGGTTCGTGCCCCGATCCCGGAGGATCCCACATGCTGCGGAGCGGCTGGGCCCGCGAGCCATGGCCGCGGAGCCTGTGTGTCCGGAGCCTGTGCTCCGCAACGGGAGAGGCCACAGCAGTGAGAGGCCCGCGTACAGCAAAAAAAAATAAAAATAAAAATATGATACAGGACTTCCCTGGTGGCACAGTGGTTAAGAATCAGCCTGCCAATGCGGGGGTCATGGGTTTGAGCCCTGGTCCGGGAAGATCCCACATGCCGTGGAGCAACTAAGCCCGTGCGCCACAACTACTGAGTCTGCACTCTAGAGCCCACGAGCCACAACTACTGAGCCAGCGCACCACAACTACTGAAACCTGCGTGCCTAGAGCCTGTGCTCTGCAACAAAAGCCACCACAATGAGAAGCCTGTGCACCACAACAAAGAGTAGCCCCCGCTCACCACAACTAGAGAAAGCCTGCGTGCAGCAACGAAGACCCAATGCAGCCAAAAATAAATAAATAATAAAATAAAAATAAATAAATTTATTTAAAAAATAATAAAAATATGATACAAATGAACTTATTTACAAAACAGAAAACAAACGTATGGTTACCAAAGGGGAAAGGATAGGAGGAGGGATAAATTAAGAGCTTGGGATTAACAGATACATACTACAATATACAAAACAGATAAACAACAAGGATCTACTGTATAGCACAGGGAACTATTTTCAATATCTTGTAATAAACTAAAATGGAAAAGAATCTGAAAAAGAATATACATATGTATATATATGTACGTATAACTGAATCACTTTGCTGTACACCTGAAACTTTGTAAATCAACTATACTTCAATTAAAAAAACAAGAAGGGAATAAATAACGTGGGGCAATTAAGTCCAACAAGATGTACTGAACACCTTACTATATGCTTTATACTATGCTGTGTCCTTGATGGGGGAAACATTGATGTTGGCATGAGGTGAACAAGCATGTTCTTTATTTTGCTCTAGAAACTATGCCAAGTAGTTCAACTCATGGTTGACTGCGATCCTATAGTTTTGAAATTATTAATATTTTTAAGTAGTAACAATTGTAGTAATACCCTCAGATATTTTAGCATCTATATAATGCCTTAGATTTTACAAAATTTTTATGTGAACAATCTAATGTAATCCTCATAATAATTTTGTGAGATGGGCATCACCATTATCTCTAATTTACAGATGAAAAAGTTGGGCAGGCGTTGGTAAAATAACTTACTGAAAGTAAGACAGTAATTGGGAGACCCATGGCTTGACCCAGGTTTTCTGACTCTAAGATGTGTTTTCCATCTTCATGTCACATAAGTCAACAGTCTAAAATAAAGCACTATGAAGCCTGAATTTGGATGCACTGTGCCCTTACTGTCATCTTATTCCATTTGTAGAATTTACAAGTCAATTCCATTGGTTTCCAGAGTAATGCAGTTATTAGAAGAATTTCGTGAAATGGTTGTTTGGGGCAAACACTGCCTTCTTAAGGAATGTCACTGTGAAGTTGTTTTTTTTAAAATATTTATTTATTTATTTTATTTTTGGCTGCGTTGGGTCTTCGTTGCTGCGCATGGGCTTTCTCTAGTTGCAGCGAGTGGGGGCTACCCTTCGTTGCGGTGCAAGAAGCATTGGTTTCTCTTGTTGCGGAGCACAGGCTCTAGGCACACGGGCTTCAGTAGTTGTGGCGCATGGGCTTAGTTGCTCCACAGCATGTGGGACCTTCCCACACCAGGGCTCAAACCTGTTTCCCCTGCATTGGTAGGCAGATTCTTAACAACTGTGCCACCAGGGAAGTCACTGTCACTGTGAAGATTTAATTGTGGATTGTGGTTCTGCATAGGTATGGGATATATTTCTTTCATAAGATTGTTAGAATGCTCAAAAAAAGAAAAGGAGACCTGATGTGAGATTCACTGAAAAGTTTAAAGCATTTATTTTATTTTCATTAGTTATAGGTAATCATGTGTAACATGAAATCTAAAAAGAGAGTGAAAATAGCTTTAAAGAAATATAAGCCAAATGCAAAGTCATAATTGACATTTCTTTTTTAAGAATGAAATAAGATTCTAGTTAACTAATTAATGAGAAGTCTAATTAATGAGAAGCCTATATGAGTAAAACACATACACAATCACATAATTATGTATGGTTGTTAGCAAAACTTTACTGATTTCCTGGAAATTCTAATAGTCTTCTAGTCCAAGAACAGATTACTACATGGCCCCTTTGCCAAAGTTAGGGTAAAAGACAACAACTACTACAATAAGTTGGGGTAGTGCCTTAGTTGAGGCTCATATAAGAGAATACCACAGACTGGGTAGCTTAAACAGTATTTCTCTCTCACAGTTCTGAAGGCTGGGAAGTCCAAGATCAAGGTGTTGGCGGATCCAGGGTCTGGTGAAGACTCTCTTCCTGGCTTGCAGATGGCCATCTTCTTGTCTTATCCTCACATGGTAGAGAGCAAGCTCTCATGTCGCTTCTTGTAAGGCTTGTAAGGCCACTAATCCCATTCATGAGGGCTCCACCCTCATGGCCTAATTACCTCCAAAGGCCCCACTGCCTAATACCAATACCATCACTGGGGATCAGTCTTCCACATAACGAATTTTGGGGGGACACATTCAGTCCATAGCAGGTAGCTTAGATCTCTCTCCCTCTCTCCCTCCCTCTCTCTCTCTCTCTCTCTCTCACACAGACACACACATGCACACAATAAGAACAAGATCTTTAACAAAATATCTTTTACCACAATAAGAACAAAATCTTGTTTTTCTCTCCCAGACTGTTGTCTCCCTTCCAGCAATCTGAAATGAAGATTGTCTCATTAAAACGGCTGCTAAAGGCCAACTTCCATTTCTTTTCATTTTTCCTTCTATAATTGTAATGGAATAAAACTATCAAAATACATTATCCCAATCTGAATTTTCTATTCAGAGAATAGAAAGTTACAGTATCGGAGAATCATCTGACTAGAAGAGTACTTGATTGATTATCAATGTCTGCCTTTAGGAAATACTATGTATAAATACTTTTATTTAGACCTATTTATAAAGATCTTCAGAGAGGACAATCCCATCATCTTTCTTATCTCAGTTTGGATGTAATCACTTTCTTTGTCTGGAAACTCTTCTTTATACTTTGATTAAATCCCTTATACATCACAGATTAAGAAATATAAATATAAATATACAGACTGGATCTTTGCATTTGAAAACTTGACCCTTGGACTGTCTTAAATATGGAAAAAAACTTGAGTTCATGTATTTCCAAAAACTTGTGATTGTTATGATATGAAAATCACTGAATGTTCAGGCTGGGTCACACAGGATGTAACCCTTAACGAAATCTTCATGGTGTGAGGCTTGGTCCCCAGTTTTGCAGTTTCAAAAAATTGGTGACTGGTCTGGTCCTGAGCAAATGATTCATGCTAGCTGAAATCACAAGAAACTGGTTTACAAGGGTGAACATGTAGTATGATATGAGGGGTGGGGAGCTGAACATGAAGGAGGGTAGGCAGATGCATGCCTTTTCTGCTGGGCATTTTTTTTAAAGATATCAATACTTTATGTATTCAGAACATAGCCTAGACATGGGAAATAAGTAAAAAGAGACCGTTTGTAATGAAAAATAGGTGTCCCCAAGTCTATGCAATGGAGTTCTGTTTTGAGCAGAGAAGAATCTACAATCAGTCACACTGAAGAAACAAGAAGAGATGGCTGACACCTTGAAGGAATACAGAGAAAGCAGACATGTGCACTCAAAGGTCCATTTGTTGGTGGAGGATGGTGTATTAGTCCAGGTTCACCAGAGAGGTAGAATATATATATACACACACATACATAGACATATATGTATATATATGTGTGTATATGTATATATATGTGTATATATATCTGAATCACTTTGCTGTACACTTGAAAGTAACACAACATTGTAAATCAACTATACTTCAGGTTTTTTAATAGTTAATTTTATTTATCTCTAAAACAAAAAAGAGAAACTTACCTATGTTCACCCAGAGAGTGACAGACCCATGGTTTAAATTTAGGTCAATCTGATCTTAAATCCCATAATATTTTTACTTTTCTATGCTCTCTATTTACTATTAAATATTATATTCATTCCAGTGATTTTAATTTGTGACGATTAAAGGATATACAACATACTATATTTTAGCAGAACTGCCACAAAGTAATTAAAATTTAAAAATATTTTGGTACTTACCTTTTCTTAATTATTCTGGTCAAATATGGCCTTATTATATGAATTGAAATAAAGGCTGACTTTTGATAATGGGGTCAAAAGAAATAAAAGTGGAACACATCCATCTCTGAGCTTCAGCCAAGCCAAGTACCACATATGAGGGGCATTCCATGGCTACTCAACTCTCATGGACTTGGTTCTGGAGCAGTGGCCTCATCCTGTCTCCCAGTTTCAGACTTTCTTCTTTCACCTCACCTTTCAGATTCCATGCTATAAACTTGGTACCTCTTCCTGCCCAAGGCCACTTCTTAGCCCAAGGTGGACCTATAGACATAAACTTGCAGCATCTAGGACAGGAAAGAATCAAGATAAATGATCCTGTGCAACAAAAGTACATCTTTCTAGTTGCTGAAATTCTCTGATTTGCTAAACATGATGGCTCTCTTTGATGAATGCTAGAGACGTGCTATCAATTCTCCAAAACTTTTTAATGCATATTGCTATGCTATGTATACAATGTCCAAGATTATAGCTTGTATCATATGTTGCATTTTATCTCATTCTTTTCTTAGATGAGTTGCACATACAAGGTGGTAACTTATTTCCTTAAAACTTTCATAATTCACAAGGTAGGGTGTATATTCTTCAGAGAACTCCTATAGATAATTAATCTACCTTGTTTTCTTTGTTTCCTTCCTTCCTACTGTCAATTCTTTAGCTTTCATTTTAAGAGTGATGCCAGAGGTCCTGGTCTTCTGGATTTGCAGAATGGGATAGCCTGGATTGGGGTTGTTTTACTCTGGGAACTTGTGCTCTGTACAACTAACAAATCAACAAAATTATAAACATTGTTATTATGTTTCATTAATAATTATAGCTTCCTGGGTGAAATAGTGAGCATGCTCAATTGCAAAAGCAGGAGATTCTTTTGGAATTATAGTCAGCATTTTCGTCTTGAAGGACTGTTTATAGCCTCTTAAAACAAAATAAAACATACTTCCCAAATTTTGCCTGCAGCAATTGACACAAAACATGAACGCAAATAATTCACCTCCAGGCCAACCTTCTGTATAACCGGTAGATGGTCACTCCAGTGAACATTCTGGTTACTTATTGAAATCAAAAATCTTTCCTGCTCCATCAGGGAATTCAGTACCAGATCCAAGGTCAGAGCCGGACCTCATCTTGGGGGTGGAGGTTAAGTAATGCAAAGCATCCACAGAATGGCTAGAGGCCAAGGAGCAGGGCTTGTGACTCCAGAACATGGCAGCTCAAGGTGAGATTAAGTTTTTAAAGGGTCATTAAGAAGTACACACTGTTAGAAGTGGTGAAAGTGGGGAAGTAAAAAGGGAAGGTTTCAAGGATGACTTGGTAAAATCCTGTTTAAAGGACTTGCTGAGCAAAGAATCCATCCTGAAAAGGAAGAGTATGAAAGGAAAAAAAAACCCAAAACCACTTTTGAATTTTTGTGAAAGAGTTTAACTGTTTTTGCTAAAATGCTAGTATGTATTTAAATGGCTGATACGTTGACTTGGATGACATTTTAAAACAATAAACTGATGCAAAGAAAATGTCTGGAAAGGTATACACCAAAGTAGGAATGTTGGTTGGTCTCTGAGAGGTGATGTTACAGCATTTTTTTTCTTTTTTATACATTTCTGTGTTGCTTGTTTTCCCCCAATGAGTACACACACTGCTTTCACAATTAAGGAAGAATAAACAGTGAATTAGTTTTGTTTAAAAAAAATAAATTTTACAGTTGGTCTTAATCTGTAAAATAAATGTTCCTATAGTTAAGTTAGCAGCTCAAAACACCATTGGGGAAGCAGGATCTGTGTGACAGGAAAAACAGAGACTAATTAAAAACAAATGAACACAAAAGCTTGGGTTTTGCGAGAGCAGCAGAATTTACAGAATTACAACACCTCTAGAATTATGGAACCCACAGTTTCCTGCATGTGCCTGTTTCTGCCAACTTCTGGTTGTCTGTGGCTTTCTTAAAATATCCTTGGAAGGGACTCCAAGAAATCATCAAATCAGTTCAATGTTCTTTAAGTTATAGTCTAACAAAGGCTCCAGCATTTCTACAGGAGCTTCCCATTTGTGTACGTGTTCCAATTTTCTGCCACACACTTGATTTAAATCCAAGATTGCGTAGACTTACTTAGCTCCCACAACATTCGAAACCCTTTCTCACATTATAATTTTCTTAATCAATGAGGTAGTTATTATTGTCCACATTACACAGGAGGGTCAACTGAAGCTCAGAAAGTGACTTGCCCAAGGTCTCATAGCAACTTGTTTGCCAGGCTGGGATTGAACTCAGATCTTACAACTTGATGTCCAGTGCCATTTTTATATGACACTAAGACTGCCTCTGGAGAAGTAAAAAGATGTGACTGATAGTCCCGGTATCCCCACATGAAGCCTCTGGGGCCCTTGGAGAGGCAGGCTATGTAAGTGGTCAATACATGGATGGTTGAGCTTTCCACAGCTCTAATTATGTGACTGGCTTTATGTTCATGCCACCCTATAAGTGGGAGAGGAGTTCATGGTAACACTTCCTTTACCCTAAAACCTCTTGTTTCCTTGGATTATTGCTTTTCCTTCTTATAAGTTTGTCATGAATTGAGTGAAGGAGTTGTAGTTTCAAAAGTTCTATTAACCAAAAATAAATAACGTTAATAAGTGAAAAGAACAGAGGGCAAAAATTAAGAAATTTTAAGGAGAGTCATAATAAAACATTACACTAAAATTATCCAAGAATAGACGGAAGGGTCTTTGTAGATACAGAAATTTCAAAATACATGGGTGGTCCTACTAATTTGTGGATCAGTTGAAATATAAACTATATAAAATTGATTAGCATATTCTAATCAACTCCACTCTGCCCAGGAATCTCCAGGGATACTTAATCCACAGCTGCCATTGCCAATATGGCTGATTTTTTTCTTGTCAGTAATTTTCTTCTTATCCCCAATCTAAAATTCAGAATTCAGCAACAGACTAGCTTTTTACCTTATACATCGTGTGGTAATTTAAGTTATTACTACTAGGGAATATGAATATGAAAATATGCATATATACCTTGGCCACTAATCAATTTTCAATGGAATGGTTTATTTACTTAACAAATGGCTCGTTAAGTCACATTGGTAATTCAAGTTGAAGTTTTTTGTACCTGGTCAAGTGATAAATTATGCTTATGTTCACTTTTTTGTTCCCAAGAATAATGATAGCTAGATTGTAGGCTCCTTAAAGGCAGAGATAGATTGCACTTTATACTTTATTTGTAACAATCATGGCATTAGGAATAGTACTGATTATGAAGTAGGTACTCAATAAATACTTGTGGGGTTTACTGATTTGCTTATGCATCTTCTTGGTATTGACAACCAAATAACTTATTGGATTAAAAACATAAGTAAGGATAGTAGTATATCTACCAATTCATTTCCCTTTAGCCATAAATATCAATGTGCAAAGGATCTATGTTAGACAGGGGTTCTTAACCTGAGCTTCAGAGGGTGTTCCCTTAACTTCCTGAAATTTTATTCAAATTTTTTTTGTGTTCATATGCTCACTTTCCAGAGGAGAGGATCTAGAGCTTTCTTCACCTTCCAGGAAATCCATCATTCCATAAACTATTAAGAACCTGTGGTCTTTAATATTTTCACCTGTCTCCGGAATGTCAGCACTGATAACTCTGGAGGCCCACCTACATTTGCTTGGAATACACTGTAACCTTTTTCCTCTGATTTTTGACTTCCCTAAACATGCCTGATCTCCAGTTAGAATTAAATTGCCCTAAGTAATATCTGGAATAAAACAATGTATAAGAGCATGAAGAGAAACAGGATAACTTGAAAGTTCTTCTTGTTCCCATGCTACACTCTGTACTGAGCTGGCATTTGGGCCCAGGTGCAAATCAAGGTGTTTTTTTTATCATTTAAAACTCTAACGCACTAAGTGATCTGTGACCTAATTATGGGGGAAATTACCTGTATCCTTATGCGTGCTCACAACCACTAAACT